>NC_059130.1:4270513-5660513 GCF_020740605.2 Lemur catta | reverse complement strand
TTACATGACACAAAACTGACAGAATTAGAAACAGAAATTCAACAATAGTACTTAGAAACTTCACTATCTTGATTTCAATAATGGGTAGAACAACAAATAGAAGGTCAAAAAGGAAATAAGAGACTTGAATAAAACTATAAACCATTAGGACCCCAAAATATACAGAGAACACTCCACAGAAAACACATATATAGAACAACAGCAGAATCCTCATTTTTCTCAAATGCACACAAAACATTGTCCAGATAGACCATATGCTTGACTATATAACAAGCCTCATTAAATTTAAAAGAATTGAAATCAAACGAAATATCTTATCTAACCACAATGGAATGGAATTAGAAATAAGAAAAGGAGAATTCGGAAATTCACAAATAGGTGGAAATTAAAACATATACTCTTAGGTAAACAATGAGAGCAAAAAAATTACAAGAGAAATTGAAGAATATTTTGAGATAAGTGAAAATGAAAGAACAATATATAAGCATAAATGGGGTGCAGCTAAAGCATCTCATCTCAATAGCCTAACATTCCACCCTAAGAAACTGTGAAAAAGAAGAGCCATCCAAACACAAAGCAACTTAAGGAAGAAAATACTAAATATGTGTGTGGAAATAAATAGAATACATAATAGAAAAACTAAATAATATCAGTAAAACAAAAAGTTGGTTATTTGAAAAAATTAACAAAGTTAAGAAACTTTTACTATACTGACTGAAAAAAAGAGAAGACAAATCGCTAAAATTAGGAATAAAGAAAAATTACTACCAACTTTACAGAAGTAAAAGGATGATAAGGGAATACTATAAACAAATATATGCCAACAAACCAGATAAATTGAATTAAATGAACAAATTCTGAAAATGATGCAAGCTACAGAAATGACTCAAATAAAAGATAATCTTAATAAAGCTATTAATGTTAAAAGCGAAGACACAGAATTCATGTCTTAGTACTTTTCTGTTGTTATAACAGAATACCTGATACGGGGTAACTGATAAAGAGGTTTATTTAGCTTATGGTTTTAGAGGCTAGAAAGTTCAAGAGAGGGTGGCTGCAGCTGCTGAGGGCCTCGTGCTGCTTCCTGACATGGAAGATGTCACCACATGATTAAAGAGCGTGAGAGCAGTGAGCAGGCGCATGCAGAAAGACAAAACACAGGATATCCTCGATTTCTAACCACCCAGTCTCATGGTAACTAATCCAATTTGTGAGTTCAGGAACTTACTCCCCTGAGATGGGATTAATCCCTTCATAAGTGCAGATCACTCATGACCCCAAATCCTCTTATAGATCCCCTCACCTCTCAACACCACACCATTATAGTGGGGACCAACCCTCAACAAGGGTTTTGGTGAGGACAAAATCATATTCAAACCATAATATCTAGTAATATAGAAACTTCCAACAAAGGAAAATTGAGGCCTAGATGGATAGACTACTGAATTCTACCAAATATTTAAAGAAGAATAAATACCAATCCTTCCCAAGCCCTCCCAAATAATAAAAGAGATTACTTATCAATTTATTTTGTATTCTCTTGATACCAAAAAAAAAAAACAAAAAGCAAGAAAATCACAGACCATTGCCCTGTAAGAATATAGATACAAATATCATCAACAAAATATGACCAACATATAAAAAGCATTATACACCATGACCAAGAGGGATTTATCTACCCTTTCCTCATAAAAACCCTCTACACACTAGGAATACAAGGGAACATCCTCAACCGAATAAAGGGCATCTATGAAAAACTCACTGCTAACATCATGCTTAATGTTGAAAGACTGAAAGTTTCCCTCCTAAGATCAGGAACAAGACAAGGATGACTGCTCTCATCACTTCTATTCAACATTATACAGGAGCTTCTAGCTAGGGAAATTAGGCAGGAAAATGAAATAAAAAGCCTCCAAATTAGAAAAGAAGAAGTAAAGCTATCTATTTAATATTTGCAAATAATCTAATCTTTTATACTTAGAAAAAGAAAAGTATACCAGTGGGGCAGAATACAAGATAAATCAATTGTATTT
The DNA here is from genome assembly GCF_020740605.2 of Lemur catta. Taxonomy (NCBI): domain Eukaryota; kingdom Metazoa; phylum Chordata; class Mammalia; order Primates; family Lemuridae; genus Lemur; species Lemur catta. The sequence goes on along the minus strand of NC_059130.1, from coordinate 5,658,480 downwards.
CTATAGACTAGCAAAAAAAAAATTGAAAATACAATTAATGAAACAATTCCATGTACAGTAGCATTAAAAAGAATAAAATGCTTAGGAATGTATCTGAAGAAACCTCACATTCATAGATCAAAAAGACTCATATTGTTAAGATGGTAATATTCCAAAAATTCAACAAAATCCCTATCAAAATCCCAGCTGTATTGTTATATAAATTTACAAGCTGATAATAAAATTCATATGCAAATGCAAGGGACTCAGACTTGCCAAAACAATCTTGGAGAAGAATAAAGTTAGAAGGTTCACATTTCCTAATTTCAGAACACACTCCAAGTCTCCATCAGTCAAGGCACTGTGGCACTGATATGAAGACTGATCATTGGATTAGAATTCAGGGTCCAGAAATATACCCTCACAGATCAATTGAAAATTACAAAATTTCTCAGGCAATTCAATGTGGAGAAAACTGGATATCCACATGTAGAATAATGATCTAGATTTCTACCTCATATCATATAAAACATTAGTTCAAAACATATCAAAGACCAAAATGTAAGAGCTAAAACTATAAAAACTTTTAAAAATAGATGTAAATTTTTGTAACCTTATATTGAGCAATGGTGTCTTAGATATGCTACCAAAAACACAAATGATGAAAGAAAAAAATAGATAAATTGGACTTCTTTAGAATTAAATTCTTTTTTGTCTTTTAAAGGACATCATTAAGAAAATGAAAAGAAAACTCAGAGAATGGGAGAAAGTATTTGCAAATCATATACTGTTAAGAGACTATTATCCATCATATATAAGAAACTCTTACAAGTCAACAATATAAAAGACAAATAGCCCAATTTGAAAATGGACAACAGATTTGTATAGACGTTTCTCCAAAGAAATATACAAATGTCCTGTATGAACATGAAAATATGTACAATATTATTAGTTATAAGGGGTAGGCAAATCAAATGAGATACCACTCCACACTCATTAGTATGTCTCTGATCAAAAAGATAATAACAACTGTTAGGATGGAAAGAAACTATAACTCTTACACATCGCTGGTGGGAATAAAAATAGTGCAGCCACTTCGGAAAGCGGTTTGGCTCTTCCTAAAAATGTTAACATGGTTTGCATATGGCCCAGCCTATTCACTCCTGGGTATAAACCTGTGTTAATATCTTTGCGTTGCTATAAAGAAAATGCCAGAGTCTGGATCATTTACAGAGAAAAGAGTTCTGCAGACTGTACAAAAATTGTGGTGTTAGCATCTACTTCTGGTGAAGGCTTCAGGGAACCCCTAATCAAAGGGAAGGTGAAGGGGGAGCAGGCGTGTCACATGGCGGGAGAATGACCAAAAAGAGGGAGGAGGTGGTGCTGGGGTCTTTTAAAAATCTAATTCTGACATGAACTAATAAAGTGAGAGCTCACTGGTTATCACGGGGAGGGCACCAAGCCATTCGTGAGGTATACACTCCCATGACCAAAACCCCTCCTGCCAGGCCCCACATTCAACACTGGGGATCATATTTTAACATGAGATTTGGAGGTGCCCAACATCCAAACCATAGCACTACCTAAGAGAATGGAAAATCTTTGTTCATACAAAAACATGTATACAAATGTTAACAGTAGCATTATTTATAATAACTAAAAAATGAAAACAAGCCAAGTGTCCATTAATTAATGAGTGGAAAATCACAATGGAATAATATTCAGCCACAAAAATGTAAAGATGAACTGATGATATATCCAATAACATGGATGACCTTTGAAAACATTTTATGAAGGAAGCCTGACACCAAAGACCACACATTGTATGATTTCTTTTATATGAAATATCCATAATAGGCAAGTGTCTAGAAACAGAATAATTAGTGTTTGCCAGGGACTTGTTTCGGGGGTGATAAAAAAATATTCTAGAATTAGATACCAGCAATGGTTACATAACTAAAATATACTAAAATCCATTAAATTTTACACTTTAAAAGGGTAAAGTCTATTGTATTTGGTAATATCACAATAAAAAAAATTAAAAATCAAACTTAGGAACAAGATGCTAGACTAACAAATTTAATGTTAACCAAAAATTATGCATTCTAAAATAAAACAACATATTATAATTTAGGCATTCAATGTATAATATCACAATGTTAAGGCATGAAAACAGAACTTACTGGATATGTAAAGAGAAGAATAATGTGACACATAATGAAGAACTAAATCAGTTAATAGAAACCAAAAAATTACAGAGGTGCTGGAATTAACACACAAGGATATTAGCAGAGCTATAAAAAATATTATTAAGATTGTAAAAGAAAACTGGAAGGGAGAATTAGAATATATAAAATATGGAAATCCTCGAGCTGAAAATTGTTATGCATGAAAAAATTCACCAGATGGGCTCAAGAGAAAATTAGACACTACAGAATAAAATTTCAGTAAAATAAGCATAGCAGGAGAAACTACAAACTGAATCAAAAGAGAAAACAATTTTTAAAAATAAAATGAATAGAAAATAAGTAATCTGTGAGACAATGTCAATCAAACACATAAGCATAATTGAAGCATAAACAGAAGAAATGAGAGTATGGAGAGAAAGATTATATTTGTGTAAGTAATGCCCAATTTTCCCAAGGTTATATTTCTATATCCAGATAGACAATAATCTCATTGAATTCCAAGCAGGAGAAACAAACAAACAAAAAGCAAACCTAGGTACATCAGCACATCATAGTCAAACTTCTTAAAATCAAAGATTAAAGAGAAAAATGTATAATAATCAGAAGAGAAAAATACATATTACAACAGAGAATGAAAATAAAAGCAATGACTAAATTCTCACCAAAAGCAATCCAAGCAAAGAACAAGGGAAGGACATTTTATAGGGAATAAAAAAGCACTGTCAATCTGGTATTCTATATCCAGTGAAAATATACTTTAAATATGAAGGTCTAATGAAGTGACTTTCAGCTAACAAAATTCGAGAGAATTTGTTGTCACTCACACAAAACACATTAAAGAAAGTGCTCCGTGATAAAGGCAAGTGATCATAGAATAAATCTTATATTTGCAGAAAGTAATGGAAAGTAACAGAAATGGTAATACATGTAGGTAAATATAAAAATATCATTAAATTTACTAAAATGATATTTATGGCTTAAAGCAAAGATAGATTGGTTTAGGTAGTATATAGAAACTGTCTAAATAAAATATATGATAAAAATTCATAAGGGTTGGGAGTGGGTAAAATATACTGTTGTGAGGTTTTTACAGTGTCCAGGAAGTGATGTACCATTAATTCAAGGCAGACTGTGAACAAGTAAGGTTTCATATTTTAATCCATAGATCAATAGCTTCCTCTCTCAAAAGAGGTATAGCTAAAAAGCTATAGACAAGAGGTACTTAGAACAAGTAAATTTACTAAAAACATAAAGGATATAGACAATTTGAATAATCATAACCAGTGTAGAACCTTGTACCCAACAAGCCAAATATAATTTTTAATAAATTGATTTAGAACATGCATAAAGATAGAGCCCGGGCTGGACCTTATAACAATGTAATTATTTTAAAAAGGTTGAAATCATTCTGAGTATAATTTCTGATCACTACAGGATAAATTATACATTAATAACACAATTTTATACAAAGCCCTCAAGTTTATATAAAATCTTCCCACAAAGAAAACTCCTGGCCTAGTTGGTTTCACTGGTAAATTCTATTAAACATTTATGAACAAAGTAATACCAGTCTAAGATTATTCTTTTCCAGAAAATTGAGAACACTGACTTACTTCATGAGACACAGTCTGCCCACTTCATAATCTATCTATAAGGACAATACAGGTAAAGAAAATCATGCATATGAAAAAATATTAGCGAACAGAATCTAGCAATATGAAATAGGCTAATACATCATTATCAAATGAAGTTTATCCCAGCAGTGCAAGGTTTGCTTAAAATTTGAAAATCTATCAGTGTTAATTCATTCATAAGTAAAATGTCCATAAAGTGAAAGAGTATTAATTTGAGGTAGACTGTGAACAAGTAAGGATACATATTTTAGTCTATAGATCAATACGGCAGTGTGGTGAGTCAGAGCCTACCAGGACACTTGTTGACTTAAAAATTAGAATCTTTATGAGAAATGACCCTTCCTAATGAGAAAGAACATGGAGCAGTGATAATGGATTATGAGGACAAAAAGCAGATAAAAAAATCGCACGTAGTGTGTTGCATTATAACCTCATTTTTCTTCCTTATCTGCCCTGTTCACCATTCAACCTAATGTGCTTATGCCAACACTCTGAGAACTGAGAACTGGAAACTATACCAATAACCCCAAATAAATATTCTTTTACTAAAATATATTTTTAGTCATATAGTTCAAGCTATTGATAACTCCTTCTACCACTTCCTACTATCTACATTTATTTTTAATATCATGGAAAAGGTTAGTTAATACTATTTTGAATAGGTATTAACAAACTAATCTTTTCTCATGAAGTTAAGGTCTACTATATTAAAAGACAATTCTAGTATATAATGAATTATATCACACTTAAAAATGTGACAATAAGCCTATGTTAACAATCTAAGAACCTCTATTTGCATACGACCTGTTTTAAAATTCTGTGTACTTGTTGCTCCTGTATCCACTTACTGCTTTTTTCCTTGCTTTGGCTATCTAAGTCCTGAGTATTTACAAATGGTTACTCAATAAATTATTTCACAGTATCTTCTTATGATATTATTTTTCCCTCAGATTTCTTTTAATTTGATATTAAATGGAAAGTGTCCAATAATTATATGTATTCTTTTATTTGCTGTACCTAAATGTGATAATTATTATCACCCTTCTTTAATACTTTCCATTAATAGTGTCTCATTTTACTCATTTACATCAGTTAGGGATCAACAAAAAGCAATCATCTTGATTATAAGGCCACATGTAAAAATGTTCCTGAAGACGCACATAAGAACTGTCTGAAATGAAAACTGAAAAACTGTTTTCAAAGCTATGACTAAGAGCTTCATTTGGTGTCTGTAACTTTCTTTGTCACAAGGTTTGTAGATTTTGGAGTTATTTCATCATTATAAGGAATGTAAAGTACATACAAGGTTCTTAAATATATAAAATACTTAACAAGTATGCTTGAACTAGATATTCTTTTTTCATCAGAATTCAACTTCATCATTGAGGCCTCTCACACATATTGATCTCCTGTTACAAATATTTTGAAATAATTTCAAAAAAATAATATTTTCCAAAAAAGGTAACCTCTATTTTTAGACTATGGAGTAAATAAAGTAAATATGGAAAGTAGCATTTTGGAAGTAGTAATAGTGGTTAAAGGAAATAATTGATATTTCAATCAGTGTAGTACAATCTTAAATCCTGGCCAATTTGATGTTCTTCTAGTTCAAATGTAATGCATTTTTTTAACATACAGCAAAATTATTCAACATTAACAATCGTAATTGACTGTTTGCCTATTACTGCTATGTGTTATTGAAATACTAAGAATAAACTTAGAACTCAAAATAGGCTGCCTTCCATCATTATTTTAGGAGTTCTCTGGGGATATATGCCAGCACTTAATAAAAATCACACACATAGATGTCAAAGATGCAAATAAGATTTAAGCAAAGGACAGTTGGTAGTCCTAACCAGAGGTACTGTCTTTTATTTATGGCACCAGGTAAAACTTAATTAAACAGAGCAAGAGATAAAGGAAGACATGAAATTGCACATGGTACTTGGTAATGTACTTGGGTTCATATGGGTGGGATTTGTCTCTCATATATGGTTAAGCACAGCATGGTTTTCAGATATTCACTATAAATAGACAATTATCCAGCAAGAACCTAAAAGGACAATTTCCCCAACTGTAATTATTACAGTATAATTAGGGACTAGGGAGCTTGGGTAGATGGAGAAAATAATGTATGTGTGTGTGTGTGTGTGTGTGTGTGTGCGCACAAACATAGGCACACAGCTTGAGAAAGAGAGAAAAGAGAGAGAAAGATAAAAGCAAATATGGTAGTTAATTTGGAGGAAATAGAGTTTAAGGTTATATAGAATTTTTTGTACTGTTCTAAGAACATTTTTTAAGTCTAAAATTACATCAAAACAAAAAGTTAAAAGTGAAAACAAAAGCCTCACTTCCTAAAATTTCAAGATTCTGTTGATCAGTTACATAGGAAGATAAAAACAAATGTGTTTTTTTATGAAATTTTAAAAATTTGTTAAAACCAATTTCTATGAAAAGAACTTGTAAGCACTTTTAGATAATAGATTTCTTGCGAGTCTACTCTAAAGGTTATAATGGAAATGAATATATATATGAATACCAGAACATTCCATTTTGCACAAAATAGTTACTAGTTTCTTAGTTCTATGAAACCTAACTTTAGGAAGTAGAAGCTGGTTTCTGATACTGTAATCTATGAAATCCACTAAGTGGTACTATAAATCTCTGACTGTAATGAAAAATAGAAAATAAATTTCTATATTTTTCTCCTGGAGAACGAAATATATTCCTTTTCCCTATCATCTCCCTGCAATAAAAGCTTCATACCCTAATTAGATTCAAATAATGGAAACTGTGGGAAATATATGCAATAAGGAAGTCAGCATAAATCTACATTCCTACTGTATTTTTGCCAATATATCCAGATATAATTTATGGATAAGTTATTGGACAATGTCACCATATACTCTCTTGCTTGATTATATTTCAGTTGGACTGATTTTAAAAAAATAAAAAAACCTACCTTCTAGAAAAATGGGGAAATTTTTTCATTCTTTCACATTATACATTGCTAAATTTGTCATGTAATAGAATAATAGTGATCCTGATGATAACATAAAACCTAATAGATTAGAGATGGACTCTCTGAGTCTTCCTGTCTTTGCAACATCCTAATAACATCACACAATTGTTTATCAACATTGACTAACTCATCATACAAACAAAACTTTGTACCATTTGCTTATGCTTTCATTTATTCATTCAACAATACTTATTGACTGTGTCCTATTTGCCAGAGATTGTAGGCACCAAGGATTTGAAATGAATAAAGCAGAAACAATAATATCTCTGACTTTTGCTGAGCCGACGTTTAAATAGGGAAAAAGTGAAAACAAATAAATGATTAAATACATTATGTAGTATCAAAGATGATAAGTGAGATAATTTAAAAAAATAAAGAAGCAGAAGAGGAGAGAATATGTAACGGAAGCGAAAGCTGCTATTTTAAATCGAGTGTTAGGGAAGGCCTTACTAATAGGTGATATTTCACTAGTAGGGTAATCCATGCAGATATCTGGTGAGAGCTTTCCAGTGCGAAGGCCTTAACACACCTAAGAATATTCTTGACCTATCAAAGAACAAAGAAGGCAAAGTAGGAGGAGAAAAGTGAGAGAGGATAAGAAGATTGCTGAGTTCCCAAAGGTAGCAAGAGGCTTGATCATCTAGCGATTCCAAGAACTTTGGTTTTAACTGAATGAAATCAGAAACCATTGGAAAGTTTTGAGCAAAGCAACTTATCTTACTCTACCTGCTAAGTTAAGTATAGTTCACGGTGGACACAAGTGTAAGGGAAAACGCCATTTGCGAGTCTATGGCTGTAATACAGGAGCCATACGGTCCTGGATTGAATCAGCCATATCAAATACCAACCTGCTATTGCAGACGATGTTGGTAACAAACTCCATTCCAGTTTCCCCATCTAGAAAATCAGTGAATCAGATTTGATGATCTCTTTAGTTGTTTTAAGCTTTAATATCTCGTTAGTCTTTCAGTCCCCTAAAATGGAAGTCACAGCCAATTAGAGTGGAAAATAAGTGCAATAAGACAAGCAAAATATTCAAGAAGCCTACTCCTCCTCCTTCTGTTAACACTTGTGTTTGTATTTGCAGAGCAGCAGTGGAATTGAGAGTCTATCTGTCACAGTCATAACAGAAGACAGATGGCTCGGGCAAATTAGGATAATTTGAAGGGGATTTGTAAATAAAGAGACTAATTACCAAGGTGTGGGAAAGATGTAGAGGACCCACAATGGATGTACAGGAATCTGGGCTAGTAGCCATGGAGCAGCCACCACCTATAAGCCCAAAAGAATGGCGGGTGGGGGGGGGGGAGTTTATTCTGGAATTGTAAATGCAAGGGAGTCCTATAGAGGAGACTCAAAAGGAAAAAGACACATTATGGAGAGAAACACCAGCCTAGAATTACCTCTCAAGGATATAACAACTGCAGTAAATACCCCACCCTAACTCTCCTCCCTCACGGTGTTCCCTTCCCCTAATTTCCATTGTCTGAATAGAGACTAGAACCAGAAACTGATAAAACGCGTACAGGTTACCCCACCCACCCACCAAGGATAGAGAACATGGATGAGGTGGTTGAGGAGTACATCTACAGGGGCAACTGAAAAATAATTGGCACAAAAGGCAATAAGGTCCAGGCGCGGTGGCTCACGCCTGCAATCCTAGCACTCTGGGAGGCCAAGGCGGGTGGATAGCTCGAGGTCAGGAGTTCAAGACCAGCCTGAGCAAGAGCAAGACCCCGTCTCTACTAAAAATAGAAAGAAATTATCTGGCCAACTGAAATATATATAGAAAAATTAGCCAGGCATGGTGGCACATGCCTGTAGTCCCAGCTACTCGGGAGGCTGAGGCAGAAGGATCGCTTAAGTCCAGGAGTTTGAGGTTGCTGTGAGCTAGGCTGATGCTACGGCACTCTAGCCCAGGAAATAGAGCCAGACTCTGTCTAAAAAAAAAAAAAAAAAAGCAATAAAAATAGCCTTGGCGCATTTATTCACTCATTCATTTAATCGCTCAAAACCAAAACTTATTGACTATATCCAGTGTGTCAGTACCAGTAATAAATATTGGATTTATGGTGACAGCTTCGAAGGAGAAGTTTTCTGTTAATTCAAAGAGCACAAAAACCCAAACATTATTCTAATCCACCTGTATTCCATAATCAGTTGCACGCAGCAGAGATAAACAAGAAATTTCATTCTATTAGAAAGCTAGTCTAGTTCTAATTTCATTGTCTTTTATAGCAAAGAGCCAAAACTCTTTCTGGAAATGCCATCAGAAAATGAAAAGAATATCAATCAGGGTTCAGGAGAACAAACAGGTATGAGGAATCCTGAAAGGAAACTCTGTTTCTTGGAATCAGTGAGTGCACCTGTGTGTGAAAACATAGCGGCAGGATATGGCCAATTAGAATATAAGCTGGCATCCTGGATTCAGTTCCAATTAACTATCCAAACTCACCAAACCCTCAGACTAAGTTTGGCCATTTCCATTGATTGAAATATGATTTAATGATGTAGCCAAAATAATTTCAAGATAGAAGTCAGATAACATCATTCCTCACTCACAACAGCCCGAAGGCTTGTCACATCACTAAGAATCAAAGCAAAATTCCCTAATATCATCTATGAAAACCTAAATAAACTGAGCCTCATCTTCTTGCTTCCTCTCCACCCTCATGTTCACCTGTGCTCCACACACCCCTTATCCACTCTGTTTCAGCCATACTGTCTTTTAACTGTTCGTTGAACATGCCACACTTGCTTCTAATCCATGACTTTTGCATTATTTGTTATCTGTCTGAAATATTTGGTTATTTTCTTTAAAAATATCTGCAAAGCAAATTCCAGCACATCCTCATATTTATGCCCATCTGTCACTGTTAGTGATGCCTTCTCTGACCACCTGATGTAAAATCAAAAATTTTCACTCCAATTGACCCCTACCAATATTATCTCTAATCAATTTCTCTGCTTTATTTTTTTCCATAGCATTTATCATTATTGGTGCACCATGCATTTTACTTATTTATTTCTTTACAGCACTTTCATCACAACTGAACCTTCATTACCACAAGAATAGATTTTTTTTTCTGTTTTACTCATGGTTTTATCTGCAGGGATTAGAATACGTACAGATTGCCATATGGCGGATGCTAAATGCAATTTATGGAACAAATGGAGAATAAAACCTTTGAGTTTAGGAGTAGTATATTGAAAGATAAATTTGGCCAGGTAATAATTTCACAGCTCATTAAAATTCCAGTTTAAAAATTAAGAACAGACAAAGAAATTATTGGAAGTAGCTGATCATTTAAATAAATTTCCAACATCCATAACAAATAATACCACAATGAAGATCTACTAGAAATGAAAGAATGAAACTCACAGAGGTAGCATGGTAAACGAAGGAAGAAGCTTTACTGATTGCTAAAGAAAGGCTGTTTAACTTTATTCTGAGTAGACGGTGAGAGAAATATGAAGAAAAATTGTAGAATAAAGTATAAAATCTTTGATAATAATAGAAAAGGGGGTTGCAACATTTTTTAACAGCTATGAGATGATGGAAAACAATATAAGCACAGTCATGCATCACTTAACAATGGAGATATGTTCTGAGAAATGCATCATTTGCTGATTTTGTCATTGTGCAAACATTAGAGTATATACTTATGCAAACCTAGATTGTATCAACTACTACACACCTGGACTATATGGTATAGCCTATTACTCTTAGGCCACAAACCTGTACAGTAATTTTAAAAATTTATTTCATTCATTAAAGTTTCAAAGTGCTGGCTTTTTCTTTTTAATCCCTGACTGCTGGATATGAGATCCACATTCAACCATAATGAAGGCAAGAGAAGGTGCTGGTGCTGTTCTCACAATAAAAGCAAAATTAGCAAGTACTTATACAGCACTACTATGCGCCAGGCACCCTTCTAAGTTATCAGCCTATACCAGATCGTGCAATTCTCACATTAATCCTATGCATGGTGTTTGGCATTATTGCCACTTAAAGAAGAGGAAACACATTCTGAGCCACAGTTTTCCAGAGCTTCCCCACTCCCAGCCCTCCTTACTCCATCCCAGCGACCAGGAGTTTCTTGGACTCAGAATAAGCTCACCCTTTCATTGCCCTACCTGACTCTATCTCTCTATCTTCATCCAGTAATGACCACTCAGCCCAAATATCTACCATGGGAATATCTCATAAAGCTTTTCCCCAAATTTTTGTCATTTCCTAAAAGAAACCTGGGTGTCACAGGTTTCTCTTTAATTTCTATAAGGTTTTATATACGCCCCATTCTAATTTCCACCACTCCCAACACTTAAAACCTTTCCCTTGCCCTTTGGAATGTTACAGTATGTCATCAATGCAATTACTTATGTCCTCAACCCTTTCTCTGATCGTTCACTTCTTCTCTTTTTAGCTTGCCTGAATTTCCTGTGAATTCTCATATGCTCTTCCTATATATTCTCTCATATGGTGGGTGTTTGCTTTCTCAAACCCTTTATATCAGTGGGTTCAGATAATTTTTTTCTTCTTGTCCTCATTACTATTTTCAAACCACTTTTCTTATTTCCTCAGAGAAACCGCCCAGCCTAGAATGCTTCATTTTCCTCTGTATTTGGTATTTCTACACCTCTTCCCCTCACTCTTCTGTTTTTTCTCCAGAGAGCAACCAGAGTGATATTTTGAAAGTATAAGTATGATCATATAACTTTCCTACATAAAAGCTATCATACTTAGAAACAGAATTTAAATTTCTTAGCATTACCTACATGGCTCTGTCTGTTTTTAACCTCATCTCTTATCACTTTGCTTCCCACTCATTTCTCTAGAATGTAAAACCCTTAAAGAAGGGAGTTGTTTTTGTCTTTTTTTGTGTATTTCGGTATCACTGGCACTTAAAAAGGTATCTAGCACTTGACATGAGCTTAACGAAACCTTGTATTCAGTTCTCATCACCCATATTTTCTTTTTCTTCCTTGTATGGAGGATTGCATGTTAATTCAACAACATTCCCATTCCACTTCTTTTTCTCACAAGGTCAGTGACATGCCTTCCATATGAAGGTGAAATCTATGTTTCCTTTCTTTGAAATCTGGTGAGAACTGTGACTAGTGCAGACACAACAATATGTGACCTCCAGGGCTACTTATTGAAAGCAATAAAACTTTTTTTCCCTGATTTTCTTGAAATGTTCACTCCTAGAGTCAGCCACCATACTGCAAGTTATCTGAAACAGTGCACGGAAAAGCCCACATTGAGGAAATGACACACTGGTCCATGGCCCCAGTTGAGTTCCCTGAGCATGTTAGTGTGTCATCTTTAAAATAGGTTAATAGTCCTTAATTAGCTATCCCAACCAATTCCTCATGAAGCAGAGATGAGCCACCCTCACTAAATGCTGTTTATATTGTAGATTTGTGAACAAAATAAGTGATTGTTATTTTTTAATCCATGAACATTTGGGGAAGTTTGTCATATGGCATTGGTGAGTACTATACTAGGGTATGTTGTACCCAATTCCTTCCCACTCTCAGGTCTTTTCACTTTCAGTTACTTCTACCCATAATTTTTTCGCTCATAATTTGTCTTGTGCCCTCACTTTATTCAGCCCTCTCTGCTCATATGCCACCTTCTTTTTTGTTGAGTGTTTGAATTTAGCTACATGTGACAACAACAAAACCAATAATCTCCAGTAGCAATGACAGAACCGAATATAGGGCTTTTTTCCACATACATTTGTGCAACAGTTCAGAGATATCATGGATGAACTCTCTCTTTGTTGTCTTCATTTCTGCTTTTAATTGTTTTTTACTCTTTTAGTTCCATAAAGGAAGTAAGGGAAAGGACAAAATTTCTCATACCAGCTCAAACAACTACCATTAAGTTCTTATTCAGAAGCTCCATACAATGAATTCCATTTTCATCTCATTGGTCAAAACTTATCATAAGATCATCCCTAACTATGCTGCAAGATTATATGTTTAAAGAAGAATATAAATAATTAAGAATATATATATAAAGAATATAAATAAATAAATAAGTAATAATTTCATACTTATTACATGTTGAAATGATAACATTTTGGATATTTGGGGTTAAAAATATATTATTAAAATTAATTTCACTTTTTTTCTTTTTTAATGTGGCTACTGGAAAATTTTAAATCATATATATGGTTCACATTATGTTTTTATTGGATAGTGATGTTCTAAACCAGTCAACCATCAGCATATACAAATTTCACATTGAGGAACAGCACAATGTAACAGAAAATCACAAGTTTGGAAACAGACCACAAATAGGTTTGAATCATAAATTTGTTAGTTATTAGCAATGAAATGGAGCTCATGATTTTTTTCACTAAGGTTTAGATTTTATACTTGTAAATTAGTAATATAAATATTAGCTCTGAAAGATTGTCAAGGATAATCCATTGTTAACAGATAATATAATACACTATAGGTACTTCAAAAAATGCTAACAATTAACTCTCTACCTCCATGAAATCCACTTTTTAGCTCCCACATGTAAGTGAGAATATGTGGTATTTGTCTTTCTGTGTCTGCTTTATTTCATTTGACATGTTTACCAGATTATGGGAAGGGCAGGGGAGGAGGGGAGGAAGAGAAGTTGGTTAAAGGGAACAGAAATACATTTAGACAGAATGAATAAGATCTTATGTTCTATACCACAATAGGGTGATTATAGTTAACAATAATTTATTGTATAGTTCAAAATAACTACATGAGAAGAGTTGGAATCCCCAACATAAAGAAAAGAGAGATGTTTGAGGTGATGGATATCCCAATTATCCTGATTTGATCATTGCACATCATGTACACGTATCAAAATATCACATGTGACCCCAAAATATGTACAAGTACTATGTGATCAATAAAAAATGCTAGCAATCATAAATATTTTAGTAGTGTGATTTTTCATAACACTAAATTTAATAAGTACTTTAATATTTATTCTGTGTAGGACATTTAGATTGAAACCAAGATATGGCAAAGTTTAACAAAATATGGCCTGGGAGGACCTCATAAAATAAAGGAGAATATGTACAAGAAGAATCTGATAGGAAATGAAAGGTCATTATAGTGATTAAAAATCAAGTGTGTTATTATCATTTATACACAAAATAAATGATTAATTTTATTGAAACAGCTCAGGGGAGGCAAAGAAGGTTCTGTTAGAGATGAGCCTTTAAGGATAATATCAACAGAAAAATACAGGAATTGTAATATTATCTATAATTTATCAATATTTATTACTGTCTTTATTGCACTATTTCACATGATCTTCAGAACCTCTGATGAAATTGTTATCACTACCATTCCTATAATAAAAGTGAAGATATGAATAATTGAAAACTAAAATAACTAGTTCAAGGTCACCATGGTGTAGCACCTCAGTGGATTGGATTCTACTGTGTAGCCTGTGGAGAGTTTGGGACATGTTTAGAAACACTAAACACCTAGGACTAACATCATCATTGACTGAAGCAAAGGACGCACTTGATGTTGAGACCAGAGGGGTATGTTGGGGTTGAAATGGTAGTCTTAAATGTCATGCTCAGAGGTTTGCTCTTTATTTATTAGGTAGTGGATCATGTTTAGTGGGTTTCAGAGAAGAAATGTTATGGATATTTAAAAGGATAGATTGGAAAGTCCTGAGGTTTGTAGGAGAAAACAGGTACTGCATTATAGCAGTGATTCGTATGTGGGGGCAATTCCCTTCCCCCAGGGGACATGTGGCAATGTCTGGAGATGTTTTGGGTTGTCACAACTAGGGCTGGGGTGCTACTGGCATCTAGTGGATAGGGGCCAGGGATGCTGCAAAATGTGCTACACACATAGAACAGACCCCCATGGAAAAAGAGCTATCTGAATGGAAATGTCATTAGTGCTGAAGGTGAGAAAAAATCCTATATTTTAATTAAATTGGTATCCCCTAGCTTGTGCTTACCTAGCAACTATGACTTTTGAATTATATTTAAAACATTGTTATAATTACTTTTTTGCTTTTCCACAAAACACTGCAGGAAACTAAATAGTGTAGGTTCTGTGTTTTCATCTCAATACCCCTCATACTATGCACAGCTCCTATCATGCAGTAAATAATTAATAGATGATAGATGATTTGAATTGAATTAAGGCAATGAGATCCTAAACTAGGACAGTAGTATTGGGAATTGAAAAGGAGAGAGCTGATATGAAAGACATGGCATAGTTAGAATCAACATGATTCGGCAATTGACAAGGATGATAAAGGAGAGTTTAGCATCAAAAAGGTTTTGACACAGTAATCAGGTAGAGAATAAATTTAACTTTGGAAATGTTTTATTGAGTTGCTGGGAGAATACCATGCAAGGTTGCTCAACAGACGGTAACAAATACAAGTCTCCAGTGTATAGATATATCCCGAGAGATCAATGCCAAGTTCCTGCATCATCTAAGTATGAAGCTATGATAAGGTATGAAATTCTCTAGTGAGATCGTAAGTAAAAAAAGAATATCAGCTGAAGACAAACCCCTGGGAATACCTAAGAAGTGGCTGGTGGAAGAGTAGCAAGAAAAGCCTTAAGAATAAGAATCAGATAAATAAAAGGAAAATAAGAATGCTATAATATAAAAGCTGCAGACAAATCAAGTATGATAAAAATTCAGAAAAGATCATTACATTTAGCAATTAAGCCTTATCACAAAAAATTTTAGGTACCTGAAGATTATTAAGGGATTATTTTAATATGAATCCTCCTCCTTATCATTATTTAGTTTTATATAAAAGAATCATAGTCCAGAGTTTATTTTAAAATTGTTCAAAATCATGACACTTGACTAGCTAGACCTGGCTCCTAAAACATGCAAAAGTGAACCTGTCAGCTAGAGTCAGTTTATTTCCTCCTGTTATTACAACCACAAATACACTGGAAAATTCTGATTTACATAAATACATGTATTAAAAATTCACATTTTCTTTTCTTATGGAAGGATAAACAGTCCGATGTCTGTTTTTATAAAACATTTAACTGAAGTAAACACACATAAAGAAAAAATGTATCCCATCTTTATACATGTCAATGACTTTTCCAAAGTGAATATTCCTGTGTAATCATCACACCGATTCTAATTAAAGATATAGAACATAATCAGCAACTCAGAGGGTCCCCTGTGTTTTTCCCAGTCACTACTCTGAAAAGAGTAACCTTCATCCTGACTTTTAACACCATAGGTTTGTTTGCCTATTTTGAAATTTATTTAAATAGAATCACAAAATGAGAACTCTTTCATGTCTGGTTTCTTTAGTTCAACATTATGGTCAAATGTGGGTGTCTCCAGTTTGGGGACACGAACATTTCTGTACATGTATTTTGTTCAACCCATGTATTCATTTCTATTGGATACATACCTAAGAGTGGATTTGATAGGTCACAGGGGATACTGCATTTAGCTTTAATAGAGACTACCAAATAGTTTCCTGGAAAGGTCTTATCAACGTTAACACTCAACAGCTGCATATTACAGTACTGATTGCTCCACAACCTTCCCCTGAATTTGTTTTTCTTTTTCATTTTAACCATTCCAGTGGCTGCGTAGCAATGTCGCATTGTGGTTTGAATTAACATTTCTTTCTTAATTTATTTTTTAATTCATGAAGTTGAGCACATTTTCAAAGATATACTGGGCATCTTGATATTTTCTTTTGTGAAGTACCTGTTTAATCTTTTGCCTATTTTTCTATTGATTTATTAAACATCAATTAGCTATTCTGATATATTCTATATGCAAGGAATGAGTCTTGCAAATACCTTATCCCCATTCTGTAGCTAGTCTTTCCACTCTCTTGATTAGATCTTTTGATGGACACAAATTCTCATTTCTAACATACTCCAATTTCTTTCATTATGGTTACTTGTGATTTTATGTGAGTGTGTGTGTGCGAGTTATTTAACAATTTTCACCTACTCCAAAGTGAAGAAGTTTTACTGTATTTTCTTCTAAAAGTTTTATTCATTTACCTTTCACATTTAGATATGCAATACTCCTGCAATTGACTTTTGTGTATGTTTTGAAGTTGAGGTCATGATGTGTGTGTGTGTGTGTATGTGTGTGTGTGTGTGTGTGTGTGTGTGTGTATTGTCTTCTAGATTTGGATATCTACTTGATCTAGTACCTATAGTTAAAAAGACAATTTTCAGCATAGTATTGCAGTTTCACTCTTTTCATAAATCAGATGATCATATATGTGTATACTTTTTTCTGTACTCTCTATTCTGTTTCATTGTTCAGCATGTCTATCCTTGGAGTAGTATCACAGTGTCTTCAATTTTATATCTATTACACATATATATACATCATATATATTCATAATAGATCTATTACATGTCTATTATTCCTTGTATATATGTATACAATATATACATATTGCATATATACCTGTGTGTATATATAGATATCTGGGAATACATATTCTTTTACTAACTACTTTGTCATTTGCATTTCATATAGTTTTTATGATAAGATTTTGATTTACACACACAACTATTTGGATTTTTTTTTTTTTTTTTTGAGACAGAGTCTCGCTGTGTTGTCCGGGCTAGAGTGAGTGCCGTGGCGTCAGCCTAGCTCACAGCAACCTCAAACTCCTGGGCTTACGCAATCCTCCTGCCTCAGCCTCCTGAGTAGCTGGGACTACAGGCATGCGCCACCATGCCCGGCTAATTTTTTCTATATAGACATTTAGCTGTCCAAATCATTTCTTTCTATTTTTGGTAGAGACGGGGTCTCACTCTTGCTCAGGCTGGTCTCGAACTCCTGACCTCGAGTGATCCACCCGCCTCGGCCTCCCAGAGTGCTAGGATTACAGGCGTGAGCCACCACGCCCGGCCACTATTTGGATTTTTAATGATTTGTGTTATATTATAAATCAATTTGGGGAATATTAACATATTTGTAGTAATCTGTACCCAAATTCATTAACATTGGATTGTATCTTCATTTTTAAGTCTTTTTAAACATATCTGTAATATATATGTACATATACATACACACATGTATGTATACACATATACAAATTGGCTTTCAGTAACAATTTCTTGCATATGTTTCATATATTTAATCCTAGAAACTTGATTTTTTAGTACTATGGAAAATATTATCTTTTCATACTTTTAAAATATTTTGCATATATAGAAATATAATTGATTTTTGTGTATCAATCATATATCCAGTACTACTGCTAAATTTAATTACTAGTTCTATTAATAATAGTTTATCAGATCTTTTCTGTGTTTAATTTTAAGATATTTCCCTCTTCTAATGGATGACAAAACTGATGTAGGTGCTTCACATTGAGAATGAGCTGAAGAATATGAATCTGTACACGTTTTGTTTTATTCCATAATTCACTTCTCCCAATGAATTAAGCAGATGGGATGGCTTGGTCTGGGTTTGAAATGAGTTATTTAACTAGGTAACCATAAGTTTGAGAGACTGGGTGGGCATAAGAAAAGCTAATGATTTTAGGTTTCTAAATAAACCCTCTAAATTTTGTGAAATTACAAAAAATGTTTTATATATAATCGAATACCTTTATTTCTAAATAACTCTTTAATTTTGACGCCTTTTTATTTATTTATGCAAGAAATAATTAACTACGTAACCATACTGTGTCTTGCACGTGGGACATTTATGCTATATTGAGGCTATTCTTGTCTTCATCTGTTACCATTATCACTACCAGACCAAATTTTCTATTAAAGTATCCTTTCCAAATTTTCCTCTTTCCTTACCTGGATTTTTACTAGGTTGTGATAATTTATTTATTCAACAAAATTTGAGGAAACCTTATAGGTACTAGACATTGGGCTGACCTTATCAGTCATTTCTCCTGTGCCATGCTGGCCAGAGAAATTTACCTCTCAAATGGCAAATGTTCACCAAAGTTAATCTCTAATTCAATGAATTTCCAGTAGAAAATTTCTCCTTATTGGATGAGGGAGGTTCTTGGTAAGACATTGTCACTGAGAGAAAAGTGAATTATCCCTCAGCATGTTGGAGTTGGAGTATGCTGTTCTATTTGGTGAAATGTCAGAAAAAATATTTTTGAGATAAGAACTTTCTTGTGACTCTATCTACTTCACTTTTAAAATAATATTTCCTATTTTCTACTCTATCAAGGAATAAAATATGAGAAAATTTGCATCCATGGCTATTTCTTATCATTACAGATAGAACTCAAAGGATTTTTTTTAAAAGGAAATCTCTGAGAATCCATATGGTAAGCAGTTGTAATAATAAACCAGGATTATAAAATCAAATATATGGATGGTCTGCATAGTTCACCTGGCTATACATATAGTGCATAAAATACTAAAATACCAAAAGGCATTATGTAGACAAGGGGATAGAACTACAGATGGTATTATTAGTAATGATAGAAGTAATAGTAGCAGTAAGTCTATTTGTCAAATTTTTGGTTAACAGAATGCAGTTTATTTGAATCCCTCAAATATCCTTGGAATATTATTTAGCAATTAAAACCAGAAAGAAACTGAAGCAAAGGAAGGCTTAATACCTTGCTCCCATCCTTTTAACTTGCCTCAAGACTAAAAGACTGGCTCCAATTACTGAAATGGACAACAGCTTGTAGATTATAGCATACAGAAGAAATTACAGAACCTCTGTAAAATATAACACTTTTATGATGGTAGAAAACAAGCCAATGCCTGATGAGCCACTATGTTGTATGCCACATAATGAGGAAATTAAGACTAATCTGTAGAACTGGCTAAACGAAATAAGTCAAATTACAATATTACTTTTGTTTTAAGGAAAGTAAAATGCTGAATTGCTATTTTTAAACTCCTAGAAGAAGAGTAGAGAGAGAAAGAAAATAAGTGAAGGCAATCATGATTATTTATTAAAAACATTAATGACACATTAATTCAACAATAACTGTTGAGTTTCTCCGTGTGGCCAGTGTAATAGTACACACTGAAAACACAGAGATGAGACCCTAGCTTTTCTTTGAAGGAGCATTTCAGGGGACAAATCTATTTTGTCTATTGCAGGAGACAAATATTTTAAAAACAAATTATGAAATGCAGTGTGAAAGTTTAAGTAGCAGAAATAAAAATGTAAAAGGAAGGGCACACGCTCAGTTGGTCCAATAATTGGAGTAGGCTGAATAATGGCCCTCAAAGATATCAGTTACTAATCACTGAAATGGCAAATTTTACCTTACATGGGAAAAGTATTATTACAGAGGTAGTTATATTAATGATCTTGGGATGGGAATATCCTAAATTATAGTTGCTAAATTCAATCACAACTGTTCTTATAAGACAGCAGACAGATAAGTTATACATGAAAGAGACAATATGACATGAATGCAGGCATTAAAGTGATGAGGCCACCAACCAAAGAATGCCAAAGTTACCAGAAGCAAGAAGCAAGAACCTCTAAATTCTCCTTTAGAGCCTCCTGTGGGAGCGTGGCCTGTCGACACATTGATTTTGGCCCATTGAAACTGATTTTGGACCTCTGGTTTCCAGAACTGTGATAGATTTCATTTCTAATTTGTAATACATTAGTCTTTTTTGAGCTTTCAGCTCAGCTGTAGTCATGAAATTTTCTGATTCCCTCTAGATACTTAAATTTGTAAAACCCAAACAGAACAAATACTAACCTATATATCCTCTCTTCCTATTTTATCATATTAGGCATGAGATCAGATATATTTCATCAGAGGGATGATATCTGAAGGAAAAATTCAAGTAAACAGAGAAAGAAAAGAATACGTTAGGGAAGTAAAATGACATGAACAAAAGAACAGAGAAGACAAAAGTATCTGTTTAATTTATTTCATTGGTTGACTTGGTTGAAGAGACAAAACAATATTTAAATAGTTTTGGAGGTTCCATGTGAAATTGGAACATACCTAAATGATAGGAGTAGATGAAGCTAAGTGAGGTAATAATGAGGAATTTTGATGATCTCTTGTTGTGATGAAAGTAGAAGTATGCCAGGGAATAGAGTTGACGATTTAACTATAGGTAAGATGACTGACTGTGGGCTCCAAGCCTGTGGGAATAGTCTACAGTTGGCAACCTCCCCAGTAAGGCCTTACTGTCTTTAGAATTCTAACTCCCTAACTGTTTTTTCTGCTGACTGAATGTCCCTTGTAGAATTACTACTCCTCATAGCTGACCTCAACCAGAGAAGGATATTCCATACCCTTTACTCCTCAGGTGAGACATCTCTGAGGACAGAGTTCTATACTGACTCCTAGAAGTACCAACAAGTTTAAGCTTTAGTTTCCCTGGTGAAAACTTGTCTGATCATAGCATTCACTAGCCAGATTGCTTTCTTTGTTTCTTTTCCTGATTCTCCAGCCCATGATTCCTAGGATCGCCTATCATCTCCAAATAGCCTACCTGCTCTAATCCTGCCTCAGGAATTGAATCAAGGAAGGTCAGTCTAAGAACATCTTTTTTCCAGAGTTTATTTTTCCATCACACTGCCCAATAATTGCTTTTCATGGAGTAGGAGTTGTATAGCATTTTCTGTTAACTGTAGGGTTTCTGGATAAAATACAGTTGACCAATTTGATTTTATGCTAAACAATGAATAATACTAAAAGATGATTGGTTGTTTATTTTTTATTAGAATTCCACTGAATGCCTGTATTATTTGCTAAATCTGGCAACCTTAGGAAAGGGGTAAGCAGTAATCAAATTTGGAAAGAACTTGCATGTCAGGAATATAAATAATCTAACCTGGAGATGACTCCTTATGCAGGAGATTCATTAAAAACTGAAAATTTTAAACGTACAGTCTTTAATGTGCCTTCAGAGTGTGCAACTTAGTC
Organism: Lemur catta; assembly: GCF_020740605.2. Taxonomy (NCBI): domain Eukaryota; kingdom Metazoa; phylum Chordata; class Mammalia; order Primates; family Lemuridae; genus Lemur; species Lemur catta. The sequence continues at coordinate 5,636,769 of NC_059130.1, read as the reverse complement.
TAATTTAATGTACAGTACAGCTTGCAATGAATTTGATAGTTTCTTCTACAGTATCTTTTAGAGAGATCACAACTGTGCTCTCATTTTTTTATTATTCAATCATTTCTATAGACAATTCCTGGTCAATTTTAGAAAGATGGCCAAATTGGTTAAGATAAGCATAATATGGTTTTGGATCTTGAAACTTTTTGTATGGCTTTATTTTCTGCCTTAGATAAATTTGTAAGCACAGAAACAGAATCACCCACTTTTTTTCTTTTTTAAATGTGTTCTCTTTTTCTTCCACACTCCATATGGTTCTCTGCCTTTGTCCTTCTCACCAGCAAGTTTAAATCACACAGTATTTAATATAACAAGCTATTTTCTTTCTGAAAATTAGTTTTATTTATTTGCTTCATCTAAGACACTTGACTGTGTATTATATTCTCTGTTATCTTCACCTTGTTACATTTCATAATGAAAGTGATGTTTCCAATGGTTTAGGAAGCAGCATTTTAAAGCGTCAAGTTAATTTTAAGAACCATTAAACCCATTAAAGTAAACTACTTCAAGCATTTACCATTGTCATTTTCTACCACCCCACTCATCATCTGCATTTTTCTTTTATGTAAAGTATACCTTTAAAATATACCTATGGAATTTTTCTCAGAGATTCTTTGTTGACTGATGTGTTTGTTCCCTAAATTTCCATATCACTTAAGAATCATAACATGATTATGCATTATATACAGCCTTCGTTTTTTCATGTGGCTTTGTGTGCCTGCATTAGGACTTCTGAACAAATTATATGCTTCTTGTGAGAAAACTGCATGCTTTTGCTTTATTTCATCATTCTCCAGCCAAAGAATATTTGATCCTCCCCTGTGAGAAGTTTCCATTCATATACCAAAAATAGCATGTCACACGTTGTAATTTTTGGTTACTTGTCCAATTCCTCAACATTAAACCTCCCAATTTGCTTAAAGAAGACAGAAATTATTTATTGATTTAGTGAATGAATAAACAAACACATTTGTGAACTTATGAAAATACCTCAGATTATTCATGAACTTTAAAAATATTTCCATTTTTAATTTCTATAGTTGTTTTTACATGATAATAGCTCTTTTTGTTGTGAAAATGTCTTGCTGTAATTCTTTCAGCTACATTCAGGACATTGTCATCTGATGTATCTTCTAATCAAGCAAAACTTTCTCACCTCTTCTATTACATTATAGGATATTTATGCTGTCTTGCTACATTTAGGGTTCTGTATTCTCAAAGATTCTGCCAAGAGATTCCTGGAATTGACAAATAAAGTCAGCAAAGTCTCAGGCTACAAAATCAATGTACACAAATTGGTAGCATTCCCATACACAAACAACAGTCAAGCTGAGAATCAAATCAAAGACTCAATAACTTTCACAATAGCTACAAAGAAAATAAAAGACCTAGGAATATATTTAACAAAGGAGGTGAAAGATCTGTACAAAGAGAACTATAAATCACTGAAGAAGGAAATTGCACATAATGTAAACAAATGGAAAAACCTACATGCTCATGGATCGGCAAAATCAACATTGTTAAAAGGTCCATACTACCCAAAGTGATTTACAGATTCAATGCAATCCCCATCAAAATACCAATGTCATTTTTTTTGCAGATATAGAAAAAATAATTCTACGCTTTTTTTTTTTGAACCTGAAAGCAGCCAGAATAGCCAAAGCAACTTTAAGGGAAAGGAACAAGTCTGGAGGGATCACCTTACCAGACTTTAAGCTATATTACAAGCCTATAGTAACCAAAACTACATGGTACTGGCTAAAAAATAGAGATAGAACAACGGAACTGAGAACCCAGATATAAGATCATCCACATATTGTCACTGATCTTTGATAAAATAGACAATTGTGAATTGTGCTGCTATAAACGTTCGAGTGCAGATTTTTTTTTTTTATAGATTGTTTTTTTTTTTTTTCCTTTAGGTAGATGCCCAGTAATGGGATTGCTGGATCAAATGATAGTTCTTTTAGCTCTTTGAGGTATCTCCACATTACTTTCCACAGAGGTTGTACTGGTTTGCATTCCCACCAGCAGTATATGAGTGCTCCTATCCACACCAACATTTGTTGTTTTGGGACTTTTTTGATAAAAGCCATTCTCACTGGAGTTAAGAAATATCTCATTGTGGTTTTGATTTGCATTTCCCTGATGATTAAAGACGTTGAACATTTTTTCATATGTTTGTTAGCTATTAGTCTATCTTCTTTTGAAAAGTTTCTGTGCATGTCTTTTGCTCACTTTTTTTTTCTTTTTTGTTTTTTTTCTTTCAGCTCTTCATGAGGGTACAAAAGCTCAGGTTATATACATTGTCCGTGTCCCGCCCATCCCCCTGAGTCAGAGGTTCAAGCGTGTCCATTCTCCAGACAGTGCGCCTGGCACTCACCATGTAGTCATACCTCCATCCCCTCCCCGCCCCCACCTCCCCGAGTCAGCACCTTCAAGCATGACCATTCCCCAGACGGTGCGCAACACACTCATCATGTAGGCATACATCCATCCCCTCCCCCTACCCCCCATCTCAGTCTGATATTCAATTGGTATCCTTCCCCGATGTGCATTTAGGTGATGATCAGGGAAACCAATTTTCTGGTGAGTACATGTGATGCTTGTTTTTCCATTCTTTGGATACTTCACTTAATATAATGGGTTCCAACTCTCTCCAGGAGAACCAAAGCAATGTCGTATCATCGTTATTTCTTATAGCTGAATAATACTCCATGGTATACATATACCACAGTTTACTAATCCATTCGTGGATTGATGGGCACTTGGGTTGTTTCCACGTCTTTGCGATTGTGAATTGTGCTGCTATAAACATTCAGGTACAGGTGTGTTTGTTATAGAATGACTTTTGTTCTTCTGGGTATATGCCCAATAATGGGATTGCTGGATCGAACGTTAGGTCTACTTGAATCTGTTTAAGGTATCTCCATAATAACTGAGCCTTTGCAGTTTATTTCACCCCACCTCCAGCCAAGCTAGAGTAATCCCAAAATTGCAGTCAAACTTCAAATGTTCCTTGTCCTATAGAATTTCTCCAATCTAGAAATGTTTACTGCATGAAGATTCTTTGGGCTGAAAACAAATGGATTATAAAGATTTGTATTTATGAACAAAGATAAAACAGCCACTACTCCAGTTTCGCGCAGTTGTTAACAGACATTATCACGGAAATGTCAGTGGGAAAATTGGCACCCTAACAATCATGGTCATTTACAACCTACATTTTTTGTCTTTTATGGATCACCATAATCTTCTTTCTGTCAGGAATGTTAGATGACTGGATAAATAGATATAAAAAGAGAACATCTTTTTTGATACTAATGTATTTTTCATCAACAAGGATTTGTACTCACAAAGGAAAAAGAGAAGTATGCTGGTAGATGTCTAGTGGCACTATGTGCTGCTGGAATATAAAAGATAATAAAAACGGATCAGAGGATGAGATGCTCTAGTAGAAAGCTAAGCAACTAGAGAGCTTCGTTCAACTGAAGAACTGATTGGTGAGGCTGTAGGATGAACTCAGAGTACTGTGATAACTGAGAAGCCTAATCCCATTTCTGCACTTTAGTGTGTGCACTGACTGTTTAATCTTTCCTGACTATATGCTATGTGAGAAAAAAAATCTCTATCAAATACTCAGGTTACTTTATTTTCCATAATATGTTGCTTGAAGTTATTTTACACATGACTCCTTGCTAAACAAGACTGAACTGAAATGAAATGTTTCACAGCATGAGATCTTAAATGTAAAACAGTGCCCAGTTCTGTAGTATTGACAGTGGTTTCTAAAACTAATGATTTCTTTTATTTTCTCTATAAAGCAGCAAATCGATCAGAGGTAGACACAAAATTGTATATGCACATGAGCATGACTAAAATGTCATTTATTCTGGTAAAAAAGATAGGAAAAACTTAAACGTCTAACAAAGGGAACAGCAGGATGATTAAATAAATCAGTTTGCACATGCAAAGGATACTACACTCTTCCGCAGAACATCTTTCCTCCTGAGCCCCTGTTTCCATTACAGGGAACTGTTTGAGTAATTCGCATGCCCTCTTTCCCTACCTCTTTGTACATCCCTCCCTGACCGGTCAGTTTCAAAGAGGATATGTTCAATCCAGTCAATCCATATTCTCTTTACAAGGCAAACTCATCTTCCAAATGTATCTATCCATTACTCTTTCATGTCATCAACTCATACCCAGCAGACTACACCCCTGCAAGATTCAGGGATGAATACCACTGTCAATTCACAATGAAGGGTTACTAAATTCACTTGGTCAACAAATAGATTCATTTCCTCCAGATTGCCAGGAATAAAGGTAATATTTTGTTCACTGTCTCTCCACCTTCCTCATCCATTCATCTCTCAACTGGTTCTTTCGAAAGAAAGAGCAGGGCTGGCTTTTGTTTGTTTTCATTTGTATTGATCCAATTGAAATCTTAAAGTCTTTGTTCATCAACTAGGAACACTTGAGAAGTAGACAAAAGCTGTGATTTGGATACCAAGATATTAAAATATTATAAAGATTGAGTTTTCTGATTTGCTCAAAACTTTAAATTCTGTATCTTGGTTTGGTTTTAGTTTAGCAGAACACAGAAAATGACATAAAACATATGTATAACATAATAAATTAAAATGAGAAAAATTCTATTGTAATTACCACCCAGGTTATGTCCTGGCAAGGTTTATAGAACTTTGTCAGCCATCCCACAAGTTTTCCTTATGCCCCATCTTAATAAGAGACCTCTGCTGCCCACCAAAAGTAATAACCACCAACTTTCATAGTAATTATATCCATTCATTCCTTTAATTTTATATTTCTCTAAGTATGCATCACTGGGCATTAATAGTATAGTCTCTCCATTGTTTTAATTTTATATGTTTCTTAACTTTTTATTAGCACTCAAATTCTTCTTCATTACTTTCTCTTTTTTTTAACTTTATTTTTTAGAGCAATTTTAAGTTCATTGAAAATTTTATGCAAGGTACAGAGATTTCTCACATACTTCCACTCCCAATGCATGCATAGCCTCCTATATTGCCAACATCCTCCACCAGAGTGATATATTTGTTGCATTTGTTGAACCTACATTGACACATCATTATCATCCAGAGTACACAGTTTACATTAGGATTCATTCTGATGTTCTATGCTCTATGGGTTTGGACAAATGGTTAATGACATGTATCTTCTATTTTAGTATCAAACAGAATAGTTTTATGGCCCTAAAAATCCTCTCTGTTCTGCCTATTCACCACTCCCATCCCTATCCCCTGGAAAACACTGATCTTTTTACTGTCTCTGTAGTTTTGCCTTTTCCATTATTTCATTTTGTTGGAATCATGCAGTATGTATCCTTTTCAGATTGGCTTACTAAGTTTCCTCCTTTTCCGTCCATTATCTAGATGTACCACAGTTTATTTATATATTTACCTACTGAAGGACATTGTAGTTGCCTCTCAGTTTTGGCAATTATGAATAAAGCTGTTTTAAATTATGTGGGGTTTTTTTGTGTGTTTGTGGAAAGGAGTGTTCAACCCCTTTGGGTAAATACCAAGGAATATGATTGCTGGATCGTATGGTAAGAGTATGTTTAGGTTTGTAAAAACTGCCAAAATGTCTTCCAAAGTGGTTGTACTATTTTGCATTTCCATGAGTGAGAGTTTTCCTGTTATTTCACATCCTCATCAGCATTTGATTCTGTCAGTGTTTCAGATTTTGCCAATTATAAAAATAAGTGTGTAGTGGTATCTCGTCGTCATTTTAATTTGCATTTTCCTGAAGACATGTGATGTGAATTGTGTTTTCATATGGTTATTTAGCATCTGTATATCTTCTTTGATGAGGTCTACAAAGGTCTTTGACCCATTTTTTTAACTGGATAGTTTTTTTTTTCTTATTGTTGAGTTTTAAGATATTTTTGATATTTAAGATATTTTTGTATATTTTTGATGATAGTCCTTTATCAGACATTTCTTTTGCAAATATTTTCTCTTAGTCTGTGGCTTGTCTCTTCATTTTCCTGACCATCCCTTTCACAGAGCAGATGTTATTAATTTTAATAAAGTCCAACTTACCAATTTTTTTTCATAGATTATGCCTTTGGTGTCCTATCTAAAAGGTCCTCACTAAGCTCAAGGTTATCTAGATTTTCTCCTGTGTTATCATCAAGGAGTCTTAGAGTTTTGCGTTTTACATTTGATTTGTGACCCTTGTGCCGTAAATGTTTTTGGAAGGATGTCAGTCCATGTCTAGTTTCATTTTTCTGTCATGTGGACTTCCAGTTATTATAGGACCATTGGTTAAAAAGACTATATTTTCTCTATTGCATTGCTTTTGCTCCTTTGTCAAGATCAGTTGACTATATTTTTGTGGATCTATTATGTATTTTACTTCTATCCTGCAATCTTACAAAAATTGCTTCTTAGTTGCAGGAGTTTCTTTTTCTTTGTGTGTGTGTGTGTGTGTGTGTGTGTGTGTGATTCTTTTGGACTTTTGACCTAGACAAACATGTAATCTGCAAACAAAGAGAGTTTTATTTCTTCCTTCCTGATCACTATTCCTTTTATTTCCTTTTCTTATCTTATTTAATTAGCTATACTTTCCAGTACAATGTTCAAAAGGAGTGGTAAGAGAGGACATTATTGCCTTTTCCATGATCTTAATGGAAAACCTTCTAATTTCTCATCATTAAGTATGATGTTAGCTATAGTTGTTTTGCATATATTCTTATCAAGATGAGGAAGATTTCCTTTATTCCTAGTTTATTGAATGTTTTTATCATGAATTGGTATTGGACTTTGTCAAATGTTTTTTCCGCAACTATTAAGGTGATCATGTAATTTAATATTTTGTTGAAGATTTCTTCAGAGCATTCATAAGGGATTTTGTTCTTCAGTTTTCTTTTCCTGTAATATCTTTGTCTGCTTTTGGTATTAAGGTGCTGATGTTCTCATAGAATGGTTATATTCTCTCTTTTTTTTACCTTCTGAAAGAGATCATGGAGAATTGGTGTTTTATTTTTGTTCCTTAAATGTTCTGTAGAATTCACTAGTGAATTCAACTGGGTCTGGTGCTTTCTGTTTTGGAATGATATTATTAATTCAATTTCTTTAAAAGATGTAGGTCAATTCAAAATGTCTATGTCTTCTTTTGTGATTTTTAGTAGATTGTATCTTTCAAGGAATTGGTCCATTTCAAGGTTATCAAATTTGTGAAATAGAGTTGTTCATGATATTCCTTGATTATCCATTTAATGTCCATGAGATGTGTAATGACATCTCCTCTTTCATTGCTGATATTAGTAATTTTTGTCCTCTCTCTTTTGTTCTTAGTCTGGCTACAAAATTATAGATTTTATTAATCTTTTCACAGAACATTCTTTTTAGTTTCATTGATTTTCTCAATTGGCTTCCTGTTTTCAATTTTATTTATTTCTGCCCTAAATTTTTAAACTTTCTTTTCTTATGCTTAATTTGGATTTAATGCACTCTTATTTTTCTAGTTTTCTAAGGTGGAAGCTTAGATGATCAATTTTACATCTTTCTTCTTTTTAAATATTTGCACTTAATACTACACATTTTTCTCTAAAATTGCTTTCTCTGCATCCCACAAATATTGATTAATTGTGTTTTCATTTTCATTTAGGTCAAAATATTTGAAAATTATCTTATAATTTCTTTTTTGATTCATGCATTGTATAGAAATGTGTTGTTAAATTTCCACATATTGGGGGATTTTCCAGGGATCTTTCAGTTATTGATTTCTATTATAATTCCATACTGTGACCTGAGACTAGACGTTGTATAATTTTTATTCTTTTAAATGTGTTATGGTATGTTTTATGGCCCAGAATGTTACCTGTCTTGGTGTGTGTTCCACATGAGCTTGAGAAGAATATGCATTCCACTGTTGTTGGATTAAGTAGTCTATAGATGTCAATTATATGCCATTAATTGATGGTGTTGAGTTTAATTATGTCCTTACTGACTTTCTGCCTGGAAAATCTATCCATTTGTGATTTCTTTTGAAGTCTTCAACTATGATAGTGAATCAATCTATTTCTCTTTGTAGTGATATCAGTTTTTTCTTTACATAATTTGATACATAATTTGATACATAATTTGATACTCTGTTGATGGGGGCATACATGTTATGGATTCTTATTTCTTCTTAGAGAATTGGCCCTTTTATCATTGTATAATGCTATTCTTTATTCTTCATAAATTTTCTTACTTTGAAGACTTCTCTGCCTGAAATTAATATAGCTGCTTCTTTTTAAAAAAAATTACTATAAATACGGTATGTTTTTTAACCATCTGTTTACTTTTAATCTATATGCGCCTTTATATTTAAAGTCAGTTTCTTGTAGACAATATTTGGTTGGGTCTTGGCGTTTGATTGAATCTGGCAATCTGTCTTTTACTGGTGCATTTAGAGCATTGACATTCAATTTGGTCATTGATTAGTAGGATTAATATCTACCGTATTTACTTTTGTTTTTTGTTTGTGGCTCTTATTCTTTGTTCCTATTTTTTCTTCCACTCTTTCCCTCACTCTTGCTGTTTTAGTTGAGCATTTTAAATGATTCCATTTTTTCTTCTGTCCTATCAATTATGCTTCTTTTTTACTTGTTGCCCTAAAGTTTATAATATATATTTCCAATTAATGCAAGTCCACTTTTACATAACACTATACTGCTTCATTATGAGTACAGTATAATAAAAACCTTAATTTTCCCTCCCATCCTTGCATTATTGCTGTCATTCATTTCATTTATATAAACATACATAAGCATATATGTATATGTGTATATATATCACATAAAGATATATACATAAGCATGCATAATCAAACACATTGTCGCTATTATTATTTTTTGTATTGATAATGTTTTATTTCTCAAACTGCATGGTAAATATACAGAAGTTAGTTTTATTTTTGTTTTCAGAATATTTAAAGTAATTTTCTTAATATATGTTGGATAGAACAAAATGATAGTAGACAATGGAAAAGATAAATAAAGTAAAATTTTTTCACCTACAAAAGAGTAGCATTAACATATGTAGAACTGAGGACAGATAAGAACCAACTGAGAAAAGAATGTTGAGAGGAAGGACTTATTTGCATACATGAAGTCATAATCATTATAATTTCTTTTAAAGAAGTTGTGGTTTCCTTTAGGAATACTACACTAAGGAAACTACTATCTGTTAGATTAGTTAAGAACAAAAATAAATAAAAATAATTTTTTTGTTTTACTTTCCTTTATTCCTCCTTCAGTGTATTTCCTTTCATTATGTAGATAAAAGTATCTGATCTATATTATTTTCCTTCTCTCTAAAGAACTTTAACATTTCTCAGAAGGTAGGACTACTGGCAACAGCATTTCTCAATTTTGTTTGTCTGAGAAAGTTTTTATTTCTCCTTCAGTTTTAAAGGATTATTTCACAGAGTACAATAAGGTGGTGTTTTTTTTTCTTTCTCTTTCAATGCTAAATATTTCACTCTCATCTTGCCTGCATGGTTTCTGTTCTGAGAAGTCAGATATAATTCTTATTATTGTCCCTTTATAAGTAAAGTCCCCCCAACCCAGCTTCTTACAGGATATTTAATTTATCTGTGATTTGCTTTGGTTTGAAAATGATATACCTACATCTTGCTTTTTTTGTTACTTATTCTGCTTGGTGTTCTTTGAGATTCCTTGATTTTTGGTTTGGTGTCTGACATTAATTTAAGGAAATTCTCAGTCATTATTTTTTCAAATATTTCTTCTGTACCTTTTTTTCTTTCTTTCTGGTATTCCCATTATATATTAATATTTACATCTTCTGTAGTTTTTCCACAATTCTTATTCTATTCTGTTTTTCTCAGAATATTCACAGAATTGTCACCATCTTGGTTTTTGTTGATTGCATACTCATCATAGATCAGTTCCTGGGGGGTTATGAAATAATGAAATGCTATCAATTTGGTTATATTCATTATCAAGAATATTTTACAAAGAGATGATTTTTTCTACCTACAATTTGATTACCTAGTGGCTAGGTTTACATAGGAAAGGTAAAATACCTGATTCTTTCCTTTTATTTATTCAATTTTCCAGATAGCGTCCTGGGGCTCTCCATGTTTCCATTATGACCCAAACTAGTTTTATTCTTGAAATTATTATTAAATCTTAATTTGTGATAATATATCTTATTTTATGAATCTGATTCAGCATCCTAATCCTTTCTTGTATCTCAATATTCTAGTAAAATCAAGATAATAGCAGTGGCAAGGTAAAGTAATAATTTGTACTAGACTGAAATAAGTCAAAATTACATCCTGCAAACTGAAAGTCTAGTAATTCTTGATTACTTTTGAACAGTGTTCATTTTCTAAAAAATAGAAAATCCAGATGATACATCTTCCAACAAAAGGAATTTACCCTTTACTCTGTCAGGCAAAGAAAGGTGAAGGACTAATTACATCATTCGGTTCCATGGGGACATTGGTCCAAAATAAACTAATACATCCTACCTGGTAGCATAAGAGAACTAATTTTCTTTTTCTACTCCACCCAATCTACTGCCAGATATTTCCAATGAACATTTTGTGAATTTTTAACTATATATATAAATCCCAAATTTTCACTTTTAAATATTTTATGACTCTTTCATAATTTTCTGGTTTTTGTAAATATTATTCAATTTTTTTTTTATTTTAACAGGGTAAGCATGAATGTTTTCAAATGTGGCTAATGATTACAATATATAAAGTATAAAGAAAATTTTTCTGCTCTCTGCTTTTATCTGCTAGATCTAACTCATAGTGACTTATTTCATTATATGCCTATTTATCTTTGACTGAAAATTATGTATGGAGGTTTTAAAAGGCCTACGATAAAAGTTCTTCCTTCCTGAGAGTATTTCTGTTTACTTCTGCCAGGTATATAGTGATACAACTGGTTTGGTACCAGTTTCATTGTTTAAGCTGATCACTGTTTGAAGTTCTCTGGTCAAAGCTGCAAATTCTTGAGGAGAATTTTCTTTTCTTTAACTTATTTTATTTTTCTTTCTTTGTTCAATGTCAGGGAAAAATTCTTTGTAGTCACATAGTTGGGTATAGATTGTTCTGAAAGTTCTTCACTATTATTGCTTTGATGCTTTTGTGGTTATTTTAAAATATTGTATTCAGCATTGCTTATCTATTTTCAACAGGAGGTTTCGAAAAATTTACCTAGTCACTACATTGGAAATGGAAGGCTGTGGAAAATTTTAAGACATCATATATTATCTGCACATAAAAGTTTACTACTATTTAAGAAAAATATTAAAAATAAAAAACAAAAAATAATTCACATGCAAATTTAGAATCTTAACATAAAAGTATTACCAGCATTCTTTAGACGTTTCATCTTTTTCATACTACCAGTTTCAAATAATCATGAATAGAATTTGAATTTTAACCTCATAAACTTTTATTTTCCAATCTTTTCCAACTTTTTTTGTTTTATCATAGCAATTTCACTACTTATTTACTAATTTATGTATTTTAATTTGTATATATCACTTTGTCTTCCATACAAGAGGATTCTTCTTTTTCAGTCATTATGCGTGTCCATACCTAGGATAGTGTTTGATATACAGTAGAAGCTCAAGTAATTTATGGTAAAGACAGGGATTAATATTTGTAAGGATTTTGACAAAATCATCAATCAGATAAGAAATCATATTTCCATAAAAAAATAAGGATTGAATTAGTCCATTAGAGATGATACAAAGAATATAGATAATAGAACTCTTTCTTCAGAAAACTTACTCTCAGATTGGAAGACAATAATCATTAACATATCAATAAGAATAATATCCTTAAAAATATGAATTATAGCACATAGAATATAAAAACAGTAGTATCATGAAACATAAAAGTATTACCAGTATTCTTCAGATGTGTATGTGTGCTTGAGAGCTTACAGAAAAATTCTACCAATTACTTTCAAAAAGCAAAACTATCCTGAAATAAATATGTGAATAGTTTTATGAGGGTTTGGTTAAAATAAAATTATAAAAATATAACATTTCTCTGTACAACAAATCATTATTAAAATTAACCACACTTGCCTAATAGAAAAGATCAATATACATTTTATTCTTCCTGGATTTATCTAAAGAATCCATTAAAGCAAATGATAAAATTTATTAAGCAATTACAATAAATTACAAGCAATTAGGAAACAAATTCCATGTTAAGATCTAGGGATAGAATGATGCCTACCCACATGATAATTATCCACTAATTCTTAGTGGGCAAATTTGGTTACACATGAACTACGAATAGTACTATATGCAGCTCTAAGTTAACTGTGTATGGTATTCTCATTATAAGGCTTTCCATGCTTAACATGTTTTCAGATATATTACAAAGCTATACAGAGATAAACAGAAATACATGTAGAGAAGATTTTCTAAATCAACTCATTCAGCTATCAATAAAAAAAAAAAATCCTGGGAGATCTACTGCCTTTTTTCCACAAGGAATACAACATAGTTTAATTTGTAACCAATTTCTTCACAAACCACTCTAGGGCTTAATAACTCTTTATAATCCTAGTTTTAGAATTCAGTATCACGCTCTATATTATGTATTAATATCATGTCAAGAGAAATAAAATTTTACTTCTTTTTACTTTGATAACTTCATAATTGTGGCCGAGACCTAATTTTTCATCACTTTCCTTTTTCATCAACTTTCCTTCACAACTCTTTTATTTGTGGCTTTTGATGACCACATTAGGTTTCTATTTTAACACAAAGGTTTTGGAAGGCAAATAAGGATTACTATGGCACAAATGATTCAAGTGATGATGATCAATCTTTATTCACATTTTATTAATATTTAAAACCAAACTTAATTCAGTCAGATAAGCTTTGTTTAATTTTATTTTAGTTCAAAAAAGTAGTTAATCTTGGCCGGGCGCGGTGGCTCACGCCTGTAATCCTAGCTCTGGGAGGCCGAGGCGGGTGGATCGCTCGAGGTCAGGAGTTCGAGACCAGCCTGAGCAAGAGTGAGACCCCGTCTCTACTAAAATAGAAAGAAATTATCTGGCCAACTAAAAATATATATACAAAAAAAATTAGCCAGGCATGGTGGCTCATGCCTGTAGTCCCAGCTACTCGGGAGGCTGAGGCAGGAGGATCGCTTAAGCCCAGGAGTCTGAGGTTGCTGTGAGCTAGGCTGATGCCACGGCACTCACTCTAGCCCGGGCAACAAAGTGAGACTCTGTCTCAAAAAAAAAAAAAAAAAAAAAAAAAGTAGTTAATCTTCATTATATGTATACAAATATTGATTGTCATAACATACACAATACCATTTCCATATGATAACATATATTCTCAAAACTTAAAGAAATGGGCCGGGCATGGTGGCTCATACCTATAATCCCTATACTCTGAGAGGCCAAGGCAAGAGGATTGCTTGAGGCCAGGCATTCTGAGACCAGCTTGAGCAAGAGTGAGACTCTGTCTCTACAAAAAATAGAAAAATTAGCCAGGCCTGATGGTGCATGCCTGTAGTCCCAGCTATTAGGAAGATGGAGGCAGGAGGATCACTGGAGTCCAGTGAGCTACGATGACACCACTGCACTCTACCCAGGGCAACAGAGTGAAACCCTGTCTCAAGAAACCAAAAACCAAACAAACAACTTAAAAAAATGTGTGTATCAATATAAATGAACCTAAGTGTAGTAAATTTTCCTCTGAAAGTAGTTTATATTATTTAAGAAAACTTGGTAATCTATATGTGCATAATTGCAGCAAGCATTTGATACTTTCATGTGTTAATTTTACTGTGTTAGCACTTCCTAGCAAGAAAAAATCTCCAATTCTGATCCAATTGTCAGTAGTATTTTAATATAGAAATTAATTATCATGTTTGATATTGATTTGTAGATCATTGTTTAGAGCAAATTACTGTTAAGTGCAATGGACTTTACAACCAGCCATAAAAATAAGGTCAACTTTCATCAAGGGTTCTGAACACAGTGTCTTCCAATGACAATATAGTTTCCATTGTGAATATTTGTGATAATGGTTCATGAGATCTCCCTTAGTCCTCTCTTCATAGTTTGTTGATTTTTGACTGGTCTGCTAAGGTTCTGATATGTAAAGGCCTTACTACAATTTCTCTGAGGAAAAGCACATTGTCATTTCTTGAAGTTAAGTGAGTACCTGAGGTTTAGATTTTGATAGTATGGATATGGCAGAAATAAAGTTAATTGTCTACAAAAGCATTGTAACGTAACTTTAAACAACTGTTTTTGAACTCTATTCTTTTCAATCATGAAAAATTGATACATACAATTCCAGAATTCCATTTCTAAAAGTTAAAAATAACAAGAACTCTAATTTTTAGAGTTTGTGTTATTTGTTGTAAATTACCAGCCCCCAATAATAGTTTCTTCTTAACTAAGCTCAAAATCAATCATAGCCTAACAAAAATGTCTCTGTTGAGTATGGTAATATTTATCTGGTTATTTGGTGAATAAATGTATTCTCCATTGATAACTCATAATTAGATATTTCAAAGATGAAGCTAAAAATCCAAAGTTAAAGAAATATATACAGCCATTTTTTTGCAACATTAGTTTCGAATCATTTTACAAAAACTTGTCATACAATTAATTTTCATATAGTATTTAGACACTAAAAACTTTCATGAGATAAAGTACATCAAATCTACAATTCAAAGAATCTTCTTACCTCTAAAACCTTAAGCAAACAATAACATTAAAATACTTAAGTTAGGTAATATATTAGCTTCTTTATCTGATTGCCTAAAGTAAATTTTCTTCTTTTCTAAAGTTGTAGAAATCTGTGGAAAAAAATGCCCTAAAAGGAAAAAAAAAAAAAACTGAAAGCATTGTTTGACTTACATATTCGAATAACTAATAGTAAGAAGTTTAACAACTTAAACCATGCTTATTCTATAATTTTGGATATTTACTATTTCTACTCCCACGTGTAGAAGTTGGGACCAAAAAAAAGACCAAAAAAATACTCAAAACCAACAAAACCCAGCTGGGCGCTCTGGCAAGCGCCTGTAGTCCCAGCTACCCGGGAGGCTGAGGCACGAGGATCGCTCACAGCCCGGGACCTGGAGCTTGCGGTGACCCAGCCTCACTGCACTCTACCCAGGACACCGAGTGACACTCTGCCTCCACAAAAAAAAAAAAAAAGAAGTGTGAAGTTGATATCATTTGCCATCTTGAGATAACTGACACTGATGATATTTAAATAATTCTCTTGAGGTTACTAGCTTGAGAGAAGTTGACCCTTTATTTAAAACTACTCATTGTTCTTTAGCCAACTCATTCGTCTTAGTCCATTTGGGATGCTATAACAAAATACCATATATAGGGTAGCTCATTTAAAAAAAAAGAAATTTATTTCTCACACTCCTGGTGGCTGAGAAGTCCATGATCAAGAGCAGCCAGATTCTGTGTCTAGTGAGGACCCACTTCCTGCTTCATATAAGGTGTCTCCTCACTGCATCTTTATATGGCAGAAAGCAAGGCAGCGCTCCGAGGCATCTTTTATGGGGGCACTAATTCCATTCATGAGAGCTCTGCCCTCATGACTTAATACCCCCCAACGGCCCCACTTCCTAAAACCATCACATCGGTGATTAGGTTTCAATACATAAATTTAGGGGGAGACACAAACCTTCTGATCATAGTACTATTAGAACATATCTCTGCACTGTCCTTTATCCAAGGTTACAAGATTTTCTAGTGGTGGTACACATTATCATGAAAATGGCACATTTCAATCTATGCTTTGGTATCTCCTCTCATCTGTAATAGTCAAGCATAGCATGATTTGCTTCATCAAGAATCCTTCCCATTCCATGAATTCTTTAGTTCTATGCTCTTCATGTATAGTCGTTCAAGTTCCTATCTTCTGCCTCCAGTTTTAGAAATGATAATTCCAAATCCTAGATGTAGTTCAAAAAGATGCCTAGCCTACCAAGTTAGCTAATATGCTAGCTAAAGCTGAATTCTCTCTAAAACAATCACTGCTACCTCTATTCGGAACATTTTATATTATAACAAATACAATTTTCACCCTGTCTCTTTGTTAATTCTTGTAGTCACCCACTCCAACCTTAAATTTCAATATTAATCTTTACCCAACCAGTACCTAGAGGAGCTAGGGAATCTCAGAAAACATCCAGGACAACCGCCAAAGATCAGTATTAAGATTTCCATGGACAATATCATTTGCTTCTAGTACTAAAACATTCTTACAAAATAGCAACTGCAAGACTCCTACTGAGAGTTTGATGCTGTCAGATCTTTGGATCCCAGATTCCAGTCAGCCCACTGAAATAAATGGCTGAACCAGAATTTTTCTGTGGCAGTCTTACAATGTACACATCAATAAATTTTGCCTAAATTGCTTAAACTTAAAATAGAGTTACAGATGCTCAGAACCAAACTGGATTCGTGGTTTGGAAACAACAATTCTCTAGTGTTACTATAGAAGGGAGATTTCTACATTAGTTCTACTTTCATTCAAAAATGTCAAAAGATGCCTTAGAATGATTACTCCACAGGAAAATCGATCACAAACTTAGTGCTCTGTCAAGTAGCATGCCCTCTCACAGCAATGAAGCTAACAAAGGAACATAGCTATAGAGTGTTATGATGGATTACCTCTGTATAGTAACCTAGTGATCTTTGAATCTTCTAGTCAATGTTGAGATTTTAATGTAATCATGGGAAACAGGCATATCTAGGCTATTTTAGGTAATCATTGGTAGAGAAAATTGTAAAGATTTTAAGTAAAATCTTTCTTAAATTGCTTGGATGTCAAAATAGTTTAAGAATTCAACCACCTCAGGTTAGAAATCTCCAAAGGCTTGTAGTTTTTAAATTTCAATATCAATCTTTCTGATAAACTCCTTGGAACTTTATTTCATAGTCTGGAACCCTTTAGATGATCTTTAAAAAATTGTTTATAAATTTACTCTTATATGAAAAATTAATCTGAGAATAAAGTGGGAGAAAAATCTGTTGTAATATTCATTCCTGTTAGAGGGGAGTGCCTGAAAAAGTGCTAAAATATAGTGAAATATTCACTTGAAAAAGTACCAATATATTGCTCTATTAATTTAACTTTTAAAAATTCTATTATATCTATTAAATCACTTACATTAACACACCTTATTTACATACTAAAATCAATTCCTAGAAAAATCTACTGTCAGTTGCAGCACTCCTCACAAAGATAGATAAACTGAAAATTCAGTGAGCCTGACTTTATAAGTAACAATATTTACAACTCACTGAAATCTATGGAGAACAATTAAACTTGCAATAATGGTATTATTATTTTTCATGTTTACTCCATACAGAAAAAAGTGCAATATTCTGAAGTCAATTAACATGAATAGCATTTATTATTCATAGAGATCATTTATTATTCATAGAGAAAGGTGATTAGCATAAACTCTTTAAGACACACCTACTAAAATACACATGGAAGATACTGATTAGCTTGATGAACTACACTTGCTAAAAAAAAAAAGAAAAAAAAAACTAAGTGAAGTTTAAGCTAAAACAATCCTTTAAAGGCAAAAGAAAAATAATACCACATTTATATTTATCATGAAATACTTAATCTATCACTCTAAGTCTAAAATGGTTTTCACGATTTTACATTAACTGCAGAATGAAAGATAATTAAATTAGATGTCTGCAAAGTCATATATGTATGTAAGTATCCAAGGAATAGGGTACAGGGTATATAAGGAAAAGTAATAGGGTAAATCAATATGTGGTGTAAAAGGCACATCCAAGATATGGGCTGTCAATAGCAGCAACATCACTTTTAATCACATTCTTTTGGCTATGTCTCAGTTGTATGTCCATTCCTAAATGGAGGGAATCTGGAAATTTTGTTACCTGGGTGCCCAGAAAGAAGAGGTCAGTTTAGTGAAGAGTTACATTATTTCCATGACTTGTGGTATCTTTACACTCAAAAAGAGATAATAATACTCTTATTATGTAGTGCTCATAAAAAGTTGAGAGGAAATATATGTCAAAAGATGGTATATTTATCTCAAAAAGTATGTGTTTCACAAAATTCAGAGTGAAATTTAGTCTTAACCTTCTATGGCACAGAAGATGGATAAGTCTGTTGGATCATCTTATATTACACAGGGCTGAAGCTGTTGATGAATACCTCATTCTTTCACCTGTACATTCACAGAAATAAATGAAGAATTAAGTCTGGTAAAGGGGACAGCAAGGAGAGTGAGTTATTGAAACAAGGAGATCCCCTGGAGATTTCCAATTGCAGAGATAAAAGCTTGGCTTCAGAGAACCAGAGGAGAAGTCTGGGAAATTGAGCCAATATGGTAAATGTTATGACAACCTAGCTGAACCCTAGAAATAGGTACTCTTACACCAACTAGTTTTACATTTTTCCCCTCACAAAATATTATTTAAATGACCATATATAAACAGATATGTAGGGTCCTCCAGACTCACATTAATTAAAAATGAAATATTAGAAGTTTATTGAATTGTCTATCAAATCAAATTGGTAAAGAATCATTAGAGGCAATGTGGCTTTTGGACACGAGACTATATATTTTGCTCTTTTAAACACTAAATCTTAACCTTCAGTTTCTAAATTAGCTGAAGAAACTGTTTCACAAAGGCAATATCTTATCTCCTTGCTGCAATGAAAGGATAGGATGGAGGGAGAATTAATCCCAAAGTATCCTGTCTATTCTTTTGAGAGCACCAGGGTTGCAGTTGCTGAATGTAGATTGTGAAGGATGGGTGATGCAAGAACAATTAACAAAGTACCTTAAAGGGGAACACAGTGCGGAAAGAGGTTGCCAATTCTCAGAGTCAGAATTGAATACAACTGATAGGAGAGAAAGTAAAAGCAAGCCTCAGAAAACCTTTAGGAAAGCCTTGACACAAGGCTTTCAGTGTAGCCCCTGGGCTCAGATATGATGGTGGGCTCAGTGGTGAATTGAGGAGAGTGGACCTCCAAAAGACAATGTCAGTAGAGTCTCCATTTCCCCTAAATCTGGGAAAGGCAAGGGTAGAGTTTCTGTAGTTTTGACTAGAAGAGAGCTCTAAAAGACTCTAAATGATTTCCAAAGAGTGGTAGAATCTCAAAATGGCAGCTCCAAGCTGGATTCAACTGTCAGATATATTTGGTTTGACGCGAGAGCATTTTAATTTGGGGGATATTTTACATAAAAATCTGTATCTGGACAAGTAGGCTATTTGACGACACTTGGTCCACATTTCCCCATGTGATCAGTTAGTTGGAACAAACTACACCTAACCTTTTAGACATAGACTGTGGTCTCAAGTTTAATACAATTCTCACCCCTTCCTATTATATTACATTAGGTCTGCATCATTCATTTCATTACACAATACCCCCTATGGCTTGAGTTTGTGACCTCTGATTTTAAAACCTCTGTATCCTTGGCAACAGACCAGCTATGGGTATCAGTATGCTACTTCAAAAAGCCATACTTCTCTGAGTCATGCAACCCAGGACAGAATGCATTACAACATGTAGATGTAGACTGAGGCCACAATGGACCAGGGAGCATATAGAGCAACTAAACATGGGGGAAAATACATAAATGTTGACCATGGAATTGGCAACGTATTTATATTGGATGGTACCAGAAGTTTCCTTCAGCTTCTAACAGGGGTTGGTATCATTACTTCTTTTTTTCTTTTCTCTGAATTAAAAGCAGGAAACTAATTTCACTTGACTCCTCACTTCTGAGTTATATAATACATTTTTATTCCAATTAAATTGATCTTTAGCACTTTAGAAGACACCATAATTATTGCTATATACATGCAGCCTAAGGTAAGGGACATTGGGGTAAAAGCTATCTTTGTTATAGAAAGAGATGTTCTAGTGGAGAAATTTCAGGAATTACAGAAAAAAACATTGACAGGTGAATCACCTGTTGGTGGTCAGTATTGGAAGAGTGGAGGTATTCTAATGTCTACTTGTTTCTAATCATTCCATTGTTGAGAGTGAGGTGATATAACACAAAAGTGAGACCAGAGTCTTGATGCTATGCCTAAATGAAAAATACAAACCAAAAACTCTATCCTTTCAAATACAAAAAAGTTTTAAAAAAACGGACAATTAATAGTGGTGGTAATTTGCCACCACCAGAAAAATATCGTGTTTGGATTGGAACAGGACATGACGTATCTTCCTTCGTGGTCTGTTCCTCCCTTGTTGGAATATGTCCCTATCTTGATCAAGGGGTCCAGTTCCCCTGTTACAGGGATATGCCTGTGTTCTAGGCTTCCAATCAGGTAGCCTCTTCCTCTTAGACACTGTGATTCTTCATGGCTGAGGCCATGACCAAAGCAAGCCATATCAGCATCTTTTTCAGGCCTTGATGCAAATGTTAGGAAAGCTCACATTGCTTTTCTTCAAGTATCATAAATTCTAAAGATGATTTATTTCTGGAAGACTACATCTTGGAGACTTTTGAAAATAAAACTAGGTAGAGCCAGAAGATCCTGAGAAACACCATGCAAATTCTGGTATTTAACCATGCCTGGTTGATGTGAAGCAACACGTTTCTTTTGCTTGGTTGGTTGGTTGGTTGGTTTATAGGTGGCATTAGTTGAGTTTCTGTTACCTGCAGTAACAAGAATCATAGCACATCCTGTATAATTCCCCAAATATTAATGGAATATATGTTGCATTATGGAATTTCATATTTATTTAGGCCAAATTAAATGTAACAATCTTTCAATCTCTCCCAAGAAATTTCTTGACCAGAGATCAGTTGTCATAGAGAGCAGATATCTAAAGATATTGTTTCAGATAAGAGATAACCAAACTCCTGGTAAGTTATGTTCAATATCTTAAATAACCCTCATTAATTTTCTAGGATACAGTAATGAGAGATATGGCATTCTTAGTTGTGCCCTGAATAAGTCAGAAAGTTGAACTTTTCATCCTCACTGAGTTGACCTGATGGTTAATGACCCCAAAGCAAAGAAAACACAATGAAGTGTTATGTTTTAGTGTAATTCAAGCTCCCCGGAAGCATACCTGTACTGCACCTGCCAACTACCAGTCATGTTAATTAGCTTGCAGTGAGGAGATATTTTTCACTCAGTTAGCAATTCTGATAAGGAGGTGACAGGCACTTCATTACTCTATTTTCATACTGAGGTTTATTAAGTCTAAAATGCTGATGTAGAGAGTGAGATTTGATAGTGATATTGATGTTTTACTGAAAAGTTCCTCCTATAACCCCTGGATACTTTCTAAACCATAGCCTTTGTAAGCACTTTGGAATATTAGAGTAGTAGAATATCACAGTTCAGTAGACAGGTTTTATAAGAGGAGCCAAATGTTACTATGCAGCTAGCTATTGAATCCCATTATGTACTGAAGATGCTTAACCACATTAGTCAACTACTACTATGTTGAAGTACAGAAAAATAAAAAACAAGCTGTTTGATACCATTTTAAGACCTCATTATTCTCCTATATTATTTCTCTTGACTATGAAAGGGGCTTCCTGCCGAGTATGAAAGAAGATAGATGATAGACAGATGATAGATAGATAACCTTAGGGTGATATTTATCACTCTAAGCTACATGTACAAGATGAGAAACTCAGCATTTCTAGTATTTGTTGGCAAATACCTCTCACCTGCCTGACACCCTATGAATATTACTTCCATATGTGCAAATAAGTGTTGATCAATTAGTAGCAATTTAATGTTGAGTACATTGTGGTGCTTGTTTTTCCATTCTTGTGATACTTGGCTTCAAAGAATGGGCTCCAGCTCCATCCAGGATAGTACAAGGGGTATTAGTTTATCATTTTTTATGACTGAGTAGTACTCCATGGTATACATATACCACATTTTATTAAGCCACTCATGTATTGATGAACACTTGGGTTGTTTCCACATCTTTGCAATTGTGAATTGTGCTGCTATGAATATCCGAGTGCAGAGGTCTTTTTTATAGAATGTCTTGTTTTCCTTTGGGTAAATACCCAGTAGTAGAAGGTTTTTTGTTTTTTTTTTTGTTTGTTTGTTTGTTTGTTTTTATTTTTACTGATAGCAGCAGAAACAGTGATGCAGACCAAGTACCAGTCTGTGGCAATCAAAAGTCTAGGAACTCTACTCAAACTCTTGCCAATAATGTGCTAAGTGCTGAACACTGGAGGGAGCCATTGTGTTAGAAGAGCTGGAGGCTGAAAAACAGAGAGTGACATCCTTCAGCCATTGCCCTTCCCTGAAAATAATACACAGAAGACTTGTAACAAGGTAAGGAGGTACAGGGATTTTCTTTTTCATTTTGAAGATCAAATCTCTAATGGGAAACAGAGATCAGTTAGCTGTTTCTAAGCATATAAACCACATACAGAGTATGCCACCTTGTGCCTGTAGTTGCAGGGAGAGGACTCTAAAATGATAAGGTGGTAGGAAATTGCCATGAGTGCTTACCTATTCAGCTAAAACATTCTGGATCTTCTAGATTTCAGAGATATATAGTTCCTGTTCTCTTATATTTTACATCAATTCCCTTAGTATAGTTTGTTAGAAAGTGAGATCTTGGAAAAGGGGGGCAATAATTTAAAGGTAGAAATGAAAGGGGCTAAAAGAGAAAAACAAAATCTTTCACATGGCATAAACCAGAATTGATAGATGTTAGCAGATTGAAATTAGGTACTGTTTATTGTAGGGGTTAAGCATGCAATGAATGGACCAGATCTCCATGAATAGATGGTGGTTCCATTCAATGCTTTGGGTGACAAAGTTGCCGTCAAAGAGTAGAGATTGATAGCAGATGATTATGTAGCAAGAGTAAACGTCAGTAAGTCAACATCGTTGAAGAAAGTAGAGTATCCATAAAAGGGGCACTCTTTCAAGTGTTAGAGAGACAAATTTGAGAAAAGTCATGGGTGTGGTTTCCCAACTGTACATGAATCTGGTCTCTCCTTTCTCTCACCTCTTTTTGTTTGTCCATACCATGTAATGACAACAACAACAAACAACAGAACAACAACCAAAAACAATTTTCTTGCAGTCTTAAAGGCTTTACTGGCTATCTGACATTATGTAAGTACGTTGTTAGAGTAATGTAATAATTTAATCATATGCATTTGCTCAGAAAGATTAAGCACCTAATAGATGTGAGATATTGGGCTATGGCTTCAGGTGAAATATGAACAAAATACTTCATAAGTAATCCTTGAAAGCTCCCCTTCAGTCATACTTTTTAATGTACTTTCTAAATATCCCTCAAGGCCTCCAGCCATTTGCTTTCATACCCTAGGTATATCTAAAGATTTCCCTCACTCAAAACACAATAGAATGAAAGCAAATTTAGAAGGAGCAAAACCAAATATGTCAATACCATATCCAAGAAAATAAAAGGGAAATGAACCTGAATAGTGGTAGTCATGGACCAAAATAGTCATTTATTGTTCTTAAAGTATCTAGAACTTTTATGAACACGACCACACACTAGCTTGTCAAATTGCCTGGCCCCGAGACATGATAATGATCAAGAGGGCTGAGTGGAAAAATGCTAACCTCTTTGACAGACATCCTCGGTAGCCACATGGAAAGAAACTTGAGCAAATGATTTTGAGAAACTGGGTTACACATAAGCAACAATATTTATAAAGACAATGTAAGTGTTTAGATTCTTTAAAATATTAGAGTTAGCTTTTGATATTAATGTTCTGCTTAGTGAATCACTAGTGAGAATACTGGTAACAGCTGTTGCTGTTAAAAGCATTTTTATTAGAAAAATCCAAGTCCCCTAAGATTTTCAATTTCAAATAAATTGTTCACAACTAATTTTGTTTCTACATTATATCTGGGGATTAAATTCTTAATTGTCTTATGACTTTGAGGGTGTATCTTTTTAAAAAAACATATTTGATTTTTTTAAAGGAGTTTTTGCACTTTTTATTCATGATTATATTCTTTCTGATATATTTGTGAGGTAATATACGCATGTGATATAGTCTTCAAATTTCATAAGAGAATATACAATAAAATGTAAGCCCCAATTCATGCTATACTCAATATTCTCAGTCCTGATCCCCAGAGAAAATTATAATTATCAGGTTCTTGGATATCTACACTTTTTTTCTCAAAAATATATTTAAAAAATTATTTCATGTCAGGTTTTAATAAGTTGCTTGAATTTGCAGAAAATAAGTCACACATTGAGCTATTGAAAATGATTAATGACAAAAGAACAGTGTGAGAGACAAAAACTATTTTAAAGATAGTTTTTTAATGATAACATGGTCCTGTTCATCAATTCTTTCATTATTTTACTGCTCATTTGATGTTTTGTTTATCAATTAAGTGGATTGAATGCATTCTTTTCTCCAAAAAAAATTTGTGTAAGTTTGTGGGTCTGCTTAAATTATTACTTCAGTATTTATAGTACTAAAATTGACTGATTCAAAGCAGGGGCAATGTGCATTGGCAACGATCTGAGTTTGGATCACTGAATTAATGATGGCTGAATGCCAGTAAAGAAGAAACAGAGAGATGATAGAGTTGCTTGGACTCAGAGATTTAGATGCCCTGTGTTTACCTAGTCAAGCCACTGAAGAGTGGTTCCCTTTGGTAAAATGCCTACTGCAGTCAATTTTATGGCTCAAGAGATGGTACTTCTAACCACTTCACTTAATAGACTGTTTCACAATTCATCTGATTTAATCATTTGGATATTGCTTCTCTGATAGTCAGCCTACCATTTTCTTCACTTAATTTTATCTGACTCCCTCTACTTTTACTCTTTCATCACATTATTCTGGAGGAATAATACTGACAGGATTTAATGGATATGTCTTGATGTATACCTTTAATTGGGGGCATTAAAATAATTAGGAAATTAAAACTATACAATCATTCCTTATCTGTCTCATTAATTGCCTTAAATATTCCCATTATGATTTCACATTGGTCCCATGAGTAATGATAAAGGAAGAACTCATTATGTTGTGAAAAAAACCCTACACATTTATTAGATTTATACCTAGGGGTCAAAGTCCATTGCAATGTTATCCCTGATTAATATTATTTTACTTCCCTGAGTTGCAATTATGCTTTGCATAATGGGTGATCAGAATTCAGTACAATAAAAGAGTCATGGAGGTCATATTCAAACAAGTGGAATGTGGTGAGTAATAGCTGCAAGGTCTAGAGTGATATTTAATATAGACTCCATTATTTTTCTAATGTATGTATCTTTCTTTTATCTAGAAATTAGAAGATTATTAATGTTCAATGACATCATGCCCCTTTTATCAAATGGAAGCGCAAGACCTTTGTATGACATGCTGAAAGAGTCGAAGCGACAGGTTTCAATGCTATTACATAAACTTCTAGGTAATGAAAAGTTAAATTTTAATTTGAGTAATTACATTAATTACTCAATCATAAAATACATACATCTTTGCAATGCTACCTTACTAACTTGTTTCACTGATCAACAAGACACATTTTTGCTAAAAACAAAAAAAATAGTACACACATACACACACAAAGAGTGTAACTTATATTCTGTATACAGAAAAGAGCCTAGAAGAACATATATTCACAGTTCTTGTTTATAAGTTGGTTAGCTGGGCACTACTTCAGGAACATTGCTCCCCTTCAGGAAGGCAGACGAGAACAGTTGGGGGCAGATGGGAGCCCTGGCTCCCCAAGGCACGGGCTCTTAATTTTTGCTGCCTGAGTTACTATGCTCTTACAAAATAATATATTGGAATCCCAAGACAGAAACAATTAAAAGAACATCTGATTTAATCACTGTACAACAGATAATTTAGATACAGACTTTATCAGGTTATAAGATTGTCAAAAATAAATCTACCCTATGAGGCCTAGGATTGAGGCAGGATTTCTGGAAAACATTCCAAAAGAATCTCCCTACAAAATCTTAGGAAAGAATAAAGCCCCTGCTTTCCCAAGTTTCTTCTATCTGCAGTTACTCTTGTTGTCCTAATGCAGTTTTAACTGTACCCTATTCTTAGTCCAGAAATAGAATAGACAGACAACCTTAGATTTAGTGACTGATGGGGCAAGAAATTTACTGTACCTCTCTTTCCTATCTTGCAATCTCTCCTTCCTTTTCCTTATGTAGAAATTTAGTTCTGAAACACTGCAACTCAGGCATTAAGCCCAATTCCCTTAGAAACAGCACAGATGCCCAGCCATGTACTTTCTAATCTCTTACACTGGAGTGTTAGGTCTCACTCCTGTCACCACTAGTCACAGCATCCTTCTAAAGAATGGAAACATTGTCTGAAAGCATGTTGTGTTATCTTTTACCCAAATGTTATCTGTTTTTTAGAGCATCATTTTCCACAGCCATTACTTACAGTATTAGACGACTTTAGGTTTCTCTGATTAGTCAAAATGCACCTGAGCTTGCATTTGAATATTTTTCCACTTGAAGTCTCTACTGTCACTCATGCACCCACAGCTAATTAATTTTTTTCTACCCTTTCCTACCTGGAATGACCAGCATGTCTTATCTGGGCACTCTCCCAGAATAATAGTGGTAGTATACTCCTGATATAAAGATGGATATTGGTGCTCATTTTCACTTAGCAATGACTTTGCATATCGAGGGCTCATGATTTCTCCAAGAGCAGAAACATTTGGGAGATCCCTAATTCATTATAGGTTATTGGCTCAGTTGAAGGTTATTGTATGTTATTGATTTGAGGGGGCATCAGCTTTTTGTCACACAGAAAATTTTGGACTTGGCAAAAAAGCTATATTAGAAGAACTATATAACCTCTTTGCCCACACTGGTACCCTTTTGAAAGTAAAAGGAAGTGTGGCAGATGTTAAACTTTCAAGATGCCCAGGACATCAGCTATAAATCAGGCCAACTGAGTTGATTATGTTCCTAGTCCCAGAATCAGGGATTGCAGTTTTTTTGCATGCATTTACTTATTGCTTCTTTGAATAACTACAACATACTAGGCAATTCACCAGGCCCTCAGGCTATATAAAGACATAATTTTTGCTCTCATGGACCTTGTTATTTAATGGTGAAACAACTGATTAATTATAAGTATGATGAGGGCCACACAACAAATGGAAAAATATGATGGTGTAAAGGAAAAATAAAAATCTCAGGACCCCCCCTCAAATTTTTTATGTCTGAAGGGAGAACTGAGCTTGAGAACTGAGTCACACAAGCACTGCAATCCTCTTCCCAGTGAGGTACAGGGGTCCTCTTTTAAGAAATGGATGGGCTTGGAAAATAACTAAACAAGAAATTTTTTTGGTGGATAGGGTATGAGAGGGAGAAAAGAAGCCTGGCTGGCAAGGTGGTCTTGTTATACAGGTAAGCCTCTCCACAACAGCCCTCAGGGAAATGGTTTTATTCAGACATTTAGGGGTGTCAAACTCTCAGTGAACCTGTCCCAGATCAAATAGGCAGGATCTAGCTGCATTTAACTGAGATTCTCTGCAGATACAAATTTCTCCCCCAGCCTCTCCAACTAGAAAGGCTTGCAGCATTATTCCTGTTTGTCCTCAGCCATCTCAACATATGTCAAAGAAACGTATTTTGGAGTAAAATATTTCTTATTTGCTTCAGCCCTAAACAAAACTCTTCAAGATATTACAGCTCCTATAAAATGAATGCATGCCAACTATAACCTTAGGACTGTAGCCTAAATAAACTCTTAAATGTCCATTACAAGTTTATTTCCACAGATGCAAACCAAGGAAGAAATATGATCACTTTTCTATCCACCCTGAGAAGATCACAATATTGACTATTTCCTCTACTCCCCTTTTTTAAATGTTCATCTTATCTTATGTAGATTTACTGAGCTAAGCACTGAATAAAATTTCACAAGAATATCAACAGTTGCCTCACTGCTTACCTCCTTCACCCCTCCCCTTTTTTCTGTGAACCCTTTTTCCTTTAAATGCAAAATTTTCAAAGCCTTCTTTTTGTTTGCTTGAACGCAGACTGCAACCTCAAACTACTGGGCTCAAAAGATCCTTCTGCCTCTGCCTCCCCAATAGCTGAAACTGCAGGTGCTCACCACCTCACTGATTAATTTTTGCATTCTTTGTAGAGACAGGGACTTGCTGTGTTGCTTAGGCTGGTCTCGAATTCCTGGCCTCACACGAGCCTCGGGCTCGCAAAATGTGAAGATTATGGGCATGAGCTACTGCACCTGGCCAGAAATTCTCAAACCCTTCTGCTGAGACTCCAGTCCACAAAGATACTTTGTGGGCTGTGCTTTTCCTGGATGCATCCTCCAATCTTGGCTTAATAAACCTCAGTTGTAATTCTCATTTTCAGTCACTTATTATTTAACAATGGGAATGTATAAATTGGAGGGTGTCATCCTAAAAAAAAATAGGGAAATGTCTCACTGAATATATTGAGTTTATTTGGAAATGAAAAATGAGGATTATAATCAGGATGCAAGGAAGGGCAAATCACAAGAGCATCCCATGAGGGAAGGGTAAAGAGAAGCTTTTATTGACAAAAGAAAGAGAGGTTCACAGAAGCTGCTCAGAAAGAAAGTTCATTGTTTCCAGAGGCTCAAAGCCAGAGTTGTCTGTTCCTTGGTGGAGATGCTGTTACTAGGCAAGTGTCCTTTCAAGTGCAACTTATCTGAATTACTGCAGTCCTAAAGAATGTCTAGAGATAAACCCGATCATAAAAATGTATGTGCAGCCATGAAACCTGCAAGCCATGCAAAGCAGGAGATGCATGAAGAACATATAGGGATTTCTTGTGGGGTTTTTAGATAGTCCTTGGAAACAGTTCTTACCTCAGACATGTAGACGTGAGCTCCTTGTTCTTCATGAGTTTCTAGTCCTATTTTTTTCTGGATATGACAAAAGTGATTTCATTCTGATATCTGGTACTTTCATCGGAGCTAGCTGAGATTTAGAAGTCTGGGAGAGGAAACAGGGAAATGGACATATAAACTGAAACCTGAAAATGAGTGACAGTTAGCTGAGTGACAGATAGGAAAAATGTATTTGAAGGATAAAAAAATATGTAAAACTGACCAAGATGGCCTTAATATTCCCCTCAGCTTGACTACCCTTTAGACAGGCTTCTTCTGACTCTGGTCCCCTGACCAGTTCCTTAGGGGATTTACTTTAGAAACTTTGTAATTGCAAATTCTTTCCCTCCCACTTTGACATGTAAATCCCTTTCCAGCCTCTTGGCAGTTTTGCAATCAAAGAATTTTTTTTTTTTTTTTCTTCAAGGACCTGGGAGCCATCCCTTTGAAATGAGAACATCCAAGGAGATAGCATCCCTGGCTCCCAGTCTCTTAGGAGGATAGAAGCCTAACTTAGGGACAATCAGCAAGCACAAATGGACTGGTAACATTGACTGCATCCTACCTAATCCTTTAGTGCTTTTTCATTAGCTTATCCAAGCCTTGAAAACCCTCCCGCCTTTTGTTTCAGCTGAGTTGTCTTCAGTCTCTCTCCCACATTGTAACAGTGTATCTCCCCTACTGGAGTCTTAAATAAAGTCTTCCTTGCCTGTTTAATTCTATCTGGTGCAGGTTTTCTTTGACAAAGTCAACTAAAAATGGACAATGTGGAACTTTTGAGGAACAGAAAGATAACCAGCATGTTTGGAGTATAGAGAATGAAAAAGACTGGTTATTTGTTTTGTTGTTGTTTGAGAGGACAGAACAACTTTTATTTAGTAAGACATTGTCAAGAAAATGATTCATTTGTTGTTATTTTTATCAAACTTCAGTAATCTAAGCCTTGAGCATTTTGTCCTGATGAATTCTTTCTTTACTACAAGACTCCACTAAACCATTAAGTTTTAGTCACTTGCTCAAAAACATAATTAAATTCTTCATAGCACAGGCTATTTTCATTGCTATGTATTAGAATGTTAAAAAGAAAAAGAAAAAGAAAAAAAAACAACTAAAGAAATACTTCCTGACTCATGGAATTTAAAATCAAAATGAGGCATTTATACAGCAATATCCTGAACAAATCTGCAACGGAAGACTGAGAAGACATATTTTTAAGCTGACATTGTAAATTTCTATATTTTTGAAACTCACTTTGTTCCAACTTGTTAAGTCTTTTCAGTGATTGGTCTCCCTTACAAACATTTCCTACTTTTTTTTATTTTTCTTTGTTTTCATAGTTGTATAACTGACTTAACTGAATAGAATCTAATAAGAAATTTCTTACAACAAATGATCTCTCTTGATATCACCTTAACACTATTCACTAGCATGGCAACTCTGACTCAAATGGTCACCTCCTTTGCCATACCTTCCTTTCTCTCTTCTAAATATTAGGATTTGATCCACTTTTTAAAAATCATCTGTTTAGTGAACATTTACTGATATCTACAAAGTATCATTGAGGAAAAGCACAAAGATTTTTTCTGCTCAGCCCTACCTCACACCTCAGTGAAAGAAAATAAAAATACTCCTATGACTCTGGGATTAGGCAGTTTTGGAGAATGCATTAATTACCATAATAGAATAGGGAGCTTTTGCTTATGATATAGAATTTACTCTGATTCTCAACAGGGAGGAGGGGCTCAAAAGATTTTTTTAACCCTGGCACACTTGGTCAAATATCATACTAATATTATCTACTCTAATAACATCACATAAACTTGCCTATATAAAGACAATTCTGCCTAAATTAAGTATGAAACAGGCAAAATTTTAAAATAATTAAATAATACAACAGTATTGTAATATTGTCACTATAAATACTAAATACTTATTACTTATAGCTCCAATTCATTATTATTAAATTTAAATTCATTTTCTCATTTAGTCTTTACTGTAAATCTATGAAACAAATATAATTAGACCTATTTTTGGATAAGAAAATTTAGGCTTCAATAGTTTAGGAAATAAACTGAAATTTGAAATCAAAACTATAAGACTTTAAAGCATGTGATGTTTTCACTATAGTAAATATTAAATTAAATATTACACTTCATAGTAAATATTAATAACTACTGTTTATTGATTGCCTATTATGTGTAAGATATTCAGCAGATGATTGCTAATATTTATATTACTGCTATAAATCAGACATTATTTACATAATACAGACAGAAAATTTGAGACACAGGTAATTTATATAAATTGCCCACAGCCTCCCCACAATTTGGTTACAAATGTGGGTCTGCTAACTCCAAAGTCCATGCAGAAATAATAACTTGTTACTACAAGAAATAGAAACAATTTCAGGAAGAGAAAACTATGTATGCAAAAACAGAAATGTTTACAAGTAGTAGAAGATAGCTGTAGCACTAAGCACAAGCATAGGAGAATGTAAAGAGATGAGCCAAGAAGCCATATGATACCAAATTATAAAAAGCCTTTTACTTGTCATTCTTAAGAATTTACATAATGAATACCTACCTTTATGGGTCACTTTCCATGTGCCATAAACTCTGCTAGATGCTTTATATGAAAAAGTAGAATCCAACTTCTTTATTACATTTTGGAGATTACGTATACTGTATTATATAAATTAAAACCCTTTTTCACAGAAGAGTAAATTTTTATCTAATCTGCATGTCTGAAAGAAGAAATAGTAATTTGGTGACTTGTTATCTTTCAGGACTCTAGCAAGGTTGAGCTCATACAAAAAAAAAAAAAAACATGTTCAGCTTTTAGGTTCTTAGTATTAAACCAAAAAAAGGGAGAAAGGAAAAGGATTGAGTAAATTAAAAAAAAAAAAAACTTCCATGATTCAGTACAGCTGTGAATTAGATCTATTCCCAATCTAAAGCATTGCAAAAATCAGGACCTAATACACTTGTGAGATACAAGACTTGAGAATAAGCAGATATCTACATGTCCATAAAATTCTGTCAAATTTTATACCAGAACATGAATAATGGAGAATTTACAAAGATTATAGGCTTATAGAACTCGGGATTTACTACTATGTCTTTTGTTTCTCCCTCAGCATTTCAACAGTGGACACAAATTTTTAGTCATTAATTCAATAATATATACTAATATTATATTATACTCAAATAATTGTTAAAGGTGTCTAGGAAAAGTACCATTGTTTTAAATTTTCCTTTTGGCATTAATGAGTGACAAAATAGGTCACCTCTAAAAAGATCCTTCCTTGAATACCCTATGCATGCAGGTGCCCTCACTTAATTCTTATATTATTTTCTATTTCTAATATCTGTTGTTTCCTTCACAAAATTCTTTTGTAAGTATGCATTTGTTTATTTGTTTCTTAATTAATACCCATTTTCCCCACTAGAAAACCAGCTTCATGGAGTCAGGGAGCAAATCATTTCATTCAATAGTGTGCCCAGCAATATGCTTAGATTTAGAGATGTTCAATAAAATGCCTTGAATATGTGACTTTCAACACATATTACCTCTATATTCCCCTAACACTAAAGTAGATATGAAACAAAGATATTAACGGGACAATAAGTTGATAAACACAATAAAAATGTCTAAATATATACATATACAGTAGAAAAGGTAAAGGTGAGAATTGAGAGTCATTAAGCAATTACTAATATTAGCACAGCACACACAGAATATGTGTAATCCTTTTATTATTACTATCATTGTTCTACTGACCAGAAGAGTAAAAATTGATTTTTTAATTCATTTAACTGACTGATGAGTAACATAACAAAAGTAAATTAAACCTTTGAAAATTTGGAAAATATCCCAGCACTGGAAGCTGCAGAAGAATGTTGTCAAAATAACAGGAACTCAGAAATTAGTGCTTAAAAATGCAGATGTGACCAGAATAAAGAAAGACACCAGTTCCACTCCTAAAGAGGCACTAAGTCACTGAAAAATAAGAAAGACATCTTGACAGGATAATTATAAACTGGTTACAGAAACCTGACCCATAATCATAAACCTAATTTAATTTCAACAGGCCCAAAGCAGGGGAAAAATATAAAACTAATAACAGAATACAAATACTAATACTCATAGTACTGCTAATAAAAACAATTGATATCATAAAAATAGTTATAGTAATAAAGTTAATAGTGCACATGTATTGAACACTTCCTACATTCCAGGCATTGTTGTAAGCACTTTATGTGCATTAACTTATTATGGCTTGCAACAACTCTTTGAGGTAGGTCCTATTGTCATGCATATGTTACAATTAAGTTGAGATACAAAAAGATAGAGTAATTTGCCTAAGATCTCATAGGTAGTAATTGGAAGATAAAGGTTAAATCCAGTAAGAACTCTATTATTATTACTCTCAGATTGAATTGGTAATAAAAATATATTCCAGCCAACCCTACAGCTTAAGATCTCTTTGAAAGATATGGATAAAAGTGTGTAAAAATTCACAGGATTGATTTTTTTAAGAGAATGTGTATTTTGTTTTGACAATGATATTTTATATACAACATCAAAAGTACTGTATATGAAAGAAAACATTGGTAACTTAGACTTTATTAAAATAATATTTTTTTAAAAAAAACTTCTGCACCGTGAAAAACATTGTCAAAAGAATAAATATAAAAGCTGGAAATGGACAGTAAATAGGTGGAAAACAGACAAAATAGATGAGTGCCATACAAAATATACAAAGCACCCTTAAGATTTTACAAAAATAAAACAACCTAATTAAAAATGGACAAAAATCAGACAGACACATTACCAAATAAGATATGCAAATGGCATACAAGCATATGAAAAGATGCTCAACATCATTCATCATTAAGAAATTACACAAAGACAGCAATAATATAATATAATACCACTGCCTAACATTATAATGAATAAAATCCAAAAATCTTATATATCTATGTACGAGATAAAGGGGTAATAACCAGAATCTACAAAGAACTCAAGCAAATCAGCAAGGAAACAACAAAAAGCCCCATTAAAAAGTGGCCAAAGGACACGAACAGAAGCTTTTCAAAAGAAGATTGACTAAAGGCCAATAAGCACGTGCAAAAATGCTCAATATCTCTAACCATCAGGGAAAAGTAAATTAAAACCACAATGAGGTATCACTTTACTCCAGTTAGAATGGCTTTTATTAAAAAGTCCAAAAACAATAGATTCTGGTATGGATGCAGAGAGAAAGGAACACTTATACACTGTTGCTGGGACTGTAAATTAGTACAACTTCTATGGAAAATAGTATGGAGATTCCTCAAAGAACTAAAACTAGACCTTGCATGTGATCCAGCAATCCCACTACTGAGTATTTGCCCAAAGGAAAAGAAGTCATTTTTATCAAAAAGACAGCTGCACTCGAATGTTTATTGCAGCACAATTCATAATTGCAAAGATGTGGAATCAACCCAAGTGCCCATCAATTCATGAATGGATTAACTAAATGTGGTATATTTTACTATGGAATACTAGTCAGCCATGAAGCAGGCTGAATTAAGGCCTTCTTCAATGATTTGGATGGAACTGGAGACCATTATCCTAAATGAAGTATATAAAGAATGGAAAAACCACCACCACATGTACTCGCTATTAAACTGGATCTAAATGATTAGCACTCACATGCACAGAGGGAAGTAAAATCAGTGGAAATCAAGAAGTGGGGAGCAGGGAGGAGAGGATGAGTGAAAACCTATCCAGCAGTTACAATGAACACTAACTGGGTGATGGGCACACTTATAATCCTGGCTCAAGCATCACAAAATTGATATATGTAACCAAAAACATTTGTACCCCCATAATATTTTGAAATTAAAATATATAAGAAAGGAAGGAGCTAGACACAGACCTTACACTCTTCACAAAAATTAACTCAAAATGGATGATCACAAAAATAAATGTAAAATGTAAAAGCCTAAAACTCCTAGATGATAACATAGGAGATAATCATGAGGACCTTGAATTTGGCTATGACTATTTGGAAACAACACCAAAAGCATAATCCAAGAAAGAAAAATTTGATAAACTGGAATTCATTAAAATTAAAAATTTCTGCTCTGCAAAAGACACTATCAAAAGAATTAAAAGACAAGCCAGAGACTGAAAGAAAACATTTCCGAAAGTTATCAAATAAAGGATTGTTATCCAAAATATATGTACCTCAACAATAAAAACAAAAAACAGTTAAAAATGATCCAAAGACCTTAACTGACACCTCACTAAAGAATATATATAGAAGGCAAAAAAGCATATGAGAAGACTCTCTACATCATATGTTATCAGGGAAATGCAAACTAAAATGACAATGAGATACCACTATACATCTATTAGAATGGCCAAAATCCAGGATACTGACAGGATCAAATGCTGATGAGGATGTGGAGTAATAGAGACTCTCATTCACTGCTGTTGGGAATACAAAATGGTACAACCACTTTGGAAAATATTTTGGCCACTTCTTAAAAAAACTAAACATACTCTTACCATATGCTCCTTGGAATATACCTAAAGGAATTAAAAATGTATGTCCACATGAAAACTTGTACACAGATGTTTACAGCATCTTTATTCATAATCACGAAATCTTGGAAGCAACCAAAATGTCCTTTAGGCCAGGTGCAGTGGCTCACGCCTGTAATCCTAACACTCTGGAAGGCTGAGGCGGGAGGATTGTTTGAGCTCAGGAATTCGAGACCAGCCTGAGCAAGAACAAGACCCCATCTCTACTAAAAATAGAAAGAAATTATATGGACAGCTAAAAATATATAGAGAAAAATCAGCCGGGCATGGTGGCGCATGCCTGTAGTCCCAGCTACTCGGGAGGCTGAGGCAGGAGGATTGCTTGAGCCCTGGAATTTGAGGTTGCTGTGAGCTAGGCTGACGCCATGGCACTCTAGCCTGGGCAATAGAGTCAGACTCTGTCTCAAAAAAAAAAAAAAAAAAGTCTTTTAGTAGGTGGATTGACAAATAAACTGTGGTACATCCCAGCAATGAAGTATTATTCAGTACTAAAAACAACAAGCTATCAAGCCATAAAAAGTTTCCATAGGGGAAACTTAAATGCACATTACTAAGTGAAAAGCCAATCTGAAAATGCTGCATACTGCATGATTTCAAAAAAAAAAAAAAGATGACATTCTGGAAAAGACAAAACTTTGGAGACATTAAAAAAAATCAGTGGTTGCCAGGGTTCATGGGGAGGAATGGATGAATAGACAAAGCCTAGGTGATTTAAAGGGCAATAAAATTACTCTGCATGATACTGTAATTGTGGATATACATTTGTCCAAACTCATAAAATGTACAACAGCAAGAGTGAATCCTAATGCAAACTATGGTCTTTGGGTAATAACGATGTGTCAATGTAGGTTCATCAATGATGACATATATCTGGTGAAGGATATAGAAATGCTAGAGGCTATGCATATGTGGGGCAGGGAAATCTCTGCACTACCCACTCACTTTTGCTGTGTAATTTAAACTTCTCTAAAGTTATAAAATTTATTTTAAAAAATCTTAGGCATGGAAAATATCCTTCAGTAGGAGAATGTATACATTTGGCACATCTATATAGTGGACTATTGTTCATTAATGAAAATAAATGAGCTATTAATTCACAAAAAACATGGAGGAACCCTAAATGCATATTGCTAAGTGAAAAAAGTCCATCTGAAAAGGTTATATACTATATAATTTCAATTATATAAAATTATAGAAAAGGCAAAACTATGGAAACAATAAAAAGATCAGTGCTTCCTAATGGATTAGGATTAAATAGGCAATACACAAGAGATTTTTAGGGCAGTGAAATCATTTTGTTTGATACTCTAGTGATATACACTTGACATTATGCACATGTCAAAATCCATAGAATTCACATTATAAAAATGAAACAGTGGTGATATAGCACCTCTTGTATTTTCCTGGATAGAGCTGGAACCCATTCTACTAAGTGAAGTATCACAAGAATGGAAAAATAAGCACCACATGTACTCACCATCAAATTGGTTTCACTGATCAACACCTAAGTGCACATATAGGAATAACATTAATTGGGTGTCGGGCAGATGGGAGGGGGACGGGATGGGTGTATACATACATAATGAGTGTGATTTGCTTTGTCTGAGGGATGGATACACTTGAAGCTCTGATTGGAGGGGGGCAGGGGCAATATACATAACCTAAACATTTGTACCCCCATAATATGCTGAAATAAAAAAAAATACCATATAAGACATGAAATCCAAAATAAATGAACTTTAATCTATACTAATTTAAAAATTATAAAGAAGGTTGGGGATCCCAGGAAGAAATGCCCAATGTGACATAAATATGTAACTGTATTTACAGATGTGTTAATAAAAGCAATCTCAATAAAGTGAATTGGGGAAAAAGTACTGACCTCAGTATCTTTGGTAATGAATAGAGTCTATAACACTGAAGTCAAAAAGAACTACACATAGCCTGTATTCTAGTTGATAAAGTTGCTTCTCACAGGAGTGCAGGCTATTAATTCTGATACTATTATATACACATACTGGAACTAAACAGTTAATTAAATGACTTGAAGATGATAGGAGCCAAGTTTCTCTCTGTTGGAGTGGGAATTTACAGATAAGCAAAAGAAGACTAGAATGATCCATGTGGTAATGGATTAGAGTTGGAGATATCTGTATGAACACTTTTAGCTTACTGTAGATGCAGATGACTACAAACAGAAACATTTATAGATAAGAATACATGCACAATTAGCACACATTCACATGTTTTCTTGCCATAGCAGATGAAAATGCCTAGAAGCAACAATATTCTAGGAACAGTGAGCACTCCTAGCACCCAGGTCTTCGTTTCCAATATGTATTCAAATAAAAGCAACTGGTGTCCTTGGAGAAATGACTGATTCTAAATTAGGGCAGAAAATATAAAAGATAAAGCTGGAGCATTTTGTGGTGTTAGAAAGTAAGAAAAGTCAAAAAAAAAAAAAACCCACCAAAAAAAGAACAGAAAACTTACATTGGTGTGGGTATGTCAAAGGTATGAGGGACACTAAAAGAGCTCCCAATGGCCAAAGCTGGTATGATTTAGGCCAAAAAAAAAAGATTAAAATAATTTTAGATTATAATATAAAATATAAAACACATATCCATGAAAACATACTAACATAAATAAACCACTAAATAAATAAATAAATGGGGAAGAAGAGACAAATCTCTCTTGCAGAAAAATTCCAAATAGTTGATACAGCTACTATGCCCTTGAGGATGAGAAGCAATAATCCACCTTCATAATGTGTGGGCTGTTCACAGTAACTTCTTTCCAAAGAGTACAGAATGGAAATGGGGAAAAAGGTTAACTTTATAGTGGGAAAACCTGACACTACCTCTGTCACTACCTCAGCAAGATAACTAATGTCATTATAAAAGGTGATAAATCATGTTTCTGGTATAACTTCTTGATATGATGGGATGACAATGGCACTTAGTCATGTGGTCTTCTCCAAACCCATAAACCCAGTCTAATCATGAGAAAACACCAGACAGATCCCAAAAGAGAGTGTCCTACAAAATACTTGAGCAGTACTCCTCAAGTTTTTCAAGGTCATCAAAAACAAAAAGAGTCTGAGAAAAACAGCTAATTGGAGTTTCAAGAGACATGTTAAGTAAATGTCAGGAGGTATCCTGGACAGGATACTGGGGCAGGAAAAGACTTTACATAAAAACTAAAGAAATAAAAATAAATTATGAACATTCATCAATAATAATGTATCAGTTTTGGTTTATTCTTTGCAACATATCTACCATACTAATGTAAGGTATTAATAATAAGCAAAACTGTTGAGGAGATATTTGATACAGTAAAAATATTAGTGGTTGCTAGTGGTTTGGGGTTAAATAGTCAAAACATGGTTGGGGGATTAGGGCAGTATTTCATTTGATATTCTAATGGTGTACATGTGACATTATGCATATGTTAAAACCATAGAATTTAAGTCCTCAATTTTTCTGTAATTTAAAAACTCTTCTAAAATACCTTTAAAATTTATCTGAAAAGAAAACCTAATATTTTATACAGTCCCTCTATATCCACTGAATTCACCTGTTCTCCTCTTACAATAACCAGGATGGTCCTGGAAGATGCCAATGGACTATTGCACTTGAATAAGAAGTAGCATCAGTTGTAGCTACTATGCCAAATGTGGTGTCTTTGCTAGAATAGCTTAATATATTATGTAGCTATTCATCTGGAAAACCCATTCTTTTTTATCCTTGTAAGAAAAAAAAAAGATTAGCAACGGTTTCTGTGCAATTAGAATAAAAGACTGTATCCGTTTAGTTTTGGCACAAGGCTATGTTGTCTCTCCTGTCCTTAGTCATAATATAGTCTGAAGAGATCTGGACTGTCTGAATATCCCAATATCCAGTTTCCTGTGACTGCTGTAACAGATTATTCACAAATTTTGTGGCCTAAACAACAGAAATTTATTCTCTCTTAGTTCTGAAGGCCAGAAGTCTAAAATCAAGATGTAGGGAGGACCAAACTCTTGAGTGCAAAGGATTTAGGAATCTGTACCTTATCTCTTCCAGCTTCTAGCGGCTGTCAGCATTCCTTGGCTTGTGGCCACATCTCTTTCTCTGCTCCATCTTACATCATTTTCTGTTCTGTGTTGGTGAATCCACTTCTGCCCCTCTCTTATGATGGTACACATGATTGTATTTAGGGTCTACCAAATAATCCAGAATACATTCTTCATCCAAAAATCTTTAACTTAATCATATGTATTTCCAAATAAGTTAATATTATTATATTTTCCACTTAAGTCAGTAAGTTAATATTCATTCTTTTGCCATATAAGATAATATTCACAGGTACTAGGGATTAATATGTAGACATAGATTTGGGCCACCATTCAGCCTACTAAACTCCCACAGATTATTCTACTAAACTACTATATGAGTGACATCACATCAATCAAAGTAGATGAGTAGGAACAAACTAGTAAATTAGAAGGCTTCCTTAGATACATGTGCTCCAAAGGGTTTAAGGTAACCATATGATAATTGAGGGACCCACCACATGAGTATAAAATTAGAGATCTAGTGGTCTTGGGCAGAAAGGACACTTCCTCTAACACAAAGAACAAATTAAGATGATTCTGGGGGAAAAATAGTTATCAGTAGGCCTGCAAAGAAAGAGATGGCTTGGTTAAAACTTTTATATATAGGCTAATGATCGTCAATTATTATAATGATACTTATAAGAGACAGAGTTTGTATCCATGGGATACTTTCCGCCAGACATATCTGATCTACCTAAGTTTCTTACTGTAATTAAAATTGGGATGTTTGGATTTATGGAGGAACACTTAAGAAAATGTCCTATAAGCTATATAATTATCAAACTATAAAATGCACACTTCAGTTATGGAATTTTGTGAACAAAATAGCTCCTGTATAAGTTATGTCTTGTATGCATTACTTAGAAACTCCATGTTACATCTAGTTTAGGATGTTACTGCAGCTAGGAAATATCTAGGGAGCAGCACTGGCAGTAGGTCCTGGTACTGGACTTCTCCACATTTTGCCTGAGCTTTGGAGTCTTGTAATTATTTATAAAGTTTGATACTGGGTACATTTTGGATTCTTATTAATCTGACTTGGATAATCTGACCCTTTGTATTTCCCTGGAACAATCATGTAGGGCATAATAAATAGTTTGAATCAATAATCTTATTTGTAGAGCTCTATTAATATAATCTTAGTAGGTAAAATACATGGGTCTGGGAATGAAATGATGGGAACAAGAAGAGCCCTGCTTCCCATTATGCCCAGTGTATTACTTTGGGTAATTGTACTTACTATCTCTACAAGTCTGGGCTCTGCAGCACTGGATTAAAACCTTCTGCCAGAGGATATAGCAAGAGTTCCAGCAAGTGATAGTTACAGCTGCCACCTGGGCATTTTGCACTCCTTGTTCTAAAAGAACAATAGAGAAGAAGAGGACTCACCATCTTGGCAGCTGTAAGAGATCCTGACCATCAGAAGGTGATAGGGCTATTGTTAAACAGTAGGAGCACAGAGGGAAAATTCTGATACACAAGCGGTCCGCTTGGGGTCCTCTTTAGTACTCTTTGTCCAATTTTGACAGTGAATAGACAAAGACATCAACTCTAGCCTGAGAAGGCCATGGTGAGTGTGGACTCAAATATCTCAGGAGTGAGCATGTGAATTACACAAACAGGTAAGCCAAAAAGACCAGTAGACATGCTAAGTGAGACTAAAGTTAAACTAGAGTAGATGGAAAAAAGAAACAATGACTATCAGTTCTAGCATTAAGATCAGCTCTAGTAGTGAGAGCGGTAATTCAGTCCACTAACTTCCATTCCTAATTATCTCCAGGAAGAAAGGCCCACTGGAATCCTGCAGGGTTTCTCCAAAGCCAATTTGAAGAGCAGCACAAAGGGTGCCCTGTTGTGGATGCTGAGATAAACTGTCCAGTTACCCCTTCAGGAAATGACTTATGCCCCCATTGCTGGGAAGGTTGCAGAAAGATGGCCTGAAGCCCAACTGTCAACCTTCTTTGGGGATTCCCTCAGTTAAAGAAAATTACCTCATCGAAACTCATGTCTCTTTCCAGCACAGGCTTCATCCAATAACTGAGAGATGTTGATATAAAAAGTCTCAGTGACCTCACCCCAGCTAGATGATCATAGTTTGAAAGCTCCTCATTGGATCCTTCATAACCTTCGCTGGGACAACCTTACCAGCACAACTTCTCCCTCTGCTCAGCTGACTTCCTTCCTCTCCCTAATAAACATTCTAACCACTTACCTCCATCTCGGATCTGCTTCCTGAAAAAATACAACCTGCATCCAAAACTTACCCAAAAAGTACAATTCTGCCTTATAGCTTTAAATTTTCCAGCTCATTCTTCTCCTCCCAATGTCTATTCCAAAATGGTCAATATGACCATGATATTTGGGATCCCACCCAATTCCATTCTGCATTCTAATTTTCCTTTTCCAAATAATCACTATGACTTAATATACTATTTGAATTTATTTCACTTTTATTTTTCTGTATGACCATGTCTTTGAAATATGTGCACATATGAACATATGTGGTCTCCATGAGATTATTGAAGTTATCAGAATAAATAAGATTGGAGACAGAAAAACAGAGGGGGAAAGGAGGAAAGGAGGTGGGGAGGAGAGAGAGAGAAGGAGAGGGGGAGAGAGGTGAAATCAAGGAATGAAAAGAAGGAAATGAAGGAAGGAATGTTGGAAAATTTCTACTATTGAGAATTAGGGCAAGAAAGAAAGAAGGGGAAGAGCTAGTTTCCATCATTTGCAAAACAAAAGTCTTAGATAATTTTCTATTTAAAAAGGTAGATAGAAAAGCTAAAGTGACAATCCAAAGCCAAAAGTCAAAGCTCCATGATCTACAAATGAGTGCGTACGATATGGGTGTGTGCCTACAAAAAATACAACCTAAGGGAAATTGCATTATCTGACTTCTTCAAAGATTGCTTTAACTAAATATTCCATGGTGTATGGAAATAAATTAAAGAATAGGCATTTCCATCTGAGACAAAGAAAAGGTTTTGTATTTCCTTTAACAATTAAAACCTGGCACTTCTTAGTATTTTGAAATATATTTGAGGAACAAAAGTAAAAATATTTAATTGTCAATTTGAAACTTTGTTGAGAAACTTAACAACCTATTTTCCTCCATCTATACTTTCATAATTCACTTTTATAGTCATTATTAAGTTCTCAATCATGTGTCTATTCTATTAACAGCAAACTATATTTTAACCTTCAAAATAAACTATAAACATTTACAGAATCAAATTCTCATAGGTATTTTTAAATCTAATTTGTTTTTTCTTGTGTTAAATTGCATATTTTCTCCTATTTTCTTCTTTTATAATAAGATTTCTTGGGTAATGAAACTTTTCTGCTTCAGTATCTTCATTTATTCAGTGAAACCCTTTTGAAAGTACTGGGGTGCACTTAGGCTAATTAATGCATTTAAAGGTTATTATTATGATTTTAAAGCTCCCTACCAGACTCAAAAAAGGGCTCTCTCTCTCCAAACACTGTCTAAATCTCTTTCCTGTTTTTATTTCACCCAAGTATTTGTAGTATTATATATTATATGTATTTAATACTGTATTGTCTATCTTTTCCACTAGAAAGCAAACTCTATGAGAAAAAGAGGACAGTTTTGTTCCCTACAATAGCACTTAGAAGAACAAAGACTAGCTGGTTTTAAGCACACCGTAATACTTTTGAATGAATGAATAAACATATTTATGACATATATTTAAAAATAGTTCCATCTTAAGTTCACTTTTTGTTTCATG
Organism: Lemur catta; assembly: GCF_020740605.2. Classification (NCBI taxonomy): domain Eukaryota; kingdom Metazoa; phylum Chordata; class Mammalia; order Primates; family Lemuridae; genus Lemur; species Lemur catta. Next base: position 5,593,389 of record NC_059130.1, on the reverse strand, counting down.
CAGGACCTTAGATTATTACCATGGACATTTTTCCAAATTCAGTTAATGTTAAATGATGGATTTTGACATTAAAGACTGTGAATAATAATTTTATTCATAAGACTTTCTTATACACAAAGCATTAATTTAAATTTGTTGGAATTAATTTGCTAATGTAAATGTGACTTACATAATGTTTGAGGAAATAAAAACACTTAGAATTGTAGCAATACAAAAGTTATTTGAATAAGTAGAGTAACATTCTCTAACTATTCCAAATTAGCTTTTATTCGTGGGTTACCACAATCAAAATTATAATATTCATTAGATTAAGGAGCTCTCTTCCACTCTGGCTTTCTTTATTTTGGCAGGGGTAGAGTCAAGAAGAAAATAATAAGATTTTGTTAGTTATTAGTTTACATAATTTCTACTCTTGAAATTTTTAATATCTTCTTGCAAATATATTTAATTGCTCTGGGCAATAGGTCATACTTCAATTGATTTCTCTTAGTTTATTTGAGGTAACAGGTAGGCTAACTGAATGGGTCTATAGAAATCACTGATTACACTAAATGTATAATATTATTATAAATGAACCTCGGGTTACATTTTAAGCTAGTTCTCTAAAATCCTGACCAAATTACCAAATTGTTCATATATATATAACAAATCAGTGTTTCCTAATGTCTATTCTGTGGGAAACTAGTCAAATCACTAAGTAGTTGCAACAAAGCATTCCTGAAAATAAATTTTGTGAAACATCATATATTATAGCCTTGCTCTAAGAGATTGAAAATATATGTTGGCATATTGCATGCTCTAATATAAATCTTGCAATAAAAGAAACCTATTTTATTGTATTTTAATAAATATGCTCTACATTTTGTTGACCAGAAAGCTCTTTTATTATGGCAAATATTAAAATCCCTGGAACAATTTTCTTCTCAAAATACTTTGAAAAAGCTCTATTGGATACATTGGATACTCAATACATGTTTAGATATTTTTATTCATTGATTAAAATATATTTATTGAATGCCTACTTTGTGTGAAGCACTGTATAAAGCACTGAGTATATAATGAATGGCATAATAAATTGAAAAGTGCTCTATTATTATAAATGAATATAATCATGATTTCTTTGTATCTTCTCTTACAGAATGAAATTTTCATATTTTGTATGTACTCTCCTTAATAAAGAATAAGACTGTTAATATGATTATAAGAGTGTTGTCTATAAAGGATATAAGCTGTTAATATAAAATTAATATTAAAATTTGAATGTTTTAATATATGCCTACTAATTTACACACTTATTTTATAATTACACACTTATTTTATAATTCGTGCTCTCACAAGAGAAATATTTGCATTAAGGTCAGAAATATTTCTGATTCAGAGCTTAAAATGCCCTTTGCAGCTACGAAAGAGAAGCAAACCTTACTTGTGGCAATTCTTAACATTATCTCAGAGTCTGCAAATAAAATTTAGGAAACCCAAGTGTGACCAAATGGTAAAAGATAAAGTTTTCATCTCTAATGGCATTTAGCTATAATAAAATGTTTCCATAAATTTTGCTTGTATTAATGGATTATAATTTTAGAAAAAACATAACCAAAAATATATTTTATTCATCCATCATAAGGACAAGTTAAATAATATATCTTAATTTTTACATATTACATATAGTTTTATACCTTTTTAAGGTGACATAAAATTCTATAGAGTGTTCCTACAATCAAAACTATCTACTAAATAATCAGATAATCTGATATCTTACAGAGGAAACAATTGGGATTTCCAAAATCCCTATATGTCAAGGTTGACCAGATTTAAAATTGAGTGATCAATTATATTTCCACATACATTTATGGAATTTGAAGTTCAAACTGCTCTATAAGTCGTCTTTTTTTCCTGTATTTTAGTTTAGGTAACATAACAGATGTCTGCGATCACATCCTCTAACTTATTCAATGATGTCCTCCAATGTTTACCTGTATTTTCCCTACATTAGAACATTTACCTTTCTTTGATTATTTTGAGTCTATACAAACTTGCTACTGTTTAATTTGTTAGTGTTGCACCTGTGGGGTGACCACAGTGATATTTTTGGTGCCAAGATAATTAACTACTTCATAAATATTTACCAAATAATAAGAATTCATAAGCAGAAGACAGAACAAGATTTTCTCAAATAATTTAGAATTAGTTATGAGAGTTGATGTGTCAAGATATCCATATTCAATCATGTAAGAATATCTCTGACTGCTCTGGTAATAGGAAAAGGCTAAAAGTGGTGAGGTTGAGCATTTTTTATATATGTTTGTTTGTTATTCGTGTCTCTTTTGAAAAATTCTTGTTTAGGTCATTTGCCCATTTTTTATTTACTGGGGTGATTTTATTTATTTTTATTTTTATTTTTTGCTGAGTTGTTTGAGTTCTTTATAGATCCTGGACAGTAGTTCTTTATCAGATGCATAGTTTGCAAATAGTTACTCCCATTTTGTAGGCCATTTATTCTATTTATTTATTTTGCTGTACAGAAGTTTTTTATTTTAATTAAGTCCCATTTGTTTATTTTTATTTCATTTGCTTTCAGTATCTTACATAAGTTCTTTGCCTAGGCCAATGTGTAAAAGAGTTTTTCCTAGTTTGTTTTTTTTTTTCTAGAATCTTTATGATTTCAAGCCTTACATTTAAATCTTTAATCCATCTGTAGTTAATTTCTATATATGGTAAAAGATAGGGATCCAATTTTATTCTTCTACATACGACCATCCAATTTTCACACCATCATTTATTGAATAGGTTTCCTTTCACCAGTACATGTTTTTGTCTACTTTGTTGAAGATCAGTTGGTTATAGGTATATGGATTTATTTCTGGGTTCTCTATTCTATTCATTGATCTCTGTGTCTATTTTTATACCAGAACCATGATGTTTTGGTTACTATTGCTTTGTAATATAATTTAAAGTCAGGTAATATGATACTTCTAGGTTTTTTTTTCCTTAGAATTACTTTGGATTTTGGGGCTCTTTTTGGTTGCATATGAATTTTAGAATTATTTTTTCTAATTATGTGAAAAATGACATTGGTGTTTTGACAGGAATTTTACTAAATCTGTAGATAGCTGTGGGTAGTATGGTTATTTTAACATCAGTTCTTCTAATCTGTGAGGATGGGATGTTTTTCCATTTGTTTGTGTGATCTATGACTTATTTCATCAGTGTTTTGTAGTTTTCCTTGCAGAGGTCTTTCACTTCCTTGGTCAAATATATGCCAAAATAATTTTTATAGCTGTTATAAATGGGGCTGAGTTCTTGATCTGTTTCTCAGCTTGGTCATCAGTGATGTACAGAAACGCTATTGATTTGCATATATTGATTTTATAACCTGAGACATTACTGAATTCATTTATCAAATCAGGGAGTCTTTTGGAGTCTTTAGGATTTTCTAGGTATAAGATCATATCATCTGCAAACAGCTAATTTCACTTCCTCTTTTCCAATTTGGATGCCCTTTATTTCTTTCTCTTGCCTGGTTGTTCTGGCTAGGACATTCAGTATTATGTTGAATAGAAGTAGCAAAAGGGAGTATCCTTCTCAGTTCTTAGGTGAAATGCTTTAAAATTGTCCTCTCAGAATCATGTTAGCTATAAGTTTTTCATATATGGCTTTTATTGTTTTGCAGTATATTCCTTCTTTGCCTAATTTCTTGAGGATTTTTATAATGAAGCAATGCTGAAGTTCATTAAATGCTTTTTCTACATCTATTAAGATGATCACATAAATCATCCTTAATTTAGTTTATATGGTTAATCACATTTATTAATTTGGTGTGTTGAACCACTTTTGCATTCCAATAATAAAACCCAGTTGATCATGGTGCATTATCTTTTTGATGTGCTGTTGGATTCAGTTTTAGAACAGTTTCAGTAGGGTTGCTGCCAGTTCTAGTGCTATCAGTGGACAGAAGTGCAAATTAAAACCACAATGACATACTACCTTACCCCTGTCAGAATGGTCATTATTACAAAGTAAAAAAAAAACAAAAAAAAAATAGATGTTGGCATTGATGCTGTCCAAAGGAACACTTAACACACTTAGTGGGAATGTAAATTAGTACAAAGTCTATGGAAAGCAGTATGGAGATTTCTCAAAAAACTGAAAGTAGTTTTACCATTCAATCCAGCAATCTCACTACTGGGTACCTACTCAAAGGGAAAGAAGACATTATATTAATATCAAAAACATTCCTGTACTCATATGTTTATTGCAGCACAATTCATAATCACAAGGATATAGAACCAACTTATAAGTGGATAATGAAATTGTTATATATGTATATATGTATATGAGTGTGTGTGTGTGTGTATGTGTGTATGTGTGTGTGTGTGTATATAATGGAACATTGCTCAGCCATGAAAAAGAATGAAACACTGGCTTTTTTTTTTTTTTTGGCAGCAACCTGGATGTAACTGGAGGCCATTATCCTAAGTGAAGTAACTCAGGAACAGAAAATCAACTACTGCATGTTCTCATTTATAAACAGGAGCTAAACTATGGATATGAATGATCATACTGAGTAGAATAATGGCCACTGGAAACTCAAAAGGGGGGGAGGTTGGAAGAAGAGTGAGAAATGAAAGCTTTCCTATTGAGTACAATGTAAGCTATTCAGGTGATAAGTGCACTAAAAGCCCAGACTTCACCATTATACAATATATCCATGTACCAAAAATCCATTTGTACATCCTAAAACTACTGAATTTAAAAAAAGAAAAAATTGGGGGCATTCCAAGGAAACTTTCTGGGGTTTTACATTAAGATATTTTGCTTTGAGGACTTGAAGTACGAGACCTTCTGCAGCATCCACAGAAGAAGAAAAATAATAAATGAATAAATAAATGAATAAATAAATAAATAAAAAATGGAGAAGACCATAGAATTTTGCAATGCAGTAAGAGAAATGAAGCCTTTTTGAATGCTTTTAAGCTATGTCTTATGATGTTGCAGGCACAGTTACATTAAAAAAACAATCAGTAAATAAAAAAAAAAAAAGGAATCTATAAACCAGGACTGTTCTTTTTGCTAACTCTGAATCCCAAGGAGCCAAAGATTTCTTTTTTAAATGGGAATTATATTTCTAGATACATGGTTATTTATATGAAGTGCTACCATACTCTATAAGTATTTATTAACTGCTACAATGTTTGTGATACTGTTTAATTAGAAAAGTTGAATCATGAAAAATTCATTTTAATAAGGAATTGAAATAAAAGCTATTTAAAAGTAAAAACAACTTTCATCATATTATCTATTTACATTATTAAAGAAAGAAGACCATGTAGCAGGAGGAGGAGGAATGTGAGGAAGAAGAAAGGTGGAAAAAGGTCTCAGGTATAACGGGTAACACAGGAGAGTGTATGAAAAGACACATACCTTGAGCCTTACTCATGATGTTCAGATGAGACTCTGGACTTTGAACTTTTGAGTTGATGCTGGAAATAGTTAAGACTTTGGGGACTATTGGGATGAAATGAATACATTTTGTATGTGAGAAAAATATGAGCTTTGAGGGGCCAGAAGCAGAATGCCATGGTTTGAATGTTTGCCACCTCCAAAACTCATGTTGAAATATGAGTTGTTGAATTAGTGGTGGTGTTAGGAGGTGGCACCTTTGGGAGGGGGTAGGGCTTACGAGTGCTCTGCTATTGTAGGTGGGATTTATGCCATTGCTAAAGGCCAAGTTTATCCCCCTTTGACTCTTTGCTCTTCCTCCTTCCCACATGTGATGAAACAGCAAGAAGGCCTTCACCAGATACTGGCACCTTGAGCTGGGACTTCCCAGCCTCCAAAACTGTGCAAAACTAAACCCAGTTTTAAGTATTCTCTTCTAGTAGCACAAAGTGGAGTAAGACAGCCGCATCCCAACCTACCACATTTCCTAAGGCTACACATAAGCACAGAGACAGCATGAATGACACCTAGGAGAAAGTTTTCGGCACCTGCATTGCCCCTGAGTAACATTTAGGAAGCAACAATGGACACAGCCATGTTTTTTAGAAGTGCCATGGCCAAAGAATAATAAAAAAGAAGGAGTTTTGGTTACACATATTTCTCCATGTTCGAAAGCAGCATGTAGCCTGGGAGTGGAAATATTTTCACCAAAATGCCACATGTTTCCCAGTTATAAGATGTTTCCTCAGCTGCACCTATGGCTATTTGCTCTTTTGAAGAAACTTTAATCACCATAAATTCTCTGTGAGAGGGAATTTCAACTTTAGCAGATGTTTTTTCCTATCCTAGATGTTAACTATCCTAATGAAGTTAACATTTTTCTCCAAAAGCTCCAAAAGTCTTTTTCTCTTACTATATTTTTAGTGTTCCACTTACAGTGAAAATTGATTAGTTGACTCTTCTTTTCATTTTGCATTTTAATTGTTTTCAAGATATTTTCAGATACTTATAAATCAGTGTCTTTTCACAGGGTTTCCTCTATTATCCTTCGTGACTCCTAAGATCTTTTTCTCCCTTTCTTCTTCCTCACATTCCTCTTCCTTCTGCTACATGGTCTTCTTTCTTTAATAATGTAAATAGATATATGAGGAAACTTGTTTTAAAAATAGATGTTATTTCAATTTCCTGTCCAAAGGGAATTTTTCATGATTCAGCCTTTCTAATTAAATAGTACCATATATATGGTAGTGTTGAATAAATGCTTATTAATTGTTATGATTATAGAGCATGGTAGAACTTTATATAAATAAGCATGTATCTAGAAATATAATTCCCCATGTAAAAAAAAAATCTTTTTCTCACTGGGATCCAGAGTTAGTAAAAAGAACCGTCCTGGATTACAACATTTTTTTTTTACTAACTGCTTTTTTAAATGTCACTGTGTCTATGACATCTTAGGACATAGTTTAAAAGCATATGTTCAAAAAGACTTTGTCCTCAGGCAAATCCCCCTGTATACGTGAGCCTATGAAATCAAAACAAATCATGTGCTTCCAAAATACAGTGGGGTACTGGCATAGAATAGACATTTCTATTCCAAAAGAGAGAAATAGGCAAGAAGAAAAGGATAACAGGTCCCAAGTAAATCTAAAACTCAACAGGGCAAACATTATTAATTCTTAAGACTTGAGACTCCTTTGATTCTACGTCATGCTGCTTGGACATACTTGGGAAGAGGGTGGGCGCTCGGGCTTCTGGTGGCTCCAGCCCATGGCTTTGCTGGGCACAGCCCACACCATGGCTCTTGCAGTTTGGAGTCACATGTCTGCAGCTTTCCCAGGCTGAAGTGGCATGCCTGTGGTTCTACATTTTGGTGGTCTTGGGGGGCGGCCCTGCTCCCACAGCTCCACTAGACATTACCTTAGTGGAGATTCTCTGTGTCACCCTACTGAGGATGCTCTGCCCCTGTGACAAGTCTGTGTCTGGGTCCGAAGGCTATCTGCTTCTGAGATTGCACCTTGAATGCCATATCCTCTGAAGAGGAGCAGTGCTGTGCCTCACATGGCAGAAAAGCAGAGGAGAGGAAACCTATTCCTGCAAGCCCTTTTTATAGTGGCATTAATCTAGTCATGAGAGTGGATGCTTTTGAACTCCCTAAATATGGAACTTCCCGATTAGGCCCCACCACCCAAAACTGTTGCACTGGGGATTAAGCTTCCAACATGTGAATTTATAGGAGACAAAAACACTTAAACCATAGAAACGGCATACCAGGTTGTCCTATGACATGGACGATGGCTAGACTACTCCACCTAAATCCCCCTTCAGAAGGGCACTCATCCTCCCAGATGCCAGGAGAGTTCATAGATGAGACCCATATGGGAATGGAACTCAGCTGAAGTGACCTTTCTGACCCAAGAATATGACCCTTTTCCACGTCCAATGATTGATCAGGGGTATAAAGCTTTGTCCCCTTATCCCTATTTGGGACAACTCTCCAGGATCTTTTCAGTTCCAGAACTTCCCTTGGAGCTTAGATCTATGTCAGCAACTGCATTTCAGCCACCCAACCGATCTCAGCCTAATCCTGCTTCCTTTATTCACTCATAAATTTTTCCCCTAGACACTCCTCAGTAAGCCTCCTAAATGCAAATCTTGATCTGAAAGTCTGTTTCTCTGGGAACACACCCCAAAATAGGCCTCAGTTTCCTCAGAAAAGTGAGGTTCTTTTGGGAGGATAATTTTAAAGGTATCTCCTGACTTTAGCATTCTGTGATTCTAAACTATAGTTCCCCATTCACCTCCCACAGTTATATTTTTTTACTTTATTCTGGCATGGAATAAGACAATAAATTATATTCATTGCAATCACTGAATAGATTTTCTACTAAGTGAAGAGTATGAGTTTTAGCGCATGGGCTTTCAGTTAATGTAGAGGCTACATCAATTTTTCAAAATAACTCTAGGTTCTGGGGTGCATTTTGTACAATTTGGGCGGTGGATAGTGACTATAAGATAATTACAACTTATTTTGAGTGTACATACTGTGTAAATGTTAGCAAACACATGTAATTAATAGAAGCACCTACACCAGCAATTTTCACAATTTAGAAAAGACATGCTTAAAGAACTTTTGTATAAATTGCTGTGACAAAAGTGGTATACAGAATAGTGAAAATATTCATTAAGTATTATAAATATTTTAAATCATACAATTTAATATTTCATAAAGTAGGAAGATAAACATAGAAATAATTTAAACCTTAAGAATTGACACAAATTATTTTTGATAATTAGAGGCACCTAGAACAATAATATTCAAATAATGAAAATGTTCTATTTGAAGACCATTCTTAATGAAGATAGTTAATATTTTGTTGCATCTCTGGAAAGAGTGGATATAGGGAGAAAGGACACACAGAGAGCTTTTAAACTATAAGAGTGGTTCAAAAGTATATCTGATGTATATTGTCGACCCACAATATAAATGAAATATACAGCTTCTTAGGAAACCACTTTCCATAAAGGTTGATGGATACTTACTATAAAGTCCAATTTTTAAGATACATTTAAGGATTCTAGTGAAGTTTTATATAGATTAGATTCTATTTTTGCAATCATACCAATGATAGAATAAGTCACAGGATCCTTAATATTAGATGCTACCTTCTACTATAAATGTTGATACTTAAAAGATATTTAACTTCTAGAAAAGACTACTTTCAGAGTACCTACAGTTTCCAGTGCCTTTTATATGGATTTTAAGTACTGTAGTATAAATGACACAGTGCACAAAACTTAAATGATACATTGCACAGAAATACCATAGGCTCAGGTTACTGTGTAAATTCTTGCAGCCATCAAAGTTTTACTTGCCAAAATGATGTTACCAGAGATTGACAAGTTCCAGGAACAGGGAAAATACAGAAAATCTCTCATCGCTTTTGAAAGTGCCACATATAAATGATAAATCTATCTCAATCAGATGATCTATAGTGATCCTATTCATAGATTGACAAGTGACAAGAGGATTGACTTAATGGGACATTTGTTACCAGTCTCCCTTTTTGAAATGTGCAGACACAACCAATGGTTACTTTTAGTTAGGCAAGTGATGCACCCTCCAAAAAGGGAGACTAAAATGGCTGTGGCTTAAGAAAGAAAAATTAATCTTACCTCCAAAATTATAAGTGGCAGGAAATATTTATTTTGGTCATGAAAAAAAAAAAAAAAAGCCCATGCCAAAGAAGCTTGAGTGCATTCTAATCTATCAAGCATATATAGGTCCCTAGTGAAAAAACTTATTTTACTTTTCAATACCTTCCTCATTAAGGTAAAAGAATTTATACTGGCCATAGATATCTTTTATTTTTAAATCGACTTAGAGTATTGCCGTACTCTGGGTTTTATTTTATTTAGTGATATTCTTAGAGTCTGTTTGATACTTTCTTAATTTAGTCTAAATGTATTGACAATCTCAAAGTAGAAACTAATTATCAGTGACTTAAATGTGAAACTTTGAGAGAAACAGAACAGAAAAACCTCAACCATTTATCATGTAATCTCAAAATAGGTTCCACCTCAACTTTTAAAACTGGATGCTTCCCTAGTAATGTGAAGATTCTTTTTTTTTTCTGGTCTGTTTTTGTTTTGTGTTTTTATCACTAAGAAAAAAATATGATGATACCTAATACAGAAAGTTAAGTTGATTTTTAAAATTGGAACTCAAGTTGAAAATATAATATTTACATTTATAATTCTATTTTTATCAAATAACATTAAAATAAAATCCTAGATACTAGAATAGCATATGTCACATAACCATCACTCGGTAATTTTTGTTGAATGAATAAGCAAATGAATTAATTTAGTCTGGTTAATATACACTTTCAATGATATTTATTAATCAAAGGAAAAAGGTTTTCCTCAATATTTTTTACATTAGAATAATGTGATGTCTACATATAAAAGCTACCCCTGTTTCAAAAATAAACTTTTATATTGAAGTCATTGCATTTCCTAGCTGGAAAATCATTCCAAAGATCTCAAAAAACATACTTCTATGTCCTTTATTCAACTTAGATCCCTCACTTCCTACCCTGATCCTTAGTTCCAAAGATGGATGAGCTTAGAGATTTTACTGTGCCTTCCAAGACTCATTGCCCTCTCCTCTAAAAAGTAGATATTAACACATATCAATTTATTGTCTCTCAGCTCCAAATTCACTCTTCATTTTCTTTTATGTGAAAAAGTAACGGGGTCCTTTAAATAGTTTTCCTTTGCCAGCTATCAGTAAAGAATGCTGGAGAGATACTGCAGAAAGAACAGGTTTTGCTTACTAATTCTAGTGTGCTTCCCTGCAGCTTCCTGCAGCAAGTATAGCTCCTTCACTGCCCAGCTCCTGCAGAGCCTACCCCTTCCCTAGCACTCAGTTCCTGCAGGGCAAGGCAGCCAGCAGCAGTCAGCAGCTTCCCGTGGCACCCCCTCAGGCGGTTTCATAAAGTGTCTCCAGCAGGACATCTCCCCTGAATAGTCTTTCCTAGAACCCTCAAGGACAGATCTGCAGCAAGTTCCATCACCCTGACACTACAGCAACTTTTCAGCTTTTCAGTGAGCAGAACTCTCCCCAAAAAGATCTGGATATCAGCCCTGGAGGCAAGGTTCTTCATTGGGTACTCTAACTTAGCTTTAGGGGTGGTGGCTGCTCATTATACCTGGTATTACTATGTTTAGAATCCTTTTTATCTTTTTATGAAATAATACCTTGTTATTCCAGTCTCCTGTTATATGGACTAATCATTTATATTAAACTTGGCCTTTGACTGACATACCTATCTTATATTATGTAAGGATTAGGCCTGCTTAGCACATGCAAACTATCTGATGTGTAGCAGACACTCCATAACTACTATTTCTCTTTCTGCCCTTGAATTTTCAATATCATTCCATCAATCTCATGTTTGAATCAAAATTTACTTTATTAGGTATTAGATAGGTTATATTTAGATAGAATGGCAGAATCGGTCAACATGAATTACATTTTCTATTCCAATACACTGGCAAATCAATTGTAAGGAGGACAACAAGATGAGGTGTCTGTGAACAACTACAATTTAATTTGGGGAAGATTCTGACAATTTATTTTTATGTTACTAATCTCTTTCTTCTATTTCTACATTCATTCATGGCACCTACTATACGCCAATCATTATTGTAAGTGCTGAGGAATCAAAATAAGAGGAAACTCAGGGTGCAATGATATTAGAGCAAAGTAAAAATATAAATGTAGTGCAATAATTAGAATGAGAGTGGTAATAACAATTAGGGAAACACAGAGAAAGTTCTCTCAATTCTGATTCTGTATATGAAAGACGGTAAAGATAGTAGGGAGAATGAGGAAAGGGTTTGCTTAGAAAAATTTTCCTAAAGAAGGAATTTTGATAAGATTAGATTGGAAAATTGATTTTAGAATGATAATATTTAACCAGACTAAAAGGAAAATTACTGAGAAGCATGTTGTAGGCAGAGCATATGCAAAAGCTCAGAGTCATTAGAGGAGCACAGAAAAGTCAAGTACAGTAAGTAGTTCTTAATGGCTGGTTACTTGATTACATAATGCAAGAAGGGAGGAATGGTAGAAAATAAAGTAATGAAAGTAAGCTCAGTTGCCTAAGTGTTAATACTACCATCTTGCCATTCTAAGGTGTCTGAATTTTCAATGATGAGAGAATGTGGCAGGAAGCAAGGCTTTTAGTACAGACAATTATATGATTAGGCTAATATTTTCAGAAGATTATAACAACGATAAAGAGAAATGATTGGAGAGTCACACAGAGTGGGCTGAAAAACAAAGAGGATAAAAAGTATATAACAGGGGTCAGGTCTAAAATAAGGTAGGGAGAACAGATGAGGAAGACTACAAAGACATTCAGGAAAAGGAATCAAAGCTCTTAGTTAATAATTGAATGGAATGACAATGGAGGGAGGAATGAATGAGTCAGTGATAACTTCCATGGTTGTGGTTTGGACAGTAGATGAAATGATATCGACTGGGAGGGGAAACTGAAAAGAAGATGATTTGCAGGGGTGGTGGTAAGAGATGACCAATTCACTTTTTTAACTCATCATCAGTATATTTTATGTAGGTAGCATCAAGAAAAATCATGTTCGTAATACAGTTGTCCCTCCTTATCTGTGAATTCCACATCCATGGTTTCAACCAACCATGGTTCTAAAATATTCAGGACCAAAATGGTTGTCTGTACTGAACATGTACAGACCTTTTTTTTTGTAATTATTTCCTAAACAATATAACCTAACAAACATTTACACGGCATTTACATTGTATTAGGTATTATAAATAATCTAGAGATGATTTAAAGTATAAGGGAGGATGTGTGCAGGTTATTTGCAAATACTATACCATTTTAAATAAGGAACTTGAGCATTCACAAATTTTGGCATCTGCAGGGGTCCTAGAACCAATCTTCCACAGACACTGAGAAATGACTGTAATTTACAAATGGCCGGGGGTGGGAAGAGGCTATTGCCACAATAATGCTTCACTGATGACCCAAAGATTTTAGTGGTTTGCAATAATAGCATTTATCTTTGGCTTCTGCATCTATGGATAAACTAGGGTTCAACTGACGGCTGTGCCTACTTCGGATTGGCTCCAACATGTACATTGGATGTGGGTCTGCTTTATCTGCCTCAGCTGCTTTAAATCAGGGGCTAATCGAGGCAGGTGAACCTCCTGGCAAAAGATGACAGTGCAAAAAAGCAAGCCCAAATATGAAACTACATTTCAAGCCTTTGCTTACATTATAACTCTTAACATCACAATAGCCAAAGCAAGTCACGTGGTCAAGCTGGAAACCAAGAGGTAAGAAAGGACACTATGAACTCTACATGTTTTACAGAGTGAAAGGAATAGGTAATTCATCACAGATCTCTGTTTTCGTGTGAGTTGGATTTTTACTGAGCATAAGAAGATAGGTAGTAGAATGGAGGCATGAAAAGTGAGATAATGCCTTAGGGGGAAAGATACTCCGTTCAAAAGAAGAACTTTTGGAAGGATTTCCAAAAAAACTTTGAGGAATTGGAGACAGGCTGAAAACTGAGAATTTACTGCTGCACTAAGGCAAAACATTCCGTGGATCTACGAAGCCTTCTCTGACCTTGGTAAATGGTTATAACTTTGAACTCTTATTGTTGCCATAGTTTTTTCTTTCTTTCTTTTTTTTTGAGTACCATTCTTTCAGCACTTACATATACTAATTTGTATTGTTTGTGGTTTTATGTCAATATTCTCTCATTCCAATTATGTTATGGGCCTCTTGAGACCAAATTTCACAGCAAATTGTGACAACATCAATAACCTGAATCTTTACTCTTAATGATGTTTAATGATGTTGATAGCATTGCATTCAAAATACAATGAGACAATGTAAACAAACACTTAGCACAATGAGTGGCACAGAGCTGTTGTTCAGTAATTCTTTCTTTTCTTCCTTATTATGAAAATAAATACTAAATCAAGGAATTAATGGAAGAGAACAGGGTAAGCAATCAAATAAATGGAAATTTGTTTTTTCTACAATTAATTTTTATTATCCCATTTAAAGTGGAAAATGTAATAATTTAATGTAAAAATAAAACAAATCAAGAAGAGGATAGAGAATATGTACATTTACATATATTTTTAAAATATCTAAAATTATACTGTATATTGCCAAAAGAATACATACAAAAATATTTTTTAAGGATACATAATAACTGAAAAATAATAAATACCTCTGAGAAGAGGGGAGAAGGACTTTCTATGGGGCAGGCCATGGAGACAACTACAATGGTTTCTGTAATGTTTTATTTTAAAAAATTCAACAAATGTGGCAAATATAAAAGCCTACATTTGTTAAATCTGGGTGGTAGACACAGAGATGTCCTTCATATTATGCTCCCTAATCTAAATAAAATGAATATTTCATTATTTTCAAAAATGGAAGAAAGTAATCTAGAACAATAAAGATATAAAATAAGAATAGTAAATATTACAGAAAGGCAAATTACAAGTAATTTTTATCTAGCATTTAATATATAACCTATTATTTTTAGAATGTAGTTATCTAGGTCCTGAAGGAAGGATTACTTATGGAATTTTTGCTTTTAGGTAAGTGCTGAAGAGAAGAATAAAAGCAAAGATTGAGAATGGTTTTCAAATATTTTATGGAGGTTTTAGTTTGATCAATAGGTAGAATTTGACTAGTTATGATAACAAGAAGAAACTGTGTCAGAATGCTAGAAATATAAAGTACTTATAAGTTACACAGTCAGTATGATTAGACTATCAATAAAGATATTTATATATAGAACCTCAAAAAAAAAAGAAAAAAGATCCCACTCAGTATTCCTTGGATTGATAAATAATATGTGATCTTGTTTAAATTTTACCCTGTTTTTAACTGAAGAAAAATATTTACACAGTAAAATGAATAGCTTTTAATTGAACTATCTGAGGAGCTTTGACAAATGAATGCACTTATGTAATCATTACCTAAATCAAGACATAGAATATTTCCATCATCCCAGAAAGTTACCTCATGACCCATTAAAATAAATTTCCAACTCCTATGAGCAAGCCCTGTTCCAATTTTCATTACCATGGATTAGTTTTACCTGTTCTAAAACTTCACATAAATAGAATCATACAGTATGCACACATTTTTATCTGGATTATTTTACTTGACATAATGTTTTTAAGAGTTACCTATTATGTTTCATATATCAATAGTCCAATATTTAATGGCTAAAAAGTATTCCATTGTATAACTATATCACCATTTGTTTATTCATCTATTTATAAATAATCAGTTGTTTCAAATTTTTGTTAGTATAAATCAAGTTGCCAGAGATATTCTTTATGTCTTTTTGCATGAATATGTTTCCATTTCTCTTGAGTAAATAAGACTGGAATTCTCGAGTAGGCAGATTCTTAAATTTTATAAGAAACTGTCAAACACTTTTCCAAAGTGGATATGCAATTTTATCACCTATACAAAGTGTAAGAGTTCCAGTAGCTCCATATTATCACCAACATTGGGCACTGTTGGTCTTGTAAAGTTTAGCCATTCTCTTAAGTATTTAGTGACATCCCACTGGAGATTAGTATTTTTCTCATTAAATTTGCCTATATTTGATGTTGTAATATATCTCTTCTATTCTTTTACTTATTTTAATTATATTGTCTTTTATTTTTGATATTTTATTATTGATATATTGATATTATTTATCATTCAACATACAAATTTTTTTAGAATATGTCTTAAAAATGTTTTCTATCAGTCTGTGCTTGACTTTTCATTTTCTTTAAAATCTCTTTTCATGGTGAGAAACTTTGAAGTTTGATGAAGCATGGGGAATCTCTTTTTTTTTCCTTTATAGTTAGTGATTTTTATGTGTGTGACATCTGTAAGTATACTGCTTCTCCCAGGGCTTTGAAGGTAATCTCCTTTGTTTTCTTCTCTAAGCTTCACAGTTTAGCTTGAAGTTTAGGTCTGTGATCAAACTAATATTTCTGTAGAGAACAAAATAGGAGTCAGGATTCAATTTTTCGTATAGTTGCTCTAGCATCATTTGTTGAAAAGACTTTTCTTATTGAATTGTTTTGATGCCATTAATGAAAATTAATGTTTCAAATACATGTAGGCCTAATTTTTGTCTCTGTTCTAGCCTATTGATCTATTTATATATCCTATGGATAGATCTTGAATACTATAGAAATAATGAAATTAGGTACTGTGTATTTTCAAACATTATTTTTGGAGATTGTTGTGTATACTTTGGGCACTTTACTTTCCCATAAACATTAAAGTTAACTATGTATTTTATGTCTTATTTTGATGGTACTGTCAGTGAGTTGGTGGAATTTCATTTTCCAAAGTTTGCTCCTATTACTTGAAAGTACAATTGATTTTTGCATATTAATTTTATATTTCATGGCCTTTATAAATTCACTTATTAGTTGAAGTTTGGAGATGCCTTTTGATTTTTTATCTACATATACAATTATCTAACAATAAAGTCAGAATTTACTTTTTTTAATAATTTTTGCCTTTTATTAATTTCTCTTCCCTTGTTACACTGTTTAAAACTTTCAGTGCTTTCCATATATTAATGAATAGAAATGGTGAAAGCAAACATCTTTGCCCTACTTTTGACTTTAATGGGAAAAGCATTCAATATTTCACCACTAATTATGACATTAATCTAGATTTTTCATAGCTTTTCTTTATTAGAATAAGGAACATTTCATTATTTCTAGTTTGATTAGAGTTTTGGCATATATGATTGTTGAATTTTGTCAAATGATATCCCTGCATTTATTGAGATAATCATATATTTTTTCTATTATATAAATTATACTACTTTTGACAGTGAAGCTATGATGTATTGTGTTTTGCTAGATGTATATTGCTAGATTTGATATGCTAATCAAGAAGTTTTATATCTAAGATCCTGAGGCATATTGGTGTGTACATTAATTTTTTTCATATGTCTTTCTTGGGTTTTGCTGTCAGAGTTTCTTAGCATTCTAAACTGGCTTGGTAGGGAGATCTTTCCTCTATTTTCTGAATAATTTTCTGCATGATTGGTATCATTTCTTCTTTAAATGCTTGCTAAAGTTCACTAGTACAATCATCTAGGCCTGGAGTTTTTTTGATTTTTAGTAAAATTATGATTACTAATTCAACTTATTTAATAGTGATAAGGCTATTTATGTTTCCTGTTTCTTTTGTGGCCTTTGATTCATTGTGTTTTCCAAGGAATTTGTCAAGCTTATTGATATAAACTTATTCATAATGCTCAATTCTTTTTCTTTTATGTCTGGAAAATATGTAGTAACACACCTGTTCTTTTATTCCTCATGTTGGTAATTTGTGACTTCTTTCTATTTTTTTCCTTAATCAGGTTTATCATTTCTATTATTATAAAAGAACCAAATTTTAATTTTGCTAATGCAATGATCTATTTTTTATTTTATTGGTATCATCTTATAACTTATTTATTTCATCTCTTCTAACTCATTGTGTTTAATTTGCTCTTCAGGTATAAACTTGGATTATTGATTTTAAGACTTTTTAATGCTCTAATATAGCTATTTAAATCTCTGAATTCCTCTCTGGGCACAGACTTAACTGCTTCCATAAATTTTGACATGATATATAATCATTATCAATTAATTTAAAATATATTCTAATTTCATTTGTGATTTCTTTTTGATCTATGAGTTATTTAGAAATGTGTTGCTTAATTTTCAAATATTTGTATTCTTTATGCTATCTTATTATTGATATGTAATTTATTTCGATTGGCATTAGAAAATATACTCTAAGATTTAAATCTTTTAAAATACATTAGTCATATTTCATTATGCAGAATATGGTTTATCTTGATAAGTATTCCATCTGCAATTGGAAATAATGTATGATATGGAGTTGTAGGGTATATCATTTAGGTCAAGGTTGTAGATAGTGTTATTTAGATATTCTATATTTTTACCGTTTTGTCTAATTGTTCTATTAATTACTAAGTAATTACTATTAATTACTAAGAGAATGGTAAAATTCACTTATTTTGTCCATTACTTGTTTAATTCTGTCACTTTTAGCCTTATTAAATGTGAAGGTCTATTATTTGGAGCATGCACATTTATGATTGTCAAGTTTTCCTGATAAGCTGTTTTGTTATTATGAAATGTCCCTCTTTTTCTCTGATGATACTCCTTTTATCGTAATCTTTGTCTGCTATTAAAATCATTACATCAGTATTCAAAAATTTGTGTGTATGTATATGTGTGTATATATATAAAGTTTGATAAATAAATGTATATATATATTTAAAACTTATAGAAAGTATATATCTGAGTCATTTTAGTCAGTCTAAAATTCCCTGCCTTTTATGTGGAGTATTTTGCCTATGTATTTTTAATATAATTATTGATATGGTTGGGTTTAAGTCTATCATTGTGCTAGTCAACTTCTATTTGTTTCATTTTTGTTGTCGTTGTACTCTTTAACGTTTCCAGTCTTCTTTTAATCATGTAGTGTTAATATTCTAATTCCTCAATTAGCTTTTTAGCTATGTATCTTTTTATCATACTTTTAGTGGCTACTCTAGGAATTATAATGTGCAATTATATCACATAAAAATTTAAACATTTTCCAAGTCACTTCCATTTGCCTTCTGGACTTAGTGTTATTTTTCATATATTTTACATCTAATAAATCCTATAATAGTGTTACTAACTTTGTTTTGTTTTAAACAATCAATTTCCTTTCAATATAATTTAAGGAGAACAAAAGGAAATCTGTTATATTTATCTTTATATCTGCCTACATACAGAAATTCATTCTATAGTAAGAATTTCTATCTAGTACTATTTTATTTTAAAGAACTAAAATTTTTTTTGTAATATGTCTTCTCTCAATCAATTGTTTCAGCTTTTGTTTAACTTATGCATTTCCGTTTCTTTAAGACTCCCAGTGTTGTGCTGCTTCTTTTTCAATACCTGAAAAGAGTTGAGCCATTTATTTTGTCCAGATTTATGAATGTTTTTAATGGAGAGCAAGTCTGGGTGCCAGTCAAGGCTGGTCATGGCTGGAAGTAGAATATATCATTTTTATTTTATAATCACAAATGATTCTTATCACTCACTATAAGGAACAATGGCAAAAAAGACCTGCAAATAGCCCTGGACTTCTAATTCTAAAGCTTACGCATTAATTAATTACTGGATCTGTGTGTATCAAAGGAGGTTAATTTAACATGTTTTTGTCAGTAAGAGATGAGGCACATAATTTAGGTGTATTTCTTTTTGTAAGATAAATTGGACTTGGTCTCTTGCTATTATAATCTTTTACAAAAAAATAGGGAATTTTTTTTAAGATTATACATGTCTTTATTTGTAACAAGTCAGTAGCAAATGTATCATAGGAGGCAGTTTTCTATTTGCAAAGGATAGGGCAAGATTAATATTACAAAAAAGTATGGGCCGGGTCCTAAACTTGATTAATTTTATGTACTTTCAGACACTAAATTCTTAGAATTTCTATTTTATACATGAGAAAAACTGAGGATCAGAGATGTTCATCAGTCTTCTCTTAGTCACCAGTTTTTAAATGTAAACCTAGAATTAGAAATGCAATGTCTTTAAAATTAAAGTGTATTTGAAACCAGTCCACTCTGGATAATTTCTAATGATGCTTCAACTATGCAAATGCTTTAGCTAGGACAGAACAAGTTTACATACAAAAAGAGAACTGAGAAGTTTCTATATGGTTAAAAAAAGAATGAAGCTTTAGTTAGGAATTACCATCGCAAATTCTTCAGTATCCAGAAAAACGTAAGCCTGAATAAATGGAAACCTTTTTGTAAGTATCGGTAAAGGAAACAGGCCTGCCTGTAGCCATTTTGCCTTCCATTGACTGCCGTCTGTTTTATTCTTTCTAAAATTTTCCAATGGTTTTCAAACAGTTCGTCATAAAGACAAGGAGATGCTAAGAAAGTACCTGAGAAACAGCCAGAGGAGAAGTGCTAAGAGGAAAGGTAGAAATCCCACCTCTTTTTCAAATAGACCTGCTCCACTTTTAACACTTTTATATATTTGACTTCCTACTATATATATATATATATTTTTTTTGTAGAAAGAGTTTTGCTGCTTAAAAAATTGAAACCATTGAACAATGGAATCAAGGGGCTTTCAAATACTTTAGAACCATTTCTATGGTTGACCTTATTGGCTCAATAGAAAGATTCTGGGAGGTGACAGTGGCTTGGGGGAAGGAGGTCAACCATTGTGCAGTCATTTTATAAACTACTTCCTATTTTAAGTCATACAGAAATATGGCCTGTGAGGTCAAATAATAGACTTCAAAGAGCCAAGGTGCCTACAGAAAGTGACTGACTGCTGCAGGAAGTAAGCTGGTTGGAACACCAAGATGTCCTGTCCTAAATTAGCCTTTCCAACCACCTCCACACTTTAGGAAAAAATAAACAAAGAAAGAAAAATCTTCCCTAATGTCATCTTCAAAAGCAGAGGACTCCCATGTATGTATTTTTAAAACAGAAAGCATTCAAAAATATTTACAAGGAAAATTATGCCATTATTCACTAGAGAATATTCAGGATACAGCTTATTTATCTGCTCAGATCCTAGAGCAAATTGAATTTTCTTAGTAACTGGAAGGATATAGGCCTTTCTGAGAATAGATCAACTGAAAAATGGTTTTCCATTCTAGGCCTTAAACATAAAGTTTTTTATTCCACTGTATACAGTTAACTTGTGATATTTACATATTTTTGAGTATATTTTCTTAAAAATATGAATTAAATGGTTAGACAATAAAAAATATTACATATCCGAAATATCTTTCCTGTTTTCTTTAATCTTGACAATTAAAGATTTCTTTAAACTCTGATTAAACTACTGAAAACTCTTTTTCCTGCACTTATTTTTAGACATTCAGGATTACCTTGCATTGTACAAGGTTATTAAGGTTTCTGAATGGGCTCCAGGGACAAGATAAATATTTTTGTTCTGCTTGTCTTCTAGAAAGGTGATATGAGTAATAGAACAGGAATATAAAATAAAAAGGTCCCTAGGTTAGTTCTTGATGTACATATGCTTGGCAAAATTACAGAGTTCTAAAATTATAATTTCCTTGAGAAGTACCTCAATCTCTTTTCTCTCTTTCATTATCCCCACTTCCTTTCTATCTATTAGTAATTATGCATTGCTTTGGAGAGCAAATAATCCTGGAAGATATACTATAAAAGTTAGGGAAATTTTCCTCTTTTATCTCCATCTCTAGATTTTCCAGGCACATTGTAATTGTGCTTAATACGTTTTTGTTTAAAACGGGCAGATTCTGATTCAGGAAAGAGTGCTAATCTAACAGTTTAGTATAAATCTAGCATAAAATAGGATAAAAATATAAAAAAACTTCCTGAAAGCTGTCAATAAGGAATCTATTACATTAGCATGATTAGTAGAGTTAAATCATATTTAATTTTAAAAATAGATGCTATATACATTTGATAAGATCAAAGAGTAAGCTTTGTAAATAATTTTCATCACATTTTGCCAATTAATATTCCAAGCATTTAATTACATCCCTTATATACAGATCTCTATGCAACTTGCAGGAGATAAAAAGAAAGCAGACTGTATTTGTTTTGAGAGCCTCCAGGTATACTTAATAGGCATTCAAAGAAGTATTTACAATACAGTATGGAAATTGTGTATAAAGGTATGCATATGCTATAGTAGACTATGAAGATATGAAACAATGAAGCCAACAAAGGCAGTCAACTGAGTTTCCCAGGGGAGGATGTTTTTGAATGGAAATTAGAAGAAGAATTAGGAGTTTTAAGCATAAGCAAGGTCACGACAATGCCAAAAAAAAAAAAAAATAGAAAGAAAAGGCATTCAGTAAAAGATGGAAGTACAAATGATGGCAATGCAAATGAGAATTTAATGAGAAATCAGGATACGTGTTATGAAAGACCTTGTTAAATATACAAATATGATATTTTACAATAATACAATGCTAAATCATTCAAATGAAAAAATTTTTAAAAATTGATATAATTTTTTCCTGTATGTAAAATACCTGCATTAAAGATGAATAAAATGTATTTGAGAAAAAATGATAAGTTCTAGAAACATATACAGATCGTCCTTGACTTACAATGGTTGGACACAACTAACTTTTTGACATTACCATTATGTGAAAGCTATCTACATTCAGTCGAAATCGCACATCAAGTACCCATACAACTATTCTAGTTTTCAATTTCAGTTCAATATTCAATCAATTATATGGATTTTTAAGCATTTTTTTAAAATAAAATTAGTTTTGTGTTAGATGATTTTGCCCAACTGTAGGCTAATGTATATATTGTGAACATGTCTAGGATAGGTTAGGCTATGATGTTTGGTAGATTAGATGTGTTAAATGTTGACTCACAATATTTTTAACTTATGATGGGTTTATCAGAACATAACCTCATGTACCTCAACAAGCATCTGCACTAATTGGAATTAGGGAAAAATAAAACTTTTCTTTTTCCTAGAAGAGAAGTTAAAAGGAAATTGATTGAATGCATTTTTTGTGTTTTCATTTCCACATTATGAATTTATAAGCAAATAGACAAATAATTGTTTACAAATAAGCAAATAATTGATCAAACAATTTATCTTTGTTTTCAACAGGTCACTATGAATCAAGAGCTGGCATTTCCTCCCACTCCCAAAAGGATGAATTAAATATTACCAATAACTGATTGCTTAGCTCAGATGAAATCAAATTCTACTGTAAAATTTTAATGAATATGTTACTGAAAATTACGTTTTCTTTGCTTAAAATAGAAAATGTACATTAAAACCATAAAATATCTGTTTTTAATTTCTACAATATTATAAAAATTTAATAAAAGAGAATGCAAAATATTATATAAAATGACACTAATCTAGAGGTAGTAATCATTGTTTTCATATAATATACTTCCATTCTTTATTCTAAAAAATTTATGCAAAAATATGATAATTCAATGCTATTTTATAATTTGATTCATTTTTAATTATATACTAGATAATTTTCTAGACCATCAGATGTTTCTCAAAAACATAATTTTAGATGACTAATATTTCATTGTATTGATTTAATAATCCTCTCTTGTAAGTGCTAGGTCCTGAGGGGGAAGAGAGAGGGAGAGAGAGGACACATGCAAGCCTGATGTGTAGCAAAATGCTGTTCATTTTGGGCATCTTGGCGCAGATGGGCGGAGGCCCCAAAAAAGGCATCCAGGAGAGAAAAGAGGAGAGCCTTGGGTGTTATAGAGAGTTTTTCTAGGAGTAAACAAATTCTTTTCAAACAACCAGGAGGGATAAGGAAAGTAAGTTCCCCTTTTGCTTTTCATTCCTGTACCTCCCTAGGGATCTGGTAAAGGCTACATGCCCCATACACCCCTAGGAAGGGGCGAGGGAGGGTTCTATAGGAGGTTTGGATGGAAATTTGGGGAGGGTGAATTCTTTAAGGCTAATAATAGTAAGTTACTTAGTTTATTTCAAAAATTTCACTGTACAGTTGAGATAAACACATCAGTGATTATTTCTTTGGAACAAATTTCCACAAAATGAATTACTGGATATTTAGGTGTTTAAACTTCTATTGTTTTCTGCCCAATAACCCCACAAAAAGATGACAGTAATTTATTGTCCAGCTACCTTTATTCCTAAGTCTGTATTTAAAAAATAAAAATTCTATCGTTGATGGTTGCTAAAACTAGTAGATTAACCTTTGATGAGAAATAGAGTATTTTAAAAATCTCAAAATATCTCTCTGCCAACTTATATGTTAGACCGACGTAGTAATTTTACAGAGAAAAACCTGACACTCCAACCAAGTAATGGAAGTTAGCATCCCCAGTAATGAGACAAACATTCCAGTAATGAGACAAGCATCCCAGTAATGAGACAAAACTATAAGATTCATTAAAAAGCACAGTCTCAATTTCATAGTCTTCCTGCCAATAATACATATAAGTTGAAAATTAGTATGAAGAAACATCAGACCAACCCAAATTCAGAAACCCTCTTCAAAACAAACTAGCTTATAACATTCAAAAATGACAAAGTCAAGAAAGATAAAGGAGGAGAGGGTGGAAGACTATGAAGGGAGGGAGACAGAGGGAGAGACATAGAGAGAGAAGAATGATAAAGTGGAGCAAAGTGTAAACAGCTGCTGAATATGAGTGAAGGATATTTGGGAGTTCCTTTTACTATTCTTGCAAGTTTTCTGTAAAATTAAAATTAAAGCAAAATAGAAAAGTACAAAAATTGCCAATGTGATACAAGCAAACCATGCTTTTTTTTTGAAAAGAAAATTCAATCTGATTAAATATGTTTTATATTATAGGCAATCCTTACTTTGCACAGTATTGCAAGACCTTAAATCATTCAAGATAAAGACATGCAAAGAGATCTTAATAATCAATGGGAACAATTGTGATTGTCCCATGACTTTTAAACATTTTTGCCAAAATATTAAAAATTCTCTTACTGTCTGTTATAAATGCACAAATGAAAAAAAAAGTAAAACAAATATTTATTTCATGCAATATAATTTAAAGCATTAGAAACATTGAGAACTAGGTGTTTTCTTTGTAAAAACTTATCAAGAGTAGTTTGAAGGGTGTTTGTCTTTCTTTCTATGACTTAGCAAGTTGTCATATTATTTTCTAAGTTTGGATGAGCTTCCAACATTTAATCCTTTGTTCACTTTCAGTGCCATGAAATATCTCCAAGTGTTTTCTTAACGTAAAGATCTTTGCTGACATCATTTCCACTGGGAAATCATCATTTCATCATGACTGCTTTCCTCATTTATGTTTATTATTTCAACCTCATTAAGTTCTTTTGGCTGAATATATAGAGTCTTTTAAATGGTGACAGGGATCTCTTCTATGATTCCATTTTTACATTTGATTCAAACTTTACTTCCTGCATTATTTTGTTTCTTTGCTACACTTTCTTTTTATTGGCCAATTTCCTCTTTTGATTATCAATTTTTATAAAATGTCAAATGGGTTTATTATTGGTAGACAAGGAGGCGATACAATTGCATGTTTTGCTTTCTGTACATGAGGTAAGTTAGAAATATATGGTGACCAATCACTGACAGCCTTTGAATAAAGTGATTGGTTATTGATCATGCTTGCATCTGTTATAATTTGTGGACTAAAGAGCTAGTAGAGAAGTCTGTATTTTATGCGTTTACTTGCAGTTATAATGTGGAAAAAAAATTTGAGCCTTGTTGTTGAAGGACTAGTATTATTTACCTAAAATATAACAAAAATTTGTGCATATCAGAACCACACAAAACAAGTACTATCTGTACTTTCCTTAATGATGTTTATAGGGAGAATGACTTAACTTTGACAATAATGTAATTTTTTAAGTAGGTGAAAATATTTTGAAGATTCTTTGATATGACACCTTTTAGTTCTTACCACTTCAGTGTGGCTACTATGGGTTTCCAGAAACTCAACTCTGGGTCAGAAAACCAGGGTTTTATTTCTAGCTCTACAACTAGTGCATCACATGACATATGACAAACCACAGAAAATCTTTTGAGCTCTTGAATCATCTGTGAAAAGGAAAATGAGAATACATTTATTTTCTAGCCTAGTCCCATTTAACTCATGTTGTTTTGGCATTGTTGTTTATAGCTACCATTCTAGTCTCCAAATTGTCCCAATTTGGAGAATAAATTATATAGCCTGCTTCACCTAATCCTTTTGGTGTAAAAATTTTATGTCTCTATGCCAAACTAGAATATTATTTTTGACATAGTACCATTGGTATTGCAATGTTATAATTGTCTACAATTATAAGGACATCCAATACGTTAATTAAAAAATAAAACAACTTTTAAAATGAACTTTAAATGTATTTCGTGCTGTGGAACTCTATTTCTTAAATTTTCTCTGTGTTGTAAACTTTTGCAAGTCATATCACATTCTTATAGAGATTATAAATTTTTATTACTCTCTTATCAATAAATATTTATATTTAACCACTAAGAGAAGCTCTGTGTAAGTCACCTGATGTTAATAAGTATATAATATGCACCCAATGACCTGTCCTATGTGACAGAGCCAGGAAGCTCGGATACAAACTTAATCTAAAGCAAGAGTTTTGTACCTTTCTGGTTGTCCCTTCTGACAGATCTGAATTCAGAAACACAATGACATCCCAGCTTATGAATTGAATATGTATTTTAAAAAATTTAGACATTTTTATGTTGTTGAGAACAATGGAACAATAAGGTTTAGGTGAAAGAGATTTAATTTTACTTTATATATCAGAATCTGTTCCAGTAACTTCATTATAATTATGGCCAACATTTACCTCAAACAATAAATATTGTTAGTAAGATGCTAACAATCCTCCCACAGAGCTTAGGTTTCTAAATGTAAAATTTGAACACAAACACCCCCAATTATATCTTAATGTTCACTCTAATTAACATTCAAGCAGAGAAATGTTGAGGACAACTAATCATGAATTTAAACAAGATGCCTACATTAAACTTTCTTTACTTAAATCCTGAAAAGAAAATAAACAGGATGTTTTCTCTAAATGTCTTTAATTTATATCCAATGTTTTAATATAGTTGATGCCAGATACAATTTTTCTGATCTTTCTGAAATACTGGATTGAAAGTCAAAATCAATACAATAAGAACAGATTTTCCTTTGTATACTGCCTCCTAACAAAGTATTTTTACTTATTTATGAACTTATTAATAGAATGATCTAAAAATTTTAAGTATCACTTAGTTCAACATTTAAAATACCACCTTTACTAAAAAAAGTTATATGGACATTGATAAGTCCCAGAAATCCCAGGTTACATGTATCTCGTAACATTTAATATCATTATTTAATCTCTTATAACTAAATTTTAGGACCAATGTTTGGTGTGCCATATTCAAGTTATAATGATCAGGGTTATAGTGACTATAACATACTTTAAATATTTCTTTTAGCATCACATTTTGGTCAAACATTTTTGATGGAACACATGCAGACATGTAACATACTATAAACCTGGTAATCTTCAACTATTCAGTGAGTCATTTTCAGATGTATTTATCTCTAAATATTTGATTTGACCTCACCACAATAATTGAGCATTTTTAAATAGTGGATCTTACAGAAAAGAACATTGAATATTCATGTTACTTGGCTTAGGGAAGCCAAGTAATTTTTCTCTGATTCTGGTCTTCCAAGTACAAAATGGAGGTATCAGATTACATTATTTTCTATGTTCCCATATTCTAGAGGGTTTAAGAATCTCAATGGCATTTCCAAATCCCAGTACTAAGGAGGTATTTGTGATAATAATTATTTTGTGTTAGATTTTTATTTTTTAACATTCGCCATTTATTTATTTTAAAAAATCAGAATTCTTACATATTTACTCTAAATATTACCCAGTGTCTGTAAGAAATCATGAAAATATCTAACATTTTCTTAAGGTTTACTATAGACAATAACATTGTGTTAGTCTATCTGACTTAACATTATCTTCCTTAATTCTTTCAATGTTTCCAGTGATGGAAGTGTGATTATCATCCCCATTTTTCCAAATGAAAAAAAGAAAGAAAAAGAAAATGAAAAATAGAGAGACTAAATAATAGATCTGATATCATGTAACAAGTTGCACACTAAGGATTCAAGACCTAAACCCTGAATTACAATAACTGAGGTGGAGGTGAGTGGAAGATTTTATTTTGTTTAAGAACATTTTTTAATATCTATTAAAGTGTTAAATCAATTTCTTCTAAATTCGACTTTGATATGGCAACTGTATAAAAATATTATATTTAATATGTTGGGACTCAGGATACAGCACCCCAAGCTACGGCTGTGGGAGACTAGAATATGCTTCTTTGTCATATTTCCAGCTGATTATTTTGAGAAACTACAGACACATGAGTAGCTCTGAAAAGCTGTCCTTTTGTGAAAGAAATTTACATCAATAAAGAAAAACAACTGTCATAAGAATCTCATCAAGAGGGAAGACTTTATCATAAGAAAGGGGACTGAAGGTCTTGCCCAGAGAGACTTTTTCATGGGATATCCTTTATCCTTCTGATGGGCCACTCTGAGACAATTCTTATTATCTGAGAGGCTTATCGTCTACATAACAAGACAGCCTTTGTTCACCATGCATTTCCTCCTCTCACCCTTCCATAACTTACTGCTACCTCACCCCTAGAAGTCCCAAGCCCCTATTCCGTTCTATAGCTCAGAGATACTATATAAACGTCAATCACCTGGCTCTTCTTCTTCGAATCCCATGTTCTGTGGAACTCCCATGTTTATACACATAATAAATGATGTCTTGTCTCCTATTATTCTATCTACTTTCAGTTTATTTCATAGATTCAATTACAGAACCTTCAGAAGGTAGCAAGTCTTCCTTCTCCCTTATAGATGCTTTCCAGCTGCCAAGACTGTGATATAACTGAAGTCTGAGTAGTTAATTCAATGAATATTTTTATTAGCTAGTATTTAAGCCAATGTTATTTTAAGAATGTGACACTCCTTAAAATAAATACATCTTTAATATGATGGAGTACTACAGTCCTAAAAAGGAATAGCATAACACACTTTGCAGTGACTTGGGTGGAACTAGAGGATATTATCCTAAGTGAAGTATCAAGAAAGGAAAAACAGATGCCACATGTTCTCACTTATCAATAGGGGCTAAAAGAAGGATAAGTATGGTCATAAAGATCAATAACGGACACTGGAAACTAAGAAGGTGGGAGGGCAGGAAGGCGGGGGAGGAATAAAAATCTACCAATCGAGCACAATGTACTCTATTCTCATGACAGGTACACTAAACACCCTGACTTCAGAAGCATATGATTTATCCATAAAATATAAAACATTTGTGCCCTCTAATTTTTTTGAAATAATAAATAAATAGATAGATGCATCTTTAGCATCCAAAAACAAGTAAAAACTTCATGTCAAATAAAAGTGATGGAAAAAAAAGCTTATTTTACCAGTGTACTGTGCTCTAACTTCCTTATGATATATTTAGTCTGGGATCATTTTTGGCAAAATCAGTTTTACCAGTAGTTGAATAAACAGTTAAATTGCTCCAAGAGTTTTAAGAACCATTCAAATTTAGAATTTGATTACTGCTATTGCTAACTTCTCTCCTAGCCTCTAATTCTTGCCCTATCTGAAAAATTTCTTGTACTTCTGGCATATTTATTTGTTTTAAACATCAAATAGACCAACAACCCTCTGTCTAAGGAACTTAATTCTATTGGGGAAGACAAATGACACTTTAAAAAATAGATCATTTTAGATATACGGCCATGGATACATTGCATAACTTTATATCTTTTTCTTAAAGTAAAACTACTACCTCTGATTCTCAGACCCTGCCACGGAAGCAGAAAGTACTGAATTCTTGAAAAAGGAACATTCATTTCTAATTTTATATACCCCAACCCCCAAACAAGAAAATCCTTCCTGCTTCGTATATAAATCTTGCCCATCTTTAAAATTTATTTCGCTCACCTTAATAGTAAAGCCTTTATAGTAATTGTGATATTTCTTTTCTGTGGCATTGTATTGTTTAGCTTTCTATGTTCTTGAAAACATTGTCTGTGTATGATACTTTAAAAAAAACACATATTTTTATTTTCTAGTAGGCTCTTAGGTGTATGATAAATAGCCATAGTATAAAAAAAAATTGAACAATTCATCACAATTACAATTCTAAAATACTCCACTAGTGCTAGAAGCAATGACTAATTATATTACTTTTTAAAAACTTACATGTTTATAATTTAAAATGAATAAGTTGAGTAGCATACTTCAGCATACTTTAGTTTCACTCTTCTGCATAATGATACCCAGTTTTTCCAGGACAATTTATTGAAGACCCTATCCTTTTCCCACTATATGTTCTTGGCACCTTTGTCAAAAATGAGTTGACTGTAAGTAAGTATGTGGATTTATTTCTGGGTTCTCTATTCTGTCCTATTGGTCTATGTGACTGTTTTTATGCCCGTACCATGCTGTTTGGATTACTATAGCGTTGTAGTCAGATAATGTGATTCCTCCAGCTTCATTCTTTTTGCTCAGGATGACCTTGACTATTCTTGGCTTTTTGTGGTTTCATATAAATTTTAGGATTACTTTTTCTATTCCTGTGAAGAATGTCATTGGTATTTTTGATTGGGATAATAAAATGTGTAGATTGCTTTGGGTAGTATAGACATTTTAACAATACTGAATCTTCCAATCCATGGACATGGAATATCTTTCCATTTTTTGTTTCCTCTTCAATTTCTTTCATAAAAGTTTTATAGTTTTCCTTGTACAGATCTTTCACTTCTTTAAATTTATTCCTAGGTATTTAATTTTACCTGTAGCTATTGCAAATGGGATTACTTGCTTGATTTCTTTTTCAGATTGTTCACTGTTGGTGTACAAAAATACAACTGATTTTTGTATGTTCATTTTGTATCCTGAAGCTTTCTCACTAAATTTTTTTTTACATAAAGAAAAAAATAAATTAATTGTTTGATCTTTGAATTGTGTATTCTCTGTGTCCCACATATATGATTGTTTAAAAGTCAAGTTTGCTCTTCTCATTCATTCTTATGTTCTCACGAGGTCAAGTATATTTACTTGTAGCACTTAGCGTATGTGATATAGATTTAATGTCCCCAGAAGGAAATCTCAAAAAGAAAATACTCAAATTAAGGTTTTCTTTATACTTCTTTAGCTGACTTGATTACTTGCTTAAAATATACTTTCTGACCTTCTTGATTAGAGTCAATGATTGTTTGCAGAAGAGGTAATTGAGTGTAATCTGTGCAGTAGCTTAGAATTTGCTGAACATTTTAAATCAAAAAATAATAAAAATATAATTGTTCAACTTTTCTATACATATTAATATCCTGGGAAGAGCTTTCATAGACTGTTTTTATTGTTCAATAATTTTCCAAAGATTCAGAGGCCTCCAGGCCTAAAAATCCCTTTTTCCATTTAGGAATGTATTATTTCCTTTGAGGAAACTTTGCATAACTATTTCCTGCTGGGGCCGTAGTAATATACTTAGAGACTCCCTAGAAACAAGAAATAGAAGGGCTAAAATGAAGAAAAACAGATGAAATTACACAGTTTCACTTAACGTTCTGTATTAAAATGCCCCAGTAGCTGGACAGGGCATAGTGGCAAACATGTGAAGAGAAAATACTCGGAAATCAAGGCAGTTGTATGTGTCTGGGAAATCTGTTCATAAATGGCAGGTGGCTTAATGAAAGACCTGTAAGTTATTGTACATTTTTGCACACCAGGCACTATGTCACGTTTTATAAATATATGGTGTGGCTACTACCATGCTAATTTTCAAATAAAGGAAGCAATCTTTGAGAAGATGAGTAACTCACTCAGCATCCCACCAGTGTTAAATGGTTGGTGGGATTTAAAACACGTTGGTGAGGCTTCAAAGCACTGGACTTCTAAGCCACCACACCACCCACGTGCCGACCACATCGGTGCTAGGACAGACATTTCATTCCTAGCAGTGATACAGGCAAGAGTGGATAAGTGAGTCAGCGACTAACCATGTTATTGGAGCTATAAGTCTTCGTCAAAATACAATTCCAAAGAAATCCAGTCCTATGAGATTTTGGCTGGTTTCTGTTTTGTTTATTTATGATATTTTGTCTGGTTGTTGTTACTTAACTACCTTACCATTCTCCTGCACATTCGCTATGAAGCTCTCTTACAAATGTCACAAGCTACAGAGAAGATTTTCCCAATGTTTTCCCCAGCGCTATAAGTGTGATGAATGTTTTCCAAATGTCTGACCCGCCTTCATGGATAAACACCAAGTGCACGTCCAACCTTATACTTGTTATCTAAGCAACCTTACTATAGACAATTTTATGAAAATGATGTTGTTCTTCTACCAGACAAATAAATTTAGACTGGTAGTTTAGATGGCTAATAAATTGTCAACATTACATCCTTGCATTGTTTAATAAATCTGTTTCTAATAGAAACATTGTCTGCTACTTTGTGCTGGAGACAATGAAAGAATTTTGGGTTAATAAAAGCAATGATTTGGTGATTAAATCAATTTGGGGGTAAAAGATTTCTGCATTATCAAAGAGCTCAGCCATGGCAATTAAAAATGATGAAGAACATCAGCTTGAATGTGTGTGTATGTACATATACTCAGTTATGTGAACGTGTGTGTGTAGGTATGTATTCTTGTAAATGTTGAAATACGGAGTAGCAGAAAATGGTCTTTGATTTGGGGGTTGATTCAAATTTTCTTCTGGTTGCCTTAATGATCCTTTTTTGGAACATTCTCTGCATCTCTATATTAACTAAGAACTGAAATGAGGAAGGCATCTAAAATTTGTAAGCAGAAATACATAATTATTATAGTGAAATACTGGTACAAAGCACTGTACTTAATTAAATGAGAAAACTTCATGCATAAAAATGTGAATAATTTATTTGAAATTTAAAAAATGAACAAAAGCAAATGGGACTGAAATGAAACACACAAAAATATAATCTCCTGCATTGTTTAAGCATTTAATCTAAATTATATCCAGAATTTCTCCAAGAAAGGAACTAATTTCAACTGATAAAAAAAAAATTAAAAGAGATTCTAAGAGTCATTTAAGTGGCATTTTAGGATGATGACAAATCATATAATGACTAACAAATTCCATGATTTTTCCACTAGGCATGCATTAACAAGAGCTACCCAGCACAGAGTTGAAATTTTAGGAAGTTTGTTACTCCATTGTTTCCCTTTAAATAGAGAATCTCAAGTACATAGGAATGTGAGATATAAGGAAATGGGTTTGAAAATTCATTCAGGGAAATAGAAAGGGAATTTGAGGAATGAAGCCAATTTGGAGCTGCTTTGGGTTAAAAATTCATCCTTGGAGAGAGCATGTTTGACACGGCACTTCACTGAGCCTCCACTCCTCGGGGGAGTCTCTGAGATGGGAAGGTGTGGGCCAGGTATGAGGACTTCAGAAGAGAAAGAGAGAGAAAGAGAGAGAGAGAGGACTGATCTGTACCTTCATGGCTTTAGGAATGAACAACTGATAACAAGAATATACCCCTGTTAGTGCAAATACATTGGGGTACATTAGCTGTCAGTGATCTAATTAATGCATAATGTGAAAATAAAGACAAGGGTCTGTTCCAGAATTTCTAGGGGTAATCAAAACAACATATAGAGACAGCAGTAGCTTTAATTTATTGCATGCCTGTTACACGTTAGTAAATGTGAAGTGCTTTTTAAAATATTTACTACAGTACAGGTAAATATTTTATTACCATATTAAAGTCAGGGAAAACAAGGCCCGGAGATAGTGTGCATTGCTCAGAACCAGCCACTCTGTAAGAATCACACAGGCTGAAATTCACTGAACCCTGTTTTCGCTCCAAAATCCATGCTCGTATTACTCTAGGATCATTCCGTGCAGTGGTCAAGGAACAATTATGTGAAAATTAAAAAAATTTTAAGATCAGCAATATTTGCAACTTTTCTAAATCTCTTTTTCCAAATTAGTAATAGGGAACATAGCTGTAGTAGTTTTCCACTGTTGCTGTAACAGATTATTACAATACAGACTTACGGCCTTATAGACCTGTAGGCCAGGAATTTGACATAGATCACGCCGGGCTTAAATCAAGGTGTTAACCAGTTTATACACATTGTTCCAAGCACTTAACATGGATCAGTTTATTTCCATGCCACAAAAGTAAAAGGTTTTTATTATCACAACGTTCACTTTAAAGAAAAGAAACCTAAGGTAAAATAACTTATCTAAGGTGATGAAGTTAGTGTGTTGCAGCCAGGATAATAGTAATTAACAGTCAATTATTTGAAAGGAGAATCATTCTATGTTCTAATCTTCTGGAATTTTAAGAAAAGAAATTACAAAGAAAATGTATTTGACTTCATAATTAAGAAGACAGAACCCCAGAAGGGAAAATGGGTTGCTTTTACCCAAAAAAGAAGAACACAGTAAGTTGAATCTCTATGACTAGAAACTGAAGAAACCAGCTTATTTGGAGGAAATGGATTCAGGAGTTGGATCTTGCTACGCGCTGCCAGATTTCTTGGATAAGGAACACCTGACATCTTTATTTTTACTCTATTACTTAGTTCATTAATATCACCACTCATTAATACATTCTCCACTATTACAATGTGATTTCTACCTGACTACGGGAAAACAATCACTTTCTGTCTCTCTGACTTGTCCCCTGCATGTGGACTCTGCTATCACTGCATACAGCAGAGTCCCCCGATAGTATCTGTCTTTAAGCAGTCATTCACTGCCATCCCCTTCTCCCTTTCATACCATTGATAAGGACAGACATAAGCACTGATTGTGTCATCCACTGAGATTTAGACTCTCCAATCCCACCCCCTTTATTGTACATACACTTCTCTGAAAACACTGATTCTTGAGTTCAAAAAAACAACCAAGCAACTTTTGTCAAATGCAAATTAAGCAATCATGGAACTTAGTGTTCTCAAAGATATTTACTAAAATGTGGAAAAAGGAAGAGTCTAAGTACAAACTTCCCTTACCCATCCATCATTTATTTTCATTATGATTGTACAATCAAATCCAAATATATTGAACAAGTCAGGTCATCATTTCTTATGACCAAAGCGCACACACATACACACAATTCTGTTAAATACTTTATAAAATTCAAGATCGATGACTATTGAGGTAACATACTTTTCCTGTCCATCTATCAATAGTATTGAATGCAGAACAAATCTTATTAGAATGTTTGGTGTAAGTGAATTTACAGTGAGGCCTCATGAGTGCTATGTTCTTTCCTAAGTGCTGAAAGTTTCAATAGCAAGCATAGATGAATTTCTTTCATGCTTGTAGTTTACAAATTTTGATTTTCTTTTTTCTTCCTTATAGGGATAAAGGGCATTGACTCATCTTCAGTCTCATAACAATTGTCTCATTTTTCATAGCCTTTCGAAGATAAATAACTGGTGGTTCTATAGCCACAATGAAAAGCTCTTTCAGTCCTGAGACATATGGTTCATCTGGGTCTAGACACATGAACAAATTATAAATGACTAGGTCTTCCCCTACTATTTATCACTTAATTAAATGATAATTATTGCATTTTTTTGTATTTAAAGATAAATTTTATTGCTTTGAAAGATAATACAAAAAAGTTGAATTAAATATTCCTACATTCTCTGACACAACAATGTGGACTCTGAAGCTGCACTTCCATACTTCAAATTTCTACCACTAGCTGTGTGACTTTGGACAAGCTGCTTAGACTCCCCATGTCTTAGTTCTTTCCACTGTAAGAATTAGAATAGTTATATAATACATCTCAAAGAATTATTATTAAAATTAAAGAATATAATATAGCTCTTCATACAAAGCACAATTACCATTATTTTAATATATATATATTAAATTACAGACTTTACCCCAAGCCACTTTTCTATTTCATTTTTATGCAAGCATATTTTTTCAGCCTCTGTTACATATATATATATATATATATATATATATATATATATATATGTTTTCATGTTGTGTGTTGGCATAATGATAGATATTGTAAAATTTTAAAAATAATTCTAGACTATTAATCACTATTCTAATTGTTTGTGACATATTTTTTGGACATATGCTTTAACAGTGACCTGACTAAAGTGTTAACAAAAATTCCTTTTTATTCATCATCAATGGTAATTATAATTTGTATAATCAGAATTGCCTCTTATAATATTGCTTCTCATATTCAATTAAATAATTCTATTCAGAGCCCATTGACTTCTACATAACAGTTTAAATACAATCTGTGGTTTAGCATCTGTAAGCATATTTGTTCAGCTTAAGTGAATTCATCTATTTCCCTTACGTCGCTTTTGATTAGGATTAAAGCTTCAGGTATAATCTTTTCATCATTTAAAATAATTGTGTTGTATATATTTTTCTAAGTCAAAATTGTATGAATGCCATGCTCATTTTTAGAGGTGAATTTTGGTATTTTTTCCCTTCTAACAAAATTCCCCCAAATATCAGAAAATACCATATAAATAGAAATAAATTAATAATAACAGAACAAGAAAGGATAGTTTTATTGAATTAATTTTGATAAATTTTATGAATATAGAAAGCAGAATGGTAGGATTGATAGAGAAATGAATGCAGGAAAATTGTTAGTCTAAAACACTCATAAAAGAAAATTGCTAAAAGGAAAAATCCCAAGCTCAGATCCAACAAATAAAGGAGCACAAGGGGGTCTTGAGGTTTTTCAGTGTAAGAAAGTCAAGAACTGTATTACATAGTAACTTTATATTACTGTATACACAGTCACCATAGTAACCATATATCTATATCTATATATGTATTAACCATAAGAACTATACTATAATACATAGTTTAAGAAGGCCAAGAATTGATATCAAATAGCTGCTAGAAGAAACCACTCTTCCCAAGGTAACGATGCTGCAAATAATATATTTAAAAAATGGAAGATCCTTTCTAGGCAAAATCTAGATGGAATGCTGAGGTTAGAGAGAATAGCAGAATTTTTTTCTTGGACATCTACAAAGACATCTATGAAGAAAAAATCAAAGGGGACCAACAGACTTTTTTCAATCTAAAATCATGAGGATTGTTCTCTGAAAGCAAGAAATGTCAGAGGGGTTTTCCAGAGGCAGAGGAGCTAAAGTTAGAGACATGAGGCAGTGCCTTCAAGCAGAATCACTCTGTAGACCTCTAGAGAATTATCTACAAATCACTTCTCATTTTCTCTCTCTTTCTCTCTCTCTCTCAAAATCTACTTCAATCAAGACTTTATCCATAACACTCTGCTCCACTGAATGTCACCAATAACCTCCACATTACCAAATCTATTATAATATGCAATTATTCTTCCTCTCAGCAGCATTTGAATAAATTAATCACAATCACTGCCTATTGTTGGAAACATTTCTTTCATTTGACTTCTGAGATATTAAACCTTTCTGCATTTCTTACTACCATACTGCTCCCTTTAAATTTTTCTCTCATCTCCATCTATAGTCATTTGCTAGGTAAGTCGGTCCATCCCATGATTTTAAATACTAACTGATAATGACTTTCAGATTTTTATCCAGCTAAGAGCCCCATCTCCTCAATTCCAGACTTGTATGCCAGTCTAACAGTCTACAGGACAACTTCACATGAAAGTCTATTAGCTATCACACACTTATGACATGCAAAACCAAAATATCAATTGTTCTTCAGGAACCTGGTCTTACCTGAGTGTGTTACTTATTTTAGTAAATAGTCCCAACTTTAACATAAATCACTTAAGCAGAAAACTTGAAATCATCATAACTGTGATAAGATCTTTTCATATATTAACTTTTTCATATATAATTCTCACAACAACTCTCATCTACAGGATTATACAGTGATCCTCATTTTAGAGACGAAATGACTGAGGCTCAGAATAGATGGTTTTTCTAAGGTCAGTCCAGGTTTTTTTTAAGTGGTTGAGTAACAAAATACAGGCAGGAAATATAAGAACATATCTTTATCATCTTCTGGAAAATATTTTTATTATAGTGGTGTTAGAGAAGTATTTCTTTAAAAATATAAATGCACAGCAGGAAAAATGGAAAGAAAACAAAGACTTGAAAAGCTATTCCTCCCTCCTAGTAATCAGTGGGATACATAGCAAAATAGTGAGACATCATTCCCAGTCATCAGATTTGCAGAAATTATTAAGGCTGATAACAACCAGTGTTGGCTTGTATGTGGGGAGAGGAACTCCCATGCAGAGCTAGAGTGAGAATCAATTGGCACATCCACTTTAGAAATGACTGGAATACATCTAGCAAAATTGAAACATGTGTGTCCCATGACATAGAAAGTCTGTTTATTTACTTAGTAAAATAGGGAAATTCTTGCACTTATAGCCAAGGTCATGAGTAAAATTAGGAAACTTCTATCACTCTTTGTTCCACGGTAAAAAAAAATAGAGAGACAAGTAAATGTCCTCTGTAGAGAAAATAGATAAGTAACCTAATATTTAATTATTCAATTTGATTAGGTATTTGATTGCATAATCAAATTCAATGAAAAAGTTTCAATAAACAAAATTCATCAATAAGAAGCATTTTAAATATACAGTATTAAAATTAGCTTTCTAATGCTTATATATAACATTACATATTTCATTAAAAATTTAAAGCATAAAGCAATGTTATATTTTCTTTACTAGTACATTGATAATAATAAAAATTCATAAAACTTCACTGACCAAAACTTGGACTAAAAAGTTAAATTATGGTAATAAAAAGGAACACATGTCTTTATTCCATTTTCAATGTTCTTTTCATAATGGTCTTTCTTTAGTAATAATATTGCTTCCTGACTTACATATTTTTATAGTAACATTAATTGTTAAATATTACCAGTTTCTTAATATAGGTTGATACTGGTGAATTACTTGCATCTATTGATTAGGTTGTTTTCCTATTCATTTTCCAAGATGCATTTTTATATTCCTGTGGCATACACCTCTTCACTATGTTGTACTTTGAATAAAACAAGAAATACTACTAGTACACATGATGCATATAGGATAGTATTTATCAATCAACTTTCAAGTCCTAATTTTATGCCATATTAACTTCCAATCTTATTTAATAGTTAATAAAATCATTGCATGAGTAGTAGAAACCCCTCCATTTCTTTCCCAACTCCTCAGGTTTAGTCCCATTTCTCCCTCCCGAGAGGTAGCTAACATCATGTATCTGTGGTGAAAAGCATCATGCTGGTTTCATACTTTTACAATGTGTATTCAAACTTTTAAATGAAAACAACATTTAAATATTAGGTTAAATAAAATATATTAATATCTAATATAAATAATATTTACATTTCTTTGTATATTTTGCTTCAACTCAACTTATGATTTTATAATTAATTCAAGTTCATTCACATAGCTCAAGCATATTTATTTTTAACTGCTACAAGTATTTCATTATATGGATGTCCATAATGTGTTTCTTCCTTCTGCTCTTGAGGGAGAAAAAATCAGATAAATCTCTAAGAAATAGTATTTGACTTAAACTTGGAAAAATACGTAGGCTTTATCAGAGAAATACTAGAGAAAAAAATAATTGTATTCCTAAAAGACATTTTCTTTCACTGACAGAAATTCAACTTCAATACTTTTTGCTCTTAAAAAATAATTTATCTTTTCATCTTTTTAGCTGAAAGCAATAGGGTTATTTTCAAATTACTGGTCCATTCAATGTTTCAGAAGGTTAGAACAACAATTGTAGTGACATATTTCTTTAGAGATACACCCGTAATAGAACTTTTAAAAAGTCCTCTACATTTTAATGGTTTTGCTTTATGGAAAATGAATTTTAATGAAACAGTCTAGCAAAGCTGCAATAATTAGGGTTTCTGTCACTTTTGGTTTGGTTGAACACAGTGTTAGGAAGGGTTGTTCCAGCACTGCCTTTTTGGAATAATAGAGCAAGCTTGGAAAATTAAATTCGGTTTTTTTTTAAGGAATATTATTTCTAAAACACCTTTGCATCTCTTGTTACTGTGACCATTATTTTACTTGCAAGCTTTGTGGACTGATATTTTAAAATCATGTTTTTACCCCAAAATATTTCCCCTTAGATATAGCAGGCTTTCACGTATTTAACTATATTTGAAGTATGTAAATTTGATAACATGTTAGGAATCAAGTAAAATCAACTGTAATGATTTTAAAATTATTAATTTAATATCATATAATATGTTTTAAAGTTCTTTCTATTAAATTATTAAAATATTGTCTTCATTTTATAGACAAAAAAAGATAATCCACTATATATTTTGATATTGAGTTTGTGTTCAGATACTCTTAAGTTAAGAAATTACTTGTTTGAATTATTTTGGATCCTAGACATTCCTTTCCTGGAGCTGTGTCCTCATATAAATTTGTTAATGCTTACTGAAAGAGTTCTTAGAACACAACTCTTTTAGGGAAAAAGATGAGAAATATTAAAAAAAAAACTTACAGTGTTTTTAATTAAAATTTCTTGAATTAAACATTTACTTTTTTGCTTAATTTTGGCTTTTTAAATATATTTTCTTTGTCAAGAACCATATGGAATCTGTCTGTATTAGGAATATGATATTTTGTAAAGATATATTGGATGTTTCAATATTCTTACTTAGAATTTTTCTATTTGATAAAAATGCCATTATGCATTTAAAGTGTAATTCTCAGAACATTATAATCATGACTCTCAGACAAATTTAAAAGAACCATGTAAAAATTTTTATTCAACTCATTAAAGGAACCAAGAAGATGTTGTCACTCATTCAAAACATTTAAAAGTATTTAGAGGCAATGGAAAAAGGAAATGTTATGATAAGACTGCTGAATTTGATATAAAACCATTTAATGTACAACAGGCCATAAATATTTAGTTGTCTGTAAGACTGGGAAGAAATTATTTTCATTTCTACTGGATAATAATTTACAAGGTAACAAGTAACTCTATATAGGAGACTTTTGATCAATGGTAACAAAGAAATTAACTCAGTACTTTCCCTTCTATAGCCTTTCCCCTATATGATAGTCATGCTGCTTGCCTTTTTGGCCTTATTCCCAAACTTTGGATTTTTTTTTAATACCCAAAACTACTGTAGTGCCTAAGGGAGTTGCAAAATTTATTTAGTTGTATTGAAAAAATTGATGGCATTTTTGAAGATTAGTTCACAATTGCTTTTTTACTTTTTCTTGTTTTTGTTGCCGTTCTTAATTAATAGAAGCAATTTCTGCAGTATTTCTACCTGTATAATTTCCCATGTCTGTGCTTTTAGAAGATACCATAAATTTTTTCTTTCTTTCATGAAATAGAGATTCATGATAATATGATTACTTAATTAAAAATAATTTAATGTGCTGGATTAACGGGGTGTTGAAAGGAAGCGGGAAGAGTTACCAGGCAATTGATCAAGGTGTTTTATATTTTAGGCCAATACTAACATAAAAATAGCTCGTAAATCTGAAAGGCTGATTGCTTTAGCAATAGTGGGAACATTTTTACCAAAGAAAATTGAATTAATGAGAAAGGGGTTTTTTAATGATACTAAAACACAGTATTACCGAGCTTTTCCTCTTAGAACAGGTATTATGTGTGTCATATGCATATTTCATTGAATATTTTTAAAGAGAGCAATAAGAACTCTCTTCAGGTAGTCTCTACAGTATTTTAAAACTAAAGTACTTCAGTAGAAAGACAAACAATGAATACCAAAATAGCTTTACACATTTTGCAGTAATGTGCTTTTAATATAAATAACACAGTTGTGTGTTGACTATTATTCATCATTTGGATATAAATTAATTGAGTGTTTTATAGCCAATACCAGTGATTTTATTCTAAATGTCTCTGTCATTTTTGAGGCAATAGATAGATGTGCCTAATCACCAGAGTCATGCTCACTATTTTCCTATAATAAATGAACCATTTTAATCTAAAGTATAAATTTAATGTATATTCACGATTTGACCTATTATAGTCTTACAGCATGATCATGCAACTCTGGTATATTGTACACTTCTTTGAAGATAGCTATATCTTTTTCCTTTGAATCAAAAATTATAAAACTTTACACAATAAGAAATGTTTTATATGGAGAGATAAATAAAAATCATCTTGTGATATCAGGTGATTGGAATTAACACCTTTAAAAGAACATTTTAAGGACCATTGGTGCCCTTTATCAATAGAACCAGGTCTTTTATGGCCCTGGATGGATAATAACAAATGATGAATCATATAATTTTGTACATAAATAAATATTCTGCAATATTCAATTTACAGGCTTGATATTATTAGGTAAAAAGGAGCTTCTTTCTCCAAATATGCTTTTACATTACCTAAATCCATATCTATCCATATAATGAAGCTGAAATTGTTTCCATGATTGTTAATATTTTGATGTGTTTTGTATAATATGACTTCAGAATCATTCTATGACATTTGTACATGAGTAATGCAATAGAATATCATTTATAATCATGCCAGAGACAGTTATGAATACCTCTGTTACATGAAGTTATATATAAATTTATGATATAGACAGGAAAGGACAACGTGGACTTGTAAATCAATTCCAAAATTCAACAGCCCAGCAATTTCTCTTTATGACAGTATAAGAAGGTATGATAGAAGTCCTTTATAACAATTTTGTTGGAAGACAATATAAACACTTGTCATATGTTTGTTGATCTATTTTTAATAAAATAACTTTCTATAATAATGAATACAGTTAATACCACTGTTAGAATTTATTGCATTACAAAAAAAGGAGGTAGGACTTAGGCCAACGTGTTGATTATAGTCCCAGCATTTGCTAATTGAGGATAGAAACTTTAGAGGTACCACTTCTAAGGTTGACAAAATGAAGAAAAAAATCAACAAATGTTCCTTCCCATTTGTTAGATTTTGTTGTAATTATTGCAAAAGATAAAATACTAGACTGGATAGACTATTAATCTGAAACAATATGCTTTTATACACAAAACAAAACCACTGCGTGAGGTTTTTAAAAAGTATGTTGGTGTGGAAACATCTTTAAGACATTATTTTTCGTTCTCATTTCCATTCTTATTCTATATTCAGCACTCTCTATAAGAATGCTGAATATAGCATAAAGCTTGTCACAGCAAAGATAAACCAATCTCGTCTAAAGGAGTAATTTACAATAACTCAGAACTCCTGTTTTGCCACCTCTGCAGCCATTCGACAATAAGGAAACTGGACTAGGTGCATTGTTTAAAAACTTGCAGTCCGCTTCAGTCTCTTGTGTAGAATGTGACCAAAGTATCTAGTTATTCTCCAATGTGTTGAAATGTTCCAAGGGCAAATCATTAGGAAAAAAATGCATATTATTGTGTTATTAATATAACAAAAGGGTCAAAAGTATTTATCTTTTTGATTGCATGGTTTTCATTCTGTTTTGTCTCCCCTATATTACACTGATTTTAATTTTCTCGGCCCTTAATTTATTCCTCACAGCCAATCTATTTAATTACAGCTTTGAAAGATGCTTCCTTTTAATGATTTTCTTTGCATATTTCACTTCTTTCAATTATAGTTGCCTAAGGAATTATTCTGGAATACAGAAGATTGTAACCATTAGTTGAAACCACGTTTAATTTCAACAGTAGCAGAAATGTACAGAAGACTTCTTTTCTTGTTTTTAAGCTGATAGTGTTTTGAGAGCAAAAGAAATATTAGGCAAGACAGGCAATAAAAATTTTATATGATTTAAGAGCACAACGCCTTCTCTACAGAATTACTATGGTTTGCAGCAAATTCCACATCAACTATGAAATATAAAAGTAGAGAGGTCTATTATTATGTACTGTTATACCTACATTGCTTCCAAATAGAATATATATTAATTCAGACATCTGACATTGCTTGACATCAACACAGCATGACCTAGCTTCTGAGTTCCTTGCCTCTGTTTCTTTTAACCAAAATAGAAATATATTTTCTATATTTTCTCAACAGAAAAGTTGAGGGGAAAAGATCCACTGACTTCCATGTGGTTAATTAACTTACACAAAAAAATGAGTAATTGTTCAAGGTACTATTTTGTAACACTTTAATCATAATGTTTAAAAGGTAAAATGTATTTTATACAGTTATTTTTATTTTACACATAAAGTTTCTATATATCCAAGGAGAGCATTTTTAGACTTTGAGCAATTCAAAAGAAATACACAATAAGTTTGTGTTTAATACAAAGGTAAGTGTCTTTGTATTTTACTTTATTATTTTACTTGCTTTATCCAGAAATTCTCTTGATGCAGATAAAAAAAAATCTGTCCATGCTTATGTACATTTTAAGTATTCCATAAAAATTCATTGTTTGAAAATGCATTTCAAGAATTCAAGGTGTTTAAAAATTTTTAGATATATGTTTTATTGTATATAGTAAAATGGTCAATTTTCAGTGAAATTGAGCCCTTAAATTTATGTAAGTGTAAAAAAGAATTAAGAGTCATTCAAACATAAAACCTTACTTCTTTCCATAATATTCATATGTGCAAGGCATCAACCAAGTTTAAAGGTATTTAATTCTCTTTCCAAGGTTAGGGAGCAAAACATAGTTTAAGGCCAGAGAATTTTGGCACATAATGCATATTTTTCCCAAAAGATAATATGACCATCAATAG
Organism: Lemur catta; assembly: GCF_020740605.2. Lineage (NCBI taxonomy): Eukaryota > Metazoa > Chordata > Mammalia > Primates > Lemuridae > Lemur > Lemur catta. The sequence continues at coordinate 5,549,043 of NC_059130.1, read as the reverse complement.
TAGTATTAGATCTGAATAACAAACTACAATCACTGTTTTAATTAAAATGTGGATATATAAAGTTTTGTTTTCATGTGGAACATCTTAAGTAATTTTTATCACATGCTTCATGTCACTTGGATTTTTAGCAAAAGTGGCATGCTTCTCTCTAAGCTAGTTGGACATAGAAATGAGGCAAGCAGATGCTTACTATGATGGGCATTTGCAACTGTAATTCATTTAGGTCTTTGTTGATCAGACATAAGATCTTGAGAAGGGACTGACATTTGATTAGTGAACAGGTGACAACAAAAATTGTTTCCTGCAGTATACCTGTTGCCACATGGAATATGCTGAAGTAAACCTGTGCCCAAGATTCGTAATCATCAGAAACATGTCTGAGAACTAGTTTTCAAATAGCTATGAAGACACACTTGTGAAAGGCTCTGCTGCAAAGCTTGCTGCTATTCATAGGCAGAATCTCTATAAATGTTTTTCCCTGATATGCCAGCAGAGACCTTTCTTCCATTTTTGACAATTCGTCAAATATTTTGTGTTAAAATATTGGACTTCTATTATGAAATAAACTACATGAAGAATGGTAAATATACATGCATTGAAATGATTAAAATATCTTCTTTCTGTATGATTTAGTGAATAGGTTGCTTAATTTTAAAGAATCATGCCAAAGTAGCTTTCTTATTCTGTCTAGAAAATACTAGCATAAAGGACATCCAATAGAAACAATCTCACTAATTACTCCTATTGCTCTAAAGCTTAGCTGTATGTTGTTTTGTTTGTTTTGTTTTGTTTTGTTTTGTTGAGACAGAGTCTCTCTCTGTTGCCTAGGCTAGAGTGCTATAGCATCAACCTAGCTCACAGCAACCTCAAACTCCTAGGCTCAAGTGATCCTCTTGCCTCAGCTTCCTGAGTAGCTGGGACTACAGGCATGCACCACCATGCCCAGCTAATTTTTTCTATTTTTAGTTGTTTGGCTAATTTCTTTCTATTTTTAGTAGAGACGGGGTATCACTCATGCTCAGGCTGATCTCAAACTCCTGAGCTCAAGCAATCCTCCTGCCTCAGCCTCCCAGAGGTCTAGGATTACAGGCATGAGCCACCATGCCCGGCCCTTAGCTGTATTTTGAATGTGGAAAAGGTGGCTGTAATTAAAATAATAACCACAATATTAATGGATATTGCAGCAATAAGTGAAGTTATCTGAATGAGATGTGACATCAACAAATGACCTCTTTGACTTAATTGTAATGTTTTAAATGATCACGTTCCTTGAAGATCTCATGACTGTTGGAAATTTAATGTCATTTACTTTCATCAAGAAAGAGTGTGAAATAGGAATAAAAGCCACCAGGTTAAAGTCAACAATCTTTTTTTTTTTCTTCTGACATTTTTGCTGTAGCCATCAATGAACTGTCAAAAACTCAGTCCATTTGTACCATGTTTACTTTAGGTAGGTGATAGGTAAGCTTTCCTTTACCTGTGCACCTCTAGGAATACTTTAATTGGCATTTCCCATAGACTGAAGATAAAGTATGAAAATAGTGCCTGATTGTACCTTTGGATTAACATGCATTTAGGCCAAATTTGTTTTATTAGAGATCTAGTTTAATTGGAAATACGAACTGTTAAAATTTTTATGTATAATAAGTTACATATTTTAAATAGATATTAAAGATCTATTAATATAAATATCATAAAGTCAAAAAATTTTAATCAAAGAAATGTGGTCAGTTAAAAGGTGACCATGAGAGTTCTGCTTGTAGTATGGCCAAGTAACTCAGAACAACCATACAGTGGATAACTATAAACTCTACACAAAATACCTAGGGGAAAAAAAAACAGCTACCTGAAGGCACTAGAGAGTAAACTAATATAAGTAGGACTGGATAGAAGTTGAGACTTGGATAAAGAGCATAGAGCTTTAGAGTTTCCTATTTTTATCACTTTTAGCCAAATGGTGCCCCAGCCCCTGTCTGTATTGTGTTTTGGCTAAAACTCTGTTAAACACAAGATCATGCTAGCTGGCAGAATTAAAGGACAGTGTTCAAGGCACCTTAGCCATTAGAAAATGAAAAAGATACAAATCTGTGAAAACAGGAAGCCAGAAAAAAGAAGTTCAAATTAGGGTAACAGTCAAATATCTGATTGACCATTGAACCACACATGCCTAGCACTGACTCCAAGTAGGCAGCTAAATCTGAAAAACTGAATTGAAATTCAACCTGAACTCACAGCAGTGGAACCAGAGATTGCAGTTTAGTTTATCAAAGTTAAATGCAGTTTGAAAAATTACTCTGTGGCAGAACCTAACATAATTCAAATTTTCTACAACATGGAATCCCAACGTCTAAGATACAATCCAAAACTATATGTCACACAAAGAAACAAAAGAACATAAACTACTCTTAAGAGAAAAAAAGAATCAGTGTAATAGAGAGACCAACACCAAGATGAACCAAATATTGGAATTACAGAGAAAAAATTGTAAGCACAATCATAACTGTTCAAGGAAGATGGACTCATAGATTAATAGAAGAATGGAAAGATGGATAGATATACAATAAACAAGTATGATGAAATGTTAATTGTAGAATCAAGATATTTACTTCTAATTTCTTTCAGCTTTTATGGATAAGTTTTTCATAATAAAAAGATGGAAAAGAATAAATGCTTTACAAAATGAAGAGTATTATAATCCTGAAGATGAATATAATTTATCTCTGTTACTGAAATAAATATAAGATAAATTTGTCATATGCATATAAATGCCTCTGCTCAACTGGGCTAGTCCATTATATGTAGCTGATAATGTTGTGGATTTGTAAATGTAATAACTACATTTATGTCTATATGTGAATATTTGACTGTTGCCAGGAAAATGAAGACCTATGTGAGAGAGTGGATGTGCACAAGATTTGAAAGCTAAAAAATAAAGCTGTTTCACACAGCTGATATTCTTCTCCCAACTGACACTGTTCAAATCAGTTTCCTCTGAGCTTACACTTCTTCAGTTTATAAAATGTAGTTAATTTTACATATCCCTAGGATTATTGTAAGATCAATTGAGAGAATGCATTTTGAAAGTATTATATCAACTTAGAAGCATGAATAAAATATGATCATTCCATAATAAGTTAGAAAAAGATATTTGGCTTATTTCAAAAGGTCTCTAAGTAAACAACCTGTTGTGTACTACATCATAATTCCCTCTGATTAGTTATTAGTAACAATAAATTCTTATTTCTTATGAGGGTAAAATGAGATAAAGTATATGAGTATATTTTCATAAATCATAAAGTGGTAAAACAATGTTATTACCTAATAAAACAATTATTGTGAAGTTTCTTCTTTGCCTTGATTGATATAATTATTCTGATCACTAATAGGAGATAATGAAAATTATATTTATACATATGATACATATATAAGTATACATTTATATGTAGTTTTTGTTATCTGAAAAACAGACAAAAATCACTCTCCTTATAGAACTTATATTCTAAAGGGTCACATGATTTTGCAATAAGTCAGAGTCAGAAACTAAGACTTAAATAAAAGGCATTTATTGGAACAAATAGTATAGGAAGCATCAGAAGCAAATTGATAACAAAGAAAAGCCTATATCAAGATGTTATTGAGTTGGCAATTGCTAAAAGGTGTTGCTCAATCCCATAGGTTCTCATGAAAAACCCTATGAAATTCATCCTAGAACCATCTGTTGGAGGATTAAAAACAAGTGATGCATTTATCCATAGGCTTCCAACACCCATTGGTCAAAATTTTATCCCACAAGGCAATAATCACACTGTATTACCAAAATGTTTATGGTTATGCCTAGATGTTTCTCGTAGCATTTCTGCTGTGACAGCCACTACTGTGTTGTCCCTGAGTATGACAGCAGAAAAGGGCAGGAAATTAATAAGTACAACAAAAGAGTGGTGTGAGATACTCTGAAAATGCATCCTAAGCTGATCCACAACAGCTATGGCTAGAGTAAGGAGCAAATGAGAACAACTGGATATGAAGTTGCGCATAAGAGTTATCTGGTACAGATCACCCCTTGCACCACACTATTCCACTCATTTCCTCCCTTAAATCTAATCTAACACAGAGTCACTATGAAGGTGATGGTCTGCTGAAACTTCTGAAAACTCTTGTGGCAAAAAGGCAAACCAAAATTAACAACGCAGAGATGAAATGTAGGGAGGGAGGCAAGATGGCTGACTAGAAGCATCGGTCACCAGGTCATCTCAGAAAGAAGGAAAAGTTTTAGATGAAAAAAAAAAAAAAAGCACAGCTCAGGTGTAATTCTGAGGGAAAAGTGTCAGAACCTCTCACAGATTCCACACAAAGAAGTTGTGGAGTAGAATAGGAAGGAGCAATATTTCAATATAGATCAACCCCTAAGAAACTTGGGGCACCATGAAAGGGTAGGTTGGGGTCTTGTTTTTCCTCCCCTCACACCTCTGTAAGTCAGCAGGCTTTTGAGCTGGTAGAGAGCTTCTCTACCCTCATGAGCCCCAAAGCTGCTGCCACCAGTGAGCTTCTTGAGAACAGAGCACCAGGTGGCCAGCCCCGTCTTGGTCACTCTCTATCACTACAGACCTGTGCTGAGGCAGTTGGTGCCATATTGCTTCTCCACCCATCGTGTGCCTTTGCCCTCCCCAGGGCGCTTCAGTCCTTCAATTTTCATGTTACTGGTCCGCACATAAACATTTCCCAGCTCTTATCCCAGGCTGCAGTGGCCACAAGGGATGGTGGGTCCTAGGGGAACTGTATGATCCCAGAGCTTGGACATTCCAGGGGGGCTGCCTTCTGGGGAGAGGGACAAAGGGGAGGGCTCTCCTCAATTCAGACTTTTCTGCTTGTCATCCTCTCCCCTGCCCACTGCTGCCAAGAGACCCAGGTATCTCAAGAGCCGTTCAAGCTGAGACTCTCAGGAGCAGCTACTTCCCCTCTGTTGGTGTGCTCACCACACTGAGGCTATCATGGAGAGTGGAGCTCACACTTTTCCTCTTAAAGACCTGCAGTGGACCAAAGGGTTCTCAGACTGTGGTCTCCCTGCTTGCCAGCCCAACCTAGTGCTGCTCACCTGGCTGCTCTAGCAGATCAGGGAATACCCTGAAGCAGAGGGACATCAAACCTGCTTGAGCACTCCATGGGCAACTTGGGACCAGCATGCTTCTCCCTAGCACAGTCAATGATTGAACTTGAGGGCCCCAAGGACAGGCCCACAGGCTAGAACCTGTATGCTCAGGACTCGATTGTATTGCTCAAGGGCAGGGAGGGGGAAATTTGTTAACTAATCTTGGGATGTGAGGGTGCCCATGCTGGCAGAATTGAAAGGAGAGTGCAGTGTGAGTCTGAGTCACAGTGCACTCACAGAGCATGCCACCTCCCAAAGGAAAGTCACACTTTTGGTCTGGGGTGGAATCTCAGACAGGGAAACTCCCAGTCCACAGTGTCATTGCTGGTGAGCTCAGCTAGTTTGGGCTGCGGATTGTGGCCAGACACTGGGATGAGACCCACGGGGCAAGTGAGGAGAGAGAAGAGTGAAGCCCACTCCCAACAGTCAGTCTGTAAATTGTAGATGGCCTCTCCCTCATGAGTAGACTTTCTGACTTGGTGGGGGCCCTCCCTGGTGGCTTTCCCCAGCAGCATGGGAGCTGACCTTCGACCCCTGCCAAGACAGTTCTTATGCCTGCCTTTGTCGAGTCAGAACCCAGGCTCCTCCAACTCAGCCCCACCCAGCCTCTCTCGTCCACCCACCTCTGCTGTGGTAGAGAATAAGGAGTCCCCTGGGAGGTCCAGGACCCTGTCCACCACCTGGGGCATCAGAGTACTTCTCCTGAGAGGCTAGAGCTGGTCCAAATCAAAACCAAAACAAAACAAAATGAAAAAAACACTGCATCTGACTCTTCCCTGCAAGCACTACCTACTGTCAGGAAGCACAACTTGTACAGCCCATTAAAGTATGTACTGACTCAATCATACAGGAGATGACTGATTCTTACCCACAAGCCCCACCTACTGTCCCAGAGATTAAACTGAATGCCCCAATATAATTCACACTGTTAAGAAGACCACAAGGCTCGAGAAAGTGAAATAACTTTAAAGACCTTCATCTTCCTTTCTCAACAAGAGACAGGGAATCTGCCCATGCACATAGTATACCACTGCTACAGCCTACAAATAACTAGCAATTGTGAAAACTAGCACACTAAGGATATCTATAACCAAGGTATCCATCCAGATTCTAGACCTCCATTAAAGTACCCTCAAGCAAAGCCAAAGGTCCTTACTCAACATATGCTAAAGACACACCCTTAAAAGTGAGGGGGGAGAAAAAGCCCCATCCAAACAAAAGAAAATCCAAAAACAAGCAGTGACTGCTGCTCCAAATGAGAAGGAATCAGCACAAGAACTATGGAAGTATGAAAAATCAGAATGAAATAACACTCCCAAATGATCACACCAGTTCTCCAGCAATGGACCCAAACCAACATGAAATACTGAAATGACAGATAGAGAATTCCAAATATGGATTGTAAGGAAGCTCAATGATATCCAAGAGAAAATACAAAACCAACTCAAAGAAACTAGAAAACAATTCAGTAAATGAATAAAAAATTTACTATAGATATATTTTTAAAAACAAATAGAACTTCTGGAAATGAAAAATTCATTTTGGGAAACACAAAACATAGTGGAAAGTTTTAAGAATAGACTACACTAAGCAGAAGAAAGAATTTCAGAGCTTGAAGACAACTCTTTTGAATTAACCCACTCAGTCAAAAATAAAGAACAAAGAATCGAGAGAAACAAGGATACAAGAAATATTAAACTATGTAAAATGGCCAAATATAAGGATTACAGGCATCCCTGAGGGCTAAGAAGAAAAAACACCTGGCTTGGAAAACATATTTGAGGGAATAATTGAGGAATACTTCCCTGGTCTTGCCAGAAATTTAGACATCCAGATGCAAGAAGCTCAACAAACACCTGAGATATTCATTGCAAAAAAAGGAATCATCAAGGAATACAGTCATCAGACTGTCCAAAGTCAACATGAAGGAGGAACTCCCATAAGCCATGAGGTGAAAATATCAAGTAACTTACAAAGGAAAACCCATCAGACTAACAGCAGGCTTCTCAAGAGAAACCTTACAACCCAGAAAGAAATAGTGTCCTCTCTTTAGTCTGCTTGAACAGAATAACTATCAGCCAAGCATTGTGTATCTTGCAAAACTAAGTTTCATAAGTGAAGGAGAAATAAAGTCTTTCTCAGTCAAGCAAACACTAAGGGAATTTGCTAATACTAGTCCTACCCTATAGGAAATGCTGAAAAGTTCATTATACATGCAACAGCACAATAGATAACACCCAGTGTAAAAACACCCAAAAGTTAGAGCTCATAGCTCCTATAAAGTAGCAGAAAAGGCAAAACAAAACAATCAGGTATGACCCAGCATTGTGAACAGAACGACATCCCGCATATCAATACTAACACTCAACATGAATGGTCTGAATGCCCCTCTTAAAAGACACAGACTGGCTGAATGGATGAAAAAACACAAGCCAAGTATTTTCTGTATCCAAGAAACACATCTAAACCACAAGGACTCACACAGACTTGAGGTAATGGGATGGAAAAAAAATGTTCCACACAAATGGAAACCAGAAGTGAGCAGGTATAGACATTCCCATACCAGATAAAATAGACTTTAAATTAACAATGGTAAAAAAACACAAAGATGGTCAACATGATTCTTGTATAAAAGTAGAGATACAGACTAATGGAACAGAATAAAGTACCCAGACATAAAACAATCTACCTGCAAACAAGTGATCTTTGACAAAGCAAACAACATATACAAGGAAGCCCTATTCAATAAATGGTGCTGGAAAAATTGGGTGGCCACATGCAGAAGAATGAAACAGGATCCCTATCTCTGACCATACACAAAAATTAATTCAAGATATATTAATGACTTAAATTTAAGATATGAAATCATAAAAATTCTAGAAGAAAACATAGGAAAAAAATCTTTTAGACATTGGCCAAACAAAGAATTTATGATTAATACCCCCAAGGTAAATATAGTAACAACAAAAATAAATAAATGGGACCGAATTAAATTAAAAATCTTCTACACAGTAAAGGAAATAATTAACAGAATGTATACACACCATACAGAACGGGAGAAAACACTTGCAAACTACACATCAGACAAAGGACTGATACCCAGAATCTACTAAGAACTCAAACAAATCCACAAGAAGAAAACAACACCATCAAAAAGTGAGCAAAATCTTCTGCATGTAGTTATACAGTTTTCCCAGCACCATTTATTGAAAAGAGATTCTTTTCCCCAATGTATATTTTTGTCTGCTTTGTCAAAGATTAATAATCACAGCAGCAACAAAAATAAATAAATGGGACCTGATCAAATTAAAAAGCTTTTGCACAGCCAGGGAAACTATCATTAGAGCAAATAGACAGCCTACAGAATGGGAGAAAATATTTGCTCTCTACACATCAGATAAAAGGCTGATAACAACAATCTATCTAGAACTTAAAAAAATCAACAAGAAAAAATCAAACAACGCCTTCAATAAATGGGCAAAGGACATGAACAGAAACTTTTCAAAATAAGACAGAATAATGGCCAGCAAACATAAACACTGCTCAACATCTCTAATCATTACAGAAATGCAAATCAAAACCACAATGAGATATTACCTAACCCCAGTGAGACTGGCCTTTATCAAAAAATCCCAAAACAATAAATGCTGGAGAAGATGTGGAGAGATAGAACACTCTTACACTGCTGGTGAGACTGCAAATTAGTCCAACCTCTGTGGAATAGAATTTGGAGATACCTCAAAGAGCTAAAAATAGAAATACCATTTGATCCAGCAATAGCACTATTAGGCATCTACCCAAAAGAACAAAAGACATTCTCTAATAAAGACATCTGCTCCCGAATGTTTATGGCAGTACAATTCACTATTGCAAGGATGTGGAAACAACCCAAGTGCCCATCAATTCATGAGTGGATTAATAAAATTTGGTATATATATGCAAAGGAATATTACTCAAATTTAAGAACAGACAGTGATATAGCACCTCTTATATTTTCCTGGATAGAACTTGAGTCCATCCTCCGAAGTGAGGTATCACAAGAATGGAAGAATAGGCTCCACATGTACTCTACATCAAATTGGCATTAACTGATCAACCCTACGGTGCTCACATGGTAGTAATATTCTTTGGGGATTGGGGCATTGAGGTTGGGTAAACTCACAACTAGTGGACGTGGTGACAGTTGTAGGGGAGAAAAGGCATGCCTCAAATCATGGTTTGGGTGTGGCAAAGTCATAACATGTACAAAATGTTTGTACCTCCATAATATCCTGAAATACATAAATAAATAAATAAATAGGAAAGATATAAAATTATATGTTCAATCAATTTGAATTAAAATAAAGACAGTTCTTCAGTATGTCCACTTAAAAAAAAAAGTGAGCAAAAGACGTCAACAGAAGATTTTTGAAAGAAGATAGAAAAATGGGCAACAAACATGAAAAACTGCTGAACATTGCTAATCATCAGGGAAATGCAAATTAATACTACAATAACATGCTACCTTATTCCTCTAAGAATGGCCATTATTAAAAAGTCAAAAAACAATAGATGCTAGCATGGATGCAGAGAGAATGGAGCGCTTGTACACTGTTGGTTGGATGGCAGATTAGTGCAACCTCTATGGAAAACAGTAAGGAGATTCCTCCAAGAAATAAATGTAGACCCACCATTTGATTCAGCAATCCCACTGCTGGGTATCTACTCAGTGGAAATGAAGTCATTTTATCAAAAAGATGCCTGCACTTGACTGTTCATTACGGCACAAGTCATAATAGCAAAGATGTGCAATCAACATAAGTGTCCTTCAATTCATGAATAGATAAAAATAAATTTAGTGTGTGTATGTATGTATGTGTGTGTGTGTGTGTGTGTGTGTGTGTATCATAGAGTACTACTCAGCCTTAAAAAAGGAAGGAAATAATGTCATTTGCAGCAACTGGATGGAACTGGAGACCATTTTCCTAAGTGAAGTATCTCAGGAAAGGAAAACACAACACCATATATTCTCACTAATAAGTGGGAGCTAATAAATGGGTACACAAGAGCACAAAGTGATATAAAGGACATGAGAAATGAAGAAGGAGGGAGCATGGGAGGGTGGGTGTGAGATAAAAACTGACCTGTTGGGTGTAATGAAAACTATTCTGGTGATGTGTATACCAAAAGCCCCAACTTAGGAATTATACAAGATATCTATGTAACAAAAACATTTTTAACCCCTTAATTAATATTTTGAAATTTTAAAAAGATAAAAAAGAAAAAAAATGCAGCCACTGATCTTTAGATCATATTTAACATGACTTAACTTTCATTCATTAACCTTTTATACTTTCATTATCCTTCTAAGGTTCTTTCACCTCGTTCATCAATTTGGATGCTCTGAGTTGTTGCAAGACTCACACTCCTAAAAGGTATAAGTTCTTTATTGCATCACCCTTGTCAGCCTATGGATGCTGTAATGTATATTTAAATTTATTGGTAGCCCCCAAAGCCTCAAGAGAATCTGAAGAGAATATCTTGGATGACAGCATATTCCTCTAACATTGTTTAATAGCAATTCTAATCCCTTGTTTTCATTGGAGTCAATTACCCCTGACAGTACAGTAATTCATTTCTTTGCTTGCTGATATAGTGGAATGAAAAGACCAAAGTAAATAGGGGATAGTGTCAATTTTCCATGGAACAAATAGTGTTTCCTCAAACAAAACCATCCTCCCCATCCCCAGGAACCAGGAGGTTTGACTGCAGCAGAGCCTGGCATGGTAGAGACAGAAGATGCACTGCAGTAAAGGCAGGTAAACTCCTGTCTGAAATAGATGTCAGATTTGTAGTTGCTGCCCCTTTTAGGGTGAGATTTGTGCCATAATCCCAAAAGAAAAGAATCACAGACATCATACACTAAATGTTGAAATTCTGAAATACAGAAATCCCTAAAGTCTAAAATCCTGAAAATAACCCCGAAAGATCAAAATCCTGAGAATATAATCCTGGAAAAAAAATTTTAAAAATTCTTTTAAAAACAGTTATTTACATTTCAAAAAGGAGATTTATTTAAGAAACATGAAAACAAGACAGAACATTTCATAGGCCACTTTACACAACAAAATAGCCAACAATAACATACATGCTTTTGTAAACATAAACACTCAGGTATACTAATGACAGTTGCATGAGTATGACAGTTGCATGAGTATAACAGTTATGAACAGATAGAGTCAAAAAGAAATAGATCAAAAAGCAAAATGTACAAATACATATCACTATGGCTGTGCACACAGCTATATAACTATAGTCATCTGAAATAGTGTGATAGACAACCTAAGTCTTTTGAAAAAATAGATCAAAAAGTGCCATGGATCACCCCAATATATACAGAACCCCAAAGAATGGTGATCTCAAGAAATTTTATCTTTCACAAAAGCAGATGTACAAAAAGGACATTTCTTCATTTACTAAGTTTCAACATTTTTCTGTACACATACAAAGCTTATGCACAACATTAATGTTGTGTTGTGATAATGCACTTTGGTGAAGTCAAATTTGCAAAAAATTCATAAAATAAATTCAAACTCTCTAAAAATCTTTACATAATTTATACTTCCAGTGTTGGCAATGATGCACGGATGAAATACATACCACAGTGAATTTTAGAAAATAATGCTGACAATTTAAAATACTGAGAAAAAACTAAAACAGAAAAAGAATAAAAACTAAAAAAATTCAGCATATGAAAAAGTCTATTATGGTGATATATTATGGGCAATTGCACAGAGATAGTCCAAAAGAGATGGCCGACTTTGACAATAATTAACTATATTTTGAAGTATTGATTTGCCATGCATAGCTGCTTTTTTTTCTTTTAAGGCATGGTTCTCCTTGGAGAATACATTCACGTTCACTTTCTACTTGTACAGTTTTTATTGAAATTCTTCTATAATTTTATATACAACAACATGAGCATTACCTATTAAATTTTCCCATCTTTTGTGCCATGTTTCTATGTTGTTTTAGGTGCAGAAATTCATTCCATACACAGTCATAAAAAGACCACAAATTTTGAAGAAACAGTAGTGGTGATTATATAGCAACATCATTGCATAAGTGTTTTTTTATTTGTGCACATAATTATTTTTTAACCAGTCAGTAATCTTTCTGGCTTCTTCAGGAAAATACAGCTTTAATTCACAAAATACTCCTGGAATTTCATCAGCTAGAAGGAATACTGATGCAGGCAAATGACATATTTTTAAGCTAAGATTTTTGCTGTTGCTGTATTACATGGTCAATCCACTCATCTGAATATTCCACTAAATGTAGATAAAAACAATAACAAGGTGATAGTTTCACCGAAAATGATGTAACTATTTGGCATACAATGTAAAATACACTAATCCCTGCCACAGAATACAGCTTTCAGTATTTCAACATTTGGGATTTTAATATTTTGGAATTGTGATTTTAAGGGATGTTAAACTTTAGGATTTTGATCTTCTGTGATTTTGATGTTTCAGAATTTCAACATTTGAGATCATGGAGTTTGGAATTGTGTTTTTCAATATTATGATCAGCACTGTCAAGGATGAAAGAATCTAATGAGATCAATCTGCCATTTAATGGCAGGACGGTGTCCTTGAGGACTGATGTTGTGAGAGCTCAACATCAGTCTCCAGAATGCAGTTTGCACATTCAGTGTGACAGTAGTTATATCAGCCTTGGAGAGAGAGGCACAACTCTGTTCTTATGGCCACTCACACCGATACTGCAGTGACTAAGAAAATAGGCTAATTGCCATCGCTAGGACAGAGTCATACTCTCTACATTGGTGCCCTGCTACTACATGGGGTCTTATATATGGTAGATAATTTTCTTTTGTAGGCATTAACTTGAGACACAAAGATATGGGCAGTTTGTGCCTATCCCAATAAATAGGCGCATGTGTCCCTTCCCAGAATTTCTTTTCCCTGATCTTCTTCTAATCTAACTCCTTTCAGAACTCTGACTGATCTGGCAAGTCATTCGCCTCTTTGCAGAAGTCTGCACATATCAATCCATACTTTAGTCCGTGTTTCATTCTCCAAGTGAAGGACAAAATATGATGCCCGATGCTCTACTAAATGGGAGAATTTCTACTGTCCTTTGGTATACCTGAGAGGGTCTGTGATACGTGTCAATATATCATGCTTTCTCATTTAGGAACCAGACTGATCGTTCCATCAGTTGGTCACAAAGTCTCATGGAGCCCTAAAAACGATCTGAAAAGGGGGGCTTTAGTGTGAATGTAGACTATCTGAGCATTTAATTAATTTGTTTCTTCTGTACCTTTTGGGGCCCAATATTGAATACACCATATTCATTGTAGAATGTATTGTTGTTACATCTGCCTGATCTTATGAAATAATGGATCTAGGTTTTAGGTTTTAGCGACTTAAGTATTTACCCATTATAGCCTTAGGGGAGGGTTTTCTGTTTTACGTAGTGTGTTAGCCTTTAAGTTATATCTGCTGCCTTAAAATAGTAGGCTACTACAATGACTTTTTTTCTTTCATTAGCCATTATTTATAAGAAACAAATTACAGATATGAGTAAGATAACTAAATTTTGTCAAATAATAACTTTGTATCCCATAACTAAGTACTCAGTCTTTACAGTACCCACAACATGACAGGAGCTAATTTTTCCAGTGATACTAATACAGAAGTTATGACTTTCGTACAGAATCCTCAAGGTCTATGCTACAAAGCTTCTATTTTTGTTCACTGAGAATATCTCTAGTTGTGCCTCATTGCCTGTGATTGTACCTCGGATCTCCTGCAGTGCCCTCTCTTTCTCTGGGCCCCACTTAAAACTGACAGTCTCCAGAGTCACTAATATAATGGATTGAACAGTAATAACATATATGTTGCCTCTAAAATCCAGAAAGGCCCATCAAGTTTTTCACAAGGTGAAATAACTTTCTTTTTTATCCTAGAAAACCCCAGTGGATGTTCCAGACCATTGGATTTCTATAAACTTTACAAATGTGGCAGGTAAGAGGGCTCACGCTCTCGTACGCATGTCTTCCTAAGGCTCTTAAGCTACATGACATTTTCCTGCCCTATGTCCAATTAATATGATGTCAAACCAGCATCACGATCTCTGGCATGTCAAGATGATCAAGGTCTGGTGGACTGTACTGTTTAGAGAAGCCTGAAGCAAGAGAATGAACATGCAGGGCTATATGTTCCATGTGCATGTAAATAGCTTTTAATTCACTTTGGTGATAGATGTTATTAAAAATGCTTTGACAAAATAAATATTGGCAAAACAAGTGCCAGGATCTGTGTTGATGTGCTATATTAAAAATACTAAATTAAGTATAGGTGGTACTACTTGATTAAACTTCTAGTAATCCAACCAAATCCATCTGTTTTTACAGGTGACAAACAGGTAGGAGTGGGAACCTGATGACCACCTTCTTTAAATCCTTTAATCTTTGATGGAGGCAGAATGTGGTATGATTTCTGATTTATAATCTTGACTGGGTGGGAAGCAATGAAACTTCTTATGCGAAACTTCCTAGTTAATTCGTTTTATTAGAGTAGGTCAGGAAACCTACCTGAGTGTTCTGCCACATGCTAAGTATATCTATCTTAATTATACATTTGGAAACTGTAGAAGTCACCACACATTTGTTCCACACTCCCATGTTATTCACTGACAGATGGACATAAGCCAGAAATACATTTATCACCTTTCTTCCATTAATCCCTGCTTTAACTAGAAGATCTTAATGGAATTTTTGTGTACCATAGTATTATGTTAAACTTAGATCCCATATCAAACAGTTCACAGAAGAATTTCAGTATTTCCCATTTCCTAGTGTGAAAGTTCTTTAGGGGGAGGATTGGAGAAATGTTCATCACAAATACTTGTCACCTTATTACTAGGTCATCCTTCTTCAGTCATTTAGCTCCAGACTTGTGAAATTAATCATATCTCAAAACCAGGGAAGCACCTATGATTTCCCATTTCAATGGTGGATGTCACACTTCTGCTTGCCAACTCTAAATTTTTTTTTTTTTTTTTTTTTTTGAGACAGAGTCTCGCTTTGTTGCCCGGGCTAGAGTAAGTGCTGTGACATCCGCCTAGCTCACAGCAACCTCAAACTCCTGGGCTTAAGCGATCCTACTGCCTCAGCCTCCCCAGTAGCTGGGACTACAGGCATGCGCCACCATGCCCGGCTAATTTTTTCTATATATATTTTAGTTGGCCAGATAATTTCTTTCTATTTTTAGTAGAGATGGGGTCTCACTCTTGCTCAGGCTGGTATTGAACTCCTGAGCTCAAACGATCCGCCCACCTTGGCCTCCCAGAGTGCTAGGATTACAGGCGTGAGCCACCACGCCCAGCCTAAATATTTTTTATTATACAAATTGAGCAACATATCATTAATGAACCATCTGTGACTAATCTTATAGCAAGAAAACCTGACAATCATTAAAATGTTTACCAAAGAAAATATAGCTGAAGTGCTAGTTCAAAATAAGCAGTGCCATAATATATAGTGTAGTTTGGTCTTCAAATATTGAGAGGCAAGGAGGAATGATTTTGTGTGATTACCTTACAATCTATATGAGCTAATGTGTTCTAATGTATCATATAAAAGTGTATGTGGAAATAACACAAGAAAGAAAAATTAATCCATACTATTGTATAATATTTAAAGTTAAAACTTATAGTTTTTAGGAAACTTTGAGCACCACATTTATTGAATCACATTTGTGCTATGCAATAATATCAAACAATCCCTTTAAGAATTTATAGAAAGCTATGTCTGAAAAGTCTCTTCTGCAATATCTATTGCTTAATAGTAGCTTTTTCAAAATATTAATGCTGAGTTTATTTTATAGTTAAAAAATCCTATTTTGAAAGGAATCTATTCTTAAAAAAAAAGGAAAAAGAAAACATCCTAATGTTAAATTTTAATACCTAAAAACATTTTACTAGTTATGGCTTTCTAATGTATTAATTCTGCATTTAAATACTTAATGCTTTATTAACTGTGGCTTTATATTTCTGAATATTAAAACTTTTAATATTGATCACTGTTGTATATTTTAATAAAACATACAGCATGTTTTATTATAAAAGGAAAAGTACCCAATAATTCATTGTTTATATCTAGAGAGCTTAAAGCATGAGTTTAGTAAGTTATTAAACTGTAACTTCAGAACAGGATCAAACGGGTTTACCACTGAAAGAAGACCTATGAAAATGTGTTTTGACCAAACTTAGTGTTGGGCAGGTATACAGATGAGTTATTTCCATTCTAACCATTCTTGCTGTAATGTACTACATTTGAAGCACCTGGATATGCTATCAAATGAGAAATTTAGCATTATACATTTGAAGCGATGAGAAACATTGGTATTTCATTTCCATTTGTTTCCTCCATCCCTTCCTCTACCCCACAATATGTTATCCATCTGGTTTTAATGCCACACAAATATGCATTGTCTCATGCCTGTTTTGCTTTGGATGTTGTGTGCTGAGCTGTAACCAAATGTTGCTTCTTTTGTTATCTGTATACAGCTGCTTGCTTTAAATTAATAGATTCTGAAATAGCTTTCCTTGCATGTCTAAAATAAAAGTATTGCATGTAAAAAAAAAAAAAAAAAAGAATGAGTACTGTGATGCTACTATTACTTCAGATCCCTGTCAGGCAAGGTAGACTGATTGTCACATTTACCTTTTCACTTTTTACAGTAATTACGTCACTTTATCTCTGAGGTTAAATGCTGCTATTTAGTCTCTGCCTCTACAAAATTCTATCATTCCCACTTATGTTAGGGATCTCAGTAGCATGATAGCCATCTCCCACAGCCAATCCTAGCTTTTAGAAGACAGCCACTAGTGAGCTTCTCAAAGATGCTGTGATATAACTCATCCATTTATTACTTTATGCCTTAGAGGAGGTAGTATTGCCTGGGCCCATTTACAGAATATGTCTTGTGATTGTCCTCTAGTCTTCTGTGATATATCTCATCTAAATTTTTGTTTTTCTAAGTTTTCTTACCCTTTTCCAGTGTTGCAGAATTTTCAGTGATTTTGCTTTTCTTACTAAAGGACATAATCATATTCAAGATTGAAAGAGCCATCCCACCAGAATGTTAACACCAGCTCCAGATGTCCTCACTGGAACACTGAATCCTGAGCATATGGGTGAGTGGCACTAGCTCAAAAAATTATTCCAGATAGAGGCTACTCTCCTGCCCTACCTTCTTGGTCTACCATCTTAAGTATCACTCCCACACATTCCTCTCCATCCTGACGACAAGTAATAGCTAGGCCCTACAATGTATTTGATGTGTAATCATTTTAATCCTGTAATGCAGACTGTATTTCTCCATCACTGTGCTATTAATAAAACATGATTTAGATGACTGGCCTAGAATAATGAGGAATGGCAGGGGTGAAGTTCAAGCATTATACTTGCAAGGCACTGCTTCAGTTGGGGTATTTAAAGGATCTCCAGGAACGGGGAGATACCTTTCCTCTTTCAGAAAGCAGGAGGAGGATATTTTCTTCAACAAATAAAAAGTTAAGGGAAATTTAGTGGTCTGAATTCCACAGAATCACCCACCAAAATGTCCCCATCCCATTCTCAGAATCTTACTCTTCCTACCAAAGCCTTGACCAAGAAGAAGGAGGACAAAAAAACACATGGCAAGGCTATGGATTCACCTTTGCAATTCTGCCTTCCTTGCACTTAGATTTGGGTCTGATATTCAACACAGTCTGTCTTGACACTATAGGAGATGTAGTAATAGAGACACAGTGATCTTCAGATGGTGGTTATATGATTCAGCCTATAATTTTCATTTTTGGAGGATCTGAATTCCAGCCTCTCTATAATCTTTGTAATATTTATTGCCTCCATACCTCCCAAGTATCACAGCCACAATATAGCATAATGCCTTACCTACTATAATACATACACTTCCTCCCAATCCAGCACAGACAAGAATTATAGAAATGGTGAAACTGATCTGAAGACTGGGTTTCTCAGCACTACACTTAACACCAGCAATAGTTTCTTATTGCCATATGGGCAAATTAGTGATCTCCCTCGAAAATTCCAACTGTCTAGGCAACTTTGGATAGCATTGTCTTACCCGGGGATTTATGAAAATCTAAAATGGAAGTTTATGTATAAGTAATTTACCGAGGAGTAAAATCTGGGAAGCAGAAGAGAGGGATGGGGAAAAAAAACAAAACAGAGGGAGAGACAATACAAGAAGGCCCCTGTAAATAGGCCACTGATATGGGTAACTTGTTGCTCAATCTCACAGTGTCATTTTTTTATTTCAAAAAATTTGGGGAGTACGAGTGTTTTTTGTTATGTAGATAAATCGTATAATTCTGAAGTCAGGGCTTTTAGTGTACCCATCACTAGAATAGTGTACGTTGTGCTTGATAGGTAGATTTGCCTTAACGATGTTTCTTAGAGTAGTACATCATAATGAAGAAAAGAGAGAATATGCATCGATTGGTTCCCATCTTCCATTAGTCATTCCATAGAGTATTAAATTCCCACTTCCCAATTTTACATGTGTGAGATCCAAGAGTCCTCTGCCTGTGTCAGCAGGTGCAGGGAGGAGGAAGCTAGAGGTTAATGAAATGAGGCCTGAAACAAGAAACTGCCACGTGGTCACTGTATGAAGCTGTTTGGAGCCCATGCAGAACTAACCACTGCTATGAAGCTGTTTGGAGCCCATGCAGAACTAACCACTGCAGCAGTGACTTTAATGGAAGACAGGGGGAGGCTAAGCAAATCTGAAATGGTACACGAGAAGTGGTTGATACAGGGGAAAGATAAACAAAATAAACAAATAAAATGTACAATATGATAGCTTGTGACACATGCATGGACAAATATATAGCAAGAAAGGAGAATAGAAATACCAGAGAAGGGCGAGTCAATTTAAAATAGGATATGGCTGGGCGCAGTGGCTCACGCCTGTAATCCTAGCAATCTGAGAGGTCGAGGCAGGAGGATCCCTTGAGCTCAGGAGTTTGAGACCAGCCTGAGCATGAGTGAGACCCCCGTCTCCTTTTATTAAAAATGAAATAAAATAAAATAGGATAATTAGAGAATGTCAGAAAGGTAAAATGTGGTCAAATAATGCAGAGCTTTGAGGGCCCTAAGTGACATAGGTAGTCTTTGGAGAATTTTGAGAGGAGCTGCAGTATGTCCTGACCTAAGTTTGTCTGCTGTCTACAGATCAGATTGTATGTAGGGAAAGAGTTAACATGCAGAAATATATCTGAATCTATCACCATAATCTAGTAAGAGAAGATTAAGTCTTAGACCAAGATGGTAGCAGTGGAGGTAGTAAGAAGTGGTCAAATAATGGATATATTTGGAAGGTAGACTTAACATAACTTTCTGATAGATTTTATGTGAGGTATAAGATTATGGGCTTGAACAATTCAAAAAATTGAACCGGAGAAAAGATATATTACATTTATTATAATATACTCCCTGCACAATTGGTGTTATTACTCCCATTTTCTAGATGAGGAAACACATTCAAAAGAGGTGAAGTGAAATGTACAAGGCAAACTAATAAGGGTAAGAGCCGGCAGTTTTAAAAAGCCAGATGATTTTCTCTCCTATATTACAATTTTATTATAAACGTCAGGTCTGAAAATGTGATCAAAGCAGCTATTCTGAGTCTCATAGCTTGAATTAGAGCCCTTTACATCCCTCTTGCTTAAATGCAGGACTTGGGAAGATATAGAATTGTAAAGTATGGATTAAGTGATTTCAATTTTAGTGGGGGTAGGGAGGCCTCATAATTATTTTGACATTATGAAAATTGGAGTATGAAAGTCTAAGGACTGTGAATTCAGTGACCATCTTCACAACCCAAATTTTCTAAGCCAACGGTCATCTCAATAGACACCGGAGTCCTGAAGATGCTGTAGCTGTCAGGTCTGTAATGCTGAGAGTCACACTGATCCATCAAAAGAAGAAGGGAACGCCTCATGCTTCATACTTTAACCAACAGACATTATCCTTTAATGAAAGATGGCACCTTAATGAGCAATCATCTTGAAAGAAAGGAGAGCTACTCTGGGTGTACCAACATTCAATTTATTGGTTTGGCAGGAAAGTAGGAAAAAAGCAATCCCATTGTTTGAAAAATAGATCCCTGGAGATTGTACAGTCTGCCTTTTCTCATTAAATTCACCTAGACACAAGGCTCCCACTGATTTCCAAGGGAATTCTAACCTTGCATGGACATCCGTAAAGGTAAAGAATTACAGGAAAATCTGGCTAGCTCCACACTGAGAATCTGTAGAGATGGAGAATGGTAAATATCTTTCCTTTGGGTTTATGATTCTGTAACTTTAAGAATTCCACAGATGAAATTGATAGCAGGACAGAAATGCAAATGTGAAAATAGAACATGGATTGATATCAAATTAAAATTCTAGAATTAAATTGGCATGTGCCATTAAAGAGATGTAGATGAAATCATAAAGTATTTCAGCAGAAATTCTACTTCCAGCTATGAAAAGGACAAGCACCATTCTACAAAGCTAATGACTTGGTATCCAGTGACTAAAAGTGAATTAAGTAATTAAGTAAAGTATAAAGTAAAATCTTGGCAATGTAAAGTCCTTCATTAATGACTCACCTGAGACATTTAGGTGAAATCATGGTAAAATCCACTATACATTTCCTTCTTGAAAGGAAATCCAAATAAAGAATTTTAAAAGGAGTTCAAATAACATAATATAGCTCTTACTTTATGATTCATTGTCTTTATTAAGTTGTTAGTTATTCTTATGCACTCCAGTGGAGTGTTACATAATGGTTCAGCTGAAAATGGTGTTGTATATAGTGTTAAAAGTTTAGCTACTACAATGGGAACTAAAACTCGATGTCTTAAAAAAGATATCAATCTATTTTTTTGTGATTTTTGTCTTCAAAGTGTTGATTAAAGAATGTTCAGTTTCATGAATTCCTAAGTTTGTAGCATAATTGTGTGTATGTGTTTGTGTTTGCGTGTATATTTATAGTGTCAATTAGATAATCAAAGCCAAAACCATCTTTCTCCAAATGCCTTTGTCAAATGTTTGACCCTTTTAAAAAAATAAAATAAAATAAATTTGATCATGTATATTTAAGGTTTGCAACATGATGTTATGGATACATATCGATAGTAAGGTGGTTATAATCATGAAGCATATCAACACAGCTATCATCTCACAGTTGCTTTTTACATTTTTTGTGACAAGAACAACTGAAATCTACTTATTTAACAAAAATTCCTAATACGGTGTAATTTTATTAACTTTACTCCTCATGTTGTACATTAGATCTCTCAATTTGTTCATTCTACATATCTGTTATCTCGTTCAACTCTTTAGCATCATTTTTATATTAATAGAACACACATGGAAAACTAGCTCTTTCCTCTGAGTCTGCATTTGTCATTCTGGTCGCTTGAAATGTGTCTGACCATGGTTATGAAAAATGGTGACTTTATTATTGCAAGAACTTGTCATAAATTTTCTTAAGAAAAGCATGATCTGAAGTTTATGTTTTTCATCGTCAGAGGTGGACATTTCTGTGTACCTGTTCTTAGATGTCTGAGTCCATTTTGTGCTGCTATAAAAAAATACCTTAGAGTGGGTAATTTATAAAGAACAGAAATTTATTTTCTTATAGTTTTAGAGGTTGGGAAGTCCAAGATCATGGCACTGGCAGGTTCTGTTGTCTGGTGAGGGCTGCTCTCTGTTTCCAAGATGGTACCTCAATGCTGCCTCCTCCAGAGGAGAGGAATGCTGTCTCCACACATGGAAGAAGGCCAAGCTCTCAATTCTGTGTGAAGGATCTTTAATAAAGGCCTTAATCCCATTCATGAAAGAGGAGCCTTCATGGCCTAACTACTTCAAAAAGGCCCTATGGGGGCCTTTTCATATTGTTATATTGCCTACATTTGAGTTTTGGAGGGGGCACATTCAAACCCCAGCCCTAGGTCATAATAATATTCTCTATACTTTCATTTTCAGTTTTAATATAAGTTCAGAAACAAAAGTTTGAAATATTGAAGTTCTTCATTAATATAGAGATGTAAACATGTATTTGTCCCCCAAAACATCAACTTACTCATTCAAAGTTAACAAAGTCCCCTGCTCAGTAGTCCTCTCATTTCTCTTTCTTTAGCCACTCCCTTCATTCAGATTTTCATTATTTTCACTTGGATTATTTTAATTCTTTTCTAATGGATAATCCAATCTTCAATCTCTCCTACCACTAAGGAGTATTCAACAAGATAAGTAAAATACATATCCTAAAATATGTTTCTGACTCTCCTTAGGCTACCTCATATGATGTATCAGTCAAGGTTTAATCAAATTGGTAGATACACACACACACACACACACACACACACACACACACAATTGTGGGAACTACTTATGCAACCCCTGTAAAGAGACTATCTTTGCATGTGATGCTAGAGCTTCAAGTCTGCAGAACAGATAAGCCTGAAGTGGTGATGGGGAGAAAGTAGGAACAATTTAGCATCTAGAAGCATAAGCTGGAACACACATGGATGCTAGACACTGTGTCAGGTCTCAGTTCTTCTGGCCTTGTTTGTATGAGTGCCCTTACGGAAACTGTCACACTTCATCATAGGAGTCGGAGAAGCTGAAAAAGGATTCAAGGAAAGATTGAACAGTTAGAAGACTTGCTATTGCCCCAAACGGATGAAGTGAGCCAGCAGATTGACAAGAACACGTGCATGCGAGAAAAGGCCTGATGCTTCACTTCTTCCTCTAAACCTTGCACAGAATTCTCACTTATGTTATGGCCCACTCTAATTGGAAATATATGCAGAAGGAAATTTTGGGTTATATATTTTGGCTTAGCCATTGGATATGACTTACTACTATCTTAAGCTGATGTTCAAACTCTTTAGCATATGAGGCTTTTAAAAAAATTTTCTGGCCTCTTTTTCTCCAACTTTTATATCCCTACCAAACTATGTCCTCCACCAGAGCTCAAATTTTTCTCTGTAAATATTAAATATTAAACGTTTCAGGCTTTGTGAATCATATGTGCTCTCTGTCACATATTCTTATTTGTTTGTTTGTTTGTTTTACAACCTTAAAAACAATCTTAGCCCAAGAGCCTATAAAAATGGGTCACAGACCAGATTTGGACTGCAGACTGTATTTTGCAACACCATCCTACTCCAACCTACAATATAGAGACTTAAAATTATATGCATTTTCCTCAAATCTCCACATACTTTCAATAAATAAATCTATCCTTCTTTATACAGGCTTTTAAGAGATACGTTTCTCAACTTTCTTTACCTGCAAAACAACTTCTTATCCTACGCTGATTAGACAAAATGTCTTTACTCCTAGGAAAACTTCCCCAAGCAATAAATTACATTCATTTCCCTCTCACAGGACATTGTACATAATCCTAGTATAATGTCTTATGATTATTAATTTTCCATACCTGCCTTCATCATTGAACTAAGAGTTGCATGAAATCAATATTTTCTGCATTTTGATTCCCCAAGGGCCAGGACAATGGCTTGTACCATGTGGGCTCTCACTTGACGTAATTTGAATTGTAATCACATTTATGTCCATCCTGCCTCTTTCCACAAAGAATTTGGGGTATCTTACAACAAAACTATAAGCAATGAAATGACAAAATAGAAATATAAGAACAGAACTATGAGAAAGGAGGATACTGCAGTATTAAAATACATATCAACACAGTTGCTGTGGTGAGTTTCAAATATGGATCTATTATTTTGAGGGAACAAGAAGAGAAACTCAGTTTGTTACACTATATTGTTTGTTTATAAAACAGAAGAAGCCGCATGTAGTTTGCTCATGAGACATATTTGCTTTCTCAGTATGGAATTCTAAACCAATCTCAAAAACAGCATTATAGAGGAGATTTTGGTTGAAAGATATGATTGATGAACAGTGTCCTCCAGATTTTTGTTTTTGTTTTGATTATTTTAGAAATGGTGTCTTGCTATGTTGCCCAGGCTGGCCTGGAACTACTGGGCTCAAGCAGTCCTCCTGCCTAAGCTTCCTGTGTAACTGGAACTACAGGTATGCATGCCATACCAGGCAACACTTTTACAGCAAATGCAATAGTGAATTGTATATAACTATAATTGGGAGCTCAAGGAGGATGGTACCTTCAGACGGAATCAGGAACCTTGGGTAATCTTCCTGTACTGTTTTGGAGTGACTATTTTCCATACAGACACTTCACGGGCAGTTCAAAAACTATCGGCATTCCCTCCAGGAGCACAGCCTGGCCCGTTGAGTTTGATCATGAAGGAAAGAAGACTTATAGGCTGGTTTGAAGGAAATAAAGAATGGAAGAATACATAAGAGGACTGCTCTTCATAGCCCTGCCTAAAATAAGAACTTGTAATAAAAAATGGCAGACTCTTCAATTTATTAATCTGATAACCACTCCTATGTGGAGGAGTGAGTATAAAGAGGCAGAGGAAACTGGCAAATCTTGTTACTTCAAAACTGTTGCTTCAATTCTGAGTGGCTGTGGAAGCTTTCTGGAGGAATACACGGGGACAAGAAAATAACAGCCTACCCAACAGCTACGCCTATAGGAAATAATACCCAAAGTGCATAAGCATAAAAATAAATTGTGTTAGGAGCCAAGTTAATGTGGTTGGTGCATGTAGCCCCCTAGTGATCATATTGATACAAGAATACCTCGAAGTATTCAATTGAATACGTCTAAAAAATATTTTCTAACTATGACTTTTCTCAGTTGGAGTGTGGATGAAAATGGGAAGAAACAATTTTCAGTTGTGTTTTTATGGAGGCAAAAAAAGATGATATTTTATGACACGTCTATATTTCTTATAGATGGTTGAAATGTAGGTGATTCCATCTCTTCTCTTGTCTGTGCCTTTACAACATGTTCTCTTTCCTGCTGCTCGTACTGCTCCTGCTCATGGCTTCCGTCCGTTTCTAACAAATGCTGATGCTGGTGCAGATCCTACTGATGTGTTTAGTAGGAGTCCGATGCCTCATTCAGTGCTTTTCTCTGACTACTTTTCCCAATCATGCTGTCCTACAATTTACTGATATTTATTTTTTTCAGTCTTTTTCATCTCTATATTTGACTTTGAGTAATTTCTACTGCTATATCTTTAAATTCACTGATCTTTTTTTATCTGCCACATCTAATCTATTTAATCTCACCCAGTGTATTTTGAATTTCAGATATTTTATTTGTTCTTCTCTAGAAATTTCATTTGCCCTTTTTTATATCTTCTTTTTTCATCATCTTATTCATGTGTTCCTTCACCTTTTATTAATATAACACACGGAACATATTTACAATACCTGCCTTAACATCCTTGTCTGCTAATTCTGTCATCTCTTTTATTTCTGGGTCTGTTTCTATTGACTGTTTTCACTTTAGGTGTGGATCATATTTTGCTGCTTCTTCCTATGCCTGGTAATTTGGATTTGGTTGCCAGATGTTATAAATTTAGCATTGCTGGATACAGTGCTGTATTCTTTAAAATATTGCCTTTTTTTCCTGGACCTCAGTTTGGTTACTTTAAATCAATTTGAGTCCTTTTCAGGCTTGATTTTAAATTTTATTAGATTATGTCTAAAGTGGCTTTTATTCTATGTCTTGTTCTGACCCCCAATACACAGACAATAGCCTTCTGAAGATTCCATATGAGGCCCTGGTATTACAAGGTATTTACAACCTGGGGGTTGGGAAAACAAACTATCCCCCATCTTATGAGAGCCTTGGGGATTTTGCAACCTACTGTTTTCTGGTGGTTTTTTACCCATCCTTGATCAGTATCCACTCACAACATTACAGTGAATCTCATATCCCAAGATTACAGTGGAACTTTCTGCAGGTCTTCAGAGTTCTCTCTCTGTAACTCCTTCTTCTTTGTACTCAGTTTTCAAGGGGTCCTCAAGGCTTATGTATGTCCCCGCTCCCTGTACCACTGACTGAAAACTTCATCTAGGCAGGAATTTGGAGTAATCATAGGCTTACCTTGTTTGTCTCTCTTTCTTTATTGAGCATAGTCCTGAGCTGCCACCTGCCCAGTCAGTACCTGAGAACTATTGTTTTTCAAATCTCACCAGAGCCTGAAGTAGAAATTCCTATCATAGTGTTTTACACAACATAATAGTACAAAATATTTGTGATATTCCTGTTTTACTGTAATAATTGGTGGTAAAGACATGCTCAGTTGTATGTCTGAATTATTGATTTGGCATCATCTTACCCTTAATGAACCTAAATGCTTTGGCTAAAATTTCCTGCGGGAGGTACAGATGTGAGACCACCTGAAGGGTAAACAGGAAGTGGAGACATGAAGGAGAAGCTAGAGAGAACATATTTGGAAGAAAGTCAAAAAGAATGACTTTCAGATAGATATTACAGTTTATCAGTTCATGAAATGCCCTCATGTTGTCCTCATTGCTTTCATTAGTGTCCTGCAAAGAGAGAAAAAGGAAAAGAAAATAAAGAAATAAGAAAAACAAAAAATCCTGATCTATTGGAAATAGGAAAGAACACTTGGAATAAGTTTTTCTTTGCCACTGTCAAAAGAAATTAAAAGTTGGGTCAGATGGTTTTTGAGGTCTTGAGGCTTCAAAACTCATGCAACACTTATGAGTCTGCCAAATGAATGATAAACAAAGCAGTTCCAAAGAAGTTACTGACCATGCTTTTTCTCTTCTAGTTTATAATTTATGAGTGTATTTCTTTCTGGTTAAATTCTCTAGATTACAGCTTTATAACTTGTCAAATTTCAACCACAACTCCATTTTTCTTTCAAAACCTCAAACATCACAGACATAGAAATAAAGAATAGTGAATAAAGAACATTTTAGAAAGGGCACCAGAATACTACAAACTGCTATGCTGAAATATAGTTCAATCTCAAACTAGACTATAGCAATAAAGACAAATGATTGCAAATCATTAAGGGCTGCTATAAAATCAAAAAGTAAGATTTTTGTGCCTAAAAATTTTATATACTATAAATATAAGTATCTATAATAATATATGCATAGAGCATAATATATAAATATCTTAATAAATTTATAAAAATATAAGCTACCAGCAAAAAAATCAGTTTACAATCATTCTTCCAGGAATATTGAATGCATGTGTTGTTTTACCTAATTCCAAATAACTAGTATACTTTTTACACAAAACTATTCAATCTGTAACACGTGTAGCCTACATATTTTTCTAGATTTTATAGTGACTGATTTGCACTGTTTATTCAATATCTCCTCACTAGTAAAATGATCCTTCATAGACAGAGAAAGAATGAAATCAGCACCCCCACAAAGATTCAATATCAGGACTTTTTGCCAAGGGATGTATATTATGATGACCAGTTGAGTAAATAAGCCACAAGCTAACTTTCAAAAAGAGTTCCAAATAAATGTCTTTTACATCTTTCCATAGTATTTTGTATTTGATTTTCATACAAGTATATAAGCTAGCAGCCATTTACTTTAAACACATCTCAGGAGGTCTCCCTTTAAATCCATGCTGGAAACAGAGTGCTACGAATGCTGTTTTGTCCACTGATTACATTCAATTCAACAAATTTCAACTTGCTAATTTCTTTAATAAACATTGTAAACAATATTATCTCTAAATATGTCTATATTTTTAAAAAACCCATCCCTCAAAAGATGTATTTAAAAATAAACAAAAGATAACTCTTTCTTTTTTTTGGTGAAAAACTATGACTTTATCTAATTAAAAACAACATATAAACAAACCAGAACTAAACAAACTGCATAAATGGATAACTCTTAAGGAGAGAAAATTCCTGTATACTTTACGGTACTTAGCATCTCAAACATATGAGAGCTTCTTCAATATATTACTATTCAAGAAGAAAAATATAATTTTGTTGGGGTGTAATACAAAGTAAAATTTGTGAGTGTTTATATTTTGCAAAAAATAATCTTATTCTTGGGTTTTTTGAATGATCTACTTTGACTCTATATAGCATCTAAAATAATCAATGTAGTTATTATAAAAACCTAATTTCTATCATTGCTTTGATGTGCAAACATAGTTATATTTAGATCGAATTTTAAATAACTTAAATGAAAATGTCAAAGATAAAGATTACCTGTTTAATTAAGTGAATATAATGGAAGACTGATATACTAGAAAAGGGACAACAAAGAGAGGTCATAAGAAAGTTAAAAATATATAGTTAACATTTTAATGTGCTATTTTTAATAAAAAGTGACAACTTAAACATCATTTTGAAGAAAAGCAAAAGGAAAATTGTTCTTCTTCAAAGAAGAATCTTTGATTATTGACTTAAAGAGATATAAATAAGCCATACTACTAGTAAAACCACAAGTCTCCCATGCATTAAATTTTGGACAAAATGTCATTTGCTTGGGATTGAAAATGATTTTCTAAAAAGCAATAAAAACATTATCTACTTGAAATCAGATGCTTGAAGTTATAAAATATTGCACATAAAATTAAAAGGACATATAAATTATTTAAACAAAGGAAGAAATATATTGGAAAAGATAATTAATTTTTCTTGCTTTTTAGACCTTTTGGAAGTTTAACTACTGGACTTGTGTGCCAGCTCATGGTATCATTCAACTCACCCCTCAAAAGATGTATTTTACAAAATACATTTATTCCATCCCCAATGCAAATTGAAAATATAAGAACTATTAAAATTTAAATATAGACAGTAATTTTGTAAATGATGTCTTCTCTTATAGGAATTTGAATATCTAGATATTTGAAATTTTAAAAAAAGTAGGATTTAAACCTCCACTGTGCCACTTGCTACCCATGTGACCTCTTGCCAGTCACTCACTATTCTGAATCTCTGTTTCTACATGTTAAATATGTGTAATATCTACCAGGCTTGCTGCAATAATAATATGAGATGATATACATAAGACACTTGGTGGGGTGATTGGCACTAAGGCCCCACCAAGCTGGTTCCTACTTGTGCTAAAAATTTCCAACAAATATTATTTCAAGAGATATTTCATAATTTATTTCATTACTCTTCTTTTTTAAAAAAATTTAAAAATTTAATCTTTAGAGCAAATGTTTTGTAATAAGAAAACCATTCAAGAGAAAACTGAGTAGTAACTTGTAACATCCTCAAAAATAGCTGAATCTTTATGATACGTTCATAACTGCAAACAGCACTGGATGTGTCAGAGCTGGAACCTCCAAACCCATGCTTCATAATTCCTGAGTAATCCTTAGGAGAGTGGTGGGAGGGCTTGGGGGAGATGGCTGGAGGAGGGGTCAAAATTGTTTAGTCTTCTGAACCTAATAGTTCAGGAGCTGTGGAAGATCCAAACTGCCTTATTGCAAGGCAAGCAAATCTTAACTTCTGAAGAAACACAAAAGTTATTCATTGGGATTGCCTCGCATCATAGTCTTTTCAGCACTACTACTTTTTGCACAACTCAGTCAACGTTTCCACAGGGAAAGGTGTGCCAGAGACAGTAATCTTCCAAAAGCAATGACTTCATCACTAACTACTAATTTCCCTTGCTAATCTCACAATATATATCAAAGGGAAATGAGTATTATGGGATCAGCACCAATTAACATGAACCTCTATTTTCTGCAAATCAGACTTTATTTTATAAAATTGACTTCCCCCCCCATCCAGTTCACATTGCTCTAAATAGAAAGTACTCCTACCCAAGTACTTTGCATGTTCTTTATTCTCTAAGTTTTTTGTAGGCAAAAGAAAATGTAGGAAACAGAAAAGAAACCCAAGCCTTCTCACTGCATAGCAGAAACAAAAAAATCTCTAGCTTTCTTCACATTGCATTGAAAAGTACTGCTAAAGCAGGGATATGGAATACATTTGGAAAGCAATTTAGCAATATGTTTAAAAACTTTAAATATGTTTATAGCTTTTGACACATTAAATCTACTTCTATTAATTTATTCTAAAATATAATACAAAATGCTGGCAAAACTTTTTGCCCTATATTTTTGTTGAAATATTATGCATAATAGTGGCAAATTGAAAATAGCCTAAATATTCAGTAATAAAATTATGGTTAGGGAAACTGTGGCATACTTACATTAATGAATTAAATTACACTAAATACATCAAATTTAGTTGGAAAAGTATTTAAAAAATTGTTTACCTATTGGGTAGAACATACACTATTTTAGTGATGTGTATACTATTCTGGTGACAAGTACACTAAACACCCTGAATTCAGCATTATACAATTCAACCGCATAAACAAAAATGCTTGTATGCCCTAAATCTATTGAAATAAAAGAAAATTGTTTAAACAAGAGAATATAATGTAATTTAAATGGCAGCTCCACACAGGCCCTGGAGCAGGATCTTAATCCCAATTAACTACTAATCAGCTAGATGCTGTTGGGTGGTTGGGTTACTCAATTTCTTAATATCTCATGTTCCTTATCTGTAAAATGATGACAATCATATGATCTATTTCATTGGGTTGTTGTGAACAATGAATGCCATAATGCACATAAAGTAATTACAGCATGTCTGATACATTAATCATTCAGTAATATTAGCTCATATCGTATTATTATTCATAGAAAATAAAGATACCTAAATCTGTGTGCAATGTGACAAGTACTTAGAAATGAGACATATAAATTGCATTTATATGTTAAAAGTAGTAAATTTTGATAATAAGCTTTTGTTCTCTCTTCATAGGACTTTTGCTAGATTTTCTACATTTATTGCTTTTTTCCTGAGAAAAATAAGTAAATTTCCATCATTATTTATGGTTAAATAAAAAATAAATATCTCAGAAAATTTTTGTAGCCAATCTCTACTTCTAAATTAGCAGCACTGTGTCACCAGGAAAATATCAATTGTTTAATTCTGTATTGCTCAACCACAAATTAGAATTATAGGTTATGTTAATCATAATTTGTAAGATGTTAGTATACTTCAAAGATAAAGATACAATTTAATATTCTCAGGTTTTCTCAACTAGGTTAATAGGTGTTTCTTTCTCTCTGTCTCATCTGACTAACAGTGTATAATGTCCATATGGCTAGTCATATAATATCCCAATTGCCATTGTTCAAAGACTACATTTCAGAACTAATCGGTATAAATGAAAGAGGAATTCAAGTACAAAATAACTTGTTACATTTAATAACTCTATGTTTTGACATTCCCTTTGCTATTTTGCAATGAATTTCTTCTTTCTTGGTCTTTGTCATTTTATGTCTATTTCTAATGTCATTTTTGAGAGTCTTAACCACAACTGTCTCTAGAGTTTCCAACTTAATTGGCCCACAGCGAGACTGTTCACTTACAATTACCCTATCCAGTGTTAATAAGTAATCCTTATAATTTCAGCATCAATTGCAACTTTAACTGGCATCGGCAAGAAGGTTTATAATAGCACTTAATTTTCAGAATGTTAAGCTGTAAAAGTCATTTCACCATGCAAAACCAATATCATTTATTATATGTGATACATTATTTTCTTTTTATTTTAATGTAACTGATGTAAAAATACCAAATTCTACCCTGAGAAAAACATGCACACCCAAAACAATGCTATTAATGCTGCTAAGAATCAGAATTAGTGAAAGTCATAAGATCCTAGGAGCAACTGAGGCTGGTTAAGTTTGCCCAATAGCAGGGGACACACTGCCTTTCATGTGCCTGCAGTCTCTTTAAGTTCCCCACAACTCCTGGTGCACCATATAACACTCCACTCACCTGACAGAACGTATTTTTCAAAATTGAAGATTAGTTGGTGAATTGGCGACACTCTTTTAAGCATTCTGCTTCTCAGTGTGGACCTGTTTTGAGATAAATATAGTCATTTTGTTTTTTGTTTCTAAAGATCCTTATTTACCTCTCTTTTGTGTATGACTATCACCACACTTGAAGTGAATCCTTGGGATGCTGTGGTTCAGAAAGGGGAGAAATTTCTAAGAGTCCCCCACCAAGGACACAAACAGAAGATGGCTATGGGACAAAAGCAAACAAAACATGAAAGCAAATCTGGGATAATGAATTGGAATTCAGTGAGTATCTGGAAGTTTACAGAAAGCATGGAACCCGACACCCGTGAACACAAAAAAGAAGCGCTACACACAGGAGTTGTACATCGGTAAAGCGTCCAGCCAGGAGACATGTGGTTGAATGGCAAGCAGAACACAATGGTCTATAGGAACATTAAGAAAATAAATAAATTTAAAAAAAAAAAGAAAGACAAAACAGATAGTGATACTAGAAACAACAGCAGAAGCAAGAAACTAGGGTAATAATGTCAGAAACTTAAACAGGAATATTATAATTAGATGATAAGGAACTCAAGAAACTGAATTCCAGTGAAATGAAATGATGACCTCATTCATAGTTACCCTGATGGTAAATGATCTAGTAAAGAACTGATTTCATAAATGTTTGCCTTGGAAGATCCTACTCTTGAATATCACATATACGGACAACAATCTCACCAGACTTAATACTATTTTTTTAGTGTGTTTATGTTTTCCTTCTACCTTCAGACCATCAATTATCTAAACTTTGGGATTAATTCTGACTCCAACAGAGATTGTATTAGAGAATCACTAGTTGGGCTCAAAGCTTGACTAAGAAATAACTTATTCTTGCCCGCTGGTACCCACAATGTAAATAGTACTGAATTTGAGAAACCCCATATTATAGAATTGGTGGCCCCACAATTGTTCTTATTTAGCAACTGGTACTTCTGAATTATATTTATCATATTGTTGTTTCTCCTAGCAAGGGTCCAGAGAAAGAAAGAAACAGCATGATAGCAGAAGAGGAAGAAGGAAGCCAAAGTCTGTTTTAGACCTGGGTCTCTAAAGCAACACTCCACCACTTTTGCCACATTTTATTTACTAGCATTGAGTCACTAGGCCCAGCTCATACATGTGGGAAAAGGATTACACAAGACAGTGAATACCAGCAAATTAAGATCATTGAGGCCATTTTGTAGGTTGTCTACCACAGTCCTCTTTCTGTCTTTTAACGATTTAATTCCTCCCTTATATAAACTACACTAACTCTCCATAAACCCTCAAATCTTATCCTATTCCAACATCGGCTCAAAACCAGAATCTCATCATCTAAATCAGATTCAAGTATATGAATGAAGCTCCTTGGCCTCAGTTATAGTTAGCATGTCCACATCACACTGTGAGGAGAGGACACATGCAAGTTTGCGCATGGTTTCTCTTGGACTTTGCCTTTTCTTTGACTATACTCACTTTCTATTTGCCGATACTAATCTGTATCCTTTCACTGTAATAAACTGTAATAGTGATTATAATAGCTTTCTCTGATTCCTGTGAGTCCTTCTCATGAAATAACAAACTTGAGGATGAATTTGAAGACCCCCAAAACCCATCTTAAACACTTTGCTTTAAAATATCTTTGGACATATACCCAATTAGACACACTTCCTATTTTTTATTTTCCTGAAGTAGATACTATACTGTCGCTCAGCTCTCTGCCTCTCTATAACAAGTATGTCCTTTCCTACAGTTTCCAGTACCATGCAAGTTATTTCCTGTGGAGGCCTCCCCGGAAAGGTCCTCAACCTCTAGACTTTTACTAACAGTCTTTCAAGACAACTTAGGATTTCTCTAACACTCACTTGAAGTTCCTTCCAGGCTTCACCACCGCCTGCTTCCTAAGCTACTTCCACACACTTAGGTATTTGTTAGAGTGTCATCCCACTCCTAGTACCAAAATCGATATTACTCATCTATAAAAATTTTTCCAAAATTTAGTGGCTTGAAACAATAAGTATTTATTATCACATAGTTTTTGTGGGTTAGGAATCCAGGCATAGCTTAACAAAAGTCCTCTGGCTCAGAGTTTCTCATGAAGTTACAATCTTCATGCTGGCTGGAACTGCCATCTTCCCAAGATTTGTATGTAGGGTGTGCTAACTCACATGGCTGTTAGCAGGCCTCAGATCCTTCATAGGGCTACGCAAACATGTCATTTTCCTTCCTTTAGAATGATGCATAATAGAGTAGGAGCAAGAGAGAGAGAGAGAGAGAGAGAGAGAGAGAGAGAGAAATGGCAAGAGAGGGAGAGCCAGATGGAAGCCAGAGGCTTTTTGTATCCTAATTTTAGAAATGACCTCTCATAACACTTGCTATACTCTATTCATTAGAAAGAAGCCATTAGGCCCAGTGCACACTCAGTGGGAGAAATTTACACAAAGGCATACATACATACAAGGAGGTATTGGTCAATGGGGCCATATTAAGGGCACTCTACCACATCTAACTGGAACAGAAAAAATGAGAGTATACACAATTACCAATATCATAAATGAGAAACTACCATTTTATAGAAATAAAATGATGGCTGGGTGCAGTGGCTCACGCCTATAATCCTGACACTCTGGGAGACTGAGGCAGGAGGACTGCTTGAGGTCAGGAGTTGAGACCAGCCTGAACAAGAGTGAGATACCATCTGTAATAAAAACAGAAAAAATTAGCCAGGCATGGTGGTGCACGCCTGTAGTCCCAGCTGCTCAGGAGGCTGAGGCAGGAGGATTGCTTGAGCCCAGGAGTTTGAGGTTGCTGTGAGATAGGCTGACATCATGGCACTCTAGACCATGTGACTCTGTCTCAAAAAAAAAAATTAAGAAGAAATAAAATGATAATAAGAAAATATTGTGAAAAAATTTATGCCAATATATTTAACAACTTGGGAGAAAAGTACAAAGTTTTTGAAAGACACAAATTACCTCCTATGATCTAAATGTTTGCATCCCCCCAAAATTCATACTTTGAAACCTAATCCCCAATGTGATAATATTAAGAGATGAGGCCTGTGGGAGTTGATTAGGTCATGAGAATGCAGCCTTCATGAATGGGATTAGTGCCCTCATAAAACAGTCCCCCCAAAACTTGCTTGTTCCTTTCATTTTGTGAGGACACAGGAAGCAGGTGACATGCATGAACCAGAAAGTGGGTCCTTATACATGGCCCCCTTCATCTTCAATCCAGCAGTGGCACTTTGAATCCTAGTCATGCTTTAATCTCTCTCATTTTCCCTTGCACTACCAACTGAAAAAAATCTCTACCTTGAAAAGGATTATGTGGTTAGTTTAGATCTGTGCTCTTTTAATTAATTCAAAGTCTTAATTACATTTGCAAAATCTATTTTGGCATACCCTACTCAGGGATATGATATTTCATCATAATCATAGTCTCAGTGATTATTATGGAAATCTTGGGTTGGACATTGAAAAATTCTATCACACTAACTCAAAATTAAACAGATAACATGGATAGCCTCACATTTATTTTTTTTTAAATTGAACTTAGAGTCAAAAACCTTCCCATAAAAAAAACACTAGGCTGTGATGACTTCATTGAAAGTTTGCCAAACACTTAAGAAAGAAATTATACCAAATCTACACAAACACTTCCAGAAAAATTGAAAATGAACAATATTTCCTAATTCATTCTTTGAGGCTAAGATATCAAAACCAAAGACATTAAAAGAAAAAAAACACTGAGCAATATACTTCATGACCATTGAAGCAAAAAAAAAATGGAAATAGAATTTCAACAAATGGAGCCAAACAATATAATAAAAAGTATAATATATCCTAAGTAAAATGGAAGTTTGGTTTAACATTTGAAAATTAATCAATGTAATTCACTCTATTAACAAAGTAAAAGAGGTGATCATATTTTATGATCCATTTTTGATAAAAACCTCCAACAAAGTGAAACTAGAAATAAACTTAAAAGGGCATTTATGAATATCTTAGAGATAAAATCATATTTAATAGTGAAAGGATGAGTTCTTTCCTCCTAAAATCAAAAGTAAGTCAAAATTATCTGCTCTGCTCCTTCTGTGTAACATTATAATAAAGGTTCAAGTCAGGGCAATCAGGCAAGATGAAGAAATAAAAGGCATCCAGATTGGAACAGAAGAATTAAAATTGTCTTTATTCCTAAATGACAAGGTCATCTATAAAAAAATTGCAATGAACTTTTCAAAAAAGCTACTAGAACTAGTAACTGAACATAGCAAAGTTGTTGAAAAAAATGCCAGTAAATAAACATCAATTATATATATGTACTGGTAATGGGAAATCGTACATTGAAAATTAGAAAAAAATAGCATTTAAAACACCTCAAAAATATGAACTACTTATAAATATATCTGACAAATGATGTGAAAGAAGTATACACTAGTATTTACAAAATGTTACTGAGAGATTTAAAGATCCAAATAAATGGAAAGATATGCATCTGAAGATACAATATTCCTAAAATTTCATTTCTTTCCAAATTTCTCTACCTATGCAATGCACCCCAATCAAAATCACAGCAATATTTTTTGCAGAAATTTACAAGAAAATTCTAACATTTATGTAGAAATACAAAGGACCCACTATTTGCTCTCAAGACTTACTTTAAAGCTTCAGTAATCAAGGTAGTATGGTAAATGGTTGAAGACAGATAAGTAGAAAATAGATCAGTAGAACAGAAAAGAGCTGCTAAATATATATTATATATATATATATATATATATATATACACACACACACACATACATGCACACACAACTGATTTTTGACACAAGTGCAAAAGTAGTTCCGTGGAGAAAGAATGAAGTCTTTCAAACAAATGGTGCTGGAATAATTGCACATCTACATACACATAGAAAGAAAAAAGAAAAAACAGAAAGAAAGAGAGAAAGAAAGAAAGAAAAAGAAGGAAAGAAGGAAAGAAGGAAAGAAAGAAAGAAAAGAAAGAAAGAAAGAAAGAAAGAAAGAAAGAAAGAAAGAAAGAAAGAAAGAAAGAAAGAGAGAGAGAGAAGGAAGGGAGGGAAAGAAACCGTGATTCATACCACACAGTTAATTCAAAAATTAACTCAACGTAGTTCATAGGCTTAAATATAAAATATAAAATGATAAAATCTCTAAAAGAAAATATAGGGGAATATGGGTAAACATATCTTAATACTAAAAGTATGATCATTAAAAGAACAAACACATGCATTACATTTTATCAAAACTTAAAAATCCACTCTATTATGGACACTGTTAGGCAAATGATAAGACAAGCTAAAAATTAGAAGAAAATGTTACTACGACACATCCAATTTAAAAAATCATCTAGAATATATAAAGAATACTCAAATTTCAATAATAAGATAATAAACAACTCAATTTAAAAATAGATAAAAGATTCACAGCATTACCAAAAATATGCAGTTATAAACAAGTACATAAATAGATTCTTAGCATTATTAGTCATTAGGGAAATACAAATTAAAACCACAATAATACCACTGCCCATTTAATAGAATATCTAAAATTTAAAATATCTAACCATACCAAGTGTTTGTGAGAACATGGAGGAACTTGCACTTTTATACACTACTCCTGAGAATGGAAAATGGTACAAGCATTTTGGAAAAAAATTGGCACTTTTTTAGACATTAACATACCGTATTACATAACCTCTCCAGATTATCTGCTTCTATGTATTTACTGAGAAAAAATGAAAGCATATGTCTATACATAGACTTGTACACAAATGTTGAAAGTAGTTTTACCGGTAATAAATAAAAACCAGGTAACAGCTCAAATGTCCATCAGCAGGTAAATGAATAAAGAAAGTGTTATATCCATACAATAGGATATTGTTCAGCAATAAGAAGGAACGCGCTATTGAAATATGCTACAACATGGATAAATCTCAAAATAATTATGCTGAGTGAAAGATTACAAAAAAGAGCACATATTATATAATTCCATTTGTATAACACACTAGGATATGTAAATTATTATATAGTGAAGCTTATCAATAGCTACATGTGGAATCACGGGAGGATGGTGATAACTGGCTTAATGGATTACAAAGATTCAGAAGGTAAATTTTAAGGGTGATGTATAAATTCATTACCCTGTTTGTAGTGATGGTGTCATGGGTGTATATTTCTGTCAAAACTTATCAGATTGTACATTTTAAATATGTGTGATTAAATGCATGTGAATTGTTTCTGAAAAATACTAAAAACTATTTTAAAAAATTATTTTAGGCTGGATGTGGTAGCTTACGTCTGTAATCCCAGAACTTTGGGAGGCTGAGGTGGGAGAATCACTTGAGTCCAGGAGTTCAAAACTAGCCTAGGCAAAATAGCAAGAC
This sequence comes from Lemur catta, assembly GCF_020740605.2. NCBI lineage: Eukaryota > Metazoa > Chordata > Mammalia > Primates > Lemuridae > Lemur > Lemur catta. Next base: position 5,510,629 of record NC_059130.1, on the reverse strand, counting down.
CCTGTCTCTACAAAAAAATTTAAAAAGTAGCCAGGCATGGTGCTGCACACCTGTAGTCCTAGCTACTCAGGAGACTAAGCCCCGGAGTGCGAGGTTACAGTGAGCTATGATCAGGCCACTGCACTCTAACCTGAGCGAAAGAGCAAGACTATGCTTTCTAAAAACACAATATATTCTTCTGTTTAAAAACACAAAATAATATTCCAATTTATACTAACCACCTTGTCAAAATAAAAAACAGACAATATAATAATAATAAAAACTTATATACACTACTGTTGAACAACAGATTGTAAGCTCTGCAAGGGCATAAATATTTTAGTTTGTTTTGTTCACTAATTTTTCCCAAGTTTCTGGGATAGTGGTTGGCACGTAATTTATGGTTGATAAATATTAATTTAACATATGAATAAATAAATGAAGCATATATCAGTACATTTTTACATTATATAGTATTGTTGACAATGCTCATTTCACATGATCCAAAAACTTTATGTATCCTATACTTGTCCAAATACACCAGCAAACATATACAAAAGCATTCACTAGAAACCTTGCAATAACAAAAAAGACACAAGTATCCATCATAGGTGAATGACAACCTGTGACATATTCATGCAATGAAATACCATAAATCAAATAAAATGAATTATTACAGAACCACGCATCAGTCATGGCTGAATCTCAAAAATACAAAAAATGATGAATGAAGAAGACAATAACAAAAGCATATGGGCAGTAAGATGACAATGACATAAAGGCAAGAAAAATGCCTTATACATTTGTTTTACTACTAAAATAGCAAAACAATTGTGAAAAATAGAACTATAACAAGCCAAAATTCAGAATTGTGATTGCCCTTGGAGTAGAGAGGAGGAGGATATATAAAAAAAGCACAGACTCTAATGTTCTGTGTAACTGTGTGTATTTACTTTATGTTATTTTGCAATTCATATATATCAAATAGTCCATTAAGACAAAGTCATTTTGAAAAATAAGAAGGAAATGGGAAAAGTGGGAGTTTCATGTATAAGTAATAGCCCCTTGAGTGAGAATGTGGGGAGCTGAATTCTGGGGTGTGCGTGTGGTCGGGGGAGCTGAGGGATGTGCAGGGCTGGACCGAGGAGGCTGTACTTGCTCTGCCGACAGTACTTGTATTAACTTACCTCTTTCTTTCAGGAAGCTTTTTTGATGTTTAAGAGAGCATCCTTTTTTTGTTTGTTTTTGTCCTAAGGATAATCATTGGGCTTCTTTGCTCAGTGGGCCAGGGATACGTGAGAGGAATAGGCAGCAGGCGGTTCTCTATATAGATCTTTAATTAATCCCCTGTCCTCGCCCACTGCTGGAGTTCCAACAGTAGGACGGGCTTCCTCAGCCAACCTGAGAATGTTTCTGGTTCCCTCTCTTCTAGGCTGTGGTTTTCTCTCCTGTTTTACATTATTAACACACTTTTTAAAAATTCTTATCTTGTACAATTTTATTAAGACCTAATTTCCTTTGACATTCCTGCTCCCCTTTTTAATACAATATTCTTAAAAATTCATACCCTATAGGTTTAAGAGGAACACTAGAGGGAAAAATGAAAAGCTATAAACACATGTTCAGTCTGCCATCTTGAACTAGATTTCTGTAATTGTTTTCCAGTGTAAACACACACACACACACACACACACACACACACACACACACACACACAGGAAAAAATACTACATACAAATAAACTGGTTTTAAATAATTAGCTGTTTTAAATTATTTCCTTTTATTCTTTATTAGACTGTGGAGAATTGACCACAAAAAGCAGCAAGTTTCAGTGATTGCTTTCCACTATGTAGCTTACCTCCAAATAAGAGACATCAAGAGCAGTTTGTTCTAGTTTCTTAAATCAGTGTTTCAGATCATTTATTTCTTAGTTTTGGATGAAGAGTATCTACCTGACTATGATGACTTGTGAGAAAAACTTGATCTTTACCAACTAAGGGAGAGTAAGAAAATATATAAACCAAGTGTACATGGGCGCACAGTAGCTTAAGATTTATAAATGACCAGAACAGGTTCTAGCTGACAAAGAGATGACATTCTTATTCATTTTCAGTGAAGGAGCTACATTTCAGCTGGGTTGCTTTGGATCCGAACATGCAGCAAATCTCACAGGAACGTTAGTTACACCAAGCAAGACTTGAATTGAAATCATGCCCTAAGAAAAATGTAAATATATTTGTATTGGAGATGATATTAAAATAGGATTTTGTTCTCTTTGTTTTTTAAATTAATTTTAAAGTTTTCATTACTGTACTTTCCAATAAAAAACTGAGGCCTTTGATACCGAGGTTATTCATATCCGGGTCTAGTCATATTATTTCCATGGAAATTTTGTAATCAATAATCAAGTATCTTCCTTTTTAATATTCAAATTCAAATTAAAATAATGTTGTATATAGCCCCCCTCCCCAACCCAAGGTCTCCTTAGGAGCAGTGGCAATAGAATAGGCACAATGCTATGGTATTTACTAAAATGCATATTTTGAGTTTTAAGACCTGAATTCAAGTTCTGGCAATATTTTTTAGCTGTATCACAATGAGAATATATATTTATTTGGATTGCTGTGAGGATCAAATTAGACAAAATGTAGAAAAGTAGTAAATAAACTTTGCAAGTGTTATTTATATATAATATGGTATATTGCTTGATAAATGTTTGCTTACTCTAATGGAAAATCCCAGGGTGTTTGTATGGTAACAAGATTGCCAAATTGCATAGTGACTAATAAATTTATGATACATCATATTTCTTGGTAATTAAACATTTCAGTTTATACAAAAGTTCTGCATTCATTCGATCTCCCTGTTCTTTTTCAATTTCTCTGCATCTGCCAGATATCCTCAATAGTTCTTCCCTGTCACAACAATCAAATAATAACTATGCAGATTAATTTATCTTTAAGGCCTCCTTATAATCTCTACATTTTTGAAATGGCTCCAGAAAATTTAAACTTTATTTCCACATGAAATCTCCTGAAGATAATTGCAGAAGTTCAAATAAAATACCTGCAATGAAGTTGGCAATTGCATTCATTTTCTATTGATCCAATAATAAATTACCACGGACAGTAGATTTAAATAACACAAATTTACTATGTCACAGTTCTTAAGGTTAAAAGTTCAACATGGAGCTCACTGTGCTAACATTAAGGTATTTAGAGGACTGTGCTTCTTACTGGAGACTCTGGGGAAGAATTCATGTCTAGGTTCACATAGGTCGTTGGCAGAATTCCAGTCCACACAGCTGCAGGAGTGATGTCCCTGATAACTTGTTGGTTATAGGTCTGATCATTCTCCGCATCTATAGACTTTCTGCTTTCCTTGTCTCATGGTCCCTTTCTCTTCAAAGTCAGCCACAGTGGTTCAAATCTTTCCAACCCTCATCTCTCCTGTCTTCTAATCTTTTGATACGTCTTCTCTGACTGACTCTTCTGATGTTTTCTTCCAGTTTTAAAGGTCCATGTAATAATCCAGAATAATATCCCTATTTAAAATCAGTTTATTAGAACCTTAACTCCATCTGCAAAGTGCCGTTTGCCATATATCATAACATATCCACAGGCATGTGGTATCATTGCAAGAAGATTATGGCTCAAGTTGGCCAAAGATAACAGTATCTAATAGGTAAACCATCAATGAGAAGATAAGGAAAAAAGTAATATCCTACAAAATGATCCTATGAACACTTTTAGATACTCCAGTTCTAAAGAAGACATTTGTCCTAAGAAATACTGAAATAGGGCAATTTTGAAAGACAAACCCATATAATTCTGTTAGTCTTGATATATGTTAAAATAAAACTTTTCAATATAACATGTATACATGTAGTTTATCTTTTTAACTCTATCAACACATTTTGGATTATTTGCTTCCAATTATTTGACTAATGTGAATTATACCAAACTCTAGCAGAATTCAAAGATGCCTTAGACCTTACTTTTATTTGCAAGCAATAACTCAACTAGTTTTCTCCCAAAAGAGAGGAGAAAGACTGCATTTCTTCCATTTTAATTCTTTTGTTAATTACATTTTTATGCCATAGGAGACCAAGTTCCACATGATGGTGATGGAAAGGTAATGATATCAAATACTTAATCATTAAGTAATTAAGATGTTGGTGACTTTGTCAGTAAAATTTCAAATGCCTTTGTTGTTTCCCAGATTACATTTACAAAAAGATATTCACAATTTTTATGATTAGACATTTGAGAATGCCTTCTAAGTGAAATAAATAAAATTTTAAGACACTTGATTCTTTTTCTTCTTTATGAAGTCCCCCTTATCAGATAAAAATTTACCTCTGTCAAGAGTAAAGGTTCAATAGTGAAATATCCATATTTCCACAATTGAAATTCTGAATGTGTTCCTCAGTATCTATATAGATTAAAACATTATATTGCATATCTTAAATTATTTATATCATATCTTTAAAATAAAATGAATCACAACTGAAGACAGCTATGAATATAATACAATCCATTAAAAACCGATTTACTAACATATTTAATCTGAAGTCAGAACTTCATCTCTGTCCTAAATTCAGCACTAACTAGCTGAGTCATTAAGATCATTTGTTTTTCCACATGTGCTTATTTTTTTTTATGCTTTAAAAAATATTGCTGAGTGATCTTTATGCTTTACATATTTCGGGCTAAGTGCTTTAATGGCGGCAAAATAACATCTTGGTTAAGAGCAATAACGCTGGAGAAACCACAGGCTGCCTAGTTCAAATCCTGACTCTATCATTTATGAGTACTGTGACTTTGGGCACATTATTAAACTTCCATATGCCGCATTTTATTTATATGTAAAATGCAGGAAATTACACAAAATGAGTATGTACTTCACAGGATTATTTCAAAGATTTACACCGTATTATTTGTAAAGCATTTAGAAGAAAACTTGGCACATAGAAAATATCATAAAAGGTTAAAAACCATTATATTTTAAAGTGTATTTAAGTTTTGTGACCAGTAATCTTTTGAACATATGGCAATTTGTTTGGGCTTGATTATTAAATTTAGTTTATTATATAATCTAATAGTCTGGTTTATAATGATATCTTACATTTACCAATCATAGATTTCCAAGTGTCAAAGAATAAGAATATTAATATATAAATTTACCTGTATAACTATGCTAAATATGAGTTCCATCTCAGCTGATATTTAAATAATTGAATAATAGCTTGAAAAGTGGTTATTTTAAGCAGAGAAATTTATAAAAAAAAAAGAAAGGGCACAAATATAAAATGGTCTACTGTATTCAAGAAACTGCTAAAATTTTTATAGAAACCTTTGTTCTTTTAGTTATTCATAACAGACACCCAAATAAATCATTATAAGAATATCAGGCTGTTTCATTGAACCCAAAGTCCAAATTGGAGTTAAATAATGACAAGCCCAAAACTAGAACACATCAAGGTTGGGTGCAGTGGCTCATTCCTGTAATCCCAGCACTTTGGGAGCCTGAGGCAGGAGGATCATTTGAGTCTAGGAGTTCAAGTCCAGCCTGGACAACGAGATCTCATCTCTGAAAAAAATTTAAAAAATTAGCCAGACGTGAAGGCTGTAGTTCCACCTACTTGGAAAGCTGAAACATGAGGATCGCTTGAGCCTAGGAGTTTGAGACTGCAGTGAGCTATAATAGTGCCCCTGCACTCCAGCCTGGGTGACAGAGTGAGATCTTGCCTAAAAAAACAAACATATAAAAAAAAAAAAAACTAAAAAAAAAAAAAAAATGTCTACAACACATCAAACTCATTCCATCTGGCATAGCTGGTTTCTTCTTCCTGGCTTCATTTTCCTTTTTTTCTCCACATGACAAAGAAATGTGACCTAAAAAAAATGAAAGACAAAACAAAAGAAATATGGCCAATAAGAATTTGCAAAATGTAAATCTTTACTACTTTAACCAGCTGGAGAGAGCATGGCCTTATTGCTTTGTTTTACCTCTTGAGCTTTTATTATATATTGGTGCTGAGCTTTAGCTTCTGGGTGACTTGACACTGGTAAGTGTCTGTTGTGCTGATCAATGCATAATTCAGATCCGAGTACTTCCTACGGGGCCAGTCTGGTCTTGACAAATTCCCTCAGTGTTTGCTTGTCTGAAAAAGTCTTTTCTTCTCCCTAATATAAGAAACTTAGTTTTTTCAGGAGACAAAATTATAGGCTGGCCATGAATCTTTTTAAGAACACTGAGGATGGGCTCTAATCCCTTCTGGCTTATAAAGTCTCATTTGAGAAGTCTGCAGTTAGCCTGATAGGATTTCCTTTGTAAATTACCTGTTGTTTTTGTCTTACAGCTCACGGGAGTTCCTCCTTTGTACTAACTTTGGCCAGTCTGATGACATATGTCGCTGTTTGCCTGCTTGCAATGAATATCTCAGGTATTCATTGAGCTTCTTGTACCTGAATATATAAATTTTTAGCAAGACCACAGAAGTTTTTTCTAATATTCCCTCAAATAGGTTTTCCAACCCTTGTGTGTTTTCTCCTTCACCCTCAAGGATGCCTATAATTCTTATGTTTGGCCTCTTTACATAATTCCATATTTATTGTAGGCTGTGTTTATTCCTCATATTTTTCTGTTCTTTATCTTTGACTTGTGTGATTCAAAGATGTTGTCTTCAAGCTCTGAGATTCTTTCTTCTGTCTAGTCTAGTCTATTGTTAAAACTTTGGGCTGTGTTTTGTATTTCCTTGAATGAATTTTCATTTCCAGAAGTTCTATATGATTTTTTTAATAATTCAATTTATTTAGTGAATTTTTCATTCATTTCTTGTACTGTTTTTGTGGTTTCTTTGTGTTGATTTTCTACTTTTTCTTGTATTTTATGGAGTTTCTTCATAATAGAAATTTGGAATTTTTTATCTGTCATTTCGGTATTTTCATTTTGGTTGGTATCCATGGGTAAAGAGTTGTTGTTTCCTTTTGGGGGTGTCCTTTTGCTCTGATTTTTCATATTTCTGGAGTTCTTTTGCTGATTCCTTCTCATCTGGCCTCTCAATCGAGTCCTGAGGGTACTGGGTCTGGCTTGCAGGTCTGTTCCCGGGAGCCCAAAGGTCAATCCTTTACAGAGCCAGAGAGAAAAGTGCTGGTCCTGAGTTGCCTATGAGGGGTTCAAGCAGGTTTGATGATCCTCTTGTTTTGCCTCTCTCCTGCTGTCTTCACCTCTTCCCCGCAATGTGAATTGCGTTGGTTTCCCTGCTTAATCTATGACATGGCAGGTGGTACTTGTATGAATCAGTCACACCCTGTTAGCTTGAGTCGAAAGGCACTATGATGAGCTATATAGTTGTTCTTCCCAAAATTGCCATTTCTTGGACCCCCTACACCCTGTATAATTGAATCAGTAAATTCTGTAAAGGGTGTGCAAATTGACCTCCCTCTCAGTTGGTGACCTTTGCCCAATCCTTATTCTCTGCCACAATGGAGACAGGTGGGGGAGTGTGGCTGGCAAGATTTCACTCTTTTCACCAACTTCTCCCTACACATATATATCTTTTTGCTGGTATGACTTTTGTGACACACTAGGTTTATTTTTCACTTCAAAACACCTTTAAAATGTCTGGGTTTGTTTTATTATGGCTTTAGTTATTGTTGCCTACAATACCACCATGAATCGTTCTCCTCAAATTTTTCTACCTATATGATTGTTCTCACCCTGAAAAGCCCTATTCATACCAATAACACAGGTTTTATCATTTCTGATTGCTAAAACCTTTATATCTATCAAATGTGTATACGTTAACAAATGTATATTGTGTTACCTTCAGTATGTCTGTTGCTTCTTGAAAACATTTTCAGCTTCTTTACATTCACCACAACACATTTCTTTACACGAAAATCGAGTTGGCTTACATATTGAACACGGACATTATAATTTAATTGAAATTTGAAATTACTACATTATTGAATTTGATTGTATGCTTCCACTTAAATTAAATTACAGTAGGAAATTGGTGGTTCTCTGCTGTTTCTTTAAAATTTTACAGAATGTATTGTATTCTGTGGTGTGTGTAAACACAAAAGAAAAGAAACTACAGAATATAGCACCAGTTTTTAATGTAACATGGTGAAGACACTTTAAGGCAATGATATCACATTGTTTGTTTAATTTGAGAAATACGAATACATGATGCATCCTGAAATTTGTTCATATAACAAAAATACAATGAAAATTTTTAAATAGTCTTGTAGAAAGTTAAATTGCATTTTGCGAGAGGTTTATAGTGTGTGAGATTTTTTTAAATGCTAGCTTTACTTAATATTTGAAGAGTTGAAATATATTTTCTTCTCTGTAGAAAAAAGGCTTTCACTGTAACTATAAGGTCGCAGAGCAGCTATTTTCTTCGGTCTAAGAATTATTTCATAATGTGAAAGCTTGACTGAACGAGTGGAAGAGTAAATTTACTATTTCTTTACAGATTAGCAAAGATAACAGAATTTTATAAATGAGAGGTGTAAGATTTTATGTTACTGCTGAGCTTTGTTTTGGCAAAAAGAGATATATTTGTTCCCTTCAAGAATGTATAAATCCTTCTCAAAATTAAGCTTATCTTTACCTTTATTTTTCATGGATGCTTTGTTGGATGTAGCATCTGGATTGCAAATCTCTTTTTTAAAAAATTTTGTTCAGTACTTTAAAGATGTTACATTGTCTTCTGAATTATATTCTGATGAGCAATTTGTGTTATTTCTTAATTGTGTTCCCTATCCTATCATTTTTTTTCTTTGCCTGTTACCTCCTATTACACATATGTCGGAGTTCTGGATATTACCCAATGGAAAACTGAAGGACTATTTGTTTTTTCTAGCCTATTTTTGCTCTTGTGCTTCATTTTGGGTAATTCTATCTTCGTCTTCAACTTCACCAATCCTTTTTCAACCTTGTCTAATTTTCACATAAACCTACACTGTGTTTATTTCATTGCAAGTATTGTATATTTTAGGCTCCGGAAGTTCTATTTCTTAAGTTTCCGTAAGTCTCTTTATTATGTTATGCTTTTCTTTAAGTAGTTAAATATGTCAAAATAGTCCTTTTAAAGTCCTTGACTACTTATTCCATCTTCTTTGCCATTTTTTAGTCTGTTTATATTAAGTTTTCTCCTATTCATGGATCATATTTTCTTGCTTCCTCACATGGCTTATAGTTTTTATTAGATGTTAGACATTTTGTATGTTATGTTGTTGAGTATCTGGACTATATGGCTTTCCTATTAAGAATGTTAAATTTTGTTCAGGCAATTACTTGATTTCCTTGTGAATCAGCTCATGCCTTTTGAGGAGAGTTCAAAAACTGTGGAGGTTTAATTATTAGTTCCTTTGTCTAGATGATTATTTTTCTCTTATTTATAGGGTGACTGTAAAATCCTAAGATGTAACACAACCTTAGTAGCATGCATGTAAATGAGATATTTTCAGGAAAAGAATTATCTTCAGATTCTCGATCTTGGCACCGGTGCCTCACAACTGTGTGTGTGTCTGTCTCGTTTGCTTTGATTGTTCATGGTTCCTTCCTGCTTCTCTGTATCTTTGCCCATCTGCCTTGCTTTACTCTTTGAGTGTACTTATGGCTTTTGATGGCCTTCAAAATATTTTATTATTCTGACCGATATGATCTCTGTACATTCTAGACTTTGGATTTCTCAATGGCTTCATGATGTGACATCTCTTTTGACTGTAAATGTTGAGGGTTCTGTGAAAAGCCTGACAACAGATTAGTATTGAATCTTTTCATTTATCCTCCTGAGACCTAGGGAGGGCAGTGAGCATAACCGTCTTCCTTCCCATTTTTTGCTAATAGCATTAATATTTTTGAAAAATAAGAAACAGATTTCAGATGAATATCTGCTTAAAGCAATTTGGGCTCCTTGAAGTAATTGCTGATTCTAGAACACGGGCAGAATGGAAAAAGAGAGCCAAGAATATCTTGTGCCAGTAAGAGGAGGCTTTTCAAAGGCTAATTGGGTCATGTCAAAAGGACATAGGAGCCCAAATAAATAGTATCTCACTGGCCAAATTTGGAACAGTAAGAGGGATTTAAATAATAATTACTCCAATTGGATGAAAAGTTTGAATTAATAAAAAAATCAATTTGTCTGAGTCTACTTAAAGAAGGAAAAGCCCATTATGCTCAAAAAAGAGAAAACAAAATAAAAAAGTATTCCAACTAATGCAATTACAATATTAAAAGCTATTATAATGCTGAAATGTTATTGATGCTTTTATTTTATTTTCCTATAGAAATTCATATTATTTTCTATCCAAAACTATAATTCTTTTGAATTTTTTTAATATTTTCAGCAGCATAAAATGAAACTCTTAATCATCATCAGTAGTTTCTTTTAATTGATTTTCATGTTATAACAAAGAAAAAATTTAGCCAACCTCTTTGTTGGGGATAAACTTGTATTCAGTGACTAATTAGGCAGGTAATTTTTTGGCAAAGAGTAATAAATCTGAACATAAAATCATTGTGATGCTTACTGTACTATTTGAATAAAAGGGTTATCAGAGATACAGAGTAGTAAATGTGTGCTGATATTGTCTTAGAAATAATTTTAATCAGCAGATAGTTTATTCTTTGCTTTGCTTTCTAAATTAGTGTTGGTTTTCATAACTGATAAGCCCTAGTTGCCGGCAATATTTCCGGGAGCTTTCAATGGCATTACGAATATTAACTTAGGAAAGAAAAATATTAAAAATTCAGTTAGTTTGTTGAATTATAACTGCCCAAAACGTCATGATTAGATAAGCTTCTCATCCTTTGCAACTATCCATAAAGTTTTGCTCCCAGATAAACAAGCTATTGTATTTAATGACTATACATTTCCAGATAAGTAGAAGATGAGAGAATTTTGAATGAGCAGAGCAACATGACATGAGCTAAAGAAAAATTTTCAGGCTGAATGATTTATAAAATGGTAAATGTGAGAATAATTAATTTTTGATTTTTAATTTCTTTCAAATAATGGACTATTTAAAGCATAATTGATAAGACTATATTGTTTTAAACTTGTAGGAAAGTAAAATGTATGATAATAATAGCACAAAGGACAAAAAAGGGAAATGAAAGTATATTCTACAGGATTCTTTAATTTATATATAATGCTATAATACCTTCTAAAATCGTTCGTCATAAATAAAGGTATATATTGTAAGTCTAGCAAACATTAAAGCATAAAACAAAGAAATATAGCCAATAAGCCAGCAGAGATGTTTCTCACTCCCCTCATTTAGCTTTCTAAAATCCTTCTACCTGGAATAAATTTTCCTCAGTTTTCTCTCTTCCCCACCCCCTCTATACCTTTAACCCTAGCTTAGAATTTTCAGTCACTATATCATATACAAAATATTTCATATATTCTATCTCCAAGCCCTAGTCATGTAGCCCACCGTACTATGTGCACACACCTATTTATTGGAGTATAACATTATTTATAAGGGTTTTCTTTAATAAGCTAGATACTAAAGTAGGTATTAGAGATGTGTCAGTTTTAACATGAGTTTTGGATGGGACATTCAAACCACAGCAATCAGTGAGCAAGTTAGAAAAATTTCTCTTCTAACAAAGTTCATAGTCCATGGAATATTAAGTGTGTGATAATTATAGCTAAAGATAATTACAATAAATCTTGTTCTCATTTATCTCTGCTGCCCTATTGCCTAGGGAATGCCTGAATCATAGAAAGTGCTCAATAAATAATTATTGGATGAATAAAGAAATGGCATCATGACTTTAATGCTGTTCTCTGATAAGGTCTTCTCTGATTTCTCCAAGAAATATGAGCATCCACAGCTCTTTGTTCATGTCACTTCCTAATAGCATTTATCATCATATTGATAATAACTTATGTGCTTAAATAAGTTTGAATGACTGGAGGGTGAATTTTGCACATTTTCTATGAATAATCTGAATATTTTCACATTAGTAAACATTCTGAAGTCACCCTTTCTTTACTATTGTTCTGAATTCCATTTGACTAATTTTTTTAATGGAAAAACACCCTTGCATTACTGAAATAAAGTCTTCTTATTCATTATATATTACTTTCTATATATTGTTGGATTTCATAATGACTTAGAAATTTTTTCCTCTATTTTATACTACAAGAAAGAGTTTGTGTAAGATTGCTGTTAAATATTTAGAATATTTAAATATTTAGAATATTTAGAATAATTAGAATTATTAATATTTAGAATAATTCACTGGGGAAAGCGTCTGGACCTGGAATTTTATTTTTGTGAATATTTTTATGAAGACTTTCTATTTCTTTCATAGATAGGAGGTTAATCATACTTTTTATTTCTTGTATTAGTTTTGGGAAATTTTGAATTTTGAGGAATTTGTTTATTTCATTTAAATCACAAAATTTATTGTTGCAAATTTGTTCATATTACCTCAGCTTTTTAACAATTGTTGACAGTATTTTCTTTTTGTTCCCACTATTAAAATTTGTGCTTTTTTTCTTTATCATTCTTTCAATAATTTATAAATTTAGTAATTGTTTCAATAAACATAATTTGGGCTTGAAAATATTCTCTATTTCTCTATTAGACATTCATTTTTGTGGCATTAATTTCTGCTTTTCTTTTGTTATTCCTTTATTTTACTTTCTTTGCATTTGATTTACCATGCTTTTTCTAGCTTCTGGGGTTGGAAATTGATATCATTGGTCTTTAAACTTTTTTTTTATGATATGTTCATTTCATTCTTAAAAATGTCTTATTTATGTACGTGAGTTTGATATATATCTTCTTACAATTAGGTTAAAAATATTTTCTAATCTCCATTGTTACACTCTTTTGACCCTTGGGTTATTTAGAAGTGTATTGCTTAAATTCCAAGAAGTTAGGAACTTCATTCTTAATTCTTAGCCAATTTAAAGAAGGTCACAGATGTACTCTGAACTCTTGAAGTGCCCTTTATAATTCAGTATATAATCAATTTTGATAAAAGTTACACATAGTCTTTAAATAATATGGCTTTTGTCATTGTTGGATTCAGTTTCTAAATTTGTCAATTTGGTTAGTTTATAAATTGTGTAGGTTTTTCAAAAAGCCACTGATTTTGTCATTTTATTCTGTTAGCAAATGATAAAGACATGTTAAATTCCCCCATTCTGATTATTCTTTTGTCCATTTCTGTTTTTAGTTGTCAGATTTCGCTTTATATAAAACTGTGCTACTGGGTAATATAGATTTAAATTGCTTTATCTTTCTAGCAAATTGATTGTTTAATACATTTAAAAAGTCCTGTGAATTTGTAGTCATATGTCTTAACTTACATTTTACTTTATCTAATAGCAGTATACCTGCATAAGCCTTCTTGTGATCAAGGTTTACATGGTAACTTTTTAAAAATTATTCTTTTACTTTCAACTTTTCTATGTCTTTTCTCTGGATTTAGAGTTGTAGTTTGATATGAATAGTCTTAAAGCATTTTAGAAACGTCATTTTATTATCATATGGCTCCTATCTTTAGTGTTGAGAAATACTGTTGCTCCTTTGAAAGTAATTTCCTCCTTTTGGTTAAAGATTCTTCTCTTTGGCTTTGGTTATCAGCAGTTTTACTATGATGTGCTTTAGATTCACTGAGCTTCTAGAGTCTATTGGTTGATATTATCTTTCAGTTTGATATAATTTTTTGTTATTTCAAATATTGCATTTGTCACCTTTTTTCTTTCCTACCTTCTTGGACTCCAATATCATATATGTTAAGGATTCCAAATACATGTATAGTTAACTATGTTCTACATGTATCTTAAGATCTCTTTTCTTCCTATCCTTTTTATTTTTGTTTTTCTACCCCAAAATATACATTTTCTATTGAACTGCCTTTCAATTTATGAACATGATTTTTGCTCTTTCCAGTCTATTGTTAATCCCATATAATGAGATCATAATTGTGGGCACAGTAATTTTGAAATTTGAGAATTTCCATTAGATTTTTATATATTCTGTTTTATTATTGATATCTTATATTTTTAAATTCATTTGTAGTCTTTTTTTCCTCTATTTTGTTAAACATGTAAAAGCTATAGTCCCTATCTGCTATTTCTAATAACATAATCATGTACATCTGTTTCTATTATATATTTTTTCTCTTGGCATGTCTAATAATTTTTGATTAACTACTAGGCATAGTGTAAACAGGCGTTACAGGTTCTACATGCTATCGTCCATCAAAATGAGTTCACCTTTCTTCTTCTAAGCAGATAAATTGATAAGCTAATTGCATCCTATTCTAAATAGAGACTGAGATGAATTAAATTCGGTCTGCAACTTTGCTAAAACAAAAAATACTCCTACTTTTCCCCTATTCTTAGATATTGCTCTTCATACTTTCAACTGGTTTCCTGAGCACTATTAGACCATAAGATACTCTATTCTGCTTTTCAGAAGTCTTGAGCTTATCTGATTATCCTACCACCTTGTAGAAGTTCTGAAATGGGCAAATGTCTGGAAGAGGAAATCAGCCCTTTGCTGATTCTACTCAATTCACTTCTGTCATTCCAACTCCATGTAACTGCAAAAAGCTCTACCTTTTGCAGTCTGTTCTAGCATCACATCTGTCCAAGCCCAATTCTTAGTTTTCACAACTGGCAAACATCATCAAGGAAAAAAGAGTTATAGATTATCAACTAGTCTTTAAATATGACTCTCAGATATATTTAAACTGTTGACTTTTGTAGTTTATCAAAACTTTCTAAATGTTCTCAGTGGGGCCATTTGTCTACTGTAAATAACTTCATCCTACCTAAAAGCTGTTTCTCAATATGAAAAGAAAATCACTTCTCTGCTCTTCTCCACTCCACTCTTCTCCACCCAAACAAAATTCCAAAAGGTGCAGCACTCTTCTCAATGTTTCCACAAATCACTAGGTGTGAAATGCAATGAAGGATGCTGCTTTCATTCTCCTTATGTCTACGTGTAATCTCTTTAAATCCCTACACTCTTGGCTCATTTTTTGTCTTCTATTGTTAGCTGCCCATGATTATGCCTGATGTTTCCTTTGGTTAACTTTTTCCCAAAAACACAGAAAGAAAATACAATACACAAAATTAATTTTTCAGTACCAAAATCTCACCAACAAAATGTTGTAGAGTGTTGTGGATGTTTGACTGATGTTTAAGATATGATAGAGTGAAATCATAACATTTAATTTCTTTTTTTTTCCATAGGCACCATCTGGTTTTATTTTTATATGGATTACAACAGGAATAAAAGTCAAATTCCATCTTCTGTCTTCATATCATCATAAACATGCTCAAAAACAACAAAATATCAGTGTGTATGTTTGCATGTGTGTGTATGCACATATATATTTTGAAGTTTCCTAAAGAAGAAAAAAACATTTAATTTCTTTTTAATGAATTCATTAAAATGAATTCATTTTTAATCTCTTCTTCATGATTATAATTTAATTTCTTCCTCATGAATACATACATATGTATATAGGCATATACAAAACACTTTAAATTTAATATTATACATCATGCTTACTGAGTCCATTCACCTTCGATCCCATATAATCCTCCCCTATGTTCTTAATCTCTTAGGTTTTGTCCTTATGACATGTTGCCGGAATCCTCTTCAATCTTTCTAAAGAAAGTCTTAATTTTTTTATCTTCTCTCATTCTTAAGTTTGCCTCTCCCTTACCCCCACCTCTGATGGATATCTTCCCTGTGAGCCACTGGGTAAAAACTGAAAATTTCTCTTTCTATTTGATGTCGAATTATAACTGTGACCCTCTCCCATCACAATCCACATTGGACCTTATCTTTCTTAATCAAAAGACCTAGTAATATCCCAAAGAAAAAGACTCTTTTTCTCCCATTGTTTTTTGTTTTTTAACAATTGGTCAAATGAAGGTCAGTATTTAAAATAGTCTTTTTTGAGATACCTCTATACAAGTGAAGAGAAAAGTAATTATTAATAATATATAATTGTGAAGCTACTGAGTGAGATATGATTGATGTCACCGATATTTGTTATTTATAAACCATTTTTTTTAAATAATGGTTTTAGCTCACCAAACAATGGTATTGCTTTTCTTTCAAAGTCAATGTTCTTTCAATGGCAAAAACTGGGTAATGAGAAATTTATATAGATTTATTTCACTTGGGCATGCATTGAAAAGGAATATTTGTGTGGTAGCATTATTTAAAATCAGAGAGCTTTATTGCAATTTGGTTTTGCCAATCATTGGCTATGTTACCTTAAGTGACAAAAGAAGAGTACTCCTTGTTTTTGAATCTCTCTTTCCTCAAATGTAAAATAAGTTTTTAGACTACCTACTCTGAAGGGTTATTATAAGGTCTAAAGGCAAAATCACGCAACCATTTATCCTTCACTCAGTGCTTACTTCGAGCTCTATGTTGAATGTTGTGGGAAGAGATGTAAAAGATACAGTTCCAGGTCTGAAAGTGATCAGTGTCCAGTGAGAAAAACAAAGACACAGACACATGATTACAACTCTATGTGATAAATGTCATGGCAGAAACAAGCTTAGGATGTAATAGAAAACTCGACAAAGGCCGCCTAAAACAGCCTGAAGGGGATAGAAAAGAAAAAATGGAGATGTTAAACCAAATACAGAAGTTAGGAAAAGAAATTGAAGGTAGAAGGAGCTGATTGTGTAAAGGCCTGTTGCACGAAAG
Source organism: Lemur catta (assembly GCF_020740605.2). Classification (NCBI taxonomy): domain Eukaryota; kingdom Metazoa; phylum Chordata; class Mammalia; order Primates; family Lemuridae; genus Lemur; species Lemur catta. The sequence goes on along the minus strand of NC_059130.1, from coordinate 5,493,923 downwards.
TGCATGGTATTTTGGAAGAGTTACAAGTAAATCAATATAACTACAATATTACCACCTAACAATTAGGAGAATTGATTCTAGAGAGGGTTGGGTCCAAATGCCAAAATGCTTTTGTGCCATGCTAAGGGATTTATATTTTTGTCATGAAGTCAATGGGGAACCACTGAAGGATTTTCAGAAGAATAAGATTTGCATTTTGGGAGGATCTTCACATTCTTGTTAAGTGCTCAGTCCTGATTATATAAATGATAATCTCTTTGCTGAACCTGAATTCATGGATTTGCAAAAGATTAAAGTTAATTAGAGAAAGAACCCATGGCATAGCCTCATTAGCCTAAAAATTTACCAGTCACATTTCTGTCATGTTTGACTAAATACTAAAGGGCTGGGCATTAAACTCCATGAACCATTAAAAATCAATGAATTTTCATGCCATCCGTATGGCAAGCTGCATGGTCTATACCAAACTTCAGCACATTTTATCTTCTTTTAGTACGTCCAAAATATCAAGCTGTGAGTTTCTTTACAAAAATCTATATCAAGGGGCTACCATAGGTTGGAAGAAGATATAAATGTTAAACAGAGCAAAGTGGGTAGGTAAAAAGTACGTTTTTTGATGGGTTCATGGATTTTTCTGCAGCATGCCTAACCTGGATTATCTTTTCTAAATTGATGACTTTGTCATCCAAGCCCAAATTAAAATTCTTCCAAAAATCAAGATTTTATTATGCTTTAATAGGTCCAGAATCCTGCCTTAAGATAAAAATTTTATTGGCTTTACAAGATTTTCTCTGTACACAATGTTGAATATTATCTGATGCCTGTGATCATCAAGGTCTTGTCAAAGTTGATTGATTGTTCATTCTTATATTTTTCTAGGTATCACATGGAAAATGACAGTTCTGTGACTTCAAAAGTTTTAAGAAGCTCATTCTAAAAAGGAAAATAGGGCTGGGTGAGGTGGTTCACGCCTGTAATCCTAGCACTCTGGGAGGCCAAGGCCGGAGGATCGCTCGAGGTCAGGAGTTCGAGACCAGCCTGAGTAAGAGAGAGACCTCGTCTCTACTAAAAATGGAAAGAAATTATCTGGACAGCTAAAAATATATATAGAAAAAATTAGCCAGGCATGGTGGCACATGCCTGTAGTTCCAGCTACTCAGGAGGCTGAGGCAGGAGGATTGCTTGAGGAGTTTGAGGTTGCTGTGAGCTAGACTGACACCACGGGACTCTGGCCAGGGCAACAGAGCGAGACTCTGTTTCAAAAAAAGAAAATAATATGTATTAGTTTTGTCTCTTTCTTGTTTGAAGTGGGGAGGTATTACAATAATTTTCAATTAATGCTCAAAGGTAATAGCAACAGAATTTAAAGACCTTGAAATGCATATTACAGTTCCTATAAATGAAAGGAGTCAGATTATTTTAGAGGAGTAATTTCTCTATTAAGAATGTTTTGGGGCTCAGAAAATGATACCCTAAAGGGAAGGCCTAAGAAGCAGCCTCAGTGGCAAAATCTCTCTCTGACCTCCTGCCCATCTACTTTCACTCCTCATGCTACCCCGTGGCAAGCCATAGAAACTAGAATTCCTCTTCACCAAGGCAGGTTGTAGAAACAAGAACCCATTTTCTCCAAAGCCAGCCATAAAGCCTAAGAATATTACTCTAACCTTCCCCTACCTTTCTGTATACCAGCTGGCCATAAAGAAATTAAAACCCTCATTCCAGAGAGGTCCTATCCCATACCCAGAGGAATGACTACTGCACAGAGAGGCCAAGAAAAATCTGAACAGACGGACTTTGCTGAATTTCTCCATATAGTCTATTAGCATTAGATCATACTCTTTTCGTCCAATCCTATTTCTACACAGCTGTCCATACTTCACTGAACCTAAGCGTAAAAATGAAGTGTTTCCTGTGTTTTGGGGTCTTCATTCTGAAGTTTCCCATGTCATGTAAAAGTATGATCAAATAAATTTTTTATGCCTTTCTCTTGTCAACCTGTCTTTGTTATTAGGGTGTCAGCCATGATTTTTATGAAGGCGAGAAAAGGGAGCACCCCCTTCCTGCCCCTACAAATGAATGCTTCTAAGGACAGACTGGCTCAGATCTGGTTATTTGATACTCGTTGAATTTTATTTGATAAAATTAACACATACAAATAAAGTATTACTAACCTTCATATCTGAGTATCTTCTGACATCAGTTTTCTCACCAACCACCACCGCATACCTCAAATTATCTTATTCTTGATTTATTTGAAGGACATTTTTTTTAAACTTCCATGAAAATAAATGTTTGCTGTTCTTGTTTCTTTGTGCATTTGTTTTTGGTAAAACTATTTCATTGAAAAAAGCCCTTGTTCTAAAAATGTCTAGATTTAATAAAATTATATAAACATTTGGGTCATATTATATAACAACCAAACATGGAAAATAATTTCAAATCAACATGCCATGCCAAGGTTTTTAGAAAGTACTATAGAAATGCTAGGTATCATCAAAAAAATGCATTTCAAACTTTCCTACCATTAAATAGCAGAATTTGGTTAAAATAAAAAAACTATCTTGTTTTAATTTTTTTTCCATTTTACTTATAGTTAAACTAATGCATTAAGCTATATTATGCAGTACCCAGATTTCCTACTGCTCCCTAAGATCAAATATATTTAAGAGATTATAAACCCCAAGTATTTAACACAACCTGAGGATACAAATAAAATAGCAAGTAGAATCCATAAAAAGATAAATTCTAATGTCTACATAGAAATATTTGTCTTATTATTAACAGAATGTATCAGTTTACCTTTGTCTAAGGGCCCCAAATATAAATTTTTCCATTTGATTTGATGTCAAAATCTAAGGATAGCACTTAAAAAATAGCAAGTAGAACATTGAAAGAAAAAACTGTAATTTTTCTATCTAAGTGATAGAGAAAGAAATGGCTGTGTGTGTGTGTGTGTGTGCTTTAAGAATGGTCAGTATAGTCTCTCTCGAGAAGACATTCCCAGTTGATGGTGTGTCAATATTCAGGAGTGTTATGCTTAAATTAAAGAAACTTCATCAGGCTGTTAGTTTTCCTCAAATAGTTTTTCACTCATTTTTTAAATTGTAAAATAAACATAACACAAAATTTTACCATTTAAATCATTTTTAAGGGTACATTTTAGTGGCATTAAGTACATTCAAAATGTACTATCACCACTATTCATTTTCAGAATATTTTCATTGTACCAAACGGGAGCTATGTACTCATCAAACATTCCTGTTTTTCTTAGTCCTGGTTACCTCTATTATAATTTCTGTTTCTATGAATTTGCCTATTGTAGGTACCTCACAAAAGTGGGCTCAAATATTTTTTCCTTTTGTGTCTGGCTTATTTCACATAGCATGTTTTCAAGGTTTATAGATGTTGTAGCATGTAACAGAATTTCATTCCTTTTTAAATCTTAATAATATTCCATTTTATGTATGTACTACATTTTTGTTTATCCTTTAATCTGTTGATGAATATTTGGGTTGTTTCCATCTTTTTTCTGTTGTGAGTAGTGCTGCTATGAACATTGGTGTGCAAGTGTCTGAGTCCTTGATTTCAATTCTTTTGGATACATACCTAAAAGTAGAATTGCTGGATCAAATGGTAATTCTATGTTTAACTTTTTGAGGAACTACCATACTGTTTCCATGGTGTCTACACCATTTTACATTCCCACAGCAGTGCACCAGTGTTCCAATTTTTCCACATCCTTGCACACTTGTTATTTTCTGTTTTATTTTGCTTTGTATGATAACAGCCACCTTAATGGGTGTAAAGTGGTATTTCATCATGGTTTTAATTTTGATGTCCCTAATGATTAGCGCTGTTGAGCACCTTTCCATCTTTTTATTCGCCATTTGTATGTCTTCTTTGGAGAAATGTTATTCAAATCTTTTGCCTATTTTAAATAGAGTTGTTTGTTGTTGTTGACTTGTAGTTCTTCTTATATTCTAAATATCTCTTGTCAGATTTATGATTTAAAAAAAAAACCTTTTCACTCTCTTGATAGGGTACTTTGAAAGGCAAGCATTTTAAATTTTGATGAAGTCTAATTAATCATTTTTGTAGTTGTTGCCTGTGCTTATAACGTCATCTCCAAATAGTTTTGCTTGGAGAAAAATCACACAGTAGCCTTGTGCAATCACATATTGTTAGAAGAGGAGAATAAGTTCAGCTTATTGGAATTCTTATATACTTAAAAGCTGTAAATAAATTTTCTTGAGTTCTTAATTGTTCAATTATTCTTGGGTCTTGGCATTTGGGATTCCATGTCCAGTTAATCCATTAGGTGTCTAAAGTACTATCTACCAGTTGTTAGGTATTGCCTGTCACTGGACATATCTGGGAGTATGTATTCTTAACTCATAAAATATATCAATTTATATAATCAATATAATCAATTTACTTTAACGTTTTAATGTTTTCTCTATGGCTTATTTTTGGTTTTTTTTTTGACAGGATCTTGCTCTATCGCCCAGGCTAGAGCGCAGTGGCATCATCATAGCTCACTGCAACCTCAAACTCCTGGGTTCAAGTGATCCTCTTGCCTCAGCTTCCTGAGTAGCTGGGACTACAGGCACATGTCACCACCTCAGCTAATTTTCCTATTTTTTGTGGAGATGATATCTTGCTCTTCCTCAGGCTAGTCTCAAATTCCTGGCCTCAAGGGATCCTCCCACCTTGGCCTCTCAAAGAGCTAGGATTACAGGCATGAGCCACTACACCCAGCCTGGCATTTTCTAATTCTTATCCATATACCATACATCTTCTAAAGGTCAGACCAAGTCTTTTCAAAATCAATTTAAAAAATTTTTATTCCTCTGAACTCAGAACTCTTATGAGCCAACAATGTATTCAATAATTGATCTTATACAGCACTGGATATATTTGGTTTTGTATGTTACTTAATTTTTCATATATTAATGCCAGTTTTCATATTTTTATCATATATATATCATATATTAATGCTTGTTTTCTCAACATGAGTCTTTATTCCCTAAATATTGGGATCTTTGTATTAAACACAACATAAGACTTTATACAGAATAGGAATTTAAATAAACAGTGATTTGATTCCCTGAATTAATCAATACCCACAATGTCTGAAAAAGCACACAAGTAAATTCATATCGGAAAAAAAAAAATCTTTGTATTAACTAATCACAGAAATACCCAGGGTTCAAAAAATTGTACCAACCCTTTTTTACTCTTCCCTTCAAGTTTATATAGAGTGGAACTCAGTTGACCAAGGATTCCTTTTTGGCTTGCTTTTCTTGAATCGAGTTTAGTCTGTCAACAAAGAATCATGAGGTTCATAAATTTGGAGAGAAGAACTTTATTTCTTATAAGAGGTTGCAGCCTGCAGCCTGGCCATCCGGCTAGGCTGGGAAGCATATCCTCTAGCAGATACTGAAAGGAGACACTTCAAAGGAGGAGAAAAGTGAGATAGGAATGTATGCTCGACAGGCTAAGTATACAAATTCAACAGGTTATAGGTGGAGCTATGAATATTCATTATGGGGGATGTGCACATGTAGCAAACAAACATCCATGTTACATGTGTCTCATGTTCACTTTGGGGTGGAAACTTAACATTAAATGCAGTGAGATTAGGATCTGTATGTCAAAAGGTGAAGCAGAAGACAGGAAGGCACCCCGTGTTCAGCCTCTGTCAACAGGCCAGAACCAGTCCGTGGTCGGCTGTCTCTTATTGGCAGAAAGTTACTGAACTCAGTCTCTTGCCAAAGAAAAGCTGTAGTTATGGCTTGTGGACGGGGGCAGGGGCTGTCAGGCAGCAAATGGCAGTTGGTGAGCTGCAATTGTTTTAATATTGCTTATCTGGAGGCCGCTGCTTGTTTAGCTGCTAGGGAAAGAGAAAAAACCTTGTGACAGTTAGAACATCGTTTATTCTTTAATTGTAGGAGTGCATGACTTAACCTTTGCCCGGTGTGGCCTTAGATCTTGTTTAGTGTTGAGCATCTGATGACCACAGAGAGTCCATTCTGTCAGTCTTATGGTCTCTATTTTAACAAGTACTTTACAAGTTCACTTTGCCCTCTGTCCAGCTCCACCCCTGAAAAGCCTACAAGACCCTTTAGGCTTTTGAGCTTAACTATAAACAAGTGTTTCTCAACATCTTTATTTTTGCTCCTCCCCAGAAGAAAAATTAGGTTAAATTTAAATTCTCATTAATGTAATTGTAATATGAAGGAATAAGATTTTATTGGCTAATGTTGAGTTTGTAAGGCCACAAAATATTGCAATGTCTATAATTTTTTCTTCCCTACAAAATCGAGTTTTTCTCCACTAGGGCAATATTAGCTCTATTGAGAATGCAGGCTGTATACGTTTTCTAAGGTTCCTGGAAGTTTCAATTTCGGGAGGCAAGGCTTTAACTTCTCTTAAAAGTAGAGTGCATGGGAGGACAATAAACCTTTATCACATGACTTAAATTTGACACATACTTATGTTAACTAAGTCCTCCCCTCTGTATCTTATTTATAAAGGACTCTCACCTCAACTTGATAGAGGGAAGGGTGGGAAAGGGAGGGTATAAATAAAGAAAAGTGCTGTCCTTTATCATTGTCATTTTTTAATTTTCTCAGGGTATATTTTTAAACATTTATATGTTTAATCATTTTTAATAGCATGTTTATTTATGAATTTCATTTCTCAAAGAATATGTACAGTACAGATCCTCTCTTTGCACAGTTCTATGTGCACAAATTTCAATTACTGTGCTTTAGCTAAATAACACTAGTCTCCCAACAAAAAATTTCAGCTCCCATGCTGCGATAGCTCTGAGTAATTTTATAAAGAACAAGTCCATTCTGGCTCTTCAGTCCACAAATCACTTTGCAAATAATAGATGCACATTGTGATCAGTGATCAATCACATCATTTCTTTCAAAGTCTGTCAATTATGGGTTGCTGTGCGTTTGTTATTCAGTTCACAGCAAAGAGCGTCATTGTGTTGTCTCCTTTTCTCTTAGTGACAAACTTTAACGAATGGATACTCAAAAGAGGGAATTGGCCGGTGAAGAGGAAAGTGCAGCAAAGAAATAAAAAGTGATAATCCTGGAAGTGAAATTCAAATCCAGTGCAAAGCGAATGCTGGAAGACCCTGGGATTGCAAGCATTATCACAGTTCAAGAGACTCTAGAAAAACAGCCAGAGGAACTTGGTGAAAGTAAACTTATTGACATAAACAAAAACAGTGATTGTGATGAAAAGGAAGTGACAACATCAAAAGTAAAAAGCAAAAACCTTCACATTAAAGGAACTCTGAAAGATATTTCAGGATACTGAAAGTGCCAAGACCAAAAAAATTCTGAAAGCTGTTTCAAAGTTAGAATGTAGTGTGAGAATAACCCAAGGCATAAAAAAGATGCTCATGCTCTATCATGTTCTACCACAAGAAGAAAGGAAGTACTGTTTCAACTACTTTTGATAAATTCTTTACAAACAAATCATTTCAATTCTCATTATTTTTATTTTAAATTACAGCTTACTAAATACATATTAGTTTTACTATTTTTTAAATTCCACTATACACCTACAGCCAGCAATAAGAAAGTTTCAATGTTTTGACAAAAATGTTTAAAGGTGACATAATAATTATAATTTTCTCCATCGACTGTTAGATTGCCCTAAACAGATTTAGCTTGCATATCATTTTTACCATTACACACTACCTAGCAAAGCAAGGACTGCCTATACTCAAGTTCTTTTTATTCAATACAAGGAATTTTGCACATTCATTCACCAAGTTCCAATGTCTGATCCCATACACTTATTTATACTATTTAATTTAAATTAGTTTCATTGTTGGAATGTGTTAGTGGACCTCAGGTATTTTTTAAACCCTGATTTAGGTGTTACGATGCTGATGACTGAAAGAATAAACTATGTTCTAACTGTCACAAGGTTTTTTCTCTTTCCCTAGCAGCTAAACAAGCACCGGCCCCAGATAAGCAATATTAAAACAACTGTAGCTCACCAACTCCCAGATGCTGCCTGACAGCCCCTGCCCCCTTCCACAAGTTACTGGACAAGTAACTACAGGTGTTTCCTGGATTTTTATCTCCTTCTATTTCCTTTGCATATGAATGAACACTAAAATATGACTGGTAGCCCTATAATGTTAGAGAATTTTTTTCCTTCATTCTCTTTCCTCTTACTCTTCTGCTAGTTGATGCTTGTTATGGTTTCCCCACTTAATTCATCTCATCCCTTTTCTTATTGCGAGGCTGATAGAGGTGATAGAACTTTAATAGTAAAGGTCATAGCTATAAGAAAAGAAACAAGAGAGAAATTCTAATGATATTCTAGAAAGATTCTCAAAAGGGAGAGGGTCAGTTACTGTTAAAGAAAAAAAATATTCGATGATACTTATTACAGCACAGTAAGGCAGACTTTATTCAGGACCATTGTGATAGGTACAGAGATCACTGAAATGGGATTTTGCAGAGAGATTGGTCTGAACTCCAAATACAACATGTGCACATTGGAATTTACAGCCAAGGAGCAGGGCAGGGGTCAGTGGATGGAAAATTACTAAGCGGAAACATCAAGGGTAAGGGAGTTTAAACTGACCTGACAGGATTCTTGCTGAAGACAGGTGAGAGTATTTAGCCATCACCTGAGGGAATGGTGAAGGATGAGGAACCTGATCAGATATCAAAGTTGATCATATCTCAAGGGTGGAGGGCTTCTTGCTACAGTGATTAGCAGGGTTCTTTGCTAAAATGGGATTTCACAAGGAAGTATGCAGATGAGTTTAGAAGTTTCAGAAGCCTGACTAAATTTTGGCCAGGCAGAGAATATCAATGCTAGCAATGCCGAATTAGAATTGGATTTCACATCTTCTGTCCCGTTAGTCCTTTTTCAAGCAGAATTTCCAAATTATTTCTTAACTCAACTCAACATTTGTGATAAAATATTTGGCCTAATCTATTTTTCTCCTAAAATATAGATAACTTTTACATATGACCTCTGTGTAAAAAGACAACCCATCAGAATCCAGTGTAATTTTTTCTTTCCCTGTAGGATCAAAGAAAAATGGGAGAAGTCTGTTAGTATGAGTAGGGCAAATTTTTACTCTTAGTCTATGTCCTTTTGGAAAATTTACAGCAAGATGATGTAAAAGACTTAAAAAGAATTGTATGTGTGTGCGTGTGTGTATTTGTATAAAATGCAGCAAAGTCAGACAGCAAAAAGTCTTGCTATGTTAACACTAAAAAAAAAATTTGTTTCCAAAATATTTCTCTCATGGAACCCAAATATTTGTCTGCAACATGTGTATTTCTCTATCTTGGGTTTTATAAAAACAAACTAAGATTACATAAAAGTGCCTGAACTCAATTCCATGATAGCACTATTCTGTTTGGTATACTGAAGCATAATTATTACCAAAAATATTACTAATGTGCATTAGAAATCTAATACTAGCTTTTGGATATATTAATATTAGAATCCTTAATCAGAATTCACTTAAGTGTTTCTCAATCATTAGTATCCATGATTAATATGTGGAGAACTTGTTAAAAGGAGAGATTGCAAGTCCTGACCTGAGGAAATTTGCTCTTTTAAAGTGTCTTGGATAATTCTGGTGCCAGTAAACTGAGGAAATACTTTGAGAAACATTGAAAAAAGAGAACTGTCACTATTCTATTAAGTCCACTGAGAACTGGCAGTCTATGGAGTCAGCTTGCTCAATGTTGACTCCTTGGCTCACTAAATGTGTGACTTTCATTAAGCCAAAAACTTTCTCTGTGCCTTGGATCCCTCATTTGTCAAATAGAAAATAGAATAGCATCTCTTTCAATGGGCTTTGTGAGTATGATATGAGATAATCCTTCCAAAGCGTTTAGCATTGTGCCGGACATGCGGGAAGTACTTAAAAGCGGCTGATTTGAATTGATTTTCTTCTCCTATTTTCTACACAGGTTCTGCGGATCATCTTCATTGTGTTCCCTGAAGTTCTAATTCCATGTGCAAATACACTTTAAGGTGTTCTTTTATCAGGTAGAGCTAATTTCAAATTATTCTCAATGTTTCAAAATTTACTCTGTTTGAATTTTAAAAGTCAGAGACTTTTATTATTGCTTTCTTCCAACTGTAAGGACCAAAGTTCTCTTTGACTCTCTGAAGTTTTATTGAAAAAAATCACTGACAAGATGAAGATTAATTGGAGAAAAGGCACGCAAATTTATTTAACATGTATACATGGAAGCCTTCAGAGTGAAGACCCCAAAGATACAGGGGAAATGTTTATTTTTATGCTTAGGCTTCACAAAGTGTAGACAGTCACATAGAAATATGATTGGATGAGAAGGGCTTGATCTAATGCTAACTTTTGCTGCTGAGGCCTTCATTTTGGAGTACTGTTTTCTAAGCCCCAAAACAATGCAATCTTTTAAATGCCCTTGGTTAACTATTGTGTAGAAAATTGCCCCTATGTAACTGCATACCCCTATATCTTACTGCCATTCTCACTTCTCCCTGTGTTCTGCCACACACGTGGCTTTAGTGTGGGGAGATTATTTTCTCAATGAAGATAGGGCTAAAAGTACTTTTTTCTTTGAGCCAAATCATGTAACTCTATTAAATATTAATATTTCTATTACTGCAAAACCCCATAATTATGTTGGCACACTCTATAGGGAAATGTATATGTTCCTCAGTTGATCCTTTTGGTCCTTGGGTCTTTAAAGCATCCGAGTTTTGATCCAAATAAGAGATCAGTAGAAGAGTAAGGCAGATCTTAAAGAGATGAGAAGAAAGGGGTTAAATAATCATGAATAGTGACATACCCGAAACTCAAAATTCAGATAATTCATTCTTCCTTCCATAGAGGTTAAGTGAATAAGCAGAGTCAGAAGGAACAGTCATGTTTCTGCAAGAAAGTCCTTCTTTATAGAAATGCAAAGAAATGGAATGAGCTGAACTAATTAACATTCAGTTAGGTAATGAGCAACAAGTATACTGGTAGGCAGGGCCCATCAGTTGTTGAACTATTGGACTGAAATGCAAATATTAATGTAACGTAATGGGTCCTAGACAAGGGAGCTGCTGCCTGATACTTAAAGTTCTATGACTGGACTGAGAGGTGGAAACATTCTCCTTCCCATTGCCACCTGAAGATAGATCTTCAGAGTACAAAAAGTGAGCTTAGGAGACACTTTACCTTAGGTATATATTTGTGTATGGTGGCTTATTATATTGCTATTGGCAGAGTATTCTCCTTCAGCAACCTTGGATGACCTGAGATTCTAACAAATTTAAAAATATTTGTAAATGGAAAACTGAAAATCATGATGTTTGAACGTTTTGGTTACTCAAAAATTATAGGATCGTTATGCAATTTTTCTGGTGGTAGTTATAAAAATTTATAAGATTATTGTTTGAGAAGATCATGCCCTAATGTTTTTGACGCTTATTTTTATTTAATTCATACAATTTTTATGTATATTTTCTCCACACACTTATTTTAAAAATGTTTTCAAAATATGCAGAGCGGTACAGAAAATAATACACCTAATACTAACATTTTCCTGTATTATAATAGTTGTTTAAATTTTGTGTACATATCTAACATATATAGAAGAAACATTACTAATCATGTTGAAATCCTTATTTTTTCCCCTCTATTCTCAGGGCAAAATCATAATTATAGCTTTCTACTTTCCAAAAAACTTCATATATATTTATATTTATTAGTGTCTATAAATAATAGTAATATTTTGCATATTTCATTTATATAAATTGTATCATACTTGACATATTATTCAACAGTTTTATCTATATTATGTTGATATATTTAAATCAAGTTTATTTATTTAAGAAATGGATATATGATATTTTCTTTGTTTTATGTTGAGAGGCATTTAGGCAATTTCTCTAATTTTCCTATTACCAGCGATTATACATAGGGCTTCTGAGCAGTTCTTCTTATGCACATGTGTTACAGATTCTCTATAGCTGTGGTCCCCAACCCCTGGGCTGACTGGTACAGGTCCACAGCCTCTTATGAACCGAGCCACACATCAAGAGGCGCTCACATCACCTCCTGAGCTCTGCACCAGCACCCCGCCAACCCCTCCACCCGCCCCCCGCCCCCATCAGTGGAAAAATTGCCTTCCATGAAACTGGTCCCTGGTGCCAAAAAGGTTGGGGACTGCTGCATAGTATCTAGACAATAGAAGTTGTATGTCACAGGCTATGTACGTTTTCAACTTTATATTGCTTAATTATTTTCCCCACTGATTTTTCAGATTGCATTCCCATTAGCCGTATATGAACACCACATTATTCCACATCCTATTCAACATTTCAAACTTTTTCCTTTTTTTCAGATTTAGGAATATAAAATTTCCTCTCATTTTTGTTTTAATTTTCATTTCTCTGTTATTAGTGAGGTTGAATATCTTTTCATTTTTATTGTTTTAGCAGAGCATATAATAAAATAAAATGTTTCTGCTTCCCCATGGGGGGAAAAAGCTATGTAATTAATATTAAGTACTAATTGATATTAAGTATTTTGGGAGAGATTTTAAATCATGAAAATGGAAACTATGATCAGAAGGTGGGATACTTGAGGCTGTAGAAATTGATTGTTCTATGCTATGGACTATAGAAGTTTTCTCTATATGTACATAATTTATATCTTGTTATTTTTTCATAGTCAAATTTTACATTTTAAATCATAACAGATATTTCTGACTCTCTGTCCATCCATTAATTCAAATTCAACCTCATTAAAGACAATAAATATTGTGCCTACTCTCTCAAAGAGAAACAAAAATACAACACAAAAGATTTGCCTTATGATTTTGTTCTTATTGCTGATACATCACTTTGCTCCCAAGATTGAAAACTCAAGTATCCTACAATTATCCACTACCAGTCAGGCACAAAGTTCTGCTGAGTCATTCTTAAAATACGTATAGAAAGAAATAAATACCTACATTAAGAATAGGAAGCCAAAATAGATTACCTCCGTAAGAAGGCTAGGGGTACTAGTAATCTCAGATCATCTTAATACAGTGTCAGAGATAAAGGTGATCGGAAGCTGGTCATAAAAGTCCCTGTGAGGACTGTTCTATTTTGAGTTCACTCTTACAGGCATTTAGCACTTCAACATCTTAATCCAAAGTAGGATGAGGGCAAGGTTCCTACCTTGGCAGCAAAACCTCGAATTCCAATTTGTGTTCCCTTAACTCTGTGAGGTTGTCAGAAGCTCTGATAAGTTTCTTGGTCTTTAGATAGCCTCTTCTGAAGATGGCAGATGATCTTAATAAAAAAGTGGTCTTACCTGCCCGGCTGTCTTCTCTCTATTCCTTTACTCTCCCAGATCTTAATTCCATATTTCATCATTGCCATTGTTGTGCTCTGATGCCTTCAAGTAGTTGTAGTTATATTTTTTCTGGCTCTTCCAGTCACTGTCAGTTAAAGACTTGGTCCAAATCACCTAGTCTTGCATTACTAAAAGCACAAATTTTTTTTTGTAATATTGGCATTTATTTGTAAATATGAAATTCTTCCTTACTGAAATTGTTTCAATTTACACCTGCCAAATTATATGCAAATCAAAATTTACATTGAAAACCCAACTCAGATTAGTGATTGGTAGGGGCACCAAGGGCATTTTTAAGTAAGTGTGAAAAATAATTCCTTTTGTTATATAATTTCAAATATGGCTGTCATCAATTTCTTCCCTCCCTGTATGCACATGCTATGCTTTACATTGAGAGATGAAGTCTAATAATCTGCCCTTTAAATATGGGCTGGTTTTAGTTACTTACTTAAACAAAACAAAACAAAAAAATAAAAACAATAACAAAGAAAACACAACAGAGCTGAATCCTGGGACTTCTGAGTATAGTTCATAAGAATTCTTGCAGTTTTTGCCTAAGTCTTTTAGAATATTGCCATCCCCCCAGAACCTAGTTGTCATGCTGTAAGAAAGCCTAGCCAAATAGAAAGGTAACATGGAGGTGATCCAGTCAGCAATTCTACCTCAGCTCCTAGCTGACAGCCAGCATCAACCGTAGCCATGCAAGCATGTTCTCCTGAATATCCAGTTAAGTTTGGCGTTAAGGTGACTAGTCTCCATCTGACTGCAACTGTATAAGAAATTTCAAGTGGGAATGGTGACAAAAACCATGAGAGTTAATGATATATTTTTATTTTAAGCCACTAAATTTTAGAAGAGTTAGTTATGCAGCAATGACAACCTAAACATATTAAAGAGCTTTACAATCAAATGAAGAAGCAAGACACAAAAGTAGATTCTAACAATCAAGTGTGGTAAATACAAGGATGGGAGTGTACACACGCTATTATGAAACTTGCTGAAAAGAGACACCTTGAGGGAGGGTACGAGGGTCCAGTACAGACCTTCTAGATGAGATGGCATTTGAAGTGAAACTTAAAAGCAGAATAAGAATTATTAAGATATAAGAAAAACTGTTATTGCCATAAAGCAACAGTGTTAAAAGAACTACAAGTATTATTAATAACCTTTTGGTGGATTCAAATTATTGGGTGAAAATGGTTAGAAATGAGGCTGCATTGGAAGACAGGGGCCATGTCATACCAAGTCCTGCATAAACCATTTTAAGGAGTCTACACTTGATCATGTAGAAGATAGGGATCCACGGAAGGGCCTTTAATCTGACAGGCAAGATAATCAAATTAATCTTTAAATAAATCACTTCAATTTATTGTGTGGACCATAAACTGCAGGTTGAAAGTAGCAATAAAAGAAAAACTGGAGAAAAGGCAAAGAGAGAAAAACTATTGTAAAACTTCAAATGATATAAATGAGATCCTGAATTTGGTATGAATGGAGAAGTGAAATGGATTTGGAGATATTCTAGAGATATTACACAATTAACAGTATTTTTGATGCATTGAAGGCAGGAATAAAGATGAAGAAGAAATCAAGTTGGACTTCCATGTTTCTTGCTGTGTCACGGGTAGAAGACTGTGCCACAAATGAATATGATTTAGGAAAGATATTCATTTGAAATATTGAGTTTGAGATGCTTATATGCCTATAAAAATTGAGTAGTGACATCTAGTAAACTTTGGGTATGTAAATATGCATGAAAGACTTAAGGTGGGAAAATTCACTCATTCATTCATTTATTGATTAAATCATTATTGAGTAAGTGACTGCTATGTCCTGGGCACTCTTCTAGGTTCTCGAATTAGAGTAAAACACCAAACAGAAAAAGACCCTTCATAGAATACATTCTTTAAGAGAGACAAACAGTAAATAAATATCATAGAAAACAGATATTAAGTATAGAATTATTGGGTTGTTATTTTTAGACAGGGTAGTTAGGAGAGGTAGGAGATCTAGATGGAAATGTCTTAAAAACAAGCAAGGAAGAAAAGTTACCCCAAGAAAGTAGAGAGCAACAGGTTAAAAAATCAAAGTGTGAAAGTAGTCTGACAGGTCAAGAACATTAGGAAATGAATCAAAGCAATATTTATTTATATAGCAAAAGGTGAAAAATTGCCCATGGGTTTGTATTAGCTGCTGAATTATTCTTATTTTTATTCTAAAATAAATAAGTCTCAAATGTTAAATAATAGATGAAACCAAAGTATGTAACAGCACTTTTTAGCATAATGGAACATCTCTAAAATGCTGAGGATGGGTAAAATATATGAAAAAAGTATAATTGACCCCTTGAGCAACACAAGTTTAAACAGGTCTACTTATGTGCAGATTTTTTTCAATAAATATATTGGAAAATTTTTTGAAGATTTGTGACAATTTGAAAAAATTCAGACCAACCATGTAGCCTAGAAATACCAAAAAATTAAGAAAAAGTGAAATATGTCATGAATTCATAAAATATATGTCGATACTAACCTATCTTATTTACTACCATAAAATATATACATATCTATTATAAAATGTTAAAATTTATCAAAACTTACACACACAAACACAGACTCTACATGGCACCATTTGCAGTTGAGAGAAATGTAAACAACAAAAAGATGCAGTATTAAATCATAAACTGCATAAAATTAACTGTAGTACATACTGTGATATTTTTGTAGCTACCTTTTATTGCTATTGCAGTGAGCTCAAGAGTTGGGAGTATCTACTTGACACTAATCATCTCTGCATGAGCCATTATGCCTCTCCAGCAAATTTTGTATCACAGTAAGAAGTTCTTTCTCATGGTTCTCACATTATTATTCATCATGGTTAGTGCAGTATCATAAACCTAAAATGTCACCGTGGGACCCATATGAAGTGCCACTAGTGATGCTGTAAACTATCTTAAGAAGCAAAGAAAATCCATAGTATTACAAGAAAAATTTGAATTGCTTGATATATTCCAGAGATTGAGGTATCTGTGGGTGCCAGCCATTTCAAGATAAATGAATCTAGAATGAGCACCACTGTGAAAAAGGAAAAGAAAATTCATGAAGCCATCACTATAGCTACACTAGCTGGTGGGAAAGCCTTGAAATTTTTGCAAAATACCTTTTTTATCTCATATTGAAAATGCAGCTTTTAGGTGGGTGCAGGATTGCTATGAGACAGGCAAGCCTACAGACTTTAACATGATTTGAGAAAAAGCAAAGTCATTATATGACGATGTAAAACAAAAGGAATGTGAAGGATTTAAAGTTGGAGAATTTATGCCAGCAAAGGATGGTTTGATAATTTTAGAAAGAGGTTTGACTTAAAAATATCAAGATAACAGGAGAAGCAGCTTAGGCTCACCAAGAGGAAGAAAACAGGCTCCCAGACACCATTAAGAAAGTCATTGAGAAGAAAGGAAGGATAGCTTCCTGAACCAAGTTTTAATGCAGACAAAAGTGCCCTATTCTGGGGGAAAAAATGCCACAAAGGACATTTATTAGTAAGGAAGAGGCGTGAGTACCAGGATATAAGGCAGGTAGGAATAGGCTAACTCTACTGTTTTGTGCAAATGCAGCTGAATTCATGATCAGGACTGACTTTATTCATCAAGCTGCTAACTCTTGAGTCTTGAAGGCAAAAGGTAAACACCAGCTGCCAGTCTTCTGCTTGTACAACAAGAGGGCCTGGACAATGAGAACCCTTTATCTCCATAGATTCCATCAATACTTTTTCCCTGAAGTCAGGAAGTACCTTGCTAGTAAATGACTGTCTTTTAAAGTTCTTTTGATATTGAGCAATGCCCCTGGTTACATAGATCTCCACGAGTTCAACCCCAAAAGGCATGCAAGTGGTTTACTTGCCCCCAAACACAGTGTCTCTAATTCAGCCCCTGGTTCAGGGGATCATACAGACTTTTAATGCTCATTACACACAGTACTCTATAGAAAGGATCATCAACACTATGGAAGAGAACTCTGATAGGGAGAATTTCATGAAAGTCTAGAAGGATTACACCATCATTATTATAGAAAATCTATGAAAGATTTCAAGCCAAAACCAATAAATTTCTGCTGGAGAAAACTGTGTCCAGATGTTGTGTCTGACTTCACAGGATTTACAGCAGAGAGAATAAAGAAAAGCATGAAAGAGATTGTGAATATGGCAAAAAAAAAGGTAGTGGGTGAGGATTTGAAGTCATGGATCTAGGAGAAATTCAAGACCTAATAGGCACCACATCAGAGAAATTAGCATAAGTTGGCTTGATGAAGATGACTGCTTCCAAACCAGTGCCAGATGGTGAGGAAGAGTATGTAGGAGAAGCCGTGCCAGAAAGCAAATTGACATTAGGCAAACTGGGAAAAGTGTTCCAATTATTCAGGATTGGTTTTGATGTCTTTTATAACATGGGTCTTTCTATGATAAGAGCACTGAACTAAAGCAAACAATATAAAAAAAAGGTTAGTATGATATGGAGACATTTTTAGTGAAATGAAAAAGCAGAAAAGTCTGACAGAAATTGCAATGTATTTCTGTCAAGTTATACAGAGAGTACCTGCCTCTCTTGCCTTCCTTTCCATCTCTTCCGTCTTTTCCACCTTGGCTGCCCATGACACACTCCTCTTCCTCCTCCTCCTCAGTCTACTCAACATGAAGATGATGAGCATGAAAACCTTTCTGATAATCCACTTTCACTTAGTGAATAGTAGGTATATTTTCTCTTCTTTATGATTTTCTTAATAACATTTTCCCTTCTCTACCTTACTTTATTGGAAGAATATAGTATACAATGCATATAACATACAAAATATGTGTTAATCAACAGTTTATGTGATTGGCAAGGTTTCCCGTGAACAGTAGGCTATTGATAGTGAAGTTCTGAGGGTGTTAAAAGTTATATGTGTTTCTTGACTTCTCTCTTGATCAAAAAAAAAGTTATGTGTGTATTTTCAACTGCACAGGGGCCTTCACATTGTTCAAGAGTCAACCATATGTCATTCAGTCTCTTATTTAAAGAACACTAAAACACATAAAACATTCAGCTAAGAATATAATCTGCTATATACTTAAGACTTTACTTATTGCACATAAATGTTTTTTAAAAATTTGTATTATTTGTTCTATGTGTTGTACATGTATACAAGTCCTTTTAGGCTTATTTTTATGCATACCTCTGTAGATAATACTGGCTAAAATTTTTATAATGCCTTATAAAATTCAGAGTAATACTAACATAGAAGCTAACTTTGACTAGACACATAAATGTCAAATATTTTCTCATGCTTGCATTGTAGAATGCAAGCTTTTTAAATCTATGCTATGAATCACACTTCATAATTTTGTTATAAGTTACAGTTACCAATTTGAAGTGACAGTGAAAACACAAGCAGATAGATACACCATTTCTTACCTTTAGCAGAACTCTTCTGACTAGCTTGTGTAAGATGCAAGATACAAAGAACTTCATGGACTTTCTTCCTTGCAAGGAGAAATGCCCTATTGACTGCTATGCACAGTAATATATAATATGACCTACAATTTTGTCAAATTGATTGCATAGAAATACATCACAAGAGGGCTTTACTACAAAATAAATGACTAAAAGCAATAGTCATAATCATATTTAAAAGAAACTTTGTAATTTTATTGTACTATTTTCAAAGAGAGATAGAAGAAGTAGTAGAATATTGGTGGATTTGTGTTAATTTGCACCTTTTGTTGTTCAGTTTAATATAGCTTTGATTTATTACTGAACTCAATTGTTCTCTACAAATGACTAAGCTTCTCTTATGGCAAGTATGTTGTAAGTATGCTAAGATCATCCATTTTCATTTGTAACTTAATTACCATACATTACTTACTTTGGATCTCTAAATATTATCATCCTCTTCCATCACATTTTTCTGGCAAGGTTTCATAGAATTTATCTTCTTATTAACTTCTTGTTATACATGATATTCCAATGCCATAAAATATAGAAAAATGGAGAGTTAAAGAAAAAAATATGCCCACATAAGAGTTTTATTCCAATCACTAATATTGTGGAACATCTTTGAGATCAGAATAATTTTATTTCCAAAAAAAGCCACATTATTCCATCATAACAATATCTGTTGACCTTGAAGTGATAAAACTGATATGATTGTGTTTTCATATTACTTTTTGTGTCTGTTAATACAGCTTCCTTCCACTCAAACAAGTATGCTGTACTGCCTGTTAAGAGGTGGAGGTATAAACAAGATGGCAGAAAATAACTTGGGAAGAGAAAAAATCAGTGGGAATACGAATAATTTTTTAAATGTTGTATTTAGAGAATGGATAATAAAAATACACTACTATAATCATTCAGCTACCACATCCAACTTCATTTTCAAACTGTAGTCATATGAAAGATTTAAAAATGGGAACTGAATAAAATTTTTAATAATTTTTATTTAGGAATCATTGAAGAATTATGCTGATTTTAGCCTACAGTGAAAGATAAACGATGGATATAGACAGACAGAAAAAGTTCAGATTAAGAAACAAATGTAAAAAGGGGAAAAAGAAAGTTAGTTGCAAATATCCTCTAGGAAGTTATTCCAAAGAGGGTCAGGCACAACTCTGTGGTTTCATCTTCTACCTCAAAAGGAATTTTTATTTTCTATTTCTGCTAGAAAATAATGGAATTTCTAAAGGTAACTATGGTTGATAGGGATATCATTAAATTAACAACATGCTAAGTAATTCCACCTTCTTTATATTATCCCGCAATCTCTTTTTTATGCATAATCTATCCCTTCAAAAATTTTCAGAATTAGTTTACTTCATGTCATTTATGTTTTGTAGAAAAAGAGGACCTCCAGTAATCATACACACTTGCATACATCTTTATAACATCAGAATAAAAACAGATGCAATATGATCTAAATTCTTGGGGACTATAACTTACAAGAGTATTTAAATCTGAATTGATATTTTCTTATATTAAATAAATGGGGTATTTTTAGTGAAAGATTGGTGGAGATTTTATACAACAGCATGTGTCTGATATCTCAAACAATTCATCTTTTTAATGTGGAAGTAAAAGAAATCAATGTCCATAGCTCCAGTTTGCATATTTTTATCTGTAGGAAACATCATTTCTAGAAACATCAACAGAAGATGGGAGCATTAAAGGCATAATTGTGTGAGAGGGGTGTTTCAGAGTGGTTGCCAACTCCTTCCCACCTTTTTATGTTATTGAGAACACTTGCTTTTTCTAGCTTCAAAAAAAATGACTTTGCTCAAGTATAATTAAATGATGCATGAGAGAGTTAGTTTGCCATTTACCCTTTCTTTGCGCTTGTGAAGCAGCTGTTCTGCCTCTTCTTTTGAGCTCTAGAACACAGAAGTAT
This sequence comes from Lemur catta, assembly GCF_020740605.2. NCBI lineage: Eukaryota > Metazoa > Chordata > Mammalia > Primates > Lemuridae > Lemur > Lemur catta. The sequence continues at coordinate 5,473,121 of NC_059130.1, read as the reverse complement.
TTGAAAGCTTAGCAATAACCACTTTTTCCATCCCACTGTCCATCTATCACTGGATTCTTCCTCAAGTGTAAACACAAGTCAGACTGACAGGAAAACTACATTTCTGGGTATGGCCGTGTTTATGAGGGGAGATATTTCACTTAGGGGAGCACTAGTGGATTATACTATTTATAACTAAAGGAAAAAATAATCCTTTTCATTTATTTATGCATACTATTTTCAGATGGCCAACTGCCTTAGATGGATAAATACCCATTAATCCTTAACCAAAAAATATTATTCCAATAGGCTATTCCTAAATGGCCACAAACATCTATTCATTGCCATAAACATCTATCATGGCTAAAAATTGTGTGCCTTGGATAGAGACCATACACCGACACTCCGTGCGGCAAACTTTGTTTAAAACACCCGATACGCTATCAAGTCCTCTGTCAATGACCGCAGAAGGTTCCAGAGCACCATTGGTTTCATAATCCTGTTTCTGGCCGAGTCTCTGCTTCTCTGCAGCTCAAGTTGCCGGCAAACGCCGCACTGGAACACGCGAGTCAATCTTTGTTTGGTGCACACATTCCCCGCAAAATGTTCCCCCCCGAGCCCCCCAGGAGCTGTAGTGATGTCACATCCGTTGTCCAGGGCTCCACACCCCTCTCAGCAGTTACTCCTCGTATCTTTTTCTTAGGCGGAAACTTTTGAGGAGGGCAGGTTCTGCAGCCGCGGGGGGAGGGCGGACCGGGGCGCGGGGTGCGGGCGCTTCAGCACCTCGGCCAGCGCCCACCGCAGCCCGGCCCCTGTCGTGGGCTCCCCGGCTCCCCGCGCGAGAGCGCCCCGGCATGATCGCCCCCCAGGGCGGCTGCCGCTGCTGCCGCCGCCGCTGCTGCTGCTGCCACTGCTGCTACTGCTGCCACCGCTGCCACTGTCACCGCTGCCGCTGCCACCGCCGCCGCCGCCGCCCGTGAGTGACAGGCGGAAAGTGCAACTGACGAGGGAAACGTCCCCGCGGTGAGCGTGGAACGGCCACACGACAGCGAGCGAAGAAGGGGCCACAACCCAGACCAGGATGCAGGCTCCATCCAACCTCCTCAACCTCCTGCTGCTGTCTTTGCTCGCCGGGCTAGATCCCTCCAAGGTACGTGCGATATTCTGACTCTTGGTTGACATCAGTGTGCGATACGTTGCAAACCGACCCCAAAATGCAAATAGATATGCCCGAAACGGCACGGGGAGACACAGCTCTTCCAGGTGCCTGGCGTCCCCCCGCTGTTGGGCGGCTAGCAAGGTGAGCTGCCCGGGCGCGGCTCCTCCGGGGAGAGTCCCGGGGCGACGGGGGGCGGGGGGGGGACCGGGAGAAGATACAATGTGTCCGGGCAGCGGGCACTGCGGCTCTCGGGGGAATGTGCCTGATGCCGCGTCCAGCCGCTTTGTGCTCTCTTCTGAAGTCGGACGGGGAATGCAAAGGAGTTTGCAGCTGCAACGGTGCAATTTATAAGCATGTCTTAGGAGACGGTGAACCGTTTCTTTGTGGAAAGCAGGGGAGCGTTTTCCGGCTGATGCTGGTCAATAATACTCCCATCGCAGACGTGCTGCGGTTTGTGTCCAAAACATTTGGGATGCTGCTTGCTGAACACACACGGCGGAGCAGCATGGCTGAGAGGCGTCGGTGAAAGGGGCTTGTGTTTTCTTCTTTCTTTTTGTTAAGGAAATTAGGGGGCACCGAGGAAGTTCTCATTAATAGTGTTAAGAAACAGGAAGTTAGAAGCCTGTCGAACTACGGAGAGCATTAGGAAGGATGAGTTATCTCAAAGCTGTTGAACTCTAAAAATTAGCCAGTACTGTCAATTAAAGTGACTGCTAAGCTCCTCTGATAAAAAAAAAAAAAAAGACAGAAGAGGGAGAAATATTTTTAGCGAGGTATGAGAAAAGTAGTGATGACAAAGAGAGGTAATTTGAGAGCTTCGTCATTCTAAGAAAATCATAATTATAGGGGGTAAGAGATAAGGCATCTGGTCAAAAAGAGTAAGAGATACAATTTATTTATTTATTAGTTTACTCATTTAATTGGTCAACAGCAATCTAGCACTATAGGGAAATGATACCATGCTATCAAACCCATAAAAACTGTATTTAAAAATATTGTAAAGTTATTTTTAAAGCTTTACATCATCTATGTAGTATAGAGAAATTAAGTTTCCTCTCATAATTAAATAGAACTAAGATGTAACCAAGCATAATATAATACTGTGGTTGTGATATTATGGGCCTAACATAGGATACAGTGAAAACTTATAATCATGTCATATATGCTTGTAATTATTTCTATACACTTTCATATTTAGGGAGACTTGATAAGAAAAAAATTATTTTATTTTAAAGCTATGGTTGTACTGATACTGTGATTGTGAAAGCTTCACACAGTGTATGAATGCTATCTTAATGATCTTAATGTCTTATTTTATATACTAAGGGATAGCTTTAAAGCATTTTAAACCTAAGTAAAAGCGTTGATTTTGTTTTTATATTTTTAAAATCTTTTTTTTTTTCTTTTTGCCTCTGCACCCTGTAGTGATATATTCTATCCACTGCCACTCTCATTATATGATGTTGGTTAAAAGTTTTGAACACATTCTATTATATATCTCATTTGAAATATTTTTAGTAAAACATTTTTAAAAAGCAAAGCTAATCACTGAGTTACTACAGAAAAAGTCACTTGATTTAAAGTGAGTTTTATTTGTCATTCTTTAAAATGAATTCAGAAATGTAGAGCTTCACTAACAATTGTATGTTGATGTGATTGGTCTGATATCTTTAATGCATAAATATCTTGATTGTACCCCTTTCAAAATTAAATATATAAATAATCTTTTGTTAAATATAGAGATAAATTTTCCAAATAAACAACCTATGTTTGGTCAATATGATCTTTTCTAGTTTTGATGAGTTCATTTCTCTATATTCAATGCTATGAAACTTTCTATTTGCTTCAGAATGAACTGTGGATGTACAATTGAGCTGAATGATCCAGGGAGGGCACCCATTAACTTTTCAAACTGTCCATCTCAGCTTCTAGATACTGCAATACGGTGTGCGAAGAATAAAAGATTTTTTTTTTCAAAAGATGATATTTTGTTCTTTACCACAGATGATATTATAGGGAATGTTAAAATGTTCAGAGGAAGTAATTTTAACATTGTAAAAAGTTTTTGGACTTGTAGACAAAATATTACTTTTAAAAAGGTGAATAGAAACTACTTTTGTATATTTTATCAAACTATTTTGATCACTCAGAATATGATAAATGGCATCAATGTTTTCTCAAAATAATTGTCAGTTAGGTTACAAACAATGAATTTAGGGTTTAGAGTTTAAAAAAATCAGAATCCATAAAGCAAAATATGTCTGGTGAAATTGAAATTAAAACCTCAATAATATAGCACAAAAAACACACAGTTTTTGGAAATATAAGTAACAATTTAAGTGATGACACTTAAATAGAAATTCTAACCTTTTTTTTACATACTAATATGTTATGATTGATATATGTCATAATCAAATTTCTAATTAAATGTGTTTAAATATTCTATATTGTTATATTATGTTTATGGCAAATATATATAAAAATATATATATAATCACACATGGATACACAGAAACTGGGAAAATAGGAGAGCTCTTAAAATTGAATTGATTTTTTTTAAGGTACAGAATTTCACATATATCAAATATTGGGTACCTAAATCTTAGAGAGCACTTCTTGCGTATTAATTTACCTGAAGACAAAAAGGTTTTCTAACAGCGCCAATTCTATTTCATGGAAGAGCATTCATGTTTATGTTTATAATGGCTTTTTTTTCCTATGACTGAGGCTTCTAGATTTTATATGACATTTTGTAAAATGCTTAAGTATCGCCATCTTATGGTAAGATAAGTTACTTGAAAGCCAATTTTGTTTTTAAATTAAAAAAAAAAGTGGGAGCTTCATTGTTAATAGGGTGAACTTACTTTCAGCATGCACATACTTTCTTTTCTCTCATTTAATGTATCATAAAATTGAAAAACAGTATTTTTTTTAGAACAAAGGAAGAAAATTCTCTGCTAATTATTTACATTTTTATATAGACAGATTGCCAATTTTCCTCTTAGGAAAATTATTTGGATTATGTTTTCTTCATTAAAGTATAATTAACAGGTTCACAGTCCCTTTTAGAAAAACTCAGGGGTATATCACTTTGCCTTATTTTAAGAGACATCAATTAATTTCATTTGTAATGGAGTGTCTGGATTATAGACAATAAGCCAAATAACATTCAGTAAGTAAAATTTTAAAAACTGAAAGCTTACAGGAAGGCAATTATTGTTCAGTTTTACAGGGAAAGGACTATTTCCATGTGGGAAATTTCTGAGGGCTGCTGCTAGATGGCATCTCTGTGCTTTTATACTGAAGGCATTGAGTTCAGTAATGACCTTGATAGTATGAATGTGGACTTTTATCTTTTACAAGAAAAATTTTTAGCAGATCTTTATTTGAACATTATAACAAAACAGTAAACCCTGTGAATCAGAACCATGAATTTCTCTGCTTTGCAATACTGAAGTCTAAAGATAGGAGGATATAAATATGGCTGTGCAGGTTTCAAACAGCATGTTTACACAGTAGCCAGACACTTGGGGAACAGTAAAACGAGGTAACATGGCCATATCCACATATCCCACTGACTACTCAAGTTTAAAAGAGTCATACTTGTATGATAAATATATCAAAAAATGCCCTAGCAGGAGAATCATGCTTAGACTAAGGAAGCATTCAGTATCTTCCTACCTAGAAATATATTAAACTTGTCACCATGATATTTGCTCACACTACAAACATCAAATATAGCAATGATTCAGCAATAATCTCCAACACCAAACTGTTCTTTCTGTCCAAAACAACCCAGTCATTTAGAACTCTTGCTCTAAATTAGACACTTGCTTTAAAGCCATGAAATCTGATGGAAACCAGGAATATTTCGATAATTATATTGTTGAATGTTTCCAGTGTTATATTCTGTGCCTTGATGTTTTGGCATTGCTAAAGAAAATAACCAGAGACCTAAATTGCCTAAAAGCAGCTTTTGCACATAAATCTTAAGTCCTTGTTATCATTATAAACAAAATTGAGATAAAAGCAAAAACAGTAAGCAAAATAAACTGAGGTTACTATCAATTTGAGCTAAAACCCACCTTAAAAATCTGTCTTCTCCTGTTTCTCCTGTGTGCTACAGACATCCTCTACACTATAAGATCAACTCAAATTAGAACAGAAAGTATGGATCAATGACATTTGGCAAGAACCTATAATTATGCACGAGTAAACCCTGATATGGTAAAAACTAGAGTTCAAGGCAGCCCAGCTATATTTTGAAAGAGCAAATAGCTTCCTGCTCTCATCTTTTCTCATCCTCCTTAACCTAATTAAACTTTTATTATATTTTGGAAAAAGTAAATATTCTTTCTCACTTTTTCTCCTGGCAGCTTGAAAAGGTTAAAATGATACTACTTTTCTCCATTTTTTCTTTTAAAATTCTTATTCCGTATAACTCTGCAACTATTCTCTTTAAAAAGTGACTACTGTGATGATCAATGCTCGGTTGGGAGGGAAAGCAGTAGAGTGAGAAACACAAGGGACAGAATTTGGGCTCCCTCAGTTCTAGTCCCTACTTTGCTGCTGATGATTATCTATCTATCTATCTATCTATCTATCTACCTATCTGTCTGTCTGTCCGTCTATCTATGACTTTGAAGAAGCTGTGATTTCAATGCCCATACCTATAAAAATGAATTGCCTAGATCTTGTTAAAACTTCTTTGTTAAACTCTAGAATGACTCTTTTTAATAATATTTGATCATACATCAAAAATAACCAATTCTTTTGTAGGGCCTAGTTAGTAAGATCATAAACTTTGTGAGATCTGAGAATGAGCCTCCCGAGGTAATATTACGAAGTTTTCATCTTCTGGGTTTGGTATTCAGAGCCTTCGATTTACTACTTCCTGCTACACCACTCTTTTTCTCTCTTGTACCCAAATACATGTTCCATGTGTTCAGGCATCTATCCATTCTCGTATCATAATTTGCTCCTCTAAAAAGATCATTTATCAATCTAATGGGACGAAAAGCCAACATGTTTCCTACTTCAGCCATAAATATTTTATTTAATGAAAAGTTCTCTAGTGAAAAGTAGAGTGAAAACTTATTTCCCCTATAAGAGGAATTGCTCGGTATACTGAAGAGATGTGAGAGGTATTTGGAAGGGCTACTTATAGCACGTATGCTGTTGCAGACTCTTCTAAGCAGGCACATCCTTAAAAATTTTAGATTGGCAATTATTTTTAAAACTTCAATTTTCGTACTACAGAAATGTATAAAGAAAAAAGGATGACTGGATAAACATGCAGCTTAGAAAATAAGACTTGACATCTGATTTACTTAAGTATCAATTAACCATAATTTTACTTAAAAACAAAACAAAATTTAATTGGCAGTAGTGAAAGTAAGGAAGGACATACAAAACCAGACTGTTATCTTGGTAGGTTAGGTAAAATTACAATGAGTTATTGGGATTATCTGTGCATTTGCATATATGTAAATGAAATTATTTCCTGCTGTCATTAAAGTATTGGGGTAATATCAGAGCTATTTAAACACTCAATACTCTGGTTTAAATCTAAAATATGATGTTGAAATGGTGATCTTTGAACATTTTAGTCCACCTCATACTGGTCATCATCAATCTATTCAATCTATGTCATTTATCTTTAATTTTTTATAAAGCTAACACTATCATAACAACATTTTAAATACAATTTTTAAAATTATACTTCCTAACCAGTGTAAAAGCAGAGGCTAGACATGCAGTCATAAGAACTGGCTTTAAGTCCTAACAGTACAACTTTTCAATAGTCAGTTAATCTTCTGAAGCTCCGTTTTCATAACTGTTGAATAATATGATAGCAATGAAACTTACATAATTATTGATGATATTAATACATGTAAAATTTTAATCATAGAATTCTATGCAAATATTCCACTTACATCAATCAACCTATAACCAAACCTAAAGTCTATCGTGGACCATATGTTAAAGATTCATAATAACAAAAAGGGCCTTTCATGTTCCTTTACTTTTGCCATTCCTTCTTCTCTGCTTTGTAATAAGTGGATGCTGTATAAGGTTATCAACATAACTCCAGAGAACCAGCTTATAATGTTGGTCAAAGCTCCAATTTATCACCTTACAAATTTACATCATACTTACCTGAAAAAAAGGTACTTCTTATGAGTTTCTTAGGAAAAAACTTAAGACACAAAAATTGGTTCTATAATTTCAAAGCCAAACCACATCAAGAAAAGAGCTTTTAAACTAATCATGGAAAAGAGATCAGAAGGGATGGTTATATTTAAACAAAGAGTCTACCAACAGATAAAATTGCTTTTTTCCCCAGCATGCAAAGTATGAGCTTCTTGTGTCTTGGCAAAATATGCTAATGAGAAAGTAGTTTAAATTCTCTCAAAGATTGAGAAATAATATTAAAGAAAGAAGGTAAGGAAAGGTATTTTCTCAAGGTACTCAATCTAAAAATCTTCAGGGCAGAGGGTCACAGAGAAAGGACCACACTTAGGAACATAATTTTTCTGTTCTTTTCTCTTGAATGGCTCTTTCAGACCCTCTGCTTATCCTGGTTTTCCTGCTCTTCTCAATAGAAACTTCTACAAAGTCCTCGAAAAGACTCTGACCCTCAATTAGCCACTGTAATCTTTCTGTTGATGTTGCTCATCCAGTAGCAAATCTACCTGAGTAGCTCATGAGTTGACTCGTTTCTCAATTCTACACATGTAGGTAATGTGAAGGTTAAAAAAATACATGAAAGCAAGTGCGTACTATCTAGGATAGACTCTACTCATGAACAACTAATATTTTAAAAAATCTATTAGTTCTAAAATACTTGCACATTATACCATAATGAAATTTAACTTATCTCTGTTACTTACTACAAGAGTTTGCAGATTCTTTGGGGGAACACAAGATACAGGAATAGCATAAGACGGTTTCTATCTACAGTGCCAAGTAATCTGAATGGCACTAATACAAATATTCAAAAATGTTGTTGAAATAATAAAAAATAGAGTTTTCTAAGAATATTGATTTTTTTTTTTGCTTTAAAAATAGGATACTGTAAAGCCTGTATCACAGAGCTATGCCTTCTGTCATTCTCATACCAAAGTTTGCTTCAGAAGAATATAAATAAGTTCAGAGAGACGACTGCAGATGCTGTTGTATTCATGGTTTTGTCTGTCCCTGGAAAGCTCCTTTCCTTTTATCCTTATGGCAAAATTTTACCTATATTTCAAGATGCAACTCAAGTATCACTTCTTCCATAAAATCTTCTGTGACATTCCTCACACTCCAAGAGGAGATAATCCTGATAAACTAAAAACTCCTAGAGGAAAAGAATCATGTTTATTTACCTTTGCATCTTAAGGTAAAGGTACTGTATCTGACACATAATAGTTGTTCATGAACACAGGTTAAATTGGATTTCTTTCTTCCCCATATTTGTGAAACAAGTAATTTCTAACCACTCTTTTTTAAAATTGGTATTTATTGTACACTTTTCTCAGTGCTATTGTACTTTCTTTTATATTGGTATTTATTTTATTGTATCTACCTTACTAAATTGGAAGGTATTTATTGTATTTCATCTCTTCTAATAAATTATAAGTGTGCATTCTTTGTTTTGGATCATTATCTTAATGTTTCCTATCTAGCAACTAGTACAGTGCCTTATTCAGATAAAATATTTAATAAGTCATTTAATAAGTATTTTCGTGTTTTTTTTTTACTTTTCTTTTTTTAAGAGAACAAAGTCTGATACTTTTTTATTCCAATAAATTTAGGGGGTACAAGTGATTTTGTTACATGTATGAATTGTATAGTGGTGAAGTTGGGGCTTTTAGTGAGTGTATCAATACCCCAAATGGTGTATGTTGTACCCAATAGGTAATTTTTGATCCCTCACCCCCACCCCAGCGCACCCTTTCCCTTTCTGATTCTCCAATGTCCATTGTACCACTTGGTATGACCATGTATACCCATTGTTTAGCTCCCACTTACAAGTGAGAGCATGTGGTATTTGTTTTTCCATTACTGAGATACTTCACTTAGGTTAATGGTCTACAGTTCCATCCAAGTTGCAGCAAAAGACATTACTTTATTCTTTTTTACAGCTGAGTAGTATTCCATGGTGTGTGTGTGTGTGTGTGGGGAGAGAGAGAGAGAGAGAGAGAGAGAGAGAGAGAGTTGTGCTGCAATAAACATAAAAGTGTAGGTATCTTTTTCAGATCATTACTTCTTTTCCTCTGGGTAGATACCTAGTAGTGGGGTTGCTGAATTGAATGATAGTCTACTTTTAGTGCCTTGAGAACTCACCATATTGTTTTCCATAGAGGGTGTACTAATTTACATTCCCATCAACAGTGCATAAGCATTCCATTATCACCACATCCATACTAACATCTGTTGTTTTTTGACTTCATAATAGTGGCCATTCTTGACAGGGGTAAGGTAACATCTCATTGTGGTTTTAATTTGCATTTCCCTGATGATTAGTGATGTTGAGCATTTTTTCATGTTTGTTGGCCATTTGTATATCTCCTTTGGAAAAAAAAAATCTGTTCATATTTTTTGCCCACTTTTTAATGGGGTTATTTGTTGGATTTTTTGCCAGTTGGTTTGAGTTCCTTGTAGAATCTGGATATTAGTCCTCTGTCAGATGTATAACTATTTTTTGAATGTGGAAGTGAGTATATGAAGAATAAATAAGTCAAGGAACACCTAATAAACTTTAAATCATTGGTTAAATGATGCATGAATATAATCTGTGTTTTTGCTCCATTCTTCCCTTAGACAAGATATTAGGGACAGGAAACTAAGAATGATTTTAAAAACCTTGAAGGTCTGAGAACTCTTATATCAGGTTATTTATCTTGACTAATGCTAACAAATTATGTTTCTTTAAATTTCTTATTAATTCTCTGCCCTATACCACTACCTTTAGTGCTATTATTGACTTGTGGTAGCTCTCTGGGATGCTACAACCTTAATAATTCTGTGAATTACTTGCTATGTTTCATGATGCTTGGTGGCAAAGTTAGTATATCCTCTTATTCCTTGGTTAATATATCCTCTTATCCCAAAGTGGCCATTTCATTTGCATGGGCTTATAAGTCTAAACATTGTATTCATGTGTGCATAATATTTTGATTATTTTCACAATGTCTTAGCTTTATTTGATAAATTAGTATATTACCTATATTTCTCCATCTCTTTCTAAGGACTGTACTATTTTTTAAAGATCTAAAATATTCTGTTGAAATTATTCTCTTATTATATATTATTATAATGGTACCATATCATATAAAGAAAAGCCATATTACCTCCATATTTCTAGTGCATTACTATATGAGTACAGCACCACCATACAGAATAATTTTTAATGATTAAAAGAAAATGTAGGTATAGTGGAGTTATATTTATCTGAATTGTAACATCTAGATATTATCGGACATTAAATATTTTCATAATTAACTTTTTTAGGTTAAAATACTCTGGAAAAAAGTCCGTAATAAAATTGTTAAACAACACAAATAAACAGTTATCCAGATAACCCCAAAGGCAGGGTATAAATTGAATAGACAATCCTTTTAATTTTTCCGACTAAGTTGAAGGTGATTAAGAAGCATTATCCCATGGTGATTTAAATAGCATTACTAGAGGGACCAATTCCAGATGGCAGGATTTCTTCAAACAGAGAATCAGTATTGGAAATGTTGATTCACTGGCACCAAAATGTCACTGGTGAAATATTGGCTTACAAAGATACCATCACTTCTGGGAATGATCTATGTCTGTGGCTGCATAGGGAATTGTTTACCTGGAATTAGTACATACATGAGTATTTTTATACCTACATATGTTTTGTGGCATAAGGAATATATCTTAGTACAAATCATTGTAGTACAAAACAAACTGAAGTATTATTTGGCTCAAGAAACACTAAAGACTTTTTATTATACTTATTATTTATATAGGGATACAGATATGCTCTACTCTTTACGGGTTGAATCCTACACACGGAGAGAGAATAAAATGACTCTTGTTTGATTCACTTCTTTGCTATCAGAAGACTTTTAAAAGCACTTGATGACAAATTCTTTTTATTGGTTTTGTAATCTACCTTCTTTGGCACTGAAAATACAAATAAATAGGCGGCGATCTATGATTCAGTACAGTGATTCCTATGACCTTTTCTTCTCTTTCATTTTCATCAGTCAAAAATTTGATCTACCAAAGGTACTGACATGTCTTCAGACGAAAGCATTTTGTTTAGAAAACCAATGCATATTACAAAATTAAGAATAGTCAGTTATATGAAGATTGCTTAGTGACAGTCCATAAAATGTAAGCACAATTTTCTCTTTTATGTGCAGTTAAGAAAAAATTTTATGCTGTTGAGTTTGCTTATTTAATTTTAAATAATTGAGATTTGCATTTAGCTTTAAGAAAATTTCTAAAGTGAAGAAAATAATTTGTCCAGAAATGAAAGATTCTCAATAATCTTAATCATCACATGGGATAGAGTAGACCTTTGACATTCATATTATAACCAGTTTTTCAACAAATACTCATGACTGGCATTATTCTAGAAGTTAAACATAAAATATTTTTTAAAAGATACAGTTTCTACGTTTAAACAGTCCTTAACATTTTCTACTGAAGGACACACAGAGGTTTATTAATCATTGTAGTTCTGTATGATTTATCCTACAGCAGAGACTTGTATAGAACACAAGTGGAGGATGGGGGTTGCTATCTACAGCAGAATGGAGCATAAGAGAAAATTCCCTGAGCTAGGGGATACTTAAAGAAAGATTAGCCAGACAATGAAAGGAAGAAAAAAATACTCTATTAAATGGCAACAGCATGTATGAAGTCACAGAGATGCAAAATAGCATACGGAGCACTGCAGAGATTTTTTTTTTTTATGTGACTTGAGTTCTTTTATTCCTAATTATTTGAGAAGCAGGAGAAGCTGATGCAGATGAAAATGAGAGAAATTGGTGGCATTAAAATGGTAGAAAAATTATTACCCAAAGGGTCCAAGACTTGATGTATACCATATTAAAAATATTTCTGGAATTTAGTTATCTTAATACCAAACAACAAAAGGATAAATCGAATAAACAAAACACAATTTAGTTGTACTACTCAGGTTTCTCCATAGAAACAAAACCAATATATAAAGAGTGTGTGTGTGTGTGTGTGTGTGTGTGTGTGTGTGTGTTCACTAGTCTAGTCTAAAACTCTGCAGGATTGAGACCCAGGAAGAACCAATATTTCAGTTCAAGTATGAATGCAAGAAAAAACTGATAGCCTAGCTCAAAAGCAGTCAGAAAGGAGCAATTCTCTCTTAGCATTTTTGTTCTATTCAGGCCTTCACCAGATTGGATAAGGCCCACTCATATTAGGCAGGTCAATCTGCTTTACTCCATCTACTGATTAAAATTTTAATCTGATCCACAAATACCCTCACAGACACCCAGGGTATTGTTTGTCCAAATATCTGGGAACTCTATGACCCACTAAAGTGGACGCATAAAATTAACCACCACAGTAGTAGTAATTTATCTAATAGCTGTATATCTAAGTGTCTCTATATTATCAATCTTTATCTATCTCTCAGCTATCTATATCTACCTACCTACTTAGCTTTGGGACCATCTATTTATTTTAATCATCAAAACAAAAATTATTGAGAAGACCCTCAACACATATCTTACCTTAAGATCTCTATCATTTCATTGTGATTGTTTGTCCCTGTCTTGTTCATGGGGCTCATTGGGCCCCAGGGTCGTCTTATGAAGGTTCTCTGCATTGTGGATTTCATCACCACCACCATGCATAAAAGTTACTATCTTACACAGTTATTAAAGTTATTATAAATCCTTCTACAACAAGTCTGTTGTTGGGATTATTTCTCCCAAACAAAGAATATTCTACTATATTCTCATTTGGTTACAAGATAATTCTGCCCTGATTACATTGGCTTTCAATTTCACGTCACCTAAAACTTTTAGTCTGTTGCATGATTTCAGATTCTATTGACCACTGTTTTCTCATGATTCCAAGTTTATTTGTCTTGGGCTAAGAGGAATTTCTTTATTTTGTCTTTCTTATTCTTCTCTTCTCTCCCTTCCTTCCTTCCTTCCTTTGTTTCTTCCTTCCTTCCTTCTTTCCTTCCTTCCTTCCTTCCTTCCTTCCTTCCTTCCTTCCTTCCTTCCTTCTTCACTTCCTTTCTTTCTTCTATTCATTCAAATATACAATAAAATTCCATCATAATGTTAAAAATGAGGCTCAAAAGCTCAAATCATGCAAAATGGATTGATATTACAGAAAAAATAACAAAACGACCAGGATAAGCCTGCTATAGAAATTTGGAGCCAATCACCAATTACATGATAATTGTGTTCCCAGGGACTTATGCTAAAAATTTTTTAATGTATTGCCATGTACCTGGCACTATCTAAGGATAAAGTAGTGATAAACAAGACACAAATGTCTGCCCCTATAAAGCTTACAGACTAGTTGAAAACAAATAATAAACAAGCAATATATACGTAAGATGATAATGCATCATATGGAGAGAAAACAAAGTACAGAAGAGTGAGATAGAGCCATGTTGCAGGATAGGGACAAGTGGTCAGAATAGGCCCCATGGTAAGGGTGCTACTTGAGCAAAGACATAAACAAGATGAGGGAGTGTTATGTATATATTTGGGAGAAGAAAGTTCTAAGCACAGAAAATTTTAAGTATAAATTCAAAGAAGGGCATATATGGTACGTTTGAGAAAAGAAAAGAAGGCTAGTGAACTTCCACTGGAATGGGCAAGAAAAAGATTAGCAGGAAATGAGATCATTGATTTAGCAGGAGCCCAGATCATGTGAATCCCTGTAGGTGGTTTTAAGGATTCTGAGTGAGATGGGAAGATACCACTTGGTGTTGAGCACAGATGTGACATAATATGATTTATGTCTTAAAAGAACCATTTTTTTGTGCTGTGTGAAGTATTTACTTTTGATTTTAAGGGAAGAAATAAAGAGACCAGGTAGAATAAAATAACAAGATTAATATTGATGTTTGCTAACAGAGAGGCGTCATGGATGACTCCAAGTTTTTTGGCTTGAACAACTGGACGGAAATATGTTTCCTAAGATAAGAAACGCTGGTAGAGGAGAGAGAAGATCCGGAGTTTGATTTTTGATGTGTAAGTTTGAAATGTTTGTCAGTCAACCAAGTGAAGTGTAGAGTAGGCAGTTTGTATGTGAAGTTCAGGGGAGAGGTCTGAACTGAATATATCATCTTGGGAATCTTGAATATGCAGGAAGTCTTTAAACCCGTGAAACTGGAGAAATCCGAGGAGTTTTGCTGTAAAGAGAAAAGAAATGGAGTATACCTAGAGGAACATATAGCATCAGACACGTTTGTTTTTGTTGACGCTTAAAATGGGAGAAATAACACTGTGCAATGTGGCTGAGTGGAATGATCTATGAAAGACTAGTTTTAAATGAGAACACAGAGACTTGCTCCATGGAAACAGGTGAAATGACAAAGTATATGGTGAAAATGCTGCTGGCAGTTTAGAGAAGGGAAGCACATGGAAGCTCTCTTGTAATTGCTTTCATTTTCTCAGTGATATGGGAAGCATGGTCAGCAGCTGAGAGCAAAGATGAGTTTTATCAGTAGAGAGAAGAAAAGGATAATATCCTGAAAGCTGCTCTTAGGAGCAAGGAGGACAGGATTCGCACTGCCAGGCTCGGGAATAGAGGAGTGTGGCAAAGGGCTAGAGCGTGCTTTAGGGGTAGCTGCGTGTTCAGAGGAGAACCAGAGTTCAATAAAAGTAAAAAGGTGAAAAAATGTTTCAGAGAAGTGAGTAGACAGTAGGGAATCTCACTAATGATTGATTGTGAGTTTCTCACATGTTGCAGTCTGCATTAAATCGATAATGAATCATTCATGTACATTGAAAGACAAGTCTAAGTTTTCCTCCAGGAACTAGTTATTTTTTCACTGACCCTATGAAAAGGTTTAGCTAGCCCAATTCTCTTCTGATGTGGAAAATGTACAAAGCCATAGACTAGTTGGAGGGCATCCAACACAAATTATAACACAAAGTGGGAAAATGTATTACTTTTTCCCCCTTCACTTAAGGCCAGATTTATTCTAGATGGTCACATCGTACTCAAGGGAAGACTCATTTATTAAGCCTTGGAAGTGGAAATGATACTATATAACTAAGAAAGAAGGGTAGAGCTGATAGCAGGATGGACTGTACATTTTAGCTACGTTGAGTTAAAACTCTACTCTGAAAATTTCCTTGGAACATTTTTAAAGCAATATAAGAAAGTTGTGTTGCTGAGTGACGTGGGGGCTATCAACTCCAAACAGTGATTACCCCACATCCAAGAGTACACATCGTTTCAGCCTCACCAAACACAGACAGGAGAATTTGGTTCACTTTTGTTTCTTCCATAAATCCTGAGACAAGAAAACAAAAACTAATTTCAACATACTATATTAATAGAAATAAATTTGGAGTTTGTTACATTTAGCAGTTTATTTCTGCTCTAGCATATGCCTAAGGAGACATGGCTCACATATGGCTCTTAATCTATTATACAATGTCGTTCTAATTATCCAACAAACATAAAAGAAGAAAGATGTTAAGTTTAGTTTTATGTGACTAAAACAAGAAAAAAAAAAGATCTATGTGGTATTCTTCTCATCTCCCTTGCTATGAGATAACATTATAATATAGTAAAAGCAGTGCATAAGCCCATATAATGTTATTGAACTGGGAATCTGGAAATGGAAAGATTGAGGTGTTTACCTGTCTGTGTGTTCACATACATGTTTGGTGTAAAAGAGCAAGAGTTTGATCAGGTAACTACTAGAGAGAAAAACCTCAACAATTGAAACTAATTACATTAATTGTAGAAGAACTAAGTTAACAACACAAATTACAAAATATTTTTTTAAATGCAGCTTTATTATTTCCAAATCTCATAATAACCTAAGTTAATCCTACAAATTTCATTTGAGCTGCTGCTTACTAGAGATCTTCAGAGCTAATTGTAAAATTTCTCTTTTAAGATGACTTTCAAGTTATACTATAAATTAAATAAACATAGGTGATTTAAAATTATTTTCTCATATTATTTAAAGTCCTAGTGAAAATTCTGTTTACACTAAGCTCATACCTTTCCTTCTTTGCTTCCTTTTTTCCTTTTATGCAAAGAAAATGTTATCTTTAACCTCTGTTACAGTTATTAGATGTTTCAAATTATAGGAAATTGCAATAAATAACTTTTTTTGTTTGAAATTGCAATAAATAATTTGTCTTGCATGAAGTGTGTTACTTCTCTCCAAATCACACATTTCTCAGTAATACAATGGGGAAAATATCATGGGACTATGTGAACATTAAATAAGATAATGTTTTAAAGCACTGAGTCTGCTGCCTGGCATTTAGTAAGTGCTAGATAAATAGTAGCTTATTTTTTAGTAAATTAGTATTCAAAAAAATACTGCTTGTGCTGTATGTTCTACTTCTTAATTAATATACTAAATCTGTAACCTGACATTATTCATTCAGTTTTTCTTGTCCAACTTTACATGATTTCTAGTATATGTTGTGAGACAAGGACAAAGATCTATTTTCCTGTCATATACCCTCTACCTGTTCCTAGTCCCTCCTTATAAAGTTTAATGTTTTCAGATTATTTTATAAGACAATGGTGTTAAAATGTTTATATTCACAAGACCAAAAGAGAGAAAAGAAGCCACAAAGATCCTCCTAAACAGAAAAGTCTATAAGTATGGGAGTAAATCAAGAAAACAACTATGAAAAGAAAAAAAAAAGATGACAACCAATGATTTGCCATGAGATTGACAAATGAGGGAGAAAGGAGGCAATTTTAACTATTCTTTCTTCACACACAGATCATCTCTGATCCCTTGAGCATTGTTCGCTTCTGGTGTTAAAAATTCTTTTGCATAAAGTAGAATAGAATTGGATTAACAAATGACCCCTAGTGTGGCCCTCAATTCTGAAATGTATTTCAATTTCTCAAATCTTTGCTGAATACATGTTCAGCTCAGTTCTCCAGGATGCTGTGATTTCAGTTTGTTTCCGTTCTCTATGCCTTTTTTGTACTCATGCCCCATTTGGTATTTATTCAGAATCATAGCAAGTGTTCAAGGAAAAAAGAAATGCAAACAGATCTAAATTTCATTTGACTTTGGTCCCATTCTTAAGCAAAGTAGAATCCCTCAGTGAATTCAAAAATTAATTAAAAATGACCAGAATAGAATAAAATCAGTTACTGGATCAGCTGAGAATTTTTTCCAACTGTCACAGTGAAAATGCTGAGAATGAGAAAAGGGTTGATTGTAAACCCAAAATGAATTTTACTTAATTATAAATATGTTTAGACTCTTCTACTTTCATAAAGAATGTTAATTATACCCCTTGTACAAATTGTTAAAACACATAGTTTTTATAACTACCATTGAGATTTCCAAAGAGTAAAATTTCTAGTTTATTATTACCCAATTTTTATTGAAAAATTATTTAGAGAAAATTATTCAGGGAAGTTTTTGAATATACTACTATCTCAAGCCAGATTGTCCACAAGCTAGGGGGAGATATACTGCCATAGCTCACCCTTCCACACTGCATTGTTCCTACAAAAATATACTTTACTATCGTGCCAACTAAATCTACAAATGAATGTGTAAAAAAATTTCAGATCCTCAATAAGGAGGGAAGAATGGAAAAGTTATCTTTCTTAGAGTCCAACAATTGGTAAGGGCTTCATTTTTTTTTTAATTTAGAGAATATACCACAGTGGTTAAAAATTCGTGATAGGGAATTTGAATTTTATTCAGTGTTTACTTATTAGAGGTAGAATCTTGAGAAATTATTAACTTCTTTTTTTTTATTTTTTTCCCTGTTTAGTCTTTTTTTCCCCAGCATATTATGGGAGTACACAAGTTTAGGTTACATATATTGCCCTTGCCCTCCCCCCCAATCAGAGCTTCAAGCATGTCTATCCCCTAGACGGTGCACATCGCACTCATTACGTATGTATACACCCATCCCCTCCCCGCCCCACATCTACCCAATTCCTAAACGTGCTCTTAGGTGATGATCAGTTTACAAGCCTCAGTTTACTTATGTATAAATTCGGGAGAAAATGAAGCATGCCTCATAAGATTATTATGGGTAGTATATGAGAGAATATTTTCTGGCGGGTCCTGAAACACAGCAAGACAGAGACAACTAAAAACACTAACACCGATAATACAGTCTGATAGCTAATTCTGTTACTGGTATTAGTATTTGTATCTGTGTGCAATTGTCTCTTTTTAGGTTACCAATTATGTAAGTCCTCTGTATTTGGTAGAAAAGGCATGGGTGCAGCTAAAAATTAGCAATGGTCTGTCCAGTCCTGGGCATCTGTCCAGTGACCAGATGGTCACTATAGTCCACCTGGATACATGCAATTCTCCTGCAAATAATACCAGGTCAAAGTTCCTTCAGTGGGGCTTAAACACAAAATAAAGTGATTGGAAATTATCTAATCATATATTAGCTAAATATATCTTAATAATTAAAAAAACACAAGTCACTAATTATAACGTGACTGTATTTTTTCATAGTGTTTTGAGGACATTTGTGTCTTAATCTCATGTTCTTTTCTGTCCTTTCCTTATTAATTTTTCAAAGAGTTTAAAATATCCCATTGGAATTTAATAATGTCCACTTAACTACAAAGGATTTATAGAAAATCCTTTAAACTTTGCTTCTTTTGTTCTCCTGCCCTTTCTTTCTTACTTAGCTCTGCTTTTATGCTTTTTCTCTCATTTTTACATATTCTTTGTTGCCTGCTCTTTTCAAGTCTCTCTGCGTGTGTATTCCACTGACTCTACTGTTTTCATCTCCTGAATATTCTTTCCTGAAGATAGCACCCTCTAGGCAATGAGTTATGTTCTGCTGTTTTCCTCATACTTTTGCTATCGCTTCCTTATAAATTTGAGCTGCATGGAAGTACCAATTTCTTTTGAAATCATTGTACAACTTGTGTTGCAAGCATTAATAATAAGTGGCTTACATTTTGTGTGGCAGTGGTCACTTGCAGTTCCAAATGACATTTTGCTGGCTGGAATGAGACTATTTTTATCCTCAAGGAAACATTGATATTTTGGCAGAAAAAACTGGCTGTAAATCAGAAAGCCACCAAAAATCTTTTCCCCTTAGAAAGCACAGCAAATTATGTCATATGTTTTGCAGATTTCTTTACCTACAGCAAAAAATGACAGCAATAAATTTCAAAGGCTGAAAACCTTTGTTTAGTGTTTTTGCTATTAATTCTTTAATATCTACAGGATGTTGCTTGTATTTCTGTAGAGATAAAAGCATTAGCACACAAATAATAAGCTTCATTTCATTTTTAAAACTAAAAGCATGTGTGTGTCTTAGCCAGATAATTACTTTCTATTCACAGAATTATGTAGGTATGTTGCTGTGTCACTTTAAGTGTTAATCTAAATATTTTCTGACAATAGCCACACCACCGTCCCCAAAATGCAATAGTTTGCCAGGGAGACACCAGGATATAAAGTTAATTTTAGATAATTGAAATAAGTTGCTTCCTGTGGAGCAGGGAGAATTACATGATTCACTTTTTTCTGTAAAGCACATCCCTCCTCAGAGCACATGTTGATGACTTCATCTTGGCTTCCCATTGACTGAGTTAAAGTCATAGTCAACTCAGAAGACAAGTTCCATGGTGAAGAGTGACAGCAAGAGCTTTTCTGACATCACCAACAGTGGCATCAACCACACAATAACAAAAACACGAAGTTCCACTGAATCTTCTCTTTTGTGAAAGCTAGAATGAGGGACCCTGAAGAGCAAAAGGAGTTTTGTTTTACACTTCCTATTTAGCCTACACTTTGTTCTAGAGAATATGGTTCAAAAGCATATCATGAACATGCTTCAGAGGTCTTATAATCTAGTTGTGGGCCCAGGACCAAATAAAAGGTAGACAAATAGCAAAACAACATAGTATTTGCAAATTGTTTGTCAAGATACTGATTCAGAGCACAAGCATCAGTAGTCTGTAGGATTATGTGGCATTAGTCAACACTGTCAGAATTAGATTATAGTGTTGCCTTGCATCATTATAGGTTCTTATCACCTAGGTAAGAGGGAATTTATAGCATCTCCACAGTGATATAAAATTATGAAAGAAGAGCCACTTGGAAAGAATTTCCAACACTAAAGAAAGTAAGGGTACACTGGTACACTTGAATTTTCTGAACCCTGAGGCACCACGTTGGTAACTATGAAATTAGAGATCTGGGGAATGATACCAAGATATTTATAGTCTAGTTATGACTCCTAAAAATAGCTATAAGCAGGTTGATTTCCAACAGTACACTTTGTATGAAAATACTAAAAACCCTAGAAAATCAATTTACCCACTTATTAAACCATGCATTTATGCACTAATTTATCCCACAAATATGAATGAGTAAAATGGTAGTCATTCCCAAAGAAACACAGACCCAGCAGTGAGTGAAAATATCTGAGCAATAATTGTTGAATTCGTCAAATTTTTTTGGTACACTGACTATGTTCCAGCCACCAAATTCTTTGTTAGTGGTATAGAACCCCTACAAGTTATGGAATGACTAAAGCTGTCTATTAGAGGATCAAGAAGAACATTATATATATGCAACATAAACTGGGTCTTGAAGCTGAACAAAAAGAAATTTGGCAAGTGAATAAAAACCCTTGGACCATAGTGATCTTTTATTAGGGTGGATGGTCCAAGCTATATGATTTCAAAATTCCTTGGAAAATAGTAAATCACATCAAGTTTATTTTCCATGTTCCTCTTATATAAAAACTTTTAATAATCAGAAATTTCCTTTGGGAAAAAAGTGGCATTCCATGTAAAATCCTTCACACTGTGACCTCAACTTTTTAGTCTTTTTTGACACTTTTTACTGTAGCCCTATTAAAAGATATAATATTCCCACATCTATGCTTTGGAGTTTCTATTCCTTTGCTTTATCATATTTATTTTGCCTAGAGGACCAATCTTTCTACTCTTAAACTCTCAAAGCCTACTGATCTTTCATGGTTTCAGTCAACTATTTCTTCATCTCCCAGACAGAGTTAGCTTTTCCTTCCACTGTCCCTATGATGGTTAATTTTATGTGTCACCTTGACTAGACAGAGGGATACTTAGACAGCTGGTAAAACATTATTTCTCGGTGTGTCAGTGAGTGTTTCTGGAAGAGATTAACATTTGAAGCAGTAGACTGGGTGGGGAAGATCTACCCTCACCAGTGTGGGTGGGCTTCATCCAATCTTTTGAAGGACCCAATAGCACAAAAAAGTGGAGAAAGGGTGAATTCACTCTCTCTTCTTGAGCTGGGACATCCATCTTCTCCTGCCCTTGAACATGGCACATTGAACATCTAAGCTCCTGACTCTCAGGTCTTCGGCTCCCAACAGAATTACACCACTGGCTTTCCTGGTTCTGCAATTGCAGATGACGTGTCATGAGACATTTGGGCTTCCATAATCATGTGAGCCAATTCCCATAATAAATCACCTCTTATATATCTAAATATATCTATTGGTTCTGTTTTTCTAAAGAACTCTGACTCATACAGCCACGTAGCACTTCACTTTTATTTCTGCTGTAACATTTCAACAGCCTGATCTTTTAGGGTCATTTGTGTATATGTCCAATTCCCTCATGAACTCCTCAAGACCAGAAATTCAATCCTCTTAATTTTGCAATTGCCCCAGGGGAGGCGCACTGTAGCTACTCAATAATTGGTTGTTAAAGGAATTGAGATAGATAGATCTGTAAGTTCATTTTCTGTGGTACTTACAGTCTATATTTAATACACCATGCAGCTTCCTCTATAAGTGAGAGGGGTCTAAGCTTTTGACCATAGAGATGGATTTAGAAAACAATTACATTTATAAAGCAGAATGCAGACCTGCCAAGCAAATAAACAAAGCCTTGTTTCTTATAGTTCTGAATCTTTTAGTAACATATCAAGGACCCAACCTGAGAAAAGTACTGGATTGTGCTTCAGAGCACTGAAGTTCTAGCTCTAGGCCCACAATGTTGTCTAAGACATTTATTCCTACGGAGCTCTCAGGACTTCAATGTCCTCATTTGGAAATTGAAGGGGTTAGGCATAATCATCGCTAAAATGCTTTCCAGACCAACATTCTGAAGTCTAACCTCAAGAATTAACCAATGAAAGATATCAGGCATTTCATCCTGACAAGATAATCCACTGGAAAATACTATTGATCAAATAGCCAAAAATGGATGCATTTTTAATGTCAAGATCAATGTACTAATTTTCAGTTTTTGCTACTAAAATGTATAAAGAATAGCAGAGCATACAGGATTATGATAAAGGCATTCACAGAGGCACAATTTCTAACATAAAGAGACATTTTTCATATCCTTCTGGAAATATCACAAAGCCGTCCTCTAATGAGATAGAAACCAACCATCTGCCCAAGGAGCCATAGGTGACGCACCATCATTACTTTCTCAAAGAAAGATGAAAGCAGTAAAATCAAATGTCAGAGACATGAAACAAATTGTATAATAAACTTTAAAAAACACTAATTATGTCACAGTTATGGATCTGCAAAGAGAGAAAAATAAATCTGAAAAAAAAATTTTATTGAACTATGACCTCAAAAGTTGACTTTTAAAAAAATTATCTTAAAGTCAAGTTTATATTTATATATAGCATATACTTATATATAATATGCATAAAATATATAAACACACAGACATATACATCCTAAAATGCTTACAGCAAAACTAAATTATATTATCAACTTATTGTTACATAAAGTACACACACACAAAAAGATATTCCTTTGTTTTTCTTTAGACTACTCCACATAATCCTGACAATTTGCTTGATGATAAATCAAAAAATATAAATAAAAAATTATCTGACCAAATTGAGATTTTCTGTCAGCTCTGGTTCTTTTTTTTTTTTTTGAGACAGAGTCTCACTTTGTTGCCCGGGCTAGAGTGAGTGCTGTGGCGTCAGCCTAGCTCACAGCAACCTCAAACTCCTGGGCTTAAGTGATCCTACTGCCTCAGCCTCCCGAGTAGCTGGGACTACAGGCATGCGCCACCATGCCCAGCTAATTTTTTCTGTATATATTTTTAGTTGTCCAGATAATTTTTATTTCTATTTTTAGTAGAGACGGGGGGGTCTCGATCAGGGTGGTCTCAAACTCCTGACCTTGAGCGATCCACCCGCCTTGGCCTCCCAGAGTGCTAGGATTACAAGCATGAGCCACCACTCCCGGCCTCTGGTTCTTGAACTATTGTATCATTTTGGACACCTTTAGGTCGCTAAAGGCTGCCGTGATTGGGCTTCAAAAAATAACTTTAATATTGAAAACAATACCATATGTTCCAATTAAATCACTTATTTATTTCAATTCAACGTGTTTTTCTGAACTTCATTTTGGGATTTTTGAATCTTTGTAAACCATTAAAAATGCAGTCTGGCCATCAAAAGATCTGTCAACAGGTGGGGCTGTTCTCTAATTTGCAACAAGAAAATGATTTAACCGAAAGAGTTGAAAATGCAATTCTAGCATTCTGAAGTCTTCACAAAATTTTCTGTATAAATCATAATTTCACATTTAGCAGAAAAGAGCTGAAATGAGAAGCCTCAAGCCATCCTAATTCCTAAAGCAAGAGTTATTCCAAATCCCTCTCTCTCCCTAAACCCATATTCAAGCAGTCACCAGTCCCTGTATCTGCACCAATAATCTGAATTAAATCTGCCCTTCCACTCCAATTCTTTTGTCACTGCTCTGGCTCAGAACCTCAGCTCTCACCAGGCCAGCATAACTGATGTTTACTTGTGTCCTATACTATATTTTCATACTATGTCATCAACACTGCTTGCTGTCAGCGTAATCTTTCGAACAGGGGCTAAAAGTGTAATTCTTTCAGAATCCCACTCAAAAGTCTTCAAAACATTTTCATTATCTCATAACAAAATCCAAATTCCTTTACATGGCATGCAAAAGCTTCATAAACTGGGTCTATATTGCTCACCTCCCATCACTCAGCTACTCTACACTTTACGCACAGCAGTAATGTGCTTTAAAATTCAAAACATAATTTTTGTTATGCCACCTTATATTATGTGGGTGCTATTCCTTAGGATGAGAATATCCTCCTCTCCATGTTCATCTACCCTATAAACTCCTTCTCTTGCTTTAGCTCAAACTCTTCTTCTTGTGTGAAACTTACTCCAGCAGAAAATTTGGAGGGTTCCTTTTCTCCCTTTCTATTGGGAAAATCATTGTAAAAGCTAATTTTATTATGATTTTCCTAATTATGTTTGTGTTTGTCTCCCCACTAGAATGTGAGCATCTTAAAAACGTAAATCAGAACCCTGTCTTTATTTATTGTCTAGATTCCCAGAGCCTGGCAGAATGCCTGACAGGAAGTAGGTACTCAGTAAACATTTGTTAAAGGAGTAAGGAAAAAAGGGAGAAAAAGAGAGAGCAAAGAGGAGAGAAAGGAGGAATAGGTGAAAGGGAGAAAGAAAAAAGTAATTCTTTAACAGAGAGTAGTGTTTAGATAAATCACTTTGTCTTCTTTGCACTTCTCAACTGGTACTCCAAGTCTTTTTCCATGTTGACATCTGAAGTAAATAAACACCAAGGATAATCGTAAAATGAAAATAAAAGAAGACTGCCATCACAAAAGGGCAACCTGTAGCCTGAAGGGTGCATGAGAGGACCCAGAGAAAACTGAGAAGCCCACCCACCAACTAATCACTTCAAATCTCCCCACCCCCCTTGATTTGCAGGTAAAGATAAAAGGCTCCCCTTTTTATTCAAATCTCCATTCAGAAAGGCCACTTTCTTTAGCCTAGTCTATACCTTCCCATAGCTCTGAATCACTTATTCTCACTACCATTCTGAGACTGATACCCCTTTCTCTGACATCTACACAAATATATCCTAGTGATGGCATGGAGAAAAAAAACAGCCCAAAGCAGAAAAAAATTCGATAAGAAAGCAAATCCAGAAAAGATTTGTGCTCAAGGATGATACTAAAGATTGCCATACCTAGAAATAGAAAATTCTACCCAACATGTTAGAATTGGCTGCATATTATTGAAGACTGAATAACATGGGAAGGAAATGGATCATTTAAATGAAGAAAAAAAGCCTATATACTTTGACACAATTATTCCATAAACCCTCTTTGAGTATATCCTTATATAGGACATCATGCTTTGGCCCTTTATGAAAACAAAAGTAAATATAAGATATTGTTTATCTACTTTGCAATCCAGCTAAGTAAGATAATAATACAAATAGTCCTGCCATGCAAAGGCCGTTCACTCTGGCTCACTAATGCCATTGCTCATAAAGCAATTGAAAAACTCAGAGAATCTGGAAATACTGAAGTAGGGACAGGAAAAGCATAAAAAGGCAGGAAAAGCCCAGTGGGCATATATCAAGCAGGAATATCCCCACTCTTAATTTCTGGTCTCTGTGTTTCCTGATTTCACTTGACTTCTTTGTTATCCTTACTAAAATTCTATTCATCGAGAAATTTGTGACATTTTACTAATCCACTCATGTATTGATGGGCATTTGTGTTGTTTCCACATCTTTGTGATTGTGAATTGTGCTGCTATAAACATTCGGGTGCAGATGTCTTTGTTTCCCTGATCATCACCTAAGTGCACATTTGGGAATAATACAAATTGGGTGTCGGGCAGATGTGGGGGGGGGGGGGAGGGGCTGGGTGTATACCTACATAATGAGTGTGATGCGCACTGTCTGGGGAACGGACATGATTGAATCTCTGACTCAGGGTGGCGGTGCGGGGCATGGGCAATATACATAACCTGAAATTTTGTACCCCCATAATAAGCTGAAATTAAAAATAAAAGAAATTTGTGACAAAATCATCATCCTTTTACAAACTACAATTATCTCTAAGAATGTTAAGGAGCTATTGCTTTTTCTTCACAGATTAGTGTAGGTTATTCAATCACATAACATTCTATCAAACTGAAGTCATGGAGAGATTATGGCAATTTGATACAGCAGGAGTAGCTAATTTGAGGGGAATGTGAAAACTCAATAGTGGAGTAGGAATTAGTTTTCTTTTTCCTTTTCCATATAAGTGGCCTTAAAACAGCAAGAGTATATGGAATACCTCTGGGATATATGTGGAGATAAGAAAGGGGTATTGCAGACATTGTTTTTTCCCTGAGCAAAAAACAAAAAAGAAGTATTCTTTCATCTAAGTTTCTTTTACTCAATGATACCCTATTACTAAAATCCAGAATTGAAATGAGTGCCACAAGTTATCTATGCTACTGATTACATATGATTCTGTGGGTTGATAAGAAAACCTAAGCTCTCTTTGGAACATTATTTCTATGAAAGCTATGTTCCCTGAGTTCCAAGCAACTAACTTGGATCTCTTAAAACATAACTCTTCATGATGAGGAGTTTTCCTCTAGATAAGGAAAGAAATTGCAGAAAGAATGTTATGAGACCATTGAAATGAGTGCCAAATGTATAATGTAGATAGAGAACTCACAGGAATAGGAGGTTTTAAAAATATATGGAATCACACAAAGGTATGTGTCATCGTTTCCAGTACACAGGCTCGTAGGGAATAGGCAGCATGGCAAGCCACTTGCTGTTGCTTCTGCCACTTTGTTAAAACCAAGGCACCATGAGACTCCTGTCACATGAGCAAAATAAACCAACTGACTAGTTGGCTTCCCGAAACTTGAAACATGCAAGAGGAGAAGTTAAGAGCTTTCTTAGTATGCTTAACCCAAAGGTAACAGGCAACCAACCTTTAAGGAAAAGAAACTGTGGTAGAAGGGAAAAGACTGAGAGCAGACCCTGATGACTGAAGACTACTCTGAAAAGTGACTTCTACACAGCCTCCCCGCAAACTTCTCTAAAGGAAAAAGGGTTAGACTTATATTAATCTTGCTTCTCAGGATATATCAGAATGAAGAAAGGCAGCCCAGGGTGGGAAGAGGGTCTGTATCTTCATTACTATAACTGTATCACACAATTCCCAAGCACCTTCCTTTTCTATTGCTAAGTTGTTCCACTTCCGGGCCATGTCCCTAAAATGGTTGGTGTGCACTCCTCTTGTCCTTTTTTTTCTTTTTTTTTTTTTAAATTGACTAGGATGCAAATGAGAAGGCAAAACCTTGCACGGCCACCTTGGGTCCCCAAATGGAAGCAGTGTGTGAGGAGTTAGCAAAACCCTGTCACCAACCCTGAATAATTAATCTTTTGACTGCTACATAAAGGAGGGATAAACTTCTGTCTTGCTTAAGACAGTGTTTTTTTTTTATTTCATTTTATTTATTTATTTATTTTTATCTTTTTGCTACAGCGGCTTAGCCTGTACCCCAACACAGGAAAGCAGAAGGCAAATTATATATTGCCATAAAGGCCATGGTATTTGTGTGGGGTTTTTTTTGCCAAAATGAAATGAGAAATTGTCAGAGTTTTAAATAGGGAAGACGTTTAGGCGTAGACACCAGTATACAAATGGACGGCAACTCAGAGATATAACAAAGAAATTCAAATTACTGAACGATTTGAATATAGGTAATTATTGAAATCCTGGGTATGTAATAAATCCCAAAGGAGGTAGGTAGTATAGAAGACAAAAAGATGGAGGTCAGTATGTAGCCTGGAGGAACTTTCATATGAATAGCAGCTGGTGGAGATTAATGAGCAAACATGACAGACAAGGGGGAGCCAGAGAGGTAGAGAATAAAATGCTACTGAAATAACCACAGTTACCCTAATTTTCATAGTAGACATTCAAACTATTTCCCTTTGGGGAACTTACATTTTACCCTTTTTTTTAATATGTGAATTTTATGCAATTATCTGGTATAAGAAATGTAGTAAATTCAAACTAGGCTAAGGAAAAGTATTTGCAATATACATAGTCACCCCAAATTTCAGAAAGCTTCCAAAATTAAGCTTTATATGAAAGAATTAACTAGAAATAGGAGAAAGTCATGCCAATATCTCAGTAAAAACCTCTCCAGATGCTTTGGAAAGCATAAAATAGAATGTCAGGGCTTACGCCCTGTTGGGCGTAACCAATTGCTCTGACCAATTGGTTTTCTGTCATCTGTGTGTTTTCCCCACACAGATCAGCACATCACATGAAAATATTTCCCCACAAGCTAAGCCTTTTACCTTTCAGTAAGTGGATGCCTATCAATCAATGTCCTGGAAGGGAACAAATGGCAAATTCAAACAAGGAACTTTAATGAAGGATTCATTTCTCAAGTATGAGAAGGTTAAGGAAAATCAATGAGAAATGGTCCAATACCTTGGTGCTGGTAGCAGAAGAGAACCACTACTGCCCTAAGCCTAGAGAGAGAAGGGGAATTAGCAGCTTCCTAAACTGAAGAGACACATACCTGTAGGAAAAGCTCACCCAAAATAAACTTGGACTTTTGGTAAAGGTGGAGAGTTAAGGGAATAAGCATATGAACTTCATTTTCTTCCATGTCCTACCAGTAACTCCCATTGGCCAAATCCAGCCAAAAGCCAGACATCAGTCCCTTCCTCCCAAACACAGTGCAGGAGGTAAAGAGTAGAGAGAGGATATGGAGATGCAAATTAAAAATATATTTTTCTTTAGTATATATTCAGAAAATATATAACTTCTCCAGTTTGGTTATAGTGGAGTGACTACTATAAATAAATATGTTGTGTTATTTGAACTCATGATAAAGAGTGAATTTAACCTATGAACAATATCTTAGCTTTTCCCCAGAATGATATATTTATGGTTCTTGGTTTGATATCCAGTGACTCTAAACTATGCATAAAGACATAGGACATCTGGGCTTGTATGTGTCTGCCAGATGGTGTGGGATGCTCAAAGATCTGGATAGCTAATTTTACACAATAACTGCTTCTAATAGGAGTTTTATATTGAAACCTCTGACATGCTTTACCATCAGTTGTACTGCCAAGTCTGGCTATAATAAATGTGCATGATTTAATAGCTAATTTTCCAGAAATACCACTTTTTTTTCTTTCTTCAAAATATTTGCCCTGTTCAGCAGTCCACATTTTAATTCTACAACATTCATTGTTCTTCTGATCCTTTTCTGCCCCAAAGTGGTAGTCCCCATTAGCCTGCATGTTAGTGTACTACTGTGCATTCATTCAGGGGACTTCAAGATAATTTTTGCCATAAATAACAAAAGTACCATTTCCTAAGTACTGAGGAAATTCCAATTACTACTTCTGTATTTTCCTAAGGTCCTTTAGTGGCCTGTAAACAATTGCTGCTTCTCTAAGAGTTGCTGTTGGTGTAATTTTCACAGCTTTTAAACTTCATCACAATTTAAAGAGCTTTGAATGATCTTCCCACTCTGAGCCAGAACATAGATTTTATTCTCTTGCACTGACTAATTTGCTATCTCCAAAATGCTACTTGATACCTAACCCACATGACAGGGCACACCCTCACAGAAATGAGAGGGAATATAGCAAAATGCCAGTCACCTTGCAGTTTTGCTTTTTATCTTATGAAGATTCTACTTTTCTCTCTTGTTTTCTATCAACTTGTTTAAAATAAAAATGAATTTCTCCTGTATACTTGCATGCTGATGTTCCTCTATTGAGTTTTACTTCTTTTCACTCAGTATTAAGAGAGTGCTTGTGGAAAGAATTAGTTTGCAAGGAGTAAAGAGCACAATTCCCAGATCCTTCCCTTCATGGTTGTGAGGTGAAAACAGCAATAACTTCCATAGTTTAAGCAACTACTTTTTTTTCTAAAAATGGAAGTCAGAAATTTACAACTGCTTGATAATGGTGAAGGTGATTTAAAATTTTACATACCTAATCAACAGAAACATGATGCTTTATTGATGAATGTTTCAAAACACATTGTATTTTCAATTAATAAATTTTCTACTTTCAGTTTTTATATTTCAATTCATAAAAAACTTATTCTATTCTCAACTAATGTGTTTTCTACTATAATACTTCACAAGTCCTTCATTATCCTAAAGACAAAATGCAAACCCTTTTATGTGATATATAAAATCCCTATGCTGTTTTCTAATCTAATCTCTTGCCTTTCTCATTCTACCATACATTCCAGCAAAATTCAAGGTTTCCCAACATGCTCTTCCTCACACCCCCATGTTTTAGCACTTGCTGTTCTCTTGGCCATGCTTCCCCAAAACTTTCTTCCACATATATTTACAACCACCACTACCACCTACAATCTGCTCAAGACTAATTTAGGAATCCCTTCTATTATATAAAGTCTTGCTCAGTGTTAACTGAACTGAGAAGACAAACAATGATCAAACTTGTATTAATGAAAGTGAAAGCCATGCAATATAAGCATAAATTTTGTTTTTACTACTATTTATTGAGTATCCATATGCTCCAGGCACTGTACTAGTTACTGGCAATATAAACATGAGTAAGAAGAGCCCATACCCTATAGGACATGGTTATCCTCAGTCGAATAAATTTATTTATAAATCAATATTTACAACACATTTAATAAATGTTACGTTGATCGTGTAAAAGCATGCTCCAGTGAAACTCTACTTCCTCACTTTCTACTGAGAAACCAGCAAGACAGATTACAGGGTAGATCTCTAATCTCATATGCAGAATTTATAAAAGGGATGAA
The DNA here is from genome assembly GCF_020740605.2 of Lemur catta. Taxonomy (NCBI): domain Eukaryota; kingdom Metazoa; phylum Chordata; class Mammalia; order Primates; family Lemuridae; genus Lemur; species Lemur catta. The sequence continues at coordinate 5,442,178 of NC_059130.1, read as the reverse complement.
TTAAAATCTCCTCTCGGCTCTTGGTACCCTTATCAAAATTGAGGATCACAGAAGAATATAAAAGAATTCACAAAGGAGTGAAAAAAAAAACTTGCTTGCATCTTTTGGACCTCTTATTAAACTCAAGGACATAGAAAGAGTCTGAGAGGGAATTTTTTAAAACAAAAAAAAACAAAATAACAATGAGAAAAGGAAACTGGTAGAGATATTTCTCCTGAGAGGCAAGCCGGGCTGTGATCTTCAGCCTACCTCCCTCCCCGTATGTTTGTGATGCTACTTTCTAATACAAATCCTAGTGAAGAGCATTTCAAAAGGACCACTTGCAGAACTGTGAAATGGATATTCTCCAGTTAGACATATAAAACTGACACTGGACCCTGGAGTAGCTGACTGTGGACTGGGGTTGGCCCCTCACCTGAAAAGAATTTAAAGGACAAAGAAAAAGCTAATTATCTGCTTTGGAAGTAGAATAAGAAGAATAACAGAATTTGCCTATACTCCTAGAGTTTTTCAGGAGAGGGGATACTTGAGAATTTCCTACATACTATGTGTGATGATGGGAAAGAAATGCATTATGGTTCTTGGGTCCTGCCCAGTAGGATGTCCCAGAAGCACTGAAGAGCCCTTAGCAGAAAGAGTCTGCAAGTGTACTGCCAGCTGTCCAGGGCTGAGAAAGGAGCTATCTCCCTTCTGCACATGGTGCATCCACTAATATCAGCTGAACTGCAGGAAACACCCTACTTGTGAAGATCCCAAAAAGTTACACAATGAGACAGTCAGCTTCAGTCAACTGCAGCTCCACATAGGGGTACTAAATTTAACTAGCAGCCCAGTGAGAATACTACTACTCAAGTAAGTAAGCACTAGCTTTTGCCTACCTCTGCTCCGTGTCTATGCACGACCCCCAACCTTCAACTTTGGCAGTAAGTTAACTATTGAGGAAGAGTGGAGAGGAGCAGATTGAAAGGTTGAAGAAAAGTTGCCAACCATGCTACAGGATTCCACTTTGAATCCAGATTGAGATGGGAGATGGGAGGATATTTAACACAGAACATCTTCTGTTCTTTGATCATTACAAGCAACATCAAAATTTCTGAATCAAGACTATGTTTGTCTCATCCTTCTTAATGGTGCAAAAAATAAAAGAAAAAAAAAAAAGACCATATTTGTTATTTGAAGTAACTTAAGAGATGTTTTGTTACTTTTGTCAAAATGTAGGGCTTTTTGCCCTAGGAACTCCAAGAACTTTCATTTAGGGCCAGGGAAACTCACCCCATTGGATAAAGTATCAAGGATCAATAAAAGCCAAGAAGTTGCATTTGGTCATAATCTATGCATCATTTATGCTCAACAAATCAGTTAGAAAATAAAACCCAATTTATTCTAAAATAATTACAGATGATTTTTTAATTTTATTTGGTGTTTCTGTATTTAAAATAATAAAGGAAACAAAAGAGCCTATTTTATTAATTAATATTTATATTAATTCATCATTTGTCAAAGTCCCTTCTAGAAAAAAGGTGTTTTGCTAGATACTCCAGACCAAAAGGGGTTGGGATGTATAATATCCAGTCAAAGCTCCATACAGGTGTATGACATTGAATTATAGATTCAAACATCAACTGCAAACTACAACTTCAACAAACTATAAACTTCATAATTTTGATAGTTCTGACCAGCATTCCTTCCCTTTGTAACACTGAACCCTGCTTTAAAAAAAAAAAAAAAAAAGAATATGCTGATGATCGATGAGACATGAAGAGTAAACGTTTTATTTAGGGTCACTAAACACCTCTACATCTATAGTATTACATAGAAGGCAAAAATAGTGCTTAACAAAAGTGGGTAATATAATAACCTTGGTGAATAAAATGAAAAATGTTGACAGGGGTGTTAATCAATGAAAGTGAAGCTGTCGTGGGTGTTAGAAAAGAAGCCAAGAAGAGAGAGGAAAGGAAGCTGAGACACTGAACCCCAAGATCCTCTCAGAGTTCCCCATATCCCTCAATATACACATTGCTATATAATTTTCTTTCTTTAGATTTTTTAAAACCTATTGGCTCTAGAAAACTCACCTCTTGTCTGAACTTCATGCCCAGTGTCCTGGATCACTTTATAAGTTATTTCTTTCAGTCCTGAAAATATATTGGTTACCCTGCAGCCTATTATGGGAATTTGCTTTTTACTAACGCGTGGTCTCCCCTCACTGTCTGCAGTAAATCTCTCTCTCCGCTATTGTGAAACACTGCAAGGTTATAAATCAGATCAACAACATTAATGGCTTTTTATTACATAGTCCTTTAGTCTGTCAGGGATCAGTATCATTAAGAAAAGGATTTCTATAGGTATTTTCTTCTATCTCTAATTTTATTTTAATTTTAGACTTTAAAATTTAAAAAAAAATTCTTTTTTAGCAAAGCTATTGTCTAATTTTAAGAAAAATGATTTCTTATAGGCTCTGTTCTTTTTGATTAACAAAGAAGGCTTGGCACGGGTATATAATCGGTTCTAGGAATAAAGCATAAAATGCAAAATTTAATAGATTGCTAAATACAATATTCATCTTAAATATGTTACTATAATTTACAAAAGACTTAAATCATCTGGTTTACTGGATTTAATTCCCCCATTTTCAAATTATATGTAAAATTATATCTGATTATAAATTAGTTTCTCCTCTAGATTCTTTATGTAAAATCTATCATTAACTGCTTGAGAAATTTACAAAAGACATTAATCCTTTAAAAATACACTGCAGAGAAATTTTTATTGTCCTCATTGCCTTCTTTGTCAATTGTATCTATAGGCCTTCCTATGATAAGTTGCCACATCCAAAATGTATATAGGATGTCTCCTATAGCTATTGAACTTGCTATGTGTGTTATACAAATAATCTCATCATAGTATCCTAATAATTAGAATCACAATCTTCTTTCTGTTCAATTTATTCTTAAACTTAAGACTTATTTAAATAGATGATGCCTTCTTCAAACACTCAAAATATTAGAAATATCATGATCATATGTGTTTTTATAAGAAGATCGAAAAATGGACCAACTTAGGGTCAATGAACTCCCCATCTCTGTCAGAATTCAAGCAAAAACTGGTTAGTGTGGACTATGGATGCCGTGGTGGGGTTTCCTCAGTTGGACTAGCAGAGCTATAACGTTCTAGTTAGCGGTAATCCTTTCTCTCTGTATAGGTGACAATGAGATACCCTGACTGAAGATATCATTACATAGCTTACAAATGTGTCAATCAAATGTGTTCAGTCTGTATAAATACAAAAGGAGAATCACTCAGGCAGTTGGGCAATGCTTACCCAAGAACTGCACGTAGTGAAGGGTGCTCCATGAGGCCAACACAGACAAGACTGCTCTGTTCCAACATTTCCTCTGTGACACTAAGTAACTCATATATTGGCAAATACAGTAGTAATGCTAATAAAGAAGAAAAATCATGGAAGTTTACAGATCTTTCTTCTATGAAAGTGAAGCTAGAAGAGTGAGAATAAAATGATAATGAACCACTGACTTAAATCGCCCTTTCCAGTAGGACACACTCCCAGCCTTGCTCTAGGGTTGTGGCATGTTACACTTATTTCTGTGTCCATCTAAAAAGCAGCCACAATGGTTCTGAATTCTGCTTCTTTCTGCATTGTCCCAGAACCCCAAAATCGGCATTTCCACTCAGTTGCTTTCAGCATTTATGATATTTCATGGTGCAAAGTTTTCTTGAGCTGACTCCCCAAGTTATTCAAGTAATCTCTTGAGGTACCAATAATTGTTTTTGTTAGTGCTCTGGGTATACAATTATGTAGGTATTGAGCAGTTTGCCCTCACCACATTTCCCCCATAAGCCCTGTTATTTTATTATTACACAGTTTTGCAGAATACAGGGTTTTCAAAAATGCAAGTGTTTTGTTTCAACAGAAACACTTGTACCCTCTGTAAAGAGATGTAAGCGTACAGACATTGGTGTTATTTGACTTTTATGACTAAGTCTTCTCACAGAGATTTTCTTTTCTGATAATTATGGGTTAGTCTAATGAAAACATCCAAGCAACTTGTCATAATTCTCAGGGGGAATCATAAACTTGAGTTTTTATTATGTATGTCAATCTCTTATCAGCTTGGTTGACATATATCAGCAACCCACAGTTCAGTCAAGTCCAATCACTGACAGATACTGACCTTGAAGGAACTAACAGAGATTAATGCCACCTTGTTAGATCTTGACTCAGCAGCTATCTAGCCTCATTCCAGATGGGGCCACCTTTTTATCTTGCTGTATAACATTTTTAAATGTCTAATTTTTGCATTGCAACACAATGGAGACAGATCTTTATTCAAACTCCAACTCTGGATAAATCAGTTAACATCTCTAAGACTAATTTTCTGCATTAAGAAATGATAATATTCATATACCTATTGCATAGGGTTGTTGTGAATGTTCTATAAGCCTAGCACAATGCATGTCATGTATAAGTGCTCAATGAAGTATGCCCATTATTATCATTATTATTATTATTCGTGGTGAGCAATGCACCCAGGTTGTGCCAGTCCTTTTCCACCTTTATGCCTCCAGATTCAAAAGAGATTTTAAAAAGTAAAAGAAAAAGAAAAGCACGGAGATGGAAGGAAGAATGTAATGGGATTTTAGAAGTATTTTGTTTTGAGGTCTGAAACCTATCTAGTTCAGCTTTATATTTCTCACCTTTAGAATATTTAACAGTAAAAAAAAATTATTCTGTAGTATCGCTAAAGAAGAAAGCAGTAGAAATTACATGCCTATATGCATTATAGCCTCAGATGTAATTCTTAGGTGGTCCAGAGCGCCTCTTGAGGCCATCTCATTGGTAGAAAGTTTTATAACTATATTATCTAAAATTGCAGGCTAATACCAGGGGCTGGGGCTGAGGGGTGGGGGAAATGGGGAGTTGTTGGTCAAAGGACACAAAGTTTCAGTTAGGAGAAATAAGTTCTGGAGATCTATCGTACAGTGTGGCAACTGTAGTTAATGATATATTGAATCCTTGAGAATTGCTAAGAAAGTAGATTTTAAATGTTCTCATCACAAAGATATGATAAATATATGAGGTGACAGATATGGCAATTACTTTGATTTAATCAGGCATACATATATGCAAGCATCACATTGGACCCCATAAATATATACAATTTGTATTTCTCAATTAAAAATAAATAATTTTTTAAAAAATGAAGTCACTTAAAAGACTATGCCACTTTATCCTAGGAGAAAAATACCACTTTACCTTGAGAATCCACTTTCATGCTCAGACATTTTATCCAAGATATCCTTCCTGTGTCTTCTCCAAATCTCCTCTTCATCTTCTGTTTGGAGATAGCAAACACAGGCACACTCTAAAATTATGATGATAAAAAGCCTACCTGCCCTGAAGAAAACTTAAGATGCAGCTTATCCTTATGTTCTGCTAGCCCCCAAATCTACAATGTAGTATTGCAGAAAGAATTCTCAATTAGTGAAATAATCTGGACTTGAACACTAATGAATTGCATGAATTGGGAAAACCATTAGACATCTCTGAATCTATATTCTCCCAGTAAAATGGTAACAATAACATCAGCCATGCCTATCACCTCAAAATAACTGCTAAATGACTTAGTTGAAAAATTTATGGTGGGCTACATAGATGAAAGGTCTATAACACTCTAAAATTGCAATTATTTTTAGACGTGGATATTTAATAAAACCTTCCAAGCTAATAAAAGCAGTGGACACAATTAATATATAATTCAAACTGTCAGTATTAAGTAAAGCATACATGTTTTTTTTTTTTCACCATACTTTGAAAAGCTTGATGTTTCAGGGAAATCAGGTTGTCTACTGCAGGCTCGGAAATTAGAGACAGAATAAGTCAGCTAAACCATTCACCTGCCTATGCCTTCTTCAGAATGCAATAGCATCTCTACAGTTCATTTATTTAGCCACATAAATCATTGTACAATCCCCTAATCATGGCATCCCTTCCTGTTTTACTCATAGGTTTTGCTCTGTTTGCCACTTAAATGCAAACATTATTTTATCATTCTCCCTATCCTTTGGGATATTTTCTGAATTAAATACACTTAGGAAGAAAATATAGTCTAAAGTTTCTCTAATTTCCATTCTCACTTCCTTACTATTCCTTGATAAATGATGTTTGGAACTGGTGATTTGTCAATTTTAATAGTCTCTAATCTTTTAAAAACCCACAATGTTATCCTTTTACTTCCTAATTATTCAGTTTCTTCCCAGAGAGACCTCATTGATGTGACATCTAGTTTTTATAATTTTCTTAAATTTCAAGGAAGGAAAACAAAGTGCATGTAACTTATTACCCATTATTTAATTCCTGTAACCATTCTTTGGTGCAATAACCAATCATAAACATTATCATTTCAGACATATTTGTCAATAAAATTAGTAACAATCAGATTTTCAGGTTATGTTTTAACAGATCATTGTGCTGGATTTTTTATTTTTAATCTGAATGCCTCCAGGTGCTTTACCATGAAGGTGAAGATGTTTCTCATTTATATTCAGTTTGCTATGTAGCTTTCATACTGTCCCTTTAGTGTTTCTTAATCTGCTTTCTTTTTGATCTTCATTGTCTCGGGCACTCTGTTGGAGTACATTACATGAGCATTCAGCCTCAGTGTTCTTGAAACATCTTCCATTTTTCCCAAATCAAAACACCACGTAAAAGGCTTTGCTCACTGTACTTTGAGTAGTAACTCAGAGATAATCCCCAAGCCTGTCACAGCAGCAATAAAATTACCTTGTTCTTATCAGGCAGCAATTAGTCCCGGTACCATTCTTTGAATGCACACCTACATATTTTATATTATTGGAAGTACATGGATTCCCTGCTGAAAATCATGCACTGTGATAACAAGTCTCCCAAAGCACTACATAAGCATTTGTATTGGATGCAATCAAGCTGCCTAAAACCACAGAATATTCACAAAGACATAGTACAGGCATGAAAGGATATAATTGAGCCTAGAAGTTTATCAACCTAATTTTGTTATCATGAGAGAATTGGTTGAATTACAAAATCATGATTATCAGAAAAAGAAGAATTTATGAGTAGTGCTTTCAAAGATTCCTCTTCCCAGAAATTAGAGATGCAGGGAAAGCTCACTCACCTGACTATATTCCTCTCACAAAGGACCATTTGCTGATTTCAAGTACGTTATGAAGTTTGCTGCCTCTGAGAATTAACTCATTCTGTTCAATTATGAATGACATTGCTCAATATTCCTATAAGATCCAGCAAAAATTTCATACTTTCTGTTACATTTTATCATCCTTATACTCCAGAATCATTCACTAAACAGAATTATTTGCTTCCTTATGTATGGCCTCATGGCATTTGGCTTCTCCCTCTAGTATGGCCCTTATGGTATGGCTAAGAAATACTTGTATATTTTGTATTATATACACCTGTCTCTCTGAATAGGTTGTGAGCTCTTAGAAAGATAGAATTGTGTTAGCCACCTTTGTACCTTCAACACTGGCAAAGTTTCACAAATTATCAATATAAATCATTTATCAGTAAATTAATTCAAATGTCATAATCCTATTTTTGATTAGTTAGCTATCTAGCTAATTAATTAGTTATATTTGCCGAACCTACTCTGAACACTAAACCAATGTTTACATTATTGACATCTCCTTGTAGATGTGTCAAAAGTACATTATATTTATTATGTCTAAAAATAAATTCATGGACATCCAGTCCCCAACATTAACATTTATTTAGCCTAATATTTTCTGTTTTTTTTTTTTTTTTTTTGAGACAGAGTCTCACTTTGTTGCCCGGGCTAGAGTGAGTGCCGTGGCATCAGCCTAGCTCACAGCAACCTCAGACTCCTGGGCTTAAGCGATCCTCCTGCCTCAGCCTCCCGAGTAGCTGGGACTACAGGCATGAGCCACCATGCCCGGCTAATTTTTTTGTATATATATTTTTAGTTGGCCAGATAATTTCTTTCTATTTTTAGTAGAGACGGGGTCTCACTCTTGCTCAGGCTGGTCTCGAACTCCTGACCTTGAGCGATCCACCCGCCTCGGCCTCCCAGAGCTAGGATTACAGGCGTGAGCCACCGCGCCCGGCCTTAATATTTTCTGTTTCAGTGAGTATTACCATCTATCCAGTGGTACAAAACAGAATCCCTGAAGTCACTCTTGACATCTTCTCCTTTACCATCTCCCTTTCCATTTCATTTCCATTTCTCTTTATTTTGCCTGCTAAATATCTTGAGTATTTCTAGTTTTTCCCCATTTTTACTACCCCATTATAATCTAAAACACCACCACAAATGTGTTTAGGGATGGTGAGCTAAAGGTAATAATTAAAAGATAAGTGGAATATGACTAGATGAAGGGTTTTTGCTAATCAAAAGAGAAAAAGAAACCCCCCAAAAAGACAGTATGTTAAACAATCACAGAATCCTCACCCATTAGCATTACCTTATAAAGATATGAAACTGGCCTCCAAGACTATATCCCTCATCATAGCCCCTACCAAATGATATCTTCAGAATGACAGTTGTGCAATTGGCTTTATTTAGCCTCTCAAAGAACACTGAATACCAATCATAGAATGTATTATTGTTTAGAGAAGGAGAAAGATGCCTATATGCATCATGGCAGGACAGATTTTATGGAACTAAAAGAAGGGTTGAGATTTTAGCACTCCTGAGTTTTTCCTCTAATGATTCTCCTTTAATATTATCAAGTTCTTTTACCTTTAGTTTGAGCCATGGCCACATTTCCCATTGTCAGAGGAACTGGGATGGACAATCTCTAGTGGAGATCTCCATCCCATGGGGAAGACAGAGCCATAAAGCATTAGCTATTATACCACATCATAGGATTATGTATGCACAAGGAGTTAAGATAGTCAAAGATCAAACATATCCCAAAATACCTTCTCTCTTCCCTCCATTTGCTATAGATTGTGTTTGGGGAAATCCGTCCATTTGTAGATGCATTCCATTTTTCCTAAATCATCAAAATAGGCATTTGAAAAACTACTAAGGGCCATTCAAATTATCAGGACTTTCCATTGACATTAGTCTGGGTAGAATAAATAAGTTACTATCTGTTGACTCCAAATTTTCAAAGCCAAATTTATATTTAATGTTAAATGGATTCACTAGCCCATAGAAGATAGAGCTCTGGCAAGGGTGTGCAAAAAATAATGCTTGGATACTGAAAGGTAAATAGACGTTTCTGAAGATGAGAAATAGAGGGTAGAGGATCACCAGCAACAAAATAGAATGAGAAAAGGAATGGCTTTTTAAACAGGTGATGTTTGAGGGTTCAGTGGAAAGTGTGCTGTAGATGGGCCCAAAGACAAATGGCTCTAGGGACCAGAGTGAATAATGAGAGATGGGATTGACTGACTGAGTAAATCAGGACCAGATTATAATATAAAGGTCTTTATATGACATATTAGAGAGTTTTAATTTCATCTTGTAATCAAAGAGCTAAAAGAGGCTTTTAAACAGATTTTGTTTTTAGTAAGATTGCTATGGTAGCACTGTAAACTTTAGATTGGAATGGAAAAAGACTCGTAACAGAAAAGAGAGAAAATTCTAAGAAAATCCTGAAAGGGTATGTTTGTAAAACTGTGATCATGCTGAATTGAGAGATGGCAGATATAAAAAGAATCATGAAGTAAAATTGACAGAAGTTGGTGACTGGTATGTGTAAACTGAGAAATACAAAAGATTAATAACTGTGTGATTTGTAGCTTGATGGTGGATGGTGAGACCATTAATTGAGATAAAAAATACCAGAATAGAAATAGACTTTGGAGGTGGAGGTGGTGGGAAATCATGAAATTTTCCTTTGGTACCTATAATATCTGAAGAATCTGAGGTATGTTCAAGAAACAATTAGATATAAATATGTACAGAGTTCAAGCCTGAAGCCATCAATCTGAGAAACATTGACACAGTGAAGGTAGTTGAAAACATTGGGTAAATAGTATTATCCCAAAATATATACAATTAGAAGTGAAAAATAAAGAACCCAAACCTGCGGAACTCTAATGGGTAAGGAGAAGACTTCAGTTAAGGGAACTGAGCACTAAGGGCCAGAGAAATAAGAAAAAAGTCAGAAGAGAGAATTGTCTTAGAAACCACAAGTGGAAAAAATTTAAAAAATAAAGAATGAGCAATAGTAGTAAAAACTGTACACAGATGTCAAGTAGTGCTGAAAGTTATCAAATATGGTAATCCTGAGTTTGTGAGAAACTTCAAAGTGTTTCCATAAAGCAGCAGAGAAAGGTTAAAGAATAGATGTCAAATAAGTGTGACAATCTATTAGAATCTTATTTGTACAAGGAACTAATGATATAGTATCATAATTTTAGTTGGAAATAGCCCAGAGTGAAACGGTTTTGGATAAGAGAGATTATTTTTTATAAATTAGGTTAGCATCTATCTCCCAATACCAGAACAGCTGAAGTGGCACCATGATGATGTTTAGCAAACCTAGGGATGCCTGAATCCTGCCTTAAATCCAATCTCTTCTTTTCCCCTTTGGATCCCAGCAGAGATATAGGTACCATAGCAGAAAAACAATTTAACATTTTAAATCATATAAGCTAAGATTGCAATGTAGAATTTTAGCATGCCAAAATGAACCATATGGAGAACTTACTTTATATAATACTTGATCTACTGAAATAGTCTCACAATGAAACAGGAGATATGATCGGCTCAGCCTCCCCCCGCCCCCAGCACTGAAACTGCTGGAACTGAATTTGGTATGCAGAAAAGTCACACATCTCTATGATGCAGTGTATTTTGACCCAAAGCATGACTGGGAGGAGGGCAAACTTGCATAAGGGAACAACCTTGAATATAGTCATACTTAGCTGTCTGAGATCACCTGAATATGTCACTTATTAGCACAGTAGCCAATAAAATGTGTTAAATTTGGCCAAACCCAGATCACCACTCCTTTTCCTTTATGATAGAATGAAAGAAGATTCATTTCCTTGTTGAGAAAAGGAATTTATTGATAAAACTTTAGAAACAATGTTATTTACCTTTTAATTTGATTTATCTTCATGTTTAGGTGACACATTTAGTTTGAAATGTTGAAAGTAGAGTTGATGCTTTAATGAAATCATTTTTGGCATTCAAGGTTAGAACTCATCTTAGGAAAGCCGTAAAATAATCAAGGGATGTTTTAAGCCTAAATTAAAACACTTTAGGGGACATGTTCATTACAAGCAAGAAACAGTGTGTCATGTCTCCAGAAATAGAATGGAATTCACTTTGATTTCACAATAGTTATATATATTCATCTGTACTATCAAATTTTGCACATTTACTCATGTTATTTCTAAAATAAAACTTATAAGGTAGAAGAAATGATACATTCCTACATCTAAATTTAAAATAAGTATTCTTACAATGAAAGTTGACAAGTTAATTTATGTAATTCTGTAACAGAAGATAGAAAAGCAATTTGCTTTGAGACTACAATTCTATTCAAATGAATGGGACAGTTCTTAATTAGAAAAGAACTGGTGGTATCATTAAAATAATTTTAAATAGATAATCTAAAGTTCATTTTAAATTTATGTTAGAATGCATATTTTAATACTTATACTCAAATATGAATGTATCCTAGGAATAAACCCCATTTTAAATAAAATATCAGCACTACAATTTATGAAGATCAAAGTAGGAAGAAGTCAGAAAGCAGAATAATTTCCCCTGCTTTCTTATCTGTCGACCAATCCTCTCTCTTGCTTCAAAACTTTCTGTTAAAGACTATCCCCCATAACCCAGATTCTGAGCTAGTTGAGTCCTATTATATGTATCTATATTTGTCACTCTCCTTAGTACCTTTTTTACCCAGGGACTAACATAGGGCTAAATGTACTGGGCACATAAGTCACAGAACCTGCCGGGTCTGGCATCCTGTTCTGTCTGCTCACAGAAATCTGTGAAGGGTAAAAATATTAGGTTGCTTTTTTTACCCAGGGTTAGACATTTGTTGGACTGAACTGAGTATTTGATCTGTGGGTTGGATAAAATGGCCTGGCCAAAAATACTCTGACAAAATAGGATTAATGGTAATTGGATAAACCAAAAGGTCTGTTCTCTTCTAGAATTTAGAAATCTAGAATTGAGAAATTATATATTCATAGCAACAAGGGGCAGAATGAGCACATAAGGAGAAACAGAGATATCATGAAAAATGACCCTCTAGAGCAGGGATCTCAAAATTTTTCTGGAAAGGGCCAGATGGTAAAGATTTTAGTCTTTGTGGGCCATATAGTATCTGTAACAGCTACTCAACTATGCCATTATAGCAAAAAATCAGGCATGAACAATATGTAAACAAATGAGTGTGGCTATATTCCAATGACATTTTATTTGCAAAAAGAAGTGGTAGGCCAAATTTGGCCCACGAGCCATAGTTTGCCAATCTTTGTCTCCAGAGTACTCCTGTCGATTAGAAATATGATGTGAGCCACAGATATAATTTAACATCCTAGTAACAACATTAAAAAGATAAAAGAAGCAAGTGAAATTAATTTTATTAGTATATTTTATTTAAACCAATGTGTCCAAAATTCTATCATTTCAATGTGTCATTAATAAAAAAATTATTGAGAAGATATACATTCTTTTTTTTTTTTAATTTCAAAATATTCTGGGGGTACAAATGTTTTTGGTTACATGGATTGCTTTGTTATGCTTGAGTCAGGGCTGTAAGTGTGCCCATCACCCAGATAGTGTTCATCGTACCTGTTAGGTAGGTTTTCACCCACTCCCTCCTCCCACTCCCTCCTCCCACTCCTTCCTCCCACTCCCACCTCCCACTCCCTCCTCGCACTCCCACCTGCTTGATTTCCACTGAGTTTTACTTCCCTCTGTGCCCACGTGTGCTCATCTGTTAGTTCCTATTTAATAGCAAGTATATGTGGTGTTTGTTTTCCTTCATTTAGGATAATGGTCTCCAGTTCTATCCAAATTGTTGCAAAAGGCCTTAATTCATCCTTCATGGCTGAATAGTATTCCACAGTATACATGTACCACATTTTGTTAATCCACTCATGAATTGATGGGCATTTGGGTGAATTCCTTATCTTTGCAACTGTGAGTTATGCTTCAATAAACATTCAAGTGCAGGTATCTTTTTAATAAAATAACTTCATTTTCTTTAGGTAAATATCCAGTAGTAGGATAGCTAGATCAAATGGTAGGTCTTCTTTTCATTCTTTGAGGTATCTTTTTACTTTTTCCCATACAGGTTGTACTAATTTTCAGTCCCACCAACAATGTATAAGCATTACTTTCTGTAACCATGTAGTATCTATTGTTTTTGGACTTTTTAATAAAAGATATTCTAACTTAGGAAAGGTGATATCTCATTGTGGTTTTAATTTGTATTTCCCTGATGATGAATTACATTGACCATTTTTTTCATATGTTCATTGGCCATTTATCTATTTTCTTTTGTAAAGATTCTGTTCATATCTTTTCCACACTTCTTAATGGGATTATTTGTTTTTATTCTTGCTGATTTGCTTGAGTTCTTTGTAGATTCTGGTTATTAGCCCTTCTCCCATTCCATAGGTTGTCTATAAACTCTGTTGGCTATTTTCTTAGCTATGCAGAAGTGTTTAACCAAGTCAAGTCCTATATGTATTTTTGTTGTTGCTGTGATTGCCATTGGTGTCTTCTTCAGAAATTCTTGCCTAGGCCAATATCTAAAAGAGTTTTTCCAACATTTTCTTTCAGCATTCTTATGGTTTCATGCCTTACATTTAACTTTTTCATTCATCTTGAATTAATTTTTGTGAATAGTGAGGGATATGAATTCTGTTCCATTCTTCTGCATGTGGCTATCCAATTCTCCCAGCACCATTTACTGAACAGGGCTTCTTTTCCCCAGTATATATTGTTGTCTGCTTAGTCAAAGATCAGTTGGCTGTATGTGGATGGTTTCATATTTGGGTTCTCTGTTTCATTGGTCTTTGTCTCTATTTTTGAGCCAGTATCATGCTGTTTGGGTCACTATAGCCTTATATTACAGTTTTAAAGTCTTGTAATGTGTTGCCTCCAGATTTGTTCTTTTTTGTTTTAGATTGCTTTAACTATTTGGGCTCTTTTCTGTTTCCAAACAAAGTGTAGAATTATTTTTTCTAGATCTGTGAATTACCAACATCATATTTCACAGATCTAGATAAAATAATTGTACATTCTTTTTTAATAATAAGTCTTGGTAACCTCGTGTCTGTTTTATACTTAACAGCACCACTCAATTTAGACTAGACACTTTTCAAATGCTGAATAGCCACCAATGACTAGTGGCTATCATATTGAACTATGTAGATCCAGAGTATAAAAGAGATTATGAGAGTAGTACCTATGATTTTTAGTTGCATTATATTTTAAAGATAGCCTGAGAAGATCTTGTTATTCAAAGCCCTAAATGCCTAACCTAAAGTATGAATAAATAAATGAGTGAATGAACAATAAAACAAATGCTAATTGGTAAGTAGTTATCATCTCCCACTATATATATTTAATTTAACTTAACATTTTCATTATTTTTAGAAAAAAATTTTTAAGGAAAGGGGTTCTGTCTTGCATATATTTGTAATTCTATGTCTCCTTTATACTCTTTTCTCTATTTTATTCAATAGAGATGCTCAAAAATTATTTATTGAGTAGTATTGAATGTATTCATCATTATATCTACCATGTACTCACAAAAAATGTTTGTGTTGCTTTAAAATAAATCATTAAACCCTAATATAGAACTGTGTTAAGTAGTAGGTAATTGAGACAAGAGATGAAATAACTCAAGGATTCTATAAATTAGCCAAGAAGACCAATGTGTAAACAAGACAGTCTAGCAAAGCAGGAAAGAAGCAATCATATTTTCTTCAGAGAGGCAGTCTTTCTTTAGCTAAGTCCTGAAGGCTAGATAAATGTATTTTAGGCAGATCAATCTTTTTATGGTGGTAAACAGCGAAGCCAGGATACTGTTCATAAACACTGACTTCTGATCAAGAGTACTAAGGAGAAAGTAAAAGAGAAAAAAAAAGTAACTATAAACTAGCTAAATATTGGGCATTTAAAGTCTTTGCAGGTCATTTTAAGAACTTCAAATATTTACATATTTTAGTTTTACTTAAAAGAAACAATTATCCAAATCAACATCTCTCAACTTAGAATCTGTCTTCTCTGTAAGGATGGAAAAAAGAGAAATTACTATCTCCACAAAGTTTCTATATCCATTTCAGCAATGGCAATCCTTTTACTATTTGAGACAAAGTAAGTTGAGTTTGAATGGTTTCGCTGACTCAAGTTCAAAATATGATTAAAGATTGGAAGATCTTATAATTTACAATCCTGATGAAACCTTTATAGATGTAAAACATTTCAAAATCTGTCAAGAATAGAGCATGTTTGCTGAGGAAATGACATCTTTGAAATCTTGAATCTGGCTGACCTTTCCCTTTTTTTGGCTTATTCAAGATAAATGGCTACAAAGAATGACTAAGTGGGGGGGGGGGGGGGCAAAAAAGAAAAGAACCTAAGAACCTTCAGAATTCGGAGACACTTACAGACAGTAGATCATTTCCTTTTATTGCAGGAACACCTGCCAACATCTGATCACTCTGATGATTATTTCAAACTAATCATGAATGATTCATTAAGTCAGTCTTTAGTTTATAATGAGGTGTAAGCTTCATATATCTGGGATATTGAGATAGGAAAAAGACTATTGTGTTTTACTTAAAATATTTGCCATAAGTGTAGGTTAATGCCTCAGATTTCCTTATGTATCTCATGGTATAAACAAACATAAGTGAAAAACATGTTATCAATTCTCATAGGGCATTCACAATCATTAATTCAACAATATTTCACTTGTCCCATTTGATCTTTCAAAATATATATTTGTGGCAGTCATTATTAATTTTTCAGGTGAAATTGACTCATAAGCAAATTACAATAGGAAAACTCAGGTGCTAAAACACCATGCTAATCCAAATAGTTCCTGGCTAGACTGTCATAGCAATATAAATTATTTGTTAAGACTTACTATATGCTCAAGTATCCCCATAGCATATAGTGCTGTTTAACCTTAAATAGATTCTGTAAGTTAGATTTTCTTTCTTTTTGCTAGGCAAATAAAGAAACTGGGACATGGAAAGTTTACATAACTTGCCCATATTTTCAGTAAGTGGCAGATCTGGAATTCATTTATTTGTTCAATCAATAAATATTTATTGAATTTCTTTTGTGAGGTTGGCACCATTCTAAGGAATATAGCAATGAACAAGACAGACAAAGCCCTTATTCTAATAAAGGATACTAGTAGACATAGTGCATTTTTTTAAAAATACAAATAAATATATCACTAGCAATATGGGTGTAGTAAGGTGAGAAATCCATCTGCATGAAGGGATAAAGGGTAAGGGGTTGATCTGGCCTGTGATTTTACATATGGAGGTCATGCCTGGCCTCTCTGTTAAAATGACATTTGAACAGAAATGTGAAGGAAGCAAGAGAGTGTTCCAGGATGGAAAAGGGTAAAAGGGCTTCATGGTGAACCAGGAAAGTGTGGCTTGCTCTAAACTTTTGCTGTAAAAAGATTACTCTTGCTACTCCGTAGAGAATAGAGTTATGTTTGAGATGTAGGGAGTCAAAAAATAGAAATATATATAAATGTAGATTCATCCAAATGGATAGAAATCAAAGTGTAAAAAGGATTCTGATTTTGAACGTAACACCAATATCATTTGTGACCTATCATGGGATGAGGTGTGTGAGATAATTTTGTGAAACCTTAGCATGTACATGATATTTACATGATAGGGCTGAATGAACTCATGTCAGGAGTGAGTATAGGCAGGTGGGAAACATCTACCTGCCTTTCGTGGCCTAAGGACTGAGCACTACAACAGTCAGAAGTCAAGAAGATGAAAAGAACCAGCAAAGAAGGGTGTGGATGAGTGGGCAGTAAAGTAAGCAGGAACAGAAAGGGTGGCGTCTTGGAAACAATGAAACAAAAGTGTTTTAGAAAGACTAAGTTCTGAATTTTTACCATAAATTATTGATTCAGATGTGATTATAATAGTGTTATTATGTATTATAAAATTATGTGTTACATTATACCATTATATATATTATTATATTTTATAAAATTAAACACAGCCAAAATAAAAGAGAAAGAGAATTTTCTTTTGTATAAGTGACATTAAAAGGTATAATTAGAAATCACTTTTTCATATCCTAATTTCCTGCATAGTTTGTGTTAAAATGGCAGGCATGCTTTTATTGTTGTTGTTAGTTTTATTATTTTTATATATATTCACAGAACTGCTAAAAGAAAAGACTCATTTCCTTCATACTAAAGATAACTAGAGATATGAAATCAGTATTTATGCAGAAGTGGGGGGAAAAAAAGAAAACCCTGAATGTTTTGACATCAAGTTCTTTCAGTACCTGAATTGATGGAACAGAGAATGGAGGTGTGTGCATGCAAATGTATTTCAGTGAAACTTATTTACACAAAAGTTTAGAAAATTCTAAAGTGAAATGTGAACATGGAAAAGTTAAGAGGAATAGTAAATAATGTGAGGAATCAAGTAACATTTATTTAGCACTAAACTGAGAACTAATTGACCAAAAAACTACCTTAAAAAATACGACTCAAGTCTTAAGTTTAAAAAAAGAAAAAAAAAAAAAACACAAAAAAACCCTCACACAAGTCTTAACATAGGTTTTCAGAATAAAAACAAAGTGCAACCTATTCCCTGAAGTCTTCACTGATAATGGATATAGAAAGAAAAGGAATGAAGGGAGAATGGGTATCTGAAATTTCTCCTTCTTGCACAGACGCTCTGGCTAGTGGAGTTTCTCGTCTACCATTCGAGACACGCTTGTAGCTCTGATTCGGGCAGGGCAAAGGCAATATATGTAACCTAAACATTTGTACCCCTGTAATATGCTGAAATAAAAATAATAAATAAATAAAAGGCATTGGGCAGTGAGTATACCTAGAGAGAGAGAGAGAGAGAGAGAATGGAAAGAAAACTTACTTTATAAAAGTCTTTCTATACATTTTCCATCTAATCAGTATAATGTAATTTCATAGGTTAAAAAACAGGCTGAAACGATTTAGATCATTTATTATCAACCTCATAGATAAAAAAGGGCAGAACTGAAATTGAAATACAGGACAACTTAATTCTAAATTCTTTCTTTCTGTTTTACTAATAAATATATGTTTTTTCAAGTATCAGAACCTTGTTTCAATGTTTAAAAGGTTTGCATATGCCATATCTTAATAATTTTGCTCATAATCTTTAGACTTCAGTTATCATTTGGTTTGCAGTTGAATTTTCAGATCCACTGTGATAACTCATGTGCCTCTACGATTCCCCAAACACACAGGTGGCAAACCTTGGCTCTGTCACCTTCCTTCCCACCAAATAGCTCATTGATAACAGTGAGCACTTACTTGTGCCAGGGACTGTTCTAAGTATTAATAACTTTTATACAGAAATCTAATTAATTCCCTAGACGATACTATGTGCTAGCGACTATTACCAGACTGTTATTATCTATATTCTACGTAAAGAGACATGGAGTGGTTAAATTGCTCACCCCCATCACACACCTATTAAGTGACAGTACTGGGATTTGAACCCAGCTCTTGACCACATCATCTCACTTTGAGCAATTACTAGAAATCTCTAAGCAATTTTATACCTTTGCCACTTCTATTGAAACTTAATTCTATACTATATTTTATCTTTACTTTTAGAAACAATTTTGTGTATAAAATGTTACTTTTTTATCTCCCCAATTGAAATATGGACTTTTACAAACTATGTCATAATTTAAACTTTGCTTATATATACCCTTTGATTATGGATATGGTGAATGCTATGTTTATAGTGAAGACTTGATACCACTGCAAAAAGGGAATGCAATTATTTTCATATTCAAGTTGGTTTTCTCCTGGTAAAATTCAAATCATATAATAAAATTTTAAAATTATATTAAACTAGCAAAGCCTTCTAAGGCAATAGAATGAATGACCTAAACATTTTTTACCGTGATTCATAAGAATTATAATTTTCCGTCTTTGAGAATACGCTTAAAACTGAAATAGAGACTCTTAGGAAAGTATACCAAAAAATTAGCAAATCATTTCAAGGAAAAATGAAACCATGCAATTGTTCAGGTGCTGAATATTCAAATAGCCATGAATTTCTCACTTAAAAATCAGTTATTTAACATTAAGGAAAACACTTAATTTATCTTCCTGTAATAATGTGTTGTTTTTCATTTCCCTATGGGCAATAAACAAGAATTGCATTTTTAATTCCACTCTGTGCTATATACTTACATTTTAGTAGTTCAATCATTATATATGTCACTACAATATGATGTAATAGAGCTTATTGGCTTATTTATATATTATAGATTCCACTTTACCTACCAAATAAAGTTTATAAGGTTCAATTGAACCATCTGCAATCTCAGTTCTTCCTAGCACTGCTTAACATACTATGTAATAGTAAATATTCAGTATAATGGTTGTTGAATTAATACCTAAATGGCTGAATAAGAATACTTAATTAATTGCATAGAGAATTGCTACTTGTGATCTTTGTAACTTTGCTTTCCCAATTATAGCTACTATAAAAATATAGGTTGAATGACTCTACCAAGTAAATCTGAAAAGAAGTTTTAAATTATGTATGTACTTACCTGCTTGCTTATTTAAAGGTATGAAAATAAATAAAGTCCTAACATTACTGACTTGCTTAACAACTTTGCAAACTTCTGTTATTTATACAAGTTATATCTCTTAATCTCTGGGGTTCTCAGAAAATATGTGCATCTTTCTATCTCCCTTATGTTCATCACATTCACCAAATTCCTTCTTTGTAACACATACATATATTTCACAGAGGAATCACATCCTCACATCCACCTTTTTCTCTTTTTCTTTTGGAAGACAATTGGATACTCAAAATAACAATACCAATTTGATTAACTTGTATCCACCAGAAAACAAAAACCTTAGTAATTAAGAATGATGAGTATGGATGTGGACCATCTAAGTCCAATTCTCAGTCCTTATTAGCTTTTGGACTATGGACAAGTTACCTAACTTTTGTGCTCCTCTGTTTCCTCATCTGTCAAATTGTGTTGCAATTGTACTATTTTTCTCAAAGGATCCTTGTGAGAATCAAAAAATCACATCCAACACATAAGTATTATTTGTATCATGAACATCTTCACATTTGCAGAAAAAATTAATTCATTACTTTTCATGATAGGCATCTGGATAAATGTTGAATCAAATTGGGTTATGATTAAGGGAATGTCTAAGCAGACATTCATGCACTGATTTTCTCTTCTACCTTCTGCAGTACTTATCAGTGGTCTGCAAAGTTTAAGAATGGTGTTGATCAAGGCACCAAGCTGAGATTTGATGATAGTCCCAGGAATACACTGGCCTCAACAGTTTTCTGAAAAAAGGATAGTATCAGTAATGTCACTCCCAGAAGACAAAATTTTTGGCACATGATTCTATTTGAATAACATTCAGACTCTTGCCATGTCCCTGCCTCAATGTTATCAACAGGAAATACATTCCCTCCATTATACTCCTGATCAATATTTCTTTATGCTCTTCTTTTTTATTTGTTGCTACTGTGTTTATGGTTTTCTTTTCAAAAGAACTTTATTGGGATATAGTTGACATACAATTACATATTTTTAAATGTACAGTTTTATAAGTTGTATAAATTTTGACATGTGTATTAACTCCTAAAACTATCACCACAATCAAGATAAAGAATACATCTATCACCCCCCCCCAAATTTCCTAGAGCCTCTTTATAATTCCTCCCTCAATACCTTCCTCCTGATCCTCCCTCCACAAAAAACACTGATCTGCTTCCTGTAAATATAGATTAGTGTGAATTTTCTAAAATCTTATATAAATGGAATCATACTGTATATACTCCTTATGTCTGGCTTTCTTTATTCAGCATTACGATTTTGAGATTCACTGATGTTTGTGTATCAATAGTTCATTCCTTTGTATTGCTGAATAATACTCCATTGCACGGACACACATTTGTTTATCCATTTACCTTTTGATGAACAGTTGTATTGTTTCCAGTTATTAGCCATTACAAATAAAGCTGTTATGAACATTCATGTACATATCTTTGTATTGGACTTATGATTTCATTTCTCTTAAATAAATACCTATGAGTAATAGCTAGATAATATGGTATGTATATGTTTATTTTTTCCAGAAACTTCCAAACTGTTTCCAAAGTTGCACCATTTACATTTTCACCAGCAAGTGTATAATTGTTTTTTTCATATTCTTATAAATACTTGGTTTTGTACATCTTTGTAATTTCATGCATTCTACTAGGTGTACAGTGGTATCTTATTGTGGTTTTAATTTGGTCTTCCCAATGACAAATGATACTGAGCATCTTATCTGGCCTCTGGTAATTTCCTCCCATGAGTGTGCCGATCCACATCTGGTGAGTACTTGAGGGACACACATTGCAGATCTCCAGATGTCTCTCTCTGTGTGGCTCTCTCCTTTCTGTCATCTGCCCTAATAACTCTGGTCTTCCATGACTCTCAGTTTCCTCTACTCAGCTCAGGGAGTTCACTGCAGTCTGGAAAATTTTCAAGCCAATAAGCTGGGGCAATTTTAGGCTTCATCTTGATTGTTTCCTCTCTTCCTCTGGGATTATGGTGTTTTACTGCTTAGTGCCCAATATCACAAAGCCATTGTTTCACATATTTTGTTCAATTTTAAAACTTTTCAGAAGAGAGTTAATCTGTTTCCTAGGATTCCAACTTGATCAGAAGCAGAATTTCCCTTGTATGGTCTTATGGTTCACTGTTTATATATCTATTAGGTCCTATATCACAATAGGACTTGCATTATTATGTGCATTTATATCTTTTCACTATCAGCACTGGATTTAGACAAAGTTTCAAATGCCAGATAACCTATCAGCTATGTGATCTTAAGCAAGTAACTTCTCTGAATCTCTATTTTAATCGTGAATTTAAGATAATAATATTTATCTCACGGTGGAATGAACTTTAAATTTGACATTCATACACAGTGCTTTGCACAATGACCAGAACATAGCTAACAATAGACTAGCACATATTTTAATACATGATCATCAGCAGCACATGTCCCAGATACTATTAATGGTAGATTGGAAAGTCTCAGGAGAAGAAATGGAGGAAGATGGACAGATACACATGTTGAATCAAAATAAATGGAGTTAGATTCATCCACATCTAGATTAGAAATGTTTTTCTCCATGAGTTAGGCTCCTTCTCTAAACAACACTTGAGCAGGCACTGCCTGAATTTGTCTGGGTCCTTTCCTTTATCTCTCTTGACCAACCATCACCACCTCCTCCTTTCATTTTCCATATCCTTCCTTTGGATTACTAATACAAGAAAAGTGTGTGCAATTCTTGCAGGAATAATAGCCTTAATGTGTTAATTTTTGAGTATATGTTGAGATCCATGATAAGTTGACCCTAATGCTTAATTTTCAGAGTGCATTTTTTTAGGTATGGTAACAATTAAATATAATTCATATGCAATAATAAAATATAAAATAAAAGTGTCCATAGATTATTTAAAGTCACTGATACATCAGTAATCCAGTCACTGTCATATTATTAATAGTAAAAGTAGTGGCAATATAACTTTTAATAAAATATTATATTGGGGTACTTTAACAGAAATTATTAAGCAATGTTGTGGGAAAAAATTTCTCAATCAGAAAACTCAGAATAGTAATATGAGGCAAATGGATTGTATTTCTAAGGTTTTATGAATTTAACCAGATATAGGGTTATTAAATATACCAATATTCAATAATTTAGTGATTCCTCTTTGAATATCCATGTATAAATACATGTTTAGGGCATTAGATATAAATATAGAAATATGATAGATGGTATATAAATATATAGATGCATACCTCTATATATTTTTACTTAAGAAATCATTCCAACTAAGACAGACAATATATTGGCAAATTAATTTAGAATAATAGATAACAGTATAATCTAGAATAACAACTTTCAGATTCAGACCCATTCAATACTTTGAATTCTTCAAGAGTATTATCACATTTTTATCTAACTCAGGGTCACTTCTTATGTTGAGCTTATAAATTTTTTGAGAAGTAAAGAGATACCTAAAAGTATTGCTTTGCCTCAATTGACATTTGCATGTGTGATCGTCTCAATAAAAGTTCAACCAGAGAAGGAGAACCAATAGGAGGCCTATAAAAAATTTATTGCCAATAATTTCCTTACAAAAATGTAGGGCTGGCTAGGCAAGTTCAAAATGTGTAAGACAGGCTGTCAGGAAGGGGAGGCTGAAACACACAGCTCGGGCTGAAGGTGCTATCCACAGGGGGAATTTCCTCTTCTTGAGGGAAACTTCATCTGTGATTTTTAAGGTCTTTCAATCAATTGATTCAGTTCATCCAGATTATCTAAGATAGTGTCCCTTACTAAATGTCAATTGATTTTGAGCTTTCATCACATCTACAAAATATCTTCACAGGAACATCTAGATGCATGTTCGAATGACTAGCTGAGGACAGTTACCTAGCCAAGTTGACACAACTGAAAGACCATCACAAAGCTCCAGCGTCCTGTCAATGGGACAAGAGACCAGAAAGCCAAGGGTTTTGTCAGTCCTGTATGTCTGAGCTCAGACATCCACCGATCATTCAACCCTAAGGTAATATAAAAGAGTCAAAGTTATAAATAGCTGCTCTCAGCAGTCACAATACTTAGCCAAAGAGGAAATTATGATCTAATTGCTAAAAGGGTAAGGGTCATTCTTAATTTTTCCCTCTGTTTTTGTAAGAACAAAGCAAGAATGGAAATTTGGCTCCTCTTAATGCAATGCTATTATTCAAAGATTACTCTCCAGTAACTTATTCATTAACTGTGGGAGGAAAATAATTTAAGAGTCCTCATATTGTACCACATGCATCAAAGATCAGTTCACCCTATGGCTACCAATTATGACGGGCAATTGTCTAGTAGTAATTGGAAAAACCATAGCAGGTACATAAAATAATGGAACTATAAAGTACGGTTCTATATAACAATGATGTGGATTACTGCTATAGGAACAGAGAAATACAAAAAAGTATCTCAGGGACACATAGAAGGGAAATAAGAACTCTAATATATATAAAAGGAAAATCCCTTTCCCCAGTATGAATATATAAATTACATTAGAAGAAAACATTTAGTAACATCACCATGGAACTCAAGATATGAGACTGCAATTACAAAATTAAATGTCGTGAGTTTGTTTTGCTTTTTCACATAAACTCCCTGCTTATTTAACCTAACTGTTTAGCATGCCAATATACCACTAGCATTCAACTCGAGTTTTTTACGCTGAGGTCTTTTGGTATGTAGGGTATCCCTGAATATGCTTCAGAAGTGTTTCTGAAAGAATATTACAATTTTGCATATGTGTGTATCTGTATTGTTTTCTAGAGAGAGGGCTTACCATTTTTCTTTAGATGCTCAAATACTCCATTACCCTAAAATGATTAAGATGTACTTTGTGCTTATATACTCATAGCTAGGCAGTTGTAATTGGAATCCAAATAATTAAGTTCAAAATCCCTGTGTCCTAGGGTGCATTTTTATCTCTCTGAACCTTGCTTTCTCATCTACACAAGTGGGGTAAAAATATTTTCTGAAAAGGGCTATTGTGAATAATAAATGAGATGATGAATAAATGAAGTTTGCAGATTATGAAGTGTTTTACATAAATTAGTTTTACTGGACTATTTTTAAGAGTAAAGGAGCATAGAACTGGTCTTCTATCTGAGAACTCTGACAGCCTGGAAATACCATGCAGCTTCCTCGTGGAAGCAGCTGATATCAACGCCTCACTTGTTTGCACTGAGGCTGTGCCTCAGTTTTAGCAAATGTTACTTCTGTTTCAACTCAGGCATTTCTTTACCCTCCTTAGTAGATTATAACTTCTGAAATGTCATATGCTTTTTAAAATGGCGTTTCCTTCCTTTTATTACCTCATTATTAAGTAACAGCATAAATAAGTGAGGTAACAGAGATAACTTAAATTCACACTGGCCTTACCAGCCTCAGTTATGGCCATGAATGAGGTCACATGCATGAAGCTGTTGTCCCCAAACAATATGACTACAATCTCTCAGCTCTCTCTTTAAAATTCTCTCTCTGCTGGCAACAGCCAGGAGACCTCAGTGCAATTCTCACATTCAGCATGTCCACGTGGAAGGCCAACTGCTCTACCCTCCCTGCTGAACCACACCCCGGGCCACTATTTGTCAATATCATGCCCCTGTGGGTATGAATATCCATTTTTAGTCTCCCTGCCACAATGCCGTGATCAGAGCCTTGTCTTACCACCCACAGCCACCATTCTGCCAACAACTCTGCTATTGCTGTGGTTGATCTTCATTGCTCTGCTCTGAGGGAGACACCAGGCAAACCCTTAGAGACCTGGGCTCTCAGTCTGCTGGTCCCTTCATCCTTCACAGTTTTCTGTGAAGTGAAATGGAAAACAGCACGTTTCTTTCTATTATGATATTCCACAGAAGGGCTCCTTGAGCCTCATAGTGCTGCACAATGTAACGAGGCAACTCTTTGCACTTGACTTACTGCCTATTGTTCCACAGAGTAAGAACAATAGAAAGAACAGATTCAGAAAACAGATACCGGGGTGTAACCCCAAACACCGCTTTTGATTGCCAATTCCTTAGGCTGGGATGGTGAAATAGGTAGATTTAGATAAAAGAGAGCAGATTAGGTATGAGTATGGATAAGGATATGGACATAGCTATATAGATGGCTATAGCTATAGCTATACATATACATACGCAAATCCATAACCATAAACATATCTAGGTAGTTACTGGTGTTTGGGGAATGTCAAGGGATCTGTGCCTCCTGACTCCTCCCACCTACCAAACCTGCATTGGCTTCCATTAGCTAGGACTTGCTGTAGCACAAAAGTAGGTAGATGATGGATGGATGGATATGTAATATATAGGTAGATGACAGATATAGATAGATCAGATAGATAATAGATAGATGGATAGATAGATGTCTATAAATAGATAAAACTTTTTTAAATATCAAAATTTTTTTCAAACTTCAAGAAGAGAGGAATGTGAGAAAGACTTGAGTGCAGAATCAGAAAATAATGTTCCAAGACATATCCATAGACCATAGATCCTGAGAATAGTACAGCTGTACTGTAGTTCTGTCAAATGAGTCAAACCCAAGAAACAAAAGAAAATCACAAAGTTCCACGTTTTGTTTTTCATTCAGTCTTTTATTGACCCAGGTCTCACTGCCCTATGTGACTGGCTGGTTACCTTTCTATCACTTCTTGTTTCCGAAGATGACAGAGAACACACACAATTGCCTGTCACAGATGCACTCCATCATACTCGTTTGTCCCATATGAATTCCCACGCCTATGGGTAAATAAATGCTTATTTCATCCTAAATAAAATTAGGATCAAAATGTGAAGCAGATTATACATTTTTCACTGATGCTGTTGCTTGATTCTTGCCAATTTCATAGACTATGAATTAATGCTCTTTTTCATGACTGATTTACAAACTAGAGGAAAACAATGTAACAGAAAATAAGCACTATATGGATAGAGGCTGTGATAACATCTGATTGTCATGAAGTTTGATCATCTAAAATACCCTAAAGGTCATTTAAGTACAACCTCTCGCCAATACAAAACAAAACAACGAAAGACTTCTATCACAACGTTGTTTGAAGACTTCCACTAGGAAGCTTTCTTCTGAAGGAAGCCCATCTTATCGAAACAGTCTACTTGATTTACCTTCTTCTCAGTGGTCTCTACCCTGCCTCTTTTTAATTTTTCCTCTGAAGCCACCCACATCAAGTCCACTGTTTTGTCCACATGACAGCCTTTCAAGTACTTGCAGAGAGATACCCTGTGCCTCCTGAGTTTTTATCTTCTCCCTCTACTGTTCCAAACAGCCTCAGCAGTATTGTCACAGTCAAGAAGATACACGGATACACTCGTTTGTCAATAAGCCTTTTAACATGTGTGATTTAGATTTATTAATATATATCTGCTACGTGGGTCTGCGAGGGCACAGACTGTGTATATTCATCTCTGTAGACCCGACATGTCTGACCACTAATGAGCAATGAACACATTTGTTGGATGAACACATGAATGGAAGAAGCACCTTTCAAAATATCTTTTTAATATTAGTTATGTTTAGCCATTTACTTTTCTATATGTTATCATTTCTTCACCTAATTTTAGTTTCCTGATAAGACTGTAAACAAACCAAAAAAGTGAAGTTAGTTTCTTGGGAATAAAAATTATGAGATTTAATATAGGAGCTGCAATCTCTCTCTTTACGTGACTGTAGCCCTGGATGGTGTTTGTGATAGTTGTGAAATGGCATATTTTCTAAAAAAGGATTTTCTGTGTTTATTTTTTTTAAAGCAATCCAGGGATTTTACAAAACGAAGCCTACCTTAGCATTATAATTTGTAAGAAGTACTGAAATTAAGACTATGGAACAAAACAGGGACAGAAAGAGCCACCTTCTCACTTCAGTACCAGTCTCTGAACGAGGACTCCAGGTGGGTGAGAAATTTACCCTAGATAGAGAGAGACAAGCCATCTGGAATTTATCCTGACAAATATGCTGATTCTCAGCATGGGAGGATGATTTGGGTGAATACTTGATGGAGACATTCCAATTCTCTCAAACCTCAGGGGAACTTGTCACAAATACCTTGAGAGAGGCAGCTGTAAGAAACGAAGAGAGTGAGATTAATAGTTTTTCTCTAATACATGCCAGGGAGCAATATACAAAACTGAGTGAATGGCAAAACTCAGCAGGGACCCCAATAACCTTTAACACAAGTGGGCCAAAGCTTCTCCCCTCTGTAGCAAAAGCAGCCTGTGCTGTGGTGCATATAACATTAAGGAACATTTCCACTGATGATCTTGATGGGAATAGCAATAATCACGTCACCACCTAGTGGCCAGATAAAGGCTGGGTTACACGGCAGACCATCAGAAAGGCTAAAGGGGAAAATACGTTGTTAATGGTCACTTAACGATTCACATTTCAGGGGAAGAGGAAAACTTGGTAGATCATCAGTTATTCAGCTGGATAGAGAAACTCAGAGGTAAAGGACTGTTTTAGTTTACACTGGCCATTCTAGTCATGGACTGTGCTGGAGTTGGCTTAGTACCAAGAAAAATACAAGCAGCAATAGGTCGTATATTAATAGAGAGCTCAGTGAAATAAAAGGCACAATAAGCCCTATTCGTTTAAGAATCATTTCAATGATAAAGGATGCGATACAAGTACTGGGGAAAGAAAGCACAAAGCACGAATCAGTGAAGAGTGTTTGAGTAATTTGTTAACAAGTTGCAATGAAAAATATTTAATTTCTACATTCAAGTTTTTACATCTCACAATGGAAACCAAGAAAAAAGCCATAAGTGTTCATTTACACAATAAATATTTATTGAGCAATTACTAAGGATCAAGCACTGTTCAGAAAGCTCAGGAGAAAGCAGCAAATAGAGCTCATAAAATCCTGCCCCTGGGGAGTGCATGTTTTAGTAGGGAGAAGCAGCCATAAAAAAGTAAATAAGCAAAATACATAATATGTCAGATATTAATAAATGCCTATAAGAAACTTGATGCCAATAGGGAGAAAAAGATATTGTGTATGTAGGAGGTGGTCAGGAGGCACCTTTCATAAGGAAATATTTGAGATATAGAGGAAGTGTGAAAGTGAACGTTGGTATCTCTGAGATAGAGCATTTCAGGAAAAGACAACAGAAAAACAAAAAGACCCAACATGGGAGAATTTCTGTACTGTTTTAGGAACAGCAAAGAGGCCATCTCAGCTGGAATGGTTGGACGCAGGGGTAGACTGGTAAGAAATGCAGTTGGCAATATACGAGTGGGTGGGGTGAAAAGCAAGGCCCCCTCCAGGCCGGATAAGGATGCTGGGGACTACTCGGAGTGGTACGGGCAGACACAGAAGTTGTACGACTGAGAAGCCGCAATGAGGTAGAAGAACAAAGACAGAGTGGTGTCTTATAAATCAAATGGAGCAAATGTTTCAAGGAGAGACTTAAACGTACAAATATAGTCAGAGGAAAAACTGACATAAAATAGAAGAAAGTGTTTATCAACTCCATGGGAAAAAATGATAGCTTTCTTACCTCTGAAGTAATAGAATGAATCATACACTTAGTTTTAATCGTATAACCATTTGAAACTTCTAGAG
The DNA here is from genome assembly GCF_020740605.2 of Lemur catta. Classification (NCBI taxonomy): domain Eukaryota; kingdom Metazoa; phylum Chordata; class Mammalia; order Primates; family Lemuridae; genus Lemur; species Lemur catta. The sequence continues at coordinate 5,412,725 of NC_059130.1, read as the reverse complement.
AGGCCATTAAAATAAAATGTGAAAAATGGTTACATTAAATACAACCAAGGAGTCATAAATAATAGCATACAATTTACTAGTTCAAAATAAAAGAAAAAACATTGAGACCCAACAAAGGATGGGTAACATAGGTTAATAAGAAGTAATGTGAATTGAGGTAAAATGTGTTGGAAATCTATTCATGATTTCTAGATAGTAGAGATTAAAAGTCACCGAAAAAAAAAAAAAAAACTCTTGTTCTTGAGGAGGTCACTGAATAATGATTTAGAGATTTTAGTTCAGGGAATATTTTCTAAATGTCTGTAAATGTGCCATATATTATATTAGATGATGAGGTTAAAGAAACAAAGAAACAGAAAAGAAAAACTACATAAGAACTACTAATTGTCAACAACCATACAGAAAATATTTTAACTCATTAATTAAAAAACTTACTAAATTTTCTTTTTTTTCCTATAAAATTCACATCCATTTTCTCATGTTAGGCAATATGATACAGTAAATACAAGCTCCAATTCTAGAGTCTGATTACCTGGCTTTGGATCCAAATTTTTTGCCAATTACTATTCTTATGACCTGGGAAGAATTAATTAACCCCTTTGTGTTTGTTTCCTCATGTACATAATGGGATAAGATGTTGCCAACATCAGAGCGTTGTGATGAAAATAAGGGAGATATAACATGTAAAGTGCTCACAACTTGACTGGAACACATTAATCACTTAACATAGTACTAAATGTGGGCTACTATGAATATTATATTACTCTCTGATTTTTCTTCAATCATTCTGTGAAATGTGGTGATAATATAATGAAACTTCATGAGTAAGAAACTGAACCTCATGGAAATTCAGTGTTTTACTCAAGGACATGCAGCTAATAGGTAGCAACACTAGGAGTCAAATCTGAGTCTTCTGACTCAAGATCCTATTTTAAAATGCATCCTTCTGGGTCTCACTACAATCTTGCTGAATTAGGATGTCTGGAGGTGAACCCATCAATCTTCAATTTAAGCATGATTCCAGGAGGTACTTGTGCATAGTAAAGTTTGAAAACCACAGAAACTAGTAAATAGAGAGAATGTAATATTTCCACAAAAGAAAAATTAAAAATCAAGCTTTTTTTTTTGAAAGCTTTACACTACAGCAGGGGAAAAAATCACTGTATGCATCTTTCATATTCATCATAAGTAAAATAATTCAGAGCCATGCTGATCTTGCCATGAGATTCCCCAAATCCTTTAATACATTCATGCCCTATGAAAAACAATTGTTCCATGATTGTAGATCACCATTAATTGACCATGTGAGAACAAGAAGATAAGCCTGCCCGAGGTGATAGGCTACCCTGTTGCTTTTTTGCAAAGATAAATTGCCCTAAGTATTTTAATTCTATTTATCTGGCTGCCCACAAAGCTACAAAAATATTCTTGTGCCTGCATTACAGGGACAGAAAACTCAGGTAATCCCAGTGGACTGAGAGTTATTATTCGGAGATGCTACTGTTAAGCTCCCCACAAGCTATATTAGGGGCACCAGTCAAAGCACCTGTGGATTCTAGTGAGCATGCGCAGACTTTGATCTTTTCCCACCTCTCATTAAAAACCAGGCAACTGCTCAATAGAGCTGTGGGCACCCGTATCTCATTTTCTCTGTGAACTCTTAACTTGGAATCTATTGTACATACTACTTGTGATTGCTAGTACGGTAATGCATGAACCATTATCACATCGACAATGGAAGCAAAGGGAGGAAGACAATGAGAGAGGCACTTACCAAGGAACACTTACAGTAAGATCAATTCTAGCAGTTCCTCAGCAGCTCTGCCATAGGCTAGTAGCTGCCTCCAAATGGCAGGGGAAAGTGTCACCAGCATTTTCAACACTGTGTGAGAGCAATGAGAAAGGGCAGAAGGAGAAGAAGGTACAGGATAGATTTCTCCCCACTGAGAGAATTGATTTGTATGAATGTCCTAAGCAATGGAGGAAAAAAAAAAAAAAAGAACAATTGTGTTTTGGCCTTATGCATCTGTATAAAATCATAGTCCCTTAACATAAGATAAAAGTGTGAATTTCATGGAAGTCATGAGAGCTTACTATTTACACACTGGAGAGAGTTTATTTCATTTTCACTGAGATGGTCTGGAGATGTAAACTCTTTGAAATTAACCTAAAACCTGAGAGCCTTTAAATACTTCCATATACTATTTAAAAACTTGATTTGCATGGCAGTTATTGAAATGAGTATATTTCACCATTAATTATGAAAAGCAATTGCAAAACAAATTATCACTATATCTGAAATCCTCTGTGAGACTACAATACACACTCCCATCGATATAAATTATTCCTTTAGGTCCCATTATTTTGATAATCCTTCTCAAAGCTAACACAGAATTGATTTCCTCATGTAAAAATGCAAGAGCCCTGGCTCCTGGCTCAGCCACTTGCTAATAACTGTAAGTGGACAGTTGGGAAAATTAATCAAATGTTCTTCTCTACAAAGAGAGGATTGTAATGGCAGTCTCCTCTATATGAGATACTGGATCTTCCTTGAGTGATATTGACTATAGTTTTTTTAAAGCCCTACTAAAACCTGCATGTCCTTTTTGTCATAGCACTTACCAACTTACCGTACTTTCTGCTACTCACTCATAGTATACACTGTATAGCTGTACAACCAGGCAAACAGTGTACACTCAGTATATTCTTGCGTATGGAATTAATGAATGGATGAATCAGAGAATCTGGTGCAAAACACTTATGAAGTACATTATCACCATTTAATAGAAAAAGAAGCTAAAGCTACAAAACTTTAAATAATTTGCCTAGGACTGAAAACTATAATAGAAGGTAGAAAAGCCAGGATTTATACCTCAGTTATACATCTTCTCATTCTGCAACGCAGAGTTCAACATGATGTAGTTTCCCTTCAGAAAACTCACAGAACATTTTATGCTTTGCCTGCGGCCACTATTATATTCTTCCTTACATTGTAAGATGCTAGTACTTGCCTCATCTATTAACTAAACTGTAGATTCCTTAAGGACAGGACCACACATTACTGACCTTTATATTTGAATTCATAATGCCTCGTTTAATAAATATTTGTGGCAGTAAAAATTTAGCTTCTAAAGAGACTCTGGCAGTCCCCTTGATTGGTTTAAGTCTAGCTCTATGTGTGGCAAAGGAAAGGATTAAATGGTTTTCAGCAGTAGGATTATTATGCTTCTTTTACAGCAAATGCAAGGTCCCTTTCATTCTCTTACGTCCATCATAGAGTTTGTGGTTTCTGCACAAGCACCATTCTTTCTCCTCCATAGTCTGTATTCTATATTGAATCATCATTTTCATAGAATTATTATTAATGGAAATTATAAAGTAATTTCTTATAAGTTTATCACATGCTAAAGGTCTTTCAGTATGTACTTGATAATATGTAAGCAATCTTTAATTAAGACCTTAGAACATTTACAACAAACCAAACAAGAAAACATTATTGGGATTAATTGTTTTGTAAGACTTAAAAAAAATCTGTCCTCTCTAACTTTCTGCTAATTTTTGGACAATTCAAATAAAGTACATTTATTTTTTGTGGCAGAAAGTTTGACTGGGTGATTATTTTTTTATTTCAGAATATTATGGGCATACAAAGGTTTTGGCTACATGGATTGCTTTTGTACTGCTTGAGACAAAATTATAATTGTGCCCATCACCAAAATAGTGTTAGGCATCACCCAGATTGTACTGGTTAGGTATGTTTCCACTCATCCACTCCTTCCTCCTCCCTTGCTTGATTTCCACTGAGTTTTACTTCCACCTATGCACGAGTGCTCTTAGTTAGTTCCAATTTAATAGTGAGTATAGGTGGTGGTTGTTTTTCCATTCTTGCAAGACTTCACTAAGGAGAATAGTCTCCAGTTCCATCCAGATTTTTACAAAAAGAATTAATTCATTTTTTATGGCTGAGTAGTGGTATACATATACCACATTTTATTAGTCCATTCATGAATTGATTGGCATTTGGGTTGATTCCACATCTTTGCAATTGTGAATTGTGCTGCAATAAAAAATTGAGTGCAAGGGTTTCTTTGATAAAATGATTTTATTTCCTTTGGATAAATACCCAGTAGTGGGATTGCTGGGTCAAATGGGAGGTCTACTTTTGGTTCTTTGAAGAATCTTCATACTATTTTCCATAGAGGATGTACTAGTTTGCAGTCCCACCAACACTGTATAAGTGTTCCTTTCTCTCCACATCCACACCAGCATCTATTGTTTCAGGGCATTTTGATAAAAGCCATTTTCACTGAAGTTTGGTAATATCTCAGTGTGGTTTTTGGTTGCATTCCCCTTAGAATTAATGGTGTTGAGCATTTTTTTATATGGTTACTGGCCATAAGTCTATCTTCTTCTGAAAAGCTTCTGTTCATGTCTTTTGCCCACTTTTGAATAGGGTTAATTAATTTTTCTTGCTGATTTGCTTAAATTCATTGTAGATTCTGGTTATTAGCCCTCTATTGGATGTATAGCATGTGAATATTTTCTCCCATTCTGTAGGTTGTCTGTTTACTCTCATAATAGTTTCCTTGGCTGTGCAGAAGCTTTTTACAGTGATCAGATCCCATTTATTTATTTTTGTTGTTGCTGTGGTTGTCATTCTGGCCTTCTTCATAAATTCCTTGCCTAGGCCAATATCTAGAATGGTTTTTCCAACATTTTCTTGCAGCATTCTTATGGTTTCATGTCTTAGGTTTAAGTCTGTTATCCATCTTGATTTAATTTTAGTGAGAGGTGAGAGATATGGATCCTGTTTCAATCTTCTACATGTGGCCATCCAATTTTCCCAGCACCATTTATTAAAAAGGGATTCTTTTCCCCAGTGTATATTGTTGTCTGCTTTGTCAAAGATCAGATGGCAATATGTGGATGGTTTTATGTCTGGGTTCTCTGTTCTATTCCATTGGTCTATGTATCTATTTTTGTGCTAATACCATGCTGTTTTGGTTACTACAGCCTTGTAGGATAGCTTAAAGTCTGGTAATCTGATGCCTCCAGATTTGTTCCTTTCATTTAAGGTTGCTTTGGCTATTCAGGCTGTTTTCAGGTTCCAAAAGAAGCATAGAATTATTTTTTCTAGATCTGTGAAAAAAGACACTGGTATATTGATGGGGATTTCATTGAATCTGTAAATCACTTTGAGTAATATGGACAATTTAACAATGTTGATTCTGCCAATCCATGAGCATAATATGTTTTTCCATTTGTTTACATCATCTACAACTTCCTTCATCAGTAATTTGTAGTTGTCTTTATAGAGATCTTTCCCCTTCTTGGTTAAATATGTTGCCGGGTATTTTATTTTCTTTGTAGCTATTATGAAAGGTATTGAGTCTTTGATTAGGTTCTCAGCTTGACTGTTGTTGGTATATAGGAATGCTACTTATTGTGTACATTGATTTTGTAATCTGAGACTTTGCTGAATTTATTTATCAATTCCAGGAGTCTCTTTTCAGAATCTTTGGGGTTTTCCAGATATAAGATTGTATCATCTGCAAACAGCAATACTTTGACCTCCTCTTTCCCAATTTGGGTATCCTTAATTTTCTTCTCTTTTCTGATTGCTCTGGCTAGGACTTTCAACACTATGTTGAATAGAAGTGGTGACAATGGGCATCCTTGTCTTGTTCCAATTCTAAATGAAAATGCTTTCAACTTTTCCCTATTCAGTATGACATTGGATGTGGGTTTGTCATATATGGCTTTTATAATTTTGAGATAAGTTCCATCTATGCTTATGTTGTTAAGAGTTTTTTATCATAAAAGTGTGCTGAATTTTGTCCAATGCCTTTGCTGCATCTATTAAGATGATCATATGGACTTTGTTTTTGTTTCTGTTTATATAGTGAATCACATTAATGGATTTGCAAATGTTGAACAATCCTTGCATCCCTAGGATGAAGCCCACATGGTTGTGTAGATTATTTTTTTGATATGCTGCTGAATTAGGTTGCTAGAATTTTGTTGAGAATTTTTGCATCTATATTCATAAGGGATATTGGTCCATAGTTTTATTTTTTTTGTTATGTCCTCTCCTGATTTTGGTATTAAAGTGATACTGGCTTCATAGAATGAGTTAGGAAGGATTTATTCCTTATTGATGTTATGAAATAATTTCCATAGTATGGGTACCAATTATGCCTTTAGGTCTGATAAAATTTGGCTGTGAAACCATCTGTTCCAGGACTTTTTTTTTTTTTTTGAAAGATTTTTTATTACTGCTTCAATTTTGTTCCTCATTATTGGTCAGCTGAGGAGTCCTATTTCCTCCTGATGGAGCCTTGGGAGGTTGTGTGTTTCCAGGAATTTGTCCATTTCATTAATGTTTTTGAGTTTATGTGCAGAGAGATTTTCATAGTATTCACAGATGATATTTTGTATTTCTTTGGTATCACTTGTATTATCTCCTTTTTCATTTCTGATTGAGATTATTTAGTTCCTTTCTTTTCTATTTCTGGTTAATCTCATGAGAGATCTATCAATTTTGTCTCTTTTCAAAGAACCAACATTTTGTTTCATTAATCTTCTGTATTTTTTCTGTTTTGTTTTCAATTTCATTTAGTTCTACTCTGGCCTTAGTTATTTCTTTTCTTCTGCTGGTTTTGAGTTTTGTTTGCTTTTCCTTTTCTAGTTACTTGAGATGATTCATTAGATTGTTGATTTGTGGTCTATCTGTTTGATGTAGGCATTTAAAGCTATGAATTTTCCCCTTTGGACTGCTTTTTTGAATCTCATAGAGTTTGATAGCTTGTGTCCTCTTTTTCATTTAGTTCAATGCATCTTTTAATTGCCATCTTAATTTCCTCCTTGCCCAATAATTGCTGGGCAATAGGTTGTCTAATTTCCATGACTTTGTGTAGAATTAAGTGTTTCTGTTGAAGTTGGTTTCTAATTTTATTCCACTGTGGTCTAAGAAGATACATGGCATAATTTCTATCTTTTTGAATTTGTTGATACATGTTTTGTGGCCTAACATGTGATCAATCTTAGAGAATGTTCCATGTGCTGATGAGAAGAATGTATATTCTGTAGACTTTGGGTAGTATGTTCTGTAAATGTCTGCTAAGCCCATGTGCTCTAGAGTCCCATTTAAGTCCGGTGTTTCTTTGTTTATTTTCTGCCTAGAGAATATGTTCAGTTTTTTCAGTGGGGTGTTGATGTTTCCAACTATTACACTGCTGTTGTTTACCACTTTGCTTAGATCTAGTAGAGTTTACTTTATGAATCTGGGCCCACCAGTGTTAGATGCATAATTATTTAGTATTGTTAAGTCTTCTTGTTGAATTTCTCCCTTTACCATTATATAATGACCATCTTTGTCTTTCTTTACTATTGTTGATTTGAAGTCTTATGTTATCTGATATGAGAATGGCTGCACCTGCTTTCTTTTTATTTCCATTTGCATGGAATATTTGTTTTCATTCCTTCACCTTGAGTCTAAATGAGTCCTTGTGGCTTAGATGGATTTCCTGCAGACAGCAGATACTTGGCTTGTTTTTTTTATACATTCAGCCAGCCTATGTCTCTTCAGTGGGGAATTCAAGCCGTTCACATTTATTGAAAGAATTGGGAAATGGGATACATGTCTGTTCATTCTGTTGGCTAGAACATTATTGTTTTGTTTTACCTCTTGAGATATTATTATATATGGTCTCAAGCTTTTGTTCTGGGTAATTTTACACCCATGGGTGTCTATTATGCTGATCGATGTATAATGCATATCTGAGTACTTCCTGCAGGGCTGGTCCGATCTTGACAAATTCCCTCAGTATTTGCTTATCTGAAAAAGTCTTTATTTCTCCCTCATATAAGAAACTTAGTTTTGGAATATACAAAATTCTAGGCTGGCTATTATTTTGTTTAAGAGTAGGAAAAATACCCCAATCCTTTCTGGCTAGCAAGGTCTTAGTTGAGAAGTCTACAGTTAACCTGATGGGTTTTCCTTTGTAAGTCACCTGATGTTTTTGCCTTATGATTCACAGGAGTTCCTCCTTCGTGTTAAGTTTGGCCAGTCTAATGACTATGTGTCATGGTGATTGCCCTTTTAAAATGATCTCCCAGGTCTTCGTCAAGCTTCTTGTACCTGGATAACTAAATGTCTGGCAAGACCAGGGAAACTTTCCTCAATTATTCCCTCAAATAGTTTTTCCAGCCCTTGGGTGTTTGTTTTTTTTTTCTTCACCCTCAGGGATGCCTGTGATTCTTATGTTTCACCTCTTTACATAATCCCATATTTGTTGTCGACTTTGTTCATTCCTCTTATTTCTCTGTTGTTTATCTTTGACTGATCTGTTTAATTCGAAGATATTGTCTTCAAGCTCTGAGATCCTTTATTCTGCCTGGTCTAGTCTATTCTTAAAACTTCCCACTGTGTTTTGTATTTCTTTAAAGGAATTTTTCATCTCCAGAAGTTCTATTTAATTTTCTTAATAATTCAATTTCTTTAGTGAATTTTTCATTCATTTCCTGTATTGTTCTTACGGTTTCTTTGTGTTGGTTTTTCCATTTTCTCTTGCATTTGATTGAGCTTCCTTATAATCCATATTTGGAATTCTTTATCTGTCATTTCGATATTTTCATTTTGGTTGGTATCCATTAATAAAGAGTTGTTTTTTCCTTTTGGAGGTGACCTTTCACTCTGATTTTTCGTACTTCTGGAGTTCTTTCACTGATTCCTTCTCATCTGGCCTATTGATCCAGTCCTGCAGATACTGGGCCTGGCTTCCAGGTCTGCACTCGGGTCCCGGAAGATCAATCCCTGACCGTGCCCAGGAGAAGAGTGCTGGTGCCGAGTTACCTATGGGGTGTTCAGACAGGTTTGATGATCCTCTCGGGTTGTCTCTGTCCTCCTGTCTTCACCTCTTCCAAGCAGTGAGAATTGTGTTTGGTTCCTTAGCTTAATCTCCAATATGGGTGGTGGTACTTGCAATTATGAATCAGCCACACCCTGTTTGCTTGAGTTGGGTGTCATTGTGATGAGCTATAGAGTTTTTCTCCTTGTTGTTGGTTGATGCTTGTATGAAAGAGCCAGCTGCGGAGATGTTCTTTTGTGTCCGTGGCAGACTCTGGTCCTCCAGGTGGTGTGCTTGAATGCCCCAAGCTTTAGGAGAGACCGTGCAGCTGTCAAGGGGTCGCTTGATCTCCACCACCACCGAGGTGAAGGAGGAGCAAAGCAGTTTGTGGCTAGGTTGCAGGAGCCCGAAGGGCTTTGCAAAACCTTGGTGATGATCAGGAAGTTTCTTTTCCAGCCACTAGGATGCACCACTGGTATGAGGGTCAGGACAGCTCTCCAAACCGTGAAGACTGTTCACAGGGCAGGGGCCTAAATGCTTGAATGTTAAGGCCCTGCACTGGGCTCCTTCTGCCTTTATCTGGTAGCACAGTTTTTCTGGGGGTGGAGTGGGCACTCCTCCAAAATGCCACTCCTTGGACCCCCACGGCACACTCCCACCGATTCAGTCCATGCGTGCTCCTCACAACCCGAGCCCAGTTCTCAAATCTCCCTGGTCTGTGTGTCTGACCCACTAGCCTGCATCCCCATAAAATGCCTGCGGGCAGGGAGTTCTAAAATCGTTCACCCCTGTTCTACTTGCAGTCCTTGGAGGAAGAGGGGTGGGACCCAGTATCTGTGGGGACCTCTGCCTGTGGCACATGTCCACCAGAGAGGAACAGCTGCTCAAGAACGTCTGGTCTCCATCTGCTGTCCCTGTTGTAAGGAGTGGGAGAGGGGCCGCAGCACCTGGTCACCCGCAGTGCCTGAGTGACAGGCATCCAGTGGCCATGGAACCGGTGTCAGGCTTTTCCTTCCCACATGCCACACCCTTAGCCTGGATGGAGGTTCTCCAGAGGCGGGAGATGGGCAAACTCCCGATCCCCTTTCCTCAGCACGGCACCACACTCCCCCGTGGGGTATGTCCCCGCAGGCGTCCTTGTCCCCGAGCCCAGCTCCCGGACTCTTCTCCTGCAGCCCCTGCACCCCTCTCACTGGGGTGCGCTGGGACCGGCATGCTGGTCTGAGCCCGCGGGTGGGAATTTCCCAAATTGTACCCACCGGGTCCACCACAAGGCCTCAAGGGGAAGAAGCGTGGGTCCCCCTCTCCGAGGACATCTCGGCCCAGGATGTGGCCTGCTGGAGAGAAGAGGCCATTTGCAAACCTCTCGGCTCAAACTATGCTAGCAGTCCTGGCGGGTGGGGTGGCGGTGAAGGTCCCGGTCACCCCGAGCTCAGACTGCTTTCCCAGGTGCAGCAGGTGGGGACGTGCCGGGGAGGAAAAGTCTGTGCATGCGCTTCCCAAGCGAGCCCAGGGGGAGTGCGAGCCTGGGTGGGGGAGAGCTGGTACCCTGGCCCCGCGTGGCCCTCTCCCGGGTGCGCCCCTCAAGGGCAGCCCAAACTCCCGGGGCTTGCTGGCTTGCCCCACTGTCCCAGATTTGCCACCGTGCCTGGGCTCCTGGAGGGTGGGAAAGCCTTCAGTAAACTCAGGGTCCCGCTCTTCGCCCAGGGCACGCATCAGGGGGAAGGGAATCTCCCCCCCCCCCCCAAGCCTTTCGGTGAGCTCTGAGTCTCTCTGGGTTTGATCCTTGCCAATAGTGTCTCCTCTTTATTTTCTTCCTTCTCGGCTTTGCAATTTTCTCCGTGGGATCCCGAACATCTCTGACTTCTCTCTCTGTGATTCACACCTGAGCTGCCACTCTTGTCGCCTCTCCTCTGTCCCCTATCCTGCCTTCCGGCTAGTACAGTCCAACAAGCCATGTCTCCAGTTGGCCATCTGGGATGTCTCCAGCCTCGACTGGGCTAGTATGACCTCTGCGTGTAGTATTTTAAATTTGATTTTATAGAACCCTAAATGGTTTCCTAAGTTCTTTTTAATTCATGTGAATTACCTGAACTGGAGGTCCGTTAACTTTCATTATGCTGTCTCAGGAGCTGACTGGGTGGCAAAGTTCCAAACTCCTCGGCCTGGGGGGTGGAGGTGGATACGGGACTGCTGGAGTGGGGAGAAAGGAAATACAGGGGTACCTCCACCAAGAGCTGAGTCCCTTTACTCTTCTGCATTCAAATGAATGACTGCAATCCAACTAGCACTTTGGGCTTTAAATAGCCAGGATCCAGGAAAGCTTAGTGTAACACAAGAAGCAGGTTTCCCAAAATGCCTCTGTGTTTGGCCTATACTTTTCGTAGGACTTGGCATTATTTTAATGCTTCCTGATTTTACTCATCCAAATGTAGCAAAGAAACGAAAAGATGATTACACTGGGAGCACTTATGACATTTTACAGTGCCAGAATGATTGAGTATCTGCTTAGTTAAGAAGTTTTACCTGTGCAGTTGCTGTGGCTAGGAATCCATCACTAATGAGTTCAGGCCCATTTATCATAGCTAGAAAGCATGTGACAGTTTGAGTATAATCCAAATCCTGGCATTTCAGGATTGTACTCTAATTTCCGTTGGAATTTCTCAGGGTATGTACGTTCTTTACATAGACGCGGCAGCTGGCAAGTGAAACCATAAGAATAATGGATTATAGTAAAGTTGCAAAACAAAACAGCAATAGCAATAAACATCTTTAGATGCAGAGCTACCAGAATTTGAATCTCAGGTGACTCTTTTCCATACAAGCCTTGTGGGAGTAAATTTAATATTTCTGAGGTTCAGTTTCACTATCTAAAAAAGGGGGGAATAATATCTACCTTACAGTGTTTTTAGAAGAATTAAATTAGAAAATGTGTATAGTGCCAAGCATGTAATAGGCCTTCAGAACACAGTAGTTGCTGCTGCCTCTGCTGTTACTGTAGACATATCCAAACAAAGTGCCACTCCTTATCATACCTTTAGAGTCTGTGTGCCAGAAGAAACCACCAGGAATGACTGTGAAATTCTAAGACTCAGTGGACTTTCCAAGTTCTCCTTGTTGGATAGTGGAAAACGCTGATGAATTTAAGTAAAAGAAAACATGTATCCTGTGCAAGTGTTACTGAGTAGATTTGCCAGTAAAATATTCTCCCAGAGAAGGAAGATACACATAGATGAGGAGGAGACAGGATCTATTCCTTTCATTCAGTAGATCTTGCCAAATTTTATGTGTATTAAATCATGCACAATAAACCTCTGTATTCCTGCTAAGAGAGCCAGTCTAGCATACATAGAGAACATGTTATTTGTTTGTTTATTTTTCCCCCACTGAATTACCGCATTTCCAAAGGCATGAACCTGTAAGTATTTTGAAGGCATTTATTTCCCATGGCAATGGCCAAAGATGTATTATTCTAGTCTAACAATGTAAATGTTCCCATATGAAGCAAAGATTTCATGTGGTCTCTAAAGACAGCTTCTAAATTAGTTGTGGCAGCTTCTTTAATGTTTTCATTTATGCATGCAAGAAATATTTATTAACTGCCTTCTGTGAGGTGGGCCCTGTGAAACACAAGAGTGAACAAGATAGAAGCAGAGCCTGTCTTTATGGGGTTTACACCCTCTCCTTTACATCTCACTCTCTTCTTATGTTCACCTCTACTAATTTTTAATGACATCTTTTCTAATTACTGAAAACACGTATATTCTCACACAAAATTCAAAAGATATAGCATAGAGAGAAAACTTCCTCTATCATGTCATCTATTCTCTGTGAAACCATCACCATCACTATTCTGGTATGTGTTTTTCCATATATATATATTGCTTTTGCAAAAACGTTATATAATAAAAATCATTGTTTTTTAGCATAATGACTCAGCCATAGTAGTTACTCAATATATTTACTTTTAATAAAGTTTTCAGCCTCTAAATGAACTTAATTTAAAATAAAGGGTGTTGGGAACAAGACTATAGGCTTTAGAAAAGCCAAATAGCCCTTATAGACTCATGAAAGGAAATTTTCTACAGTGCCGCTATACTAGCTTTCACCTGATTATCCTCTTGCCAGATACTCATTATTCTCCAAATCTTAAAAATTGACTGACTGTATCAGACAGGGCTTCTTAGAGAAAATTTCTCATGACATGACAAGCCTTCCTCCATATTGCCAAGAAATGTTTGAATGGACTATTTTTCAGAGAAGGATTAAAAAAGCAGTCTAGATGAATAGAAAGCTGGTTCTTTTCTATTTCATTCAAAAAAATTGAAAGACAAGTCAGAAACATTTTAGAAAAAAAATGCCATTTTATTTCAAATCATTTCAGGCAGTTTTTACTTATTTTCTCACAATTCTCCTCTAGGCCTTTACACCATAGAGTTATAGAAGACTGTAACTTTCAGTCTCCTCTATTTTTATAAAAAACGAAAGTGGTTATACGTAAAAAATGAAAACCCCTCTTCCTTAGAAGTAAGGCTAAGTAATTTTTAAAAGATTTCAAGCTTAGTGTGGCTCTCAAACGCTTTTTTAATTCCAACGAATGCTGTGTCATTCATTTATCAATAGACAAAAGCGATTGCATTATTTTTCTAATTCTCTTATTGTTGCTATTCTTTCTCAGAAGGCAACGCTAGTATTAAAGAAATTCTTTTTAGAAATGCATTAAAAGTAGTAAATCTTTTTTTAAATCTGCTATAAAGCTTTTCAGTTTTTATTTTTGTGTTCTGCCGTAGTTGAGAGATAATCATCTACCATATCTGAAATGTAAACAACTAGTTTTATAATCCATGTTTGTAGAATTTTACACTCATGACAACATTAGAAACGATCACAACTAACTCTCCTGCTTTAGTAAGTGAAGAAACTCAGGGAGGTGACCGGGGAGGGGCCCAACACCTCCAATGTGTCAGTTACTCTACTAGATGATTTATATACATACATTAACGCACTTAAATACAGTAACCAACTTGAAATCAGAGCCGTTAGCTCCAGACTATGATGACTTGCCCGAAGTCACAAACCAGTTTAATTGCAAGGCTGAGACTTTTGCTGAAGACTTCTATTTCAATGCAGGGCTCTTCCTGCTATACCAGACTTCCCTGTACCATTGGTCTACCAAAGGCTTGCATGAATACAGCGAGAGCCTGAATGAATAAAAATAACTTAGGATACTGAATCTCACAGTCAAATCTAAGGGATTTATGACAAGACATGACAAACATGACTTTGTCCGTGATACAGACTACCCTGTTAGACATAAATTCAATGTCATCCATATGTTAGTACCATCTCTATTGCCATAGAAAAAAAAATTATGACCAAATAATTTAATGTGGTTGGTTGCATACTGCTTAATTGGCTTAAGCCTATTGTCAGAAAATTTTAATATTTTAATGATCTAGTTCTATTATTCACCTAAGAGTTTACACATTGTGCTGTTTATTAGGAACAAGAGCATAGCATACTGATGACGCTGCACTTTAAAATAATCTCTCAGGTTCAAATCCAGACTTTGCCACCTTCCTTGACCACTGTCTCACCTTACTTTTCTGCATTCTTGACACTTGTGTCAGACATCTTATTTTAAAAATGTAATTAATATATTTACTAAATATTTTCTAAGCATCCACCATAAGCTAAGCCAAGTGCTAGCTACTGAGAATACAGCAGAGAATAAAGGATATCAGAGTCCTCCAGAAGCTTATAGTTTAAGATACACTACAGATATATATATACAATTACAAAAATTTTTAAAAAGTACTATGGTAGAACTAAGTTCAGCATACTATGGGATATGGGAATACATGTGTAGGTACCTAATTTAGGGGTGGAGAATATGGTAAGGCTTCTTAAAGAAAGTGATATTCAGTTTTAAAGGAAGTGATATTTAGTTTTATTTAAACCCTCTAATTTAGTATAGATTAATACCTATCCATTTCCTACAAGGTAAATACAAATATCTAAGAAAACAATTGAAAGAAATATTTAGACCCTTCCCAGTCTGACTGCATTCCATCTTTCTAACATTATCTTCCATTGTTTCCTCTCCTGCACTCTGTAACCATATACCACCATTCTACTCTCCTTCCTAAGCGTGTTCCGTGATAACCCGTAATCTGGTCTTATGCCCTGTTTCCTCACCCTTACTCACCAGAATAAATCTATTAATCTACTGAATCACAAATTGAATGTTTCATATTCTATTTAAAATCTCTCTTTTTTTTTAATTCAGGACATTATGGGGCTACAAACATTTTGATTACATGAAATGTGTTTGCCTCACCCAAGCCAGGGCTACAAACTCTATTCAATATCTCTTAACCTCATTCCATCCCAGGATGTTTATTCATTTTCCTGCAATCCACAGCACTCTGTATATATCCATACTATAGCGTTTCTCACACAGCAGTGTAAAAATTGACTTCAGATTTCTTGAGCATCTTATTTGTCTTTGAATTCCCAGCTTCTTATCACTTTCTTTAATCTATACCAGAAACCAAATAAATATTTATTGAATTTGTAATAGTTGACTCTTGGTTGAAGAGCTTTGATTTGACTGGAGATACTACCTTTACAGAGCTATAATGAAGTGAATAAATACAAGAATTTAAAATTAACCATCATGGGAATTAAATTTAGAGTCTCAAAAAGTAGGCTTTTAAGTATGACTTATGGGTGCGACAGAAATATTTCACCAGATTTGAATGACAGTGTTACAAAGAATTGACAGACAGATGAGAATTAATGAGAAAAACAAGTATCCTTTGTGAAAAATATATATTGTTGTAATATACAAATAGGATCTGGTACAATGTGGTTAATTTTCCAGAATCCAAACCAGTAATGTTACATTGCACATCCATAATACATCTGAGATCCATTTTAAGTTCTATGTCACTCTTGCTTCATCACTTCTTTGTTAGTACTGATTGAATGTTGAAACAAAAGGAATGTACTTGATTACTCAGAATCAAGAATAAAAAGTAAAGCTATAAGAATTGTGAGTTCCTCTCTGGTTTTGGTAGTAGGCTTTTTGCTTCCATGTGTATCTGCTGAAAAGACCACAAAGCCAGTCTGTATTAACTATTATTCAAAGACCTCACTATAAACACTTTGATAATCAGTGCAAAATTGATAGAATCATGTCTTTTTATGTTTAAATTTAACAAAGCTTGTTGTTGACTTTCTAAGCCAAATATACATAATAAAAACATGTCCATTAAAGATTGTAGACAGAAGGTTTATGATTTACCTCTAGTAACATTTCTTAACTAATATAAATAATTTTCAGTTCTGAACAATGGTTTACTGCACTTGGGCCAATATTCAGGCCTCACAGGTAGTGTTAACATTAAAGAGATGAAGTGGCAAATTTCAATTCTCAGTAAATTAAACTCAATTATTATTTTTCAAACTTCTATTATTATAGTTTTATCTTTACGTGGAGAAAAGGAAAGGAAAAATTTGAGGAATGTTAAGAGATAAAATATTTTAGAATAAAACCACCAGGTAACACAATCCCAACCTACATTGAAAGGAAACCACTGTAACTCTAGCTGCCTAAGTGCTGTACTTACATACATAAACTGAATTAGAAAATCAAAGAAACTAACCAGAGAATAGTAAGTCAAGAAGATCAGATAAGTAAAGAAATTTAAGAAATTTAGATCTTTCTGATAATTGATTCAATTTTTCTTTTCAAAGTTTGTGCATAAGTAAAAAATATACATTTTATTTGTTAGATTTAAATAGAACTTTTCCCCCAAGCTTTGCTAATTACATGAAACTTTAAACAGACTTTACCCATGCTTTAATTACTCCACTGGCAAGATGAGGCTAAGAATATACTTGAGACATCCCTATTTCCAGGTTGTTCAGAATTCAGAAATGCTGAAGTGTTTTGAAATTTCCCTGTAGAATTTGATGCAAAAAATATAAGTTAAAAATAAGCAATTGGATTGGGATTATAAATGTACTGATTTAAAAGGACATGGCCACAGGAGAATCTTAAAATATTTATAAATTCTACCATATCTCCTTATATTATATTCAGGAGCAAATATTCAAAAGCAAAGGAATAGTCACATAGGAAGGAATATATCCTTGTGTAAATTTTAAAATTAGCATTCACTGGGGCAATCAGGTTAAAGTCAGTCATTCTACAGAAATATGCCTACAAAATAAAGGGCATTGTCTGCAGCATAAGACCACCTGGCATCCAGAAAATATGTGAGCACAATCCTCTAAGGTTCACGGTTAAGCCATGAGGCCCTGTAGTCAGACTGTCTGAATAATATTCAGACTCTACGACTTTGCTAGTTTGGGCTAGTTACCTTCTGAGCTGCAGTTTTATTATCTGCAAATTGGGAGAAATAATAGCAACTATTTTATAGGGTTTCTGTGAGGACTAAATGAATTACTGAACGTGATGTGTTTAGGACAGTTCCTCCCTCATCATAAATTCTAAATATGTTAGCCATTATTTTTGTTTAATTTCACAAGTTACTCTTCACCTTTTTACGGGTGTTGGTTTAAAAGACTGGTTTACATATTCATAGAAACATTTGATACCTCTGCGGTAAAAATATTCTAGGTAACAACACATTTACAAGAATTTTAATAAATCTGACTCCAGAGAGGACAAATACAAGAGATCTCTGGCAGGTGTTCATAGGAACAATTGGTTCTAAATGGCTTCATCCACAGAAAGGATGAAGAAATGAGGAGGTAAAGTCAAGCAGAAGACAATCCTTATGAAAGAAAAGACTGACCCGCCAGCTTGAACCTCAACCAGCCCTGCTTAGCTAGAATCACGGAGATGCTATTCTTGAAGGTCCATGTTCTCTCCTTCCTCTCCAATCGTTATAATAAGGAGATCAACTGGGGACGGGACTCGTGTTCAAAGCATAAGCTGAAGTCTGAGGAGCCTCAGTTTAACTCCTAATTCTGTTACCTAATCAATTAAGAGCCAAAATTTATTAAGCACTTACTGATTCAAGCATTTTACATGTATTAACTCATTTAATCCTAATAAGAATCATATTAAACAGCTATGATTGTTAACATTAGCAATGAAGAAACAGGCACAGAGGCACTAAGTAACTTCTGGAAGGCACACAGCTGATAGGCAATGGAGTCTGGATGAACATGCAGGCAGTCTGACTTGGAGACCACAGTCCCTCAAGTGGTACAATTTCAGGCAGGTTTCTTAAATTCTCTCAATCTCAGTTGCCTCATCAGTTCATACAGAGTTGTTACAGACATAAATAATGTAACATCTTTAATGCATTTATCATGCTCAACAAATAGTGACATTATTTATTATGGATCATTTATCCCCCTGTAGTTGAATGACAGAACTCTAAGACTTGCTAACTCTTGGTTCCAAATGGAAAAGAGCCCAGGCGTCCTCTGTTCAAGATGGCCCAAGCATCTCTGGGGATTTTAGCATCACTCCTCCTCACAAGGGGCCTAGTGTGAGCCTGTTCTCAAAAATACTAGTTTTAACTACAATTCCCTACTAAGTAAGGTTCCTCTCTTTCCAGCCCAGGGAAGCTTAATATTGGGAGGGGATGAAGACACTTGCAGCAGCCTCTGTTCTTCCAAATATGTTTCTTTTGCATCTATTTGCAAAATCAGATTTTAAACCTCAAAGTCAATCATTTGACTCCTTTACTCTTGTTCAGCTGTAAGAACCTTGCTCTAATCAAGGGATCATCATGACCACTAGCCTTAGAAGATGCTGATGGAATAAAAGGAATATTAGTATAAATATATGTAATTTTACATATTTGTATATAATCTTATATATATAATTTAATTTATTAAGAATAGGTTAGTATAAACTATCTGATAATTTAATGAAAGTGTATCTAATTGAAAAGATTATCAGACATTTTACTATATTTTATTATCAACTCTTACCCTATACTTCCACTCACCACTGAGCATCTCTAAAACAGTGAGTGACGTGGTGGGAATGAGAAAGCTGTCAAAGCATTTCCATTTGGGCATATGGAGAATCCTTAATGGAGAGAGTAGAAAGTGAATAGCAGGAAAATCTGATTAATAGAGCATTGTACCTGTAATACTAGAAGTAAAGAAAACACAAAGAAGAAAGCAAACCTCTGAGAAAAACTCATAAGGTAAATGCAATGGTTTTGAGATGTTTAAGAAATTAAGTACACACAGAAAACAAACAAACAAACAAAAATTAGGACCCACCTCCAATGCTGTTCGCAGCAGCCAGACTGACAGTGAAAAAGAACTGGGAAAGGGTCTCTGTTGTTTACTAGGGCACCAGAGCAACTCTGCGGGTTGGCTGATGGGAGAGCTCTGGCAGGAGAGGAAATGTACTTAACCCCGTCGTACCTCCATCACTTGTCAAGTGGACCCTGATTGGAAAAGTATAGGCGAGTCACTGGCTGCCCACCATTGCCCAGCCTATGAACTCCCTTGGAATCAGATGCTGAACACAGCAGGAAAAATAAACCCTCTGTGTTTTTGCTGTCATCAGATTTTCTAAATAGAAGAGTGAGTAGTGAATACATTTTACTTCACATTAAGTTTTGGACTAGCTATGTTCATCCATTTAATAAACATTCACAGAATATCTTTACTGTGCCACAGTCCATTCTTGAAACTGAAAATATAAAACTGAAAAATACCCCTGCCTCATGGGGTTTACCTTCTAGAGAGAGAAGGCCCATCAAAAAAATAAATAATTGCAATAAATGTAGAATACTATGTTGTATTGATTGCTATAAAGACAATTAAATCATAGAAGAATAGGAAATACTGGATTCATGAGGGAAAGGTCATGATTATCAGGAAAGATTTTATATTGAGACTGACATTTGAGCAAGGGCCTTAAAAATACTAGGGACCAAGCCATGAAGATATCTAGGAGAAAAATATTCCAGAAGAAGAAAAAATATATGAAAAGCCATGAGTTGAGCTCTGGTAGGTAACAAAGAGCCAAGAAATGCACGAGTTTATAGGCCACTATAATGACTGGATTTTGCTCAGAATGAGTTAGGAAAATTCTATAAGACTGTGCACAGATCAATTAAATTATTTGACTTCCATTTTTCAAGGTTCCACTCTGCTGTGTTTGACGACACACTGTAAGGAAGAAAGACAAATGGGGAAAATAGTTAAGAGATCAAAAATTATCTAAGTGAGAGAAAAACGGTGGTAATGGATGTGGTGAGAAGTGTTCATATTCTGGAAACTATGGCTAACATAGAGGTAGCAGGATTTGCTGATGGATTGGATGTGAAGTGTGAGGAAAAGGAAGGTGTCAAGACTGATACCTGTGAAGATCCAACCGGAAATACTAAATAGCGTGTTTAGGTAAAGGAATTTGGAGCTCAGGGAAGAGATCTAGACTGGAGATAAAATTTTAGGCATAGACAACTTGTAGGTAATATTAAAGTCCTGAGGCTGGATAATCTCACATAGGCACAGGCAGAAGAGATACACAAAAATAAAAATCCAAAGACTGACCCTGAACCAAGCCATCATCAGAGGTCAGGGTTTTAGGAGGAGCAGCAAAGGTGGCTAAGGATTGGTTGGTGAGATAGCAGGAAAATCAAGAGAGCTGGGGTTCTGCATGTCAAATTGAGAAAGTTTTTCAAGAAGAAGAGAATGATCATTGCTTTGAATGCTGCTGAGAGATCCAATAAAATGAGGACTGAGATTTGACCTTTGATCTAGCAGTGTGGTGATCACTGGTGACGTTAACTAAAACAGTTTCTGTGGAGTAGTGGGAAATGGGTTAAGAGTAGAATGGGAAGAGGGAAATTGTACATAGAAACTTTAGAAACTCAGGGCATTTTGGTTTTGATAAAAGCAGAGAAATGAGGTGACAGATATGTGAAATCAAAAGATCTTTATAAAGTTGTTTAAAGATTTATCATTAAATTATTTAATCATTAAAGTCTCTTTCAAATCTAGTATTTCATTGTTTTACAAGTCATCACAAGGAATTTCTGAAGGGCTTTCTAATGATAAAATTTTGCAAATAAAAATTAAGATAAATTTAGGTAGTTGACATGTGACAGTGAACTGAAAATACACATGTAAATTCATTAGCTAAGACTTGGTCTGTACATTAGCAACAGATTTGCTGCCTTCTTTTGAAACCTGAGATAGAAAATTTTCCTTGCCTACTTAATTGAATATGTTAAACTTTTGGCCTTATAATCTCCCCTGTTAATATTTAAATGTTTGTAATAGGAATAGATTAAAGCAACTTACATGGTGAATTTTTCAGTACATCGATGTCTACATCTAAAATATAAGGTATTCATCTATTCACCATAGTCAAGTGTCATAGGCAGAAAATAATGCTCCCTGCCCCCCCCAAAAAAGTGATTTCTATACCCTAATTCTCAGAATCTGTGAATACATTACCTGATATGGAATAAAAGACTTTGCAGGTATGGTTAAGTTAAGGATTTGCGATGGTGAGACTATCCTGGAATATCTAAGTGGGCCCAGTGTAACCACAAGGGTCCTTATAAATAAAAATTAACCAAAAAAAAAAATGAGGCAGGAGAGTCAGAGTCAGAGATGGGAGGCGGAAACAGAGGTGGGAGTGATGCAATTGCTGGCTTTGAAGACCGAAGGGGCCACAGACCAAGGAATGCAAGCAGCCTCTAGAAGCCGGAAAGGGCAAGGATCTGGAGCCTTCCCTAGAGCTTCCAAAAGGAACACAGCCCTGTCAGTACCTTGATTTTAGCCTCATGAGTGCCATTTCAGACTTCTGATCTAAAGAAATATGAGATAATAAATGTGTGTTGTTTTAAGTCACTACATTTGTGGTGATTTGTTACAGTAGCAATAGAAAACTAACACACTATTTGCTAAGATAATTGCTGTGTTTATCTAGATCCCTTTAGTAAATTGAACTCCTGGAAGACAGGTTCTGGTTTTGATCATCTGTTTATTTCCTATAGATCTCCACAGTACCTCGCTTATAGTAGTTGTCTAAAAAATGGTTATTGATAGGTCTACTTAAGCTTAGTTCCTTGAGGAGTCTCTATACTGTTTTCCATAGAGGTTGTACTAATTTACATTCCCACCAACAGTGAATAAGCATTCCCTGTTCACCACATCTGCCCCAACATCTGTTGTTTTTTTGACTTTTCAATAAAGGCCACTCTGACAGGGGCAAAGCAGTGTGTCATTTTGGTTTTAATTCGCATTGCCAACCATTTGGACCCCTAAATCTATTAAAATAAAGTAAAAAATAAATGGTTGTTGAATTTCTTTGAATAAATTAATTAATATTTAAATACTGTATAAAAACCAGAACAGAAATTATAAAAATGTCTGTGCAGAAGGAATTCCTAAAGGGAAGAATGATAAATGTGGTATTTATTATCAATATTCTTTCCAGAATAAATGAATTTATCAACATAAATAAAAGCTATCTTGGGTAATTAGAAATTATGTACCCTTTTCTGCTCAGGAGAATGCTACTATAATGCCTGAACATTAGAAGAAATACATTATTTCTACAAGTTTGTCATATAATTGCATTCTAGGATTTATATATTTTTAACCAAGGGAGAATAATAAGGTAATTCATTATTTTTTAAAACTTCAACAATAGTAATTATGATTTTTAAAACATGATATATTTATTATTTTTTATTTTTGGTATGATGCCCAAAACAAGAAGAGTAATAACAATATATATAAAATATATAAATATATAAAACAATATATATAAAAATATAAAAATTAGTTTTTTTCTGAAAACGACTTACTTATTCTACAAAAAAATAATTTGTAGCTATTTTCATAAACCATGCCCTATTCCATTTCAACATTCACTACAACAGATGATATTGCAATTTAGGAATAGTATTAAAAATATTGACATCTTAACTCTTGATTCAACTCTAAAATATGCTAACTTTTCCTCTCAGCACACAAAACAAAATATTACACTCTCAAATAATAAATAACATGAATATCCCAAAATAAAGTTGTCCAAATGATTATTTTACATTTAACAAAGAATGTAAATGTATTGAGCTGCTCTCCTATTTGTGATTCCTTTATACCCATGATGGAATATTAAATTATTTTTAGCTTAGCAAAGGATTTTTCCTCATAGTGAGCTTAAAATGCATTAAAGATTTAATTTGATTTTGTTCAGAACTCTGATGCTCCCAGTATCATAAAATCTAATGTATATGTTTTGTTTGCTCATGTGCCTATTCCCTTTGCTATAGGTATACGCAGTATATGGCTTAGTATCTGGATCATAATAGGTGCATAATAATAAACCAATTATCTAGATCTCTCAAAAAATCATAAAAACTCTTCAACATTAACGATTTATTTTTAAAAACAATATTCAATCATGTATGACTGTCAGGACAGATTCAAGCCAATCTACTACTTTCAATATCTACACAAAAATTTTGTAAAGTAAGAATAAAAATAATAGACCTTAGGAATTGAAAGATAGCCATCTTCAACAAGAACTCCAATTGTTCTCGATATATTCTATTTAGTAAGGCAGGAAATTTAACCGTATATTTTAAAAGTATTGTCAAAAATCATGAAAATTGAAAATTCAGCCAGCCAGAATGATGATTCCCCAGTGAGTCTCTCCTTGTAATATTAACTCTCTGGGATCATCTCTAAGACTATAAAAGAGAAGAGACTACTTCATAGGGATAGTGTGAGAATTAAATGAAGTAATATCGCAGAGGGAAAAGCTTAAACTTCTAAGTCAGATAGACATGAGTTTAAAACTCATCATGTCACCTCTCTGGGCTTTTGTATCCTCACCTAGAAGAGGAGGATGACAATATCTGTTTTTGAAAGTTTACTTAGATTTTTAAAGATAGAGTATGTTAAATTATCTGACACAAAGTAAATACACAGTACACAATAACTATTATTAAGAGGAGAGAGTGATTGCCCGTAATAAATGTTTAATAAATATCTCTAGTACTTTTTTTTTATTCTTATTTCAGCATATTGTGGGGGTACAAAAGTTTAGGTTATGAATATTGCCCTTCCCCCCAACCCCCTTTTTATTGGAAAGATTCTTGATCTATGAATCACAATTTCCAGTTTAGTCTTTTTGACTCAGTTTCCCACACATACAATGAGGACGATAATACCAGTCCTTTATACTTCTTAGAGTTGCTGAAAGAATGAAATAAAGCAAGACAAATAAAAGCTGTTCGAAAATTACAATGTGGTGTTATTAATAGCTGTGCTAATACTCATAATAATTTTAACAGCACAGATAAATCTGGCATTAATTCAACAATAGGCCTTCTAACCGAGGACATTACAATGATCTATTTTCAGGATAGAAAGTTCCCAGTGAATTGGCAAGTATATAGAAATAGACTTCTGAATGGATGCCAAAGCTGGAATATCTTCAATTCTGTGCCATTTCCAGCTATAGGATGTGAAACCATTCTACCTTGCAAAGATGGTTATTACTTTATTTTAACATTCATCAATTTCTCCATATTTTGAATATTTGCCACATTATTTTCTAGAAGTTTTGAACTATTTCTACTAAGAGAAGAAATTTATTGTATTTTTAGCTCTAGCAAATGATTATCATTATCTTTAAGATCTTCAAGAGTAGACAATCAAGCTTTTAAAAATAAGCATGAATTGTAAGATAAAGTGCTTCATTGTTTCAATGGCATGATTCTTCATTTATCTTAAAATAATAGAACCTTCTTTATCAGTGCCCTTTACTTGTTTTAAAAATGTTTTCTTTGACCAGATCAAATCCTAATAGAATTATAGTCTAAAAATTATTTACAGCAAATTTTCAATAAGCTAAGAGATATCATTTTAAAAATAATAATTAAAGTTGGTTAAATGAAAGATGCCGAAAGAATTCAAATAGTTTCTGTACCCTGACAGCATAGTGGTTAAATTGTACATAAAATATTGATATTCGTCTACCTATCTTGCCACTTAAAAATAAAATTGGCTATTGACTCTTTTGTGTACATTAAATGTACACAATGTACAATGTATATAAACCTAGATTACATAATGTTGGTACCTGCGTAATTTCTGGAGATCTTGGAATTGTTAATGTTTGCTGATTTTACTTGAACTATACCAAGTGAGTAACGAAATGGAGACAAAAAGAGATGTAGTCTCCTCAAGTACCAAGTGATGAATAATACAAACCTTAGCCAAACTGTCAAACATTTAAATTGCTATTCTATAGAGAAATTTTCCAACTTGTTCTTTCTGTCAAATATGTTTTCATAGCTGGACTCCATGAGTATGCGTGCATATGACTTCAATGATTTTGCTTCAGACCACTGAAAAAACTCTATTGTTTTGACTGTGGCAGCAGATTAAAGGCTGGAAAGAAAGCCACACAGACTTCTCCCGCGTCATCTATACCCACTTAGTATTAAATCCTGCTACTCGATCCCCATTTCATTATGTTCTCGTCCTTGAGTGATTTCCAGCATCACAGCATGATTAGATGTGATACCTATGGTGGCACAGGACACTGGACTATCACCCCGTGCAATGAGCTAGTTTAATTCTATTGAAATAGTATTCTAAAAATTGGGAAATCAGGGTGGAGACTCAGTCAGGCTAAATTCTGAACTTGTGACCCAGTCCATTTTAACAATTGTTGTTGGATGCCAGACACTGCCATCCAATAAGCAATACAGGTACAGCAGAGTATTACCAACTTGTGTACAATATGATCACTACCCTCAGTGATGCTCCCGGTCTACTGGAGGACATTTAAACAGACAATTTCAAAAACAATATGGTAAATCCGAAGAAATTGGATATGAACAGCGTGACATGGGAGCTAAGAGATGAGAACTCAGTTCAAACAAAGGCATCCAGAATGACTTCAAGATGATGTGTCAGCAAGGCACACTTGCAGGATGACTGAGAACTATTTGATGTTAGTTCACGACAACATATAATAAGCAATTTTAGCTTTATTTAATTAATTACACATTATCCCAATTCATTCTGAAAAGGCAATGATACAGGTAATGTACAGCCTATTTGGAAAATATTGACAAAAAATAATTAATTTTTTTATAAGCCTCACTGTAAATATTTAGTTTTATATGTTTGATTTTCAGTTTTGCACCTCAAGTATTTAAGTCAATATACAGGGACTATATTAATATTTGGAGTTTCACAAGGAGTTCTATGAGCAAAGTCTATATTTAGTAATACATTGATCTTTCCTTTTTCCTTTTATTAATATTTCATATTTACTTACCTAAGTCATTTCTTCTCCTGAAGCATTTAAATAATTTTATTTAGTTGATAAATTTTTAGACGATTTCCAATCCTGGTGGTGATGGGAGTTATTGCTTTCTATTGCTACTTAATGGCCTTGGAATATCAGTATTTTTGACAATTGAATAGTGAGTATCGATCTTTTGTTCTGTAGGACTTTTGAGATTAAGGATTGAACTCTTAACCTCTGGATGCCAATAGTTACTATATGATCATCCTGACATCATCTTCTTCACCTGAATATCCTAAATGTCAGCATCAATGTCAATGTCAGCAAAAATAATGTCAGCTGTAAAGTAGCAGTAGGGTCTGGTATAGTCTACATCACAAACTATCAGCAAAAACAAATAATGGCAGAACGTTTTGATTCATAAGCTAAGGTTATATGAAGTTCATGTCTTTTATTTCAGTGAAGGCTTTAAACATTTTCTGTTGAATGGTAATAGTAATACTCCTTTTCCAAGAATTGAAATCTTTCTTATAAAATTACTGGCCTCTTGTCTGTTGAAGAAGTTTAAGTCTCAAATTATTTAATGCAGAATTAGTAACCTCAAACTTCGCTGATCCAGCTTCCTCTTAACCTTTCAATTAAAATGTCTAATGCGGAAAATCAATAGCTGCAGTTACATAATCTGCATGTAGCCTTTCATGAGAGGGAAGATGGTGCAATTATGACTAAGCCAGATATATAATTATTTCTTTATATCCTAACTAAAGTTAGAAAGCTAAACTTGGAGCACTGCTTTAGAAATTGCTTTCCTCCTTAAACACTTTCAAGACTATTCAAATAAGAAGGCTTTCCTACTAATTAATCTTCTTTGCTTTGAAATTTCATTCTCCTTATAGTCACTAGTAGGACAAACCTTAAGGAAAATAAATAAAAGTGAAATTTGACTTGTAGCTCCTTTACCTCTTCTAGTTTCAGTTCCTTCTCTGTGTTTTTGGTAACCAGGCACCAGATTCTACCCTTTCAAAGCTATTACTATCAGATAGCTGACCACTAGCTTTTTTTGAATTTAATTTATAATGATTTTCCAAAAGGTACTTGCATTTGAATAGATCATGAAGAGCTAATAAATATCTAATGGAGGAAATTTAGATTATCATGGATGGGGGCAAATTAAAAATTGTGAGTAGAAGGCATTACCTGGATGTTCTTCAAATGATACCAAATTGGAAGACACCAGATTGGATGTACAAGTGTGTGATTCTCTCTTTCTTCCTTCAGGCATCCCTGTGGCTTTCTCTACCTCTGTCCTATAGACCTATAGCCAGCGGAGTCAGCCCTATTGCGTTCTGCAGTAAATAAAAGCGTAATTCAAGCTCCAATTTCTCCATTAAGAAACTGTGACTTTGAGCATTTTGCATTACATCTATAAACTTCAGTTTTCCCTTTTTTTTTGAGACAGAGTCTCACTCTGTTTCCCAGGCTAGAGTGCTGGGACGTCACCCTAGCTCACAGCAACCTCAAACTCAAGCCATTCTCCTGCCTCAGCTTCCCGAGTAGCTGGGACTACAAGCATGCGCCACCATGCCCAGCTAATTTTATATATACATATTTTTTTAGTTGTTCAACTAATTTCTTTCTATTTTATTTTTTTAGTAAAGATGGAGTTTTGCTCTTGCTCAGGCTGGTCTGTAACTCCTGAGCTCAAACAATCTGCCTGCCTCGGCCTCCCCGAGTGCTAGGATTACAGGTGTGAGCCACCACGCCCAGCCAGTTTTCTCATCTTTAACGTAGAGATAATAATGGAATTCATGTCCTAGATATGTTTTAAAAGTTCAATGGATGGTAAATGGGGCTCAATATTGCTGAAGCACCTTTGAGAAGCCATGTTGAATGCAGCTCAGACTGCTTACACTAGAAATTGAAAGGCAGTGTTTATCCTTTGCCTCAGGACTCCCACTGGTTGAGATTTGCAACATTACACTCCTTGCACTTCCAGATTTGCAGGTACATGAGTCCATATGTGTGAGTAGATTCTCACAGGCATTCCAAAATATAGCTATAGAGACCCTAAAAGGCATGGGATACAGCCAAGAAAAGGTGCTATCAGGTTATACCTGCACGGGTCACTGCCAGAGAAATAACTCGAATAAACATGGGGGCCAAGAGACTGCCAGGCAGAGGCAAGAGGTGTCCAGTAAACCCTCTTCTCCTCCTGGCTGAGAGTTGTCATACCTCGTTGCCAAATCTTCACTGCTTGCAATATTTTTAATATTAGTAACTTACATATTAATATAAAAATTATAATACAACTTGAACTTTTAACTAAACGCCTTTTGGAATTATCTAGTTAAGTAAGGTTAGAGAGTCAAGATAGGGGTGAGAGTTCAAAGAAGTAATTTGAAATCTTATAAGTTTAAGGTAAAGTGAAGACTCAAATAAATGTCTAGATGCAAAGGAAAAATCTTCCGTCTGTAATTCACAAACTGGAGGTTTGGTTTTGGCTTCTTAATCTGACTTAACCTGGATTTCTTTCTCTCTAAGAACTGGGAAATTACATTTTTTGAGTGAGTGTCAGCTCCTTAAAACAATAACTGTGTCTGTATAGCTCATCACTGTCTCTTTACCATAACTGTTCAATTGGTATTTGTTGTCTTCCTGACAACCTTAAAGGAATGTTGTGTTAAAATTGGATAAATTGTAAAAGTAGAGATGCAAAGCATGTTAATTTCACTTATTTTTCTTCCAGTGGATCACAGCTAAATAGGTAGCCATATCATCAGAGTCCTTTTCTACCTACCAAAAACTAGTAAGGGGCCCATGCAATTCCAGTCATTTATCTGTTTTATCACAGAGCCTGAATTTGCCATGGGGCCTCAACTCAGAGTCTAGGTATGGTTGTTGCTCTTCTGTTATTGTCTCTCCTTTTAAATAATTATTAATTTTCTCAGTTTATATTAAAAATCTCATTCTAATATCCTACTAGCCTTTCCTTTTATCTCCTATTGTCATTTTCCAAATATAACCGTATTTACTTTACCTGGTTTTATCTTGCAGGAGATTATGTCTTTGCCTCACCAGATATTTGCTTCCATTTTGTTCAAAGAATACCCACTGAGTTCCCCAGTAAATCATTGACTAGATTTATGATGCCTTTACTCAGAGGGCAGCTATGCATGAAATAATAACGAGATTCATAAAATATTAGCCTGTGAGTCACTACTCCATTGTGCTGTTTTCCTTTCAAATATTTTAACACTACAATGCTAATAACTCTATTGAGTAAACATCCTTTCTAGATTGTGACTAAAAAAAAAATGCTTGGAATTCTAAGTTTCCCAAAGGCATGACTAAATCTTAGTTTTTACTAATTGCTCTATTTCAGAATCTTTAAGTATAGCCATTATGTAATTTGGAAATAGTAGTGATTTCTATCAGGGATTTAGGCATAACTTCACTACCTCATCAAAAAGAATTTTAAAGTACTAATTCTGCATTGTGCTATTTTAGGGTCTGTACAAACAGAATTATTTAAATATGATCCCAACCCCTCAGGACTTCACAATCTAAGAAAATACTGGCAAGAAAAAATATAAAAAGACATGCAAACTACTAACCATAGAAAAAAGCCAGGAAATTGAGACAGCTGACCATGATTTTAAGTCTAGTTTATGTGTATAGTACATATTTTGCACTGTGCTGTTGACAAACTTTTGAGTTCAGAAGACTGAGTTTATACTTTTTATAGTCCATTTGGAATGTACTTTTATACATGATATATACACAATAAATATCCGGTGATGACGAAGATTATTTAACTGTAGAGTTGAAGATTCTTTGAGATAAGAGAGAAGAAGAAGAAAAAGACGAAGAGCAAGGAAGTGAGGAGGGAGGAAGAAGGGGAGGGGGGAGGAAAAAGGGGAAGATGAATAAGAAGAACCTTGATATTACAAATCAAGGTCAGATGTGGTCTAGTTATACTTACATGGTGCAAAGAACATTACTGGATGATTTTCTACCATTTACGTGGACATCAAGTCTGCTTTACAGACATCTATCAACTCAGGGAATATTAATATTTTTCAGACATATATATATACACACACACCTTTTTTATTTCAAACATTTTACCACCCCCAAAGCAATTCTTTAAATTATAACCTATCAGCCTACACCCAAAATAATATAACCTATCAACATTAATATTTAAAACTCAATATAATTACTTAACTATAATATAATTGAAATATACAAGACAAGCAATTATAATGAAATAATATGTATTTCAATATTAAGAAGACATAATTAAGTAATTAGGTGCTTGTACCTATATGTAGAATGAACGTAAGTGTGAGAGTTACAAATGAAGATTAATCAAGTGTGTGGCAGGGGTAATTTACATATTGTTGCCAACAAAACACACTTGATTAGTTAGGGGGCAATTTTAAAAGTGTTTAACTAGTCTTGGTTAAGTTCCAGACCAAACAAAATACAATCATTCCTCAATTTACACATGGTGAATATATTCCTAGAAAACTCAGTGCATATTCTAAGCATGCCAAAATACTTTTCATTCATATTAAAAAAAACTGTTATTTCTAGAACCATTCATTACAGGTAGGATTTGTGCTTATATGAATGTCTATTAAAGCACTTGAATGTCTTGAGGGATCCAGGAGATTTTTGTTTTTTAATTATCTAGGACCGTCCTTGGATCTGCGAGACCCATGTCCTCTCTGTTGGTTAGCCACTCCAAGCTACCAGAATGACTGAGTGGTTTCTCACAGATGTACCTCAGGTGGCAGCAGAGAGGCGCCAGGGCAAAGTGAGAAATGTGTGTCCAGCTGAGAGGAGGCAGCAAATTCATAGCAACAGCTAAGGAAAGAAGCTGAGCAATGTGGAAGGGGGGACTCAAAAATTGCCCGATCCACTTCTATATTAGTTTCCCATGGCTGCTGTAATGAATTACCACAAACCTGGTGTCTTAAAATAACAGAAATTTAATCTCTCACAGTTCTGGAGGCCAAAAGTCTGCAATCCAGGAGACTGCAGAGCCTGTGAGGCCTGTGGGGGAAACTTCATTTCTTGGCTGTTCCAGCTCCAGGCATTCCTTGGCTTGTGGCGAAATCACTCCAATCAATCTCTGCTTCCAGTCACAGTACCTCAAGTTCTGTATGTCTCTTCTAAGAATTCTTGTCATTGGATTTAGAGCCCATCTGGATAATCTGGGTTGGTCTCATCTCTAGATCTTTATCTTAATTACATGCAAAATAGGATCCAAAGATCCTTTTTCCAAACAAGGCAACATGAACAGGTTGTAGGGTTTAGGACAAGGACATGCCTTTTAAGAGGTCACCATTCAACCCACCACAGCTCATTTCCATCCCATGCTGTGGCTCTGTCATGCCTCATTGTGACAACACAAAACACACCTACAAATATTCAAAATGCAGCTATGTGTGCAGTGTTGCCTCATTGACCACCTAGTCTACCTAGTTTTTCTGTCTACATCCTCTCTGTCTAACAAAAGGTGCAAAGCTATTAACAAGCTTCTAGCACACATCATTTACTCTCTCCCACTATTTACTGATTTAGTCTGGACTGTTCCTCGTAATGCTTTGCCTTCATTGTTTCAGTTATAGACATTTTTCTGGTGTTGACACATGGCATAATCAAGAACAATAAGGCAATTAAGAAAGGATTTAATTCTACCTATTTTTCTGGTCTAATCATTTAAACTTCCTAAGACTCATTTTTCACAACTGTAAAATAAGAATAAAAGTTTTTCCTCACAGGCATATGCTATTATTAAATGAAATTATAGAGGCAAATGTGTTTATAACATGTATAATAGAACAAAATGTAAAAATAAATTGTATGTGAGTGTTAGATTTTGAATTTAGTGTTAGTATCTAAATATTTGGTAAGGCAAATAAATTCTAATTAGATTATTTTTCAAATATTAAATGTTGTGTCTCCATCTAACACCTTTTTACAATTTAGTGCATTTGTTGTTGTATACAGAGAAAACAATATGTGAATGGACGCTGATAGGAATGTAGAAAATTTAATCTGAACTGGGAAAAAAGTATAAATATTTTACTACTACTTGCAAGAACTTTTATTTTCTAAGGAAAATAGAACTTTCCAAAAATCCCAAGTACTGTCCACCTTTTGCAAAAAGAACCTTGTGAACTCAAAAGAGGTAACCACAAAATCTCCCAGATTGATCAGGAACTTTTGCCTCTTTTCATTAGAAGTTAGCCTTAGAGCAGACAACGTCCAGCAGAGCTTGGCACTGCAGTAATGTTAGTGATGTGTGATATAAAAATGCTTTAAAATGAATATTTAGAAATGTGTGATTTGGAACCCACACGAAGACCTTCCTTCTCCCCCCTTTGCTAACTCTACTTGGTGGCCTGAGTCACTTCTGCAATTCCGTTAATTAAAACACAGAAAGAACAGTCAAAGTCAGAGTGACCTGGGTTATTTTCCTATATATTCTACACAAATAAGAAAAAGTAAAGGCAAGCAGTCAGCAGGAATAAGGCAGATTTTTAAAACCAGCATCCCATTGTCTGTATTTAATACCACCTGGGCAGAGAATACCATTGTCCCCAAGATGATTTTGCATTTAGGACATACATAAATATAGTCCTAATAATTGATAAGTAATTGATGTTTGTGTATGTGGTTGGGTGTATTTTAACTATATTCTCTGCAGAGATGGAAAACTTAAAATTCATTTTAGGATATTTAAGTGATTGTCCAAATATCTCAATCAGTATTTAATTGTATCTGAATCCCACAGCAAAATTTTAAAAAAAGGCATGTCAAAAATCTTCAGTTGCTAGTATAATGGGAACCTGGTCTAAGATCACACATCAGATAGTAACATTTCTATTTTAGTTCAATTTTAATCCTTTTTTTATTTGTCACAGAGAACAGTTAGAAAACTGAACATTTTTATTTCAAAATTAAGGGCTTAAAATATGAAAAATATAAAATGTGAATACTGAAATATAACATGTGACAAATAATGTATATCATCCTAATCAAACACTTCTCCTAGTTTAGTTTAAAAATAATGTATATGTATGCATGTATGTATACATATGTGTGAATATATGTTTTCATATATGTCATATTCTAAGCACATGTATGTAAATGATTCATATATATGTATGTACATCATATTCAAAATCTGGTCACTGATGATGATGATGGTGATTGTTGGAAGTCAAGTGAATGAGTGTAGCTGTCAGATTTCCAAATGATTATGGTAGATTACCATTTCATCTTTCAAAATCTTAGCTTTTGTGAAGAGGACTATGTAATCTCCATGTACAAGCTCCCATTGCTTAGGATAAGAGATTTATTCTTGCTCTAGCTTTGTGAGCCCTGGAAGGTCTTACGTTTGTCCACGGTTTATTGTTTTGTTTTAAAACATGACATGACTCACGTATAATTATGAAAAAATTTAGTAAGCTAGAATCAAAAGAAGCTAAGTCCTTGACCCAGCTTTTCCTTTGTCTTTCTAATCATGGAAATCTGCTTAACTTCATTGGTCCTCAGTTTTCTTATGTGTATAAGGACAGCATTAAAATAAATTATCTCTAAATTGATCTCTGGTAATATAAAACACATGAGATAAAATATGAGAATATTTATCAGACAATACACACTGGGAAATGTTGAGGCATACCATTTGTATTCAGATATTTGAATTTTCTCACTATTCTAGGCTTTAAATTAAACTTAGACCCATGTCATTTGTAAATAAATGCTTGTTTCTATTCAATAATTTAGCAGAGATATAAGAAATCGGATGTATTTTATAAGTACATTTAACAGCAAAGAATTTAAGGAACTGTGGCTATAAAAGTCATTTCTCTAAGAGAGTCTGCACCCTGGTTTCTATGGAATTGATTTACTAGTCAAGGAAACACCTCCAATTTATGGGGGAAAAGATAGCTATTTCTCCCCTGCCTCTTAAAGGAGAAGTTGTTCAAAATTCAGCCCTATTCTTGCTCTACTTAGAAAATGGAAGAAATGTGAGAAGATGAGTTTTCCCTGAGCCTCGCTGGTTACTACTGATTTAACCAGATAATAAAGGTAAAAGATGCCCATACAAAAAGTTAGTATGATGAGAGTAGATCATTCTCTGGTTACACTGCTGAGAATTGTGGTCCTCTGCTCTAAGTCAGAGGTAGATTATTTCTAGTTTTGAATTATTCATTCAACCTTAAGGGTAAATTTGGGCCAATCCTTGTTTGTTCTCATAGTTCCTTGCTGCTGCCAGTAACTCTGCCCTGAAAACAATGACTGCAGCTGTGATTTTAGCCATTAATGGCCAATCACAATTCTGAAAGCCAGTGATCACAATTTCTACAGTGCCTTCTCCTTGTCATGTAGTCATCACAGTTCCAGAGGCTTTATTTACTCCCTGGAAACCGGCTGTTAGCTTGATGATCACTCCCCACTGAGAAATTTACTTTACAACTTTCTTAAATCTGCAGGGGAACCCTTACAGAGTAAATTGTAGGCTTCCTCCAAGAAGTAAATAGATCTAAAGTAAAATAACTCTTTTGGCAATCTAACACCAGCATGAGTTAACAGTTTCTCACAACCAGTCTGGATACAGAGTATTAAATTACATTTGGCCTGGGTCCATCCTTGAGTGTATCTTAAGTGATATTCTTATTCAATGGCTGCTTCTAATGAGATTTTGATATTTTAGGAAGTTTAGTTGAGTCAATTGCAATCCAATAAATGTTTCCTTGTCTTCAGGTTACTTTCACTGTTTTGAAACTGGAGGAGATGCTTTCTTGCTCAGTTGCGTTAGAGTTTTGTGGTATGGAAGGAAGCATGGTATGGAGAGTAGAAGAATGTACACAAGAGTAAGGAGTGATTGATTGAAGGCTTACTAGCAGAAAAACAAAAACACAGAAATATGCAAAAAATATACTCTGACAAGAACGCAACATCAAATTCCTTGTTGTCACAACCTCACTACCAAAACCTTCTGTTGGAAATCTTTGGAAAGTTTCCTTTTATCTTACCCTAGAAGAATTTTTGACAAATATTTCCTCTGGCCTTATATTGTACCCAAAGATTACAAGTTTTGTCTGTCTACTACATGCTGAAAGGAGGTATTTGAGACATTAGCTGGGTGGTGTTACTGTGAGGAGTGGAGGTAAACAGGTGGGAGGAGAATTGATCTCAGCAATTTTATTTTTTCTGGATGGCTGCTTTCCATAATTGTAGGAGTTATTTTCAGCAATAAGGAGAAAGTTGCTTGCCTTGATTTGTTTGCCATCAATTTTCACCTTGCAGGAAGGAAATCTCTTAGGAAAACAGTCATTTGTCATCACTGAATTGTATTACTGGCCACCAGCTTTTTACAATTCTGTTCACAGCTTGGTGTATTGCAGTTTTCATGTATTTATCAACCATTTATTCAAGTGCTAAAACAGATTTAGCTTTCCTCCACATATTAAAGGATAAACAATATATTCCAAGTTACTTAAAAGTTAGATATTGACAAACACATTCCCATCCATTCTTTCTATAGAACTATGGACCATGTGTCAGGCTAGCACTGGCAGCTGCATCTTCAGAAATGAAAAATGGAACTTCCCTCTCTTCTTCCACCCTGCTAAATGTTACAAATAACTTCTGACTAGTTCCTAAAATAAAGTCAAGATATTTTTTCCTCCTGCCTGACATGATTAGTTTTGAAATTCTGTTCCAACTTGCCCTGACCGTACCCTCTCCCATCTTCAATCACTCAGGAACATTTCCTTTTAACTTCTTCCATTTATTTTTTGATGATCTTAAATAGTTTCTTCAAGGAAGTATGTGATGGTGGGCTATTCAATATAAAGAACTATAACTTGGCAAACTATGATAACTGAGCCAACAGAAAAAAATTCCCCACAATTTCCCATATTCTCTAGTAAATAATGGTTGTTTTAGAAAGGGGAAGATTTGAAAAAGTTTGATGCTGTTGCAATAAACAGATATCTTCTTCCTGTATCCAGAGCCCTCGGCATAACAAAGTAATTTAATCCAGCAAAAGTGAAGTAATGTGTAGAGGTGTCCAGCATCATGTTAATAAATATAATATATAATGTTTCATTATTCTCATCAAAATCATTTCAAAATAACAACTAAAATTAATTTATTGCAATGCATAATTATTATTATTATGAAAAAAACCTTTTTATCTGTTTAAACTATATTTTGTTTCAAGGAGTTTTTGGGATATCAAATTCCCTTGAGAATAACATATATTGAAATATATAAACTACATGTTCACAAATGATTTTTTAAGGATTGTTTTCCCATGATAGGGCATGCAAGAAGTCATAGATTTAAGCAGCAACTATAAGCAAAAAGTTCATAAGTATCATTAATCATAAAGTACAAAACAACAAAAGTAAAAGATATATAGTGTAGAACCTTTCTAATGTCAGTATTATCGGCCTTACCAACTCAAGAGTTGACATAATGCACAGACTAAAATTTTTGCCTATTTTTGGCCTCATGTTCCTTAATTCCATGACTGTATTAACTCCCATTTCCACTTGATTTCAGCCATGTTACATCTTTTCTTTCAGGCAGAACTATGTCTAATTAAACTTTGTCTATCCTGGGCTTATCACAGTGGTACCTATTTGGCACATATATATCTCTGAACGAAAGCAATTCCTCTCTTAACACAAATTTCCATTCTGTCAACCTAATAACTGTCCCTTTTCTTCTTGTGTTGCCCAGATCTGCACTTATCCCCTGCACTTTCAGTTAGCCAGTCTTTGAGCTTCCCTTCTTTCCCATCCAGACTGGACTCCAACGTCAGTCATTTCAAACATACGTCAACCCTCACCTCTAAATTTCCTACCCTTTATCCTTTTGCAATACTTGTATGCAATTCCTGAAATTGTCTACTTACTGTCTTCTTTGTCAAATTCTGCTGGAAGAAGTCAAAAACCACACTCAATACAAGATATACCAAAGCCATGCTCTCAAATGGATTACTACTGCTGCTTGGAAATTCCTTTCATCCTCCACACTGTGGTGAATCCCTATCTCCATCATCCTCACCTTCTCAACCCGCCTACCTAGCAAGTTGTCAAGAGTATAGGCTTTGGAGTCAATCTTAGGTTTGACTCACAGACCTAACTCTCACTGAGAGCCTTGAACAAGTTACATTATCTAAAAATTCAGTTTCCTACATTTAAAATGAGAGTATTTATAGTACATATTCAAAGAACTGTTGGAAAGATTAAATGAGTGAGTACATGTAAACAAATAAGCACTGTTCCTGGCAAATAGTAACCCCTAAACAAATAGTAGCTATTTTTTAATTGGTTACTACAATTAGAACCAACCAACTGGTGTTTCCTTAACACATCAATTATTTCCAGAACTTCCGCTTCTTTTTTTGTATAACTAATAACTGAGACCTTCTTTCTTGCAAACATTCCTCTTTTCATCTGTACTTTTGGCCCCTGCCTATTCTAAATTTTCTAGTTCCTCTTAGTTTCATTTCTGTGTTCAATCTCACCCTCTCTACTACATAGTTCCTTCTTTTTTGGGTGGAAAACATGCTCAATTTCTTCATTTCCTCCATGTGATGCTACTATTCCAAGCTTCCACACCATCTGTCCCCCTGCCTTGCTGCCAAACTTATGGAAATAGATTTATCTTGATGTCACTGCTTTCTCAGAATTACTTACTTCTCAATTTTAACACTTATAATCAGGGTTCCACATGAACTTATTCTGTCAAGTAGGTTTATTAAATACTATATTGAAATTATCCTCTCTAAACTACAACTGACCTCCTAATCAACAACCATACCTTTCTTCTACTCTTTCCCCATTTGGCTTCCAGGTTGTACCATTGTTATTTACCTCTCTTCTTTCCAGCCATTCCTTGGCTGTTTCTCATTCTTCCTTCAACCTTCCAATAATAATCTCTCTTATCAAAGATGGGTTCTTTGTTTTAGCCCTCTCTGTTCTTCTCTTTGCTAATTGGTAATTTCATTCATTCTGAAAGTTTTGACTGGCATCTCTATTCAGATGACTCCTGAATTTGAAATTCTAATCATAGGTTCATTTCTGAATTCCTAGCTCAAAATTCAAATTGAATATTGTACCTCCCCACTCTGATTTACTGGTAGCGTTTTAAATTAAATTGGAAAATATCAAATTCATATTGCCTATTACTTTTCCACTGACTTTCCTATTTCTGTTAAAGCACCACTATTCTCCCAGATGAAATCTGGGAGTCATTTTTTACGTCCTTCTCTCCAATTGCCCCTGCAGTCAAACATCTATCAGGTCTACAAATCACCATATATTTCTCAAATCCACATGCTCCTCCACTCATGCTTTCATTATTATTAGTCTTTGCTGACTGTTGCAATGTTCTTACTGTTTCCTTATCCATTTCACATTTTGCTGATAATGTCACTAGACATCTTGAAAACTTTCATGAAATCATTAAGTCTAAATTCATATTCCTATAGCCCAATTCTCTATGTATCCCACCTTTTCAGCTCTATATATCTGTAACTCATATATAAGGACATCCGATGCTCCATGTGAACTGCTCATTCTTTCCCAAATTCCTGCCTCATTTGATTGTCTCTACTGCTTTCTCTCAAGTTTTTATGTCCTTCTGAAACTTTACTGCACCCTATGTGATTAGTGAAATTCTTTGTTTTTTTTCAAGATCCCACCCAGGCATAATTTATCATGATGTCTTCCCTGGTTCTTCCAACTATTGTGACAACTGTTTATTTTGCACGCCCCCAACAATGTAAATCTCTTATAATGTTGCTTGCCTGTCTTAACCAGTAGTAGTCTTAATCAGTTTATTAAATGAAGAGATTTAATTTTTTATCTTTGTATACCTTATATCAGAAAATAGGCTATAAGGAATAATAATAAATTGAATTGTTGAATTGGACTTATATACAGAAATACAATCAAAGATAAATAGAAGTGAAGATCATAGAGAACCCCAAAATGTCATGACCAATCACTGAATTTCACCTTGTTTTTGAAATATGTTTAACAATTTATCTAAATATAGGCATCCACTTCTGAAAGGGATCCCTAAATTTTCACTAAGTCTATAAAGTTAATATTTTAGAATGTTCCCAAAATAGATTCTGTTAACCTTCATCTCCAACTCACCTTAGCCACCCTCATCCGCGTCCCATTCTGGCTTTGTCACCACAAATATCCTCCACATCTCAATCATAATATCCAAAATTCAACTCTCTCTCACCTATTCTTTTGACTTTTTTGAGCTTTCCAATCTACCAACCTTATCATTTTTTTCCATATTATCAACCTGTTCCTGGATTCACTTCTTTTAGCAACTAACTCTGACCCCATGATTTGCCCATGCCAGACACTTTCTTGCCTTTACACTCAATTAGTTTGCTTCCCCATTTTTATCTCCAGTAGCAAATCGCAAGCCACTGAATACCTTTTCCATGCCACTCAGATCATGAGCTGCTATGCAAGATCAAATATATGTACAGACTTATATCTCTATTGTTTTAGGGAAGCCTTCCCTTTCTCTAACTCCATCTTGTTTTAACTCAAGCATTACTTCCTCTGGGGAAATTTTCCTAATCAAACAGGCCAAGGGCTTGCAGGATGGTTAGCTACATTTCTCCTATATTCCTGTAAGAAATTCACGTGCATTTCATTCATTTCTTTGGTAAGTATCATATTTCTTAAATCTATGTCCATAGATGTGGGATGATTGATACACAAGCATAAATAAACAAACTTCCTGCCATCTTGAAACTTACATACTAGTGAGGGAAATATCAGACGTATAAGTAAATTTTTGGATAGTATAAAGCAGACTATGATAAGTGATAGAAAAAAATTAGAGTAAGGGAATATTCTATTTCAAATGAGGATTTTAAAATTTCTTGAGACAATTCAATTTCTATGACCTAACTATGATTCTAGGGTCATGAGATGATAGAGAAATCTTCTTTAAGAAGGTAATATTGGAACAAAGACTGGGATAAAGTTAATTTAAAAATTGCTATATTAAATGTTAAATTAAATATATAATATATAAATAAATTTCCAGAATTAAATTATTTATTTATATATTATACCTATAAATATATTTATTCAATCAATTTTATTGAAAATTCAAATTGTTTCTTCAACGTTTTGCAATTCAAAATTATTCTTGGCTAAGTATGTTTAGAAAATTTTCTTTTTCATCTTTGTAGTTATTTCCTCTATAGAAGAGATTCCTATAGATTAAATTTTATAAGAGTCTTAATTCATATGTCAAATGTTTACCAGCAACTAACACATTTTTATTATAACAATAATTGCTGGGGTAGGCAGTTTCTACATTATCCCCCCAAATCCCTACCTCCTGCTATTTATTGCCATTGTGTAATTCTACTTGCTTGAATATGGGGCCCCATCTAATGACTCCCTTTTAATGAGTAGAATATGCAAAAGTGATAGGATTACACTTTCAATATGAGTTACAAAGAGACTGACTACAGTCTTGCCCTTCCTCTCTTTCTTTCACCCACTCTTGTTCTCTCCCTTGCTTGCCAGGAGGGAATCCAGCTATTATGTTGTAAGCTGCCCTAGGGAGAGGTCTATACAGCAAAGAACTAAGGCAACCTCTGGCCAATAGCCAGTGAAAAATTGACACCTTCAATCCAACAATTTGTGAAGACCTGAATCCTGCCAATAACCACATAAGTGAGCTTAAAAGCAGATCTTCCCCCATTTGAATATTCAGATGTGATCACAAACCCAGTTTTGACTGTACCCTTGTAAGAGACCTTGAGACCCAGGCACTCAGCTGAGCTGTACCCAGATTTCTGACACAGAAACTGAACTATTAGGTCATTAAATATGAAATGTCCGATTTTGAATCAAAAATGTAGTTTATTGTCTCTCAAACAAGAAACAGTACAATATATCAAAGTATCTGTCTAAACTATCAACACAGTATTGCCACCTTAACGGTAGTAGCTTGTTTATGCCATCAACGAAGAAGCCTGGAGAGCCAGTGGTGAAGAAATCGTGAAAGGCATTTTACACAGCTTGTTGAGAATTGAATATTTTTTCTTGTACGAAGTGGTACAAAGTCTGGAAGAAGTGGTAGTCAGTTGTTGTAAGGTCTGGTGAATATGGTAGATGACAAAGTGTTTCTAAGTCCAGTATCTGTAGTGTGAGCAGCGTTGTTTGTGCAGTATGTGGTCAAGTGTTGTCTTGCAAGAGGATTGTCCTGTCTCTCGACCAATCTCGGCTGTTTAATCTCAAGCATCCTCATCATTTCATCCAGCTGGTTGCAGTAGACATCTGCTGTAATCGACTGACTAGGTTTTGTGACGCTGTAGTGGATAATACCACTGCTGGACCACCAGACATCATTACCTTTTTTTGATGAATATTTGGTTCAGGACTGTGTTTCAGCATTTTATCTTTATCCAGTCATTGTGCTGAACGTTTGTGATTGTCAAAAAGAATCTATTTTTTTATCACACTTAAAATATGGTGTAGAAATGATTCACACTTATGTTATGACAGCAAAGACAGGCAAGATTTGGGATGATTTCTTTTGATGTTTGTTTAATTTATGTAGTACCTATCTATCCAGCTTCTTTACCTTGTCAATTTGTTTTATTTATTTTTTTTTTTTGTCAATCTGTTTTAAATGATCTACTATTATTGGAATAGTAACGTCAAACCTTGTTGTTAATTTATGTGTAGGTTGAGATGAATTCACTTCCACACAATTTTTAGTTTATCATTATCCACCTTGGTCTCGGGTCATCCATGTGACTCATTTTTAAGATTAAAGTTATCAGACCAGAACTTTTTAAATCATCGGCGTACCATGTGTTCATTAGTCACATCCTTTCCAAATACTTTGTTGATATTTTGAATTGTCTGTATTGTATTGGTTTTATGACGGAGCTCATATTTGAAAATAATATGAATTTGTGACCTATCTATGGCTATACAAAAATTGTTCTATTAATAAAAAAAATTTGAAAGATAGGTGGCCGGGCGCGGTGGCTCACGCCTGTAATCCTAGCCCTCTGGGAGGCCGAGGCGGGTGGATCGCTCGAGGTCAGGAGTTCGAGACCAGCCTGAGCGA
This sequence comes from Lemur catta, assembly GCF_020740605.2. Taxonomy (NCBI): domain Eukaryota; kingdom Metazoa; phylum Chordata; class Mammalia; order Primates; family Lemuridae; genus Lemur; species Lemur catta. Next base: position 5,370,398 of record NC_059130.1, on the reverse strand, counting down.
GACCCCGTCTCTACTAAAAATAGAAATAAAAACTATCTGGCCAACTAAAAATATATATAGAAAAAATTAGCCAGCCATGGTGGCGCATGCCTGTAGTCCCAGCTACTCGGGAGGCTGAGGCAGGAGGATCGCTTAAGCCCAGGAGTGTGAGGTTGCTGTGAGCTAGGCTGATGCCGTGGCACTCACTCTAGCCCGGGCAACAAAGTGACACTCTGTCTCAAAAAAAAAAAAAAAGAAAGAAAGAAAGATAATCACAAGTCAAAATGTGTGTTTGAAAGAATGAGGATGTACCTTCATAATAAAAATAATAAAAGAAATGTCAAAGGGAAATGTCACAGATATAAACCGTCAAGCTTAGTGCTTACGGAAATCAGACACTTCATACTTAATAATCTAATATTAAATGTTGTTTAAAGCAAATAAATTTTAGGTACTTTGTTACATGACAATGAATACTATAAACTGCCTTTTTAAAATTTGAATACTCTATGGCACCTGTATAATGAAGGACTGAATTGTTGAATGAGTGAATTAAATACATGTTCAGGATTTTCTGTCTTTTATTTCATTGGAAATGCATACTTGCTGATATAAATTAGTTCCCCAGATTGCTCAGTATTAAATAGAATCACCTAAACATGGAGGAGTCAATTCTGAACACCATTTAGAAATATATTTAATCACCCATTATAATTGCAAATCTTCTAATCACTTCATAAATAAAGCCGCATGTATTTGGAATTAGTGAAAAATCAAATCCTGGATCTGCCACTTACTAGTTATGGGATGTTGGTGAGATTCTCAACCTAATTAAATTTCCTCAGTTTCTTAATGTGTCAAAAAGAGATTATATTACCCACCCCAGAAGGTTTTTATGAAGATTAAATTCAACAATATTTTAAAGCAATTGGCACAGTGTTTGACCAAAAGTCAGCAAAAATGTAGCTGTTATAATTAGGCTCCAAAAAGACATCCTGGAAAAAAAAATCTTTTTTGCATAACCCTGAAACTTAGAGTACATTTTCCTATTTATGCTGCACTCTGAAGTGTATTTGACCCAGGTCATATAATTTCTATTTGAAAAAAAATCACAACTCAAGAGTCTGTAACTTAGATTAGAATATAGAGGTTAAATTGTCACAAAAAATTTTACACCTATTCATTGTAAGTGTGTTATTTGTTTGTTTGCTTATGGGCCCTGAAGCTTTAAGAAATAGGAAAACAAATTTGTTTTTGTCTAGCTTGCAGAAATGCCAAAGCTCACAGAATTACTATTAATTTTCCCCAACTGGAATGTCCTTAACCATCAAGTTCTTCATTTAAAGGGTCATTTTGAAATTGTGATACAGTTTGAAAATGCCCAGCAACTATTTTTTTAGGTCCTCTGTGATTTTCCCTGTATCCTGGAATAGTCTAAAAACATATTACCTAGTTAAGAAGTGCTTTTATCTTGGTCCGGTGCTCTGTATTTCTAAACTATAAACATAAGGGGAAAATCCTACTTGTGAAGTAGGAATGCTCTTCTCCAAGTAAAATCACACGAAGGAAGTAATACAATCTCTAACAAAGAAGGAAATGAGATATTTCACCCAACATTATCTCCTACATAATAGTTGCTCAAAAATATGAAATATTTAAAAGTTATCCTCCTAAAACTGAAAATATGTGATAAATTCTCCAAAACATTTTTGTACTTTTTAGTAAGCTAAGGACATTTCTAATATAAGTAACTATTAGGAGAGAGTGAATCATTTCTTTCAAAAATGTTCTTATCCTAAAACAAATAAGTAAATGTCTAGAAGAAAATAAAAAGAAATTTTGCCTTCAGACATATAATAGTTTCTCAAGCTAAGAGTCAATACTCATTTGAAACATATTAATTGTTAATGTGACATAAGAAATTTCAAAAAATGGCCTTAGAAACAAGAGGGTAAAAAAAACCCTCTTGTTTGATGATCTTATAAACTATACTCCTAATCAAAATCACAAAAGTTGCATTTGCTTTAGAAATGATGATTTTCCACCTAACATCAGATGGGTTGCCTGGATTATGTTAATTGATATCCTCATCTATGTATTCCAGACTTAATCAACAATAGATTAATTTAATATTTTAATATACAATAATCTTTCTTACTTCTCTAAAGGCTGATAAATATACAACTGTTTCTAATATTATTATGTAAACTTTTAATGCTGTGTTTCCTGATGTATACCTCACCACCCACGTGGATTGCTGTGGTTGCAAACTGATTTTTTAAAAATACACACTCTAGTACCATAAACTTCCCACTGGTGTTGACTTTCAATTTCACTTGAGGGCTACACTAGTAACTTGCTAAAAGAGTAAATAGAGATTATTATAATTTGGCATTCACAAACCATAATTAGGGAGTAGAGTTTACTTAGCATTATAATTTAGTGTTCTCCTGCATTTCATATTCAACCATTTTACAAAGCTCGTGTGTACATATGTAAATACAAATAATTGGAATTCTAATAAGTTTTAGAAAGAACATTTTGTTATAAGTACATTATAATTGCTATTTTGTGTTGGTAATGATGTCTATTTTTTAATATTTTATAGTCATTTATATATTTCTAAGGTAACTGATAGTATAAATTTTGAACATGGATAATTCCTGTATAAACATTTTGTTTCTTTCAGTATTTTTGTTATCACAGATTATTTTTCAGTAGTTGGTTGGGGCATGTGAAACACACACACACACACACACACACACACACACACGCACACACACACATCTGCGGTAACAGAAGTTGGGGAAATTCTCTACAGCAGATTTTCCACATTGAGGTCTGTAGATCTTCAGAGCTCCATGCATACATTCTGGAAAGTTCTATGACAGGTTTTTAAATTTTATATTCTTTCTTTCAAAGATAAGCTAAAAAGAAATTAATCCAAGCATGTATTGGATCATTCTGTGACTGTCTTTTGTCCTAGTATTGACCCAGGATTTTATTGCTGGTATATACCTTTGTTACTGTTTTCTACTGCATTTGCTCTCAGTAAGGGTCAAATGCATTCAAGAAATGACATAAAACAAAAGTTTTGCATCAGTTCAGATTTTAAAAAGTGATCAGAGAATGGGGATATTGTATGGCCATAGAGTGTGGGAGTATGTTAAATCACACACACACACATGCACACAAATCCCTGCACAACTGCAGGATCGTGTGTAAATTGTGAGTGCACAAACTGTGCCCACTCTTAGAACATGCCAGCTTATAGCAGTTCTTTAATGATGAGTATCATGGTAAGTGTGCAAAATAACTACAATGACTTTGATGGTGATTCAAAGGATGACACAACATTCTCAAAATTAAAAGATAAAATCAATATCAACTGAAAATTAAAAGATGCTAATGTATCTTTATATTATTAAACCCAATCTGGTCATTTAAATTCAGGAAAGCAGGTACATATGCCACATTAAGTATATTAATTAAAATTTTTTTATTTTAGTTTTAAAATTTAACATAATTGGTTGGTTTTTTAGCTATATAAGGTAAAATGAATAATAATTTTATTGCTAATCTTTATGCACATTTGTTGTATATGTGTGTATATGTGTGTTTTATTACAAGATTATTCTAAGTAAACAATATTATTTACATTTTATTACTATTATTATCTATATATATGTTATTACCTATATATTATTATCTATCTATATTATCTATATCAAATGGGTCATTTGACAACTCTTGCACCTGCTCTAGGCTTTAAAGCTTTTCATTGTTTATAGAGTCTTATGGGTTTTTTAAAAAAATTTTGTTTCAGAATATTATAGGGATACACAAATTTTGGTTACATAATTTGCTTTGGTACAGTTTGAGTCAAAGTTTAAGTATGCCATTTACCAAGTAGTGTGTATTGTACCTGTTAGATGTGAATTTACCCATCCACGCCTCCCCCCTCCCACCTGCTTGATTTTCATTGAGTTTCACTTCCATATGTGCACATAAGTGTTGATAGATTAATTCCAATTTAGTATTGAGTTTATGTGGTGTTTGTTTTTCCATTCTTACTATACTTCACTTAGAAGAACGGTATCCAGTTCCATGCAGGTTATTACAAAAGATACTAGGTCACCATTTTTTATGGCTGAGTAGTACTCTGTAGTATACATATATCACATTTTATTGATCCATTCATGTATTAATGGGCACTTGGGTTGTTTCCACATCTTTGTGATTTTGAATTGTGCTGCAATGAACATTCAAGTACAAGTGTCGTTTTTATAAAATGCCTTTTTGTCCTTTGGATAAATACCTAGTAGTGGGACTGCTGAATCAAATGGTAGGTCTACTTTTAGTTCTTCTCCCTACTACTTTCCATAGAAATTGTACTTACTAATTTTCAGTCCCACCAACAGTGTGTAAGTGTTCCTTTCTCTTCATATCCATGCCAGCATCTGTTGTTTTGGGACTTTTTTTTTTTTTTTTTTTTTGAGACAGAGTCTCACTCTGTTGGCCAGGCTAGAGTGAGTGCCGTGGCATCAGCCTAGCTCACAGCAACCTCAAACTCCTGGGCTCAAGCGATCCTTCTGCCTCAGCCTCCCGAGTAGCTGGGACTACAGGCATGCACCACCATGCCCGGCTAATTTTTTCTATATATATTTTTAGTTGTCCAGATAATTTGTATTTCTATTTTTAGTAGAGACGGGGTCTCTCTCAGGCTGGTTGTTTTGGGACTTTTTGATAATAGCCATTCTCACTGGAGTTAGGTGATATCTCATTGTGGTTTTGATTTGCATTTCCCTGATGATTAGAGATGTTGAGCATTTTTTTCATGTATTTATTGGCCCTTAGTCTAACTTTATTCAAAAAGTTTCTGTTCATGTCTTTTGCCCACTTTTTAATGGGGTTGATTTTTTTCTTGCTGATTTGCTTGAGTTCTTTGTAAGTTCTGGTTATTAACCTTTTGTAGGATGTATAGCATGCAAATATTTTCTCCCATTCTATGGGTTGTCTATTTGCTCTATTAATTGTGTCTTTGACTGTGAAGAAGCTTTTTAATTTGATCAGGTCCCATTTATTTATTTCTGTTGTTGCTGCAATTGCCTTTGGGTTCTTCTTCATAAATTCTTTGCCTATGCCAGTATCTAGAAGAGTTTTTCCAACATTTTTTTCTAGAATTCTTATAGTTTCAAGTCTAGGTTTAAGTCGGTTATCCATCTTGAATTAATTTTGTGAGTAGTAAGAAGTGAGGGTCCTGTTTCAGTCTTCTACATGTTGCTATCCAGTTTTCCCAGCACCATTTATTGAATAGGGCTTCTTTTCCCCCCGTGTATGTTTTTGTCTACTTTGTGAAAGATCAGATGGCAATATGAGGAGGGTTTCATATTTTTAAAACTTTCCAGCACAAACCAGAGTAAGTAATATAAGTACTATCTTTACCAGAAGCCAAATATATACATACACACATACAATGAAAAGTTCACAGGTTTTACATTTATATTGTAATGTAAAATTATGGAATTTAATCTGATATATTCTATTCTATTTCATTTCAATTTCAAAATCTGTTCATGACCCACTAAATTAATTTAACAGTCTTGTAATTGTGAAACCACACAATTTTTAAACCACTGCTTCAAGTGCCTTTCCAAACTGTTCAACTGTCAAGAGGTACCTTGACATGAATCAAAGGTCCAGAAATGGGCTAAATAAGAGGAGATAGAGATTTCAATAGAGGAAAAGGAAATTGTTAAGAGATCTAATTAATGTATGGGATTAATATAAGATTCTTGGAAAATGGAGCATGTAATATAGGGGTGATTTAATATAAGCCCCCCAAAATCTCCTTGAGATTTACCAACTTAGAAAAGTGCACAAGTCCAAGGTCAAAATCCTAGCTTGAATAAAGAGTAATGTTGTAAGAATGTGCTGATATGCATAACTTATCTCTAACGACTGAATTGGAGGTTTGAGGTTCTAGTAAAATCCAACAGAAGCAAGACAATAAGTTGTAAATCAATAAAGGAATTTAGTCCAGGTCTATGGTAAAACTGATGAAGAAATAAATCCTACTGAGGTTAGAAATAAAGGTTATACAGCATGTCCAAGGGCATAATGTTTCTCAGAAAAGTGTCTAAAAATAAAGATGTTAAAACCTTGAGGGTATTCATCTTTAGTCACTCCACCCACAGTTGAACTGAAAGTAAACAGGGTGTTTACATCTATTGGTATTAAATTTATTCTCTCTACACAAGATAAGCAGTTCAATACTGGCATCATGTCCTCTGTATTGTGAGTACTATGAAAAAAAGAAGTCTCTCAGGTGTTTCCACACTATATATAATTATTTCAGCTCCATTCTTTTCCAAATATGCTAATGGCAAGCTTACAGAAGGCACCTGTCCTTTCAATACATATGATTTTTCTCTTAGTCTGGCTAAAGATTTGTTAATTTTGTTTATCCTTTCAAAAAAACAACTTTTCATTTTGTTGATTTTTCATATTTTTGTTTCAATTTTATTTATTTCTGTTCTGATCTTTATTATTTCTTTTATTCTACTAATCTGGGCTTTGGTTTGCTCTTATTTTTCTAGTTCTTTGAGATGCATTGTTTGTTTATTTGAAACTTTTCTACTTTTTTGATGTAAGCACTTATTTCTACAAACTTTCCTCTTAGTACTGCTTTTACTATATCCCATAGGTTTTGATAGGTTGTGTTTTCAGTTCCATTTGTTTTGAGAAATTTTTTAATTTCTTTCTTAATCTCTTCATTGACCCGGCACTGGTCATCCAGAAACACATCGTTTAATTTCCATGTGTTTGTATAGTTTCCAATGTTCCTCTTGTTATTAATTTCTAGGTTTTTTTTTTCATTGCGATGAGAGAAAATACTTATGATTTCAATCTTTTTGAATTTTTTAGTACTTGTTTTGTGGCCTAATATATGGCCTATGCTTGGTAATGATCCATGAGCTGAGGAGAATGACATGAATTCTGCAGCTGTTAGAGGAAGCATCCTGTCAATGTCTGTTAGGTCCGTTTGGCCTAGAGCACAGATTGAGTCCAATGTTTCTTTGCTGGCGTTCTGTCTCGATGACCTGTCCAACGTTGAACATGGGATGTAGGCTGGAAAGGGTGGCAGGGAGGGTGGGATAAAGTGGAGTGGTTAATGGTGAAAAAATATAATTAGATAGATAGAATGAAGAAAATTTGATAACACAACAAAGTGACTATAATCAACAATAAGTTACGGTATACTTTATTTTTTTATTATTATTTCAGCATATTGTGGGGGTACAAAAGTTTAGGTTACGTATATTGCCCTTGCCCCCCCCTGCCCCCCGCCCCCCGTCAGAGCTTCAAGCGTGTCCATTCCCTAGACAGTGCGCACTGCACTCATTATGTATGTATACACCCATCCCCTCCCCACCCACATCTGCCCGACACCAGATCAATGTTATTCCTAAATGTGCTCTTAGGTGATGATCAGTGAAACCAATTTGATGGTGAGTACATGTGGTGCTTATTTTTCCATTCTTGGGGTACTTCAGTTAGTAGAATGAGTTCCAGCTCTATCCAGGAAAATACAAAGAGTGGAATTGGGATGTTCCCAAACAAAGAAATGATAAATGCCTGAAGTGATGCCAATTACCTGGATTTAATTAATATACATTGTATGCCTGTATCAAAACATCATATATACCCATGAATGTACACAACTATTATGTGTCCATAATAATTAAAACTGAAAAATTTTAAATGTGAAAAATATATGTGATTTTCATTAAAGATGCTTGAAGTTACATTGTTATGGAACAAATAGTTTAAATTGTTGAAAGCCACTTACAATTTGCAGTATTGTTCCATTCACTGGACTGTGAAACACATTTAAAATAAATTTTAGGTGGAAAATTCACATATGACATATAGACAAATACTAAACTGGGCATTCATTATACTATATGTGCTATTTCTCTTTAAAATTGAAAATATAAATGACAGCCTGAGAAAGCACAATTCTCTTAGAGTTTATACGGCAAAAATATACATATGAAAGCCAGTCTACCTGAAAAATTATTCTTAGGGTTTAAATTATCTGCACTAAATATCATCAGTGATTTAATAAATGAGATAGTTTATATACCTACCATTTTATGGGTCCCAGTATATATTTATTAATAATACCTCAAAAGATATTGCTTTACAAAATATCAAATTAGAAATAACCATTTCCCTCCTAACATCTCACTAGCAGAGTTCTGAGTTCATATTTCTGGTTATCTGTGATGTATCTTCTATTAACTTACTCTGGAAACCAAATTTAAAGCTATTTGAGGCCAAAGTGAAGAGAGCTTTGTTGACCATGTTCAACCTTGTCAGTTTGACAGTTTACTTAGAGACAAAAAATTGCCTCACACAGACATTTAAGAATCCTTTCACCGAGTGGAATAACAAACACTGGAGACTCAGAAAGGTGGGAGAGTGGGGAGGGGGCGAGGGATGAGAAATTACCTCTTAGGCACAGTGTACATTATTTAGGTGGTGGTAATATGAAAAGCCCAGACTTTGCCACTAATGATATATTCACATAACAAAACTTCCCTTGTACCCCCTAAATCTATAAAAAAGAAATTAAATTTAAAGAGGCTTCATTAAGAAAACAAAGAAAGAATCCTTTCACCTATAGGAGAGATCAAGGATGCAGGGATTGAAGTTCATTAGTAGAATGAAGGAATGAAGGAATGAAAAATTTACTATACAATCTACTTGGAAAAACTCAAATCCTATTTCTCTGTTAGCCTTCACCAAAAATATTAAGAGCAAAAATTATAGCAAAGTATGCCTACAATTACCGTTGATTTGTTGAATAATAAAAACTTGAATTGAGAAGACAAATATTTGTGTATAAACAGACTTTCTTTTTTAGAGTTCACCAGCCCCTGTGGGTTCTTGGCTGAGGCTGTGATCATGGGAGCTACTCATAGGTGTTAGAAAAGAAGGTTTGGACATTAGTAAAAATAGTCACCACACTTTGCGTTCAATGTAAATTTTTTGATCATTTTTAAAGTGTGAGTAGACAAAATTATTTAGTTTCTTCCAATAATCTTGGACATTAAAATGAAAAACGGAGGGGAGGGAGAGATGAGTGAGAATTAGGAGGGCAGGGGAGGGCAGGGAAGAGAAGGGGAAAGAAAGCACGCCGTAAACCAAATTTTTCCAAGTAAAATTTTCTGATTTTCTAGAGTAAAGAGTGACTACTCTTTTCTACAAAGGTTATATTTTTGACAAAGAAATTGGGGGAAGAATGATTGTCAGATAAATGTGCAAATTTCAGTTGAAAATCTGCGGTTTAGTTGTTGCTGCTCATAAGCTTCTGTAGATGAAGTCTTTGAATGGAAGCATAAGGTTGACCAGTTATCTGCCTGAGTCTCATGTTCACCAGCCTGTTATTAATATCACAATGGCCTGTGGGGGATGCAAACACTTTGATCACCTCCAAGGCTGTTCTAGCTGTTCTGCTGCAGAGCTGAGGCCAGAACTTATGCAGTTACTGTCTTGCTTGGCACATCTGTATAGAGTTTAGGTAGTAAACATAAATTTCAGAATCATTTATTATCAAAATTAATAGAGTCAAACAGGGCAGAGTTTGATCTGTGTCCAGCGGGGCCATAGAAAATATAAGACTTGAAATAATGAAGAGCTGCAAGGTTTACATGATTAAAATTACTCATTAAAAAAAAGAAGTATTGTCCCAAGTACGCCTAATTCTCTGATCTGTAATTCACTTAAAGGCAAATTTAACATTTAGGGAGAAATAATTATTAGGTTAAACCATATCAAATCTGCCATATTTAACATTTATATCTCTTAAAAATGGCAGTTTCATATGGTTCTAATACATACACAGTAAAATATAACTACATTTCATGATTTTCATGGTAGACAATGTCCATGCCAAACCTGAAATTTTAAACATTAGTAATGAATATTAAATGCACACACTTATTGGAAATTTGGCTACTAACACCTATTTTCTTTAATAGCTAAGTACCAGGGTTGGCTTTACAGAAATGAAATCGATATTACTGTAGAGGATCTAAGGCATATAAATACTAGTCTTTATTGTTTATCACATCATGAAATATTCAGTGGTCTTGTGAACCTAAGTGAAAAAATAAGACTTTCCATCTAACATGAGATACTATACAAGAAACTGCTCCAAATGTCAGAAAAAAAAAAAAAAAAACTGTGCTCCATATGAGTAACAGTAGTAGGTGCCTCATCATTTTTGCTTTTTTCCTCTGGTGCTTACATTTTATTACTTTTGTTTTAATATTCGTCTAGTAATAACTAACCTGTTAGTCATATAGTATCTGTATTCTTTATATGGAATGCTTGATAAAGTATACTACTATTAATATTTCTTTCAAAACTAATGACCATTTTAAGTTTCCTCTTTGAATCTCTGCAAAAGATTTAAATTGCTGTGCTTAACCCAACCCACTGCATATTTGTCATACTAAGTTAGATTAATGGTTGGGTTAACTAGTATAAATTTAAAGTCTCTAGCTAAATCCTTTGAGACTCTGAGGCCTAGAGAGAAGTAATATGCTCTCCCACCAAGAGCTATCTGCAGGGTGCTGACATTAGTTCAACCAGAATAATTAGAAAGATAAATTTGTTAAATCACAGTGGAAACTAATGTTACTAATAACTTATTGGAAGAGAGGCTGTTTCATTAAATCAAATTCCAAGATTATTCAAATATTTGGTTAGGCTAAAATTAGGCTATATTAGACAAGTCCTGAAAGACCCGTGAAATCAGCTGGAAAATGGAAATATCTGCTGTTTGAAGATTAATTAAAGGTTAACAAATGTTAACCTGTTCTGTTGTCTTGAATCTGATGAACCGCTACCTCTTTTTATTAGTATAGAAATTCAAATCTTGACATATTATTTCTTGAACTGCATTTTATAATGATTGAAACAGTGAATCAAGTAATTCTTTCTTCACTGAGTTTTATGATCCAGGATTTTCTCCATATTTAGTACAACTTCATGGGATTGTTTCTGTTTGTTTAATTTTGTTTTCTGCATAATGGGCAGGGTAAATAAGCATGTGAAAAAAATAAGTCTTTTATTACAAGGTAACAAAATTTTACCTTGTTGGAAGGATAATAAATCCTCATTTAAATAATTTGCAAAATTCCTGACTCATTCCAATATTTTCAGGTTGGCTGTGATATATTCTTTTGGAGAATTATGAAATCACTAGATGCTTATTATAAAAATTGCAGAAATTAGAGGAAAGTTTAAAAAGTAACATGAAAATAATACTTATAATCTTAGTGAGATTTCATCATAATAGTTGTCTTCTAGATTGTTTTTCTTTCTGCGTGTTTGTGTGTGTGTCTATGAGCATAATTGCATAAGGATGGGTATGTTTTAAGGTTGTTAAGATTATTACTTGTATGCAATTGCTATCCTCCTTTTCCCACTTTATACTACACCATAACTACTTTTCAAGATAATTAAAAGCTCTTTGAGAGATCCAATTTTAATATTCATGACTATCAAATTTAGGACTGCAACACGATTTACTTAATCAGTTCCCCTGTGATTGAATTTTTAGGATGTTTTCAACTTAGTTGTCTTATGTAATATGGATAACAATATTTGCTCTACACTTTTTTTCTGGCTTTTCAATTATTTCCTTATGATGGTTTCTGAGAAGTGGAATTGTAGGTTCAAATAATATTGAAAAACTAACATTTAAAATTAGAAAAATATATTTAGTTATCACAGATATATAGAGAAAAATAATAACTGTCTTATTCTAATCTTTTGCCTCTTAATTAATGCTAGCAATTTTATGTATATTTTTACATAAATTTCCTAGATCAGTATATCTTAACTTACAGATTTATTACATGTACATTTTTCCTTTATTTCTCTTCAATTTTTAATCAATAAATGACTTATACCATAATTAATGACATCACAATTTAATTTTTCCCTTTTTTAGTGGGTGGTGCAAGGTAGGGTTTCACTCTGTCACCCAGGCTGCGCTGTAGTGGCATGATCATAGCTCACTACAGCCTCAAACTCCTGAGCTCAAGCAATCCTCCTGCCTCAGCCTCCCAAAGCATTGGGATTATAGATGTGAGCCACTGTACCTGGCCTAATTTTTCCCATTTAATATATAAATATTTTTCCAAGTCAATAATTATGGGTAAAACACACACATGTTAATAGCTGCATACTCCCACACAGTTTAGATATGTGATAATTTATTGATTGCCATTCATGTTGTTCCAAACAATGCAGCAGTAAACATAATACCTATATCCTTATATACTGTTTTTTTTTCTCTATAATAGACTGAACTGTGCAATTGGTAGAAGTTTAATAGACACTGCTGAATTTACAAAAGATTTTAGCAGTTCATATGCTTTCTTCCCTCCCTACCCCTTACAATTCAAGCTGTATTAGAGACTGCCAGTTTCTCTAATTAAATTAATGTAAAGATGTTCTGGATCTTATTATTTTAATAAGATAAGAATTTTTTTCAAATTTTCTTTTTCCTATTAGTGAGTTTAAATATGTTATCATGTGTTTATTTCTAATTTTCATTTCTTATTCCATAAATGGTATTTGCATATTTCTTGCCTATTTTTGACTGGATTATTTGACATTTTATTATAAAAAATATAGGAGCTGTTTAAATATTAAAGATTATAACATTTATAATAGATGTACATTTCTTTTTTCAGTGTATCATTTGTGGTTTTATTCTGTTTATTGTGTTTTCTGTCACAATAAAGTTTTTTTTTTCATTATATGGTTTACAAATCTTTAAATTTTTTGATTTATAGTTCATAGTTTTGTGATTAGTAAAGCCTCAGACACTAGGAAAAAATATAAATATTTGACCTATATCTATATTTTAAAAACACTATTGTTTATTTTTAAAAAGTTAAACTTTTCTGTAGATAATTTGAAAAAAAAGAGTCTAAGTTAACTTATTGCAGAATACTAGGTAATTGTGCTAATACGAAATGCTAAAATATTTGTTAATTTACACTCTTAGGGTTCCTTAAGCAACTAAATTATATAATTGAGGGTAAATTGTGTATAACCCATTGGAGGAAAATATGATATTTTATTTACCTTATTATACCCAGAGCCTGTTGCAGTATATGACAATTAATAAATGTTTGCTGAATAATTTGGAAAGAAGCAACAAAGAGAAAATATGATCTCATTAGTAATCTGGTAAAGAAGTTTGTTGCAATTATTTATTGCTGTTTAACAAACCCTGCTAAAATTTAGTGGCTTCACACAGTGATTTCTTATTGTCTCTCACAGCGGGTTTATTTGGGATCTCTCATGCAGTTGCAGTCAGATGGTGCCTGGAGTCATCTGAACCGGCTTCTCCATTCAGGTGCCCAATGTCGCATCTGGAATGGTTGCAGCAGCCAGGGGCTGGTTCCCCCACGCCAACACGCCATCCCCCGGAACACATTTCTTCCCTCTCCAGTCTCACTCACTTTTTGCTTTGCCTTGGCACTGAACCAGATATAAAGCAACAGCACTTTATTTGATGTACATGGAAAAATTATCACCTTCCACATAGATACCATCCAGTCTTTTCCTTTCCCAAGACTTTTATGTGCCGTAGCATAGTGTTTGAGTCAAAAGTTGTGTTGCAAGCTTACAAAACACACAACTTAAGATTGAATATTTGTTAGCCTTTTCTTTTACCTTTCTTTCTCGTGCCTTTTGTCTTTCTTTCTCCCTCACCTCTCTTCTCTCCTCTGATACATTCCAAATCTCAGGGAAAAAATTAAAAAATCTTCCCATTTTTGTATACACTCTCTCTTGCCCACATACCAAAGTAAGCTCCAGTTTGAATATTCAAAAATTCAACTGAAGGTTTTATATTACGTATTACAAGAAATCAGTTGAGTGTTTAGACAACCTCTTTCTTTGTCACTAAAACTACAATTGACCCTCGAACAATGTGAAGATTAGGGGCACTGACTCCCTCACATGTAACTTTTGACTACTCAAAAATGTAACTTCTAATAGATACTGTTGGCCAAAAGCCTTATCAATAGCATAAACAATCAATTAATACATATTTTGTATGTTATATGTATTATATGCTAAATTCTTACAATAACATAAGGAAAAGAAAATATTATTAGGAAAATCATAAGGAAGAAATAATGTATTACCTATCACGCAGAAGTGGATCATCATAAAAGGTCTTCATCCTCACTGTCTTCACATTGAGTACGCTAAGGAGAAAGAGGAAAGGCTGGTCTTGCTGTCTCAGGGGCGACAGAGGAGGAAAAGGAAGAGAAACTGAAAGAAGCAACAGAAGGTGCAGGCACAGCCAGTTTAACTTTATGGAAATATATTGTAATTTCTCTCTTCTTTTTGCTTTTTCATTTCTCAAAAAATGAATGGTATCTACACGATACTGATCCATCTCTGACCATCTGCTTTAGTTCCATTGCTTGTATCATGGAAGGATCCACGTCATAAAAGAAGTCAAAGGCAGTCTTAAGAATCAGAATCCTTCTGCCAGATGGTCTAATGTCAGTTTGCTTTTTGGTGCTGCTTCTTCTGCATCTTCCTCATCATCTGGCACTGGTTGGGAAGCACTCATCTCCATCAAGTGGTCTTCTGTTAATTCCTCTGGTGTGGTGTCCATTCGTCCTTTTTTATTTTTATTTCACAACACTACAAGGGTAAACACATTTTGCTTTTGTACAGTTTGAGTCAGAGTTATAGGTGTGCCCTTCACCCAGACAGTGTGCATTCACATTGTTAGGTGTGAATTAACCCATCCTCTCGTCCCCCCTCCCACTTGCATGATTTCCGTTGATGTCTATTAGTTCTTGATTTCTTCAATATCTTGAAACTCTTCACCACCACCACCACCTTTTTGGCCATATCCACCACCTCTTTCATAATTTTCTTGATTGTCTCTGTCATAAATCCCGTGAAGTTATGCACAACATCTGGACACAGTTTACTCCAGCAGGAATTTATTATTTCAGGTTTGACGGCTTTCATGGCTTTTTCTATAACAATGTTGGCATTTTCAATGGTGTAATTCTTCCAGACCTCCATGCTGTTCTTTCCATCAGGGTTCTCTTCCATAACACTGATGATCCTTTAGCCATAGAGTACCATATGTAATAAGCCTTATAGGTCCTCATGACCTCCTAACCTAGAGACTAAATTAGAGATGTGTTTGGGGGTAAGTAGACCACTTGGATACCTTTGATGTTGAACTCATGGGGTTCTGGGTGCCACAGGCATTGTCCATAATCAAAAGGACTTTAAAAATCAGTCTTTTACTGGCAAGGTACTTCCTGACTTCAGGGACAAAGCATCAATGGCAGCACTCCAGAGAAAGTGTTCTCATTGTCCAGGCTTTCTCATTATACAACCAAAGACTGACAGCTGGTGTTTAGCTATTTCCTTCAAGTCTTGAAGGTTAGCAGCTTTATAGATAAGGGAAGTCCTGATCATAAACCAAGTATATTTGCACAAAACAGTAGATTTAGCCTATTTCTGTCTGCCTTAAATCCTACTATTTGCTTCTCTTCCATACTAATAAATGTCCATTGTGGCATGTTTTTTCCAGAATAGAGCACTTTGCATTAAAAGCATTTGTAGGAAGATATCCTTTCTTCTCAGTGATTTTCTTAATGGTAACTAGGAAATTGTTTGCTGCCTCTTCATTGGCAGAAGCTATTTCTCGTGTAATCTTGATATCTTTAAAGTCAAACCGCTTTCTAAAATTATCATCCTATCCTTTGCTGGCATAAATTCTCCAGCTTTAGATCCTTCTTCACCTTCCTTTTGCTTTAGTTTGTCATAAAATGACTTTGCTTTTTTTCAAATCCTATGAGTCTATAGGTATGTCCTTCTTATAGCAATTGTTTCACCCACATAAAAGCTGCATTTTCAACATGATATAAAAAGGTATTTCGCAAAAAGCACAAGGTTTTTGCCTTTGCTGGCGTACTTGTAGTGACAACTTCACAAATTTACTTTCCTTTTTTTACAGTGGTCCTTATGCTGGATTCATTTATCTTGAAATGATGGGTAACCACAGCCACAGACCTCAATCTATGGTACATACCACGCAATTCAACTTTTTCTTGTAATACATGACTTTTCTCTGCTTCTTCGAACCACTTCCCCACCACCAGTGGCACATAATATGGGTTCCATGGTGTTATTCGAGGTTTACAGCATTGCACCAAACACAATGAAAAATACATGAGAACCACAAGAGATCACTTTTTATTGCCATACGAATTTACTGGAGAAAACTGCTCACTCAAAGATGATTAGAGTCACGTGGCATTTAGAGTGGGTATTCACGATGCTTGAGCTCACCACAATAGCAACAGGAGGTGGCTATAAAATTATTAAAGTACTACAATATCTGCTACAGTTACTTTTATGTGGTTATAATTTAACACTGCATCTTTCTGTTTATTTACATTTCTGTCAACTGCAAATGGCACTATGTGCAATCTGTAAGTGGGTGTGTAAGTTTTTATAAATTTTAACTTTTTGTAATAGATTTGTGCATATTTTATAGGAGTAAATGATACAATAGAGTAGTAACGACATATATTTTGTTTATTCCTGACATACCTAATCTTTTAATTTTTTCAATATTTCTAGGTTACATGGTTCACCTATGAATTTTTTCAAATTTTTTTAAATCTCCAAAAATATTTCTAACACATCTATTTTGAAAATATGTTTGTAAGTGGACCTGCAGAGTCCAAACCTGTATTGCTTAAGGGTCAACTGTATTGAAGGGAAATTATTTGCTTCTTCTAATTATCCACAAAACAAAGAGCATAAAGAACGTCATTGATATACAGGGAGAGAAACATGAAGAAAGTAAATAAATAAAGAGGAAAATCTCAAGGGCACCAGAAGAAAAGAAAGGATCTTGGAAGAGGTTTGGGCATCCAGAAAGTCCATGGGTGGGCATAGAAAACCAAAGATCTAAGAAGTCAAGGAAAGTGCAGATTCGTGAAGATCATTGATGGCACTGTGAATATGCACTGATGAATAAACCTAAGCTTTCTGCTTATTTGTGCTTGGTGATAGTGGCTCCAAAGATGGGAGCAGCAGTGGAGATCAGGGTAAATTAAAAAAAAAAGATTGCAATTTTGGGGAGGCCAAATAGAACCTCCTCCCTTCCCTTTACTCTTTTGATGTTTTGTTTCTAAATATTATTGATGTCATGGATGTATTTAACTCTGAAGATTTTTGTCTCTCACACTTGTAACCTGTACTCTAAAAGTGTGCATTCTTAAGAATGCAAACAAGCAATTATATATGTAAATATATTTACAAATATATATATATTATATTAATTGCACATCACTTATTCATACTGTTCTGCCAAAAAAAAAAAAAAGTAAGAAAAGAAAAGAAGGGCAGGTTGTTATACTAAAACTGGTGTTTTTCCTAGGTAGAAAAGCCAAGTAACTAGAACATGCCTTAGAAAAGTGACACAGTGAAAGACAAAATTGGACATTGTCAAGAATATTAAGGGTATTTCCCTGACATACACTAGTAAGGGAGAAAGGAATTTTGAAATGTACAATAGGATGTACTCTTCCTACCACTTAGACAAGGAGCTTACACACCACAGTGGAGTAAGAAATGGCTTAACATTTTTTTGACTATAATATGTTAACTAGCAGCAGAAATCTGAAAGAATTTCTTTTTCTGTGACTTATATATATATATATATATCTTTTTTTTTTCTCTAAAACAGATACAGCATGTGAACATTCAGGTTTGAGCCCAGCTAGGTTCCTCTAGGGTTAAGGTAAAAACATTGATCAGTTTCTTTTTTAATTTTTAATTGGAATACAGTTTCATTCATCTCGTGTTGCACTGGAATGATGACAGCCACCTGGAACACTTACTGCAGCATAGGACTGGCTGCTAGGAATAATCTTAGGCTCACTTGATCTTCATCGTTCTTGTCTTAGTTCCTTAGCATCTTAGCTCAAGAAAGTATTTGGTTAACAAGCCACTACCAAAAGTCTTCAACTAGGGAACCATGCCCAGAGGCATTCTGAATAGATGCTTTAAAGAAAGTAGACATAAAAGACAAAATTGTCAAAATGGGAAAGAAATGAGAATGTGAGCCTCTACTCTCCCATCTGCAGCTACGACTTGAGATTCTTACATATCAAGTGTGGTCAATGTGATCTCAAAAGGAAGAGACATGAAGGGTAGTGAGTGCGTAAGGGGAAATTTTTATTAGTGTTCTTCTGATTCCTTCACTTTTTCACTTTGTCCTGAGGAGCTACAGTGACCCTGGCCATACCCACAGTCTCTTGGTGCCCCAGGAAGTCCATGGGTTTGATGGATTTCAAGTCCATGTCCAATTTATAGAAAATTGGTATGGCAGCAGGTAATTTCAGCTCCATCATGGTTTCTACAGAGAGACATTCCAGATATTCGACAGTTTCCTAAAGACTTTTGTCATAATCTACAATCAGTACCCAGTTCACCTTTTTATTTGTGAACTATTTACTCATTCCAAGAGGGCAAGATTGGGCATTGGTGCTATTTAATCTTTCACACAAGGATAGTTGATCTATGTAGTGATGATCCTCACTGTTGTTGCTGTAGAAGGAGTGATCAGACTCCTTTAC
This sequence comes from Lemur catta, assembly GCF_020740605.2. NCBI lineage: Eukaryota > Metazoa > Chordata > Mammalia > Primates > Lemuridae > Lemur > Lemur catta. Next base: position 5,351,688 of record NC_059130.1, on the reverse strand, counting down.
AGGAGATTGGACTTCATAAAACCAACAGATATTTTCCTGAACTTCACCATTCTGGCAGCTGCCCCTGCTTTGTTGAGATTAATCAAAGCTTCATAAATCTGACCTTCAGCACTCACTACTGGCAACCATATTTGGTCAGTGTCATTCAGCACTGCCCAAAGGGTCTAGATTGCTGTCTTCTGCAACAAAACAAAGCAAACATGAAACTCATAGCCAGAATCCTGTACTTTGCCTCCTCATGCCCTGCCAGATTTACATCAGTGTTGTCCTGGTAGATGGAGCAGTTCTCCAGGTTCCAGGAGTTCTCATGGTGTAGATCAGTACTACCTGATAGGCAGTCATGGCTGCAGGATTGGGAGCCTGTACTTCCTGGGACTTTCATAGACATGCAAAGTCTTCTGATCCTTTTACTCTTTGGATTTGTTGGAAGGCTTTCTTGGTATTTTTCAGTTACCCTAATTCAATATATGTATGATAGCATAACAATATCAGAACTGGCTCCTCTAATCTTAAAATCTACATGTGCACCAATTCTAAGGGTAGAAATATATAGTGCTATTTTTGTTGATGTTAATATACACATATTTTTGGATATAACATTTCTAAAAATTAGATAATTATACAATCAACAATTATGCTTAATAGAGTAGTTTCCCAAAACACTATTAATCTTAATGTTGCATATTATATAGTATAGTCAATGGTATCTTAAAATCAAATAAATCGTAAATAAATCATATATTTTACATATATATTTCATGACTAAATTTCCATGCTCTGTATATGAGGTAAAAACTAATGAAACCATATTATGTGGCATGAATTTTGTTGAGGTTCATGACTGAAGTTGTAATCAGTTAAGAAATAGGTAATTTTTACATGTTTTTATCAGAAAGCTAGATATGACATCAAATACTTAGGCAAAAGTAGAGAAAAACATGAGATTTCTGACAGTAAAAGGTCTGAAGGCTTGTATCAGCTACTCTTTTTTAAATCAAAGATTGTAGGAGATGGGGGCAGGGAGAACATTTTGTGAGTTTTTTTCATCTACTACACACTATTTTTCCTTACTATAAGAATGTAATTTAGGAGAAACTTGATTTTTAGGAGTTGTTCAGCCTCATAAATTCATGGAGGAGTGACTGCTGACTGCATGGATATTTAAGAAATTCAAAAAATGCATTTACCAAGTAATCTTTGTATCACCCTTCTGTAAATTAAAATTTTCTGAATACAGAAGAAAAGATATTTGGATACTTGCTATTCAGAATTGTATTTATCAAAATGGCATTCAATCAATCCATAGCTAAATCTAAGCTTCTACATAAACTCACTTTTATTATGTAAATTAGTATTATTCTATCCATGATAAAAGAGAGAAAAAAAGGATTTTTGACCCAGACTTAATGTATTGCATCAAAAAGCAAAACAGTCCATTAAATCCAGGTGACACATAAAATATCTAACAAATATCAAATAAAATATTTTACAAAGAGAAAATGAAATGCTATAGAGCACAGCATCAAATAATTTAAGAGGCAGCAAAACAGATAAAATATTGAATTGAGAGAAGATTATTATTTTAACGAATAGCTTCTCATTTATGTAAGATAAAGGTATCATCAAGATAGGAAGAATTATGAATAAATTTGAAAATTCACCATTCAAACTATGTTAAGCAGCCATAGCACACATAAATAATACCATAAAACTTACATTGAAAGAAAAATATAGTTATTAATAGATAAACTGCAAGCCATACTTTCTGCGTTTTCTCATTAGTCCTTGACAAAAGGGTGGTACATGATCCACTGAGACCCCATTGCATCCTCTGAAGAAGTTTCACAGTTCTCCCTTAACTTTATTGGAATCTCAAGGCTGAAGTGATAATTTAGCTCATTCCAAATTATCCCTTCTCCACACTTCCCTCCCTTAGTAATATTTCTTAGAACTTTCACAAGTGTTGGTGGTTAATATGTCAACAAATATGGTTCAGTCATGTATACTTTGCAGCTCATATGATTTCTCTGAGAGGCAATGATTGATTAAAGTCCATGATGAGGTCCACCTAAAAGCTGTTTCCATAACTACTTTCTGTTAATTTGAACAAAGGCTAATTCTGAAACAGTTTTAAGGGACAGTGGTTGCCTTTTTTTTCTCTTTTTCTTTTTGAGACAGAGTCTCGCTTTGTTGCCCAGGCTAGAGTGAGTGCCGTGGCATCAGACTAGCTCACAGCAACCTCAAACTCCTGGGCTCAAGTGATCCTCCTACCTCAGCCTCCCGAGTAGCTGGGACTACAAGCATGTGCCACCATGTCTGGCTAATATTTTCTCTATATATTTTTAGTTGGCCAGATAATTTCTGTCTATTTTTAGTAGAGACGGGGTCTTGCTCTTGCTCAGGCTGGTCTTGAACTCCTGAGCTCAAGAGATCCTCCCACCTTAGCCTCCCAGAGTGCTAGGATTACAGGCATGAGCCACCATGCCTAGCCTGTTTTCTAAAACTCTGTAGTAAGATCTTCTGCTACCATCATGAGCTTGCTTCCTAGAACTCCACTACCATTGTTCAAACGATTGACCCAGAAGATGCATTGCTACCGAGGATGTTGCTACCTCACAGGTAAAGGCTTTTGGCTTGAGCCCAGGTGTATATGGGAATCTTGCCTCTCTTATTTCCACCCACACTTCTACCTATAACCACCAATCTCTAGCCAGTGTTAGAACCTCAGTGCTACAGATAGCAATATTATTCATCATTGTACTTGATGTAGGACACAAATTTATCTGCTTTTTAAAACCCACCTTCCCTCTGATGTGATTAGTTTAATAGGTTGTCCCAACATATATGAATGCCTAGGTGCTTTGTGGGTATTTAAATGGTAATTTGTGGGTACTTACATGGTAATCTGTTTCCTCTGGGACTGATGAGGTTCATACAGAACAGTGGAAAAGTTCACTCAGGTGTGTTGTACCGCCATTGCTTACCACCCACTACCCCAAAATGAAGCATGTAACCATTAGCACAATAATTTAGAATAAACAATTCTCCACATCATCCCTTTAACTAAAAATAGTACCTCAACTCTGATGAATGTCCCTTTCTAAAGCATAAAATGCACCTTCAGGTCTTTCCAAACACTTGTCAACTTCCAGAGCCTCGTGGTCTTGCATTGGAATGAAATTTTTGGTGCCAGTTTTAGCTTCTCTGGGACATGCAGTTTGGCAAGACATTTAAATTCCCACTGTACCTCAAGAGCATGATCATCACTGAAGGCCCTGATATATCAATGTTGCAAAATTGTGCTTGTGCCCTATGAATATATAAAAATAAATAGAAAAAAAAGAGTATGCTCATGAAGTCCTCTCACTTCCTGAGCTGCCTCTAAATCAATGCCACCTGCCTCACATATCCTAAGCCAGTTTCATAATTATCAAATAGAGAAAACTTGTCCAGCAAACTCTGAGGGAATCAGAACAGTACTAAGACTTTATTACAATGAAATTAAAGTTACAAATAAGCTTTAATTTAAAAAGTTATTGTGTAAATTAAATCTGAGAAAAGATGTAGTCCATTGAAGTCTAGATATTTAAATGCCATGTTACCAAGTAATTTACTGTAAAATATTCAAACTAAGATCATGTATTAGTAAGATTGTATATATAAAAAATTATTTTTCGCATTTAATTTAAAAAAAAACAGGTTGTCATTGAAAGTAACAGTGAACACTAAAAGCCCAGCATAGATTTTATCTATTTATCATTCTCTCCTCCTTCTCATATTCCAAAATGGTCATCAATGTTTCCTAACAAATATTGAAATATACAAAAGTAACTTCTAATGATGCTATTTATTTTATGGAGTAATATTGTTTTAGAAATATAGCTCTTGGGAAAACTAATTTCTAATATGTAATAATGGTGTCAATAAAATTGAAATATCTTTAATCAAAACAAAATACGTGTTCTGTATTTTGATCTCCTGATCTCTGGCTTATAAAGTAGAGGTCAAGGGGCCAGGAATGAGGAGGAAGTATGGAAAAAGGGGAATCTGGTTTTCTCCATGGAGTACTGATGATGTCACTCTTAAAGATTTATCTTAAATGAACAGGAGGGTTGAAATTTTCAAGGTTCTAGCTCGATTTTAGGCTTTTTCAAATTATCAACAAATTAGAAATAACCATGGTTTGTATCATTTATTACTAGTAATATATAACAATTTTCTGAATATTTTATAACTTATCTTTGCATATTATAATACTTTATTGTTCACAAAGAAACTTTCGTATGTAAGCTCATTTGTTCAAAACAGCTTGATGAAGGATCCAATGACCAACAAATATGTTTTAGGTATAGTATTACTAAGTTGTACTCTCCTTTTCTAGTTGCCAAACTGAAATTTTAACCCAAGTCATACACCTAAGAGGGTGACAGAGCTAGATAAGTAGCTGAGATAAGATGATTGTATACCTTGTTTACGTCCCGTTTCAGGACACTGATGTTTACAAGGCGATATGAACACAATTATGTGACACAGTGATTTGTTACACCCTATACTGAAACCCTGGGACAAACCATACCGTCTCCTAAAATATTTTAACATACAGAAGTAAGGTAGGATGATTATTATAAAAAATGAAAAATTGAAATATGAAAAAGCTTAATACACTAGATGAATGACAATATTTAATTTGGAATTTTAATGTCAAAACGATCTCTTATATTGGCCAGACTTGAACTTGTTTTCATCCTAAACAAGCAAACACAAACAAAACGACAAACCTAAAGCTATTTCATTGACAGCCCTAAACTTCTGAATATAACATTTATTTTTTTAGCCACTCTTCCTTCCAGAGATACAGAAAATGCTTTAGTAAATGTAAATTTCTGAGAGCATTTTAGGGAGCACAGCAATGCGTAGTGGTCCAGCAGCCATCATTTCCCTCAGTGTTCTTGCCCAGGTGCTTTGGGACTTGCCATGTGGGGCAGAGAGCTTGAGCAGCTGTCCAGCACTTGGCACCACGGCCTTCCGGCATGTGCCAAACTCCCTCCAATACACTTTGCACTCTAAGGCTGCTCAGAGCAGGTGGCTCCTGCTGTAGGAAGAGAGTTGTGGGAAGATATTCACGAAATGAATATTTATGAACAATCTCTCTCTTCATTTTAAGCGAAAGGGAAAAATAAATTTTAAACAGAGAGAACCTTAGGAATTGCTGATCTAAGCCACCGTCTTTTAAATATTTACAACATTCTTGTGTTGTGAAATCCTTTAATCTGAAGTACGGTAAATAAATTAAGAGTGCAAAACTGAATCTGCCAGAGAATTCTGATCAATTCTCTTTTACCATGAGAAAACCAGTCATTTAGGTAGTTCCTCGTTTTTGTGCAAACTGAAAAGCAAAGTTAAATCATTTTGTTCTTTAAGTTAAATCTGGTTTGTGCCACTCACTTAAATTATTTCATTGAAGTCTTTCCTTCTAGTTGTTTGAAAATTGCTACAGCCATTCTGACTAGATGACTGGAAGTTAGGTATAAGACTTGACATTTCCCAATGTGATTCCACATAAACATCTTGGGGACTCTTGTTATGGCTTCAAAATGGGGACAAATGGTCTGATGACAGACAAAACAGAATATTTTTAAAATATTCTTTTATAAAATTCAGTATAGGGACTACAGATGACCACTTCTTTTATACCCATTATATTTGTTTGTTTAATGCACCCTGTGTTCTGTAATGTGTATTTTAATTTTTTAAATTAATAGAATTTATTTTTTAAAGAAGTTTAAAGTTTACAGAAAAATTGAGCAGAAAGTACAGTGGCCTCATACACTCCTTCCACCCCACACACATGTACACAGTTTCACCTGTTACTGACATCTTGCATTAATGTGCTACATTTGTTACAATTCATAAGCCAATATTAATATATTATTGTTAACTAAATTCCATGGCTTACATTACAGTTCGCTATTTGTATTACATATTCTATGGATTTTGACAAATGTATGATGACATGTATCCACCATTACAGTATCATACAAAATAATTTCATTGCTCCAGTAGAATATGTATTTTAATTCCTTTTCCTGATTGCTCACTAATTGTCGTCTCAGTATTTTTTCTTCCAGTCTAGAGGAAATTATCTATTTTAAAATTCTGGTGTTTAAGAGTCATTCCATTTTTCTTCATTAATAGTGAATTTAATTACTTTTCTTCATAAACTACTATCTTTAAATGGATTTTACTCAGGACTGTGAGGTCAGAAATAATTCTACTTAATGAAATTGTTAGTCATGAGGGAATTCACAACCATTGTGACTCAAAAAGTCTAATCCACAAATAAGAGAAGTTGGGATTTAGAGGTCTGCAATGATTTTCAGTATAATGTCTGCTCATTACTTAAATTAGCACAGAAAAATTCCAACTGGCTGGTTGAAAACCACTTAGGCAGTTGGGGAAAATGAGACCAGATCTCTGTCCCTATTTCTTAAAGTTAGATTTGCAGAATATTTGCCTTCTCTTTCTACTCAGTACCTCATAGAGTATCACAACACAGTTTGGACAACAGTTCTAAAACTGGAGGTAAAATATTATCATTTATACTGGGTGACCCTGGATGAGAGATTTAATGTACCTGAGCCTCAAATTCCTCATTTGAAACAATCAAATATCAATAGAAAGCTGACACTTGCCTCACTTAATTTCTGTAATGATCAAATTATTTAGCATATATCAAAATTCCTTACAGAGTGCCTGGCCTTTAATAGATGCTCAAAAAATATTTGTAACTGTGGTCATCATTATTATTATATTATTAGAATTTTTATTATATAATGTAGATACAAGAAAGAAATTGACCATAGCAAGAGCTGACTGCAATTTAGGCAAAAATGATCAAGAGACATATCAGACCTTCCACCATCCCAGACATGGATAGCTCTAGCTGTACAGCCAATGTAAATTAGCAAATTGTTGGTGGGGACAACATTCATTTCAACAAATATTCATTGGAATTTCTTCTGGTTTCCCTCTGGGTTAGTTCAGCATGTGTCTATTTGCTATCTAATGGTGGAATCATTCAGAATATATTTTTTTTTCCTTTTTCAGTAAATATGCTGAATTTCTGGATAATTCATTCAAAATATAATGCCTTAAAAAAAACCACAAGGTCAACAGGCAAAAAAGAAGACATTTTCAAAAACTGCCATTGATAGCAAAGGTATACTGGAAACAGTTCCAAATCTATTTTTCCAATTTATACAATTAGAAGACTGCAAAGCTATGGTGATTGATTATTTCTGCTCTTAGGCCACCCTACACATAATAATCAATGTAAATGGGAAGAAGACATAACTAAATATGGAAGAAGATACATTACATTTTAATAGTCAGGATATAAATAAAATGTAAATTGTGAATAATAATTAATATTTGTTAGTGTTTAATTGGTCTGGCAAAATTTAAATACTGAGCCGCTATTACATCATTTAATTCAAACAGTAGCTCTCTTGAACCATAATTTTCTTCATTCTACATCAGAGAAAACTGAAAGAAGATCTACTAGTAACTTGACTAAGCCAGTAAATGGTGGAAACAATTGAACCCAGGCCATCTGGTTATGAAGATATTGCATTCATCTCTTCCATCAAAGTAGGGAAGAAAAAAATACATTAGGAATAGGAATTGAATTTAAAACTCAGATCTATCATGTACTATTCATAGCTATTGAAAAGTTACATGTTCACCACCCCACCCACTTACCTTTCTTTAAATTAAGGTCCTATAGACCTCATAGGCTTACTCAAAGAATTAAGCAAGAGGGCTTGAAAGCTGCAAGAAGAAATGTAAGATATTAAAATTACTATTTTTTAATCAAGGGTCCCCATGTGGTGCTATAGCTCTTTTCCTGGTTCTCTTTTGGGCTAGTCTGACATGTGTCTATTTTTTAGCATATAGCAGGCTAGAAAATTATTGTGAGTAGCATCTGTTCACATATGGATGTTTATGTGTGTGTATGTATGTATTTGTGTGTCTACAGTTGACTCTAGGAATTAATCCTTTTGAACATGTAAATAGAAGCTTGAAAAGTTTCCAGTTTGGCATTCATCATTAAAATATCTTCCTGTGATACAGAATACAAGTTCCACAAGTGACTTACATGATTATAATATAATATTTACATTTTTCTTTTACTTTTAATAAAAAAGCTTGCATTTTTATTAGCCTATTCTTTTATGAGCCGGAACTTTACATATAAAAGACAATTTCCCCTCTACAAATTAAATTGTGATATATAAAACAACAGGACTACGGTGTTAAGTCACTTTGGGAATTTTCTTGCAGTTTTTTCTTGCTTGCATCCTTGTAAATGAATACACATTTGCAGAAAGAAGAGCAACTGAAGGGAAACTTGGCATGGGATGTCAAGGGACATGGGGCACTCTTCTCTCGCTCATATTTTTATTATCGCATTCTAGGAAGCCATTCAGTCCTACTTCACGTTTACTCATACTAAGATACCTCTATTTTATGGTAATGTTTTGAGAAACAATCTTATTTTAGCAATCCTTTCGGTTTGTGAAAATCTAAATTTTATATTCTGATTTTTCTAAGTATTCAGTGACACATAACTTTACAGCTGATATCAGCTTTTAAATGTCCTACCATCATGTAACTCACATACTCATTCAGCCGTGAAACCTGTGGCTCTCTTGTAATTAAAATTAGCCTGTTTTTTAAAAAAGGATTCTGAAAATCAATACTTTTTCCACTTTTCTCTGAAACATTTAATTTTTGTGTTGTTCTCATTAAGATATAGCGTGAGAAACAATCTTCAGTAGAGTTGCCATAAAAGCAAAACTGACAGAACAAGGCTTTTGGAGTCTAAAAAGTATCAAAATGTTCATCTTCATTACTAAAATATAGTAATTAGATACAACATTTTTATCCCCATCGCATGCTGCCTTGCTTGTTGATGCCAAGTTGAGGTTTCATTACAGAATAATTATCATTCATCATCATTTTACTTGGAAAGTCCGACTTCTGAGGAAATGAGATTAAACTAGAACAATTGAGATCTTTCCAAGAAAAAGAGATAAATAGCTTTCTCAGACACTATTTTTAAAAGTTAAAAACAAGCTGTACTTTTTATTTAACAAAACAAATTCCCTCTAAGGCAAAGCATAGCATTTACTTCAGGCAGACATATATGTATTAAAACTCAATGAACTACCAGGGTAACAAAATTTGTTGAAGAATCTCTCATTTGGGAATCACTCAAAACTCTATTATTTATCAAAAGAATATCCCATATAAAATTTAACATCATCTCACTTTTCCTATGACTTCCTTCATGGCCAAACTTCTGAAAATTAAAAACAAAAACTTGAAGCTGCTGTTCACATTCCAGTGCTCCAATTGGCTAGTCAGTCTGCACAAATTATAGATGACTGGCCATACAAATCTCCCAAAGGAGATCAAACCGATGCCTGGCTTCTACACTTTTTGATGGAGTAAGCATTTCTCTACTCCATTTCTCTGCAACATGTCACACTGTTGATACCTTGACACTCTGTCCTTGGCACACAGGACAATACCCTCCCCTATTCCTCTTCTGACCTTTCCAGCATTACTTCTTTTTCACCTTTGTTCACCTATTTTCTCTCCTCATCCATAAAGTAATGCTATTTCTCAGAGCTCTGTCTCTGATCATCTTTTTTGTTTTTATTCCTTATGTCCTTTCCAGTGGTGATCATCTACTCTCATGAGTGACAGTGATCAAATATGAATCTCCTGCTCCAACAGCTTTCCAGACCTGGGGCTCATGCTTCTGCTCATGCAGCATTTCCGCTTGGAAGTCCACTGTCATTTCATTCACCCTTTGCATGTTCAAGGCTGCACTTGTTACTTTCTGCCCAAACGTGTGCCTCGTATTGATTTCCCCAGGTCTGTTAGGCGGTCATCGTCAGTACTTCCACTTATCTCTTAATTTTCTCCAATCCAGTCATTCCTAAGTATCTTTTTAGCATATTATTTCTCTTTAGCCTTTTTTCAAACCTTTAAAAATACTTTTCTTGAATTCTTGCCATGACCACCAAACTGGTCAGTTTACCAAATCCACTCATCCACTTGAGTTCTCTGACTAAAACAAACATACAAATCTCATCATACCACTACCTTGATTAAAAACAAACAAAAAACCTTTGTAACTCCCAGTTGCCCATACTGTTGATTCAGTTACCCTCAAAACAGTCTATGAGTCTTTCCATCTCTTTTCTACACCTCCCAACTCATCGATAATCCTCATCGCCGTATGCTTCAAGGACATTGAACATCTCACCTTCCTCCCAATTACTCCAAGCTCTCTTTTTGAGCTTCTGCTTTCACCCCTGTTAAACTGCTACCCATTCTTTCAGACCTAACTCAATTATTATCTCTCTAATGTATTTGATGAGTCTTCAACTCCAAGTGAGTAGCTCCCTTTGTGATGCCACAGTAATACTTCATTCTTCTATGACATTTATTACCTGACATTATGCACACATGCCTATGTCACTTCTTTGTGTTCTATTCAAATTCTAGCACATAGAGAGCTAAAATATGTATGTTTTAAATATTTTTTAATGTAAGTTCTATGTGTAGTCAATGTACATCAATGCATATTCATGTGCATTCTATTTTCAATGTATTTTAATCTATTATAAACAACTTAACCTTTTTGATACAATGTAGAATGATTGTGAATAAGCATTTGTCTTGTTTCTGTTGTGCCTGAGTGACACATCTATGGAGATGTTTGTTGTTAAATTAAAACACACTAAAGTTCTCAACTGTTTTAGGATTTATGTCTATTTCAGGGTTTGTGTCTACTGTTAGCCTGTCAGTCTATCAATTCTTATTGAGGATAGTACATCTTTCCACATAAGATGTCAACCAAAACCACTCAATTTTTTTACTCAATTTACATTGAGGATACTAGAAGACTAACCTTATTATATACAATAAAAGTGGATGATTACCTGGGGGCTTTCTTACAAAACAAAATATTTGAACTTTAATGCTTAGACTCTGTTTTCTCTATTTGGTTCTAAAAGATTAATATTCATTTTGTTATTCTATTTGAGGTTTCTATTTAAGTGAAAATAAAATAAGTAGTATGGTCTTAAAATATTTCATTCATGTATCAGTATAAAAACACACTTATTGATTTCCATCGGGTGGGTATTTAACCTGTACTTTCTTAGGATTAAAAAGGTGAAAAGCCCCTGCCCTTGAGGAGTTTGGTGGGGGGGAGAAATATAGAAATAAACAATTATAAAACAATGTGACTGCACAGGAACCAGGTATGTATAAGAAGTATAAATCAAGAATCCATGTTTCCCTATAGGGTCATAGGAAAAGGAAGTAGTGGATGTTTTATTACAGGTACCTGGGAAAATTTTTATATTATACCTTTTTGCACTCTTTCCCACGGCATTAGGGGAAGGAAAGCCCCAGAATATAGGTATTTTTTTCAAAAACCTCTCTAGGTAATTCTGGCCTTTTCTACCTGTACCTTTACAGGGAACCACTGTGAGAAAGAAAACACCCTCTCTCTCCTCTCAGTTTACTTGAGGCTAGAAGTTTGGGAATCCTTCTGAGAAGAAATAAACTTTGAGTTGAATTTTGATGAGTTAGTACTCTATTAGCATTCTGTACAGAGGAAATAATATCAGAGAACATAGAGGCATCAGAAAGTTAGTAACTGGGGCAAGCCTTCCATTGGATGTTTGAGGAAGAAGTGGAACAAACAGTTGGAAAGGTAGACAGAGATTACACATGCTTTATGAAAAATTGAGAGCCTCATATACCTATATGATGAGACAACTATGTCTTCTGTAGCGAATTCAAGGGTAGATAATTTCATATTCACTATTCTCGGTGATATCAGTGGGAAAAAGTATGACTCCAGAGGTCATTGTCACACACTGAAGCTAAAACCCTGTGTCAGGGAATATTGTGAGGGACAAAGGTAGGCATGGCATTGTTGATGAATTATAGGAGACAATGAACAACATCCCTGGAGCTACAGATGTCTCAGAGATCTTTTATATTTCCAGGTACAAAGAGATAATATCCACATTATAAGTGGAAGGTGGAGCAATTGTTTAGTAATTACCAAGTTAATTTTTCTGAGTTATCCATTGATGACATGTTATTTTGGGGGAATATTTACCAAAAAAAATATGATGGGAATGTTAATATTGGTAAAGTTAATATTTTTTAATACTATGTTAATATATTTCAGGTACTACACTAAGTACTTTAGCTGGTCAATTATTCCATAGTAACCCTCATGAAAACTTTATGAGGCAAGTTCTATGATTTGCTGCTATTACAAACATAGGGTAATTAAGATTATAATAGATTAAATAACTTGCTTAGATTCAAACAATTGTTAGGTAGTATAGGCAGAATTCACACCCAGGTCTGGTTGACTCTTGAGAACAAGATCTTCATCACTGAGTTATACTGACCTGGTGGGATAAATAATTATGAACCTCCCACTGCTTCAAGAAACAGAGCACTTCCTAACATGAAAACAATGGGATAGGGGAATGATATTCTAGTCTAAATTGGCTTTATAATCAGTGTGTGGCTGCCAAGCAGGGTAACGATCCTTCAGGAGCATTCTCCTTTTTAAGAGCATTAAGATACTGAGAACTTGACCCCTTTGTAATGTTGAAATGGTAATCTATCATTTTTAGGTTAGTGATGAGGTTCTTACAGTGACATTTTAGTCCTAGAAGATCATAAAGAATATCAGTAACGATAATCTCTAGATTTGATCAATCAAAGAGTCAACTTTTTCTGCTTATGTTGCTATGTAATAGTGGTCATATTTTTCACCTTTCTTGGTGATACGGTTTGGATGCTTGGCTTCTCCAGATCTTATGTTGAAATTCGATCTCTGGTACTGGAAGTGGAGCCTAGTAGGTAGGTGTTTGGGTTTTAGGGGCAGATCCTTCATGAATGGCTTAGTGCCCTCCCTGTAATAGTGAGTGTGTTCTCACTTTATTAGTTCATGCCAGAACTGGTTGTTTAAGGAGGCTGGCTCTTCTCTCTCTGGTTCCCTCTGTCTGGTTCCCTCTCTCACCATTTGACACGCCTGCTCCCCCTTCACATTCCACCTTGACTGGGAGCTCCCAGAAGCCCTCACCAAAAGCAGGTGCTGGTGTGATGCTTCTTGTACAGTCTGCAGAACCAAATAAACCCCTTTTCTTTATAAGTTACCCAGCGTCAGCTATTCCTTTATTATAGTGCAAAACAGACTAACAAACTTGGGATCCAGTTACTTATCATTAAAATAGGTAAAATAATATAAATTGACAATAAAAGCTTGTTTAAAGTATAGGCAATATAACTGCTCATAAAGGCTTATAAAAGGCTGTTTAAATGTAATGTCCTATGTTGTCCCCATTGACTGCATGAAGGTGCAGACCAGTAAGTCACCATTGTCCATGCCAGCAATGAGCAGAGTGCTTGAGTTTTAAAGAATGGCTTTATCCTCTGTCTCCATTAAAATGTAATATTTCTGCTTGTTTTCTCTGAGCACAACATGTAGTAAAATCAAATAAATATTTTAAATCACATACACACAAAACTTGAAATTAGAGAAGCTACACTCCATTACTGAACTATGCTTATTATTTATTTTAAAAAATTTCAAATATTTGAGTGAAGGATAAGTGATCATTACATATTGTACTTCAAGTATTACCTAACTTGCAAAAAAATTTATGCAGAAAACATATACAAAATCATTAATATGAATAGATTGATGTTTATGTACATAATTTGCTGAGTTTACATTAAGTACTATTAAATGTTCCTTAATTTTCAATGTTCTTTTATAGCTATTTTTAAAGTTAACATTAACCAGATTTTAAAATGCAGATTGGATTCCTAATATACTCTGACATTTAACAAACTACTTATGATTTTATGAAGGCAAGCATTTCAATTAAGGTACTAATCACTGTGAGCTAAAAAAGATATGGCATTCTGTACTTTTTTTTATTTTTATCATCTATTGATTCAACATGTAAATTACAATCTTTGAGCAATAATATTGAAAGTGTTTTTTTATTTTGGTAAAATGTAAATAGAATAGATACATTGAAAGCAGTTTGATTTGATTTAGTAGCAGCACAAAAATATGTTTTAATCAAAAATGATTCAACTGACTAAAAGTAGGAATCTTCTAATTCCAACAGAGCAATTCCATTTTTAAAGTGAAAATAATTATATCATCTTTATTTATGTTTACCAAATATAGTGTTTCCTTAAATACATTTGGCTGAAGAACCAACTTTCTAGAAGTTAGAGACATTTTATTTCCTCTGGCTATATTTTAAACATACAAATGAATGGTCATTAGTGCTCTACATATTGATATATTCCTTCAGCTGATGAAATATGATTGCTGTTTTCTCTTTTGTACGCATTTGGAAAGGCAAACAGCTTTGTTGCATATAATGGCAAATCAGTGGACTAAGTTCCTCTTTGAGAAAGATTTTGACCAAATAAAAATAAACACCCAACCAAATAGAAATATTGTGTGAATTCTTAAAGATGTTATTAAAAACTGTTTATTTTCTTTGGTAAAACAAATCCTGTAGAGTTAAATGTTATAAAATTTCACGGTTACATAATTTCAACCTAGCAGTCCTTGAACTTGCCAACTCTGAGTCAATGTGGGCATTACCTGCCTTGGACTGATGGCACCGAAGCCAGTGTCTCCCAGGATTTGTCCAAGCTGTGACTTTATGGGGCTGTTGGACATGCTAGGATAAATCCTAATGATTACAGAGTAAGAAGTTGTTATGAAGTGCATTGGCACAAAAAACTCCTGAATGACCTGCCACTGATTTGAAGGAATTAACGTGCCTTTACTTTCTACACTAGAGTCCACCCATGTGCAGAGTAATATCATGTACTTGAAGAAGCTACAAGAATATAAAATAACATTTAAAAAAAAACATTATGAATAAAGAAGCAAAGACCTAGAGGTCTGCAGCGTAGATTGAATTCCACTCTGGGCTTGTGCTAATAGATAGATTGCTTTTGCAGATATGAAGATTGAAAAGGCATAGCTTTATTGCAAAGTAAAGTGACTTTGAAAGTAAGCTTGCAGAATCAAAAATGCCATTATGTGCTCCCATGGCAGTCTTATTAAATCAACTTCATCTGAAGGATCGGCCAGGGCTGTTCCAATGAGGAACACTGCTGAGAAATCAGCCTGGTGAAGGGGGCTCCATAGCGCTCAGAACAGGAGCAAGGAAGATAGAATAAACGAGAAACCACATGGAAAGTCCCTGGTGCAAATGCCTAAGGAGAGCCAAAGTGAATTCCACGTAAGGAGGGGACAGAAGTACTGATCAACTTTGGGGATCTGAGCCAAGAAATTGGAGCCAAAGAATTAAGATCAAGCAAAATCATACTGGATGAAAGTGAGTGGAATGGATAGAGGTCATTGAAATAGGAGCAGAAATGGGGGGATCCTGAGAAATCATTGGCATGAGCCAGCGTCTGTGTGTGGAGTCAAGTAACTTAAAAGTCCTGGCCTGGGAGATAAAAATGTCAGCTATACAGCCATTAATTTTTCACACTCAGTGAGGCATATTAGCACGGATATTGAAGTTGGCCACAAATGTTTGAGATAAAAGAGGTACAGGCATCAAGTGGAGTGAGCTTTAGAGGAGCCCAGCCTCACAAAGCTTCTCAACCACGCCGTCTCTCAGTCTGTTTGGGTTAAGAGAATCCTCATCACCCTGCAAATAAAATGCAAAATATGCATTCCTGAAGAAAACCTCATTATTTTTTAAAATCATGCATTAAAAACAAGAAGGGTTATAAGAAAATGGGTTATGGCGGACCATTCAAACTGATACAATGTGGTTAGAAAATAAACAAAAACAATAACTGTGTTAGCATGCGAGCAGAGATTAAAAAAATCTTAGATTTCTCATAAATAAGAAAATTCTTCGGTAAATACTGTGTAGAGTTTTCACTTTCAAGAAAAGTTGAAGAACACTGGGTGGAAGGAGATGGAAGGATAGATTGAGGCAGCTGAGCTACAGAGACAAGAGCAAAGGCACAATCAGGGAGGACCACACACAAAATAGACAAAATGCATGTCCAGACCAGGTCAGGAATGTAACTACAGGTAGATTGTGAGAATGCACTGCAGCATGCTGGGTTCAGCTATAATAATACATGTTGTTTCTGCTGTTTTGGGTATAAAATATTAATGACTTGGAAAAAAAAGGTGTATGAACCCATGTAAATTTGAATTATGCTGACACCATTCCCCCAATTAACCAATTGCATATGAGCTAATTCAATAATGCCTGAAGTTGTTAGGAGCATAAGGAGAAGGGGGAGAGGGCTAATTTTTTTTTTTTTTTTTTTTTTTTTGAGACAGAGTCTCGCTTAGTTGCCCAGCTAGAGGGAGTGCCGTGGAGTCAGCCTAGCTCACAGCAACCTCAAACTCCTGGGCTCAAGCGATCCTTCTGCCTCAGCCTCCCCAGTAGCTGGGACTACAGGCATGCGCCACCATGCCCGGCTAATTTTTTCTGTATATATTTTTAGTTGTCCATATAATTTCTTGCTATTTTTAGTAGAGATGGGATCTCGCTCTTGCTCAGGTTGGTCTCGAACTCCTGACCTCGAGTGATCCACCCGCCTCGGCCTCCCAGAGTGCTGGGATTACAGGCGTGAGCCACCGTGCCCAACCAGAGAGGGCTAAATTTGAAACTGAGGTTCAAAGCCCTAAGGAGGAACAGAGGAGACACTGGTGGCCGTTAAGCTGTTCTTCCCACTAAGTCTTACCCACTTGTGAAGCAGCAAGTTGCTCAGAGACCCTAATACTAGAAGACTGAAATTCTCTGGATGCCAATAGCCATTTGGGAAACCCTGGCATAGTGAATCTTCAGTGGGATTTAAAAATACAATGTACCTTAAATCACCCTATGCAGTGATGAGAAAATTTTTAACCCAATTTATCACTGAGATATATAAATGCAAAATTACCGTGTTCTCTGCAACTAGACCTCATTTACAGATAGCATTTGTTGGTTGGATTGGAAAAGAACTGTTTTCTTTGTGTCAGTTATAATCACAATTCTTTGTGGAAAGAATAACATATTTAAATTGTGATAATTTTCATTAATCCCATAAGGGAAAAAGTACATTGCTATTAATATCTTTATACATAAGCCTCTTTACTTCCCTGATCTAAGATTATCATACCAACTTGGAATGTTTCAGGGTATTTCATTCTGTTCTGAGCATGATAATATCCATCCACAAGTGTGTGTTCAGATGAGCAAACCAGCAAGGTAGAGGCACTGAAAGCATTTCATAACAGAAATGATCAAAAGTCTGGGCATGTTCTTCACAGAAACAGACAAGTTTAAGGAGCTTAATATTTGAAGGGCCACTAAGTAACAGAGAGAAGTAGACTTCTTGGTTGATACATCAAAAAGCAGAACTAGGACAGTGAATGAAGCATAAGTGTCACAAGAACTTACTCATGATTGGAAATGTCCAACATCAGAGCATCTAGTTGCATAGGATTGATTTTTATCAGCACTGTATTCAAGTATCAACAAAGTATTCAAGTCAAAAAATCAATGTATCAGGGATGCTGCAATGGGCATTCCAACACTGAGGGAAATCTGAACTAGATAACAGTTGAGCCATATTCTTTGATGGGCTCTAAACCTGCAGCTCCCAACCCCCATCCTTGTCCGGGTCTGTTAGGAACCAGGCTGCACCGTTGCCTGAGCTCTGCCACCCCCACAACCCCGGCCCATGGAAAAATTGTTTTTCGTGAAACTTAGGAACCGGGCAGCACAGCAGGAGGTGAGCGGCAGGCCTGTGAATGAAGCTTCAAAGCTTCATCTGTATTTACAGCCGCTCCCCAACCTCACATCACCATCTGAGCCCCACTCCCCCCCACCCGAATCCCCCACCCCCATCTGTGGAAAAATTGTCTTCCATGAAACCAGTCCCTGGTGCCAAAAAGTTTGGGGACCGCTGCTCTAAACCTTTACTCGTAACCATTTGGGAACAACGTATATACTGTGATGCTTCCCCATGCTCATTTTGCTATATGAGCATTTCTAAATTTTGGTTGCACATCAAAATCAGGAGCTTTGGAAAAGGGCAAACACGTGTTCCCTCCCCAAGTCTATTTATTAAATAGCACTTCTGGTGAAGTGGAGCCTGAAAATCTGTATTAACAAAAACTACAGGTGATTGTGCTGCATCCAGACCACTGTTCAAAGCATGGAGCACCTAAGGCCATCCCTTTACTGGCTGGTTTGGTTTTTGAAATAGTGCTTTTCAGTGATTAAAGACTGGGCACTTCAAGTTAGCAGCAAATTTTATTATGGGAGGTTTATTCGTGAAAGGAAAGCTAAGCAATAATAATAATAGTAGTAACTATTGTTTATAAGACAGACACTGTGCTTAGCAATTCATATATTAATACATTGCCTCATTTTACTTGTACAAGCCTATGAGGTCATCCTCTAAATACTGCTTTTGTTACTTTACCAAACACTGAGACACTTTGTTCTTTAAAATCATAGACTATTAAAAACTTTGCCATTTAAAATCAGATCAGTAAAAATGGAACTACCTTCTCTCGCCTGGAGGATTTCAGTCACTGACACTGAGAAGCAGCCTCAATTTTCAACCCAGGTGCAGAGCTTCAGATAAGGGTTTTTCAGACGCAATATTCGACATCTGTCTTAACTTTGTAGTTTCCAAGGAAACAGAATCCAGAGTCTACTTTTCAACTCAGGCCTGATGTTAACCTCTTTACATAGTGCATTGCTCTTCTTTTTTGGCACTATCAAGATTCTGCTTTATTTAAATATTATCTAAACTCCATCTTTCTCTCATCCTATTTTCAACCCTGTTTCTTCCTTTGCTTGATAAGATGCTTGATAGTTCCTCTGCTATGCAATCTTGCTTGACACAAGTTAATAAACCTAACTTCGTTTAACTATAGGTATGTCCTTACTGATCCTTATCAGATGGGCTTCATCAGTAGATATTTTATTCCCTAATTTAAAGGTCAGTAACATGAGGTTCAGAAAAATACTTACTTAGGATCACACAGTAAATGACAAAACTGGGCTTCCAATCAAGCTCTACATGATTTCAAAGCCCATGCTCTTAACACTATGCACACAGTCAGAGGATGATTTGTACAAATAAAATCCTGAGAGAATGTTGAAGTTTTAAAGGAAACTGAAGTTTTAAAGGAAACTGAAGCATGCCATACTGCTAACTGTAAATGGAAAATTAGGACTAGAATTCAGGTATCCTGACCTCCCCACCTACTGCCACATGGACATAGCTTTGTGTTTGTTCAACTGCCAATCACAATTTTGCAGGCTTTCCCTTCTTCCAGAACCTTCTGTAGACTCAGTTTGTTCATGGGGCTTTCTGAATACCTGGAGCCTTCACTGAGACTCTAGTACGAGTAACCTCTAGGCAGCACCCATCAATACAGATATTTCCTGATTATCTTCTTCCTGACAGATGGGAGTATAATTAAATCAAACTAATGCATTTCAAATTTCTGTAGCTGCTGAGAACACGATGCATTAACCCTTGTACATATAGTTAATAGAATTCTTTCCTAAAATGAGTGAATTATGTGAAAGCATCATCTTTCTCTCTCTTTTCTGTCCATATGCAAAAATCAGAGTACATGGTGACTGTCTTTTCTGTTTAAACCTCTAGCTGACCCTGCATTATAGTTATCCAAGTATGTGTTACCAAAGTCCTGCCTTTCTGAAACTGTGTGAGGCAGCAAGAGCCATCAAAACATAGAAATATTCACTAATTATATGGTCACTTATTTAATGAATCACTCTAAATCCCACTAAAATAGCCCTCACTGTTTTGCAGTGGAATCTATCTTGAGCCACTGATTTTTGGATATTGTAACTATCTCATGCCATTCATTACAAATATAATGGAAGTTAATACCATGTAAAAGACATACAATTTTATGAAATTCATGAAAGTTTTCTAAGAGAACTGGTCTGACCAAATGCAAAGAAATTACTAAAGAGTAGCTGGCAGATTCATGTCCTTTAACAATTAAAGAACTTATGGGAAGAGCTCTTCCAAAGACAGTGATTTGAATATCAAAGGAATAAAAGTGCCTCTAAAAAAAAAAATAAGGAAGTCCTTGAAGAGTTTTGTAAAAACTAATTTCTTTATCATTGTGGTGTGAAACCGAATGATGTGGTTTTAAAAATAAGAGTTACATAAACACACATACAAATTAATACTTCTTTATTCAGGCTGAATTAATGCATAGTTGCAAATATATCCTCTCAATTTTAAGATAATTTATTTTTTCATTCATCTTTTCTTCAAGATAAAATTTCAACTACAGCTTTTCTTCTAAGAAATTTTAGTACCCATTTGAAGTGGATTACTATTGTATTAAATGTCTGCTTTCTTCTAAAAATTATTGCTGGATGACAAAAACTCCAAAACCCCTTTCTTGGTAAGAAGCATGTACATGTTTGGGCAATCCTCACTCTCATTTCTCCTGTAGAGCTGGCCTCCCCCAACCCCACTACCATCCTCCCTTCACTTTGGTTTTGCCTCCTTCTTACTGTCTGCACACCTTAGCACTTCCCTTGATTCCACACTCTCCCAGCTGACTTACGTGGATCCTTCTACTTAAAACATGCTTTGTTTGCCAGCTCCTTCAGCATCCACTGTTAAGACTGTTAACAATGTAGCATCTCCAACTCTATTCCCAACTTTTCAACCAAACTCTATATTTTCACAAGATTTCCAAGTGATTCATATGCACCTTAATGTTTAAGAAGCACCGCTCTACACAATTCTCACACACTTTTTTTCTGCAAGACAGGTTGAGTATTCCTAATCTGAAATCCGGAATGCTCCCAAATCCAAAACATTTTGAGTACCGACATGACACTCAAAGAAAATGATCATTGGAGCATTTTGGATTTCAGATTTTTTGGATTAGAGATGCCCAACCAGTAAGAATAATGCAAATGTCCCAAAAGTCAAAAAAAAAAAAAAATCTGTAACACAAGACACTTCTGGTCCCAAGCATTTCAGATAAGGGATATTTAACATGTACTGTATTTTGCGAAATCTAGAGGACACTCTTGTCTTATCCCTTTTGCCTCCACATCTAATCATTCAAATGCACAAATTCCTGTACCATGTGCTTAGCCAATCTTATTCTTTCCCAGTGTTTTTTTCTTAATTCTTACCCAGCACTGAAATAGACCCCTAACTGCTCTCCCAGCTGTCATTCTCACTCCTCACCCATCCCTTAATATTTTTTGCATTTTTTTCCAAATATGACCTTCCTCTAAATAACAAACTAGTCTAATATCATCAGTTTCTTCCTGAAACTCTTCAAAGACATTGATGCATCGATATCTGATCTCCTCAGAAAGCCACATATTCCTGCTGGTTCCTGCTACCTCTGGTTCCTGCTACCTCTCCAACCCTATCTCCTCCCTCCCCTGATCTCAGCATTCACTCTTCACTGCCCCTACTCCAGGCTACTCAGATCTCCTAAACGGGATCTTTCACGCCTCAGTGGTGAATGCTCACATACTGTTGCCAATGATGAATGGCCTTTCCTTCCCAATCTACTTAGAAACATTTACTGAATTCACCCAAACCCACTGTCCCTCTGAATCTTCTTCTCTCCCACCCAAACAGAATTAAATTGCTAACCTGTTTGTGACCCCTTGCACATTGTACACACCATGCATCACGTTATAGTGAAATTATTTTTACAGGTATAATTTCCCCTTGTTCCTTTCAGTGCCCCACTAGAATGAGAGATCTTGAAGGAGAGTGAGTTTTATTAATCTCTGATCTCTGGCATTTAGTGTCTAGCACATATAAAGGATGATCAATAAATCCCTATTGAATGCATAAATGATTCACCACAAAACAGACCTTGCTCCTCAAATAATTCTAAAGGTAATTTTTGTAGAAAAACATTGACTAACTGTTTTGTGTATTTTGATAACTGTTAAAACATACATTATTAAAAGAGAAAATATACGAAAGAAAGGTTATTTTATCACTGATATATTTATTAAACAACCCTAATAGAAAAAGCTATTAATGAGGTTCACATGAGTGGTAGACCACCATTATTGAATCGCAATTATAAGCAGCTCCCAGTTTTAAATTTAACCATGTTTTGAAAACCTTATGGATTTCAGTGAAAGGTAAATTACAAACTAAGCCTGCATGTTCCAATGTTAAGATGAGGGAAGATTTGTTTGTTTTTGTTTGATGTTGTTTTAAAACAATGTTGAATGAGTGGACAGGTCAAACAGAACTTCCAAATATGAAGTACAATATATGCAAATTGTGCTTAAATTGCAGCCATATGGCGTAGGCAATAGTTAAAAATAGGAACACACCACAATCCCTTGGGGAACTCATGCAAACCATACTCAGATCCTACTTCAGTGCAGGACATCTAGAAAAGACCCCAGCAAATCTGGGGAAAGTGAAGGGAAAAAGAAGAAAAGGAAGGAAAAAAGAAAGACAAGGAGACAGGAAGAAAAGAAGGAAAGAAGTGTGAAAGGGAGGGTGTAAGACGGGGGTGGGGAACCTGTGATCTTCGGGCCACATGTGCCCTTCGGGCCACATGTGCCCTTCTAGGGCCTTAAGTGCGGCCTTTTGACTGAATCCAAATTTTACAGAACAAATCCTTTTATTTTTATTAATACATTTTTGGTCATCTTTTATATTTTCATTTTATTTTTAAAATGAACTTATTTAAAATACCAAAGAATAAAATAAGTTTCAATGAAATAATCTTCCCTGATTGACTGGCACGATTAGAACGTTAGTAAGCCATAAGGGCTAAATTGGCAGCTCCTATGCTCATGCTTTAGTTCTAACTTCCCCTGCCTTAATAGAGTGACTACTGCAGGAGGCTGGTTGGTGAGAGTTTATGGAGGTCAAGTACACCAGTCTGTTATCAGCTTTTGACAATGGTGTACTGTGTTTCTGTTTGAAGTGGAATTTGTGAGTAGTTGCTCAGCTCCACAGTATCTTTTAATTCTGTCTGCTTAACAGCCCATGATGTCAAAGAAGATCAAGAGAATGCTGAAGGAGGAAAACAGATTTTTTAAATGAGGATTGAGAATTGAAATATTATCTTGGTTCTGTTAAAGATAAGATGATTTGCTTGCTTTGTGATACAGCAATATCTATATTAAAGAAATTCAGTGCTCACCAGTAGTATAAAACTCATAAGGACCACAAATACTTTAAATTAGAGAGAGAGGTGTGAAAGGTTGTATTGCAGATGAAAAGCAAAAGCAAAGACAATTCTCTCAAGCAGCAATACGACCTAGAAATGATGCCACTGAAGCAACTTATAAAGTAGCTTTTAACTTGTGCAAAAAAGGGAAGCCATTCAGTGATATGGAAATTGTGACAGAATGCATTGTTGAAGTTGTAGGATGCTTAGACCCCAATAGCAATTCAAAGTACAAACAACTACCTCTTTCAAGGAGAATCATAACGGATCGACAGCATGAATTATCCTTCAACTTCACAGAACAACTCCATGCAATACTTCAAGAGAGATATTCAAAGCTTTGGATGACTAATGATACTACTGACTTGGTGCAAGTTTTATACTTCATTCAGGTCAGAACAAAAGATTTTCTTTGCTACAAACAGTTACCCACTTTTGGTACTCTTGGGAAGAGAGCACAACTTTCAAGATAAATGTCATGAAATTGGGCTGAATTTGGTAAATTTAGTGAGTGTATGTGCAGATGGGGCACCTCCCGTGACAGGAACACATGAAGGGTTTATTGCACAGATAAAAAAAAAAAGTATTAACGCATGCAGATGCTCTCCTTCTTTGCACTGTAACTTGCATTGGCAAAATCTCTGTGCTGATGCTACTGTTTTAAGTGACACTTTGCAACAAGTTATAAGTATTATTAACTATATTTGTGCAAATGCAACATGCCATGGTCAGTTTCATAACATGCTAAAGTTGAACAATGAGGTATTCGGTGTGGATTTGCCATTTCATTCCAAAGTGCATTGGCTATCGCAGGGCAAATGTTAGCCAAAATTTTATGTCTGTGAGAACAGATAGTTAACTTTTATGAAGAACAGAATCAGCAATGTGAATTAGTGAAAGACGATTTCTATGGGAATGCAGCATTTCTGTGACATCACATCAAATTAAAATGATTTGAATATTTCTTTTCAAGGTAAAACTAAGACTATATATAATACGTGGCAAAAAGTCCAAGCATTTTGAAAACAACTATCTTTTTTCAAAATACTTTTTCAAAAGGAAATTTTGGATGAACATTTTCCCCAGTTAGCAAAGGTCACTGATGAGCAGGCTGATATATGCCAATCATTTGAAGAATGCGTAGCTATTATAGACCTATTAATTGGAGAATACAATGAAAGGTTCACTGACTTTGAGAATCATGACATAACACTCAAATTAGCATTTCAGCCTCACCTAGTTGATGTCACCAAGGCACCTAAAGAACTACAGATGGAATTGATTGAGCCCTCAGTAGATGACATTTTAAAGTCATTGTTTGATGCTAAGAAAGATCTGATTGGAATAAGGAAACATGCAGAATATCCATGCCTTCGGCAACATGCCCAAAAAATGCTTTCTTGCTTTTCCTCTTATTGCTGTGAATCTACATTGTCCTACCTAACCCAGATCAAGACACTCTCAAAGTCACAGGTGACAAGATACCCATCTAGCAGATCAACTGAAACTGTGAGTCTCCATGATGCAACCAAATATTCAAATACTTTCCAACAAAAAGCAGATACAAGAAAGTCATTAAAAGGTTGCTCAAGTTTAAAATTAACAAACAGTTTTCATGTTTTGAAATTATTAATTACATAGTAGTTAGATTTTTACAAAATAATGTACATCTTTAAGTATATCTAATTGAAGGTTCTTGAATGCAGCCTTATTTGATTACAGCTAAGTTAATGCTGCCTTCCAACACGAAAAGGTTCCCCACCCTTGGTGTAAGAGAAGACAGGAAGGAAGAGATGAGGGGGAAGAGAGGAGAAGGAGAGCTTGGTGAGGGGATGCTTTGCAAAGTCAATCCATTTTCAATAATGGCAAATATCTCGACACCCCTCATGTTACAATCTGTCTGTACATCTTTTTGCAGAGAACTGACAAGAAGCTTCTATGCTAGAATTATAGTTTTGGCATTGTACCTTATGACTCAGTATGTAGAAATGGTAAAATTCAAACTACTCTTTGTTGATGTCTGAATATAATTTTGAAACTATTTTCTTGGTAATTCAAGGCCCTCCAAGAGCTTGATACCGGCCCAGACTACCTCCTGCTCTGGAGGAGACATTTCTTGCCTTCCGTACAGAAAGTAACTCAAGCACAGGGACACCAGTGAGAGAAGAGAGAGCAGAGATATGAGCAAAAGCAGAGAGGTTTATTGAAGGCAGAGTACACTCCTAAGAAAAGGAAAAAGGGTGGACTGAGCCAAGGAGGAACAGTGCCATCCCAGGGTTAGGGTCTGTCCTTTGATGCTAATCCCTAACAATATGCTAAATTGGGAATGGAATATTTATGAGTTTTCTGGGAAAGGGGTGTAGACTTCCTACAAGGAACCCTCCCCTTTCTTGGCCTTAAAGTGTAACTTCTGGGAGTTGCCATGGCATTTGTAAACTGTCGTGGCACTGGTGGGTGTGATTTTTCCTTGGTTAATGAGATAGTCATTTAGGAACACTGTCACCTCAACTGGGCTTTGCAAAGTCAACCCACTTTCAATAATGGCATATATTGAAACACGCCCCAATTAAAGGAACTTCTCCTGTTACCTTGCATAGAGATGTTACGGCTAAAGTAAAATAACTAAAGGGTCCCTCTTGGTTATATTTATCTTAGCTAAGCATATTCACATTTTTGTGACTTTCTTATCCTGTTGGCCTTCTTCTTCTGACCCTTCCCCTAACTGCCTCCAGGGTAGCTGACGCCTGTCCCAAGCTCAGATATCTCTATTTGTCTGCCGTACTTCTCAAGGAAAATACTGTTTTCATAACAATGATGACTTGCTTTTCATAGTCTCTTTGCACCAGCATTCCTACATTATGGTCTAGATAAATATCACAATTTTATTTTATTTGTGAAAAGAGAGCTCAAAATGTAAAGTATGAGGGCAAAAGATGTGTATTGACAAAGAAGGGGCTGGCATATATTATATAAACCTCTACTATTTGTAGCATAGGACCAAATTCCTTATGACTTACATTTTGTCTTACCAAGGGCTCATAGTAAATTTGACTGTCAGTTTCCCTGAGTGAATTCGAAATTAAGAGCTGAAACTCTTAAAACTAGCTCAAGCATTATATTTTGCCCTGAAGTCTTTCCTGACCATTTCACCACATGGCAGTAATCCCCACTTCTCTTAGTCCTGTGTTGTATCCCTATAGGTACTTGCAAGTTTGGAAGTAGTTAGCTCCAAAGAGCATAATCACTTGTACTCTGTTACGTTTTCAGATTGGAAAATTACTCAAAAAAAGAAACTGTATCATACTAATCTTGTAATTTTCAATATAGTACAGTTCCTGGCCCAAAGAATGCACTTAATAAATGTTTAATAGATCAGTGCCTTTAAAGGTCAATAGGAGAATAATAACAGACTCCTGCTTATTTTTCTCTGACAACAGAAAATAATACATAATTAAGCTGCAAAATGTGAAGAGAACAAAAGAATTAAACCGAAAAAATAATCAACTATTCAATTTCAAAAGCAAGAGAGAACATTTGTGAACAGCTTTTCCTTTACTTATCTACTGTTAACTTTTAGACTTCCATATGTCATTGGGCACCTTCTAAGAGAGGGAGTCTTGCTCTGTCGCCCAGGCTGGAGTGCAATGTGAACACCATTTCGATGAGTATTCACAAAGGGAGTTGTTTCTAAGTCAAGTTACTGAAGTCTTCCTAAAACCGTTTTTATAAGGTTGATAGTTTCTAATTGCCTTGAGACAAAAAAGGGCAATTTAATGAGGTAAAGAGTTTGAACAGCTTCATCTATGCGGTGGTTATTTTAATGACCCAGCCTTAACTGCTTTTGCGAACTCCTTTTATAAAACCATACAACTCTCATGACATTTTCAATGGCAAAGTGTGTCTAACTTATTTCAAGTCCAGATCTTTCGATGTTTATATTTAACTATGTTTGTCTGCCCAGAGCTTTCAAATCACAAAACAACCTTGACTACTTGATGAAAGGACAATGATGAGAAACAGGACAGCTAACGTGACTATATAAAAACTCACTCTGCATATCTCCTGCTATTGATGTGAATTTGTTAAAAAGCAGACTACAAATGTAATCTTATTTTATACTTGTTGTTCGGGGTTGTTTCCTACCGCCACATTCCGGGTACCTGCTAAACACACATGTCTAATTCTATGAGGGAGACAAGCTTTATGAAACAACTTGTAACAACTTTTCAGAAAATTGCACATCGGAAGATCCAATTTTGTCCTTTCACGCTACCACTGGAACAGTCTCCTTTCTGATCACCAGGCAATTTCCCAACCTCTTTGAGATTTCTCTCCCTCCACAATTTCTTCCAGAAAAGCTTTTGGCAATAATTTAGCACTTCTGTCTGCCCTGGTGAGTTGGGTGAATTAGAAAAAAATCTGAAAATAGATTCCAATGAAAATGAAGCAGGGACCAAACAAACCCTTACCTGAGCCCCAGTGTCTCCCCCGTGGGAGCTTTGCTCCGTTACATTCAAAGATGAACTCAGTAAGTAAAGACATGTTGATTTTAATTGTTTTGCGTTCGGCTTTAAGTACTCATGTAAGAAGAGCATGCAAATGACTAAACTGTAATATTTCACCCAAATAATTCCAATTATTTAAAAAAGACAAGGTTTGAAGCCAATATTAGTTGTAATACTGTTATTGTGTGGGAGTGAGAGTGTGAATGTGCAAGTGAGACAGCGTCACTAAGAACACACTACCTAGAATGCGACAATAGGGGTTCCTATATTGGCCTTGCCATTTATTAACTGTGTGACCTCGGCTTAGGTATTTAACCTGTCAATGCCTCAGTCCCTTGTCGATAAACGGGCTATAATAACAATACCTACCTCAACCGGTTTGTGTGCGGATAAGATGAGTTCATACATATAAACTTCTTAGAACAGTGCCTGGCAGACAGGCTTAAATAGGAAGCTCCTCCTCAAGGCAAGCCTATGGGATGAGCATGTTTTGTACACTTTCTACTGGAACTCAATCCCTATTCTACTGGAATAGGGATTCTACTGGAACTCAATCCCTATGAACAAATCATATTAGAAAGATGAACATGTTGCACTTTTAAAACTCTAACAACAAGACTTTATATTGTTTATTTACCCCGAAGTTTGACGACCTTTACTTCTTTTATCACTAACAATCTGTCCCTGTTCTTCCTTCCATGAATATGGGGAAAGATATATAAGTATCCTTTGCCCTGGCATAATAGTGGCAAACACTGACTGAGAGCCGACCGGGTGCCAGGCCCTGGGATAAGGGCATCATATGAAGCAGTTTATTTTATCCTCACAGATACCAAAAGAGTTAGGTTTTCTTATTATGCTCAATTTACATTTGTAAACACTGCCGCTCTGGGAGGTGACATAGCTAGTCATCTGGTAGTGCCAGTAGAGGGAGTGATGAGTCCTATGTGAAACCATGGCGACAGAGACGGAGTTCTTAAGTGTCGCTATACTCTGGAAGGGACTATATAGGAAATCCAGTTTAGTATCTTCATTTCCCACTTGAAGAACATTAGACCCAGAGCAAGGCAGTGACTAAGCTGACAGTATCTCTCACACCACCCTGCCTCCTCCCCTTTCCTCTGGCCTAAACCTGGATTTACATTTTCCCACATCTTCAATTTTGAGTAGAAATTCAGGAGAAAAAAAAAAAAAAAAAAAACAAGTTCTCCCTGAATACATTCCTCCCCCACACATCCATTTTTTCCTCCTTTGAAGTAGCAACAGCAGCTGCCAACAGAGAATCCCCCGGGCTTATAGAGCATCAGTCAGCTTCACAGATGAAGGCAAAGATGAGAAGACAGAAATCCCTTTTTTAAAGAACTTTGCTAATACTTCCCATTCTGAATTCATTCTTTCATTAGTGAGCACTTTTAAAACAATGCTGAAGCCTCAAGGCAAGAATGGCAAAGCACTGAATTCTAGGAGCTACCAGTGGTCCCTAATTGATTGCCAAGGGCCAAATTGAAGGAAAGTTGGGTGAATGGACACTAAGATCTCTATCTTCTCTAATCCATTTTCTAAAAATATGTTTTAAAATATTTTTATTATACACATTTAAGGTGTACAACATAACATTTAATATACATATGGGTAGTGAAATGGTTTTTCAAAACTTGTTCTTGTCATACCCTACAGTCTCTCCCCTATGCTATTAGAGACACTTGATTAGCCAAAGGCAAGAGAAAGAGAAGATTGCTTCCATATTTATTTAGAGTTGCAATGACCCTTTGAGGCTTATCAAGAGAAGACAGAATCAGAGTTGGAACCAGTACTTCTCAGCTTAGACCAAAAGTGCTTGCATTCTACGTCTGAAAATTGGAAGGAAAAAAAATTTGTAACCATAAGCTCAACATTTCAATACTTTATCTATTCATTACCCACATATACATCTTTCATGCACATGTAAAACATACATGCAAAACACAATATTTGAATATATTATACTGGCTTGTTTTGTAAGAATAGAATCTACTGTAAATTCACATTAAAAATAGTCTCCTTTTTAAATTTAGAGAAGACCAGAACTAATTAATACAATATTCATTCATTTAATAAATGTTTATTGTGAAACTATTATGTTCTAGGCCCTCTTCTAGGCACTGAGAATACTCCAACGAGCAAAACAGGCAACATTCCTCTCTCATGGAGCTTGATGTCTAGGGAATAAAGCAGATAATGAACAAGATGAATAAATAAAATATATAGCATGCTAACTAGTTCTAAGGAGAAAAAAAAAAAGTAACACAGAAAAAGACAAGATGAAGCAACCAGATGAGAAGAATAGAAATCTTAGGTGATGTGGTCATCAAAGACCTTATGAGATGATATTCGAATTTAAAAAAAAGAATGAGAAGATATTTAGGAAATTGGAATTCCACTAGAGAAGAGCAAGTGCAAAGGCCTTGAGGTAGAAGATTATTTGCATCTCTGAGGAACAACCAGGAGGCCAGAGTGGCTCCAGTGGAGTGAACAAAGGAGAGAGTTGGAAGAAATGAGATCAGAGAGATAAGAGGAGGCGGCCAGATTATCTAGAACAGTGCAAGCTAAATGACTTTTACATGAGTGAGAAGAGAATGTGAGCATTGGAATAACATAATCTGATTTCTGTTTTACAGGATGACTTTGGTTGGGTCTTAAAAATGTACTGACATGGTAAAAGGTCATTAATTAAGTGGGGCTTTTATAATACAGATGAGAGATGATGGTGGCTTGAATATAACATGGTGGCAATGAAGGTGGTGCAAAATAGTTGAATGCTGGATATATTTTGAAAGGAGAGACTAGACAGCTTGCTGATGAAAATTGATAAGAGATGTAATGAGGGGGAAGTTAAGGTTAAACCCCAACTTTTTGGTCTGAGCAACTTAACCATGGAATTGCCAATTAACTGAAATGGGGAAGATTGCAGGAATGGCTGCATGTGTGTGTGTTTTTGTTTAATTGTTTGAGGGTTTTTTTTGTTTTTTTTTCCTTTGCTGTGGGTGGGGAACCATATCAGGAGCTCATTTTCTAATATGCTCAATTTAGATGTCTATTAAACATCGAAGTGGAGATGTCAAGTAGATAATTGGATATGCAGGTCTAAATTGATAGGAGAAGTCTGCCAGGAAGAAATGAATTTGGGAGTCATTAGCATATAAATGAAGAAGAATCAGCAAAAGAGACTGAGAAAGAGAGGTCAAAAAGTTGGAGGAAAACTAGGTGAGTGTGGTATCCTGGAAGCCAAGTGAAGAAACGTTGTCAACGAGGAGAAAGTAAAACTGATGAATGACACTTGTAGGTCAAGGAAATTGAGCACCGAGAATTGACTGCTAGATTTAGCAGTGTGGTGTCATTGATAGCCTTGACAAAAGCAGTGTTTGTGAAGTGGAGAAGTGTGGACTAAAACCTAATTAGGAAGAAAGAAACTCAAGATGGTAAATATAAACAACTCTTTCAAGAAAGTATGCTATGAAGTGAAGGTGAGAAATAAGGGAAAGATCGGAGAGAAAGTAGGATCAGGAAAGTTTTGTTGTTTTGTACTTAAAATAGAGATAGGAAGTGGTGTTAGCTTGTTAGAAATGAAAATTATTTTGTTCTATGTTGGTGCTATGTCAGATTCTTTGGTTCAGCCTAAGGACCTGGGTCTTTTGAAGCTTGTCAGTGATTCTTACGTGAAATAATCTGGAAGGTACTGATCTAGTGCACAGAGGTGAGATCAGTCTTACCTAGAAACATAGTCAATTTATCTATGATAACAGGAGGGAAGGTAGAATATTTGGGGACAGGTGAGGAAGTAGGGAGAGATGGCAGTGGGACCTTATGGAAGTCTTCGTGCAATTGCGTCAACTTCTCCTTGAATGAGGAGGCAAAAATATAAATCAGTCCCTTTACTCTGCTTTGAGTTGGACTCTTAATCCCAGAGCCCCAGAGTGATGGTGTCATGCAGCAAAATTGTATTATTCTCTTCACCCATGATGGGTGATTGAATTTGACTGAATTGCAAGCAGTATATACTCTAACCTCCACCCAGCTACCTTTTTGCAAAGTTGCAAAACTTTCTACCTGTTCTAGACCTAATTGTTCCTTGAGCTAATCTACTTGTTGGCCTGTCCCAGAAATGGCATTTCTTACCAAAAATAGGCCTGCGATTGATTCAACATTTGATGTGCCATAGGCACTTTCAAATATGTGATCTCATTCAGTCTTTTAAATGACCATTCCACATAGATAATTTTATTCCTATTTTACAGATGATAAATGGAGACTCAGAGAGATTAACTTAGTCAATATTACCTTGCTAGTAAGTTGAAGAACTTGGAGAACTACCCAGTAAAGTGCCTTTAAGGTGCCATAGCAGGTGGAGAGCTGTTTATTTACCTGGTCATTCTCACACCACACCCCCATCCATGATATCCAGCATTCCCAAAGTGATTTCCACACAAGCACTTGGTCTCCCACCTTCTTCTATTTTATGCTACTTTTCCTATTTTTCCTATATAACTTGCTGACAAGAATCCACCGTTTTCTCTAGAGGTCACTCTGGTTTATCTGTTCCCTTAAAGAATCAAAACAATTCATCTTTTGGGGTTCTACCCAATTGCTATCCTCCCCCTCTTCTCGTTTTTCTTCTCCTCTTCCTCTTCCTCCTCCTTCAGTAATTTCTCCAGCCCCTATAGTTACATCTTCATATCTACATCTAATAACCCATTTTCCTCTCTGTCTGAAACCATCCA
Source organism: Lemur catta (assembly GCF_020740605.2). Lineage (NCBI taxonomy): Eukaryota > Metazoa > Chordata > Mammalia > Primates > Lemuridae > Lemur > Lemur catta. The sequence goes on along the minus strand of NC_059130.1, from coordinate 5,319,067 downwards.
CAAATTTAAAATGTGTTTTAAGTCATAAAAATAAAGTGCATGTCAACTATTCCTTCTTAAATTTTCTGTTGTTTGACAAACAATCTTAATCTTTATTCTCATTTTGCCAAAAAAAAAAAAGAAAAAAAAAACCTTTTAGGCCACAATTACCTTATTAACTGGTTGGTTTTTTTACCATGTTTTATGTGACTCTCAGGTTTTTTCTTATATTTGACTTTCCGAATGTGTTCCCCAGAAACCCACACACACCTAACATAAACAGCCCCCAAAATACGAAGTATATATGGAGCATTAAAGCAACATTTAACTTTTGTGCTACAAAGTAAAAGAAAAAAATAAAATTCTAATGACACCACATGCCAATATTATATAAAGTTACCTACAGGTCTTTTATTTAGTATATAAGTCTATCAAGAAATACTCTGGGCAACAATAAACACAGGCTACCATAAAAAATCTAATGAATAAGTACATTAATCAATAGCTTCCAATATTCTATGAGCAATGATGCACAATTGTAGATTTTAGAGTTATTGATCCACTAGGAGATGCTAAAAAGAAAGTAAGTGTGTAGTCAGGTCACGTTTTCTGTGAGATTACTAGATTTACTAATACATGCACTGTTTACATTTGTTATTTTTTTAAAAAGACTGCATAGGTAATTAAATCTAAAGATTATTTTGAATTAAAGTCTAAATAAAATTATGGTAGTTTTAAGACTGTTGTGCTAAGTTAACTGATTTTGTCATATAAGGGATGTATGTTATTTTTACAGGCCATTAAGGCTTCGTGGCCTAGGGGAAGTCACTCTTTTCTGAACTCCAGGTGTGGGTACATTATCATCCAGTGACCCTCTATACCATGGGCCACTCACATCAAGTACATGACAGTAAATTCTCTTTTCTCCCTAAAGTTATGCTCCTACCTGTATTTCTTTTCCTGATGAATGACGCTCATCACCCACCCCTCCCTAAAGCTGGAAGTTCTTCCAAGTAACTTTCTCTCTCTCACCTCTCACATCTATTCAGTCACCAAGGGCTGCCAATTCTCCTGCAAACCTTTGGGAATCCATTGTTTTTAATCCACTCCCAATTTCTTAATTCAGGACCTCACCATCTCTTGCCCAAACCATGAGAACATACCTCTATGTTCTAATAAGCCTTGTTCTCCCTGCACCCCCTTGTGTCTCTCCTACATCATAAAAATGCCAAAGTAATAATCCATAACATAAACTGATCTCACTGCTTTGCTTTAAACCCTTGAATTATATACAAAATAAAGTCCAGGCACTTCTGAGTGGCCCTGAAGCCCTCGAGCTGCTGGCAGCCAGTATTTCCAGCCTCATCTAATTGCCAGTGGTAATTCCATCACCACTCACACTGTGCTCCTGGAACTTCTGCAACCAGCGGGTCTCCTGCCCCGAACACAGCCTGCTGTTCCTATACAGAATAATCCTTTCCCCTATTTGCAAACTAGGACTCAATTTTGAATATGGAAATCACTTTAGTGGATTGTAAGAGTGCTACGAACTATTTAGCTCTTTGCAAAGTATAGTTATTTTTATTTCCCACAACTAATAATCATTATAATTTGAGTTTTTCCACTTTAATGTGTGCCATTTAAACCTGTTCTAAAAACAACACATTAAGCTTATGTGTTTATAAACATCACCAAATCATAAACTTTCACCACTGTTCTATTTCAGTTTTTTAGTGTAGTAATTTGCAACGCTAGGAAATTGCAAGAAGCATTTCCTTTGTATGTTTATCTTTATTTCTTCCTTTCTTTTTAATTTGCAAATAAGAGCATTGTTTTCCCCTGACAGTCAATCTTATATTCTTCTAAAGATGCTATTATTTTGTTGACTGGTAGTTCATTAATAAGTATAATTGCCATCTGCCACCTTGTTTCTTAAATTATCCAGTAATTGTATGTATTTTAATTTTCAATTTTGGAAGTTAAGGTCTCGAAGAGACACCACGCACGCTCTTTTATTAAAGTCAGATAAGGTTCCAGATGCATTTTTCAAGCATTTAAATTAGTAAATCCACTTTGCTTTTTATCATTACTACATTATATCATAGTACTAATATAAAATTTCACAATCCTTTCTACGAATGCTCTGTTACTGCTAAGTTTACTGAATAAACTATTGTGCTTTTATCCTTATTGGTTTCTCACGTAGCATGATTTTTAAAAGACTAAAACATTAATAATATTTGGTTTCTGGGTACTGTGGTTAAAATGTAAGGGTCAGCTGAAATCATGTGGATGTATTTTCAAAGAAAAAAAAAAAAAGCCTGGATTCCAAGCTAATAGATAAAAAGAAGAGAAGTGTCTTAGCATCCACCCCTGTTTAAATTTTTTTTTTGAGAACAAAATACACACAGACTAAAAATATGTATTTTTTTTTTCAATTTTATTAAAGACATTGTCTTTACTTCTCCTGCCAAAACTACCTAAGAAAAGTATGTATCTTTGACTGAAAATTCCATGTACCAAGAATTCCAGAATTCTCCTAAGGTATCAAGGAATATTTTTCCTTTTTATAGCTGATTTATTTTCATTCAGCTATATTTCCTTTTGTGTCTTCTGTCTATATTTTTATTTTAAAACACAATATTGTACAAGACAATGTCTTCTGATTTCTTTCGTTTGGGACCTGAGATTTGGATGTGGGCAGTTTGTAGTATTTGTAAAAAGTGTATAAAAAAATTACCCATAAGCCCTGGATTCTATATACCACATTTGCTAATGGAGCTCTCATAAGCAGATCATTGAATCTGAGCGCTGGAGGGGCCTTGGAGAGTGTGGAATCCAACCCCCGCACATTATAGGAAAAAACTGAAGACAAGGAATATTAAGTCACTGGCCAGTCACACAGCTACCCAGAGGAGAACAAGGACTAAACCCTCAGACTTTCTGAGTTCAAATCCTGTGCCCTTTTTAATTCTTTCAAGATATAGACTTTCAGTATCAGTCTGTCCTTCCCACAAAGTGAAAACAGAGTTAACTGAGTGTCCTGTGTGACTGAACACCTATGAAGCAAAGCCTTCATTCTCAAAAGCAAAACTGGAAACATAAAATGTCTCTACCAGAAGATTTTCTCCAAGGCTGCTTTTTCTGTCTGTTCCAGTATAAGGTGCCTAGAGGTAATGTTTGCCACAGGCAGTAGTTATCAATCTTTGACTATAGTTTTAAAGCAACAATGCTAATTTTAGATTGCTCTTGAAAAAAAAAAAATGATCTCCTACTCTTTGTTTTCATGCTTTTCCTAAAAGCACTCTGTCCTTGCCCAGAGAAATCTGTAGATATTAGGTTTGGTGTTTGAAATGTGCACTTTGGCAGACCTCCATTTAAAGGTGTATTTTTTAATGAGGGATAAAGAGCAGCTGATTATACTCAGGCAAACCCCAGAGGAAATGGACTCTGTTGATGGTAACTGACTGTAGTGGAGCTGGGAAAGCTCATGTGTCCCCCTCCCTCCAACCTCTGCTCTGATCGTTACCAACCAGGCTCTATCAAGAATATTTCGTTTGATGACCCAGCAAAGTGTCTTGTAAGGGAGAAACAGGAAGGGCTGGGCACTTCCCAGGAGAGTGGGGAAAGGAGGTTCTGTAAGCTTTCCCCGCTGATGAGAGCTGGGGAAGTTGATCTCTTTTCATGCTGTAGATGTGCTGTGCTGCAGTCACGCCTCCTGCTGCCAGCCCAGCACCGGGATCCTAATCAGTCACTATGAAAACTCATTAGCTCCACAGCAATGAGTCCTCCACTGCTGAAGCTTGGCGCTGTGCTCAGCACCATGGCAATGATTTCAAACTGGATGTCCCAAACCCTCCCATCCTTGGTAGGACTGAACACCACCACGAGGCTGTCCACGCCAGATACCTTAGTAAGTTACTTTCTCCTGTGGGTTTGTCCATCTCGGGAAGTAAGTGCACTAAACCGGTGGGCTTTGTTTTGTAAATGGCAAAGGCTGAAATTTTGCTTCTTCATTTACAGGTCGGCTTCAAAGATGTAATATCTATGTGGTGACTGTAGTCGTGGATATTTATTTGTGAACACTTTAAAGTTACACTAAAAAGAATAGACTGCTTAAGAAATCAGCTATGAAAGAGAATACTAGACTCCTTAAATCCTTAAGGATGAAAAGGTTTAATTTATCTATGTTAATTTGAGGTTCAGAAAGCTTCTTGAAGAAATTTGTTTCTTATTCTTTTATTTCTTTTAATGTCTGTAAAATCACCATAATTTTTTTCTGCAGAGTAAGTTACAAGGTATAGTCTATCTAATCTAGTTTTGTGACAGCAGGTTCTTCCTTGGAATGCAATGCCTGTGACTGTTTGCAATGAATTCAGCCAGAGAAACCAACATCTTTTAAACATAAATGAATAAAAAATTCTCAGCAATTTAAAGCCTACCAAAAAGAAATTTAAGAAAGCTAAGAAACATGAACAGTAGAAAGGTTATTTGATAAAAATAGCTTCCTATATTGTTTAATATTTTATAAAGACTCTCTCATAAGTCTATCTCATGTAGTCCTCATTAACCTAAAATTAATGACTTTTTAATTCTCCACACAGTCTATCCAAGTCTTTTCTGATAGTTTGAAGCAAAGTTCAGTTAGCAACAAGCTGGAACTTTTCAAAAGAAGAATGAAAATTTTTGATTTTTAAAATAAAAATTTACAAGCTCAAATAAAAGGAATATCACGGAAAAATAATTCCCCTGCAATTAAATAAAAGGTACAAAAACAATTAGGGAGTTTTTACCTGTATATTTTTACTTTTATATGGATTTTACTCCAGTGGATCAGAGAAAGTCGGATATGAAAACAAGTAGCCCTCTATTTTCAAGAGTTGTTTGCTGTTACTAATAATAATCTATCAATCAATGTGTAATTAACTGAGTGGTCTGGCCAAGTTAATTACATAATTTGCCAGATTCTCCCAGCGCTTAAGGCACCAGCAGAGCACGTGTGAGGCACACTTTGACCTGCTTCTACATTTTCATCTCCTTGGATCACTCATGGTACCTCAGCCCCTCCATTACTGGGGAGATTCTCTTCCCTATCTGCATGACATGGCCTGGCAGGAGGGATGCGAAAGAGATCTGTAGTTATAAAGAAAGCAATACATGACATCAATAAACAATTACAAAACAAATAAATTTACATTATTTAATTTTCACTAGGCCAATTTTGTCAATGTCCAAGTACCTGATTGTTTTCAACAACACAGTGAATGAATTAACTCTGAGAAAAATGAATCTAAACTAAGGAACTAATGAATGAGTTATATTTCAAACTTAGTACCTTGGTCCTGAGATGCATATGTTTTGTCTATATTTGATTTCATTATTTTCTACTGTTATTAAATGAGGAGAATCAAATTTCCCAAATTATGCATTATTCTTTTAGGACTTCTAGTTATCTTGTAAGTTTAAAGTGAATTAATTCTCTTTCCTTTCTGATTAATAATTTGTTGATTGAAAAATATGAAGCATTGCTATAGGTCCATGTATCTTCTGTCTCAGTTAAGTCTTACTTTTGATGTCTCCTTTTTGGGAAAAAAAAAAAACAGAAAGTTTAGGAAAGTTTTCACTATAGCTAATTACAATAGATCAGTAAGTGATATTCTCTGGAATAAAGAGGTTGCGGGTTACAAAATCTTGCTTTTTTTTTTTTGATATGCTTTACAGAATTACAATGTCTATGACATTTCCCTAATTATTCAAGATGATTGCTCATACCTTAGGATTCCCATGGTGAAGAATGAATGAATCTGTAGTTCTTAGATTAGGATCATAAAGTATTAATGCTGGAAAGGTGGAAAGGATCTTAATCCATCCGGCTAGCTATCTTCATGCTATTTTTAGCAGCAGAAATTCTTTTGATGACAAATTAAACCTTTTATCATACGTGCTGAATAAATATTTTTTCAGTAAAGTTTGAAATGAAAATCCAAAGTAAAGCAGGCCATGGGTCAAATCACAAATGGTGGGGAGAGGCATATACTGGGCCTCTACCATCTGCTCCGACCCCACACAATCAGCCTCATGCCTCGGTCAAGATATCTGTACCACCACAGACACCTTAAAGCTCTCAAGAGTTTAGTCGGAAACATGACTGACCCAATCCACCCTCTTTATTCTGCAAGTGGGATGGCTGACCTAGAAAGTATGAGTGACTGAAAATCAGATTTCCTCCAGCTGGTTAATTACAGAGCCAAGTGACCACAACCCACCAGCCCCATCCACCACCTCCTTTATTAGTGCCCCTCCCCTCCCCCCGGCCCCTGGAGTCCCACCAGGTCCTCTCTGCCCTGTTCAGATTGTTTCCTTTGTCTCTGGATTCTTCTCTCTTTTACCCTCCTATACACCAACACCCCCATCCTTTAAAGTATCTTTCCTCCTCTCCCTGCCCTCACAGAGTCAGAGAAAAGCGATAAACTGAATTATATATAATGGTCACAACAATTCTCGAAGTTTTTGCATTTATGAAGAGGAAAAAAATCTTCCTCTGTTGGCATTTTAGGTATTATGGCAAAGCAGTGAAGGAGGTTTTTCTGGATAGGGGATTCTTCCTGCTGCCTCTTAAATAATTCCATAAGGGACCTTTGCTGCTGCTTTCACATAGAGGGCTGGCAAAACTGTTTCCTTAGATGAAAGAGTTAACGCTCACTGGCCCAGTGGGTATAGCTGTAAAGTAGTAAGCCAGCTCTTCTCCATCTTATTACCCTATGTTCTCACTCTAAACAGTATGAATGGGATGAGCCTGCACTTGTGTGTATACACACACACACACACACACACACATGTAGGTGTTAAAATTTGCCTTGTGAGTGTTCATGGAACGTGCAGATGGCAAATAAACACAGATTTACACAAACATGAGAATGGTAGTTTCAAATGACCTGCAAAACCAAAAATAAAAGCAAGAAAGATAAGATTTAAGTCATTAAAAATCAATTAAATCTGTTTCTGGAAGAGGTGCCTGTGAAAGAAGCAGGGTTCATTTGATTAGCTCAAAACCTGAAAGAGGTTTTTTAAATTTCCAGGATATTCTTATCAGTAAGTAGTTAAGTACAGCTCCTTGTTAGGGGAATGAGCTCGCTCCTGTCTTTCTTAGAATCTTAAAACATTCCTTTATCCTGGTTGGCCCTGTTTTCTTTCTTTTTTTTTCCCTCCTAATCTATCCACTGGGCCCATCAGCTTTGGAGAAACCGGTGTGAGGAGAGGAAGCCTCAGCTCTCAGAAGGCCCAGGCTCCTCCTGGCACTTCTCTCAGGATGCAGAGTAACTTCCCCTTGAGGCTGAGCTTCTGAGAAGTCCCCCATGCTGTGGACTTCACACTGGCAAGAACCTGGGAAAGAGCAATTAAAAAGAGCAGAGGACATCCAGCGACCCGGCTGTTCTCAAACAGTCAGCCCTACTGCTGTGGCGGGAAGAGGCCTCCAGGGGACCCGTGGGCATAAGCCATTTGTTTGCTACATTTCAAACATCTGACTGGCTTCTCCTCATAAATAACTATTTTGATGAGTTAGTCGATTTAAAGTTCTGCAAAATGAGTAGAATACTCTGAAATGAACTGTAAACAACCTCTAAGTTTCTTATCCTCAACTAACGAATGTGTTTTTAGTTCTGGATGAAGATATTCGACTTCACTCTTTTGTATATGACTTTTTCTTCCCCAGATCTTTAGGCAAAGTCCATTTTTGTGATAGGGCAACTGAACAAATTAAGGAGGGGAGATGGGTGAGAAAACAGAATGGCGATTCTTTTTATTTTTTTCAATTATTTTTATTTCAGGATATTATGGGGGTGCAAACATTTAGGTTACAGATATTGCCTTTTCCTCACCAGAGTCAAAGCTTCAAGAATGTTCATCCCCCAGACGGTGTGCACCGTACTCATTAGGTGTGAATATACCCATCCCCTCCTCCCCCATCCCATCTGCCTGACACCTGATAAATGTTACTACCATATGGGAACTTAAGTGTTGATCAGTTAATACCAATTTGATAGTACATGTGGTGCTTGTTTTTCCATTCTTGGGATACTTCACTTAGTGGAATGGGCTCCAGCTCTATCCAGGATAATATAAGAGGTGCTATGTCACCATTGTTTCTTATAGCTGAGTAGAACTCTATGGTGTACATATTCCACATTTTGTTAATCCACTCGTATTGATGGGCACTTGGGTGGTTTCCACATCTTTGCAATTGTGAATTGTACTGCTATAAACATTCCAGTGCAGATGTCTTTTTTATAGAATGTCTTTTTTTCCTTTGGGTAGAGGCCCAGTAATGGAATTGCTGGATCAAATGGTAGTTCTACTTTTAGTTCTTTGAGATCTCCATATTACTTTCCATAGAGGTTGTACTAGTTTGCAGTCCCACCAGCAGTGTATGAGTGTTCCTGTCTCTCTGCATCCATGCCAACATTTGTGGTTTGGGGACTTTTTGACAGAGGCCATTCTCACTGGAGATAAGTGATATCTCACACTGTGGTTTTGATTTGCATTTCCCTGATGATTAGAGAGGTTGAGCATTTCTTCATGTTTATTGGCCATTAGTCTATCTTCTTTTGAAAAGTTTCTGCTCATGTCCTTTGCCCACTTTTTGATAGGGGTGTTTGATCGGAATGGCAAATCTTGAGAATGACGGAGAATATGATTTTGTGTTTTTACAGAAGAATTGTCACATGGATAAGAAGTAGATTTATTCTTGTTTAAGTGCCTAAAGCAAAAGTAGGGCCAAAGCGGGGAAATTACAAAGAGAGGATGCCTCTCCACTTTCATCAATGGAAGGGGCTGCCTATGAAGCAGTGAAATCCCTTCCATGCCGAGGTCAATGGAAACACAAGGAGAATATATAGCATTTCACTGAGTGGAAAGACATGGGACTAACTCTGAATAAGGTCCTTCCCAACTCTAAGTCATTGTGTTTTCCAAAGGGTATGAGTAGAGGTGACCAACCTAAATTTTATGATGTCTTTAGTCTTTTGTTTGTTATTTGTTTTTATAATCGTATTTTCTTAAAGCCCAGTGGTTTCCTTGAGCAAAGAATGTGCATTTCTTATTTCAATCCCAAGTATTCTGATAAGTAATAGCAAGAAAACAGCTACACAGTGACATCTTTATTAACACATCCTCCAGAACACAGATTCTTTTAGTGTGGTCTGTCAACATCTCTCTAATTCCTGTCCTCACATTTCTCGTCTCTCTGCAACTGAAGCCATTAGCATGCTAAACCATATTTCACTCTCTGGGACCAAACCTATCCTTAGACGGAATATTTATAAGGGGTTTTCCTCACTCAGGTATCTCCATTCTAAATCAAATAGGTTTTAATAAATATATTTCTTTCTGCTTACGTCCCCCACCTTCACACCACTTTCAGTAGCTAGATTCCTTTTTGCCTCAGTCTATACTTTGATGAACTACCCAGAAAATCAGTATAACACATAAAATCTCGCTGTGTTCAACTGGTTGATTTTCTTCCATTCATAGGATCAGAATTCTCTGCCTTTACCTGCCCCTCCATCTAGGCCCTTATTAATGACTGCAGTGCCTTCCACGAGAATATCTGGCTGTGTATTGCTCAGTCTTCACTAACTGCTCCTCTGGGGTGCCAATGGCTGCTTGTCTCCAAGCTGCTGGATGAGGCCTTCTGCCTGCCTGGGTGCATCTCCGCCCATTACCTGCAGAGGGCTCTGCCTCCTCTAAAGCACTGCTGATGGTTACCGTTAAATGGATGCAGATGGTCCATCTACATTGATCTGAAGCCAATGAGCATAAAGAGCTCTGGGCTAAAAGTTGTGGAAAATTAGTATAAGTCCCGTAAGTGACATGAACTAGATATGTGACTTGGAAAAAATTGCTTAATTTTTTTAGTTTTAATTTCTTCATAAATAAAGTAAGATATTGTCTATTTCTAAGGGTACTTGGTTCAAAAGAAGTGATGAAATGAAAAGGATTCTGATTAATTTTTACTTTTACCTCTTAGGCCTCAGGATTCTTCTTTTCTGGTGCAAAGCCCCCTAAAGTTTTTAGGCAAACTCTCAGAGAGCAGCTTTATATTTATAAAGCATAGCCTTATAATTAACTTATAAGCGAAAAACCCAGGCTTGAAATACAATTGTTAAAATTATCATTTTAACTCTCCTATTTAGAACATTCTTAAATATTTCATGAGTTTTGTAATATTAAAAACTGCTAAATACTTCATTTAGTTCTTCTAATTAACACCAAAGGTTCAAAGAGAGCTGAATCAGTAATCACTGCGATTAGTAACACTTCGGATAGTAACAAACTACATACACACTCCAGGTCCAAGTACTGGGCTTCATGGTAGCTCAGAAAATGCTGCTAGGGTTATCATCATCATGTATGACAGGGCCTTAAAGTATTCTAATTGGTGGTGCCGTGTGGTGGTTAAACTCCTGGCTCTGAAATAAGACTGTGTGCGTACAAATCACAGTTCTACTCACTACTGCCTGTGTGTCTCTAAGTCTCAGTTTTGTCATCTATAAACTTGGCAAAATAACATTACCTAGTCTATGGGGATATTTGTGACATTCACAGACAATAGCACATATGAACTGCCAAGTACTAGACAGCGCTCCATAAATGATTGCTATTACTATTGTATGAGTTTCATTGACACCTGAATAATCGCTCTTATTAGTTAAAATTGGAGCAGGTCTTTTCTCATGGGAATTCAAAAAACATCTGTGTCCTTCCACCCGAGATCTTGGTTTTTATCTGGATCCTCTTTTCAATGCCAGCATGGGTGTCCTAAAAGAGAATACTAGAAATGCTGATAAAGTTTCCTCCATTTTTTACTGACCCCAACACAGAGGTCTCTATCAAAAACCACAGGACTGTCAGTCACTCTTCCTTTCTATTAGGTTTTTACTCTTTCAAGTTACCTTTATTCTTGTCAAAAAGGTGACTTTTTATAGTTTAGATCATTCAAACTAGCTCTGTAGTAGAGCAGGTCATGATTCTTTTCGGTGGTTCTTACAAGAAGACAATTGGAAGTACAAACAAGGCTGGAGTCTTTGCTTTTATTAACCTGACACTTCAGGGGGAATGTTAAATGAACGCTAAAGCCTATTCACCTTTCCCACTTGCCTCATTCTAGAGAGCAACTGACACTTAGCCCCGTCATGACAAGCTCCACACTAGTTAGCCAAACACTTGGCAAGTGCACATCAATATTAATGCCGCCAGGTATAATAATCAGTGTCTGGACTGCTGTAAAAATATTTTAGTATTTTAATTGGGTAGCCCCTGGTTCTTTATTCAAAAGCTAAATTTATTCTAGTGACAAGTTTAATTTTTCTGACATATTTGAGATTTGTGTCCAATGTCAGGAGAAGCCTAGCTAAAACCATAGGGTCTATGTCCAGATATATTAATCACATACTAATACTCAGCTTAAACCTTTAATTATATCATTGAAACTATTCCGCTAAGCTGTTTCTATCTCCATTCTGTAGGAAGTCTCTGCATTTTTTTCTAGAATACCAAAAGGATAAACCAATAATCTTTAAGATCTTATTAGATTTTAATCAGGTATAATCCTAAGTACATCTTTCTATCCTAACTGAATATTCAGGCATAAATGCTAGAAAGAAAGAGTATGGGGAACGTTAATGAGTCTGACTCCCAGAAATAAAAAGCAACCTGGAAGACTTATATGAACTCTAAAAAAGGAGTTAGAAAAGGGGAAACTCAAAAGGTAGGTCTGGCATCATTTGCTTTTCATAATAGACCAAGGAAAATGGATATGATATCTTTATGAGTTTCTTGGGTTTATAATATTTAGCTTCCCCAATGTTTGTTCACAATTGTTGTTGCAATACCTGATAGCACCCTGTAGTGATTATCATCAAAGCCTCAAAAGAAAGAGACTGGTGTGTTGGTTTATGGTACATGGTGAGCTGGGGCCTGACACAGAATAAACAGGAGGTTGTGTCTGTTCTGCTGTGAATTCTGGAGACAGAAGACCCCATGGTAGATCTGTGGAGAGAAAAGTTGGCCGGGTTCAGCCCCTTTAAGAATTTGCTCCCAACCTAGCAAAGCTCTCTAGTCTATAGGTAAACAGACCAGCCCAGTAACACTGAGAATTCTGCAAAGTAGTTCTCTACTGGCTTCTGTCACCAACCCATTCCTAGCCCCATCCCAGCTCCTGACACTCAGCCCTTCTCTCATCCTTCCTTGACTTGGCCCCTCCAGCCTGTTCATTAAATGCAAGTTGAACATTCCTAATCCAAAAATCTGAAATCCAAAATGCTTCAAAATCTGACATTTTGTGAGTGCTGACATGATGCCACAAGTAGAAAATTTCACATCTGACCTCATGTGATGGGTTACAGTTAAAACAGAGTCAAAACTTTGTTTCACACACAAAATTATTTAAAATATTCTACAAAATCACCTTCAGGCTATATATATCAGTTGTATGTGAAACATAAATGAATTTTATGTTTAGACTTGGGTCCCATCCCAAAGATAATCTCATTATATATATGCAATATTCCAAAATCTGAAAAAAAAAAAAAAATTCAACATCCAAAGCACTTCTAGTCCCAGACATTTTGGATGAGGGATACTCAAACTGTACCTTTTTTCCTAGACTCTGAATTCATCTCCCTCTTCTCCTGATTATACAAGAGATACCTCCTTATCTGCTGAATCCCAGAAAATTATAGAAGGAAAGATCGAGGAAGGCTGAGGAATTCAGATCCTGGCTGTAGGAGTAAGCTCAGCAGAGAGCCAGAGAGAGACCCACTGATTTAATTGTCTCATATTTCCATAGGAAAAACAAATTCAGAGTTCACATGTATAGTTTATCTGTGTAACGTCTGTTAGGTAGTTTTCTCAATATCTATATTATTAATCTTTAAAAACAATTATCTGGATATTTTGCTTTCTATTGATATGGCCATAGTATAGGAATTAAGAACCTGACTCTAGATTTGTACTGTCTAAGAAGGAAGCCAGATGTGGCTACTGAGTACTTAAGATGTGGCGAGTGCAAACTGAGATGTGTCAGAAGTGTAAAACAAACACTTAATTTCAAAGATCTAATACCAAAAAAAATTCGCCCAAAATGTAAAGTATCTCATGAATAATTTTTTATATTGATTACATGTTGAAATAACATTGTGGATGAATTGTATTAAATACAATATATTATTAAAATTAATTCCACTTGCTTCTTTTCATTTCTTAAAATCCGGTTATTAGAAAATTTAAAAATCACACACGTGCCTCTCATTATTTACAAGCTGCGTGCTCTCAAGCAGGTTAACTAATTTTCTCTTCTGTGAAATGGGAATAATAATAGTTCCTCCTTCTCAGAGAGCTTCTTTGGACCCTTATATCAGCAAGTCAATGGATATGAGCCGTCCCCTGGAATAGAACCTGAACTTGAGCTAGGCAGCATTCAGCAGCCACCGCAATCCCTAAAGAAACTCAACCTAGAACCAAGCCACCAATATTCCCAACAGCTGGAGGAATGAGTGCCATCCACAACAACTTCTGTTTGTATAGGTGTAAGAAACTGTTTCTGGAAAGTTAAGAGAAACTAGAAAAATGAAAGCATTAAGTTTGTTAATTCGGACACTTCTAGTTTACACAATTTCAAATATAGCCATGGTAACTTTCTTCCACAGTCATATAATAAAAATAAATTTCCTCTTTGTACATTATTTGGAAGTCTATTAATATTCTTTCTTTGAAATAATTAGACAAAACGTAAGGGTGCTTATCTTTGTACTTGACAGAGTGTATTTGATAGGGCAGTTAGAAATTATCCACACGTCTGACAGCTGGATATGAGCAAATTGTTGAAATAAGACATATGAAAGGCCAATAACAAAACTAGATAATATATAGTAAATGCCTGATGAATAGGACAGACAATTTTTCGGAACAGGTAGAAATGACAAGGGCTGAATAAATTGATGGTTTACAAAAGAGGCATTCCAAGCAGAAGTAAAATGAGCAATACAAAGATATGAATCAACATGGCACGCTTGCATGACACACACAGACCAATTTGGCTAGAGTGAAAGTTCCTGTCGGACAGTGTAGGAGATAAATCTAGAAGCATAAATTGGAGGCAGACTGCAAGAGACCAGGAATGTCACCACTTCTAGGCAGGTAGGGTGATAAGTGCACAGAAGTTATTTGGGAAGATCAATTTAGCAGACACTGCCAGAAAACTCTAGCTCCTCTGAGACTGCATCCTCTGCAAAACAGTGCTGACCTAATTATTTTTATCCTATATCATCAATGATATCTTTCCCACTTTATTAATAATTGGGCCTTCAATACATGGAAACCTCCTTGGGACAGGGATTTGTTTCATAATGTCCCACATGAAAAATAATCAGAAAAGAATATACTAGTAATTGCCATTTCCTGTTGAGGACTAGCTAGCAGATCTCATGTAGAAAGTCTAGTCATATGTGATTATGTGGTTTTTAGATGCTTCTAAAGTTGAATTAAAATGTCAAAATAGGACAGAAAGCATCAGGAAGTGGTATGAGATCAACAAACAATAATACGACATCTAAAGAAGAAAGAGGATCTCCTCTTGGATACTGATAGGGAAGGTGTAATTGAATGAAGCTGTGCTGCCTGTATAAATTGTTTAATCTCTGCTAACTTTAAAGAATGAAAACACAAACTTGAATTATCAAAGAACATGTTTCATGTAAAATGCCACAAACCCACATTCTCTTTATCCTGTAACGGGGTCTGTGTTTTGTGTGTTTGCCGTTGATTTTCTCAGACTCAGATTAGTCCCAAGGAAGGGTGGCAAGTGTACAGCTCAGCACAGGATCCTGATGGGCGATGCATTTGCACAGTGGTTGCTCCAGAACAAAACCTGTGTTCCCGGGATGCCAAAAGCAGGCAGCTTCGTCAACTGCTGGAAAAGGTAAGTCTTCCATGTCCCCTGTGCATAATTTTACAAAGTCGACCATTCTTGGAAAAGGAAATGCAGTAGAGCAGATAACAGTGAAGAGGGCCCTTCTGATTTTGTGCCCCTTCTCAACTAAGCTTTTTCCTGCTCCTTGAGAGGCAGTACCTCAAGCTTCCAGCCATATTGTCTTATTCCTATGACTTTTTTACTTTTCCCAATTTTGCCTTTTTAAGACTGGCTCTCCATCATATATCTTAATATCTAGTCAGTCTCTCCTTAAGGGGAAAAAAAAAAAAAAAAAGCAAGTCTTATTCTGATGCCAGAAATTCAGCCTCAACTCTCAGGATCACATTAGGCTCTTTGAGCTCCTACTTTTGGAACCCATTAGCAACCTTGCAAGGAAGTTAAAATAATGGCATACAATGTGAAAGCTATCTGGACAGATAATAAATAATTTCAAGTATTTATCATCATTCTCAAAGTCATTCCTTTGAACATTAAGCTCTTCAATTTCATTCAGTATCATTTTCTCCATAATTTACATGAGCTGGATTCATAACAATCAAAGACAGAATGCTCTTAATTTATTCTCTTTTACAGATAAAAGTCAGCTCATGAAAGCTTATTTATGTTTACTTGGTGGGGGAGGGGGGGTGGTATACAGGGGTAGGGGCGAACCAATGAATGGTTCTTTCAATTATCCTCATTCAGACTTTCACTGTGCTGGGTTCTCAATGGAGGAGGACAGCTGGGGTGGCCAGACTGATGGAAGGATGACAACATGTTTGAATTGTAAATATCATCAGGGATAATAAGATAAATTAGGTAGTATTTGTTTTAGAGGACATCATGCTCAACAATTCACTTCGTGCAATATCATCCCCATGATCACCCACACATCTATGGCACTGAATAGAAAATTTCTAACAGAAAATTAGGAGAAGCTGGAAACATGAAAACATCAAGTTTGTTAATGTAACTCCTACTTTACACATTTTCAAGTCTGCCATGATAACTTTCTTCCACTGCCATATAATGAAAATAAGTTTCCCCTGTGTACATTGTTTGGAAATATATTGATGTTCTAAGATTGCAAGAAGTTTTTTTTCATGTTTTTATACAAAGCTTAGTGTGTTTCTCCTTCCCCTCTCTTTGGAGCCATCATCACCTATTGGTTCTCTCTTCTTAAGCCTCCTTTTATGTAAGATCCCATCCTCCCTGCTCCCTAAATATCCGTCGCCAGACAAGAGCATATGTCATTTTCATTCAAATTAATGGATCTAGTTAATGGGCCTCTTACCTGTTAGAAATCATGACATATGAATTATGTTTATTTTGGGGTAATGTTTTCCAATCTTGATTTCCTTTATTCCTATAAAAAGTTCGAATACATCATTTAATTTTATTTGATTACTGGTAAAATTAATTGTGTTAGTAAAATGTTTTAATATTTTACATCCAGCCCAGTATGGTGGCTCATGCCTGTAATCCTAGTGCTTTGAGAGGCCAAGGCAGGAGGATGACTTGAGCCCAGGAATTGGAGACCATCCTGAGCAACATAGCAAGAATCCATCTCTACAAAAAATAGAAAAATTAATCGGGCATGGTGGTACAAGCCTGTAGTCCCAGCTGCTCAGGAGGCTGAAGCAGGAGAATTGCTTGAGCCCAGGAGTTTGAGGTTGCTGTGAGCTATGATTATGCCACTACACTCTAACCTGGGCAACAGAATGAGACCTTGGCTCAAAAAAATTTTTTTTTATATCCAATTTTGCTTGTCCTATTAAATTTTATTTCCTCTCATATTACTGACATTTTGCATCAATCATCTTTTCTAAAAAAAAATATTTTTTCTGCATCAACTATGGTGAGAAACACTTTAACTTTATCTTTTTCAACATAGTATTGCATGCACACACACAGAGATTCAAACATTTCTTCAAAAATCAGTTGAAAAAATTCAAATAAAGTATAAATGTCAGGAAGTGGCTAACTCCCTCTACAGGTTCAAAGTAAAACATATTTCAGAGATTTGATAAAATTAGGAATTAGTGAGGGATGAATTAGGCAAAAAAAATATGAACATGATGTTAGTTGAAAGCAATGATAGAAATTAATATGACCACTCCATCCAATATGTAATTTGTCTGAATGTTTTGAAGACATTCTAGAAAATCACACCGTTAAAAATTCATTAATACTTAAATGACAAAAAACAAAATTTATCAACAAAACTGAGGTCACCACAAGTTAGATTTATTAAATTTACCATATGATAGTTTTATGCCAACAGAGGGGCAGTAAATTGGGTGCACTATTTTACAGTGGCCTGAGGGAGGTAATTAGCCCTGGTTTGCTACACTGATGCAAAGAAAAGACATCTGAAATGAGCATTCTGTTTCAGACTGACCCAGGCCCTTGCTGACTTCTCTAGAGTTCCACATGTATCCAGGGTACCAGAGGGTAAGCAGGGGTGTGACTTTTAAATAGCCCATTCACTGTTAATCAAAAGAATTGATTTATTCATATATAAGGAAATATTAATAAAAACAACATTAATAATAATAATTTCCATTATCATATTTTATATTACATTTTTATCTATTCCAGTCATTCCTCACAGAAGAGATAGTTATCTAAGTTTGCATAAAAAGGACACTGGTGCTTTTTGAGGTTAAAAACTTTCTAATGTCACTCAACCAGTAAGTTGTGGGCTATATCAGATCGGTTTGCATTTCTCGACACCACACCAGTGTCATACAAAATGCCACTGGTGGTACCCACACTTACATAAGTGATGCTCTGTCCAAAACTCTTCACAAGTATTTGTATTACTGAATATTAGAAAAAATACAGTTGGTTTCACAGTATTTCAGGTCTTAGCATGCCAAAACTAACATTGTTCACCTGAAAACATATCTGTTAACTATATAACTTCTCTGTACAGTTGAAGATGTCCTTCATTGCCTAGGTGAGTACTTCCTAAAGTATGATTTTTGGAATTACAAACTGGCAACATCCTCACCAATAAAACAAGTTTAAAAGAAACACCATACATGATACTTCACTCTTGAAATTTTTTTTTTTTTTTTTTTTTTGAGACAGTCTCACTCTGTCACCCTGGCTAGAGTGCCGTGGCGTCAGCCTAGCTCACAGCAACCTCAAACTCCTGGGCTCAGGCAATCCTCCTGCCTCAGCCTCCCCAGGAGCTGGGACTACAGGCATGCGCCACCATGCCCAGCTAATTTTTCTATATATATTTTTAGCTGTCCAGATAAGTTCTTTCTATTTTTAGTAGAGACGGGGTCTTGCTCTTGCTCAGGCTGGTCTTGAACTCCTGAGCTCAAACAATCCACCTGCCTCGGCCTTCCAGAGTGCTAGGATTACAGGTGTGAGCTACCACACCCGGCCTCTTGAAAATTTTTAACATGCAATTTAATACTAAAGGTTCTGTGGGCTCCCCCAGTCAAGAAATCTGTTTATTTTTGTTAAACCAAGGCTATCTAAACATATTGAACCATAGAACTTTTTTTCAATCATCCTTCACACTGATTATGAATGAGAGTGAAAATCTAAGCTAATTTGTGTTTAAGTTCAGAAAGGCCTCACATATTTTATTTGTACAAAGAACCAGGATAAATAAAGAGTTACAAAGAATTATCAGTGAAGGGGACAAGTTTGCCAAACTAGGCAGAGAGGGTCTAAGCACAGGGACAGGTATGGAAATCTAAATTGCAGAATATCAGAGGCAAGCAGATTAGAAGGGAAAGCACAGATGGCAGGTCTCCTTCTACAAGCGTTAACAATGGGTATACAGTCTCACAAAGCATCAGGAAACTGTTGTTCAGTGGGTCTCTATCACCAGCGGGAAACTAAACAATCTGGCTACAGCCAACAGGAAAAGCTTAAGACATCCCAGAGTCCAATTAGCTCTATCTCTAGCCACAACCCCAAACGTAGCTCTGATAGTTACACATGATTCTGTGATATGGAAGCTCACAATGAAGTCCCAGCAAAAATTCTCTTGGTGCATTTTCCCACAGCACAAATGAAGTTGAAAATTATCTTGATAAGGTGAGTCAGAGGCAAAAATAAGAGAGAGGCTATTTTAACTTTATCCAGAATACCTTCTCCCACCCATCATTTTCTAATTGTATGAACTCTGCCTAGGTACATGGAATTATTAGGAGGCTATCGCCCACGCTAATGATGGGTGGCTTTACAGACAAATGCCACGTTTAAATAGGTAGATGGTTTCCTTAACACTAATGGCTTTTCTTTACTCATGCTTAACCATAAATGAAGTTAGACAATTATTTTGAAAGCACTGCATTTATCTATGATGGAGTTATCATGCTTTCAATGTTGTCTCAGTAATTTTGGGCTGCACTAAAGATTAAAAGAAGGAAGCTTGGCTAGGCGCAGTGGCTCACGCCTGTAATCCTAGCACTCTGGGAGGCTGTGGTGGGAGGATCGTTTGAGCTCAGGAGTTCGAGACCAGCCTGAGCAAGAGCGAGACCCTGTCTCTACCAAAAAAATAGAAAGAAATTGTCTGGACAAATAAAAATACGTAGAAAAAATTACCCAGGCATGGTGACACATGCCTGTAGTCCCAGCCACTCGGGAGGCTGAGGCAGGAGGATAGCTTGAGCCCAGGAGTTGGAGGTTGCTGTGAGCTAGGCTGACGCCACGGCACTCTAGCCAGGGTGACAGAGTGAGACTCTGTGTCAAAAAAAAAAAAAAAAAAAAGGAAGCTTTCTGAATGTCAGAATGATAGCAAATTAAAACACATTTGATTGTCATATATGCTATAGCCTAACCAGTAACAGGAGAGGGAAAACTCTTTGTAAAATATTAAAGTTCTGTTTACTCATTATACTATTAGAAACCCAAGATAATTTTACTCAATAAAAATATTTATCGAGCTCCTATCTGTGCCTGCTTCTGTGTATGGTCTTGGAAATGAAAGATGTGAGTAAGACATAGCTACACAGCTTCTAACCCCATGGAGCTTACAGAGGGAGAACCACTTCCTTGCTCCTACCTCGAACCCTCATTACACGGTTAGTTTTAAGATAAACCAGGCTGTGATATGTCCCAACAAGATGGGATTTATGGAGGGCAGGTCTATGGATCATGACAGCAGAGGAAAAAGAAAAAGGGAAATTGACCTTGTCTGGCAAAAAAAGTGGAGGAACGGGAGCACGCTGAGGCACCTACCTTTGCTGAATGTTACTGTTCTAAGGAATGTGACAACCAGGGGTTCTTTACAGCTGCTGGTTCACTAAGTTTTGTGACTTTACGTGATGATAAAAACATGTCTCTGAACAAATCATCCCTTTGTAATTCACAATTTTTTCAATGAAAATAACTTTTTACTGATTACATAAATACGTTCATTAAAAAATAAATAGAATAACATTAAAATATATGAAACAAAATAAAACTCACCTGAAATTCTACCACCATTCTTTGTGTTCATGCTTTCACATATTCATTTATGCAAATAAAATATGTAATTCTATGCAAATGATTTATACATATACTACGTATATATACATATATCCGGGAATCTTTTTCTGTAATATTTATTTCTTACCTCCCCCTAGAAAACTAATATTAACAACCTAGTATGTATTCCTCTGATCCTTCCATAGCTTTCTTCATGATTTTTTGCTTATATACTCTATATTCTTTTATATGTGTGTGCCTGTGTGTGTGTTTGATTTAGACTAAAAGGATCAAATTATATAAAGATCTTTGCGTTTGCTTCTCTCATGGAAATCTTTCCACATTGAGCAGTGCTTCTCAAACTTTAACAGACATAGGAATCACTTGGGGATCTTGATAAAATGCAGATTTTGATTCAGTAGCTCTGAGTGCGTCCTGAGATTGTGCATTTCTGACAAGCTCCAAGGTGATGCCAAAGTTGTTTCTTAAAGACAATACTTTGAGTACCAATGGTATAGAGATCTATCTTACTCTTTATAATGGCTCATTCAGATTCCATTCCTCAATTCATTTCACAGCTCCCCCATTATTAGAAGCTTTCACTTTGTTTTCAGATTTTTGCTGCCACAAAAATTAAAGCTGCCTTTTTTCCTCTTGTTTTTGCATGCTTTGTAGAGTAACTTCTTTTCAACTTCTAAATAGCCCAGGGTTCAATGAACCCGGGATAGTGCCATCAACTTAATGTGTGTTTGTGGCCTATCTATCAGGTATTTGACACAGTTGCCCTTTTCCAGGCCCCTTTAAACAGTAGGCTGTCCAATTTCGGAGGTGTTCCAGTACTGCCACCACTTATCTTGGTCAATTCGGTCTTACCCCTGGGAGTACTTTAAACTCATCATGAAGTAACTGTACTGGAAAGAATGCAGTCTAGGTCTATTGGGCACTTCGCTACTATCCACAATTGCTAAGCATCCCAGATCTTTAAGAAGTCAGAATCAGTACTTACAGAGGCAACCTCTTTTGACATTTTACAGCATGGAGTGTCATAAGCTTACAAAGCCTTGAAATGAAAATTCTATTTATAAAATTTATTTTTCTAACATATCAAACTCATTTGTATTCAGTCATTTCCAATGCTAGAAGGCCCATTTTTAAATTTCCTGCCCAGGTATAATTTTCACTTGCTGAATTCTTTGAATGTTCATCATGAAGAATTGTTCTTCTGAAAATGTGCCATGCAGGAATGAAATTTTGGATTTGCACTTCTGGTTCTTTATGTTAATGCTATTTTTGCTACTTTTGTACTGATTGCATATAGCTGTAAACAGACAGTAATGTACAGCCAATGGTCTTGTTTAACAGGTTCAGAACATGTCCCAGTCTATTGAAGTCTTAAACTTGAGAACTCAGAGAGATTTCCAATATGTTTTAAAAATGGAAACGCAAATGAAAGGGCTGAAGGCCAAGTTTCGGCAGATCGAAGATGATCGGAAGACGCTAATGACCAAACATTTTCAAGTAGGTCTGACTTCTGCAATTTTGTCAATCCAAATGAGACACTGAGTGGGATGGACAGCCAGAAGGGCACTCAGCTAGAAATAACTGTGCATTGGCCCATATGTGCAAGGTTAAAGACTCATGGGGGATTTAATCATCTCTCCACTGAAACTGACCATTAGCTGGCGGGAATGCATAGAAGCCTTCCTATAAAAAGAGTCTCATCCTCCTAGGACTAGGTAGAATTTTAGGGTAGTTTTACAGGTACTTCAATGTCTAAGACAAAGGGAACTCCTGAAAAAAATTAATAATTAAATTATCAAAGTCTCTCTGATGATTTTATGCCCTGCTAATACAAGGAGAAATGTAGAAGATATGAATTATTAAAAGAGGCAAAAATACCACTAATAAGAGCATGTAAAGAGAGTTGCTTCATAATTTTATACAAATAAAATCTTTTTCTAGAGTTTATGTGTTTCCTGGGCAATTATCTAGAAACACTGAAAATGGAGGGAAAAAGCATGCTATGTTGAATTTTATTAACCATGGATGAAAAAGTTATGAATTTTAAGAAAAAATCTTGGGCTGAAAATGCCATTTGAGCCTCTTAATTAAAAATAAATTATCTGCATTTCAAAGGCACAGCGCACAATTTATAAGGCAGATTATGGTTGCCCGCTCAGCCTCTGGTTTCCCTGCCAATTAGGAAGCGAGATTCACTGCTGAGGTTGCGGAAGTGGACCTGAATTCAGGCGTTTGGTCAAGGAAAGAAGTGCTTTGTGTACATAATGGTGACAGGTGGGGAGCTGGCCAGGAACACGCAGCAGGGTCTCCGCATAACACATTGTAATGTAGCAGAAAGCTTCATGGTTTCGTAATTTTTCTTAATGGTGCTCAGGAGACTGAGTAGCAAGGTCTAGAGGCAAGTAAAGCGCTTAACCCATTTTAAAATTTTACCAGAAGGTCACAACAGAAGGAAAAAGGGCAAGAAAGCTTAGGGTATTGACAGGAGAGGGGACAGAAGTGAAGAATCAGGAGCATTAAGTTGAAGAGAGAGGTAACCAAAGCCAGGAGGTTAAAAACTTAAAACCAATTAGAGCAAGACCTGGAAGATACAATAAATTTAAAGAATATTGGAAATGGGAGAATGAATGAACTGTATAAATAGAGACTTTATGGGGAAATGGTAAACAACAACAACAAAAAAAGAATATAAGGCAGAGGAGCAAAAGAATTAATTTTAACCAGTATTTATTGAGCACCTACCATGAGCAAAGTAGCGCTAGATGCATACTATGTAATCTCTCTTCTGTGAAAGACAGCTAACAGGCAAGTGAAATTGATGAATAGAGGCATAAGCATTACTTAAGAGAGCACAAAGGGAGGAGTGATTAATTTTGTTGAAAAATACCAAGGGAAGGGTTATGATATGAAATTCAGCACTATTTAAGAAAGCAGTTTTGAACTAGTACCCTCCTCAGTCCTGAATTACGGGTGGGGTGGGGGAGAATCAAGATACCCAAAAGATTTTCAACGTCAGTTTTCAGTGCTCAGGGTTAGGGTGGATGGTAAAGCAATAATGTGGAACCCAATGCTGAGGTCACCAACAAAGTAGGATGTGGTAAGCTGGTACTTCAGGTGCAGGGAAAGTGTCCCCAGGAGGAACGGGCAGAGGAGGAGAGGAGCTCGGGCTGCCTGGTGCAGATGGATGGTGTAGTAAGAATTCTGTGAAGCCAAGGGCCAGCTTGAGCATGCCAGGGTTGGCAGGGCTGGGGACGTATCATGAAGCCTGTGCATGTTTGGGAACTCTTGGGAGAAGATCAGGAAACAAACATCATACAAAGCTGAGAGAAACCAAAAGAAATAATTTGCCTAGACTGTAAATTGCCTAGTAGCAGCCAGGCTACCTAATAAAGAAAAATTAATGTTCAGGCAATATCATGTGACATAATGATTTGATTTTCCTAGTTCATGTAATCCAAGTATATGCTGAAGTTGTCTGTCAAAGTCCAAATAACAATAATGATAATAAAAATATTCTGAACAATTACATATATCCAAGGCCCAGGTCTGAGGACTTTAAATACCTTAACTAATTTAACCCTCAGAATAGTGTAAGGTAGGCACTACTTTTATCCCTATTTTGCAGATAAAGAAACTGATGCAGAAAGAGGTTGAGTGATTTGTCCAGGGTCATATATCTAATATGTACGGGAAACAAGATTCAAACCCACAAAGTCCAGCTCCAGACTTACACCTCCCATTGCCAATGCTACACTGCCTATCCAGGTGGATTTAAGCTCTCTGAATTAAAAATAACCATAATAGTTATCTACTCAACGTATATTTGTTGAATTTATTTATTTATCAAGTCCTACTGTGAGTCAGATTTTACTCTAGGTGCTGAGGTACCGTATTTGAGAAGAAAAAATGGAACATTCCAAAATTTAACATTGAAGAATACCTTAAAATCTCTGATACACAGTTTTCATCTAATCAGAAACACTAATTAGGTTTTGTCCTCCACACTCTTTCAGATGGAAAGTTTATGCTAGCTATCATATTTGAGGCTCTCATTCTTTTATGAAGAGATTGTTTTTGGGCAAGATATTCTAGCTGCAACTTTTGTAAGAGCAACATAGTACAAGGTGAAATCATAGAAGGGCTTAACAAACACAGATTATGCTCTCCTACTTTAACCTTTTAGGTATTTTATCTGCTCACTGGTTGGACTTTCTACTGCTCTCTGACAAGTTTCTAGAGTTTCAAAATTGATTGCCAATAATAAATAATAGATTTGAAAAGATTAAAAAGAAACCCTAATTTTTAATTGAAGGGAAAAAAATCTACCAAAATTTTGACATTGAATTGTTCCCTTTTAAATATGTCCATAGTAGAATATAAAACCTTTCATTGTTACATTTAATATAATATTAATATGTAGCAAATGATATCAACGGAACTCTTCTCATTAAAACGCTAATGAAACAATTGTGTCTTCCTTTAGGGATGCCAAAAGATGCTCAAACTAATAAATTTATTTCAAAATAAGCCCCCCACAATGAGCAAAGCTCTGAGATTCTGCCTTTTGACTGTGATATTTATTTATGAATGTTTCTCATTATTAAGACTCTCTGTAGCCTCCCACTCTACATGCACATGTGGACAGATTCAAAGATTTCCAAACTCACAGAGCAAGTAGAAATTTCCCCGCAAGAAACACAAGCCCATTAATAAGGACAGCAATGAGAGCTCCTGCTATTTTAATGCATTTATAATAACATCTTCTGAATGTAATTTAAAAATGCAACTTTCAGCTCCTTAAGTTAGTTAGTGTACAACGTGGTTTCTGACAACACCTATGGATTATTCTCAAATAATCATGAGAGGGACAGCTCTTTCCACAAATGATATCATCTGCAATAAATTCACAATTGAATCAAAGTCCTGGAATACCTTTGTTGGCCACTACTACTAAGTTAGAGGGAAAGAAGTAAAGGTGGCACGTCTAGAAACTGCAGGTGAAACTGCAGGTGAAACTGCAGGTGTGTCTAAGTCCTGGGATGAGTAGGAATAAGGAATGCTGCTTGACAACATTTACTTCTTATTCTCCTGACTAAAATCAACATTTCAGTTTTAAACAACTGTGCAACCGGCTCATCTGTTACAAAAACTATGCACATTGGCTTCTTAAAGAGTTAATTCACTACACGAGTAAGCAATTCTGCCTTACATAATGACCTCTAAATTATCTATGCTAAAACAAATGGAGTCAGAGAATAGGTAATAATTCAAAATGGTAAACATCAACATGCATTTCTTTGAGCTTTGGGAAGCTTTGCCTGATTTATTATACTTACTGAAGTTACTTTGCTAATGAAGTAGTGCTAAGATGGATATTGAAAAGAGGTAGGAATACCTGAGCACAATAGAAAAACAAAGCAGTGGATGGCTGTGATTGGAAAAATTTTGAGTGTTAGGAAAAAGCTCATCCATACTCAAAAATTTCCTGTATGCACCCCTATAACATAGACATTTAGTAGGTGGGTAATTAGAATTAACTCAACAGTCATAGGGTATTTGATCTATTTTCAATCACTTTCATAATTCATAATTAGAAGATGAACCCTGCTTATATTTCCTAACTAAATAATGCATTGTTCACTTGATGAAATGCTACCAGAAAGTGAGATAATACCCAAAATTACTACCATAGGAAGTTTTTCTAATTATGTTAAAGACCAATTTGTTTTATTTAAAAAGCCTGTAACCATCTAAAGAGAGAGTCTTGTATGGAAAAGCTGGAATAAGTGGTTCTACTACTAATGATCATGTGGCCACTTGTATTTTCACAAACACCTAATTTCAACCAAAAATCAATAAGGAATTCCAAAGCTGTTTTAATAATCTCTTTTAAGTATCATAATAAAAAGAACATTGCTGCTTAATTTGTTTTAAATGACTCTCAGGAACGATTGGCTGCTTTTCACAGGAATTGAAAGAGAAGATGGACGAGCTCCTGCCCTTGATCCCTGTGCTGGAACAGTACAAAACGGACGCCAAGTTAATCACCCAGTTCAAGGAGGAAATCCGGAATCTGTCCGCCGTCCTCACTGGGATTCAGGAAGAAATTGGTGCCTATGACTATGAGGAACTGCATCAAAGGGTGCTGAGCTTGGAAACCAGACTTCGTGACTGCATGAAAAAGCTAAGTGAGTAGAAAATTGTCATTTGCCTAAGTTGCATTTTTAAGTAGTTTCAATGCAAACTGAATGCTGATGTTTTGCAAATAGTCATAAAGTACCTAATTATCAGGAAACCAGTGCCTGTTTTCTAAGTGTAAAGTGTTCCTTAATAACTTAAGCATATGTGGGCACTCAGTGCTTGATTAAAAAGTTTCCTGATTTTTAGATAACTGTGTTACCATTTAGTGGCTTGACATTAGTAGTCTGGTAAATACAACCAGCTCGATTGGCTAGGTTAGTGAAAATAAATTTTATTTTTAAATATGTGAGGGCCAATTATTGCTTGGCTAGGGGAGAGGGGAAGCATTTTTGGTAATGGAGAAAGTTAGAGGCTAGGGAAAAGGAAGTTACCCAGGGACCAAACGTGAAACAGCAATGATTGAAACAAACCAAAACAATTTCTCCACTATGTAGAATTGCCATCAACTGCTCTGATCTACTCAAGAAACCTACTTAAATAGATAGTCACCACTGTGCAAGCGGTCAAGCATGTAACATAGGGTTATGGACTGTAGTTCTTGCCTCCTAAAATACATGGTTCAATCTGGTCTGAGTTTACAAACTCTTCCAGCACATCCATGAACTAATTATTCAATTGAAGTCACCATGGGAGCAGTATGCAACTTAAATGCAAAATAAGCAAGTAGCCATGAATTGGATAAGAAGGGACTGTATGTCCATTTCGAAGTAATCCTTCAGTTGTTGACATGAAGTGACATGACTGGGAAGGCAGCTCAATAACCACAGACAAGTGCTCTTTCAAGGTAAAGAAATTATTTTCTGGAATGAGAAACGAACTGGGAAGAGGAGCATTTGGAAAAAAAAATGA
Source organism: Lemur catta (assembly GCF_020740605.2). NCBI lineage: Eukaryota > Metazoa > Chordata > Mammalia > Primates > Lemuridae > Lemur > Lemur catta. The sequence goes on along the minus strand of NC_059130.1, from coordinate 5,291,607 downwards.
TTCATCAGTTTCTAATAAAGAAAACGTCAGTGAATAAATGTGAAATTTAAAATAAAATTTGAATGGCTTACAAAAATAATTTAAAGATTATTTTACAAATGTGCTTCAAATGTTAAAAAGAGAGCCCAAAATACAAAATGTTGCATTCAGTTAACTCCGCCTCAAGGCCATGTGGGAAATCACCACCTCTAAGTCTCCACTGTAGTCATCGCAGGGTTTCCGAGAGAATTTAACAAAATTAAACAGAAGGATATAGAGTTCACCTGAGGGCAACACATGGGCAGGAATCTCAGCTCCTTTCTCCTCGTCAGGCAAGGTCCACACCTTTTCATTTATACCTGGTCTGCTAACCATCAACTGAGTAGGTTCCATGCCTGTAGCTCTTGCTTCTCTCCAAGCCATTGTCCACATTATTGCCAAAGGCATTTTTTTCTGAAGTATAAATCTGAAATTATTTTGCTCTGCTTAAAATCTCCCATTAATTTCTTGTGTCATAAGATACAGTCCATGGCTATTGACGTCCTTCATGTGTGGCCCTCCCTACTTCTCCAGTCTCAGGTTTTGCCACTTCTTCCTTCACACACTAAGTCCCTGCCATGTGTGCCTTGCACTCTCTCACCATGGGGCTGTTATGAGATGCTGTTTGTTCCTGCTCCTGCAACACTCTTTCCCCTATGTGCTTTCTCTATCAACACATTTTCAGCTGCCATGTGTGACGGACTCCTAGTCATTCTTCAAGTCTCAGCTTAAATGTTATATCTTGCCAGAATCCTTCATTACCTTGTATGTCTGGCTAGGTACTCACAATCCCTGACATTTCACTAATTATTGGACTTTTCATGTTTTGTTATCATTGCATGTGTAATTGAATGTCTCTTGCTAGACTTTTCTTCCATGAGGACAAAAGTAATATTTATTGTGTTCACTCTACATTCTGTATCTCCCAGTGCCTAGTAAACTACCTGGCAAAGAAAAATTACTCAATAAATATTTGCTGATAAATTAATTCTGTAAGGAAGCATAGGAATAATCTCTAAACTTTTCAGCATAGTATTAGCATTTTCGAGGGAAGGGAATGATCTGTTTTACTTGTAGAAAAAATGCATCCTTTTAGCCACATAATCTTTAAGTCAAAAATAACATAGGCGTGATTAAGACTAGACAAGGTAAAGTTATTTATTTGACATGGTATTTAAATACCTCTTTCATAATGCTCTGCTTTTATAAATCAAGTTCTGGAGTTTATGGTCAATGTACAATACATAAACATTACTGACATAAAGAAATTCTGCTGTTGTATTTTATTCTTTTTTAATCAAGGAATAGCTTTAGTTCAATGCTCATATTAGTTACATAGCTTGCCAGATGATGTCTCCACCAAATAAGAAAATCTCAAACCAAGAATTAAATAGTGGCCTCCATATCCACATTACTTTGGAAGTTACAAAGAAGCATCCAGATGCATATTTTATTACCTCATAAAATATCTGGTTAAAGATTTTCTGTTAATGAAGCATACAAGACTGGTCTGTATAGAGCTTTGACTCTCTTTGGCAGAGGTCCATTTGTTATAGATGAATGATTCCAGATCCTGAGAATCAATTCACTCTTTTATTCTTAGCATGTCACAATAAGCCTGAGCACACAGGCATTGCATGCTGAGACTGGGCATCTGCTAAGTACAGGTGGACTCTACTAAATGCAAGGAGAGGCGATAGGATGATTCTAGCTAGTAAACTCCTTGAACCTTACATTGTGTGAGATATGTTTTTGAATGATTAACAGAGAAAGCTCTTGGGATTTGCTCAAATTTAGAAATGAACTTTACTTCTATATATATTGTCTGGAGTTTATTTAGCTGGCAATAATTTCTACTGCAGTTGGGTAATTCCACACTCTCCTCAGCTCTTTCATAACCCTGTTTGTTTGTTTTTTCTAATCCACATATAACTCCCCACATACAACCTCCTTCAATGCAGAAGTTGTTGAAATAATATTTTGGACCAAGAGTGTTAATCTAAGTGGACATGAATTCGTCCTTTTCATTCTACTTACTGTGCCTTGGATAATATTTCTATGGTGCTCTTAAACTTTAGGACTTGATTTATAATTATATATATATTTAACATCACAGACCCTTTTTTATAACTTTCCCTCAGGGACCACAAAGTTTGAAAAATGTGACTGTCAAATAAACTGCATTAATTAACATTGGTTTTTATTTTAACTAATCTAAAACACAAAATCTAGCAAGCAACATAATATAAATATCAGACAGCAATAAAATCGGTATTCAACTTTCTTATTTAATGACATGGTTGCTAGACGAATTCATTGACGTGACTCTATAAAATACTGAAAATAGTTCTTACATTTCATAAATGTTTTCCTAGATTATTAGCACCCATTGGCTCCTTATCCATTCAGTAGAGAGCCCAGTGCCACAAATAATGAAGTGAACTCTTTTATGCTTTTTGTCTCAAGAACTGGGTAGTTTTGTCCGTTCCACCAAGTTTGTCAATTAACTACTTACTAAGCACCCCCGGAGCAGAGAGAATATTTATCACCTGGACCACAACAGTTAATTTCAGTTTAAAACAATGTCGAAGCAGAGATATTCTAATTATGTGAAGTAGAGAGCCACATGGTCCCTGAAAAAATAAGTAAATAAATCTTCATATTTTAAAAAACAAACCAATCCAATTGAAAGAATGTGTCTGGTAGTACATATTTACACACATACATACATACAGTGGCAGAAGAAATCAGACGTAATTTCTAGTGTGGAACACTAGGTCATAGTGCTACACTTCTTAGCATTTGCATTTCCTGGCAATTGGCACAGGTATTTACATTTCCTGGCAATTGGCACAGGTTGGATCAATTCATCTCTGAGAATCCTTTTAACTCCAAGCCTAGTATTATCTCATAATTAAGTGCTCAAATATCAAAATATCAGAACACATGGTCTTGGGGGAGAAAAAAGACATTTGTCAACATCAGCACCATTAACGGAAAGAGTGAAAAGAAAAACATATCAGAGGTTCAATGTTCCAAAAAGGTCTAAAATCCAGTTGCTATGCTGCTCATATCTAGAGTGGGACACTGGATAATTATAGGATCAGCAATGTAGTAACAGGAGCAAGAAGACTCATTCATCAATGGCATCTTTGCTCTTCACAAGCACCTCTCAACCCACACAGCCAATTAGCAGAGGGTAGAAATGGATTGAGGAGAGACAATAAAATTGCAACAATGATGGATGCATTTCCCCTCACTTTTTCAGTGTGGCTTTGCTTTTAAGTAAATGTTACAGAGTACATCACATGAATTTTAAAATACTAAAAAACAAACCAGTTTTATTGCCTGTAACGTCTAAGTTACTCCCAAATCATAAGTAAGGCCCTGAGGGAATCACATGTCATTGAGACCACTAGGGCACCATTTACCTTATTTCTACTAGAGAATTAAAGGTTTGGAGAAAATAGAAGTTAGCAAAATGCTTCAACAGCAATGCACCCTCGTGGCCTGCGTGAGGTACAGTAATTAATGCCCTTTCCGAAGTGCTTAATTTTCTCCTATGAGAGATTGAATAGAATAAAATCCCCTGTGCTTAATTAAATCATATCACATTCCTAGATGTGAGAATATAATTATATATATGTGAGAATTTGACTGTAAAAGCATGGTTAAAGCTCATACACCCCCCTGAGATCACCAAAAGATATTTAATGGAGATTATAATCAGGCTTTCCGGCTTTCTAGTTCTCTGCCCCCCACTCCTTCTTGTTAGTTCTATTTTAGGGCAATGGTTCAGTGCCATCTAGTGAAGCAAAGCACTGGCTGCATCCTTCTATTAACACAATTGGTTTCGAGACTTCATTTTTAAGTATCAGTAGCATTAGAAACTTGAGGTCACAAGTGGTAAGACTTGGGTTACTGTCTTTGCTGTTTATGCCAAATTAGTTTTTAAAAGGGAAGCCAAATTATTTGCTAAATGTTCTTACTTGCACATTTGACAAATATTTATTAACTCCCTAATGCTGGCACTTTACTAGGTATTAGCAGATGCAAAGATGTATAGGAGACCATTTCCCCCTACTGTCAAGATGCTTACATTTTAGTGGGGACAACAAGCACATAAACAGATAACTACAGCAATATTGAGTGCCTACCACTCACTTAACAGGCATTGTGCCTGCTGTTTTACATGTGCTAGTTCTAATCTGTGCAGAGCTCTGAGTTAGGCATTTAGTATTGGTCATTTAATTAAAACAGATGCTCAAAAATTTTAAATTAACTTGCCAAAGATCCATGTTAAAGCCAGTAACTTTAAATCCTAGTACTAAGTTCAGGGGCTGAGATTTTTTTGTGGGGTGCATGCAATAATAGAGAAATTTCCTAGATGCTCAATAAGTTTAATTTAATGAATAGAAAAACCATCCACCCAATTCTTGTAGAAAAGAAGCCACAGACCCATTCTTGGTTCTTTGTTGAACCTCATTCCCCCAACACAATCGCCAAATCTTTTTTCTCCCCTCTCACAGATCTTTCAAAACTGCCTCTTTTCTGCATCCTCACTTCCAACACCCTAATCCAAAGCATCGGTCATCATTTTTCAAATGGATTATGGCAATGGCCTCCTAACCATAAGTTTTAGCTGCAGTTATTCCCTCTCCTTCACACTAAGTATTGAGTGTAATCCTTCCCAAATGCAAAGCTTGTCGTGTTAAACCTCTATTTAAGTGGTTTACCTTGTGCTCGCTTCGGCAGCACATACACTAAATTTGGAACGATACAGAGAAGATTAGCATGGCCCCTGCACAAGGATGACAAGCAAAATCCTGAAGCGTTCCATATTAAAAAAAAAAAAAAGTGGTTTACCTTTAAAATTGAATCCAAACACCTTTGCATGCTTTGTCCTGATGAAATGGCCTCTGTCTGATTCTCCAGGTCTTCAGTTCTTCTCTCATGTGCTCATGATGCACTCACTCTAAGCTTCAGTCATTTTAATCTTTCAGTTCCTCAACTGTGCATGCTTTCTTTACCTCCTGAACATTGAATTTTGTCTCCTTTTTCCTGGAACACTTTTCCTCCCCACCTTACATGTTCCCTGAGTGTCCCTTAATGTCGTTGTATTCCCCTGCCATGGGCTTCCACAGCGCTCTCTCTGCTCCTGCATGACACTTAGTACATTAACACATTTTACAGAGAATGCCCATTTGCTTTTTTTAAAAAATCGTTACCTGCTTTTAGATGAGTTGTCTCTGAACTGAGAGGTTGGGAACCATCCATGTCCTCTTCTAGTTGAATCCTTGGAGACTCTCCCAATACACCTGAAATGGAGCAGACAAAAGTTAGCATCTGCAGAATGTTTAAGATCAAATTTTATTTTTAAAATAAAAAGTTCTAACTTGCTTTCAAGAAATAAATCAGTATATGTAAAATATAAAACATATCTGTATCTTTTATAAAACCAAAAAGCTTTGGAGGAAAAAAAAAACAACAAACACACAACATTTTTCCACCCTTGTTTTCATTGCTTTCTTCAATGGCAATGCAGTATTTCATCCCAAAACAATCTGACATTTTGCTCTACTTAGCATTTAAGCAAGAGACACTGAACATCTCAGTGAAAGCAAGAATTAACAGAAAAGTCAAACTGTGTGCCTGAGGTGGAAAGGAGTGAGATTTAACTCAGAAATGTAACAGGGGAAATTTATGAGAATATTCCCTCAAATTCAATTGAGGAGATCTCTGAATAAATCATTTACCAAAGATAGTCCTACTCTCCCCAAAATTCTAGGTTGTAAAATAGAATGGCAATTTCTCCATTGTCTATACACTCAATGACTCATTCTTCTGGAATCCTGGAACCCTTGTTACAGTTTAGCTTCATTTTGGGGTGGTTGGTAAATTTTACTATAAATTGATTTATCATTAACTTTCCTCTTTTTTTTTTTAAATTTAGAAACCTCCTTCATACCATCAACTTTCCTCTTTTTATGTCCTACATTTTGAACTAAATTATGACTAAATTATGAGCCTTTTAAGGATATAAAACCTGTATTTCCAGAGGCAAGCATGAATTGTCAAATTAATTGAGATTTTTATAACAGAGTTCTCCGTTAAGTTTAGATGCTAGGTAGGCTTCTCCTTAAAGATATGTTCAAAATATAAGCTTTATCTCAGAAAAGGTAAAAGGAAGAGACAATTTTTAAATAATTAAATGGGTAAAATTGTATTAATTTCGGGAAAAGGAGGTTATTTAGACACACTCATATTATTCTCGATCCAATGAACCAGATAACACTGGAAACCATCTAGTGAGGGCTATATCCAATGTGTCCATTCTTATCTTTCCCTTTCCCTTAGTAGCATGATCAGTAAGACTAGACAGGAAAATAAACGCTTAAATGATATAAATATATTTTACTACCAAAGGTATGATAGAGAAAAACTTAAGTAGCTTTAATAGATAGATTTTAAAGATCAAATCATATGTATTTTTTATGACATGAATTCTCTGATGGCCTTAAGTAAAAAGAAATACCTTTCTGCCCATAAATTTATTCACTACTCCATTTAATTTGGTTATATGGGTACGACTGTTAAGATTAAAATCCAGAAGCTGTTAGTCCGGGATATTACAAGTTACAATTATATATTGAAGAAATAAACAAAATAGAGGACAGATGTTTTTTATGCTTTGTTGATCCAAACAACTGATCTTCTTGCTGAATCCCAAATGATATCTTTTCCTGATCTAGTGATTAATAAATATGGATTGTAACAGATTTAAAAAGTTGAATCTCTAAAAGTCACCAGAAAAATAAAATGATCACTTTCTTCAATTACTACTGATTCAGTATATTTTCAGACTATACACAATGTACACGGGCAATATATTATAAATGCTAATATTTTCATGTGTCTTACTGTAGACAGAAAGCACAGCAGGAGAAAATCAATGAAGCAAGATTCTTAACTTCCTTCTTTTCTGTCCACCTTTGCAGCAACATTTGTCTTCCAGGCATTTGGGAAAATTATCCTTTCTGTCTGGCTTCCTTTGTCCTCATAAAAAGTGAGAGTAAAGTGAGAAAGATAGTGATTTATTGGAACAAGAGCTAGTTTTGAGAAGCTAAGAAATAAAAAAAAAAGTGACTTTTATTGTTCATTTCATTTTACTTTATTTTTACAATTTCTGGGCTCCAAGAGAATCTGAGGGTCCCTGTGCTTACTTAACACTAAGGTGCACAAAATTATAACTAAAAATGCAGCCAGGTTTATAAATTCCTGTAACTTTAATTTTACTAATTTCATTTGGCAAGATGGATTTTGGATTAGAAAATCAATAACCATTTGTAATGGAAGCTTCTACTGAGCAGAAATCCACATTGAGAGAACTTTCTGTGTTTTGCTTCCCAGGAATAAGGTAGACAATGATGATGGTGACCGTCATCACACCGAGGGGGGGTGTGTGTGTGTGTTTAACCACAGCCACAAATACCACCTTCCCCCCATCAGCACATAAAAGTTTGTTGAACCAGTATCTATTCCATGTCTCCTGAGTTAAAATGACAATATGTCAGGCTTCAGAACTGTCATTTTTATGGATGAAGAAACTCCACCTCAGGGAATAAGCGTATTATCTAACATTGTATGATGATTTAATGTTGTGGCCTAGATTAGAGACCAGATTTCCTAACTAACTCCCACCTCAGCATTCAAACCTGGATAAAAAAAATATACTACACAAAGAACATTTCCTTGGAAATTAGTGCAAGTTAGAACACACGCACATGCGCACACACACGCGTATGAAAGGATAGAGGCAAGATTACTCATGGTTACTAAATAGGTTAAACTACCATCTGCTCATGGGCTTCATTTATTTAATTATTGTCTTTCACGTCACCAGTTTCTTGCTCTCTACTACTTGATTCCTATAGACAAACAAGCGTTTCCTAAACAGAAATAACATCAGTACAGCAATAAAAACTTTCCAGGATCTCATATTTCCCTATCCCTATCTCCTAACTTTTTTTCCTTTGAAAGAATCTTCGTAGCTGCTGCTTCAGTTTATTAGTCTTTTCAAACTGACTCCAGTCCAATTTCTAGTCTGACCACTCTCTTCATTTGAGTCTTGTCATCACCAATGACTCATTGTTACCAAATTCCACAGACATGTCTTTGATCCTGTCTTGCTAGACCTCTCAGTGATAAGAGCCACAGGTCAGCATTACATTCTTCTTAAAACACTTTCTTCTTTTGGATTTCTTAACACCACACTATTTTTTCTATCCCACTTACATACAGCTTATTCTTACGTTCCTTCGCTAGGTCCCATAAATATTGTGATTTGCAGGGCTCTGTTCTGGTTGCCTTTCTCTTTTCTGCGTATGCCCTCTCTCTAAGGCAGTATGTAGCCCCTGGCTTTCACTGTCGTCATTGTGCTGATGAAAGTCAAAACTGCATAGCAAAAGAGTGTCTGCTCCCTAGATTTACCTGCTATTCCCACTGGCAGGTATAATAGTCATGAAGAACATAAAATAACTCATGCTGGATTCTTGATTTTTCCTCCCAAACCTATTCCTCCTTCAGTCGTTCCATCTGAGTAAATGACACTACAACCTGACCAGCTAAACAAGCCAAAAATATACATATTATCCTAGATTACTTTTTCTTTTCTTTTCTTTTTTTTTTTTTTTTGAGACAGAGTCTCACTTCCTTTCCCCTGGCTAGAGTGCTGTGGCATCAGCCTAGCTCACAGCACCCTCAAACTCCTGGGCTCAAGCGATCCTCCTTCCTCAGCCTCCCAAGTAGCTGGGACTACAGTGCACACGCCTCAACATCCAGCTATTTTTTATATTTTTTTGTAGAGACGGGGTCTCACTCTTGCTCAGGCTGACCTTGAATTCCTGAGGTCAAGTGATCCTCCCCCTTGAGCCTCCCAGAGTGGTAAGATTACAGGTGTTTGCCACCGTGCCTGGCCCTAGATTACTATATTTTTTGTAATTTTTTTTTTTTTTTTTTTTTTTTTTTTTTTGAGACAGAGTCCTGCTCTGTTGTCCAGGCTAAAGTGCCGTGGCATCAGCCTAGCTCACAGCAACCTCAAACTCCTGGGCTCAAGCAATCCTCCTGCCTCAGCCTCCCGAGTAGCTGGGACGACAGGCATGTGCCACCATGCCCGGCTAATTTTTCTATATATATTTTTAGCTGTCCAGATAATTTCTTTCTATATTTAGTAGAGATGGGGTATGGCTCTTGCTCAGGCTGACTTTGAACTCCTCAGGTCAAGTGATCCTCCTGCCGTGGCCTCCCAGAGTGCTAGGATTACAGGCGTGAGCACCACACCCGGCCTAGATTACTTTTTCATTTGAGATTTTTATTCCCCTTTTTGCTTTCCATCCTTGCATCTAATCCAACACCAAGTCCTGTCAGCTTTAGCCTGAAAACATACCACAAATTCATTTACTTTTCTCCATCTCCATCGCGGTTCCCATCAACTCTCACCTGAACCAGTGTGATAACCTCTTAATCGTACTTTCTGACTACACTCTATCCCCTCTACAATTAATTTTCCAAACAGTAACAAGATTTATCTTTTTAGAATACAGCTCATATTCTGTTATCCTCCCCCTCTTTAAAATTCTTCAATGGCTTTTAATCATGCCTAGAATAAAATCCAAATATAGTATTCATTCTGATTTTACAAACTTTACGATCTGGACTATTCATCTCTCCAACCTCTTCTGCTTTTCCGGGTGTGTCCTACACACACTGGTCTTCTTTCTGTTTCTTTTTGTTTCTCTTAACTCAGCAAGCATATCCAGATTTAGGGCCTTTGCAATAACAACAATAGTAGCTAATATTTCTTAAGAATTTAACTATGTACCAAACACTATTCTAAACACTTAGCCTGTATTTCTTATTGAATCTTGTCGATAACATTTAAGATAGATATTATTACTGTTCTTACCCATGAGACACTGAGAGGTGAGAAATTGTTCACAGTCCCCAGAAAGTAAGGGGGTAAAATCAGGATCCAGGTCTAGGCAGACTCTTTAACATGGTGCCTTCCCTTAAGCTGATCCACAAAATGGCCAAATCCACTAACTGGCTGCAGCACTAAACAAACTAAATGCATAACTGTCCTTCCCTTCAACTTATGAGTCCATGGCTGACCTTTGTCAATCAGATCTCATATTAAATATCACACTCTGGGAGGTCTTGCCTACTGCCCCAACCTAAAGTAGCTCCCCAGTCACTCTTTATAAAATTTCCCTGCTTAAATACCTGCATTAAATTTATTCCTACCAGATAGTTTGCCTATTTATTTATTCTTTCTCTCTTCCCCCCCCAAAATGTAAGCTTCACCAGAACAGAGGTATCATGTCTTCCTCATCATTGTAACTCTAGTATCTAGAACAATGCTTGCTGCCCAATAAATGTTAGCTGGATGAATGGATAAATGAATAAATGAGTGAACGAAGCACCCCTGTTTGAAAGCCACATCCGAAAGCCCCTCTTTTAAGCACCTAAGGGTTTCCTTTCTGAAGTCACCCAATACGAAGAAATTTTATGCAAAGCACTTTGCCTACTACTCATTGCAAAGTAAAGGATATCTCCATCCATAATTATTAAATGCTTATCAGGGGTTTTAAGCAAGGTTATTGCTATGGACTCCACAATTTTTAATGTGCTCACTAGTTCAGATTAAGAAACTGAAGGACTCATTTAAGATGCATATATTTTTAAATTGTTAATACTCTGGGTTGTTAGTTCTTCACTTCAAGTATACTTCTTAGATGAATACTATGAAAATTGGTTTATTCGAAGATATGACTCCAGGATGAAAAGCTGTGGTGGACTGAGGTCAAGTACAAGGTGGTGCTAGGAAGACAAACCCTGGCTTTGCACACTGTGAGTCCCTGGGCAGATGGGAGATAGCTAATGGCTGACAGACATGGAGGAAAATGATGGGGAGATGATTACACATAGGAGAATCAAAGAATGCAAAACACAAAGTTCATAAATGCAAAACACAAAGTTCATAGTATCTTCCCTGGCCAAGTAGTAGATATCTTTATTTGGAGCCAGAGCTCACATAGTTTCACGTGCATAATTTGAAAATGGTTTGCATCTATTTTAAAAGCCATTCACTGAAAGCTCACAGTTAAAGTTTGTAAAACTGTATTGATTTATTGATTATAGGAACAAGTTTCAATCGTATGGACAATTACCATTAAGACACAGGTGTAGGACCAAATCAGTGAGACTTGATAAGAAATGTAACTGTATTCAATTTGCTTTTTCTAGACCCTTGCATTCATTTTTCATAGAAAACTAAACATAGATTAGTTGAAATTTGCTTGTTCTATGTTTAACAGTTTATGGGCATGTTTTGTGGAAAAAGAGAAAAGGTAAATGTGGCTTAAAATAAGATATATTTTACTTATCTAAGAAGGCTGTCTTCATGGAATTAGTGTTAGCATGTTACAGTCCCCAGGCTGAATTTCTATTTTTTATTTAACATCAACAGATATTCAGTGAATTCATTGCCACATCTTTTTCTTCTCAATACATATTTGGTCTGAAACAACTTCTTCATTTAACTTTCCTTGCTAGTTGATTCAAAAAAGAAAAAAAAGAATAAAAAAGGAAACGGAAAAGATAGGCATAAGTAGTGGTATTTTGAGAAGCTGTCACATACGACTTGTCTCCCTGTTTGCCTTTAGACCCCCAGCACCTAGAACAGTCCTGGTACAAAATAAAGTCTCGGTAAATGGTTGCTAAATGCATACATTAATTATTTAATCTTTAAATAGCAACTAGTCTTTTTACCCTCTAACATATTTTAGAAAAAATGCCTATTGCCACAAGAAGAAAGTGAAGTCATTTTTAGCTTAAGATTGTGGTCCCTAATCCTGGACTGTGGACTGGTACCGGTCAGTGGCCTGTTAGGAGCCAGGCCACACAGCAGGAGGGGAAGCCAGCAAAGCTTCATTTGTATTTACAGCCACTCCTCATCGCTCCCATCACCACCTGAGCTCCGCCTCCTCTCAGATCAGCAGCAGCATTAGATTCTCATAGGAGCACAACCCCCACTGTAAACTGTGCATGCGAGGGATCTAGGTTTTGAGCTCCTTATGAGAATCTAATGCCTGAGGATCTGAGGTGGAGCTGAGGCAGTGATGCTAGCGCTGGGGAGCGGCTGCAAATACAGATTATCATTAGCAGAGAAGTCTGACTGCACAGAGACCATAATAAATCAATTGCTTGCAGACTCATATCAAAACCCTATCAGTGAGTGGCAAGTGACAATGTAGTAATAATAAAGTTCACAATACATGTGATGCACTTGAATCATTCCAAAACCATCTCCCTATCTGCACCTCTGCCCCTCATCCCCCCGCCCGCTGCAGTCTGTGGAAAAATTGTCATCCATGAAACCAGTCTCTGGTGCCAAAAAGGTTGGTGACTGCTGGTTTAAGAGTCAGAAGCTTTTAACCCCTGGTATAAATTCTTTCCTAATTCCTGGTCTAAACGACCTAAGGCTCAGCAGTGTCCCTTTGCCACGTAGGTGCAATGCTGGGTTAGATCCAAATGCCACCGAAGCCAAGACAACCCAACCCACTGATATGCTGTGGGTTGTTTACAGATGCTGATTAGCTGAAATTCATAGAACGAATATGAGACCCAAGGACCGTTCTTATTCAGGTTTCAACTAATCACATCTGATTACGCATACCTCAGCATCTAAAATATGCATACCTCTCGGGCAAATACGAGGTTCGTGTCTTCTTGCTTTGTCCAAACCATGCTTCAGTCTGGTGATAAAGGTTATCTACGGCAAAGAGGACAATTTTGCTAATAAAGCAGTTTAAAAATCTCACTTTGAAGTTTAATTGTGTAGTTTGACCATTTTAAATGTGAAGTCAAACTCCGTAACTGCAAAATCGATATTCACTTTCAGTATAGAAACAACTTGAAGTCACCGTAATGTCTTACTGGTTATGTTTCCACGTGGTTATTTCCTCTGGGAACTAGTGGGAATGGACATTTCATTATATTTATGTTTCATATTTGGGACATCATATTGATCTATATCCAGAACAAATTTTGATTCAACTGACTTCTGAAATTCTGTGTATGTTTTTTTTCAAATGATAATGAAAGATCATTCTTCTTTAAAAAATATTTTCAAGAAATTTTAGACTAATTTTCTCCCTTTAATTAGTGGGTCTTCAACAGGAGCACATTTTTTCAAGGTCACAATGCCTTAACTACTTTGAAATAAGACATATATCGTTTCTACTTGACTCATATGTACAGCATCTCTTAGTATAGCTCCTGCACATATACTAACCACTGTAGTCTCTGTAGTCACTTGTTAGCCTTTCTTAACATCTATATAAAGTAAGTGATAAATATTATAATTCATAATAAGGATTCTAATTTTTTAAGGTTGAAAGAATTAAAGAGAGAGAAATTGCCATGTCAATTGTAAGACAGAGCTAAAAGTTTAAAGAACACAATTTCAATCTAGTCCTCCCAGGAAAAAACCCAAATTAAAATGCAGAATGTTCACAGCTTCCGTATCTGCAGACTATTTACATCTTCCATTTCTACCTACTTCCTAGCCCCAAGGAACCATGGCATATAGAACCTGGAAATGATTTTTCAATAGGCAATATATAAATGTGACTTTTGCTTTATGAAATTAATGGCTCCTAAATTTTTGCAGCTATTTTAACTTTTTACATTGTAACCTAAATATTGTATGCACATGGCTAGAAAATTGTATGCTTTGAAAGCTTAGAATAAAAAGCAACAGTCTCCTTCATCAGCTCTGCTTCCCAGAGGCAACCACATTTAACACTTTAATTTTAGGGCTTTTGGTGGTTTTATTCCTATTTCTAATAATATGCTTTTCTCCTACTTTTTTTGATTTATCAATTTTAGACTTTTTTTCTCTGCAAGATGAGGATTTAGACCACATGGCCAACTTCACTTACTGTCATGTCTCCTCCTAATATGCTTTTATGACTATTCATAGTTTGATTCTTATCGATTTTGTAACGTCAAGTCTTAAATTTAAATCTTTATTATTTTTTCATCAAGTATAAGAAAAAATCTCCTATCATATTTTTGAATATGAAGACAGTTATACTCTCATCTTTCTTTCTATTTCTTGTCTCAATTTTTAATTCCCTAACAATGTGAACTTTACCTGTTCTTCTATGTTATCATGGTTGGAAACATTTGGTCTTTTCTGTAATCACAGAGCAGATGAAACATCTGTCAGGTATTCTGTAATTAGCTTATCTGCTGATTCTACAAGGTAGCCATGAGTGTTTACATTATTATAACAATGCTTGTATTGTTCCTTGGGAGCTAAATGGTAGACTCAGACATATTCCCTTCCTCTCCAAGTACAACATCATGTTCCATTTAAAGGAGAATATTACTAGAGTTAAGTTCCAGTGAATAATTGTCTTCACCATGCCCAGTTTTTCCTAGAGGGTCTCATACAATCTATCTATATATCAATTCCACTTATATCGGAGACATCCCATTGGAGCTGTGTTTCCATTCTGGACTAAATATACTTAATGCCTACTGCACAGTTACCATTCAGGAACAGGAAGTCACAGTTTTTCTGATCTCATGTCTTTGCTTTGTCTTGATTTACTCACTTATTTTGCTGCAATAGACCCTTCTTAAGAAAGAGTGCATTGTAGGTAAACTCTTGGGAAGTTTGCATATCAGAAAATAGAAAATATCTTTATTCTATCTTTCTCTGATTTCTCTTCCTAAATATAAAGGCCCTGACCACTGTCTTCTAGCATCTAGTACGGGTGATGAGAAGCCCAACTCCAATCTAATTCCTCTCTCTTTTCATGTGACCAACTCATGCTCTTTCTCCGAAAAGTTTCAATTTCAATTTATTCTTCATCTTCTAACATTTCACAGTAATTTTTTTAGAAGTAGGTATTCTTTCATTCATTATAGTGTGTCCTTTTCATCAGAATATTTAGGTTTTACAACTAGGGAGATTCCTGTTTAACTTCTTTGATTATTTTTTCCACTCGTTTTCTCTCTCCTCTCTTTCTAGAAACCTCACTCTTCAGACGTTGGAGTTTCTGGATTGATCCTATATGTCTCCATATTTTTCTTCCTAATTTCTTCTTTTTTGTTTTAGTTTTGAAGACAACTCTTTTTAACTTCCAACCTATTCATTTTTTAAAATTATACTTTTAATCTCCAATAGTTCTTTGTGTTTTCCTTTCACAGTGCAGACCATACAGGATACAAAACTCTCTGAAGATACTAGGGTCTCTTCAACTCTCTGAATTCTCTCTCTTTTATTGGGGCCCCGGTTTTATGCACATTTACTTTCATCCTTCTTACTGTAAACTTTTAAAAAATATATGGTCACCCTTGGTTATCCATTCATTTTGAAAGATGTGAACAACAAATCTGCTTGGAAACTCTGTGTATTTAGCTAGGGCTTGACACTTCTTTCTCTGGAGAGTAGAAAGGGAGACTACCAATGTCATTATGCAGGGGCCTGGCTCTGGACCTCCACTAACTACATTTGTGCCCTGTAACTTTTCAGGTAAGTAACACAGTTTTATGTTTTTTGTTGTTGTTGTTGTTGTTGTTTTTAACCTGCCTTCTGGGGTCCTGCATCTACAGATGATGATGGGATCAATTGCTCTTAAGGCTTGCTTAAAGTGGTGTCTTTGTTGTCAGAGTCCTATCTCACCCTCAACATCCTTCCTACTTAGGTTTCTGAGTCCTTTACTTCTCTTCTTTAAGGCAGATCATCTCCCTCCTCAGCTCTCACCTCTTCTTCAGATACACTGATGTGTTTTATTCCATCCTACCTCTCCATCACCTCTGCCTTCTAGAGATTTGTTTAAACTTCTTCTCCAGTAAGGACTCATATGCCATTCTCTTTGTATGGAGTTTTTGTTTTTGTTTGTTTGTCCTCCATGTTTTACTCCTTTCTTATCATTTTAATGAGATCATGGAAAAGAAAGGAGATGGAATCATATATTACTTCATCAACTTGAGTCAAAATTACTTTCCTATGTTTAAGGGGAAAAAAATCACATATTTTTTTTGGTCATGTTTTTCCGGGCAGGAGGATGTCTTTCTATTTATTTCACTCTACTTACACTTGAAATTTTCATGCTCTTATCAACTGTTCATTTTTAAACATCTAGGACATCATTAAAAATCATATTACTTTCACTTATTGTATATTCAAAGGATATACTCAACTAGATCCATTCAGAATATGATTAATTTTTCTCTAGTTCAAATTGATACTACTTTACTCATATATTGTTCATGTGTTTATAGCAAGTAAAACTGATATATTCCAAATAGGTTTTAACCCAGGATCTTGCTATTCAGCATAGATAATGCCATAAAGTCTTCTGAATTATTGGCCTGGTTTTTCAGGTTTAAGGAAATCATAAAGTAATTTACTATACAGGTATAATGATGCCATCACAGTTAGCTTTTATCATGAAAGGGGGAAAATGTATTCAATTCAGGTTTCATAGAATGCTAGAGATTACTAAATTCATAGCTATCACTGAAATAATAATGCAAAACATAATGTTATCAGGCATCCTCTTCCTAACTGCAAGGCTTAGTATCTGCCAATTGCAAATTATTTTTATGAGGAGCATATACAGGAAAAAAAAAAAGAGCAAAAATAAGCTCCAAGCTAGAATTAGTTTTGTCCTTGATTTCCTTTGAGTATCTGTTCCTTTCCTTCCAAATACATAGGAACCAACAAGAACTAACTAGAAATTTCTCAATTCTAAAGATAGGCAGAGGAGGATAGAAGATATGTGAAACAAATAGGACCCCCCCAAAAAAAAAAATAACAGAAAGGAAAAAGATGATATAAATGGACAGGAAAGAGGATTTCTTAAAGCTCAACATTTATAGGCAGCCATAAAGCCTTTTACACTGTGTATAATAAATCACAAGTTTTGCTGTTTAAAAATCTCATAAAAATGCCTAGGTTTCTGTTTGGTTTTGGTTTGGGCATTTATGAAGTCCACACTATTCCCAAGGTCTTATTCACAGCTAGGATGATAAAAATATGACAACGTTTTCATGAAGTCATTAATTTTTGATGATATCTTACATCTCTTCACCTTTCACAGCATGTGACTTTGGGGTCTGAGGGCTTGAGTTTTTGGGGTTTTGTTCCTTGGGTATTCATGAATGCCATACCAGGCCCTATTATCTGTACAAGACATTCACCCTTCAAAACACCACCTCTTTCAGGTAGACTGCACTTGAAGTTTTTGTTATAGTCTATAAGGATATCTTTCTCAAGAGCTACTCACTCACCAATACAAATTGAAAATCAGTTGGTGGAGTTCCTTCTGGCTGTTATAAGTTATCCATAGTCACAAAGCCTGGTGGGGAGGGGGAGGTTTGCTGGTGATCAAGTAAACGGTCCATGAGCAATTTGTTTAATTTTTCTGACTTCTTTACTTAGAAAAAGCAGCCATGGAATTGGTATAATGATAATGACTTTCCTCATTTATTTATTTCTGGGTTAGACAAATCATTTCTGAGTTTAAAATTTCACACTTTAGATTTAGAGCATTGAAAAAGCAACTACTCATAGTTCAAATTATGGTTAAATGCATAGCACCCAATATGAACAATCATCCATTCAGAATATGAGATATTAATCCCATGGATTTGCTTTGTTTTATGATCCCTTTCTTTGCACTTGATATGAGTATGTGTGTTGGAATTACTGGCCATGTTCACCCAACATGTTTCTGTTGCTCTATTTCAGCATGTGGCAAGTTGATGAAAATCACAGGCCCAATTACTGTCAAGACTTCTGGAACCCGATTTGGTGCTTGGATGACAGATCCTTTAGCATCTGAAAAAAATAACAGAGTATGTTGCTCCCATAAACACCTTTGTTTAGAATTGGGTTTTGTTTACACATTTTCTCCACTGGGCTATTCATTTTCTTCAGGGATATTAGTTCCAACTTGAAAAATGTTGCATTTGTTTGCAAATATTTTCTGTTTGATAATATTAATATATCTAAAGATAGGGCAAACCTATTTTAGTAAAATGTTCCATCCTCTAATTCAACCATATAATAAGACTAATTTTTATTGGTTTTAGTCATGTTTTATGCTTGAAAAGGTCTAATTATAAGCATACAAAATTTTCTGTATATTCTTTCTAATACCTGTTCTTTTCTATGAAAAAAAGAAAGCATTAAATAAGTGAAAATCTCAAGGGCTAACCAATTCGCTAAATAGGCTAAAATATCCCTGGAGTCTAGAGGTAATTTTAAAAGAAATAGCACTGAAACTTTTGGGGGTATTTTCATAAGTTGCCAATGCCTGTATTATGTAAATCAATATAGTGGAAACTTGTCATAGCTCTATTTATGTTCTGTTACAGAACTCAGTATAAATTAAGATTCTCAAGGGTTCCATCCAAACAACATTAGTTATTAAATTAGTAAAATTGTTTCATTAAAAGGTAGTTGTACCTACAAGCTGATCCAATAAACAAGTGTTACTAGAATATTTTGTAGAACCCATAAAGGAGAAGTAATTTGAATATGCAAAATTAGACCATACATTTTTTTCAGAGCAAAGGATGGAATAAATATAATTTGCTGACGGTTATATTTTTTGCAGTTATTACTGATTGTATTGATCTATCAGATGATGTGATTTGCATTGACATATGTTTGGTTCACTCAGTGGTATGCCCTAAATGGTCAAAACTAAAGAACAAAGAAAGAAAAAGCAAAAAGCAAGTTAACATCAAGGCAGTAAATTCAGTTATTTCTTTTCCACATAAACAATGCCAATATTTTTACAAAAGCCTAAAATACTATCACGTTTCAGCAGGTGGGGCAGTAAGATAATGTGGCTTCCATCCAGAGCCTGAGAATTATGACATTAATATGTGTTGTCTCTCAGTCTTTATTTTGGAATTCTCAGAAAAATACAGAACTTAGTCACTTCATTTTTTTTTTTCCTTTCTTCTCAGGTCTGGTACATGGACAGTTATACTAACAATAAAATTGTCCGTGAATACAAATCACTTGCAGACTTTGTCAGTGGGGCTGAATCAAGGACATACAACCTCCCTTTCAAGTGGGCAGGAACTAACCATGTTGTCTACAATGGCTCACTCTATTTTAACAAGTATCAAAGTAATATCATCATCAAATACAGCTTTGATATGGGGAGAGTGCTTGCCCAACGAAGCCTGGAGTATGCTGGTTTTCACAATGTTTACCCCTACACATGGGGTGGATTCTCTGACATCGACCTAATGGCTGATGAAATCGGACTGTGGGCCGTGTATGCCACCAACCAGAATGCAGGCAATATTGTCATCAGCCAACTTAACCAAGACACCTTGGAGGTGACAAAGAGCTGGAGCACCGGGTACCCCAAGAGAAGTGCAGGGGAATCTTTCATGATCTGTGGGACACTGTATGTCACCAACTCCCACTTAACTGGAGCCAAGGTGTATTATTCCTATTCCACAAAAACCTCCACATATGAGTACACAGACATTCCCTTCCATAACCAATATTTTCACATATCCATGCTTGACTATAATGCGAGAGATAGAGCTCTTTATGCCTGGAACAATGGCCACCAGGTCCTGTTCAATGTTACCCTTTTCCACATCATTAAGACTGAGGATGACACATAGGCAAATGTGATTTGTTTTCACTGATTTAAACAGTGTCATTTGTGAGAAACTCCATAGGACCCCTTCTGTTTTTTCTTTATTACTGCTTTTCATCATTTCTCCAAAGCAAAGCATTTTTTTATTGTAAAGTTGGTGTTTCAAAAAACAGCTGAGCTTGTCTAAGTTAACGTGTTGGAAACACATCTTAACTCCTAAATTTACAAGGCCTATCATGTCCTTGTCATGAAAAGCACTAAAAAGAGTTTAAGTGGCTAAAGTCATAGTTTTGCAAAAGATTAACGATCTGCCTTATATTAGAGTCAGAGACTAATGGTGGCTTAAATGCATGAATGTCTTTTTTTTTTTTAACTGTCATTTTTTACTGTCTTTTGCTCCACATCAGGAAATATTTTGGTAGGAATTAGAAGGAAAAAAAAAGCGCTTTCCCCCCATTTATTTCTTTAAGAATATTTAAGGATTTCATTTATATGGAAAAATCATTATTTTGCTGTTAACACAATTCTCTGATGCGGTGCTGTACAGTCATTTTTAAATCTCTTGCTAACGTTTTATTGGCAATATGTATTTCTACCATTGTAACCACCATTGTGCAATTGTATCTCTTCACTTCTGTGAAAGTAAGTAATATTTTTTATAAAATACACTGAAATTTAATCTTAGTAAAATTATTCGAGTCAATTTTCAAGTGTGGTCAAGAAGGACCTTCTTGGCTTACCCCTTTACATGAGCATTATAAACTAAATAGAAAATCAAACCAGATACCTTACATAGTCTTTGTTTTACCCCAAGTCTACTGGACCACTAACACTGAAAGGTGATTCAGTACACCTGAGTTGCTCTGGTCACTCTACTGAATGCAACCCATATAGTTGCTTGCAACCAGTGCAGCTGAGTCAAAAAAAAACATTGGCTTTGAGTTGATTCCACTCATTTGTTATACATCAAACAAATTTTGATTTTTGTAATTAAATATATTAGTATTTTAACTTATAATATTTTATGCACAACTCACAGTAGTGTAATTTCTTGTATCAGAACTCTAAAAATATATGAAGCACACATGAAAACTCTTAAAAAATTTTTTTGTGTGCTGTCCTCTAGGTTTAGATTATGAGCCCTGGAGAGCTATGGCTAAGATTTGTGCAAAAGAAAATGATGGGTGGACTTGGGAGTTATATGTGTGGTTTCGAAAGTGTAAATAACCAATTCAGAAAACAAGATGGAAAGGTGACTCCTTGTTATTCTGATCTGATGTATGTGTAGAAATAATGTAACAAAAAAGAAAAGCTTTAATAATATTTATGTTAATAACTTCACAAAACATATAATCAATCTATATATGAAACATGTCATTGAGTTTAAATGTATTTTCCATATACTAAAAAAGTTCCCTAAGGCAGCTTTATGGAAACTATTATGGGTTGGTTTTACAATTTTAAAAGTATATTCCATAATAAATAATATATAACTTAAATTGTTGTAAATGTTTAGTTTCACAAATACATGGCACCACCATTTTCTTTGAAAGATAAAGATATAATAATTTAGATAAAGCATTGTGTAAAGAGATGCTAATATTTAAGGGTAATTAATTTCAAATGTCACAAGTAAAACATCATACTCAAATATCTCACTGTCAAAATTGTAGGATTAAATAATCCAATCTTGAAATTGTTAATATTTTAAGAACATTTTTTGTTTGTTTGTTTGTTTGTTTTTTGCCTACGAAAAGTAAGCATGGTTTAATGACCACTCTAGGTCCTATTACAATGGTGTGTTCTCTTTTAGAAAGTTTATATATGTTTTCCTCTGCTATTGAGAGTTGGAAAATTTAGGAGATTCACTAGTCATTGTACACACATCACAAAAATAATGTCAATATTTTGTATATCAAGAGTTTGTATGAGGAAAGAAAGTCACATCAATTTCAGATATGAATGGATTTTTAAGTTGATGGCCTATAATAGATATCTAGGTCTTCATTACTTTTTTTCCATGATGTTATATAGTATCACATACATTCAAAATTTGGATGATCACAGCTTATTTGTGAGATGTGCAGCTTGTAAAGCACTTTATTGTTTTCTATGTCAGGTTTCATCACCATATCCAATTTATAGTGTATGTGCTGCTAGAGCAAGCACAGATTTTATTATTGTCACTAGACGTGGGGGTAACATGAGTTTAAAAATGTGATTTGCATTAAACACCTACAGTATAAAAGCATTTTTCTTAATAAATCATCAGTTTGTGCCTGAAATAAATAAGAACTTACTCTAATCACTGTTTTTTTTTTACATCCCTAGCAAATAAACTTTATGAGGGAAATAATGACTATTTTTAAATCATCTGCAAAATCCAAGCAGTGAAGCACTCCAAGCTCAGAAAGTCTTAATCCTAAATAATGTAACTGATATTTCCTGAATTAACCAGATCATTACCAAACTTTCATGTCACTCAAATAATAATACGTTCATGGTCTGATTGTGTTTGTGTGTTATTTGTGTTCATGGCACTTGAATCACGATGCTTACTACTTGCAACTAAACTTATATCTATGAGTTCAGAAAATGGTAGTATTTCACTGCATTACCAATATGTAGAGATAAAAGCGAAAATAACAACAGATACATTATGTACATGAAATTATGAGTTAGTTAAAATTTCTCATAAACTCAGAATCTCTGATTCTTGCCTCTATACTCATAGTCACTTCACCTTTATAATCAGTAGTATTCTCTCTGATGAAATCTCATCTTCAGAAAATATTATGAATTTCTGATTCTTATTCCTAACAAGAAACAGATTTTCATATCTGAAAATCACTACCAAACTTATGAGTACAAACTTTTCAACCAGAAAAATTATTTTAAAAATGTAACTATATAAAATTGTGTTTATTTTTATTCAAAATAAAACCAGTTATTTCCCTAGTAAGTTTTACATGTAATAATCTTTTAGTGGGATTCTCCTTAAAAAATAAATTATCTTTTTTAAAACCAAACTTTATCTGATGAGTTTAGCAATTCCAGAGTTTCTACAAGATAAACTTTGTCTAATAGTGCACTTTTGAAAACAGAATAAAAAATGTCAT
This sequence comes from Lemur catta, assembly GCF_020740605.2. Classification (NCBI taxonomy): domain Eukaryota; kingdom Metazoa; phylum Chordata; class Mammalia; order Primates; family Lemuridae; genus Lemur; species Lemur catta. The sequence goes on along the minus strand of NC_059130.1, from coordinate 5,268,758 downwards.
TTTGCTCATTTGACGGGGTACGTATTATCATATTCTTTGTCATACCCCATGTGGTAAAGTTCCTGTGACATGATAAGGAATGGACATTTAGAGACAAAGTGTACTTGCTTTCTCCATCATTATATGGAAAATGGACCATGAGAAGAGCTACTACAAAGTGATCTATCTAGTACTATAGGCAAGGAGCATGAATGAAAATTTGGATGCTATAGGATGATGCAAAACCTTAATCACTGACTGCTCATAGCTATAAACAGTTATTTCTAGAAAAAGCCAGAGTCACTGAATATCATTCATTTTAGCAAGCTGTATCCATACTGAAATCAAGATCAGGGAATGGTTTCTGTTTCTAAAAGTTAGCTAAACTCAGCATAAAACTGTTAGCTAATAGTTTGTCATTATCAATAACTTCAGAGAAGGTCTGGCCAGGGCTTAATAAAATCTGTTCTTTTGAATTGTTGAAGTTTTACTAGAAAAAATGAAATGTTTTACTAGAAAAAATGCAATGAAAACATTAGCTTATGAAAGAAAAACCGACTTCACTAATTATTTTTCTAAGAAATGATGAATTCAATTCTTGGAAATTTCATGAGTAAAGAATAGAAAACTATTTGCTCTCCTGCTTAGCCAATTAGAAAGAAATGCTTCCCCACACTGACTTTACCAAGCTCATTTATCTGACTCGCATCTTGAAATTATGTTATGTAGTTTATCCCTTTTGGTTGATATATTTCATCAAGCTTAGAGGAATGTTAATCCTATTTGGAGTCTGCATTGTCTCCAAAATGTCAAACTGATTGGTATAGAACTTATCCCCTTTGAAGCTCAGTTCATCAAGTGCCAAATAGGTTTTACAAATATAAATCATTATTCAACATGACTTGAAAATGATATAAGAGAAGGGCATAAAATTGTACCTTTTCAAGAGTACACAACAACTTTCATGTCTATGACCATCTTAAAACATTATCCCTAGTTAGAGATGTGAAGCAGTACGGTGAATATGGAAGAGTTCTCAGGAACATATTAGCGCTGCAAGAAGTTTGCTGATAGTCCATACACATTTGCAGTTCAGTATCAAGCTGCATCCCTACCAAAACTATATATCGTGCCTGGCAAAGCTTGCACCTATTTTTCAAGTGATTAAAATGTTGCCATGATAGATATCATTTCCTACCACAATTCAGACTTGGAAATATTACATTTAAGCAGAGACTTCCAGAAAATAAATATTATATGACAAAAGTCTTGAAAATGGAGCAAGAAATGGGTTGAATGAAAGAAACACTGGCCATTTTAAGTTTCAGCATGTTATGAAAGTTTAGCATACTGCAGTAATGCATATCCAGCTAATTGTTTGTCTCTATTGTTCTTGACTTCGCCTGTACTCATATACATTACCAATCGGTACTTTACAGACTTCAAAACTAGATAATGCTGCATTATTAATTCAAAAAACAAACACTAAACAAAACTATATACTAGAAGACCTTCTAGATGCTAGGGACATAGATGTCAACAGATAAATAAGGTCTTCCTGTGCTTACATTCTAATGGGAACAGGCTGCAACAATAAAAACAATAATGAGAAATAAGTTCTGACTGTATTAATTGTTGTGAAAGAATAAAAAACCTATGTGATAAAAAGGGATCAGGTGTTTGCTAGGAGCAAGGTTGAGTAGGAGATGATGTTTACAGAGGACAGTCAAGGGCGGTTTCCCAAGCAGCAGGCTGCCACGGTAAATTCATTCAAAGAATGGAATGTCACCACCTGATCCACGTAAAAAAATTGAGCTCTTTCTTTCTATGTCTAGAAATCCATGGACCAAATATTCCAAATATTTATTGCAGAAGTTTTTTTTTTTTTTTAAACTTAGAGTTCAAGAATGTACTTTTGGGGATGGCTGAATCCCCAAACTTTTTTGCTAAATTTAATGTGTATACATGGTTGTGTATTCTTTCTGGTAGAGGATTTCCAGTTTTCCTCAGATTCTTAAAGAAAGCCATGACTCAAAATACCACTACTATGTCAATTCAATCTATTAATAATTTAAACCCAAATTTATGAAGTATGTTTGTAACAAGCACTGAATGTCTGCTATCTTTCTTGCAATCCTCAAGAATTTCAGTTTGCTTCAGAGAGGAAGGAAATCTGCATCCCAGCATTATCAGTAAGGGTTTTTTTTTTGTTGTTGTTGTTTTGTTTTGTTTTGTTTCCAGAAGAACTAAAACTTCTGGATAGAAATTTTTATATTTGGACTGAATTGAGTTATTTTTCTGTAATCAAGCCTTTCAAGCACATTCGTGCCAGATTCAGTGACCGAAGAGTCTCTGTCATGAGAGGCCTGTCCTACATCTATTTGAGTCTAGCGAACATTCTCTTATAATTCTAACACAGCCTTTTGGCAGCACCGTTAGGATCTGACTGGAATTGAACAGATGCAGTGTGTTCCATCAAATTTAACTGCAAACTCTTCTTCAGAAATTAGCTACTGCAGCAGCACATAAACAGAACAAAAACAGAAAAAAAGAAAGGTTTTTCAACACTTGCTTTGGTTTAGAAACTATTGTAGTTGACATGCATGTAATCTACAGCTTCAGAAAAATGGTTTAAAGTTTTTGTTATTAAAAAAAAAAAAACTCCAGTCACACGTATACAGATAAAGTCATGCTGAGCAGAGAATTGACGTTATTTCTGTTAGTGATGCTTACTTTGATTTTTCCCCCCGAAGGACTGAAGAAGATTTACCCACTATTTTCCACTCCAATGTAAACGAAAAATAATAAAAATAAGTATTTTCATTCTCTCTCTGGTGTCTTTATTAAACTCCACTAGAAACTACTCTTGGAATATGAAGTATGCATTGAAAAAGAAATTGAACAATATCCTACATTATCAGATTTTTATGAAAAGATAAAAAACCTAATCATGGAAATCAATGACTGTTCCAGGTATTTGCTCTTAGCAATTATCTTCCAACTTGCTCAGTTAGGACTGTTTTCAGCTCTCATTCAATCAACTCTCTGATTTCCATCTCTATGCCCAGAATCTGGTGCCTTGTTTTGAAATGCTTCTTTTGTTTACTGACCTCTCTTTCCTCTCCTGCATAATCAGTTTTTCTTTTTTGTTTGGTCAAGGACCAATTCCATCAGCTGTGGCTTTATGGAATGCTTCCTAAGCAAGCAAGCCTTTATTTTCCAAGTCAGATGAAAGGGTGGAGTGTATACTTTCCCTCATCATTTAAGATTGACTTCTAACTCTTTCCAGGAGAACATAAGAGATTCTATATCACCGTTATTTCTTGTAGCTGAGTAATACTCCATGGTATACATATACCACATGTTACTAATCCACTCATGTATTGATGGGCATTTGGGTTGTTTCCACATCTTTGCGATTGTGAATTGTGCTGCTATAAACATTCGGGTGCAGATGTCTTTGTTATAGAATGTCTTTTGTTCCCATTCTAAGCGAAGTATCCCAAGAATGGAAAAATAAGCACCACATGTACTCACCATCAAATTGGTTTCCCTGATCATCACCTAAATGCACATTTGGGAATAACACTGATTGGGTGTCGGGCAGATGTGGGGGGGTGGGGGGAGGGGATGGGTGCATACCTACATAATGAGTGTGATGCGCACTGTCTGGGGAATGGACACGCTTGAAGCTCTGACTCGGCGGGGTGGGGGGACATGGGCAATATACATAACCTAAACTTTTGTACCCCCATAATAAGCTGAAATTTTAAAAAAAGATTGACTTCTAACTTCCTTTCATTGCATTTCTATGTATCTTTCATAATTCACTTAAAATATCATCTTATTTCTCTGATGCATATAAAATAGGCATTCTTTTGTGTTCCCATAGTATTGATTTTATATTGCCAAAAGTATCACATCACATTGCAATGATTTGTTTTCTTCAAGTTAGTGTAGACTCCTCAAGAGTCTGGACAATAAGTTAATTTTTTAATATGCCAGTCCCTGGCACAGTGTCTGACATGGAATAATACCACAGTACATGTTGATAACCAAAGATGTACAAGGTTAAGTAATTCCCTTACCATGTCTAAAAACATTAAAATCTTTGTTCCATTCTGGGAACATCATGAGAAATTAATTATTCCAAATTTGTTGCAAATAAATTTCTATGTCTTATTAAGGTAAGATTTTAAATATAAATATCAAGAAGGTAAAACTAGTCTTAATTTACTCTGTTGGGTAAGTTGGTTTCTTTCTAAAACAGTAAATTTTATTACAGGACGAAGTACCTTAAAAGAGCTCCCCTGGTTATGTGAATTATTTTTCTCTTTAATGCCCATTTTTAAAAAGAAAAATAACATTAACTTTTCATGCACACAACTTTTGAATCCCTATTTTGCCTTTTTTCCCCATGTGCTACCAGGCCAGGGAAAGGGAAAGGAGCCATCTCTCCCCTCACGTTGTTCCTCTCCCTTCCTTAGCCTGTATTTTCAAGGGGTGCACCACAAGAAGTCTGATAGTCATTGATCACTCAGTGATTCTAGGTGGATGCATCTGGTAATGTCTTTTAAGTAACATCAGTTAAGAATAGTTCTTCATATAGTGCAAGCAACTCTTCCAGAGGGTGGAATGTTTATTCTAAAATTAGGTCTAATGATATGTCTTTGAGCAAGTTTCTTGTTTTCTGTTAATGAAACCATTAGGCGCTATTGGTAGTTTTCAAAAGCTGCCCTTCAGAGCTTGATGTTTCTAGAGGCCTCCCTCAGAGTCTACCATAAAGGGATAGACGGACTTTTTGAGGAGAGGAGTGGCACAATAAATCACAAACTCTCACCACTTTCAATAAAAGCAACTTTACTTTTGTTTACTTTTAAAAATGCTTCTGTGTTAAGCTTTGATTGTCAGAAATAGTTTGTTGGTTTTTTTTTTAAAAAAAAAAAAAGTACGAAACCTACCTACTTAACTAGATTGTCTCCAAAGTTTCTTTCAGCTCTAACCTTCTACTGATCTGTGATTCTAAAAGACCCACAAAGGTTGTACATGAACTGGGACTCGGGCTTGTATAGTTCAGATTGAAAGGAAAAACAGGGTAGGGAAGGGAGAGATAAAAATGAACGTTTACTAATTCAGTTTCCGAAAGTTTTCATGTAGTTTCTACAGATTTACCTATATTATGTTAAAACTAAGACAAACATTTCATATGGTTATTATTTGACTGAAACTTGCTACTTAACTAGAGATAATCGCCCCCTACCTCAGTTCAAAATCTATAGTTCTTTCCTCTTCGCACTACTTTTTAAGAACTCATCCTCTCACATGCTTCAACTGTCACTGAATGATTTCCATATCCATCTCACACCTGCAAGTTCAGAATACCTAGCTATCTAAATGACACCTAAATGCAAATGCTCTATCCATTTAAAGGCAGCATTTCCATAAACGAACTAATATCTCTCTCACACTCGCTTCCTAGCGGATGAGGTATAATCTTAAAACAGTAGACACAGCCCTCAACCATCCTCAACAAATAAAAATTCAGGTTTCGCTCCTCATCACTCTTCCTCATCTATCTCTTTTACCTACTGCACGATCTGTCATGTCTTTCTTAACTGGGTACTTGCCTCCATTTCAAAGCTTAGTTTAGACTTTTGTTCTTCTAGGAAGCTTTCCTAACTATGCCCTCAGCTGTGCCATTTTCTCCTTTTTTTTTTTTTTTTGTGCTTTCATATCACTTTGTACTTACCTCTATCACAGCACTTTTATTACAAATAGGTATCTTTCTACCTATCTGCCTCTCACCCAAGACTATGAGCCTCCTGGATTGAAGAATAGAATCTATATTAACAGTAATTCCTGGTAAACTCTAGGTTCTATATGCCACTGGCCTGACTAGGCAAATCACTAAATCTCATCAATAATATCACTATTCTTCCGGACATGTTTAACATCTTCATTTCTTATGCTCAAACTCTCACTGAAATACAAAAATCTGTTATTTCTGCTTCCAAAAGATTTTCTCCTCCATCTTCCTGACTCACACAAATGCCAAAAGTGATACAAGGTCTCACCACCTTCTACCTATAAAAGGCTGCTGCTGGCAGCTGTCTCTACCTCCAGACTCTCCATAAAAAAAAAAAAAAAAAAAAATCTAACCTGTATTCTTCCATCAGTTTCATCTCCATAAAGTATTATGACAGAGTCCTGCTCATTAACAAACCATAGCTTTCTGTTTTCCATTCCATCAATTTCAAGCTGCTCTTACTGAATCCACCTGACATATACAACTTCGTTTCTATTATTCCCCAACATACTTCCTCTAGTCCAGTGATAAAATCCTCATCCTTATCTACAAATGCATAATATAAGCCTACGTACCTCTAAGCTTACCTGGTGTCCACACTCTGAATGTCCTCTTTCCTTTCTTGTTATCAAAATCTTTATTAATATTTCTTGGCCCAGTGTAAAGCCCACTGAGTCCAAATAATTCTGTATAGAGCATCAACATTAAAAAAGTAACATAGAACAGGAGTCAGAAAAATTTGTAAGAAAACATATTTTTTTTAAACCCTACAGGAAAATATGGTGATTTTGGTGAAATGATTTTCAGGAAACGGCAAGTTCACATGTTTATAAAACAGACATAAAACCTTGCCCTGGATCTTATAGTCCAATTAATTATTTTCCCAAATATGTATGAGCTGTTTTGTTAGACCAAACTCTGTCCGAAGCTAGCTAATGATGCAATAAATTCTAATCAAATAAACCTTGTGTTTGAACCAAGATTTCACAACATCAACTCATGTGGTATATATTACTATGGAGAAATGATACAATTTCCAGTGGTTCTAAGAAGTAGAGGGAAAGCCCTCTCTAATGAATTCCTAAAGAAAACTAGAATATTTATTATCATATAAACATGTTTGGACTATACTGAAATTCCTCCTTGGGCCCTTACACTGGGGCTTTGTTTAGGCTAATTTTGAAACTTCTTGTATCCAGTGGAAGCTTGTTGAAACCTTAATGTTTCAGTTTCACAAATCAAGGGAGATCCCCAAAACCAGTTTAGATCAGAATGAGTAATAAAGGAAGACAAGAAACCAGGCAATGCAAGAAGATAAAGTAAGCTTTCAGTAAGAATTAAATTATGAAGATTTGGTTATACACCTACTGATTCTGAATTGAGACAATCCATTCCTTCATTCAGCAAATATTTATGGTGTATTTATGAAATGCCAGGTGTACCTATTAAATAAACTAGATACTAGCTAGTGTGGACACAAAAACTAATTAAAGGCAGAGTTAGGGACTACATTTATGAGCTTTGCAGACCACAGTATTTCATTAGGTGTGTCTTGAATTTCATAAGATCAGGCAGTAGCCACTGACAAACAATGAGAACACCTCTGCTTCTCACTATGTGCTTTGTAGGTTTATTTTCCCTATTGGTCACTTTGTTAAATACTTCTTGATCAGACTCATCTGTAAAACTCAATTTCATATCACTGAATCTACTTATTTTCTCTAATTTTCATACACTGCCAAACAGAGAGTAAGTTCTATCATGGCAGAGACCACTGCAGTTGCAGTGTCTAAATTAGTGCCTATAGATACAGGGAGGAAAAATGGCAGAATAGAGGTGACCTCCTGGCTCCCTGTTCCCAGAGAAAGAGGTGGAAAAGCTCTGCCTGCTACGCACAAGAGGATCCCTCCCCCGCAAGAACAGCATGGTGAAACTGCAGACAAACAGCGTGAGACACACAAAACAGAGGGGGGAAAGGGTGAATGGGAGATAGGATCATGACGTCTAGAGTGTGAGATAAACAAAAGAGAATAGAGCTGGGATGGCTGTGCCCGCCTGGCCAGCGAGTGCAGAGGGATCTGACCCCCAGGAGAATGTCCTGGTTCCCCACTGTCCTCCACACCCACTCAGACAGGGATTTGCCTGAAGTCGGTGTGAAATCCCGGCAAGAGACGTTGGGCTTTACGAGAGGAGACAATAGCAGGAAGCACCTTGAACTCCCCCGGAGCTCTGTGCTAGCACTGGGTGGGGGAGGGACTGGTCCGAGCTAGTGCTCAGGGCACTTAGGGGACAGGCACCTGGCCTCTGGCGGTCAGCGGGACCAGAACAACGGAGGTAAATACTGAAAAGGGGTCTCCACCCTGGAAACCACTGTGGGCGATTAGGCCGGCTCAGGGTGGGTCAGAAAGAGCAAAACCTACTGCTGCTGGACAGGTGCAAGATTGCTGGACGGTGACACAAAAGAGACAACAGGGCATCCTGATGACTTCACTCCCCAATCCGGCATCTGCCAACTCCGGAACAGTCACCCCCGGTGCTAGCGCTCTGCAGGTGGGCGGCCAACAGTTTTGGGGTCCACAACCCAGACGCTGTAGTGCGCTCCTGTTTTGGGTGACACCCTTCCCCCAGCCTGGGGACTCTCCGACAAGCTCCGCCCTTCCAAGACCAATTGTCAATTAGCCTGCCCATTTTGATGGGTGAATTTTGAGTGCTTCCCCAGTCGTGGAAGGTTAACACCCATGGGATTCACAGGCGCTGGGGCGCTGGGCAGACTGGACACCACCCTCCCGCTAGCGCAGCAACTTTCATGCCAAAAGCGGTGAGCTCCACCCCTGGAGGTTGGGAGAAGCAAGAAAAGCCACTTTTTCTGTGTAACTGGCATGAATCTGTGGGGCCTTGGCGCAGATCAATAGTTGACAGCCCAGTGACTCTGCTTGTCAGACCAGCTTAGGTCATCCAGTAGGATCATAACTCTGGGGCCTTATGTCTGCATCCGGTTGCCTGCCAACAGTGGGGTTCCCAGTCAGGGAAGGAAAATCCTGGCCAGAGGCCACAGCAGGTTCACCAAGTAACCCCTCCTATCAGGAGCAGCCTCCCAAGTGTGGTAGAAGAACCCTGAATCACATATTAGTGGCCCCCCCTTAGTGGCAGAGCAAGCAACCATAGAGGCACACACATCCAGGCTGGTAGGCAGCAGCTATGATCTATCTGCCTTGCTCCTACCACCACTTTAAGGGAGAATAGGGTCCAAGTAACCCTTGGGAGTGGCAAGATCTTTCCTAAAGAGTGGGGCACTAGTATTCCTCACCTGGGGACCAGAAACCAACACAGGCATCAAGTTACCTCGATAACTGGCTCCTCCACACAATCTACAGCCAAGGACATGGACGGTAACCCCACAGCTCAACACGGTGCCCTCCATTTCAAGCTATTAGAGGGCAGTGGAGTTATACACGCGGGTCTGATTCACCACATGGGAGCTTAAGCTGGGGGACCAATCTCACTAATCTCCACTGGCAAGAGGTGAAGACAACAGGTCATAGGTAACGCACCTTGCCAAAATACCTCTAAGGCAATACAAGAACAGCGCGCCTCCTCCCACCACAGTTAAAGAATGTCCTTGGGGCTTGAAGTTCAGGGCAAAAACCAGTCCTAGCACTCCCACTTCTTAATAAATTACCCCGATGAGAAAGAATCAGAGAACACAGGGAATATGAAAGAACAGAGAGAAAAGTCACCCCCAAAAGAAATCATGAAACCCTCAAAATCAGATATTAATCTAAATGAAATGATTAAATTTATGGAGGAAGAATTCCAAATATAGACTGTAAGGAAACTCAATGGAATTGAAGAGAAAATAGAAACCTAACACAAAGAAATCATCAGAACAATACAGGAAATGAATGAAAAATTCTCTAAAGAAATTGAAATACTACAAAAAAAAAAAACAGAAATCTTGGAAATGAAGGAGGCATTCAAGGAACTTCAAAATACAGTGGAAACCCTTAAAAATAGAATGGATCGTGCAGAGGAGAGAATCTCAGAGCTTGAAGATAATGCCTACGTGCTAAACAGATCAGATGAAAAAAAAGAACACAGAAGCAAGAGACAAGAGCAGAATATACAAGAAATGTGGGATTATGTAAAGAAACCAAATATAAGAATTGTAGGCATCCCAGAGAGAGAAAAAGAAAATACACAAGGGCTAGAAAATCTATTTCTTGGAATATTGGAGGAAAATATGCCTGGCCTGGCCAGAAACCTAGATATCCAGATACAAGAAGCACAGAGAACTCCTGGGAGACTCAACGTGAAGAGGCAAACACCATATCACATAATAATCAGACTGGCCAAGTAAACACAAAAGAGGAAATTCTTCACACAGTAACATGAAAAAAACAGATAATCTACAAAGGAAAACCTATCAGAGTAACTGCAGACTTCTCAAATGAAACCCAGAAGAGACTGGGTACCCATACTCAATCTTCTTATACAGAACAATGGCCAACCTAGAATTCTTTGCCCAGCAAAACCAAGCTTCTCTACGAGCGAGAAATAAAGACTGTCCCAGACTAGCAATCACTGATGGAATTTGCGAAGACCAGACCTGCTCTGCAGGAAGTACTCAGACCTGCATTATACACTGAAAAATGCAATAGATACCCACCAACTTAACAACACTCAAGAGTTAAAGCCCAGAACCTGAATTCCACAAAAGCTCCAGAGGTAAAATAAAACAATAAGAACTTACCCAACAATATGAACAGAAATCTACCCCAAATATCAATTCTCTCAATAAATGTGAGTGGCTTGAATTATCCTTTGAAGAGACATAGAGTGGCTGAGTGGATAAAACATTATAAACCAAGTATCTGCTGTTTCCAGGAAATGCATCTAGCCCACAGAGACACTTACAGACTCAAGGTCAAGGGGTGGAAAACAAATTATCAGGCAAAGAGAAACCAAAAGAGAGAGGCAGTAGCGATTCTGATTTCAGACAGCATAAATTTTAAAATAGCAAAAGTAAAGAAAGACAAAGATGGTCACTATATAATGGTGAAAGGAAAAATCCAACAAGAAAACTTCACAATTCTTAATATCTATGCACCAAACACAGGAGCACCCACATATATAAAGCAAATCCTGTATGAACTAAATAGCATGTAAACAGTAATGCCATAATAGAAGGGGATTTCAATACCCCACTGTCTGAAATGGACAGATCCTCCAAACACAAAATAAATAAAGAAATAAGGGACCTAAACAGGGCTCTAAAACAAATGGTTCTAACAGACAGCTTCAGAACATTCCATCCAAATAAAGCTGAATATACATTTTTCTCATCAGCTCATGGAACCTTCTCCAAAATCAACCACATCCTAGGCCACATATCAGACCTCAACAAATTTAAAAAAAATAGAAATTGTACCATGTATCTTCTCAGACCATAGTGGTATAAAACTAGAGATCAATTCCAACAGAAATGCTCACTGTTTCACAAAGTCATGAAAATTAAACAATCTATTACTAAATGACTGCTGGGTGAAGAAAAAGATTCAAATGGAGATCAAAAAATTCTTTGAATTAAATGATAATGGAGACACAACCTATCAAAACCTGTGGGATACAGCAAAAGCATTCCTGAGAGGAAAACCAATAGCATTAAATGCTCACATCGAAAAGACAGAAAGCTCACAAATCAACAAACTAATAAACTATCTCAAGGAACTAGAAAAGGAAGAGCAAATTAATTCTAAACCTAATAAAAGAAAGGAAATAACTAAGATTAGAGCAGAACTAAATGAAATGGAGAATAAAAGAGCTATACAGAAGATCAACAAAACAAAAAGCTGGTTTTTCAAAAAAATAAAAAAAAACTGATGGCCCTCTTGCTAGATTGACAAGAACTAGAAAGGAAAGTAATTTAATAAACTCAATCAGAAATGAAAAAGGAGAGCTCACTACAGACATCATGGAAACATAAGAATACTATAAAAATCTATATGCCCCAAAACTACAAAATGTTGAGGAAATTGACAAATTCTTGGAAATACACGACCTCCTTAAACTTAATCAGGAGGAAATAGATCTCCTGAACAGACAATATCAAGCACAGAAATTGGAGTAGCAATAAAAAATCTTCCAAAAAAAAAAAGTTCTGGACCAGATGGGTTCACACCCAAGTTTTACCAAACATACCAAGAAGAACTCATACCTATACTGCATAAATTATTCCAAAACATTGAGAAGGACAGTTTCCTCCCCAACTCATTGTACAAAGCCAATATCATCTTGATATCAAAGCCAGGAAAGGATGTAGCGAAAAAAGAAAACTACAGACCAATATCCCTCATGAAGATAGATGCAAAAATTCTCAATAAAATTTTAGCACACCAAATCCAACAGCACATCAAAAAAATAATTCACCATAACCAGGTGTGCTTCATCCCAGGGATGCAAGGCTGGTTGAACATAAACAAATCTATAAATGTAATTCACCACATAAAGAAAAGCAAGAAAGAAGATCATATGATTCTCTGAATAGATGCAGAAAAACCATTTGACAAAATCCAGCACACTTTTATGATAAAAACTCTCAACAAAATAGGCATAGATGGGACATTCCTTAAAATTATAAAGGCCATATATGATAAACCCACAGTCGATATCATATTGAATGGGAAAAACTGAAAGCATTCCCATTTAGAACTAGAACCAGAACCAGACAGGGCTGCCCACTATCCCCATTGCTATTCAATATAGTGCTGGAAGTCCTTGCCAGAGCAATCAGACAAGAGAAGGGAATTAAGGGTGCCCAAATGGGGGCAAAAGAGGTCAAACTCTCACTCTTTGCGGATGATATGCTATTATACCTAGAAAATCCCAAGAATTCAGCCAAAAGACTCCTGAAATTGATAAATGAATTCAGTAAAGTCTCAGGATACAAAATTAATGCTCACAAATCAGTGGCATTCATATACGCCAGTAAGAGTCAAGCCAAAAATTAAATCAAAGATGCAACACCCTTCACGATAGCATCAAAGAAATTTAAATATTTAGGAATATATTTAACAAAGGAGGTGAGAGATATTTATAGGGAGAATTATGAAACACTGAGAAAAGAAATTGTAAATACGTATGTACACAGATGGAAATCTCTACCATGCTCATGGATTCGTGGAATCAATATTGTTAAAATGTCCATTCTACCTAAAGTGATCTACAGAATTAATGCAATTCCTCTCAAAATTCCACCATCATTCTTTTCAGATTTAGAAAAAATAATTCTATGCTTTGTCTGAAACCACAGAAGACCTCGTATGGACAAAGCAATCTTAAGCAAAAAGAACAAATTGGGAGGTATCAGTCTGCCAGACTTCCATCTTTACTATTAGGCTATAGTAACCAAAACAGCATGGTACTTGCTCAAGAACAGAGATTTAGAACTTTGGAATATGACGGAGATCCCAGATATAAAACCATCCTCATATTGTCATCTAATCTTTGACAAAGCAGACAAAAGTACACATTGGAGAAAAGAATTTCTATTCAATAAATGATGCTTGGAAAACTGGATATCCACATGCAGAAGAATGAAACTGGATCCCCACCTCTCACCTTGCACAAAAATCAACTCACATTGGATAACAGACTTAAACCTAAGGTGTGAAACCTTAAGAATTCTGGAAGAAAATGTGGGGAGGGGTGGTCAGGTAGGAGCATGGGAGGGTGGGTGGTAGAGATGGTGGGGTGGGTAAACCTACAGCTAATGGAGACGGGGCACACTGTTTGTGGGAACGACACGCTTGTGGTCCTGGCTCTAACAAGGCAAATGCATTTCATGTAACCAAAATATTTGTACCCCCATGATATCCTGAATTAAATAAATAAATAGATAAATAAATGAATAAATAATTTAGTGCCTAGAATATAGTAGTTTCCCAATAAATGTTGAATGAATGAAGAAATGAAGCAATTAATTTTTTAAAAAATAAATTATCTCCAAGTAAGAATTCAAGATTGTATATCTCAATGCCTGGTATGGTTTAGTTGTTTATTTCCTTGTTTAATTTCTTTGGATTTTATGTTTATGTACCTAAAAAGATTAAATATTTGTTTGTTTAAACACAGTGATTAAGTGCTATGTTAAAGGACATCCCATCTTGAGTCTGTAATAACACGAGCTAAATGGCGTAGTTATTTTTACCTGTCAAGTGGTAACACTATGCTTATCATAAGAATTTCCACAACTACTGCTACAACTGCTCTACTACCACTAATACCAATAATAACACTAAACTAACAACATGGGGAAGATTAATTAATGGCATATGTTTGCAATTCTGAGGTCAGCTTTTTTTTTAAATTAGATTTAAATATACATGAGTATTTTGGAATGTAGGGTTAAATTTCTTTTGGCCTTATCACTTAATCATATCTGTGTAGACAAAAACCAATGAATGAACTATTGAGAGAGAAATTTTCTAACTCTCTAATAAAAACCAAGATGAGTCTTCTCTGCTATTTTTTTTTCTTTGTCAGAATTTTAGTGTTCTGCTTTTATAGCTAGGCAGTTTAGCCCTTCTGTTCTTATAGCTACAGGCAATTGGAAGTTCCTTATTTTTCCCTAAGAGAGGTAGAGATTCACAATATAAAGTCAGCATTTCCCTAAAAATCATCAACATCTGTTGCAGTCATAAGTAACTTGCCTTTGGAGTCTCCCCAGAACATCCTGCAGAGCTTTGCCTATACCCACTGCTTCAGCCAGAAAAATATAATAAATGCCTCGTAAGAGTGATGTAATGGTCTAAGGAAATAGAATACAGTTGAGAAAAGAAGGCATAAAGTTTGCGGTGCTATATATGACATAGGCATTGATTCTGCTTAAATTAGATGTACTGGGCCATTTGCCCATGTTCCCATTCTGTATGTGTTCTGTTTTCCCTGAAAGCCACAGAAGTACCATAGTATAAAAAAGAATAAGAAAAGTTAAGTCCAAAATGTCATCTTCTACATCTGAAAACTATGTTCACTTTATTGACTTCCCAAATTCTTAAATCAAGTCACATAGTCTTCAGTTCATGTTGACATTGTACATTTTTCTTTTCTATTACTTAGACCCTCAGAACCACAGGAGCTATAAAGTCTCATTTTACCAGCAACTTTCAGATAGTCAAGTGGCCAGACTACAGAATTTAATCCTGGGAGAATCATGCCGAGTTTTAGTCCCCGGCAGAGAAACCTGCTTCTACCTTTCCTGCCATTAACAGGCAGGCTGTGTTAGGATGATTTCTCCTTTATTGAATGTCACGTATAAACTGGCTAGTACTGAATCCCTCATTTGTCAAAGCCTAAGGGATACAGGTTTGCATGAGATACAGGTTTTCTAAGCATGAGAAATGACCATGAAACAAGAATTCACAATACTTTATAAGGTATATTAATCAAAGCTATTTTTAAAAAACAGAGATACACATTAAGGCTGGTATTTTGATTCTCTACCAAAAAAATGAAAAATAAAGCAAACCAAAAACAGGTATTTGGATTTTGGTTTATACTTATCACTGATCCCTAATGGTGAGGGTCAAAAGAAGGCCTTGTTGCTAAGAATGAAGTCTTCCCTCTCCTCTCCTCGTATGTCTCTTGGTAAAGAATAAAAGCAAAGCAAGATAACTCTGTGTATTCCTGGTGACAATCTTTTGTCTTCCCACCCCACTGCCCCAGTCCACAGCCTGAGGTGACCAGGTCCTACCTATCTATGGTCCAAGAAGCCTAGGATCAGAGTTCACTCTAATTCCCAATGGCATTGTACATCCACTTTCAGACTTTTGGCTCCCAACTGGAGTGTCCACTGGAACTCAAAATGGATCATAAACAATGTCTCCTATCTTTCTAACCTCTGTTTCCTATGCTTCCTTCACGTTGATCTAACTGAAATCTACTTACAGTAGTAGTTCTTAAACCTAACTCAATTTCCTAGAGAGGTGTTTGTTGGATTTTTTTTTGGGGGGGGGCCTTACTTTTTAAAAATAGACTTTATGTTTTAGAGCAGTATTTGGCTCAAAGCAAAATTGCATAGATGGTACAGAGATTTCCCATACACCCCCTGTCCCCACACATGCATGGTCTGCCCTTTATCAACATCCCAACCAGAGTGGTTTATTTTTTACAACTGGTAAACTGACATTGATGTATCTTTATCACCTAGAGTTCATAGTTTATATTAGAGTTCACTTTTAGTGTTGTACATTCTATGGGGTTAGAGGACAAATGTATAATGACATGTATCTTTCATTATTGTATCCTAGAGAGTAATTTTACTGCTCTATAAATCTTCTGTTTTCCCTCCCTCTCTCTTAACCCCTGGCAACCACAGATCTTTTCATTGTCTCCATTGTTTTGCCTTTTTCAGAATGTGTTATTGTTGGAATCATACAGTATGGTCTTCTCAGATTGGCTTCTTTCACTTAGTAATATGCACTTAAGTTTACTTTGTGTGTTTTCATAGCTTGATGGTTCGTTTCTTTTTAGTACTGAATAATATTCCATTGTCTGAAGGCACAACAGTTTATTTATCCATTCATCTACTGAAAGACATTGTGATTACATCTAAGTTTTGACAATATAAATGGAGCTGTTATAAACATCTGTATCAGGGTTTTGTGTTGATGTAATTTCAGTCTTTAGGTAAATACCAAGGAAGCCTATTGCTAGATCGCATGGTAAGAGTATGTTTATATGTAGTATATGGGAAGAGTATGTTTAGTTTTGCCAAACTGCCAAACTGTCTTCCAAAGTGGCTGTATCATTTTGCTTTCCCACCAGCAATGAATGAGAGTTCCTGTTGCTTCACATCCTCACCAGCACTTGATGTTGTCATTGTTTTGGATTTTGGCCATTCTAATAGCTTAGTGATATTTCACTGTCACTTTAATTTGCATTTCTCTGCTGACATACTGATATGAAGCTTCTTTTCATATGCTTATTTCTATCTATATATCTTCTTTGGTGAGGCAACTGTTAAGGTCTTTGGTCCATTTTTTAATTGGGTTGTTTGTATTCTTATTGTTGAATTTTAAGAGTTCTTTTTATATTTTAGATAAAAATCCTTTATCTTATATGTCTTTTGCAAATGTTTTCTTCCATTCTGTGGCTTTTCATTCTTTGACAGTGTCTTTCACAGAGCAGAAATTTTTAATTTTAATGAAGTCTGGATAATCAATTCTTTTTTTGATGGATAGTGCCTTTGTTGTTGCAACTAAAAAGTCATCACCAAACCCAAAGTCACTCATATTTTCCACCATATTATCTTCTATTTTTGGAGTTTTACATTTCACATTGATTTCTGAGTTAATTTTTGTGGACGATCCCAATTTTCTCAACACTATTTGTTGAAAAGACTATCTTTTCACCATTGCATTGTCTTTTCTTCTTTGTCAAAGATGTGCTGACTACATTTGCATGTTTTGCTTGCATTTTCATTCTTTTCTCTGGAATCCACCCCTACAGATTCTGATTTAATTGGTCAGAGATGGGGCCCAGCAGCAGTATTGCCTTTAAAGTTTCTGAGGAGGGTCAGGCATGATGGCTCACACCTGTAATCCCAGCAGTTTGGGAGGCTGAGATAGGAGGATTGCTTGAGGCCAGGAGTTAAAGACCAGCTGGGCAATACAGTAAGACCCCATCTCTACAAAAAATAAAAATAAAAAAAATTAGCCCGGGCGCGCTGGCATATACCTGTAGTCCTAGCTACTCAGGGGACTGAGGCAGGAGAATTGCTTGAGCAGAAGTTCTGAGCTGCAATGAGCTATGATTGTGCCACCGCACTCCTGCCCGGGTGAAAGAGTGAGACCCTGCCTCTAAAAATACATAAATGAATAAGTTTATGAGGAGATTCTAGTGCACAATCAGTGCTGAGAACCTCTGCTGTGTCTAATGGAAATCTGGCTCTTCCAAAAGGAGACAACTTCCTCTTTCAAAAGAGAGCTATTTCCTCTCCTCCTGGTTCCCAAATACCTGAGTCTGGAGGTGAGTTTTGGTTCTCTCTACTTTTCATTGCCACTTATCATCCATTCATCCTAACAGCACCACCGCTTAGTTTTTAACCTCTTGTCAGGCTTCACCATTCATTAAACTTCTTTGTTAAATCATCTGCAGAGCCTCACATCCCACTCCTTTTTTGCTCAGAACTTTGCATCCCAGTTCCTCACCACTCTCTCCAACCCTATTGCTATAGGTGATCTTCCAGGGGGCCTCTCAACTCCTTGACCTCCTGCCTCCTGGTGGCCTGATACTAAGCCTCTTGTGTCACATGGTCATGCCCCAGATAAGAGTGTATATACACAAATTGTTTTCAGAGACTTAGCATCCCCCTTACTTACACAGCACTGCTTTTTTACCAAAAAGAAAAGGTAATCAATTCACCACAAAAAGACCTGGGGAACTGAATCAACCCTAGAGATGGTGGTGTGAAACAAAGCACATTTCAGGACCAGACTATAAGCTAAACTCCACTGCTGTTACCCCAAGGTGTTAGAATTTTGATATATTAGACTCTTGAAATATCTAAATCTTTTGCCACAGATTAGATTTTTTTTTGGTATTACTAAATAAAGAATTAGATTATGATCCAATGTATTAAAAAGTGGTTTGACCTATCCTGCCCATTGTATCCTACACCATAAGGAAGGGTTTCTTTTTAGGCAATTAGTCACTTTTCCAATTAAAAGAAATGTGTTTCAATCATCATGTTCCATACAGGTAAAGGAAAAATGACTTTAATAATTGTACTTTGCATTTGTATAGCCACTTTTATCTCAGAAGCTCAAAGGACTAATTTAATTAAACTTCCAAATACTCCCATGAAGTACGTGTTATTATTTCCATTTGACAAAGGCATAAACGAAGTCACAGAACGATTAACTTACTTGCCTATAGTTACACAGTGAATTAGTAGGAGAGGTCAGAATAAATGCTGAAATCTCAGACAGATTGCCCCGTATAGTCTGGATCAACAATCTTTTGAGTATCTGTTTAATACAGATACTGCACTTTTTCTCAAAGCCTCATTAGCTTAACTCCTACTTGCGGTTGGAGCATTGGGGATTTTAATTCTTTATGAGTTCAGGAAATCTGAAGTATAGATTATTCAAAAATGTTTTATATTTTTATCCTTGTATCCCACTGTCTGGAATGGTATTAACTTGGGAAAAATTCTGGTGGTATTTTATTCACTTTTTACTCAAACACTTTATCAACATATTCTCTCTGTTTTATTTTTTTATTTTTGTATAATTAGGTAGCCTAATCCCAAGAAGCAAGGCTGTTTGCTTTTAATTAAGGAATGAATTGTGCATCAGAGTTTCATGGGAAATTTTTAGAATCTCTACCTAATCTTTTCTTAATGAAATGGATCTCATGGCTTCTCTGTTTGCATTACTCACAGTACATGCTGTACATGAATTTGAGGAGCATATTGAGCAAATGAACTTAAAATATACCAGGAAATATTCATTATCCAGGGGATGAATATTTAGAAATTTCCAAGAGCAAAAAAGTCCATCATTATATTAAATTACCATATAGAATTATCCTATCTTTGCCATAAGGAGGTTTCTTACCATTGTTTTCTAACTTTCCAAACAAGGAACTTAGAAGCCCTTTAAAAACATAAAATTTTTAGAAAAATCTATCCAATCTCAGCTAGTCACCTAATATTCTATAGATGTTGAAACCAATGAGGTGAAATGGATAAAATGAGAATACACTACTTCTTACCATTAAGTAATGTATTAGTCAGCTTGGGCTGCCAAAACAGAATACCATGGACTGTGTGTCTTAAAGAATAGAAATTTATTTTCTTACAGCTCTAGAAGCTATAGATGAAGGTGTCAACAAGGTTGGTTTCTGGAAAGACCTTCTTCCTAGCTTGCAGATGGCCACCTTCTTGCTATGTCCTCACGTGGCCTTTCCTCTATACCTGGGGGGAGAGAGAAATGTTTGTTGTCACTTCCTCATCTCATAAGGACACCAATCTCATTGGATTAGGGACCCACTCTTATGACCTCATTTAACCTTAATTACCTTCCTAAAATCCATCTCTCTAAATATAATCACATTGGGGGTTGGGGCTTCAACATATGAATTTTGAGAAGACACAATTAATTCCACAACAAGTACTTTCTATGTTATTCAATGAAGCAGAAGAAAAAGGCTCATGGCTATGCTTAGGAAGCTACATGCACAGGGATGATCCTACTCAGGAAGGGCATAAGTTCCCATTCTAAAAGCAGGCATGTACTTAAAGTTGAAAAGTCCCCATTTCCTTAAAAGGAGACAAGCTCCACAGTTCACTGCTAAATAATAATTTAAAAGTTCCACTTCTCCAACACTCTCCTCTCCCACTCACACCCATTCACCAACACAACTGCCACTCCAGGCCTAGACCACTTCATCTGAAGCCTACTCCATTGCTGAGTATGTTCAAAACACAGCCCCATTTCAACTTTCAAAAAGGAGTAAAATATCATGTGGCAGAAATTTCATTTGTATTGTAAATCAAAAGATCTGAAATTTAGTAGTAGCTTTGACATTCAAGAACACTATATAATCACAACAACTACACTTAACCTCTTTTCCCTCCAGCTCCACCTTCCAGATTCAAGAATATCTATGATTAAAAGATTACATTCACTTAAATATATGTATTTGAGAAACAGTGGTAAATTAAACTGGTAAATTATAGCCAGAATTATGATATCTTTCTTTTGCTTATCAGCAAATGGCCATGTATTTCAAATAGAGTGAACCATTAAGAACCATTCAGAAAAACGGAAGCATGCATGGAAATTAAGATTCAGTAATCAAAGTATGAGTGCCCTATTTAGGCCTGAATAACATGCAAAGCAAAAATCCCTTAAAAATCACTGGCAGTTTTTAAAATTTCTGCAGTTTAGTTCCACCAAAGCTAATAGTCTTTATGGCTTTGAATAATTTTAGAGGATCATTTGGTCATTCATAATGTATTCCTTTACAGAAATAGTTTCCCATTTATACTGCATTACCTATTCACTTTTATCTGTTGTTGTGCTATTTTGCAGCAGGTTTCAAACTGTATTATATATTAGTTTTTTGTAAGTTGTCTTCCTCCTATATTGTAAATTTCTTGAAAACTGCTATCAATTCTTCAATTAAATGTTTCCTGAGCAGTTGGTATAATGTCTGAGACATAGTATAGCTCAACATGTTATACTCAATATGTAAAAGATTTCTTCAAAATTTCAAATAATAATTTAATTTCCCTGGATGTCTGAAGTGTCTCTTCTTTTTTATGGAACTGCACGGAGAAATAGGCATGAGTTATAAAGTATTCAAATTACCACTCCTTTTTTAATAACATTTTTGTCCTTTAGAACTCCATATAATTCAGGTTAGTAACTCTCTAAATTAGAGATCTCCATTGGTTATTTGTAAAGCCTTTGGATTTATAAATCAGTATTCAAGCATAAAACATGACACTATATAGACAGGTGATACTTACTTGTTGATCACCTGGAATTCCAAGAAGTTGAGAAATGGATTATTGATGACCTGTGGAAGTGTTATTTAAGAGTAAATGTTTCCCATTTTCCTATCTATTAAAAGAATATCAGAAAGCGAAAGAAAAGCACAGCTATAGATGGGCCATCCTAAAAGGCATATACCAGTATGTTGTCACCAAAAAATTAAAACGAAATTCTGTCCGTTTCTTATTATAATACAAAATATCCAGGAGGACACTAGAATGTACAACTGACAGTCATTGTATGCTACAATAATCTGATTATGTTCCTACTAAAGTAGCCCAGATTAGTGGAGTGGTCGTAGATTATAACTGAAAGGAATTTTTTTTAAAAGTATATGTATATCCTCTTAAAAGTCCTGTTATAGACATATACTTTTAAACAGGACTTCTCATACATAAATACTGTGGTGGTAGGTGGTCTTCAGTCACATTCTGCATCGGCGAAAACGGGCCTCATCTAGGTCCCAGTGATGGCCTAAACCCATGACTCATGAGTGTGGCTTTAAGTTTAATAGTATCAGCGTTACATGGGAACTCGTTTTGAAGGCCAATTCTTGTGCCCTCAACCCAGATCTATGAAATCAAAAAAAAATCATGAAGCCTGGTCGTCTGTGTTTTCAAAGATGATTCAACTTAGGCCAAAATCTGAGAACCACTGGTCTAAACTCACAGAGTTAGTTGATGGTCAAGTCTTGGTTTCAGTGCTTTGAATCCCAACTTTGCTTCACATCCCTTTATTTTGTTCTTGATGCCATAAATGAATATTTTATTGACATTAATAATAGCTGTGGAAATAATGATAAACCTTCTGTCAAACTCTTTTCTTTCAACATCTACTTTCTTAGATAAATCTGTCTTGTGTGCCCTTATGCTTACTGTGATGCATATAAAGAGATCTGATTTCCAGTGGAGAGTTCTCGTCTCTCTTTTATTGAATTCTACACAAAATCATTTTCATGCATTTATTTTCATGCTGTCCTCTAACTCTCTCCAGCTCCCTCATTCCATTTCCGTCGCTTCCATTTTATTTCTTTCTCTCTGGCCTCTTTATATTAACCGTGATCATTGCTTATACCTGTGCTAGCCCAGCTTATCTTATTGAATGAATTTTAATGCCACGTTGTTTAGACAGAATCTGAAACTGCAAAGCAGATTTATAGTTCAGGGAACATCATCTGGAAAAGGCCCTAATTTATTTTCACAGTGAGGTAAAATTTAGATCTCTTGTGTCTGTAAAACCTCCTGGAAGCAACAACAATTATATTTCACAGGCCAGCAGCACAAATAATTTGAGCCGTACTCTAGATATCAGGTGCTCTTTTCTCACCTTTTCCCCCAGAAAGTATTTGAATATTTTGTTCTCTAAGATAAAGAAAAGGAAATTAAATTAGAGCATCACAAATATAACAAAATCAGAATGTCCTTCTACATCAGTAAGCTGTGTCCAGGACCAGGAAAATTTGACCAAGCTACTCTTTCCATCTCTCTAAATAAAACAGACACTTGGTTGCCCTCTAATATAAGTAAACAGCATGTTCTTTTTCGGAGAATTACTAATCCCCAGAAACTGTAACTATGGTTGTTTCTTGTTCTTTCCAAAGATGGCACAGAGAACAGAAACATAGCTGGAATTGCTCAGTGCTCACCTCTCTAACCAGCCTAGCTGAATCAGTCAGGCTGTCCCTGCACACTACTGCACCGTGTAAGCTCTGCTCGCTTTAGTCATGTTGACTTGTGCCACATACAGTCATGTATGTCAGAGGAAGGACATAGGATTCAGAGTCCCAGGACCTGCTGAGTTCAAGTGCTGGCTCTACCAGTCACTTGCAAGGGGACACTGCATAAGACACTTAAAAGCTCTGAAATTTAGTTTGCTCAGCTGTAAACTGGGAACCATTCCCCCTACACAATGAAGTTTTAGAATAAAATGAGAATCAGTGGTTCTCGAATAGAGTTAATTTTGACTTGTGTGGCATTGTTAAATGTCACTTGTGTGGCAGTGTTTGCAGGCATTTTTGATAATCATAACTGGAGGGTGGGAAGGATTGTCGGTCTAGTGATAGAGACCAAGGATGCTGCCCAGGACAATTCTCCAAAGCAAAGAACCATCCAGCCAGAAATTGTCAATAGGGTTGAGCTTGAAAAAACCCAGATGAGAACATATATGTGAAACGGTTTTGTAAATTGAAAGGACAGTTATTCAACAAATATGTACTGCTTGTCAAGCACTGTCTTGGGAACTAGGTGGTGTAGTTACTTTAAACCTAAATGCACAGAGATGAGACACTGAAGTTCAATAAGCTTCAATCAACACAAAAGGACTCCTAATCTCTTTGAGTTTCCGATGCTATGCCCAGTGTCTTCAATGTAGCATCAAGTGCTATACATATTTTTCTTGCTTACTTAACTGATTCAGTCAAAACAAATTATAAAAGTCTCTTGAAAGTTGCGCATTTTTATTCTATGTCAAAAGTACTTCTATGTTAGACACTACCATAGTCATTCTAGAGATAATAATCTGGTTTTCTATCTCTTCAACGGCACTTATAATAGTGATATGAATACAGTATCTATAGTCGATAAATATTCCAGAATCATTTGTATAAGGATAACACTAATTTTACTTGATCAGGAAAAAAAAAAGGATTAAGTAAAGTCTCAAAGTTCAATCATAATTAATAATAATAATAACTTACATGGACAAAGTACTTAAAATATACCAGGCATTTCCACTTAGTTTATTTAATCCTTACAACCAAACTTTGAGGTAATCACTCCCATTTTACATGTAAAGACACTGAGGCACAGAAAGAATAGGTAAATTTCCTAAAGTCATACATCCGATTAATGACAGAACTGGATTTGAACCTCAAAAAAGTTCAGCTCTAGAGTCCATGTGCTTTATCTACCACACTATTTATCACTGAAGCCTACAAGCAGCTAAATCCTTTTTATCTAGCAAAGCCACAGCTATGCAAGGCACACAGCACTGGTAGAATTAATAGACCAGCTCCATTCAGGAAAATATGAAAATGAACTAGTGCAAACCTGACTGAGAGTTGCCAGCCTGGAAAAGGTGCTGACACATTTGGGCCAGGTCATAATGCCCCCAGTGAAGTTGTAGCACTTCAAAATACTGGGTCCCTTTGGTTTTGATCAAACTGTTTAAATGACCGAGGACATGACCTTGTTGTTGCCAAACATATGTTCACCGCAGGTGACATTTCAGTAGCTTTCTGAAGGAGAAATTGTTGCTTTCACTTTGCTCCTATAAATTGTGCAAAATGGCCCATTACCTCTGGTCCCTGCAACGGGAAACTTCAAAGGCAAACTGAAAAGAGAAGGAGAACCACTCATCTGAATGGCAAGCTGCCAATGAGCAGACAATCTAATCCGACACTGTGCAGGATAAGGGAAGGACAGTGCTTCAGAGCCTCAAGAGCAGTCAGCAATAGCTTTGTCTGCATTCCCATTTTTCGTCTTTCACCTGCCAAATGTGATTGGATATGACGCAAATCCTTAACTATGAAGCAGGTTCTTTTCTTACAGAAACACCCGAACTTCTCTCCCTTGGCCTCCAATTCCCAGAAGCTCAGCTTAGTGTCCAGAACTTTAAAAATAACAAAACCAAAGAGAATAGTCCCCTGGAAAGGAAGCTCTGGGCTTCACTAAATCAGACGTTTTGCCTGTTAAAATAATTGAAAGTCCATTGTTTCATTCTGGCTATAAAATTTATTTAAAATCAAGTCCGTCTTTGAAAAAAGAAAATCTGCTGAGAGTACAGAAAAGAACTCAGATTTATTGATGCACAAGAATCCCATTTTAACAGTGTTTATGATATGGCTCGTTGACCAATCCTTCAAAACATAGCTATGAACAACAAAAAAAGCTTGCTACACATCACATAATTAGCCCATAAAACAGATGTTCATTTCCTCACACAATGTGAACATTTTTGAAAAATATCACTCTATTTCATTTAACTCTAACATTCTCAATGGTTGTGCATTTAATAGCATTGAAATAAAATTATACCCAAAATGTTAGCAAAGAAATGGAAACCATATATTATAGTGACCCCTATAAATGTTTTCAGCTTTGAAAGAGTCTGCATAAATGCAGAGACACATCTTAGCTTGCCAAAGTCACTCAAAGATTAAATTAAAATTTCTCCAGCCCTCAAGTTCATAATCATCAGTAAGAAACTAATAAATGTTTTGCCTAAGATTGCTTTGGCATTAAAAA
Source organism: Lemur catta (assembly GCF_020740605.2). Taxonomy (NCBI): domain Eukaryota; kingdom Metazoa; phylum Chordata; class Mammalia; order Primates; family Lemuridae; genus Lemur; species Lemur catta. The sequence goes on along the minus strand of NC_059130.1, from coordinate 5,243,166 downwards.
AAAAAGAAAAAAAGAAAAAAAGAAATTAATAAATGTGCATTATGGTGCCATGAAACTTTTGAACATTTTTACATAAACTAGCCTATACTTTTCTCCTCATAACCAGCATATGTGGTAGCTATGCAAGAATCATTTGTCCTGGTTCAAAACCGAGGGGCCACAGATGCAAGGATTTTTAAGTAACTCCCTAATAGTTTACAATTCTTACTGGTAGAAGCGAGACTTCTACACTTGGCTCTTGAGTGTCTGTTTAGTTACCGTCCTACTGGATCAGCCATTCCTTGGTCCCGTGTGATAAGGTTTTCACCTGCCAGCTAAGAGGTAAGCGCATTAAGTGCAATGAGTGTATAAAATTAAATTATTTCTATTTCAAAAGATTATCTTTTATTCTTCCTTTTTATGATAATATTCTTTTTTAAGTTAAAGAATGATGATAAAATGATGTTAGCAGTTTATATGTTTCAATGGCCTTTCTTCTTGGTATATTAGTTTGAACTCGCTCAGTTGTACAGATGTAAAACCTAACTCAAAATGGTTTAAGCTAAAATGAGAATTTATTGGTTCATGTGATTAAAAAACCATCCATTTTCATAGTTTCAGATGTTGCTATATCTCTGATTCAATTGATGTTTTTAGGTCATCATCCTTCTCCATCTCTTCTTGGCTCTGCTTTGTTTTTTAAAAGGCTTTATTCTCAGATTTGACATATGGCCTCATATGATTCAGGCTTACATCATTCTTACTTCTGATCCTGTTAGTGGAAAGAAAATTTCTTTCTTCCTAGTAGTTCCACAGAAGGCTTACCGGATGTGGATAGGCCAGTTATTGTGGCCAGAGGATGCAATGATCTGATTGTCTACCCCTAAGCCCAGGAATAGAGCCAGATTCTCATGAACAACATGAAAATGAGGAAGAGCTAGATACCATAAGAAAATCAGGGTGCTGTTACCAGAGAGAAAGCAAATAATTTTGAGTTAAGCAAAAACATCAGTTGTCTACAAGTCTTGCTAAAATAATATATTGACAATGCAATATGCTTCTTAACTTTCTAAAACAAAAAGTTATATCTCCTTCAAATCCCAAAAGCTACATAGGCCTAGGCAAAGAATGTATGAAGAATACGCTAAAAGCAATCACAGCAACAACAAAAATAAATAAATGGGACCTGTTCAAATTAAAAAACTTCTTCACAGCCAAAGAAACTATCACTAGGGCAAATAGACAATGTACAGAATGGGAGAAGCTATTCACATGTTACATCCAATAAAGGGCTGATAACTAGAATTTATATAGAACTCAGGAAAATCAGCAACAAAAAGTCAAACAATTCCATTAAAAAGTGGGCAAAGGACATGAACAGAAGTTTTTTAAAAGAAAATAGACTAATGACCAAGAAACATATGAAAAAATACTCAATATCTCTAAGCATCAGGGAAATGCAAATCAAAACCACAATGAGGTATCACTGCAAACTGGTACAACCTCTCTGGAAAGTAATATAGAGACATCTCAAAGAACTAAAAGTAAAACTACCATTTGATCCACCAATCCCACTACTAGGTATCTACCCAAAGGAAAAAAGAACATTATATAAAAAAGACATCTGCACTTGACTGTTTATAGCAGCACAATTCACAATTTCAAAGATGTGGAAACAACCCAAGTGCCCACCAATACATGAATGGGTTAATAAAATGTGGTATATGTATACTATGGAGTACTACTCAGCCATAAAAAATGATGAACTACCAATTGTATTCTCCTGGATGGAGGTGGAGCCCATTCTTCTAAGTGAAGTATCACAAGAATGGAAAAACAAACACCACATGTACTCACCATTAAATTGGTACTAATTGATCAACACTAATATGCACATATGAGAAGTAATATTCATAGGGTGTTGGGCAGGTGGGGGGGAGGAGGGGATGTGTAAATCCACACCTAATGGATGCTGAGTGTGCTACCTGGGGAATGGGCACACTTGTCATAGGTTTGACTCAGACTGTGCAAAGGCAATTTATGTAACCAAAGTGTTTGTACCCTAGTAATACTGGGAAAGGAAGGGGAGGGGAGGGGAGAAGAAGGGGAGGGGGACAGGAGAAGGAGGGGAGGTGAAGGGGAGGAGGAAGGAAGGAAGGAAGGAAGGAAGGAAGGAAGGAAGGAAGGAAGGAAGGAAGGAAGGAAGGAAGGAAGGAAAGGAAGGAAGGAAGGAAGGAAAGGAAGGAAGGAAGGAAGGAAGGAAGGAAGGAAGGAAGGAAGGAAGGAAGGAAGGAAGGAAGGAAGGAAGGAAGGAAGGAAGGAAGGAAGGAAAACAAAAAGAAAAGAAAAAAAAAAGAAAGATCCCAAAGCCTAGAAACCACTATACTATACTACATGGTCTAATAATGAGATAACTTTCAGGATGACTCCTAAGTAGTCACATAGGAATCTTTGGAAGTGTAAGCAGCTAACAAAATAATACAACAAGCTACTACTCAACTATTTAGACATTTCCAAGTCCAGCTTATCTTCACTAGTAGTCAACATGTCAATTAAACTCCCTCTCCCAGAATTTTGAAATACAAAGATAACCCAGCAACTAAAAACATTGTTGCACATGAGCTATATTTTAATTTATTCCTATCAAAGTTGAAAGAATAGAGGAGAGAGACATATTCAGCCATTATTCCAGCACTGCCTCCTAAGTCATATTATGCTATTATGCTTACATTGAGCAAAAAGGCTCCAATTAGAAACCTGGTACTATTTGAAACCTTCCTGTTCTCTGTGTTTGGTAAGTAAAAATGTATTAGAGTTATTAATTTCATGCTCTTTAAAAATGGAACAAAAAGACCATTTAAAAAAAAATAGTATTTGTAACTAAAATTTGGTCCCAAAAATTATGGGTAGATTAACCCTAGGTAAAGGGAGCAAAGTCATCATTCAAAACAATCTCATCATTTCTTCTGTGTTTTCCATAGGCTGCTTCAAGCTCTTGCATATCCCTAAAGAGAGCTGGCTTTGGATTACCAACCAGAGTTTCAAGGTGATTTGAAAAAGTCCAGTAGGATTCATTTCCTTAAAAATATACTTTCTGTTGACCATAGTGTCTTCACAATATCAAAATAAGAAATTTTTAAAATACACGCTTTACATAGAAGCACTAATATAAACAGAGTTAGTGGATCTCTTCCTGTGGATAACATAAATGAAGATTCTGCAAGTCTAGACTTCTCAATCCTCTGTTGCTTCTAAAGCTACTATTGGACTAATTCCACTCAATGCCAACTATTTAAATGACTACTTCCTAGACTCTAGTGACTCATTTCCTCTGCAGCCACTAGACATGTGACTTCTGTTACTATCACTTTACTAAAAATGCTTTCTTGGTGACCTCTTTCTGGACAAATTAAAGGACCTTTTCTCAATCCTCACTTCCTTGTCTTATTTTTTCACCGCATTTTTATTCTATTTTATGCAGACAATCAGTCCTGGTTCCCCCTTACATTTAGAATAGCTTCTTTAGAGATGCTTATTTCTCTTTTTTCCTAAATGTGGGTGGATAAGCTTAAAGAAGCTGATATTTTTCTAACATATGTTCTTATATTCAAGAGTACCTTGGAAAGTGCCCATGTAATAAATGGAATCTAATATTTGAATGGGAGGATCCAAATGTACGATATAGTTGTGTTGATTAGTTAACTATTTGGGGGTTCAACATAAGCCTTATTAACCTCTATTTCTTCCAGTTAAGTTTATAGGGACTGGAATTAGCTAAAAGATGTTTCCCCAGCTAGACAATAAGTTGCTCAAAACTAAAAATGAAATCCTGTTTTTTGTATTCCTAGCACCTAAGCGGCGTCTGGCCCAGAGAAGATAATAAAAAGCTTTAAAAAATAGCAAGTAGCACCAAATGTCTAGAGCATATGATATATGTTGGAGAATAATGAAAGTACTAAAAAGGTATGTGGGGGAATATTGATCTACATGCTAAGGATTTGGGATTTATTCCGTATATAATGGAGAGCTCTTGAGGGGTTTTGTACAGAACATAATGTAATGTAAATTATTTAATACATGTGAAAGCACTTAGGACTGTGTCTGTCATATAGTAAGCCCTCTATAATTACTTGCTACCATTATTATCATCATTTTTATCAGAGCCAAGTTTATTATTTCTTCTATAAGGATTCCTACATAATGTACTGATGCATTTTTATTTATGTTCATATTCAGATGCCCAAAAGTTTTAATTTGCTTTTGGTATTTTTAAAGCATTTTCTTTGCAAAAACAGATTGTAGGAAAGTTGTTCCCACTTTAGTCTCCTGCTCTAAAGGAAGTCTAGTTCCAAAGTCAACCACCTGCTTTAATCTCCAGAACTCACTGCAAGTTAAAAATCACTCAACTCCAGTCTATCACCAAACATGAAAAGTTTCAGGTTGAAAGAAGCTCCAGCATCTGCCTGGCACCACGGACCTCACAGCCTGAGTGAGTGTGGTGACTGTGTGCTTGAATGAAAAAGATGAGTCTGTGCATGTTTGTCCTGTGATCTTTGCAAAAATGAAGAGATGACCACAGAGGAGACCCAGCTAGGGAACTGCATAAATGAGCAGGCAGCTCTATGCAGACCACAAAAAATTAATCCAGCTTTGGAACAATTTTATTCTAGTTTGTATTCTTTGGGGATAACTTCCTCAGTAGCAGCTAAATGGAGATCCCTAAGCCTTGCCAAATATCCCATTTGAATTAGCATATATTTGCATATATTGACATACAGAAAGATGCACTGCTGGACTACCAAAAAGGTGTCCTTCCACACTTCCAGGTAGGTCGTTTTTTCTCGGTGACCATTTGGGCAATCGAGGCAGTGATCGTGCAGCAATAGTGGCCTCGGAGAACAGGATTCTCCTTCTTTTTCTGTGACTGAGTACCTGTGTTGCTCCAGGCAATTTACTCTTATGTTTCTAAAATTCCAATTTTTATTTACCACATCTTTCCAGGAGGTAGGCTGTTGATCTAAGTTATGGATTGGCAAATTACAGCCCAGAGGCCAAATCCTCCCACCATCTATTTTTATAAGCAAAGTTTATGTCCAGTCTATGGCTGCCTCCCTGCCATAGCAGAGTCAAATAATTATAACAGAGACCAATCATAGCCTAAAACATTTACTTTTGGGACCCTTTACAGATAGTGAATGCTGTTCCCTGATCTAAGTGAAAGTCAACAGAAAATTTCATTTTCTCATCTATTTTTTATGCTAATAACATCTACATATGTGTAAATTGAGAGGCCACTAATAAAAGTCATGCCTAGGGCAGTGTGTGCACAATTATTTGTTCTACTCTTAATAAGAATTAGAGCAAACAAATGACAAATTTGTGACAAATTGTTCTGATGTTCAAGCCATCAGAAAGTGCCATGTGAAACCAGTTTTTAGGACACGTGTGGGCACAGTCTGAATTGAAAACCCAAAGTGTCATTGTATTCTAAATAATTTTTTTGCACAATCCACTTGAAATAGGTTTGCTTGATGGGTCATTCTGGTGGGCTTTACAAAATGAGAGATGATTCAGCAACAATGTCTCCCCATTCCTCCTTGAATGATTCCTTGATTAATAGCTGAAGGTGTTAGTTGTATGAGCTCCATAGTAAATCCTATTTTAATTATATAAAAAGGAGCAATGTTAAATCATGCAATGAATAGGAAGGGACTTAAAGAACATTAGCCAGGCAATATATATAAAATAATTATAGGCTGATTCACATTTGCCTTGACAGTTGACTTTAAGTGTGTCTTTTCTTAGAATGTTAAGTAGAAAATGAAAGCAGCTATTCAGATTTTTTGCATTTTTAAAATGGGGTGTGTCTTTGGTTGTTTAGAAAATATCTTTACTCGGTTTGAGCTTTAAAGCATGTTAAATGGCCAAGTTTTCCTGCTTTATGTTCTCTTTGTGGAAGTTGTTCTTTTTTAATTCCTATCTTTTTTGTTCATCGACAACCCCTGTGCTTTTTCACTCATTAAAATTTATCATCTTGTTTTTCCAAACAATCTTGAACTTAACATTCTGTTTGAAGCCACACAGACTTGTATCTGATTCCCAACATTGTAACTTTGGGGAAGTTATTCAACCTCAACAAGTAATCCAAGGTTTCTATACCTGTCAAATTTGAATAATAATAGCTGTTACTTCATAGGGTGGTTGTGAAAGTCTATTTGCTGAATGTATGTATAGCCTCATATATGTCATACCCTTACAAACATCATTAGTCAACTCATCTTCCACGGAAGAATAGTAAGACTTTCTTTCTCCCCTCTTGCATCCATTGGTTTTTCAAAATTGTAGTATCATACTAATCATTCATTTCATGGAGTTCAGTCCCTTGTATCTCTCCAATGTTTACCTGGTATCTGTCCATCAAATCTTTTTTTGTTGAAATTTGTTCCTTTTAAATTCAGTTTACAAGAAAATCACGTGTCCCTTTCATAAAATGGAAATAAGAGTCATTCTCAGTGATACCCTACTGAAGTATCACTAATGAGATCCCAAAGATTTAAAATGGTGTGAGGCCAGCAGCCCATGAAATCCTAGTAGATCTCTGTTACTTCATCATTCTTGACAGTAACCTAAGTGGTGGTTAATTATTTTCTACTTTCCTGAATACATCAAATGTAAATCCACAGAATATATTAACCAAAGTCAATAAGCAGAGAGGAACGAACACTTAAAAGCCTTACATCTAGACAGGAAGGCCATTCTGACAATATGCATTTAATCATGTCTGTTATTTTAAAGGTCAGCATTACAGTTCAATTAGTAGTCTTATTTGTTAGATGCATTTTTCTTAATAGAATTATTCATCTTGGCTTTTAAAACATATTCAAGCCCCAATTAAATATATCTCTTGGAAGGAATTCCCATCCGATCTCTTGGTCTGACTTCAGGCTTCTCATTAAAGCTGTCACTTAATACCATTAAATCCTATTATCACTCAATCATCTCTAACTCTCTGCATAAATATGTAGGACAAATAAGATCTTTGCATAAATAGATAGATAAGGCTGGAAGAAATTATATTTACCGAAGTAAATACTGAGCTCTCTGGTTTCTTCTGCTCCAAAATAAATAAATAAATAACTTGCCAGCTCTCAAGAACTTAATCCCAAATGAGTCTAAGGTGATATTGAAGACCTTACTGTAAAAATTCTCTTTCTAATAAAAATTATTTTAGCAATGTAAAGCCATATAAGATTTAGTTTACTACTATTATTAGAATAGTCTGTAACAACCTATATTGCAACAGAAGGGCATGAAAAATACAAGGATTATATAAGAAACAGCTTTAAAATAGTAATGGAATAATAAGATTTAAGGAAAATAAATCAAATAACGTAAAGCAGACATGATAAAGGGTAGGCAATAGCATTTGTCAATATTTTCACCTTTCATATATTATAACAAAATAAGCAAAAGAAGATGAGCTTCAGGTAGGAAAGCTTGTTTCTCCCAAATTCCATGCAATGGAATCAAAATCTAAAATTCCATTTTGTATTAGTAAAACATCCAATAAAGTTAAAAACTAATGCTAAAGTCATAAAATATTTGAACTATTCAATGATCTCACACTAAACATCAATGCAGTAGCAATTCAAGATATTTATTTTCATAGAAAGAGAAATTGATTGTCTAACATAGTTTATTATAAGAACTGTACTTCCGTTATTTGCAGTGGTTAACCATTGGTCTTATTGAGGTTAGAGCCAAGAAATAAGAGCTGTTATGTGAGCCATTATCTTTAGAAGGTTCTACAACCTGATTACAACCAGACACTTCAAGGACCATGTCTTTATTTTTATCTGGAAGTAGCTATAAGGATTTTTATTGATTCAGAATTGATATGCACTCTTGTGAAAAGTAAAGAGGAAATTGTGAATTATACTATAGGCAATTGGTATTAAACTCTTACCTCTATTTTTTTAAAGAAATAAAATGTAGTTTAATTTTAAATATGCCAATAAAAGAAGACTAACACGCTTGAACTTTGGCTTTCCGAGACCAATGATTTCTTCACAAAATAGACCACATTATAAAATAAAAGTAAGCATGTGAAGTGAACGTGTGTTGGGGTAACAATCTATGGTACTAAATACCTATATGATCAGAAAAAACGAAAGTGTTTAAGGAGTAAGATAATTTATTAAACCTCTGAAAATATTTTACTTTGTGGATTTTTAAAAACTAACCCAACTCTCAGAACTATTTTTAAACTTCCTATGTCCGTGCATCCCCATGGAATTACCATTTCCTCTAAAATCTTTCCTAAACACACTATTAGGTCTTAAACTAACCACTTCCGAGTAACTGGTTTTTATCAGTCCAGTTATCATATTGGTTGGCAATGATTTACCTCAGCTAATTAGAAATATTATCAGTGCCACACTGAAAGAATTGGTGATAATGAAACCAAACTACCTGCCTAATGACACAATTTAGATCTCATCAGTAGACTGTGCATCTCAATTTATAAGGACTTTTACAAAGAGATGAAGGGCTGGAATGTGATCAGAGGCCTTCTCTTTCAGGCCTAAGTCTGCTTTAGTCCAAATAGAGAGTCAGAGGTGCTTTGACCTTACTGAGTTGTAAAGCAGAAAATAAATCAATCATTAGCCAACATTGACAGAAATAAAACAAGCACTTCCTCCTTGTAGCATTCAAACCATGTATTCATCATATTTTGACTACATCTACCACTTTTTAAATTGTGTTCTCATCATTTATTAGCATTCTTTTCCTCTCCTTTTGACCATTAATAGGTTTCTCAAGAGTAGGGACCTTATTTAACTAGGCTTTGAATCCACTCCAAAAATGTAGGCATCCATCAAAAGTTAATTTAAAGAGTGACTGCAACATGCTAATATCTACAGGTAAAACGGAGGAAAAAAAAAAAACACTAAGAACTAGGATAGATTAACCGGGGTTAAATAGGTACACAAATTAAGAGACATCTCTAAATTTTGTCCACCTTAGAGATAAATGGTCTTTGAGCCAAGCAGTCCTGAGATTGAGTGCCACCTGGTGGCCTTAGGGAGGAAAAAGCTTCTGAGTCTACCTTGCTTATATAGGTAAACTTCGGAAAAACTGGACCCAAAATTACAACTCAGACATAATAGAAGATTTTTTTTCTGCTTACATGTATGTTCCTGGTCCTTCTCAACACTGAGATGCAGGGATGCAGCTCTGGTTCCCCACACACTGGAGTGTCGTCCTGGTGGTGGAGCCTGAGTTGCCGTTTCCAGGGGCAGGCAGAGGAAGAGAGAAAGCATGGGTAGGAGGCACACTCATCCTTTGAAAAGCTCCATGCATAGCTTCTCTCACAAAACATGGAGGGAAATCAGCCACGAGGACCTATCTAAATGTGAGAGTCAGAGAACTGCAGTCCAACTATGTGCCAGCTAGGAGCCTGTTACTATTGAAGGAGAGAAAGGATTTGCAAGGTGGCAAAAAGACTCTGCCATCCTTAGTTTCTTTATTTGTAAAAATAAAGAATAATAACAGCTCAGGCTGGTGACTCTAGGATTAAGTAACAACAATCAACAAATGTATTAGGCATTAAGGATAATAGAAAATTAAAAATACAAAAATTTAGCTAGCATTTCTAGAAAAGCCCTTGGATTCTCAAAGGAGATTGGTAGGGGATAGTTTACATTTATTTAAGGAGTAAGAACTGCATTTTATTTTATTTTATTCTATATAGAGTTCTAGAGCTTTAGGTGATTCATAAACTTCACAGATTCTCTCAATTACCAAATAGTCATTGCACACTCACTGCGTGCTATAGTCACACAACATAGCAATGAACAAAACAGAAATCCTGCCTTCAAACAGATATTAATCAGGCACGGCAGGAGAAATTATACGGCCTAGTTATTTATGCTCTTTTGCCATCTCACCTTCTCAGGGAAATCAATTATTTTTTTTTTTTTTACACTACTCAGCTTATAAGTGTTAGGTAAGATAGCAAGGGACCTCCAACTCTCTTAGGGACAAATGCAGGTGTCTCACCTTGGTGCTGCCTCAAGCAATTGTCCCACCTGAGGAAGAAGGACAAAGGTGGGCCCTGGTCATGGTGCTGCCCCACCTTAACCCTGCCCCAAGCAACTGTCCCACTTGGGAGGAAGGAGGACGACTCTGCCAATCTGCAAAAGAACGCAGGGAATTCCCCAGCCCCTGGGCCAGGCAGCCCAGGTGTAGTAGGATCTGGAAAGTGACTAAGGCTAATTATCATGTTATTAACTGTCCATCAAAGTGGTTTAAGTAGTGGTGGTGACGTCTGAACCATGAGGAGAGCCCAATCTAGACACTAGAAAACAAGACCCCGACCATTACTAGGGCCTCTTGTTACAACGGAGGGCCTGTTCGTCATCTGTAGCAAATGTATCTTGTTCTTGCTCTGTAAACCATCTTGCCCTTCCTCGGTAAACTTCGTTTCATGCTTGCCTTGCTTTTGGTGTGTCTGGTCATTCTTCAGCCAAGAACAGAGAACAGACAACTGCCAAGCGGACATAAGAATAAGGAGATGAGGAAAACAAAAATTCTGCATTTTGAGTTGCTCAGATAATTTCTCCAATAATTAGGACATATTGGGATATAGGCTATTAAAAAAGGAAAACACAGCAGGCTATGAAGGCAATTAAAGGGGATCTGACCTAATCTAGGGGTGACTGAGGAATGCATTCCTTAGGAAAGGACTTGTAAAGTGCAGCATCAAGAATGACTCTGTGGTATCCAAGAGGCCGTGTGAGGAAGCCAGAGCGTTCCAGGCAGGGGAACTGATATGTACGGGCTTCCAAGGCTGGAAGAAACATAGGCACTGCCTAAATTGAAATAAAGCTAGTATGACTGGCAGGTATACAATGAGAGGAGAATAGTAGGATATAAATTAGGTAAAACAGATCATACAGAGACTAAAAATCCATACCAGGATTTTGGAACTTTATTTGAAAAGTAACTGGAATCCACAAAGGATTTTAAACAAAGGTATAGCATGATCATGTTTGTAATATTAAAAAGACCAGTCTAGCCATTGGCGAATAAATGAAAAAGAATGCAAAATAGATTCAATATGACCAATCGAGAGATGTTTGCTGAATTTTCGGCAAAAAACCATTTTGGATTGGATTAGTGTGGTAGAAAGAAGACGGAGAGAAGAAAACTGACTCAAAAGATATGCACAAAGTAGGCCAGGCGCGGTGGCTCACGCCTGTAATCCTAGCTCTGGGAGGCCGAGGCGAGTGGATCGCTCGAGGTCAGGAGTTCGAGACCAGCCTGAGCAAGAGTGAGACCTCGTCTCTACTAAAAATAGAAAGAAATTATCTGGCCAACTAAAAATATATATACAAAAAAAAAAAATTAGCCGGGCATGGTGGCTCATGCCTGTAGTCCCAGCTACTCGGGAGGCTGAGGCAGTAGGATCGCTTAAGCCCAGGAGTTTGAGGTTGCTGTGAGCTAGGCTGATGCCACGGCACTCACTCTAGCCCGGGTAACAAAATGAGACTCTGTCTCAAAAAAAAAAAAAAAAAAAAAAGATATGCACAAAGTAGAAGAGACAGGACATGATAACTGATTGAACAGAATGAGGATAGGAAAGTAGGTATGAGGGAGAGAAAGATTAAAGGTTAAGGAAATATCCCAGTGGTCCTGGCTTGAGCAATAAGTAGATAATTGACTCCTGATTTAGGAAACATAGAGAAAGAAATGCCTCAGAGGAAGATGAGTGTTTACAGGAAAAGTGTAGCATCTCAAACAAATTCCTGTTAGTGGCTTTTTTTCTCTCCTGGTGTAATACTATATGCTATTCTAATCTAATTAGAAGACTTTTATTTTAAATCAGATATATGCAAACATACCAGGATTAATCTTATGTACTATTTATCTTAGAATAATACTTGGACAGTATGGAAAAAGTAAATAACTTACTGACTAGCAAATGTAAAGCTCATGTTTTAGAGCTTGTTTTCCTTCTTTACAATGACCACTTTAAGAATCGCAGTAAAATTAGTTTGGATACTAAAATTCTGCAACAGTATAAAATAACCATATCACTTAGTATCTGGAATCCTCATCCTCCTTATCTAGAAAGGGATGGTTATAATCATTCCTATTTAATGGATTTGTAGTTAGAATTGAATGAGATAATCTGAGTTCTATCGCGTTGCAAATATTCAACAAATTAGCTGGTATTATGGTAATGTATTTATTGGTAAGAAAACTTTCTATCGAATTCAGAAATGTTACAATATTTTTAGACTAAAAATTCACTGTTTTTTATTTTGATATTCATAACAAACTATTATATTTACCTAATAATAATACTTTATCCTTTCACAGTAATTTTATCTTTCAAACTACTTGCATTTGCAATGGTTCATTTGTACCTCACCTTATCTATGAAAGATAATCATGGCAGGTATTATCATCCACATTTGTTAATAAGAAAACAGCCTCAAAGTGAACATCATAAATTTTAGAGCTATTGTATAGAGGAGACAGAATTATACACCAGGTCTTCTGATCCTCAGACCAACAGCAAAAATATAGTCTGCTGAGGGAAAAAATTGCCTTATGTGGGGAGAAAATTATTTGTTCATACAAATTATAAATTTCTTTCTCATTGTTCTTATAGTTTAATGGTGCACCTTTGCATTTCAAAAGAAGAGTCGGCAGTGAAATTTATGAATTATTTTATGCTAATTTTGGGAAAAAACCTAGAATTTTGTTTCAGAATTTATGATCCTATGTAAATCTGAATCTTGTCAGTGAGCTGTTGATTAAAGTTCATTTGAGAAGGAGAGAAATGTTTATAATACCCATAATGTTTTTGTGATTGTAGGTCATGAGAAGTGCATTCTTCCAGTAAATATTTATTGAACATCTATTTGGCAATAAACAGACAATATTTATGGGTTACTAGGTCAAACACTACAGATACAAGGACAAATTAGACCCAAACCATGACCTCAAAAAGATCATAATTCATAAAGGTAAAGAAATATATAGACAAACTATTGTAATGTGGTTTCTACGATCACATTTCTCTATTCTTTTTGCTGCCTGTCTCTTCTCCTGGACTGAGAGCTTCCTAAGTTATGATCACTTCCCAGGAGAGTTAAGAATGAAGCGGAGACATAAAGGAGCCCAGAACCAGACCTGTGCTCCAGGCAAAGGGAGCAGACTATGAAAAGGTGAGATTTAAAGCTCTATGTTGTTAGGGTGAAGAGAAAACTTTCTTTTCCCCCTTAGAAGGTTCACTGAAAAATCAACTCACCATAAACCAGATTAATAAGAGAAAAGTGGAATTTATTTTAAAATCGGTACACAAGAGCCCCCAGAAAATGAAGATTCAACTCCCCAACTGTGTTCAGAAGCTTATATGCCTTTTGGATAAAATGAGTTATGGGAGGGGGAAAAGAGAAATTCTGTTGAGGGACAGTAAAAGATTACTAGGGAGGATGAATGGGTGGAGAACAAAGATTTTAACTAGTAAAGAATTCCCTCAGGAATTTAAACGCATCTGAGAGATAGGACATTATCTTCTTAAAGAGTCTGTTCAGGTGAGGTCATATTTCTGGTCTTACGGGGGGAGAAGAAAAGAACAATTTTTCTCCTAGGTAGATCTGGATCTCAGGCAGATAAAGAAACTTCAATGATTTCGGGAGAGTTGATGGTGTGGGGGAAAGACCACAGACCTTGAGTCTTCTTTAATCAGTCCCACATGTCAGAATGCCATATTTTGGGGTAAAATATTTTTAATTTCCTTTGGTCCACACTTTGAATCTAAAAAGTTTCACATATTAAAAGCCAAGCAGATAGCTTCGCAGAAATTTGGGTTAGAGGTTGTTAGAGATAGACAAAGGAGTGAAAAAAAAAAAAGAGATAACTGGAAAAATAGCAAATTTAAACATATTGTCCCATATCTTCTTTAGTATGTCTCTTAGTTCTGCAAGTATCAGTTCAGTTAAACAGCTGTGTCCCATTCCAGGAGCTGATAGAGGAGCTTTCAAACAGAAGGAATATAAAGGTTAATATTTGGCATTGTTCATAAACCAGTTTTCTTAGAGTCTGTAGGACATCCAGCTGAGGGTTCTAGATGTTAAACTCAATGAAGCATCTTCAGTTAAAGTGGAAATAGGCAGTGGAAATCTGAGGGCTTTTCTTTTCTTTTCTTTTCTTTTTTTTTTATGCCTGGAGATTGTATGTCACAAGGTTTGTTTGCAGGGCCTCAAAATAAAGGCAATTTTATTGAGGCTAAGACAGAAAAATGGAAGAAAATTTTGAAATGTTATTTGTGTTGCCACCCAACGAGGTTTATTTGCTCGCTGCCAAAGAGCAAGCCAATATGCTGAGACAGCAGAGTTTATGGCAGAGAAAGAGTTTATTCCGAATAGCACTAAGCAAGGAGACGGGAGAAATTTCTCGAATCTGCCTCCCCAAGGAGGGAGATCAGGTTCTTGGGTGGGGGGTGACAAGACCAGTTGAGTCAATTCCTCACTATGGGCCACAGGTCTGGGTGAGTCAGCCGTTCCACTGGAATGTGGGACTTGGAAGATATCTTAGAAACTAGCCCTAGGTTTAAAAAAGGTGACATCATCTATGGAAAAAGCTAAGAATCTTTATTACCACCAGCTATGTGGCTCCAGAGTGGCAATTATAGAGAGGTAAACAGGCGGACAGTGGCTAATTATTATCATTATTTTTACCTAGGCCTGCACCTTATTTTTAGCTAAGCCCTTACCACATTTCTCACCTTGCACTCTTTTTTATTAATTTGTAAAGGCAGTTTCATTTGGAGTCTTATAACCACAAAAGAATTCAGAATTCAGTCCAAATTATGGGCAAGAAACAAAAACTCAAAAACAATGGACAAGGATGGAATCTAATATTAGGTCTTCCGAAACATAATTTTCTCTCTCTAGCTTGCCATTTTTACTAAAGATAAGTCATGGTAGGACAAATTTATTTGCAAAATAAATTTTAGTCTCATTATCCTTGGACTTATTATTTGCATAAAATGAATAATAATCATTATCCATATAGGCTTTTCTTTTGTAAAACCAGCTTTGCCGGAACTTTTTTCATAAGGAACCTCAGCTTAGACTTAAAAGCCAAGCCAAGGATTTAACTGTACCTATATGAATTGGGTAAATTTCTCTTTGTTTGAGGTCCCAGAATAACTTGAGTTTCCTGGACCTGTCAGAGAATGACATTCTTTATTATCATAGATCAGGAAATGTTATAGATGAGGTACCAGGGACGTTTTTTCTAGAGAGCTTTTCATGAGCCTTATAAAGTTAACCTAATTTGTCAAAGCAGTCTGGGTATATCTGAAAATATGCCATTTCAGCCAAAGCCTTGGTAAAATAACCATTGTCTTACACTGTGTCCTGTTATAAAAGAAAACAGATTCTTACTGAACTTATGCAAATAACTATACTGCTATAAAATAGGAATACTTATAAATAGTTTCCAAATTCTGGAGAAATAGAGAGAAAAATAAATGTTTCAGATTGCTTACAAAAAATATATTTTACCAATTTTTTTGTAAGCTATAAATAGCTCAAAAGAAGGAAAAGGATTTTTTCTTTTACTTCTGGGAAACAAAAAATAAAAAGAATCAGCAATGTTTTAACCAAAAAATTATAACAAAAATTAGTTCAGTCCCATGAAATTAATTTTTGTTTTGCTTGAGATTTGGTTAGTAATCCTCATGAACACATTAGCTTTTTAATTAAAGTCTTGAAAGTTTTCTTAATTCAAATCGTATGATCTCAAAAAGTTTTCAGAAACCTGTATTTAAAAATACCTGTCAGCCAGATGCAGTGGCTCACGCCTGTAATCCTCCCACTGTAATCCTCCCACTCTGGGAGGCCAAATGAGGTCAGGAGTTTGAGACTAGCCTGAGCAAAAGCGAGACCCCATCGCTACAAGAAATAGAAAATTGGCCCGACATGGTGATGTACACCTGTAGTCCCAGCTACTCAGGCAGGGGGATCACTTGAGCCCAGGAGTTGGAGGTTGCAGTGAGCTATGATGATACCACTCCACTGTAGCCCAGGTGACAGAGCAAGACTCTGTCAAAAAAGCAAAAGGTACAAAGTACATGACAGAGTCCTTTTTATATATTTTCTTGAAGAAGTAAATTTTGGACTGCAGCCAGTTGAAAATTGCTTTTTCTTCAAGAAAAGTCAAAATAAAATAATTGACAGAAAATATTAAAATAGTCACATTAAAGAGACAGTTAACAAAGAAATCTGATTATTCTTTGGCACATAACAATTTAACAGTATAACCATAATGGTTACTGAAAACATATACCAAGACATATAAGAGTTTTCAGAATCTGTTATAATTTTACAACACATATTAATAACATGTTTATGTCAATATAACCCAAAGAAAATTAAACATCATTTCATATTTGACGATGTTTCCTATATAGTTTTAACATACCAAATAAACTGAATGCATTTCTCTTAGACTTTCGGTACCTATTTTAGAAAAACTAGTTTGAAGTAAAAAAGACTGAATTTAGAATTTCGATTTTAGAATGTTTGTCAAATATCAAAAGTTTACAACACTTGTCACAACACAGGATCACAGGTTACTATAAAATAATAGGCATTCATTTAGTCAAAGTGATAATTCAAAGATTTTACAAGGCAAAAATGTCACTCTTTAATAGAGAGGAGACTCAGTTTCCCAAACAATCACAAGACCAAATAAAGAAAAACTGAAACTGAAAAACAAACTAATAAAGAAGCAAACTGAATCTCTCTCTCTCTCTCTCTCTCTCTCTCTCTCTCTCTACTTTTCTTGAGTTTACTCAGAAGGTGAACAAAAAGCTTTTATTATTGTTACCAAAAGTTCAGCACTTGTCCTCAGTGCTGCAGCAGAAGAGTAAGGACAAGTGGTTTGAGGAAGGAAAGAGAAGTTCATTACTTTGCCAGCAAATGAGGAAGTTAGCAGACTCCTGTCTTAAAGTACAAACATCCTGGCTCTGAGCAGAAATATAGAGCTTTTAAAGGGGATGGTTCTGATTAAAACCTTTAAAACCCATCTTGTCTTTGGCTAAAACAATCTCATGACCTCTGATCAATCCCATCTTCACTTAAGACAATGTCACATGACCTCCACCAGGACAAGTCCCTTGAGCCATTTCCTGTGGTATAAAGAACAAAGGACACTCCCCTGCACACTCCCCACCACCGGCCTGAGACAGGGATATAGGTTTTAGTTCTCAAAAAGTGTCAGTGGGTTTTGTAGAGACAGAAAACATTTTCACCCTTTTTCAGGCCATTCTCTCTGTTACATTATCTCTACTGAAATTACATTAAAATCTTGTTTAAAAGACAAAAACAAAGTTTATCTTTGCATTAGTATATTAAATGTGAGTGCTAGTTTTAATAAAAATCTTAGGAATAAATCTATTTAGTCTTAATCAATTTGATCATAAGGTAAGATTTCCATAACATTTTTCTAATATTTATAATTTACCCCCAACTTTTAGTTTTATGTATCATTTATTTAATTTAAAATAATTTATAAAACCTTTAAATTAGGCAAAATTATTTTCTATTTAACAAAAACATTTCTATTTCTTCTTATAACATTTTTTACCAAAAAAATTTAATTTTTACATAGTTTGTATATAGAATTGTTTTTCTTACATCTAGTCATTTTAATGACATAAATTATAATGTTAACTCTTAGTAACCCTTATTT
The DNA here is from genome assembly GCF_020740605.2 of Lemur catta. Taxonomy (NCBI): domain Eukaryota; kingdom Metazoa; phylum Chordata; class Mammalia; order Primates; family Lemuridae; genus Lemur; species Lemur catta. Next base: position 5,225,409 of record NC_059130.1, on the reverse strand, counting down.
TTAATGAAAAACTTAGAAACTTAAAGTGACTTTGAACTGTTATCAGTCCCCAATTTTTATTAGCACATCTGAATATATTTAGCTTTCCATATCATATAAAAATAAGATGTCAAAATATATAAACTTAAATTTAATTAGGAATTTAGTATCTTACTGTATTTATAAATGACTCGGATGTTTTATGATTATTTTCTTTAATTTAACATAACATGACTTCAAGATTTTAAATTACTTTGAAGAAGTTTGAAACTACCACATAGGTACCATCCCTAATGTCTTCCCTAGTCATCTTAGGTCCCAAGTAGCCATGTGGCAACAAAGGTGGCTACAAAGGGCAGAGTCTGTCTGTCCCCTCAATTTACATACCAGGTATAGAGCTCAGGAAAGAAGACAGGACGCTGAGAGTCCAAACCCTCTCATAACAGCCAGGAGGCAAAGCTGGGGCAGGGAAGAAGGGGCCGTGTTGAGCTTGGTTGTGCCTTGTAGCTGCTCGTCTAGGTACTAAGAACTTAGCCCCAGGCCTCGTCATGCCCGTCTATCCAGACGCCAGAATACAGAGGCTCAAAACCAAAAACATAAACTCACAGTCAAGTCTAGCAAGTACTTAAAATATTATAGAAGGAGAATAACCTGAAAACATGTAGACTTTAATAACAATTTTAAAATTAGTTTTGTTTACCAAAGATTACTAATGGTCATGTGAACTAACAGGCATTTATGTTAGTTTTTATTTTCCTGATAAATATTTGATTTAAGTGCTTATTATTTAAGTTATTAATTAGAGTCCCTTTTATATATTTTGGTAATGAAATATCACATGCACATAACATATAGACGCATAGACATACAGACACACAGAGACAGATCTTATACAATTTTAAGATTTTTCATTTGCCAGTTTTCAAATAGTTTCTCTCCCATTTTAGATTATTAATCTCCTGAATAAAACCAAGTAGAAAATTTATATCTCAAGGCACAGAACTTAGACCTATGCAAAGGTAAGATTTGTTATATAAACTTTGAGCCTTTGTTCTTTTTAATCATAAAAGTTTCTCGGTGTTTCGGGGCACAGAGGGAGATGTCCTTATAAATAGGGGTTTTATTATAGAGATAAATTTTTCTGACAGAGAGTTTTAAAATTACCAGCTAAATGTAGGCTGATTTAGTTTGATAGGTGATTTTTTTTTTAATTTATATTGTTTTTTAATTAGATTACTGGCTTTACAGTGGAGCCCTGACAGAAACATGGCCGAGAAAGCCTTCAGTTTTAGCTCTGGTACAGTTGGAAGGCAGAATACTTAGATTCCCCCAAGATCAAGGACTTGCTTTTTACACTGAGTCCCAGATCCTCCAAAAGAGAGAAACGCTACAGGACTAGACAGTAATGCTCTCATAGTGTGCCTCCCTATAAGGACATGTTCCTGAGGCTGGCAGACCACCCAGTGCTAATCAGAGCACTCTGTCTAGCCGTTACGCACATCAAGGTAAAAATTTTTCACAACATAAAGTAATTTCTGGTATTGCCAAAAGCTAAAGAGGTAATGGGATACAAAAAAGAGAGCAGAGTTTTATACCTGAGAGGAATCTGTCCATGACCTTTTTAGACTCCACAAGAAAAACATAAGATCCTACAAAAATAAGGGTGAGAGGTACGTTTTTCTGAGTTCTTTCAGGGGTCCGAGCCATTAGAAGTTCCCTCCAGGTATTTTTTTTTTTTCATGTGGTACAAAGATGGCAAAGAGATAGGAGGTGTAGGGAGGAGTAAAAGTAAATGGGAGCAGATTTTAGCTGGGACAAGCAGACAGTGTATTTTTTAAGGTCTTAGCTTCTCAGCTAACTACCTACTACAAAAGCCCCAAAGTCTTGTGCACCTCCCACAGGTAGAAGGAAACAGGAAATTAAAGGTTTTCTATAGAAAGGTAATGATAAGTAAATGGCAAAAGCCACACAATTATTAAACCAAAACAGAATCATTTCCTTGACCAGGAATTAAACCCAGGCTGCTAGGGTGAAAAACACAAAATTTTAACCACTAGGCCACAAAGTGCACTAGCTTTTACTTTTGTTCCCACTGGAGCAGTGTACACTGGATTTTTAACTTTTAGGTCAGATTTTGCTCTTTAATTTTGTCAAGAGAATTTTTAAGGCTAGCCACAACATTATGTGTCTTTCCATTAATCCAATTCTCTATTAATACAAATAAAGCAACTGTCTAGAATAAGAAATCTCTAAAATTCATTTTCAGACATTTAGGAGTCTTAATTTAAAGGCTCTGTCTTTCAGCCATCAATAATTCTCAGTGATGTATTTTTTCCAAAAGTGACTCAATCCAAGAAAGCCCAGGTGGTAATTTTCCAGGTTTAGAGTAGTAGCAAGAGGTGCTCCTGGAGAGGGCCTAGAAGAGGCAGTTCCTATGACCCTCAAAAACTCACCTCCAGAAATAGACCTAAGATAACAAAGATGATGGGACCTTTTAAAACGAAGATTCCTCTGAGAGCTTGACACATTCAGTATAAGATGTGAGCTGCTTAGAATCTTACGTGTCTTGGACTCCCAATCTTTTTGATCCTGAAAAAACACACCCCCTGAATTGGCGAAGACCAAGACGGAAAACTCCCACTTGGCCACAAAACAAGCTCTCAGGGACGTGAAACAACACGAGAGGGAAATCACATCCAGTTTTTACTTCAGGGACCTGCAGCAAAGTTTATCTCAATAGTCACGGGTCTAGTCAGAATCACGTTAACTGACTAGTCTGCAAGGCCAGCTTGAACAGTGGGCTTGTATGGGACTTAGGCCGATGTTCTGCTCTGTGATACCCCTCTTAATGACAGAACAACATAGAGAGACAATGACAAAGAAAAGCAACAAAAAAGACTATATCTCAGAGGAAGGGGATCAAAACAATATGAATATTCATAACACAAAGCACAAAAAAATACGCCAGAGACACTTTACCAAGACTAGTCATACAAAATGCTTTTCTCTCATTAATCTTAAATTTGGAAAGGACAGAGGAGATAGTGATTTCTTTCCTGTCTGTTCAACTGCAAACCAGAAAGGGAGAAATCAGAAGTCTGACTGGTTTTCAATATGTGAATGTTGGGGGAAGAAAAAAAAAGAAAGAAAGGAAGAAAAAGAAGTCTGACTAGTAAGGCACTCTCTCCCATTTTGCCAGCTTCCTCAGGACCTGGATTCCCTTCTCGGCAGCCTCCAGGAGGGTAGAGCAGCTTCCATGACCAATTTCACTGTGCCAAGCTGCTGTTTCACTGGAAAACCAACTCACAATAAAGCAGACGAACAAGAAAAAAAATTACCAAATTTATTTTAATATCTATACACGAGAACCCTCAGAAAATGAAGTTGCAACTCCCCAACGGTGTTCAGAAGCTTGTATGCCTTTCAGATAAAATGGTTTATGAAGGAGATAAAGAGGAATTCTGGTGAGAGGCAACAAAAGATTACTAGGGAGGATGAATGGATGGGGAACTAAAATTAACTGGTAAATCATTCTGTTTGGAATTTAAATGAGTCTGAGCAGTGGGACATTATCTTCTTAAAAGAGTCTGTTCCGGTGTGGTCACATTTCTAGTGTTATAGGGAGAAGAAAAGAACAATTTTTCTCCTAGGTAGGTATGAATCTTAGTCAGATAAATAAAGAAACTTCAACAATTTGGGGAGAGTTAATGGTGGTGGTGGGGTAGGAGGGAAGGTCAGAGAGAACTTGAGGCTTCTACCATCAGTCCAGCATAGCAAAATGCCAGTTTGGGGGTAAAATATTTCTAATTTCCTTCAACATCCTGTAGAAAGAGCTGTGATTAGGTCAGCATGCAGAGAAGGTAAGGCCTATGTTGGAGGTAGGAAACAGAGAGAACGACTTGGTAGGTGAGGCTTGAGGAAGGATGTCTAATTTTGAATATCCATTCAGCATGAGAAGAGGACCAGAGTTTGGGGAAAGATAAGGAGTTCAAATTTAGACACATATGTGCAATTTTCAGATGACACGTCATTGGATATATAGATCTTCAGTTCCAAAATTAAAGATTTTAAATCATTTGTGAATAAGTGGTAATCAATGTGATTTCCTAAGAAGAAGAAATGACTACTACTAGAGATGTGCTCCACATAAGGAAAAAAAAAAAAAAAACTCTTTTTTTTTTTTGACACCACCAATAATGTTGCTAGTCCTTGAAAAAATCTTATAATATTGTGTAAGGAAATAGAAATTTTGAAGTGCCAAAATGAAAAACAGATTTTGTTTGTGTACTACAATAGAAGGAAAAGTGATATGCTTCATCTCTGCTGCAATGGTTAAAGGAAGAATATGAAGTTTAAAAGAACCAGCTTTTACCTGAGAACACCACCACAAACACAATAAGTGAAAATGAGATTCTTTATGTACTTTTCATTTAAAATTTTAAAGGAGGGAGAGAATGGAGAAATAAGTTGTTATATGAGTATACTGCTGGTTCTTTAGGGCTTCTAAAATTCTGATATGCCTTTTTTCCTGTGTTTATAATAATTCTCATCAGAAATGTATCTTACAATAAATTAACATGATTCTTGAAGCTTCACTTAGAGGCATTCAGCTTGAATAGCTTTTCTCATAATTGTTCATGGAGACAATTTCCTTGATTATTTTATGAGAGTTTTAAAGCTATGCCAGAAGGATGGAAATAAAATGGAATCTATAGCTCTCATTCTCATATTTTAAAGCAAAGCAATGAAAATGCCATTGGAAGGACAACACAACAGGAAGTAAAAATATTAGATTTTTTAACTGGCCTAAACTTATCAGGCTTAACATTAGACCTGTTTTACTAGGTTAGTCTGGGAAGTATAATTCAATAAAACATGCCATATCTATATGAGCATAATCCCAAAGGATATTTAATCCTGGTCTCCACAGCATTAAAGCAAAAGAGAATCTCAAATGAATCAACAGAAACACTCGTGAGCACAGTTTTTTTGTTTGACCTTTTATAAGTACGTGAGCTGGAGGCACTTAGTCTCACTGGATCCAGAAACCATTCTGAACTGCTGCCAGAAAAAGTCCTAAAATAAATGTAAGAAACAACACATCATCTTGCATCAGCTCACTATTTTTTCTTCACTGAGCTCTCTTCTCCCTTCTCCCAGGGAATGATGTGTCAGGGTCCAATGGTTAGCATTAGAAATCATGTTCTTTTTCTCTACATATGGCTCATTACATTAATGTACATATAGTTACTGAAAGTTCTACACTTGTCACCAAGCCTGTATCAGAAAAATGGGGACAAGTGGTTGAGGAGAAGGAAACAGAAGTTTATTAATTTGCCAGCAAATAAGGAAGTTGGCAGACTCCCACCTCAAAGGACCAATGTCTTTCTTCTGAGCAGAAGCACAGAGCTTTTAAAGGTTCTAATTAATCCCATAATTCCATTTTTGGCTAAGACAATCTCATGACTTCTGCCTAGACTCATTCCATCTTCCACTAAGACATTCTTATGACCTTCACCCAAGCAATTCCCTGAGCCATCTCCTGTGGCACAAAGAACAAAGGATACTCTCCTGCCCCTCCCAACCACTAGCCTGAGGCAGAGATGTAGGTTTTAGTTTTCAAAAAGAGTGAGGAGTTTTGATGAGACAGAAAATATTTTTACCCTTTTTCAGGCCATTCTCCCTTTTATAGTATGATTTCCGCAAGGAAGATAAGTAAGAAAGAAAGGTGATGATGGATTATAAGAAAGAAAGAGCTATATACCAATTACATCCCTTGAGTTCTGCATCTCTGTGTGAGTCAGGAGAAAGTGGATGGTGATTTGTCCAACATGATTATGATGGGTTGAAATTTGGAATAGATGACATTTTTGATTTCTTCAAACTTTGAAAAAACTGTTGGGTTGGCAATCTAGTTCTTGGTTCTTGGTATGCTTTTGGCCAAAGAATGACCAGACACACCAAAAACAAGGTAAGCATGAAAACAAAGTTTATTGAGGAAGAACAAGATGGGTTTACAGAGGAAGAGCAAGATGTGTTCACCACAGATGATGAATAGGCCTCCTGTCATAACAAGAGGCCCTAATTGTCGTCTGGGGTCCTGTTTCATACTGTCCAGATTGGGCACTCTTTGTGGTTCAGACATCACCATAGAACCACTTTGAGGGACAGCTAACAACATGATAATTATTAGCCTTAGGTTAATCTAGGTCACTTTCCAGATACTACTGTGCCTGGGTTGTCTGGCCCAAGGGAATTCTCTGCATTCTTTTGCAGCTTAGTAGCGTATTCCTCTTTCCCCTAGGTGTGGCAATTGCTCAGGGCAGGATTAAGGTGGGGCAGCACCAAGATCGGGTGCCCACCCTTGTCCTTTTTCCCCAGGTGGGGCAATTGCTTGAATGATGAGGCACCTGCCTTTGTCCATAGGATAGCCAGAGGTCCCTCACTATCTACCTAACAAAACTACTATTCAAAGAAAAGTTGGCAGCATGGATTGAAGCATGGATGAAAGGTACAGCATTAAAAAGCTAGAATATTGATAATGATTTTAATAATTGAATGCCTGGAAATCAATCTCTACAAAGGACTATCAACAGTAATAGTATTGGCACTAGTAGTAATCACTAACAATTACTGACAACTTAGTCTGGCATGATTCAAAGCACTTTAAATGTATTATATAATTTGATCCATAAACCATCATAAGAAATGGATAATTTATCACCTTTATTTTACAAACAAAAAAAACAAGGCAAAAAAGTTAAGTAACTTCTCCAAGATCATACAGTTAACTGTTGAGAGAGCTACCCAGTGAAGTAGAGTATTCTTTAAAGAATAAAGGAAGTCCTCTATTTCAGATATATGGCAGAATAGCTGCCTTTAAAAACTCCTAACACAAAGCATTTGGAAATTACCTATAAAGTATAGCAATCACCATTTTGAACACATAGCTGAATTCACAAGAAACTAAGAGATAACCCAGAGGCAAAATAAAGGAGCAACTGAAAACATGAACAGTGAGCTTACTCTAAAAGCATGGCTAATCTAAGATAATTTACTGATCTTAGTAAAGTAGTCTTTGGTTTTCATGCCATTTATGAAACAAGAAGCAAGACCTTGTGTCTTACATAAGGTGAAGTGTTAGAAATGAACTAATTGGCTATCTTAGAGGTCTATAGCCTTAGTCAAACTGCAGGCAAGAAAAAATACTGTCAACAAAGGGGGAAAACAAGGAAATTTTAACTTTCATGTGGAATCTTCCAGTCACATCTGAGCAGGGATTTCTAATTTATACTATCTATGAGGTCCAGGAGAAAATTAACTTAAAGGGGTAGTATACTGAAGAATCAAACGCAAATACCATATTTTCAGAAGACTGGCACAAAAAACCAAGAACAACTGGGATACTTAAAGGAAAACATTTCCATGTTAGAATATGATATAACTACTTAAGGTTACAAAACACTTTAGGAACGTAAGATACCATCAGTGAAAGTCAGTAGTAACAGTCAATAGCATAATTAGGCATCCTATGACATTGGATAATGTAATTGTAAGATTTAGAATATAAAAGAAATATTTTTAAATATTTAAGCAAATTTAAAATAGAATAAAATTATGAGACCAATAAGATTTTTTAAAAGATAAAGCGTATTTTAAATAAGTGAATAGTACTTCTAGAAATGAAAATGTTATGATGAAAATAAAGATACAGATTAAAATCAATGTTCAGAATAAAAAACAGGTTATAAATAACTCAAAAGAAAACTTATGAATTAAAAGATATATATTAAAAAAGTACTGATAATACGGGCCAGAAAAACAATGAGCTGGAAGATAGAAGATATAGATGACAATGAGAAAGTCTAATATAGGTGTAATTTGATGTTGGAAGAAAATAAGAAAAAGAGATATTCACAAAGATAATGGTTATATTAGCTACTCAGTAATGAGAATACATAGGGGGCAAAAGAAGTGAAACACAAAAGAATATGTACTATGCAATTTCACTTATGTAAAGTTCAAAAATTGGCAAAACTCACCTTTGCTTATAGAATAGAATTCCAGACAGTGGTAACACTTGGGAATAGGTGATGAATAAAAGGGAACCTGAAGAAGACGTCTGGAGAGCTCTAAGTACTGTATTTCTGGATTTGTGGGCTAGTTGTATCAATATGTGTGGTTTGTAAAACTTCATCAAATTGCACACTTTTCAGTTGCAAATTATACTTCAATAAAATGTTTTTAAAAGGTTTAGAATTCTCCAGAATTGATGAAATACACATATCTGGCTGACCATGTTGGCTCCTGATTGGTCAGTTCCATGGTCACGTTAACTCCTGATTGGTTGGCTCCAAGTCTCAGGATCCTGCGGTGGTCATCGGTGTCATTTTGGGGAAGGGGAGGGCCCGCGCTGGGGAAACCAAAACTTAGGCCTATTCTAGGAAGCCTAGCCTGTCATGGAGTTACCTTTGCTCTTACAAATAAAAGAAAATTTTTACCTAGAAACATCATATAAAAACCAAAGAAGAAAAAGGTAAACAGAAGATCTTAAAGACATCTAAAGAAAAAAGATTATATTTAAAAGAATGTCAGTTCAATTAAAAGTATATTTAGCAACAGCAACAAGGGAAGCCAGAAAACAGTGAAATAGTATTCTCAAAGAGCTGAAAGAATATAATTGCCAACTTATAATTATGCACATCACAATCATCATTTAAGAGGGAAAATAAAATTTAAGATATTTACAAATAAAATCTGTAAGTGTTTATTATCCAAAAACCCTCACTAAGTGTAGTTTTTAAATGTTTCAAGAAACAATTTTCATTTTAAGGAAAAAGGAAAATTATCCCAAAAGAAAAATGTGATGAAAAAGGAAACAATATCACTTTAAACAATTTAACAGCAGATAATCAAACTATACAAACAAAGGCACATATAAAAATTGAAAACAAAGGAGCCATGTATGATGCAGTCAAATATCTGACATAAATGTAGTTAGCAGCCCAAAGAGAAATCAGAAAAAAATGAACGAGAAGGAACATTTGAAGAGATGATAGGTAAAAATTTTCCAGAACTTAGGAAAGACAACAATCCAGATGTTCAAGAAGCACTGGAAAATTTAACCACAATTAAAATAAATAAAATCACACTTAATCTTCTCATAGAAAAACTCCTAAAACAAAAGGAAAGAATCTGAAATAAGGCATAATATTTAAAAAGACATATTATTCAAAGGAACAAAAATCAATTTTACAACTGATTTCTCAAGAAAAATAATGCAATCCAATCAACAATGGAATAAAGTCTTTAAAGCACCAAGACAAATAACTACCAACTTACATTTCTATTCTCACAGAAAATATCCTTCCAAAATGAAGATGAAATAAAGATATTTTTAAACATAACAAAACAACAAAGAAAAATTCAAAGAATGTCATCAGTATACTGGCACAGAAAATATTAAAGGAGAGTTTACTATCAGTATCAAAATAATCCAGAAGTGGGAAGATGGCGGAGTGGAGGTGACCTCCTGGAATTGTGCTCCCAGAGAGGAAGGCGTGGATCTCCACCTGCCACAACGCTAGAGGATTGCTTCTCCACAGGAACGGCGGTGTGAACCCACGGAGAATCACCGTGGGACACGGGGAACAGGAAAAAACAGAGGCGAGTGAGAAATCAGACCGAGATAATTTGGAGAGTGCGGGACGGAAAACAGACAGCGGAGTGCGGGACGGCCGTGCCTGCCTCACCGGCGAGTGGGGCGGGTTCGGCCCCACAGCAGAGCGGCTTGATCTCCCCACTGACCCCCACATCCACTCGGTCAGGGATCTGGCTGAAATTGGTGCAGAATCACCGCGGGAGACGTGGAGCTCCGAGGACAGGTGACATAGGCGGGAGAGAGCTTGGACTCGGGCGGGTCTCCGTGGTGCCCTATCTCTGACAGGGACAGACGCGGACCTGCACCGAGGCGAGGGGCCGCGAGCGTGAAATATTAAAGCGGGACATTTTTGCTTTTTTTTTTTTTTTTTTTTTTTTTTCTTTCCCGTACGGCAGCTCTCCGGCTGGGGAGCCGCTGCGGGCCCTGGCGCCTGCCGAGCTCTGAACGCTCTCGCGTGGTCGCCATCTCGGTTCCCACAGCTAAGCGGAAAGGACCTTGGACTCTGGCAGGCCTCTGCGGTGCCAGTACCCTATCTCTTAAAGGGACAGACGCGGACCGGCACCGAGGCGAGGGGCCGCGAGCGTGAAATATTAAAGCGGGACATTTTTGCTTTCCTCTTCCCGTACGGCAGCTCTCCGGCTGGGGAGCCGCTGCGGGCCCTGGCGCCTGCCGAGCTCTGAACGCTCTCGCGTGGTCGCCATCTTGGTTCCCACAGCTAAGCGGAAAGGACCTTGGACTCTGGCAGGCCTCTGCGGTGCCAGTACCCTATCTCTTAAAGGGACAGACGCGGACCGGCACCGAGGCGAGGGGCCGCGAGCGTGAAATATTAAAGCGGGACATTTTTGCTTTCCTCTTCCCGTACGGCAGCTCTCCGGCTGGGGAGCCGCTGTGGGCCCTGGCGCCTGCCGAGCTCTGAACGCTTTCCCCTGGCGCCTGCGACCGACAGACGCGCGGTGGCCATCTCGGTTCCCACAGCTAAGCGGAAAGGACCTTGAACTCTGGCAGGCCTCCGCGGTGCCGGAGCCCTATCTCTTAAAGGGACAGACGCGGACCTGCACCGAGGCGAGGGGCCCCGAGCCTGAAATATTAAAGTGGGATTTTTTTTTTTTCTTTTTTTTCTTTTTATCTCTCTCTTTCTTTCTTTCTTTCTTTCTCTTTTCTTTCTTGTTTTCTCTTTCTTCTTCTTGTTATTCATATTGTTTCTCTCCTTTTTTTTTTTTTTCTTTTCTTTTTTCCTTTCTTTTTCTTTTCTTCTTTCCGGTGTCCCTCCAGCCCAGGAGCTACTGTAAACTCCTGAGTGCTCCAGACCCCCAGCTGTGATTCCTATCGGACCCTGAAAATTACCCCCCAGCGCCAGTGATCTGCGGGTGGGCAGGAACAATTGTGCGGGCCAAGGTCTAATTGCTGCAGAGCCATAGGGTGCCAGGCGACTCCTCAGGAGGCTCCATCCCCTGATCCATAGACCCTCTCCAGGTCCCCTTCCCAGGTGTGAACACTGAGTGCTTCCCTAAACGCAAGAGCGTGGAGCCCGGACCTTGGGAACACTGGGACAGTGTAGACCTTTGCCCGTGGGAGCTGCAGCAGCTGGGGCACTGAGGGAGTGAGGGCACCGCCTCCTCCGCCGAGCCAGTGTCTTTCCTGCTGAAGGAGACAGAAACCACACATCCAGAGGAAGAACCAAAAAGCCAGGGGGAGGGAAAAAAAAAAAAAAAAGAGAGAGGGAGAAGAGGCTTTCTGCTTGCAAATCGTGTGAATCCTGCCTACTAACTGAAAGTCCGCAACACAATGATTTAACTTGCCAAACTGGTCTTAGGTCAAGCCAACCCTCTGGGGGTGGACCCATCAGAAGCAGTCCCCCAACTGAGATAGAAAAAAGAAACTCTAAACAGCACACAACAGTCTCCCCCTATAGATAAAGGAAGCAACATTCCTAGACTGTTCCATAGCCTAAGAACAGAGTACAAGACGTGCTGTTAACTAGACTAAAGCTGTGAGAAAAGATCTAACGATAGAGCCAGATGGGAAGGGCTCAGCGGAAAAATATGGGGAGCACAAAAAACCAAACGGAAACCTCGCCCCCAAAGAGAAATACCAACTCTCCTCCAATTGGCACAAGCCAGTTTCAGAATACCAATATGTTACCAGAAGAATTTCAGTCTTGGGTTATGAATAAGCTGAATGATATACAAGAAAAAATTGATATCCACCGCAAAGAAACCGCAAAAAAATTCCAGGATTTGGAAGAAAAATTCACTAAAGAAATAGACGTATTGAAAAAAAACCAAACTGAACTCCTAGAAATGAGGGATTTATTCAGGGAGCTACAAAACACAGTGGAAAGTCTCAAGAACAGGGTAGATCAAATAGAAGACAGAATCTCAGAAATCGAAGATAACTCTTTCCAATTAAATAAGACAGTCACAGAGATAGAGCAAAGAAATAAGAAAAAAGACCAGAGTCTTCAAGAAATGTGGGATTATGTGAAGAAACCTAACGTGAGAGTTATAGGCATCCCTGAAGGTGAAGAAGATAATAAGCAAGGGCTGGATAAACTATTTGAAGACATAATAGAAGAAAATTTCCCAGGCCTTGCTAAAACTTTAGATATACAGGTTCAAGAAGCTCAAAGAACCCCTGGTAGATTCATAGCAAATAGGAAAACACCACGCCACGTAGTCGTCAGACTGACCAAAATATCCACTAAAGAGACCCTTCTTCGAGCTGTAAGGAGAAAGAAACAAGTAACATACAAAGGGAGGCCCATTAGAATTACGCCAGATTTCTCAACTGAAACTTTACAAGCAAGAAGAAGTTGGGGCCCCATTCTCACTCTTCTGAAACAGAATAATGCCCAGCCTAGAATCTTGTACCCAGCTAAGCTAAGCTTTCTATATGAAGGAGAAATTAAGACATTCTCAGATAAACAAGGACTGAGGGAATTCACCAAGACAAGGCCACCCCTCCAAGAAGTACTCAAAAGAGAGTTACACATGGATCATCACAACAAAGACCCACGAATGTAAAACCACCCAAGAGCTAAAGATCAAATTCTAGCCACCACAATGGCTCAAGAGAGAAAACATAGCAATGAAGTTCTACCCAATAAGATAAACAGAAATCTATCCCAATTATCAGTTCTCTCACTAAATGTCAATGGCCTGAATTCCCCACTCAAGAGACATAGACTGGGCCAATGGATAAAAAAACACAAACCAAGTGTCTGCTGCCTTCAGGAAACTCACTTAACCGGCAAAGATGCATTTAGACTGAAAATAAAAGGATGGAACCTGATATTTCAAGCAAATGGTAGCCAAAAGAAAGCTGGTGTGGCAGTTTTAATTTCCAATAACTTAGTCTTCAAACCAACAAAAGTAATAAAAGACAAAGACGGTTACTACATACTGGTGAAAGGCACAATTCAACAAGAAGACATAACCATACTTAATATATATGCACCCAATCTAGGTGCACCCAGATTCATAAAGCAAATCCTACTCGATCTAAATCAAATCATAGGCAACAACACTTTAATAGTTGGAGATTTTAATACCCCACTGACAGCACAGGACAGATCCTCCAAGCAGAAAATAAGTAAAGACATAGTAGACTTAAACAGAATGCTAGAACAAATGGGCCTGACTGACATCTACAGGACATTCTACCCGAAAACCACTGAATATACATTCTTCTCATCAGCTCACGGGACATTCTCTAAGATTGACCATATCCTAGGTCATAAAGCAAGTCTTAAAAAAATTAAAAAAATAGAAATCATACCCTGCATCTTCTCAGATCACAATGGAATAAAAATAATAATGAACCTTAACAGGAACTCTCATTCCTACGCAAAGTCATGGAAGCTAAACAACCTTCTCCTGAATAACAATTTTGTAAAGGAAGAAATTAAGTCAGAAATCAAAACATTCTTTGAATTAAATGACAAAGGTGACACAACTTATCAAAATCTATGGGATGCAGCTAAAGCAGTCCTGAGAGGAAAATTCATTTCCATAAATGCCTATTTCAAAAAGACAGACAATTTACAACTAGACAACTTAATGAATAGACTCAAAGAGCTGGAGAAAGAAGAACAGACTGACCCCAAACCCAGCAGAAGGCGAGAAATTATTAAGATCAAATCAGAATTAAATGAAAAAGACAACAAAAATACTATAAGGGAAATTAATAAAACAAAAAGTTGGTTCTTTGAAAAGATAAATAAAATAGACACACCACTGGCTAGACTAACCAAGAGCAGAAAAGAAAAATCTTTAATAACTTCCATCAGGAACATGAAAGGAGAAATCACAACCGAAGCCACAGAGATACGTGACATTATCTATGAATATTACAAAAATCTTTATGCACACAAATTGGAGAATGAGGAGGAAATGGACAAATTTTTAGAATCACACAGCCTTCCCAAGCTCAATCAGGAAGAAATAGAATTCCTGAATAGACCAATATCAACAACTGAAATTGAAACAGCAATAAAAAACCTTCCCAAAAAGAAAAGCCCTGGTCCAGATGGGTTCACACCTGAATTTTACCATACATACAAAGATGAACTGGTGCCCATCCTACATAAACTATTCTTCAATATTGAGAAGGATGGAATTCTCCCCAACACATTCTACCACGCCAATATTACATTAATACCAAAACCAGGAAAGGATGCAACAAAAAAAGAAAACTACAGACCAATTTCTCTCATGAACGTAGACGCAAAAATCCTCAATAAAATCCTAGCAAATCGTATCCAAGTGCTGATTAAAAAAATAATTCATCATGACCAAGTAGGCTTCATCCCAGAGATGCAGGGGTGGTTTAACATACGAAAATCTATAAATGTAATTAACCACGTAAATAGAAGCAAAAATAAAGACCATATGATCCTCTCAATAGATGCAGAAAAAGCATTTGACAAAATTCAACACCCTTTTATGATAAAAACACTTAACAACATAGGCATAAATGGGACCTACCTAAAAATAATACAAGCCATATATGACAAACCCACAGCCAACATCATACTGAATGGGGAAAAACTGAAAGCATTCCCACTCAGAACTGGAACCAGACAAGGCTGCCCACTGTCCCCATTACTTTTCAACATAGTATTGGAAGTCCTTGCGAGAGCTATCAGACAAGAGAGCAGAATCAAAGGTGTCCAAATAGGGACAGAAGAGATCAAACTCTCACTCTTTGCTGATGACATGATGTTGTATCTGGAAAACCCCAAGGACTCAACCAAGAGACTCCTGGAATTAATTAACGAATTCAGTAATGTCTCAGGTTACAAAGTCAATACACACAAATCAGAGGCATTCATATATGCCAATACCATTCAATCGGAGAACCAAATTAAGGACTCAATACCTTTCAAAATAGCAACAAAGAAAATAAAATATCTAGGAATATATTTAACTAAAGAGGTAAAGGACCTCTATAAAGAGAACTATGAAACGCTAAGGAAGGAAATTGCAGAACACGTAAATAAGTGGAAATCCATACCATGCTCATGGATTGGAAGAATTAACATCGTTAAAATGTCTATACTACCCAAAGTAATCTATAGATTCAATGCAATTCCTATTAAAATACCAACATCATTTTTCACAGATTTAGAAAAAATAATTATACACTTTGTATGGAATCAGAGAAGACCCCGTATAGCAAAAGCAATCTTAAGCAATAAAAACAAAATGGGAGGTATTGATTTGCCAGACTTCAAACTATACTACAAAGCTGTGGTTCTTAAAACTGCTTGGTATTGGCACAAGGGCAGGGACACAGACCAGTGGAACAGAACAGAAAACCCAAATATAAAATCATCCTCATATAACTATCTAATCTTTGACAAAATAGACAAAAACATACTCTGGGGACAAGAGTCCCTATTCAATAAATGGTGCTGGGAAAACTGGATAGCCACATGTAGAAGACTGAAACAGGACCCACAGATTTCACCTCTCACAAAAATTAAATCACGGTGGATAACAGATTTAAACCTTAAATGGGAAACAATTAGAATTCTAGAAGAAAATGTAGGAAAGACTCTTACAGACATTGGTCTAGGCAAAGAATTTATGAAGAAAACCCCTAAGGCAATCGCAGCAACAACAAAAATAAACGACTGGGACCTGATTAAATTAAAAAGCTTCTGCACAGCCAAAGAAATAGTCATGAAAATAAACAGACAGCCTACAGAATGGGAAAAAATTTTCGCATACTACACATCAGATAAAAGACTGATAACAAGAATCTATTTAGAACTCAGGAAAATCAGCAGGAAAAAATCAAACAATCCTATCAAAAAATGGGCAAAGGACATGAATAGAAATTTTTCAAAAGAAGACATAAGAATGGCCAAAAAACATATCAAAAAATGCTCAACATCCCTAATCATCAGGGAAATGCAAATCAAAACCACAATGAGATACCACTTAACTCCGGTGAGAATGGCCTTTATCAAAAAATCCCAAAACAACACATGTTGGCGTGGATGCGGAGAGACAGGAACACTCATACACTGCTGGTGGGAATGCAAACTAGTGCAACCCCTATGGAAAGCAATATGGAGATACCTTAAACAGATTCAAGTAGACCTACCATTTGATCCAGCAATCCCATTATTGGGCATATACCCAGAAGAACAAAAGTCATTCTTTAACAAAAACACCTGTACCCGAATGTTTATAGCAGCACAATTTACAATCGCAAGGATGTGGAAACAACCCAAGTGCCCATCAATCCACGAATGGATTAGTAAACTGTGGTATATGTATACCATGGAGTACTACTCAGCTATAAGAAATAACAATGATACGACATCTCTTTGGTTCTCCTGGAGAGAGCTGGAACCCATTATACTAAGTGAAGTATCCAAAGAATGGAAAAACAAGCATCACATGTACTCACCAGAAAACTGGTTTCCCTGATCATCACCTAAATGTACATCAGGGAAGGATACCAATTGGATATCAGACTGGGATGGGGGGTGGGGGGAGGGGATGGGTGTATGCCTACATGATGAGTGCGTTGCACACCCTCTGGGGAATGGTCATGCTTGAAGGTGCAGACCCGGGGAGGTGGGGGGGGGGAGGGGATGGAGGTATGACTACATGATGAGTGCCAGGTGCACTGTCGGGAGAATGAGAACGGACGCGCTTGGGACTCTGACTCGGGGGGATGGGTGGGACATGGAAAATGTATATAACCTAAACTTATGTACCCCCATGATGAGCTGAAATAAAAAAAATATATAAAAAAAAAATAAAAAAAAAAAAAAAAAAAAAAAAAAAAAAAAAAAAATAATCCAAGGTGGAAACTCAGAGACATCAGAGGGAATAAAGAGTAATAGAATGGGTAAATATGTAAATAAATATAAATTAATATTTATAATATAAATCAATAATGTACAAAAAGATAGAGTTTACTTGATTGAAGCCCTGGATGTCATTTGTTGGCAGCTCTCATTTCTAAGGTAATTAACCATTATCTGTGATATCTTAATGGCCCACAAAAGTCCTATTCTACACCGTATGAGAACCAGAAATTTAATATGGTGAGTACTGTTTTTGTCTGGACTCTTTTGCTGCCATATTCCTTCTGTAGACAAGCCCTCTAAGTTGTTCATCATGGCTTGAACCACACCCAAAATCTCTGTAAAAGGAGTTTGGGTTTTGCTGCTTGGTACTCGAACTTGTTAAATGACTATATCCCTCAGATAATACCTCATTCCAGCACCAGCAGAGCACAAATGCCCCATTGTGCTTCATAGGTAATGTCATACAAATATGACACTTTAACTTGGTTCTGGGAGAATGATCCTACCCATGCCCATGTCATTTACTAATTTTATTTTGAGATATAATCAAAGTCTAGGTTTTTTTTTTTTTTTTTTTTTTTTTGAGACAGAGTCTCGCTCTGTTGCCCGGGCTAGAGTGCTGTGGCATCAAGCTCACAGCAACCTCAAACTCCTAGACTTAAGCAATCCTTCTGCCTTAGCCTCCCAAGTAGCGGGGACTACAGGCATGCGCCACCAGGCCCAGCTAATTTTTTTCTATATATATAATTTTAGCTGTCCAGATCATTTTTTTCTATTTTTAGTAGAGATGGGGTCTCACTCTTGCTCAGGCTGGTCTCGAACTCCTGACCTCAAGCAATCCTCCCACCCCAGCCTCCCAGAGTGCTAGGATTACAGGCGTGAGCCACTGCGCCCAGCCAAAGTCTAGGTTTTAAGAAATGTATTCAGGCCAAAATTTATATAATTCTAGAAAGAGAAGAATTTTTTATGATTCTTTGCCTTTAAAGATGATTTGTAAACACAGGAAACCTAAAATTTTACATAGAGAAATTCACTTTTAGGTATATAGCTGCATTTTCAATATAGATTTGACGTTATGTTACTAGATGCTTTTAGTAACACATCTGTAACAAGAGTCTGAAAAGGTTGATATAAATATATTCCAAATTAAATTGCCATGCTTGAGGAAACATTTAATTCAGAATATTTAGAAATACAGTAGTCCTGCCTTATCTGCTGCAGATACATTGCAAGACCCCAAGTCTATGCTTGAAACCACAGATACAACAAACCCTATAGGTACTAGGAAAAATTTCTTTTTCCGTCTTCATAATTTCACAGATAGATTCATTCTTACCATAGATCTTATCCTCAGTATATGATTGTTTTTTTCCTTATTAAGTGGAGAATTTTCACTTTTTGACTTAAAGGAAGCACTTATGGCTTCTCTTTGGCATATCCAAATTGCCAGCATCACTACTTTTGCACTTTGGAGCCATTATTAAGTAACAGAAAGGTTACTCGAGCACAAGCGCTGTGATACCATGACAATTGGTCTGATAACCAAGCCCACTACTTAGTGAATAATGAGTAAGTAGCATCGACAGGGAGACATCCTGGACAAAGGGATAATTCACAACTTGGGCAGATCAGAGCAGGATGGGGTGCAATTTCATCACGTTACTCAGAACAGTGTGCAATTTAAAACATGAATTGTTTATTGCTGGAATTTTTCTTTCAATATTTTTGGACCAATATTTTTGGACCATGGTTTGACCTCAGGCAACTGAAACCACTGAAAGTGAAACTGCAGATAAAGGGGACTTCTGCATATCATCTATTGTACATCTTTTTATGTATTCTTTGAAGTAAATGTATACATTATAAATATATGTTATATTATATGTTATATACACGAAAACTCTCATGTACACATGCATCCACACATATAAAAAGTAATCTGAGTAAAATATTTCATACCAAAATAGGTGTCATAAAATTATTAATCCAAATCAGTTTAATGAATGATAAATAGGTAATGCCATTTAAAAAATGAAATATACACTTATAAGACCAATATAATTAGTGGCAATTACTGCCTATGTTTTTCTTCTCTTACAGCTTTTAACACTATTGAGACATTAATGTATTTACTCTTAAGCAGCATTGCTACTGTGTGATGAGTGAGAGGTATAGTCTCTCTCTATGTAAGGGGATAGAAATGTCTAACAAAGTTCTTCAGAAATATGTTAGTACTCACTGTCCATTACACAGGGTTGCCAGGCCCTCTGGCATCTCATTTGATTATTCCTTACTACAGTTCTTTCTCTGTTCATGGGAATACCAACATGACCTCGCTCTATTGCCTAGTTGACGCATGCTGCCAGATTTCAACTCTGTGGTTCCAGATAATGAGAATGGCTATTTATAATACTGACTTTAATTGTTCACAAAGCAAGTTCTTCAAGCCCACTTCTAATTCACATACTTTCAGATGCCCCTGAATAGTATTTATTATGGTTATAAAATATTCTTAGTCTTCTAAATTTATGATATTGCCAAAAAGTGATTTGAATCAATAAGCATGGAAAAATAGACTCATAAGTCACTTAGTCATGTCAAAAATGGTAGTTTGTGAGAGAATTACTTATAATGAAGGGAAAATTTAAGGAGCATCTAGAATTAAAAAATTTTTGGATAATAGATAGGGCTTTGAGCTTCTTTTCCATATATATGTGTATATACACACACACATTTTTAGAAACTGTCTAAACTAAAAGTTAAATATATTCTCATTTCTCAGTAGAATGCTTTAACCTTTCTGAGAAGCATAGTTAAATATTAGGGGAAGGAGAAGTTCCTTGGAATGCACCATTCCACTTTCCTAAGGGAATACAGTAAGAGAATGTAACTTTGGCTTCATAAACCCATGAAAACCCCACATACAGAGATTCTGGCCCAAACACAGATTATTGGAAGCCTTAGCTCCAAGGTAGATTCCAAAAAATTTTACTCATTCCCTCCTTCCACTAATTAATTTATTTATTCATGCATTTATCCACTTAACAAACCATTATTAAGCATGCATTATGGTCCAGGAACTGTGCTAATTATTGCAACCTATAAAAAAAAGTTAAAACATGATTTCAATTTTTGAGGAAGTCACAAGGAGAACCTCTCTATATAAGCAAAAGACTGTGAATAGCAGAATTCTATTGCATCATAGACTTTTTTAAATCATTAAATGTCTTTCCACTGGCGTATAAGCTTCATTAGGAATTTTATCTGTCCTTGGCATCTAGAACGGTGCCTGGCACATAGTAGCACTCATTCAACATTTGTTTATTTGAATGATCAATGATCAAATTCTAGTTCAAAATTTTTGCCATATACATGATGAAACAAAAGCCCCAACATAAGTTGAACTAGGACCTAGGTCTTTCTGATTCTGGAATGTACTTATTTGGGAAGTAAACTCAGTATAATTTTACATGCTATTATTGCTACAGCTGGCTATTTGGGAATATCAAAAATGTGCCATAAAAGTCAATTTTAACAAAGATGGAGAAATACCTGGAGTTAACTCCCCGAGGGCTATGACTGACCGGCACAAATATGGTAAATAAACAACCTTCAAAGCTTTTGAAGAAAGCTTTATATACTTCTAACTTAAAGAAAAACAGAAAAGTGGGCTTCATGCAATAAACAACTTTACATTTTAACACTTTTCCTCCATTATTCTTATTCACTCTAAGATCACTTACAGAATGCTATTTAGTTCACAATAAAAAAAATTTCAACTTAAATGTAGTATTCTATATAGTCTAAGAGAAGATGCCAGTATTTAAATTATTTTTTGCAGTTGGAAATGACCTTAGGTCATTTATCCTTGTTATCTCAAACAGTTTTGTGAAATGAATAAGTACTTTTCATTTAACAAAATATTTCAAAAATACATGTAAGAGAAATCTGTTTATCATATGCCATAGTTCTGATTTTCAATCTTGTGAACATATTTAAAATATGATTTTATAGGCCTGAAGGATATAAAAATAATTTATCAACTCTCTGCAGTTATCACACACTATAAGAATGTAAAACAGTATTTTCCTCTGGCCATGCAATGTTAGAGAGTTGAGAATACTAAGTATATAATGTCAAATATGCCAGAATTCTCACAAGTGAAAATTGAGTAACAATGGATTATGGCAAAAGGGGACATAAAAGAAAAATAGCCCTGGCCAAGAAGTTTTCAGAATTCAAAATAAATTCTTCATGTTTAAATGAAAAGTAGGTAGAATAATACTGACCATAAAATACCATAAATCATCCCCAGATTACATAGAAATGTGCTTTTAATTAGATTATATAGACACAATAATTATTTCTCTGACACCTGTATTCTGGTGTGTACTATACACAGTGTTTCTTATGGAAATTTCATATAATTCTCCTAATAACATAATTAAGATTAGAGGAAATAATGCACATAAAATACTTAAAAGAATGCTGAGCACATAGTGTTATATAAATGTCAAATGTTACTGTTTTTATTTTTATATTAGCATGCATTTCATAGGAATTCTAAGGATGAATAGAGATAATGTCTTTACATCATTTAGCCAGGTGTCTGATACATACAGTAAATTCTTCATAAAATTTAACCTTATTATTGCCATTATTATTATTATTTCCATTTTGAAAATGATATTGAGACAGAGTCTTGTTTAAAGTGGCACAAGTATTAAACTGAAGATTCAACATCAAAACTTCCATCACCTGACATTTAGTCCAGTTATCATTTTTCTTTTAACAATTTCTTCTGGTGGGGGAGGGAAAAAAAAAACAATTTCTTCCAACATTTCTATTATTTCATTTGCTTTGAACATAAAGGGAGATTTATAGCTTACACTTATTATTCTAGAAATTGAGGAATAGAGCCTAAATGTATTTGCTTAATGTGTTCATGTCCTCATCCAAAAGTATTTTGCTGTCTATTTTGCACCAGATACTATTCTAGATGCAGAAGTAAAATGGTGAACAAAAGAACAAAACAAAGCAAAAACCCAAGCAGGGTTCCTACCCTTTTGGACCTTATCAACTCACAGAGAGGAAGTGTTTCTCAAGGACTTAAGTGGCATAGATGCTGATTAACAGTAGCCATCAATGCACAGATGTGTGCATGGGATGAGGTTATTAAGCATGAAATGTCCGATTTCCTTAAGTACTAAGTTTGACAGCTGATATCTCTGACATTTCACTTTCGATAGGAAAAATTGATCTAGTTAAGGAGGTCTCTGAAGAAGTGAATACTGGGTAGGGAATTGAAGAAAATAACTTAGGTAGGCTAAGTTGGGGTAAGTTAGGACAAGTATAGCAGACAGAAGGAAGAGCCTATGGAGGAGGAAAACTGGCATTTAAAAAAAAATAAGATTTTAAAAGGCTAGTATAGTTATTCCAAACAGAATGGGAGAAAGTATGATACCAAATGGTCTGGAGAAGTATTTAAATGATGCCATGCAAGACTGTATAGAAATCGTCAAGTATTTTGTTCTTCATTCTAACAGTTATGAAAAGCCAAAAAAGTGATTTAATGGGGCATAAATAGGAAGAAATCAGATTTTCATTTCAGAAAACATTATTCTGGCTATCATATTTTGGATTGGAAAGTGGATAAGCATAAGTAAGTATAGGAAGACAAATATAAAAACTACATGTGATCCATGTAAGAGTTCATGGTAACTTGGGCCAGTATGATGGGGCTGGAGTTGAAAAGAAGTGAGCAAATCATGAGTGAAGATAAGATAATATCATATCAGTCGAGGAACAGAAGAATCATATTTGTAACTCTTCTGCCCACCTATAATAACTAAAGTCATACATGTGAATGAAATTGCCCAAAGCAAGATTTAGCTGAAAAGAGAAGAGGATATAGGATGAAGCCTAGATGAACTACAAAATTTCACAGTTGGCTACACTTGCAAAGGAGATAGAAAATAGCTAGAGAGGCTGAAAGTGCCTAATGACCAGGAAAGATAACGTTTCAAAGAGAGGACATTTAACAATGCAAAATGTTCATTAGATTTAATGACATAAAACTTATAGAAAGAGCTGTTTCCGTGATGTAATACAGAGGGAAGGTGATGAGAGATTATGAAGACATGAAGACAGTGAGGAAAGCATGGTTGGTCATCATGGGAATAAAAATTTCTTGAAAAACGTGCATAATTCAAGCCTGTGATAATTCAAGATAGATTCTGACCAAATAAGGTGGATATTTATGTACATAGAAAAAGTGGTATTGCCACATGATAATAACATAAGAAGAGTTTATATCTCACTCCATCCACCAACTTTAGATCAAAGTGATTCTTCATAACATTTTATTTGTAGTGATTTGAATTACTTCAAATTTTGTATATGTAGCAGTTTTAGTAATGTGTCTTATACCATACCATTTAAAATTTGAAAAAATTGAATTTACCTAAAATCCAACTGAATTATAGAGGAAGCACTTTGGAAAACTTGGCTGTGAAAAAAAGCAAGATGAGAGTAGCTAAAGAATATGGTGATAATATGAAATATGTTTTTAAATTTCAATGTGTATCAACATCAAATATATGTTGGAGATGCCACATTCTAAAACTAGACCTTCAAGTTCACCTGCCTTCTTAGTCCTCTCTTAGTACAGTGTTAACCAACATACAAAGTTGTTTCTCTAATTTGAAGTCAATGGCAATATTTTCTGTCTAATTCTAAGCACATTGTATACGATAATTAAATGCTTAGTAACTAAGCAATTGCTGGGTAAAAGGAGGGAATAGTACCTTTTTTAACAGAAAAATTGAAGGCAGTTAAGATTGTCTTATAATGATTTTTAAAATATAAAACAAGTTGAGACTTGGCTTATTTAGGTATACCTACAATCTAGTCAAAGATACTTCCTTACAAAAAAAAATGAAATAAAAGAAAGAAACACCATGATCAGTGGGATTTATCTTTGGTATGCAAAGATAGTTAAACATATGCAAATCAATAAATGTTATACACCACATTAACAGAATAAAGGATAAAAATCACATGATCATCTCAATGGATGCAGAAAAAGCATTTGACAAAATTCAATGTTCTTTCATGATGAAAACTCTCAACAAATTTAATCTCAACATAATAAAGGTAATATATGAAAATCCTATATCTAACATTATACTCAATAATGAAATGCTTAAAATTTTCCTCTAAGATTATGAACAAGACAATGATGTCTAGTCTTGCCACTTTTACTCAACGTATTACTGGAAGTCCTAGCTAGAGCAATTAGGCAAGAAAAGGAAATAAAAAAGAAAAAAGTTAAATTGTCTCTGTCTACAAATCGTATGATCTTATATACAGAAAACCCTAAAAACTCCACCAAAAAACTGCTAAAACTAATAAATAAATCCAGTAAAGTTGCAGAAATCAAATTGAACATACAAAAATTAGTTGCATTATATACATTGATAGCAAAATATCAAAAAAATTTAACAAATGAAGCCCATTTTCAATAGCATCAGAAAAGATAAAATATTTAGGAATAAGTTTAACCAAGTAGGTGGAAGATTTATACACTGAAAACTATAGTTTGGTGAAAAAAATTGAAGAAGACACAAATAAATGGAAATATATCCTATGTTTATGGATTAGAAGAATTAATGTTGGTAAAATATTCATGCTACCCAAAGTGATCTACAGATTCAATGCAATCCCTACCAAAATTCCAATGATATTTTTCTCAGAAATAGAAAAACAATCCTAAAATTGGTATGGAACCACAAAATACCACAAATGGCCAAAGCAATCTTGAATAAAAAGAAAAACACTGTCAGCATCACACTTTCTGATTTCAAACTATATTACAAAGCTATAGTAACCAAAACAGTATTGTACTGGCATAAAAACAGACACATAGACCAATGGAACAGAATAGAGATCCCAGAAATAAAACCACATATATATGGTCAACTAATCTTTGACAAGAGCATGCAATACACAGTGGGGAAAGGAGAGTTTCTACAATAAACGGTGTTGAAACAGTGGATATCCACATGCAAAAGAATATCTTACACAATATTAAAAAATTAACTCAAAATGGATTAAAGACTCAAACATAAGACCTAAAACCATAAAATTACTAAAAGAAAACATAGGGAAAATGCTACCTGATATTGGTCATTGCAATTATTTTCCTTGGCTATAACACCAAAAACACAGGCAACTAAAAGCAAAAATGAATAAGTGAAACAAACACATCTCGACCAAAAGTTTCTGCACAGCAATAGAAATAATCAAAATGAAAAGGCAACCTATAGAATGCAAGAAAACATTTGCAAACCACATATTTGATAAGGGTTTGATATTCAAAATATATAAGGAACTCATACCACTCAACAGCAAAAAAATAACCCAATTTAAAAAATGGGCAAAGAACCCGAACAGATGTTTTTCCAAAGAAGACATACAAAAGGTCAACAAGTATATGAAAAATGCCCAACATTACTCATCAGTGAAATGCAAATCAAAACCACAATGAGATATCATGTTACAACTGTTAGGATGGCAAGAAATAACAAGTTTTGGCAAAGGTGAAGATTGGTGAGGGGAGAAAAAGGAACTCTTGTATACTGTTGTGAATTGGCACAGGAATTATTGAAAACAGTATGGAGGTTCCTCAAAAATTAAAAATAGAATTGATAGCTAGACACACTGGTCCACTCCTGTAATTCCAGCACTTTGGGAGGTGTAGGTGGGAAGATTACTTGAGGCCAGGAGTTCAAGGCCAACAGCATAGTTAGACCTCATTGCTACAAAAAATAAAAACATTAGCCAGCTACAGTGGTGTGCTCCTATAGTTCCAGGTACTTGGGAGGCTGAGGCAAGAGGATTACTTGAGTCCAAGAGTGTGAGATTATAGTAAGCTATGATGGAGCCACTGAACTCCCTCCAGCCTGGGCACAAAGACTCTCTCTCTTAAAAAAATAAAATAGAATTGCCATATGATCCAGCAATCCCACTTCTTGGGTACATAGCCAAAGAAAATAAAATCAGTATCTCCAAAAGATATCTGCACTCCTACGTCCATTGCAGCATTATTCACAATAGCTAAGATATGGAATCAACCTAAGTGTTTAACACCAGATGAATGGATAAAGAAAATGTGGTATATATACATAATGGAAATCTATTCAGCCTTTAAAAAGAAAGAAATCCTGCTGTTTGTGACAACACAGATAAACCTGGACATTATGCTAAATGAAATAAGCCAGGCAGCTACTCACTTATATGTGGAATCTAAAAATGTTGAACTAATAGAAGCAGAAAGTATTAATACAATGGTGGGTGCTAGGGGCTGGTAAGTGGGGTCATGGGGAATGTGGAGATGCTGGTCAGAGAGTACAGATTTTCAGTTATAAGATGAATCAGTCCTGGGACTAATTAATGTACCACATGGTGACTATAGTAAATAATACTGTATTGTTTACCTGAAATTTGCCTAGAGAGTAGATCTTAAGTGTCCTCACCACACAAACACACGCACACAAAATTGTAACTAGGTATGGTGATGGATGTGTTTATTAATTTGATTGAGGCAATCATTTCACAATGTATATGCTTATCAAATAATTACATTATATAACTTGAATATAGACTATACTATTTTTATTTGTCAATTATACCTCAATAAAGCTGGAAAAAAATAACAATAGAGAAAGAAAAAAAGGATTAAAGCAAATTAACTTAGGAGAGTGATTCTTGATTTTTTTAAGATCATGTGACCCACATTTTTAACTTCTATCCTTTTAAGATTTGATTTTTTTTTTTTTTTTTTTGAGACAGAGTCTGGCTCTGTTGCCCAGGCTAGAGTGCCGTGGCATCAGCCTAGCTCACAGCAACCTCAAACTTCTGGGCTCAAGCAATCCTCCTGCCTCAGCCTCCCAAGTAGTTGGGACTACAGGCATGCACCACCATGCCCGGCTAATTTTTTCTATATATTTTAGTTGTTTGGCTAATTTCTTTCTATTTTTAGTAGAGACGGGGTCTCGTTCTTGCTCAGGCTGGTCTCGAACTCCTGAGCTCAAACAATCCATCCGCCTCAGCTTCCCAGAGTGCTAGGATTACAGGTGTGAGCCACCGTGCCCTGCCTTAAGATTTGATTTCTACATTAAGTAAAAAGGCTGGTTTAATGTGCCATAGGTTTTTATCACATTTTAGTTGTCAATCCTATTTTAATGCTAGTGACTAACATTTTTAGCACCTACAATGTACCAAAGACTATAGGTATACACAGACACACACACATATGATATATAATTCAAATTCTCTTACAACATTGAGTTGTAGAAAAAATCTCTATTACAGATGAGAAAACTGGAGGTTGACAAAACTAAGTAAAATACCCAAGGCCATGTTGTTTGTAAATGGCATTGCCAGCAGAACTGAATTTAACCCAACCTCTGTCTCATTTCAAAACCTTTTCTACAATGTCCATCTAGTGCTCTGGCTTGTGGTACAGGATTGAATTAGGGTGGAGGTAGGAGGTAAAGGAGAAAGAGCAAAAAAAAAATATATATATATGTATATATATATGTGTGTGTATATATATATGTATATATACACATACACACACACATATATATATAAAATGTAAGTAGAATCCATATTCTTTATGTGATAATCCACCTTCACCCCAAGATGCCTGCATTCATTTGCAGTAGAATTTCATAAACACAGCCCCAGGAAGTCACTGCATATGTATGAAAACAAGCTCATGTTCAAAAAGACTTTTTCATTGAGTTTCCCAGTGGGCAAGGAATGAACTGCCGTACCTGAATCTATGAATCAAAACCAGGCATATCTTTGCATCATTAATGCGTAAAAAGACTTCCCAGGCTGAAGAAATTCTTGAGTATAAATAATGAGAAATTTGATGGCAATTATTCAAGAAACTTCAAAGTGGCTTTATCTCAGGAGAACAAGTTATTGAAATCAATTATATCTTAACAAGACATTATCTCTAATGGAAACAGTAATCTTCCACTACCTGATCTAAGTCCTAATATGCAGAACAAGTATAAGGACTTTACCAGGATTAGAGATTAGGAAAATTACCACTGTTGAAACTGTCCAATAATATGAAAGTGCAGAACCACAGGGAAAACTTCATATTAATATTTTGTGTAAAGTGAATCATCCAGAATAACTTGATCAGATAGGAACTGAAGATAAATATTACAGAAAAAGAGAAATGTCCTACATTCCCTTGTGATTATAAATTTAGAAACATAATTTCCTCTGATTTTTCTATAATTAATCTTCATCATCTGAATTTGTGAAGTGGAAAAAAATCTTTTTTGACAAGTTCAGTTGATTTTCAATTCTGTAGTAAGAAGTAAAATGAAATGCTTTCAATTCTGGTATATGAATAGTTAAAATTTTGTAGTTAACGTTTGAGATTTTTATCATTTTAACATAAGCAAAATAGAACCAATTAATAAATTTGAAGAATTAACACCAAAAAAACCCCTATACATGCCTGTGTAACTTAAATTATATAAATTTATTATTCATCATGTTTCTACAGTGAGCCAGGCATTGTTTTTAGGCTAGATCTAAGCTACTTAGAAGATATCAATAAACAAAATAGTCAAGTATTCCTACACTCATGGAGTGTATATTTATAATTAGGAGACAGACAATAAACATAATAAGAAATTTTATGGTCAGTTAAGACGTGTTGAGTCTATAGACAAAAGAGAACATAGAGCAGAGCAAGAGAATATCCAGCTCATCTTGCCAACTGCTAGCCTGCTAACAGCAAACCTAGGCTCACCATCAGATCCCTATCTCTGAACTCCAGAGGAAGCAGCCACACAGAGGCAACCACTTGCCACAGACGTTTCCATGAACAACCCCTCGTGTTCCCTCCAGTGGCTAGGTGTGCTTGGCTTCTTAGATTTTCATGCAAAGCTCCCTTTCCAGACATCTGTATCCCTGGTTCTCTGATATTTGCATAAGGCTCACTTCCTGTAGTAAATCCCTAATCCCTTCTATAATTTAACTCTAAACAATATGCAAACCATTCTTCACAATTCCATCAGAGTACTTCCCAAAGACAAAATGTGACCATGTTTTACCTGTTAAAAGTCATCAATGGTAGCCATTTCCTTCAGGATAAAGTCCCAATTCTGAAAAATGGCTTACCAGACCTTCATGATCTTGTCTCTGCATATCTAAATAGCCTTATCTCTCTTAGATGCACAGGTAGAGAACATCTGTCTTTTTTCTCAAGCTCATCACCAGGTCATCAAGCCTGTCTTCTCTCTCTCTGGAGTATTCCTCTCATTTTTCATCTGACAAATTTCTTATTCTTCAGACCTCAAATGAAACGTCACTTTTTTAGAGAAACCTTCTCAACACCAACATTACTCGTCAGGTTTTTGTGCCAGTGTCTCATGATCCGCATTCTGTACCCTCTTACCACGCTTTATTGAAATTGCTAAATTGAGTGTATGTCACCCCCACTAAATAACAGGCTCCAAACAAAACAATAGCCATGTCTGCTTGATCACTGTTATAGCCCAATGCCAACATCGTTCTTAGCAGATAGTAAATACTTCATCTGCATTTGTAGGATGAACAGATGGTTGACTAATAATAAATCAGAATTATATCAGTTATCTATTTCTGTGTAAACATTACCACAAACTAAGCCAATTAAAATAACACATTTATTATCTCATAGCTTCTACAGGTCAAAAGCCCAAGCACAGCTTCCCTGGGCCTCTCTTGCTCACACAGGGAAAAATCAAGGTGTCAGCCAGGGCTGCCATCTCGTCTGAAAGCCTGACCAGGAAGGATTTACTCCTAAGATCACATGGTTGTTGGCAAGATTCCATTCCTCACAGACTGTTGGACTGAGAGCCTCAGTTCCTTTTGGCTCTTGGCCGGTGGCCAAACTGAGATCTTTGCCATGTGGAACTCTCAATATGGCAGCTTGCTTCATCAAAGCCAGCAAAGGAGAGACTGCTATCAACACAGAGGTCAGAATCCTTTGAAGTCTAATAACAGAAGCAACATCCCGGCAACACTGAGGCAATGTGCTGGAGGCAAGTTACTCAAGGGAAAGGAATTATACAAGGCCATGAATATTCATATGTGAGAGTTACTGAAGGACCAACTTAGAGTTCGCCTGCCATGACAGGTATGTGCCAAGAGCTGCGCTGGAAGCTCTGTGATGAGTTTCTGTTGATTTTCAAGTGCCTGCTGCAGAGGTGGCTCAGGCTAGCCTAAAAGTTCAGTGACAAGCAGGTGAGAAGACGTGCTTAAGGAATTAAAGTTGCCTCACACGGTTCTTAGACTCCTTTTGTCTAAGTGTATTTAAAATATGTGGTAATAATTAACACTAGAGAGATTTTAGTAAACGCTAGTAATACTGTTTAAAAAAGAGCAGAACAGAAAACTTAAGGAGTAAGTCAGTCCAGTGGTTTACAACGGTAATTGCTTAATTCTCATTCATAGTACATGCGGGCTGCAGGACAGCCACGGCTCTAATTCAGACTCTAGCTCTACTCAAAACTGAAACGCTGTTACTTCCATTGGCATTCTGACCATGAGTGGGAGGTATACTTCACCTACAGGAAGCACCGGGAGTTACCTGGCACTGAGCTGGCGTGTAAAATCTGCCTCTGGAGTTGGGGAAGAGACCTTATTGGTTGGGTACAAGGATATGATAAATGACAAAAATAATCTATTCCAACACTTTTCATTTTATAGGTAAAGAAACTGAAGCTTATATAGGTTAATGACTTATTCAAGTTTACACAGTAAGTTAATGATCACGCTAAACCTAAACTTGTCTTTCATCTATTTGCTCATTCTTTCAACAAGTTTATTTCACTTTTATTTACTTAATTTATATTTCCAAGACAGGGTCTCACTCTGTTGCCCAGACTGGAGTGCAGTGGAGTGATCACAGCACACTGCAGCCTCAAATTCCTGGGCTCAAGAGATCCTCCTGCCTCAGCCTCCCTAGTAGCTGGGACTACAAGTGTGCACCACCACGCCCAGCTAATTTTTTTTTTCTTTTCCTTTTTGTAGAGATGGGGATCTCACTCTGTTACCCAGGCTGGCCTTGAACTCCCGGGATCAAGTGATCCTCCCTCCTCAGCCTCCCAAAATGCTTGGATTACAGGTGTGGGCCACCGTGCTTGGCCTTATTTCACTTTTTTACACATTGCCAGAACTTAACACTAGACGGATACAAGAATTAAGTGAAGCTATAATTAGAGATCACCATTTATGGAGGAGTTAGTTGTGTGAACAGAAAGTTACAACATTAATTTTTCCTGGAGAAAGTTTTGTATTGAGCTAAGTATTGACCAAGGGGTAGAAATGTGCCAAGTAATTTAGAGAGTATAGTATGGGCATCTGGTAAGGGAGAACAGCATGTGTGAAGGCACAGAGGCAGGGATGAGCATAAGCACAGTTAAAGCTTTAGAGTGATCAGAACATATGCAGTCAGTGGAGCATATGAGGGGTCCCCAGAATGGCTCCCCATATTACACAGATTTTCCTACCTCTGACTTTTGAAGAGTAATACTATTTCTGTTGCTTTTTAACAGCAAACATTGAATAGAACAACAAAAAAGATGTTTAAAGAATGACAAACTCCATTAATTTTTAGTGAAATAAGCTCACACTCTTATTGTCTCTTCCTACCTTAAGATTTTGCATTATGTGCAAAAGTTGGCTTGACATCCATGATTAACAAACGTGTGGGAGCCAATTCCACAAGTTTCAGAGGTATAAATATATGAGCAAATATTAAGAATCACATAGCAAATATGTTTATATTTTCCATAGCAGAAAGGTGCTATATTTTTAGAGTTAATGAGTCTAGTCCAGTCCCAGAAAGTGGGGGAGGATGAAGTGAGATAAAAATGACATGTCTTTGCTGAAAGGTGCTGTATCTAACCCAAAGCTGCTCTACAATTCATGAGGAGTCAGCCTAAAGATACCAGATCCACCACTTTGACTAAAATTACAAGTTCAATTAGGAAAGCCATAAACTTCTGTATAAGTTTAAGCAGTTGACTTTTTCCTACTGAGCTCACCAAATCAAAGTTATCTGATGCTGTGTAGACAACCTTATTGGAAAAGATGTTTACCTAAATAACACAACAGCTCAAAGGCCTTGAATATTCATGTATATTCAAGGGCTACAAAATAACTTCTTAAATACAAGGCTCCATTTAAGGGTTGGGGATGTCAGTTAAAGTGGAAATTTAGACTTAAATGTCTCTTGTAAAAAATAATAGCTTATAGACTTCAAAGACTAAAACACCTGTGAAAATTAGAGGACGTTGACATAGAGTGCTCTATTTGTATCCAGTTTTTTCCATCTGTTGATTCCTTTAATTATATATGAAATAAATTTTACTATCCTCATTTTACAAATGTAAAAACTAAGGATGAAAAATGCTTACTATCTTGCCTAGTCACAAACAAGGTAAGCGATGACCTTTCCATTTGAAAAGCCATGTTCTTTCCATTGCCCTGAGATTCCACAGCTACCATACCTCTCAGCTGGAGGGAAAGAGAAAGTGCCCCAGAGGGCATTTATCTGCTTGCTAACTAGAGTGGCCAACCACCCCGGCTTGCCCCAGACTGTGCTGGTTTTAGCACTAAAAATCCTGTGTCCCAGGGAAACCCTCAATCCTGGGCAAACGGGGACGGTAGGTCACCTTCCTACTCTCCCGTGAAACTTGTATGGAGTAGAAAGAGGCAGGGGAGGGAGGCCCCGAGCCTCTGCGAGTACAAGTGCGGTAAATGGGTGCCAGGATAATGAGGGGAGATTACTGGGAAGTATAGCTGCTTTTTCTGTTGGTCCTTTTCTGACATAAAGTTACCTTTGCATTCCTTGGTTCTTATCTCCTTTCACAATTCGCCTTCACTTCACCTGGCAGACCGGATAACAGGACTCACAGAATGCATTTGGAACACCTTGGACAGTTTCACTTGTGCTTTATTCTAGTAAGGACACTTAGCTATCTTCAGCACAATTGTAAATTGGATATTAAGGCTACTGGTAAAAAGGTGCTTGCAGAGAGTGCCGTGTCCTCCCACTGAAAGTGAGTTAGCCAGCCTCTCGTTCAGGCCTTCTCATAACAGACTGAATTGGTGTTGGCTTATGCCAACGAGATATTTGGAGTGTGGAGCCAGCCTCCTGCTCCCACGTATCTATAGCCCTGTGTTATTATAGTGCCTGAGATGCTACTATTAGTGGGGAGTTTAAGAGGATGCTCTAAGACAGGACAGGAGAAGGCAGGGACTCCGGGAGGTAGAAGAAGCTTTGCTAGCAGAGAGTCAGCCCTGTCCTTGTCATAGATGTGGTAAATGTGCTTTTCCAGCAGTTTCTGCAAAGGTGAACTACTGGCCGGTGAGTCAAAAGTATTATGTTCATTTGTTTTGTAAGGTTTCTGGTCTCAGCTCATTTAAAATTTCAAGGCAATATTTGGTAGGAAAGATCATTTTAAACAGAAAAATGTCTTTTTATTTAAACGACAACTTTACTGAGTGGGTCAATTCTCTAGAGATATAGCTGTTTTCATTAAGCCAAAGGTCTCTGTTCCTATAGGAGCTATTTTATCAACTTCCAGTGATCTCTTTTGGGATGGCATAACACTATAAAATAGTTATCTTTATTCTTGGCAATGTTTATTGCCTCTTTGTATAACTTAAAGAACAGTTACATCCTAGTATAATGAGAACACTTTCTAAGCCTCAAGTTGAATATTTGGCCTTAAGGAAAGAATGAAACCAAATCTCTAAGACAGAATTACAAAGACAGCTTTGCAACAATATTTTGTGATACAAAGTTCATTACAAGAATACTCTTTAATATGGAAAATCTATTGCTAACATTGTGGTTTGTAATGTTTAAACCACAGATGAACAAACTTTTGTGTCTGTCAATAAGTGGGATCATGAATTTTTTATTTTCAATGCCTCAAAAATCTACAGTTGAAAAAATGTGCTATGTGTAGAGCTACTGTATTGCCACATCAAAAGTAGAAAAGAGCATTATTTATAGACAATCCAAGTAAGAGGATGATCTTCATTTTAAAAAATTAAAATAAGATAAAAATAAAAATATTTATGGCCAAATAAGGCTTGGAGAATTACAATGTATATGAGCATAATAAAATCTCTCAGATCCCTCATGAAATATTCAAATAACCACCACCAACAACAAACTTATTTGACCTCAGAATCCTATTTAACATTATTACTATGGAACTCATTTAGAAAATACTTCTAAAGATAAATTATGTGCAATCATGGTTGCCATATAAAATCAAAGACATAGAGTCACTATGGCTATTTATATGAACTTTTATCTATTCTATTACTGTTCTAGGTATCCCTAGAAAGCTGTAGAATTAATTGAAACATGATGTTGTTATTTTCTATATTACATCTAATTCTAAGTCAGTGATCATAAAGGGCTGAAGCAACTCTCCAGGCTCCTGAAGCTGGCTTACTTTGGGCACTGGGGTGGCGTCCCATGGAGCCTCATCAACTGTTTCATATAAATAAAGCTTGTTTTCTTCTGCTCTTTTAAATTGAGTTAATACAATGCACTTGTGGAATGTTGAAAAATTACACATCAACTCTCTCCAGGAGAACAAAAGAGATTCTATATCACCGTTATCTCTTATAGCTGAGTAATACTCCATGGTATACATATACCACATTTACTAATCCACTCATGAATTGATGGGCATTTGGGTTGTTTCCACATCTTTGCAATTGTGAATTGTGCTGCTATAAACATTCAAGTGCAGGTGTCTTTTTTATAGAATGACTTTTGTTCTTTTGGGTAGATGCCCAATAATGGCATTGCTGGATAGAATGGTAGGTCTACTTGAATCTGTTTAAGGTATCTCCATATTGCTTTCCACAGGGGTTGCACCCATTCTATTAAGTGAAGTATACCAAGAATGGAAAAATAAGCACCACATGTACTCACCAGCAAATTGGTTTCCCTAATCATCACCTAAGTGCACATTTGGGAATAACACCGATTGGGTATCGGACAAAGGTGGGGGTGGGGGGAGGAGATGGGTGTATACCTACTTGATGAATGCGATGTGCACTGTCTGGGGAATGAACACGCTTGAAGCTCTGACTTGGGGGGTTGCGGGGGGCATGGGCAATATATACAACCTGAACTTTTGTACCCCCATAATAACCTGAAATAAAAAAAAAGTTACACATCAAAGTAATCCATGATGGGCCAGCTAATTTGGGGCAAAGCAGCAGCATCTCAAAGTGCCACGGGCTCCAGCAGGGCTGGTCCCGTGTACTCTCTGAAGGTCAGCAGGCGTCCTTCCTGATACCATAATGGGGGAAATACCACTGGCCATGCTTCAATCTTTTCCTACCTAACCTCCCACCCATGGAACACCTCGATAAGATGGCTGCTGAGGAGGAAAGATTAATATTCACTTCATGGTCCACCTGTGATTTGTAAGAGCTTTTACTAAATCTTGTTTTATTTTAGTGTTATGTTTTAATGGATGTAATTCTATCTGCAATCCAACAGAAGATGTATAATAAGACAAACAAGAACAAGGTTCAATTCTATATATGTTAGGCACTAAGAAATTTTGTATTACTGTGTTAGGAGAGAGGCACCCCAATAAAAATCACCAGGCAGGGAAAAACAGCTATACACAATATCACATTCTACTCATGTTTATGTTTTAAACTCATTTGTCAAAGGTAGTAAAATTATTGTACATTACTAAAAACCCTCTGAGGAAATACCCTTCTATAAACTGCTTCATTAAAATTATGAAATTCTAAAACTCACTCCAGCAGAATAGTAGGAAATGACTCATAGGAGGTATTTTCTCATTACAAAGTGGTTCAGATTCCTTCTGAATATGCTTTCTGTTGGCACAGTCTTAAAAATAAGGTGCCAGTGCATTAACTTCAACATGATTAAATCCATCAACTATAATATTGCACTATCAGTAAACACCACTTAAAGAGAAGTATTCTAATTACAGTTAGGGTAACAGGTATATAGCTCTTTTAAAATAAATATTTCAGGGCATTAGGGGAAAAATGTCAACTGTCTGTGTGACTTTAATGAATCCATAGTCAATAATTTCCTAATAGGTAATTTTTTAAATTTGCAAATAATGTTCAAAAATATTACTATGGTGCTAATTTTAAATTTAATATATTACTTGATGTCTAAAGTCATAAAATTTTCAAATTTGTCCCGTTAGTGCAAATATATTGAGCACATACTACATACATACAGCTATGCTAGTCAATGGGGAGATGTTGGTCAAAGGGTATGAAATTTCAGTTACAAAAAAAGTTCAAGAGATGGATTGGACAATTTGGTGATTATAGTTAATAATAATTTATTGCATACTTAAAACCTGGTAGGAGAGCAGATATTAAGTGTTCTCACCACACACAAAAAATGACAAGAATCTGCAATAATTGATTTAGCCATTGAATAATGTATATATATACCAAAACATCATGCCATATACCATAAATATATTTATAAAGTTTACAAATTCATAAATCCAAAAATACAGATTTTTATTTGTTAATTAAAAAATAAATTAATTGAAAAAGAAGTCCATTGTGGTTGGGAAAAAATGGTGGATTAGTGGTGGCTTCTTGGCTCACTGCTCCCAGGGAAGGAAGTGAAGAACTCGAGTGGCTACACACAAGTGGATTACTGCCCCCAAGAACAGCTTTGTGAATCTGCAGAGAAACAGCGTGGGACACATAGTGCAGGAAACAAAGAAATGAAAGGGAGATACTTTCACAAAGACTGGTGAGTACAAGATATACAATAGGGAATATAGTGTAGGAATTCCACACCCATCTGGCCAGCCAGTGCAGTGCAATTTGATCCACAGAAGGACACTGGGCTCCCCTACAGACCTCCACACACACTCAGACAGGGAAGTGCCTGAAGTCAGTGCAAAGTCGTGGCATGGGAGGACAGGCTCTGTGGGGAGGAGACAGTAGCAAGAGTCATTTTGAATTCTCCACTGTTCTGTGCTGGAACTGCACTGGGTAGGGGAGGGACTTGTCTGAGTGGTAACTTCCTGTGACCCCACAAGTGAGTTTGGAGACAGGCAACTCACCTCTGGTGGTCAGCAGGACCAGAGAACAAGAGGTGAATGCTGAAAAGGGGGCTCTGCCCCTGGAAACCGCTGATGATTTGGCCAGCTCAGGGTAGACCAAAAAGAGCAGGACCCTCTGCTAAGCAGATGGGAGACTGTAGGACTGTGATGCAGAGATGGCAGCTGGTGGCCTGCTGATTCAGCCTGCCAGACCAGCTTAGGTCATCTAATAAGAACATAACTCTAGAGCTTGCTTTCCGGGTCTGGGCAGCCACCAGCATTGGGGTTTGTGTACAGGGGAGGAAAAACCTGGCCAGAGACCTCAGCAATTGCACCAATTGACCCCTCCCATCAGGAGCAGCCTTCCAAGTGCAATGAGAGAGCCCTGAATAACATATCAGTGGCTCCCCCCTAGTGGCAGATCAAACAATGACAGAAGCACACACACTCAGGATTGCATGCTCCAGCTGTGATCTATCTGGCCCTTACCCCCACCTTAAGGGGGAACAGGGTCCATATAACCCTCAGGAGTTGCAAGGCCCCTCCCAAAGATCAGGGCATTCATATACCCCATCCAGAGGACCAGATCCTACCACAGAGACATCAGATTACCTCATAACTGGCTCCTCCATGCAAACTATAATCAATGACAGAGAAGGTAACCCCATATCTTAACACAGTGCCCTCCATCTTAAGCTTTTAGAGCACAGTGGAGTCATACCCACAAGTACAAGTCATACGCACAATACCAGCTGGGAGCTTAAGCTGGGGAACCAAACTCACTAGTCTCCATTGGCAAGAGGTGACGACAACAGGTTCGAGGTAATCCAACTTGCTAAAGTACCTCTAAGGCAATACAGGACCAGTGAGCCTCTTCCTAATATTGTCAAGGAACAAGCTTTGGGGACTTCAAAATAGGACCATAAACCAGTCCTAGCACCTTCAGTTCTCAACCAAGTAGCCTGAGGAGAAAGAATCAGTGAAAGAACACAGGAAACATCAGAGAGAAATGTCACCCCCAAAAGAAATCATTAGGTCCTCAACAACAAACACCAACTTAAATGAAATAATTAAAATGACACAGGAAGAATTATGAATATGGATTGTAAGAAAACTCAATGGAATTGAATAGAAAATAG
This sequence comes from Lemur catta, assembly GCF_020740605.2. Classification (NCBI taxonomy): domain Eukaryota; kingdom Metazoa; phylum Chordata; class Mammalia; order Primates; family Lemuridae; genus Lemur; species Lemur catta. Next base: position 5,187,120 of record NC_059130.1, on the reverse strand, counting down.
AAACCCAACACAAAAGAGTCATAATAACAATATAGGAAATGAATGAAAAATTCCCTGAGAAATTGAAGTTTTACAAAAGAACCAAACAGAAATACACAGAGGAAAGAATTCAGAGCTTGAAGATAATGCCTATGTGCTAAATAAATCAGATGAAGAAAAAGAACACAGAAGAGACATGAACAAAACATATGAGAAATGTGGGATTTTGTAAAGAAACCAAACATAAGAATTATAGGCATCCCGGAGAGAGAAGAAGAAAATACATAAGTGCTGGAAAATCTATTTCTTGGAATAACGGAGGAAAATTTACTGGCCTGGCCAGAAGTCTAGATATCCAGGTGCAAGAAACATATAGAACTCCTGGGACCCTCAGTGTGAAAAGGCAATCACCATGTCATATAATTATTAGGCTGGCCAAAGTAAATACAAAAGAGGCAATCTTTTGAGTGATAAGATGAAAACAGCAGATAACTTACAAAGGAAAACCTATCAGACTAACTGCAGACTTCTCAACAGAAACCTTACAAGCCAGAAGGAACTGGGGACTCATCATCATTTTTCTAAAACAGAAAAATGGCCAACCTAGAATTCTTTACCTGGCAAAAGTAACCTTCATTTATGAAGGAGAAATAAAGACTTTCCCAGACAAGCAATCACTGATGGAATTTGTGAAGACCAGACCTGCCCTGTAGGAAGTACTCAGACCTGCCTTATACACTGAACAGAGCAATAGATACCCACTAAAGTAAAATCACTCAAGAGTTAAAGTCCATAACCCTGATTCCAAAAAGGCTCAAGAGGTAAAACAAAACAATAAGAATGTATCCAAAAGTATGAACAGAAATCTACCCCAAATATCAAGTCTCTCAATAAATGTGAATGGCTTGAATTGTGCACTGAACTGTGAATGGCTTGACTGGCTGACTGGATAAAAAAACACAAGCCAAGTATCTGCTGTCTCCAGGGAATCCATCGTATCCATAAAGATGCTTTCAGACTCAAGGTGAAGGGTTGGAAAACAAAATTCCAGGCAAATGAAAACCAAAAGAAAGCTGGGGTAGTTATTCTTATATCAGATAACATAGATTTTAAAACAGCAAAAGTAAAGAAAGACAAAGATGGTCACTATATATTGGTGAAGGGAAAAATCCAACAAGAAGACTTAACAATTCCTAATGTTTATGCACCCAACACAGGAGTGCCCAGATACATAAAGAAAATCCTGTTCAACTTAAATAACATGATAAACAGTAATGTCATAGTAGCTGGGGATTTCAACACCCCACTGACCAAACTGGACAGAACTTCCAAGCAGAAAATAAGCTAAGAAACAATGGAATTAAACATAGCTCTAGAACAAATGGATCTACCAGACATCTACAGAACATTCCACCCAAATAAAGATGAATATACATTCTTCTCATTAGCTCATGGGACTTTTTCTAAAATTGATCACATCCTAGCCACAGATCAGATCTCAACAAATTTTAAAAAAATAGAAATTATACCATGTATTGTCTCAGACCACAGGGGTATAAAATTAGAGATCAATTCCAACAGAAACATTCTCTACTTCACAAAGTCATTGAAATTAAACAATATCTTGCTGAATGACTATTGGGTCAAGGAGGAGATCCAGATGGAAATCAAAAGATTCTTTGAACTAAATGATAACAGGGACACAAATTATCAAAATCTGTGGGATATAGCAAAAGCATTTCCTGAGAGAACAACTAATAGCATTAAATGCTCAGATCCAAAAGATCAAAAGTTCACAAATCCACAAACTAATAAACCATCTCAAGGAAGTGGAAGAGGAAGAGCAAATCAACCCTAAACCTAGCAGAAGAAAAGAAATAACTAAGATCAGAGCAAACTAAATTAAATTGAGAATAAAAGAACTATACAGACAATTAATAAAACCAAAAGTTAGTTTTTCAAAAAGATAAACAAAATTGACAGCCCTCTTGCTAGATTGACAAAAATTAGAAAGGAAAGGACTGTAATAAGCTCAATGAGAAATGAAAAAGGAGAGGTTGCTAAGATATCACAGAAATACAAAACATCTTTGAATACCATAAAAATCTATATGCTCCAAAACTACAAAATGTGGAGGAAATGGACCAATTCTTAGAAACACACAACCTCCCTAGGCTCAATCAAGAAGAAATAGAATTCCTGAACAAACAAATATCAAGCACAGAAATTGAGGCAGCAATTAAAAATATTTCAAGAAAAAAGATGTTCCAGGCTAGATGGGTTCACACCTGAATTCTACCAAATGTACAAAGAATTCATACCTATACTGCAGAAATTATTCCACAACATTGAAAATAATGGTATCCTCCCCAACTCATTCGACAAAGCCAATATCACCTTGATACCAAAGCCAGGAAAGGACACAACAAAAAAAGAAAACTACAGACCAATATCCTTCATGAATATAGATGCAAAAATCCTCTACAAAATCTTAACAAACCAAATCCAACAGCACATCAAAAAAAAAATTCATCATGACCAGGTGGGCTTTAACCCAGAGATGCAAGGATGGTTCAACATACACAAATCTATAAAAGCAAGTCACCACATAAATAAAAGAAAGAAGAAAGACAAAATGATTCTCTCAATAGACACAGAAAAAATCATTTGACAAAATCTAGCACACTTTTATGATTAAAAACTCTTAACAAAATAGGCATGGATGGGACATACCTTCAAATTATTAACGCTATATATGCTAAACCCATGACCAATATCATACTGAACAGGGAAAAATTGAAAGCATTCTGGCTTAGAACTGGAACTAGACAAGATTGCTCACTATCTCCACTTCTATTCAACATAGTCCTGGAAGTCCTTGCCAGACCAATCAGACAACAGAGGGGAATAAAGAGTGCCCAAACGGAGGCAGACGAGATCAAACTCTCAGTCTTTGCTGACCATATGATATTTTATTTAGAAAATCCCAAGGATTCAACCAAGAGACTCCTGGAATTAATAAATGAATTCAGTTAAGTCTCAGGATACAAAATCAATGCACACAAATCAGTGGCATTCATATATGCCAATAATAGTCAAGCTGAAAATCAAATCAAAAATGCAACACCTTTCACAATAGCATCAAGGAAATTAAATATTTAAGAATATATTTAATGAAGGACATGAGAGACCTATATAGAGAGAACTAAAAAACACTTAGAAGAGAAGTTGTAGAAGATGTAAACAGATGGAAAACCCTACCATGCTCATGGATTGGCAGAATCAATATCATTAAAATGCCCATACTACCTAAAGTGATCAACAGAATTAACACAGTCCCCATCAAAATACCATCATCATTCTTTTCAAATCTATAAAAAATAATTCCACACTTCACATGGAACCAGAGAAGACCCCATATAGCCAAAGCAATCTTAAGCAAAAAGAATAAATTGGGAGGCATCAGTCTACTAGACTTCAACCTTTGTTACAAGGCTATAATAAACAAGCAGCATGATACTAGCATAAGAACAGAGATACAGGCCTTTGGAACAGCATTGAGAACCCAGATATAAAACCATCTTCATATTGTCATCTAATCTTTGACAAAGCAGACAAAAACATACATTGAGGAAAAGAATCCCTATTCAATAAATGATGCTGGGAAAACTGGATCACCACATACATAAGATTGAAACTGGATCCTAGCCTCTCACCTCTCATCTCTCACCTCTCACAAAACCCAGCTCAGGATGGATAACAGACTTCAACCTAAAGCGTAAAACCTTAAGAATTCTGGAAGAAAATGTTGGGAAAACTCTTATAGACATTGGCCTAGGCAAAGAATTTATGAAGAAGACCTTCAAAGCAATCACAGCAGCAACAAATTAAATAAACGGGACCTAATCAAATCAAAAAGCTTCTGCACCACCAAGGAAACTATCATTAGAGCGAATAGACAATGTACAGAATGGGAGAAAACGTTTGCAGGCTACACATCCAATAAAGGGCTGATAATAATAATTCATATAGAACTTGAGAAAATTATCAAGGAAAAATCAAAGAACCCCATCAAAAAGTAGGTAAAGGACATGAAACAAAACTTCTCAAAAGAAGACAGAATATAAAGAAGTGCTCAACATATCTAATCATTAGGGAAATGCAAATCAAAACCATAATGAGATATCACCTAACTCCAGTGAGACTGGCCTTTATCGAAAAGTCCCGAAACAACATATGCTGGCATGGATGTAGAGAGATAGAAACACTCTTACATTAGTACAACGCCTGTGGGAAGTGATTTGGAGGTATCTCAAAGAGATAAAAATAGAAATATCATTTGATCTAGCAACCCCACTACCAGGCATCTACCCAAAAGGAAAAAAGACATTCTATAATAAAGACATCCATACTCGAATGTTTATGGCAGCACAAATTCACAATTGCAAAAATGTGAAACAACCCAAGTGCCCATCAATACATTAGTGGATTAATAAAATGTGGTATACATATATATACCATGGAATACTACTCAACTACAAAAAACAATGGTGAACTAGCACCTCTTATATTATCTTGGATAGAGCTTGAGCCCATCCTTCAAAGTGAGGTATCACAAGAATGGAAAAACAAGCACACTTAGTCTCCATCAGATTGGTACTAACTGATCAACACTAAGGTGCTCGCATGGAAGTAATATTCACTGTGTACTGGTCAGGTGGGAGGGTGATGGTGGAGTTGGGTAAACTCACAACTAATGGATGGGAGAAGGGAAAGCTTGTAGCCCTGGCTTGCGAGAGGCAAAGGCATTATATGTTACCAAAATATTTATATCCCCATAATATTCTGAAATATAATTAAGTATTTAAAAAGAAAAAAGAACTATACTAGAAAAGGCTTATTATAAGATTTAATAAACAGAATCCTTTTAGAAAATTATTTTCTAGTAACACAGAAAATTATTTTGAATATAGTAAAATAGCTTTGATGCATGAGGCATTTTGTAAATACTCGATTTATAAAGAGAAAATGGGCACGCTAGTGATAGACAATATGTTTACCTAATTCTACTTGTTTTCACCTTATGCATTTTTTCTACACAATAAATAGAATATATAAATTTATCATAAAATAGAGCATTATGGTTTGAAATTCACAAAAGACAACTTTTAGACTCATTTTGGATTTAATGTCAATTTTATGACTCTTTTTATAAGCTTTGTTATATTTCAATTCATTCAAACAACATGAAGTATAAAATGGACTGTTTATAGCTTTGGAAGCCAATAACCTGCTCGCTCTTTCTTTGAGATCCTTCTTGCATACAACCCAATCTTATTTCAGCTTTCTTGAGCAGCAAAAAAAGCAATATGCTGGTGAGAATACTGCTGGGAACAGTAATTGAATGAATCAAGTCTGAATCCTTACCCAGTTCAGGTCCAGCAAATAGATGACATTTAAGAATAACTGTTTCTCCTTTGTAGCTATATTTGCTGCAGTACTTTCTTTCAGCAACACATAAAAGTATTCTGAAGACAGTCCCCAGTATTTTCAAGCAGCATCTGGCTAAAAAACAGTTGCCTAGCATTTCTGTCTTGTTTGCTAGTTTGTTTTTCGTTGCTGTTTTGTCTTCCTTTTTCTATCACAGGCCTTATTTTTTATTTAAGAATTTGACCACTTTCATCGTCTGTCTAAAATAACATTTCAAATAGATACGTTTATTTCTGTTGTTAAGAATAAGAATGGAATTGATGCTACTGTAGGAAATATATAACCAAGTTAAACTTACAAACTATGACCAAACCTATTTCCAGAGATCTTTGAGTTTATAAACCCAATCTGAATTCTCTAATAGGACTGGGGACTCAATCCCCTGGCAGGAACAAGAGGATATTGAAAACGTATATAGTATGTGTGATGGGAAATGGTGTGTTTTGTTTCCTTTTATGTCCCTTTCTAATTTACCACCATTATTAAAGCGCATCTATAGCTTACCAAAAGGAAAACAAATAAATATATGTAAATAAATTTCCAACAAATTATCCTTGCCAGGAAAATCCAGTATATTGCCTTACTATGGAGCTGCCTCCATAGGCAGTTCAGATTAAGAGATTAATCTCAAGATTTAGAGCACTAGAGAAGAAATGGACAAACTAGACCACACACGAGGTCTAAGCGCAGGGTCCACATCTTATTCTCTTCTGAGTTATACCCATGAATGGGTCAGTTTGCCTTCGTGTCAGACGAGGTACAGTAAAAATGCCTCTGAAATTCTTAAACCAAAATTTTATTTTGAAAATTTCAAAAGATAGTTGATAACATTTTATAAGAGAAATTGTACCTGTAAAGGACATTACCCTGGTATTTTAATATCGATGTATTTGCTGAAGAAGAAAAATTCTGGTCCTATGAGAGAATGTTATTGTTGTATAAGGTATCTTTGTAAATTAGAGATATAGATAATATTTCCTATGATTAAATGTGCAATTACTCTTTTCATCACCCTATACATAATTCTTAGGTAATACATACTGCAAATTTTACTATTTAAATGTACAGTCACCCTCCACATCTTACATGCAGCACCTAGCATAGATAGAGGACCCGCTAAGCTGAGAGATAGGTAGTCTTCCATTATTTCTTTGCTACTGTCTCTTATGAATTTGGGGGCATGTTGTGAAAGTTATGACCTTAACCAGGGGAGACAGGGTAGCTTCTGGCAGGTAAGAGAGAGGAGATTCAGCCCAAGCAGAGACGTCTTCCTCAGGGTCTGAATCTTCAGAAGGACAAGACACTTTCCTACCTGGTGCAGGAAGAATATGCTCTTTTGCATTATTTCTTATTGATTTCTTATTGACCTACATATCAAGAAGTTTAGACCTTTATCTGTCACTTGCATGTGGCTTTATATATTTTGCTAAATAGAATCTTTTTAGAAAATGTATGTGGTCAAGTTTCTCGATCATTTATTTTTTATTGTACTGTATTTATTTATTTTTGTTGTCTTCTGGATTTTCTATCTAGCTGAGAAAGTCTTCTTCATTGAAATATGAAATAGTCCTAAAATGTGCCCATATTTGTTGTCTCCATCTTCTCTACCACTGATTTAATTGAGGCCCTCGCTTTCTTGCTAACACAGCCTGCCCCGGAGCTTTTTGTCCCAGCAACACTGAAAGGCTAAGTAACAGCTTCCTGCCTTCGCCGGGTCATCTCTCACCTGCATGACTTTACTCACGCTGTCTCCACCCAACTAGAACATTTTCCCCTGCTCTCCTCCTTTTTCCTTGGTTCACCTTACATATCCTTCAAGATTCTGCAAAAGTGTCATTTCCTCCAGGAAGACTTTATTCCCCACAACAGTATTAGTCGTCTACTTCGTGTTCCATAACACCCTGCGCTTGATAATCCATTTCATAACTGTCTCTCCCATGGGACTATGAATTGCTTGTCATAGAGAAATGTCCTTTATTCAGCCTTGTATCTGAGCTCTTAACACAGTGCCTGGAGCCTTTAGGCTCCTGGAGCCTAAAGGAGATTGAGATATTTGACACTGATAATAGCAAATTATCATCATTAATGTAGCAGGGCCCAAATTTGAACCCAGATCTATCTGCATCTATATTTCACACATTTCCAGTGACAACAGGGTAAAGAGCATGGGGTGGAGGGATGAGGGGGAGGAATCACTGTAAAGACCCTGGAGCTGGAGTGCCTGGGTTCATATCCCACCCTGTCAGTTTAAACCGGGTAGCCCGAAGCAAGATCCTTAAACAATGAATAAATTTGCAAAATGAAGAGTGTATAAGATTGTCATAATAAAAGCTTGGGCAGAAGTGTAGAATTTCTGCAACAATTAAGAAGGTTGCCAGTCCCAACCCCCACATAAGATGATTTTGAAGGCAAATCCCAGCTTCATATATCTATGGGGCTCACACTTTCCCTTTATCATAATTTTCTTTTGAAACACTGTGCAAGAATTGGAGCTTAAATCCATCAGGACTTCTGTGGATCTCTGATTATATTTCTCTGAAAGAGATTGCTTTGTACTTCACACTTACATATGAAAACTGCTTTTTTTCCTCTTCGCTAAAGTCCCAAAGGTATTTCTAGAAAACTTAGATAAACTTAATTTATCAAAAACATCAAAGGGGGTTTTAACATATTAAAAGAAAAGCACAGGTGAAGATTTATGGAGTATATACTTTGGAGGAATTATTATCATATTATAAATATAAGTCTCCTTTTACAAAAGAAAGCTCTCTTTCAGAAAGTCAGATTTTTATATGTTCAAAATAAATTTTAAAACTAAAAAGATCATAGTATCCTTCTAGTTCAGTGACTCTAATTATGACCTATATTATAATGTTTGATTTCTAACTTTTATTTTTGGCCTCAGTAACTATATCTCCAACTCCCTGAGAGACAATTTCACATGAAATGCATATGTCATGGTACTAATAGTAGCAATAATAGTAGTAGTATTATTAGACACTTACTAAGGGCTAACACATACCAGAAACTATTTTTGAATGATATATATATATATATGTATATAATGTGCACTTATTCATACATATACATATACATATAACATATACATAATACACACACATGCACACATATCATTTAAGCTTTAAAAACCAACTTTATCTCTTTTTTATCAAAGAGGAAAATAAGGCACAGAGTGTTTGAGGATTTTGCTCAGGCCACACAGTTTAAAACTGGCAGAGGTGGGACATGACCCCAGGCACTCTAGCTCCAGGGTCTTTTCATCCCTCCCCATCCCACATTCTTCAGCCTGCCATCACTGGAAGTGTGTGAAATACAGACACAGGTAGATCTGGGTTCAATTCTGGGCCATGCTACATTAATCATAGGAATTTGCTATTATCAAAGAGAATCTGGCAACTTAATTAACTAAGCTCTACAGAAGGCAAGATCCTCATCTATACAATGAAATTATTAAATTTCATGGCATTGCGGAGAGAATAAAATGAAACAGTATATGTACTTTGCACCATGGTGCCCAGTGAGTAGTAGGTGATTAATTAATGATAATTTCCTTCCTTCTGGTTATCCCTCAGATACCTCAAATTTAAAATATCACAAGGTCAACCCCCAAATACTTGCTGACCCTTCTGCATGTCTTAATGTAGTAAGAAACTAACATGTATCCAACAATCCAATAATCTAATTAACATGTATGAATATCTGCGTATCATCCTTGGCTGTTCTTTCTCTCTCCTCTACCACATCAAATCTATTATCTATTTGTTCTATCAGCTAGGCGTTTCTCAAATCTCTCACCTCACTTGTTCTCTGACCTCCATACTACCACTGTCTTAATATGGGCTCTCAGAGACTCTCACCTAAGTTATCATAACAGTTCCCAAGCTGATAACCCTGCCTGTGCTTCCTCCACTTCCCAGCTGATTAGTGGCTGCCTCAGTTACTGAATCTCTAAATACAAATCTGAAAACAGACACCCTAGTGTTTAATGACCTTTGTTGTTTTTACACCGTCAACAGGGAAAAATCCAAACACTAGCTTAGCAACTCTGGTTTCATCCTGCCTTAGCAAATTTGGCTCCTATTACTCTATTCTCCATACTTAAAGCAGCGTTAAACATCAGGATGGAATGATGGTTGGTTTCCTGTCTTTTGCACATGCTCTTCCTTTCAACTTAAAAGACCATTGAAACTTCTGATACCAGATGGTGGATACATTAATAGATATACAGATGGATTGATAGATAAGTTTATTAAGCAAGAGATTTGTTAACTCCATAAATCTAATTGTTCTCCAAACACATTCTCTCACACTTCAGGGCCTATATCTTTCAGGAAGGAGGTGGTCTAAACGTACATAGAATCAGACTGAGGATAAAGATGACATGACAAATCCCAAGGTTAACAGCTTATCAGAATAGAAGTAAGGCATTGAACTAACAATCCACAGAGAAACATGAAAAGACACAAACTTTCGATGGCATTACAAATAAAAGCTTTTGGAATGCCATATTCTCCTACTTGAACCACTTTTTTACTAATGGGAACATTCAGTGGTTGTGGACTGGGAACCAAAGGCCGGGAATATATGCCAAAAACCTCATCAGACTATAGAAGGACCTGAAACTGTCAGATATATTTTGACTAACTCCAGCCACATCCCAGTAATTCTGGGATACAAGGGCTATACTAAAGCCCAACTGCATTTGAATTATGAGCCATTTAACCCAGTACTGTGTCCTCCTCTCAGCAACTCCCCCATCAGATTCCTTATTTTCAAAGCCAGAGACTAAAACTCCCGGTACACAATGTGACAGTAAGTGGAACTGCATGGCATACAGGACTGTCGTGTCATGTACAGAAAAGTATTCAAAGCAGAGATAGAAGCGTTAGTGAGATTACTGGGTATAGTCTTTCATATTACTCACTTACAAGGAAGAACTGCTAATGGAGTATGACCCACTTACCAACGACTGAGGTTGAGACAAGTCCTCTAGTGGGCCTCAGCATATGAATGGCCATGGTGCTTGACAGATAGAGCCAACGGCTGAGAACACAGAAGTGCCTTTCAGGGCTAGATGCCAGCACACAACTGGACACTAAAAGAGACTGAGGAAACTGCATCCACTACCTATCCACTTGCTGGAAGATGAAAACTTTTTATTCCAGAGTGAGTGGATGGGGCGGACAGAGGTCATATTTCTGAAAAGATATCTACAGTTGAGGAAAAGGAGACTTTGCTTTGAAACCGTAGAAGGAAAACACTGAAAATAGTTTTTTTCAAAAGATAGAAGAAATTTTGGAAGATGTTTGAGAGAGCGTGGTCTGTATATACCAAAAGGGAATAAATGGTCTGCCATGATAGTAGAGACACAGAAGCATCTGACTGCGCTTAGAAAACGCCTCGGATCTCAACCGCTGTGCAGAATCAAAGCCCGCTGAGATGCCTAAGAGAGCTAAAGAGTCGGTAGAAATCATCTATTGGGTTCTGTAGAGGAAATTTTGGGGAAGACCTCTCATAAAGTACAGACAAAAACAAAAAATATTAAAATGCGTAAGGATGGGATACACATAAGAAACTAAAAATATAGAGCCAGCCTAACAAATATGGAAGCTCCCAAGGAAAAAACAAGAAAATAGAAACAGAATGAATAATGAAAGTATAACAAAATAACCTTTCTGAGCTTAAAAATTCTTAAGATTACAAATCAAAATATCTCACCAAATCATAGGAAAATTAATGGAAAACTCATACACACTCTGGCAATTAAATACACCAATTAAAAAGAGAAAGCATGACTTTTAAACAAAATAAAGTTATAGGTTTCTTATAAGAAAATTACTAAATTGAACTGACAGAGAAAATCAAAGGTTGAACAAAAACACTTGAGACAAAAGTATACCTCCCAAAAAACTGAAATGGTCATATTAAAGTTAGGATGATAATATTTTACAAAATATTATATTTTTCCTCATACATCATGTCCCCTAGCACATGAAGCTTATTTCCTCAGGGAAGTAGAGGAAAAGTAAAACCTGGGTCAGAGAAGTCGCCAATCGGCTTTGCAGTCACAGTGCAACACTGGTGTGCGGTAGAGCTGCCCCTGCCATTACCCACACGGGCAGAAAAGGAAAACCCATGCAGAGATTTTTTTTCTGGACTCACTTCTGAGACAAAATCTCACGTGGGGAAAACTCCCTTGGAGAAGGAGTTGGGCAAGGGAAGAAAATAAAGTCACTAATTAAAATATTAAATAAGAATAATTTCACTGGATTGCATTAATTTAGTTATTCACCTCTATTCAGTGTGTGTGTGAAAGAGGGAGAGAGAAAGAGAGAGAGAGACACATGGTAATGGCTGGTGTTGGTTTCTAAGATTCTTCAGCGTATAAATCCTGTCAAAGGAATCTACAATCTCTTTGCACATTGCAACCTGGAGTATCATCTAAGCGACTGGGGCATGTCAACATGGCATAGCAGTTAAAATCATAGATTCTGGAGCCAGACCGCCTGGATTAGAATAAAGTTTCTTAACCTCCCCATGTCACAGCCCCCTCAGATATTAAATGGAGATTATAATACCTACTGTGCAGGGGCTGTGGTAAAGATTAAATGGGCATATGTGTGTAAAGTGCTTAGTTTGTGGTAGAAATTTTATTTAATAAATGTGTGTCCCTGTCACATTAATATCCAGGAAAATAAATGTATTCTTTAAGACTTTTTGGTTTCACTATTTGAAAATACTCTAAATCGGAGTAGAATAGGCAAAAGGAAGACGTGGCTCACCTAATACAGCTACAAAAAGAACATAAGGTACAGAAGCACAAAGGGTGAAAAAAGTATCAAGAATAATTGGAGCCAGGTTTTAAGCACCACAAAAACTCTCCCTTCACTTCTCCTCAGTTTCATCCTCCCAAGTCAGCAACCAAAGGCATGGCTCCCACTGAGTTCCAGGGCCCATGCCTAAGCCAACCACTACGACCAGTCAGGCAAGATCTGCTTAGAGAGAGTAGCACCCACTTGCAATCACAAGGTAGAAGGAATAAAAAATGGTTAACATTTATACAGCCTTTACTTTGTGCCTGGCACTCTTCTAAGCATTTACCTGTGTGAATTCATTTATTGCTCACAATAAGCCAATGAGGTATTATTATTTCCATTGTACAGGAGAGATAGCAGAGGCCAGAATGATTAAGAAACTTGCCCAAGGCCCCACACCTAGTTATTGGTGAAGTTCACATTTTAACCAAATCAGTACAAATGGTCAACCTAAGTCTCAAAATCTTAGCTCTGGCTCCCTCTAGACACCTTAAAATATGTATGAGAGGGATACAAGAGAAATACACAAGTGTTTACAATGGAAATGTTTGGGAACCACAAACACACACAGTTAGACTGTGTCGATCACTTTAATAAATGTGAAACTGATGAGAAGAAGTGAAGGGAGAGTTTTTGTGGTGCTTAAAACCTGGCTCCAACTATCCTTGATACTTTTTTCACCCTTTGTGCTTCTGTATCTTATGTTCTTTTTGTAGCTGTGTTAGGTGAGCCACGTCTTCCTTTTGCCTATTCTACTTCAATTTAGAGTATTTTCAAATAGTCAAACCAAAAAGTCTTAAAGAATGCATTTATTTTCCTGGATGTTAATGTAACAGGGACACACATTTATTAAAGTGTAGATCACACAGTCTGACTTACTCAAAAAGAAATGACTATTCTGGCACATGGCTATTTAATTTCTATTTGTATGTCTTCCATGACTGATTTCTCAATATTTCATGAAACAATTCTCTTTGAAAGAGAGTCCAGAGAGAGAAGTAAAAAAAAAAGTCTCCTTTAATTTCTGTAAATTGAGGCAAATCCTGGCATTTGAAGCCACAGTGGATACAACTTCATGTGGTATTTTTGAATCTTGGAATGCAAATATTAAGTACTTCTTTATTTAGCATTTCTCTAGGACATATATCCTCAATTTCCTCAAATACGTCTAAACTGACAAGACTAGAGAAACTTCCATAACTTAGCCACAATCCCATTCACATGAAAATGTTTCTTTTTAAAATACAGGATCTAGGCCGGGTGCGGTGGCTCACGCCTGTAATCCTAGCCCTCTGGGAGGCCAAGGCGGGTGGATCGCTCGAGGTCAGGAGTTCGAGACCAGCCTGAGCGAGACCTCATCTCTAGTAAAAATAGAAATAAAAATTATCTGGACAACTAAAAATATATAGAGAAAAAATTAGCTGGGCATGGTGGGGCATGCCTGTAGTCCCAGCTACTCGGGAGGCTGAGGCAGGAGGATCGCTTGAGCCCAGGAGTTTGAGGTTGCTGTGAGCTAGGCTGACGCCATGGCACTCACTCTAGCCAGGGCAACAGAGTGAGACTCTGTCTCCAAAAAAAAAAAAAAAAATACAGGATCTAGAATTATGTACTCAGGTGTAATTGAACCAACTGTTATTAAAATGTGTCTATTAGTTCCTCAATTTTTACTTAATCAAAAATATCAAGGGATATTGTATGTTTTTTTCTTAGCAATTTTATCATATTTTTTATTTGTATTGAATTTGTGGTCAATGAAAAAACTCAGGATATTTTAAATGAACTGCTGTTGAGCCAAATCTTCCTCACCCTGTACTTACTCATTTTGTTAAACATAAAGACAGCAATTTCCTTTTCTTTTTCTTATGTTCAATTTAAGTATATGAGCTGGGTGCGGTGGCACACGCCTGTAGTCCCAGCTACTTGGGAGGCTAAGGCAGGAGGTTTGCCTGAGCCTAGGAAATCGCAGTAAGCTATGACTGTGCCACTGGGTGACAGAACTAGATCCTGTCTCTAAAGCAAAAAAAAGAAAAAAGAATTAAGTGTATTGACTTCTCACCTGAAAATTAAACTGTAGTCATTTACTTTTAATTGTTGATAGATCTTGCAAATATGATTTCTTTATAGGTTTTCGGTAAAACAATCGCAATATAAACTGCAAAACATGTCACACGAGTCGACAGGACAGGATCCCACAACACGCCACTAGAGATTTCTCCTTAGTTGGCATCTCACGACCTAAATATCACCAAAGTACTTTTTATCTGTAATATTTTTTCTTACATATTTTTCTGTTATACTATAATTAACACTCAACACAAAATCATGCCCGGTTTTTAAGTAATGTTAGCTTACTGTAACAAACAAAACTAAAAACAGCTCAAATACATTAAAATTTATTTCTTCTTCTAGAGACCCAAAGAGTGTTCCTGATTGACTGGAAACTTTTCCACAAATAGTAATTCAGCGACAGACTCTTTCCATCTCATTGTTCTGCCATCTTCATATGTGACTTACAAGGTTGTCATGCTTCCAGATATCAAGTTGATTGCAGGTGAAATGGCCGGTAAAGAAAGCACACCTGCTTTTTTAGAAGCCTGGCCAAAAAGTAAAATGTACAATTGGGGAAAGTATTTGCTGGCTTCTACACTTATGGAAGGAGACACACGATTTTGACGGGAGCAACTAGCATTGTTTCATATAGTCTACACTTCTGGCCATCTTTTCCTCACAGGGAGGACATAGCCAAGCCCTTCCCAAGGGAGATCATCCAAAGTCCCATCAAGAAACTTCATCCAGATCAAAGTTCAGAATGTCCTGGTGAAATGCAACCTTCTTCCCCAGGTCCAAATGGCTCCTCTAATTTAACAGACAAATTAGTTTCTATTTGCCACACATTCTCCCTCCCCTCTCCTTCCTCCCCTTCCTCCTGTCTTTCTCTCAATATACAATAGAGGAACAGGGACAGGAGAACTACAATAAACACTCTCAATAGGAAAAGAAAATGAAAAACAGTGACTCTACAGCAACAGTTAACCCCTGCTAGGTAGGCATTATTAACACCTCTTAACTGTCAGTAAGAGGATGTTCCTAGATTGGACTATAATCCTGCTGTCTGGTAAAAACTCTATTGCCCATTGTTGTCTTTTGTCACTGGCTCCAGGCCTAGGAGATTTGTCCTGGTCTCTTATCCTCCATGAGTACGGAGGAGTGAGCCATCTTTGGGTCCTACACAACTTGTGGAAATTTATAGGTTGGAAGACAGTTTCTAGGATCCTGGGGGCTTTGACAATTAGAATTCCTCAAAATATTAGTAGATTCTGGTTTATTTATTTCCAGTTATTTCCATGTGCCAGTAACCACAGCCAGATTTTTTTCTTGGGTATAATTTTCAAGCCTACCTGTGTATTTTACTTCCTTACTCTCATGCCACTGTCTCAACTCAGTGGTGTCTACTTTGAAGCATGATACTTTATGCTTGATTGAGAAGGAAACACTGATAGTCTGATCTTTGTCCCACTGTTGTGCACTTGAAAAATCTTAATAACTGGTGTTCAAAGCTTTTTTTCAATTTCATTTCTTACTGTTTGGGGTGTAGGAGCAAACAGCTTTTCCAACTCTACAAGACTCAAAATTTTTAGATTCTCTCTATCCCCTTTTATTTGTACTTTCAAACTGCCAATTATTCCTATTCTCTTTTTGTTTTGTTTTGTTTTTGTTTTTTAATACATTGCCATATGCAACAATGAACAACCAACCCACAATCAGATGTCTGTACACCTAGAATTACAGACTTACAAACAATTAATCAGCTTCCAAGAGATTTACAGTTTTACCAAATGCTTTGTCACTGCATAACATAGATTGCCATTTCTCCAGGCTCCAATATGCATTTTCTTTCCATACAGTGATTACTAAGCCAGTGCCATGTATTTTAAGTATTTGTTAGAGAAAGAACTCTTTTTCAAACTTCCAGTTTTCAAATTAATTCAAGAAAAGCTAGATGATATAACAAACTCCAAAAGTTTAAACACATTTGAAGTTTGTTACTCATTCCCCTAAAGTCCAAAATGAATGCTTCTGATCTGCAAAGAATCTCTTCCATGTGGTAATTCAGAGCACTAGGCTGCTTCTACCTAGGGCTCCACCACCTTCTGAAGTCCCTGTGTTGATCTGAGTTAAGTTGGAGAAAGGGAAAGATCCAGTGGAGAAATCACATCCATTGCTTAAAAACTCATATCATACCCACTCATAATTCACAAAGAACATAGAAATGGCCACATTTGCTTGCAAAAAAGTTTGGTTGTTGCTGCTTTTGCAGCCACTGCCTTGTGTCCACTAGCCTGCTCTGACTCACCCACCAATAGGAAGTGCTAGAGGAAAGTAAATTCCAATTTCTGAGTTATCCTGGGAAAATATGCATAGAACATCCATTCCAAATTAGTGTATACTCCACAATTCCAAAATCTTTATTCTGAAATTTTCATCAGATCAATATCACACCAAATGAATCAGGACAAATTATTTGCAAAGTAATTCAAAATTGATATCTGTATTATGTAAACACAAAATTCAGGAACAACAGCAATAGTAAGTTGCACTTGGTTATAGAAATTACACCAGAAGACAAAAAAATAGAAGTGGGAAAAAAAGGATAAAAACAATAATAACACTGTTAGAACTGTGAGGTATCATTAATACTAAACCACAATATAAGAAGAGATGAGGTGGATAAAGGAATGGAAGTTACGTTTGCAATGAGATACTACCATCTACCCACCAGAATGGCTGAAATTTTATAAATCAATCAACCAACCAACCTGACAATAAGATGTGGAACAACTAGAATTCCCAGGCCGGACGCGGTGGCTCATGCCTGTAATCCTAGCACTCTGGGAGGCCGAGGCGGGAGGATTGCTAGAGGTCAGGAGTTTGAGACCAGTCTGAGCAAGAGTAAGACCCCATCTCTACTAAAAAATAGAGAGAAATTATCTGGACAACTAAAAATATATAGAAAAAATTAGCTGGGCATGGTGGCGCATGCCTGTAGTCCCAGCTACTTGGGAGGCTGAGGCAGAAGGATTGCTTGAGCCCAGGAGTTTGAGGTTGCTGTGAGGTAGGCTGATGCTACAGCACTCTAGCCAGGGCAAAAGAGTGAGACTCTGTCTCCAAAAAAAAAAAAAAAAAACAACTAGAATTCTCATACTCTGCTAGTTGAAGTGAAAATTGGTAAAACCACTTTGGAAAATGGGCAGAAACTACCAACACGCATTCCTGTTGCTTTACAAGTCCACTCCTACTTATGTACTCAACAAAATGCATGCAGATGTACAACAGATACATAAAGGAATGGTCGTAGCGGCATTATCAGTAATAGCCAAAACTTGGAAACAGACCAATTGTCCACAAACAAGAGAACAAAAAATTGTTAAATGTGTTTCCAGACAATGGAGTACTATGAAACAATGATGAAGAGCATACCACTACTCTATAGGCCATCCCATAGATGAATGCCACACCATAATATGGAGCGTAAAAAGTCAGAGATAAAAATACATACTGGATAATCTGATTTCATAAAATATACAAAGAGGCAAATCTAATCGGCAGTATTAAAATCAGAATAGTGGTTATCTTTTGGCCAGGCTGGAGGAAGGGCTCAGTGGGTAAGTACCAGGAAAGTCCATGAAGGAGTTTTCTGAGATGCTGGTCATGTTCAACATCTTCACTGGGGTACTTACACTGATGTGTTCACTTAGCAAAAATAAGTTTGCTATGCCCTTAAGATTTATGCACTTTCAAAAACAGTTATCAATATTTTCATCACTAAATTTTCCTTTTGTTTTGTCTTCTCAACTAGAGACACTATAATCAGAAAGATTTTGTCTGGTAACAAAATTATATTTATTAATGGTTAGTCATATTTTTAATTACACTTATTCAGATTTTAATCTATGTTCTATATTTGTGAGCCCATAATATTTTTATATTTCACATGTCAATGTAGCAGTTGTGATACTAATAAAAATTAAAATTAAGTCCACAGACATTTAGCACTTCTCAATGCTACCAGTGACTCATTTTAACTGTCACTCAGCACTTATATCCAAAGCTGATCACACATAGGACAAGTTCAGTTCATTCCAGTGACCATGTAACTGGTTGTTCTAGTCACAGTGTCTGATCTATTAACTTGTTTCAATAATTTCTATGCTGTCACCAGTAGCTGGTCATTACTTATTACCTTCAAAAATGTGCTTCTTTACTTCTATCCCACAGCAGAGAAAATATTATTATATTTTGTTACCCAAGAAGTCTAATTCCATGGAATTAAACAATTTCAACTAGATTATTGAATGATTGAAAACACCTTAGATTTTTATATCCTTATTCATTGACTCTTAAATATCTGGGAACCAATAGCATATTATTTCTAGAGTAGGTTTAGATTAAGTAGGGGAGAGCCTCTTTCTTAACTCTCTTCAATAAAGGATTTGTTGTTGAACAATTTGGAAGAGCTACATAAAGATGTCTGCAACCATAATATTTTAAAGGCTTTATGTTTGAATTATAAATCTGATCTGTCTATTGATTTCTCAATCTCCTTGCAATTCAGTCTCTACTCTCTAAAACCCTTTACTAGCTTTGTAGGTGGACAGGATATCTTTCTAGGTTTAAGTATCTTTCGTGTTAATGCATTAGTTTTAACTTAAGCCCTTTGTTTTTATTTTGGGGAGCACATGATGTTCAGTCTACTCTGTCAGACACTTTGGTAGGTGCTGGGTAAATAGCAATGACTGAGACACATCCTTTGTCCTCAAAAACTCACAGTTATGTGGAGAAACATTTTAAAAGTAAAGACAATAAACTGAGAAATATGTACCAAATGCACTGCAGAAGAATCAGTTCAACTTGGCAAATCGAGAAACCTTTAGAAAATAGATATGATCAGGACCTGAAGGGTCTGTAATAATAACTTAAAACTGTGTGGAACTTATTATTTGCAAGCACTTCATGTGTGTTTCATTTTTTCTCAAGGAAAAAAAAATCCCTGTGTGTTTTATACTGTCATTATTGCTATTATACACAAGTTAAGTGACTTGACAAGGCCATTCAGAGCATGAAATGTTAGCATTAAAGTTCAGGTCTCTGAAGGGTCAATAGGTTTAGAAGAAAGATAGAGGTGTTTGCAATCAGAGTTATCTGTTTTAAAACACTTCTTTGCTACTGCTGTGTGAGAAAATCATTTGTCCTTTCTGAGCCTCGGTTTCTTAATCTATCACATAATATTATCTTCACATCAGGATTACCATGTGCTTTATATGAGACAACAAATGTGTGTGAAGTGTCTGGCACTCTGTTTAGGAGAACTGGCACTCAGTTAACTTGTATTTTGTCTTCTTCATCAGATGCTGGGGGATGAGGGTTTGACACAATAAATCAATGTATTAGAAAGATAACTAGGGCAGCAACGCGGAGGATGGATTGAAATATCAAGCACAAGAAATGTACAGTAGTTAGGAGAGTTCTGCGATAGTCCAGCCATAAGAAGGTGAGTTTTGGAACTAAGGCAGTAGCAGTTGGAATGGAGAAGAGAAAAGGATGCTGAGAAACATCCCAAAGTAGAATTTCCTTGATAATTGGTTGATGGTCAGGAGTGGAGAGGAGGGGCAGAGTAACCTGACAATTAATAATTTTGGAACTGTTGCATGGTACCACCAAGAACTGAGATAGGAAATATTACATGTGGATAAGATGGTTTGAAAGTGGATACTCAATAATCTCTTAGACATGTTGATTTAGGGATGCTTGAGAGAAGAGATGTCTAAATAAACAGTTGGAGACTTAAATCTAGAGTTCAAGAAAGATGTCAGGATTGTTTATTTAGATTTTAGAGTCAAGTCATAAATGAGAATTGTAAGACATGCTAGAAAATGAGATGAGTCAGGGAGATAGGTCAGAAAAAGACAAAGACCAAAAACCTGAGAACTAAGAACATTAAGGGTTAGGCAGTGAGGTGGGGTGAGAGGAATACAGGAAAAAAACCCAAACATTCCTAGTCAGATATTTAAAAGAAAAATAAGGAAAGTGACATGGCATAGAAACTAAGAGAAGAGGGACTTAAGAGGGAGGGTCAACAAATAAATTAACACAGAGAAGTTAAAAGCATGAGGACTAGTGTAAGGTCACTGGTAAAGCTTTGACAGCCTTTGTACATTGGATAAAAAGAATTTGTTGGGTGGGGCGTGGTAGCTCACGCCTGTAATTCTAGCATTCTGGGAGGCCAAGGCAGGAGGATTACTTGAGCTCAGGAGTTTGAGACCAGATTAAATATAGAAAAATTAGCCAGGAGTCGTGGTGTGCACCTATAATCTCTGCTACTCGGGAGGCTGAGGCAGGAGGATCACTTGAGCCCAGGAGTTTGAGGTTGTTGTGAGCTAGGCTGATGCCACAGCACTCTACTCGGGGCAACAGAGTAAGATCTCGTGAAAAAATAATAAAGAAAGACTTTGTTGGGGAAAAACGAGATCATGAGTGTACAGAAGACAACGAGCATGAGCGAAGACACAAGCTTAGGAAATAGTAAGGTGTGTTTGGTAAATAGTGAGTTAACAGGGCCGTTGCTGCCTTATTTTTGTGCAAAGTAGACAAAAGCACCCGCTTTGGGAGGACACAAAGTGTGTCCAGCTAGGGAAGAAGGCAGGCTGAGTTTCAGCTCCCTCATCCCTCTGCTTTTGTGCAGTGCACGTACTGTGCAACCATTTGCAGCAGCCGGTGAGTGAACATTCCCATTGAGTTGAAATGCAGGGTATAGGAAGGGCAGCACTAGGACATAAATATGGAAAGGCATCTTATAGATCACCCTGTGGAGAGTCTTGAAAGCCGGTTGAGACTTTTGTGTTCAATTTAGGAGACAATGGGGAATCATCCATGTCTATGAGGTTCACTTAAGGAAGATGAGCCTGGCAGCAAAATGCAGATGGTGGGAGGAGGGGAACACAGGTGGTAGGAAAACTACTTAGGAAGCAATTTCAATCGGATAGCTAAATGCACAGGCTTATTTTTCCTTTGATCTGATTTAATACATTTTAAATGAAATCGAGGGGAAATAAAAGGTCAGAAAAAGCAGTGTTTATCCATGGAGCTTTTGGTTTCCAAAATGTAAAAAGAATTAGCTTCTCTAGGAACAAATTAGTCAGATGCAGAGAAAGGCAGTCTCTGCTCACCTTGGCAGTATAATTTAGTGCCCTGTTTTCCACCTCTCCGAGGAACTACAATGCTTTGAAGAACTATTTGTGGCCTTTCCCTTGGGTCTTCCTCATGTTTCCTGCTACTAGGAGAAAAGTTGAGTCCTAGAAGGGCAGAAGTTTAAAAAGTTCAGTCAAAACAACTCACATGACTTCCCTCTCAGATCGTCTCTCTTGCTTATTTCCCTTAGCTCCTAAAATGACTAAATGAATACTGTCTGACTTATAGTTACTTACATTTACATAAGTGTATATATATATACACACACACTTATATATATATTTATATATATTTTAAAGACAGGGACTTGCTCTGTCACCCCAGCTAGAGTGCCGTGACGTCATCACAGCTCACAGCAACTTCCAACTCCTGGGCTCAAGCGATCCTCCTGCCTCAGCCTCCCAAGTAGCTGGGAGTACAGGCATGCGCCATCATGCCTGGCTAATTTTTCTATTTTTAGTAGAGACAAGTCTTGCTCTTGCTCAGGCTGGTCTCGAAATCCTGACCTCAAGCAATCCTCCTGCCTCGGCCTCCCAGGCTGCCAGGATCACAGGCATGAGCCACTGTGCCCAGCCTACTTCCTTGTTTTAATGACTCAGTTAACCTGGTTTGATGAATCCAAAAAGGCAGGTTAAAGATAAAAGAGAAAGAGGAGAAGGATGAGATTAATAGAAAAAAAGAAGAGAAAAACAGGTTAGAATAAATTAAGAATTATTGAGTGTCTAGTATGTACTTTGCTGCATTTGAATAACATGAATCACATTCTATAATTCTCATAACAATCCTGCTATTGCTTTCAACATTTTACAAATAAGGAATATGAAACTTAGAGATCTTACTTGCCCAACTGTACAATGGCAACTGTTTCAAAAACTATCCCAAGTTATTAATAAGGAAATAAAAAGTATTAACACAATATTTTACTAAACAACAGTTAAAATGAATACACTAAATGTAATGAGTCTACAAGGGTAAACCTTGACACATACTGTTGAGTGGAAAAAGTAAGTTTCAAAAGAATATGTACAGAATTAAAACATACATACACAGGTAAAATATTTAAAAGAAATATATACCACCCAATTCATCCAATTCCAGCCAAGGTGGAAAAACAAGGTGAAAAGATTAGATTTGCCCTTTACCTTCCCTCCTGAAGCCATTAAAAAAGCAAACAAACAAAAATAGGAAACACAGCTTACTGCCTTGAAAGAGATTTCAGGCTGTAACCGAGATGGAACTGAAGGTGGAAACTGGCGTCTTCCGTAAGTTGGAGAGACAGAGCTGAGATTCCTGGAGGATTAAGAACAATGTGCTAGGGAAGATAGAGCTGCACAGAGGAAAAATCCAGGTTCTGTAGAGGGTCATGTTCCACCTCCACACCCCACCGCCATAAGCAGAACACTGATCCATGCAAGTGCAAGAGAAAATTATCCAAGGCTAGGAAAAACTGTCCAAAACATTCATGAAAGTGCACAGAATGGATTGTGTTCCATGAAGAATTTTCATACTTGTTGATGCAGCATAAATCTATTATGTTGTTTCTGCCCTCCTCCACATTTCATGTAGAAAAAGATCATGTTCATGGCATTGGACAACAAAATATCACTCCATGATACCAGTTGAATAGATTGACAATATATGTCAGTTAATTTACAAAGAGCTGCAAAGCCCTGAAGAGAAAAGAAATGCCATAGCTGCCTTCAGTCTGAGCTTTCTCTTCTTTTTTAAAAATCTATTTTATAGAAAAGATCTTTAAAATCTAGGGTCACTTTATAGCATCCAACTTGTTAAATAAGGACTATATAACTTCTAAACTATTGCCAACTCCAAAATTCCAGCAGCCACACATAGCATCTTGGGGCTTGGACAGTTTTGACTGCAGTGACCAGCTAATCCTTGAATTTTTATGACAAGAGCCTCCAACCTTCAGGGTAAGAACTGATTTCATTACATGATTTCAGAACGAACATAGAAGAGTTCCAGCCCCCAAGATTACCTATTCAACTCCTGCTGGGTACAGATGCCTAATATTTTTTTTTAACAAGAGGCAAAATTATTTCTTCCATAATTAGCAGTGAAACTTAGATACCTTGTGAGAGCTAACACTCATTGAACACCTACTATGTGATAAGTCTTTCATGGAGTCTATATTTTAACTCGTTTAACCAAAACCACAAACGTTTGACACAGAAACTGCTATTATTTTATTTTACACTTGAGGAAATAGGGGCACAGAAAGAATAAGTTATAAACACAACATTACAACATTGTAAGTAGTGGATCTGGGATTTGAATCCACAGTCTGCCTCTCAAGTCTCTGCTTTTAACTATTACAAAAAATAAGCGGCAAAGACTAACAGTTTTTCCTGAGGTTCTATTGAAGGAAAGGAGAGACACAAATTGCTGAAACAAGGAGTAGCAAATACCATGAAAAGGAGAAAATAACACAGTAAAAAGAGGCTAGAAGTACCAAATAAACATCTTAGTGACTTCATAGTTTCGTCAAGAGACTATCCTAGGCACAGGATCTCCTTGGAGTTAATTTTGGTAGTTCTTACGCACCCCACCCCCAGAAACTTATTCATAAAGGCAAAGTATATGAAAGGACCACCTGGCATCCAGCCCCTCAGGATTTCTTCCCTCTCAGCACTGAGCTAGCACTTTCCTTAAAATTACATTTTAGGCTAACTAACATCCTTTCCTAATAATTTATTATTCTGTAACACAATCCATTTTAGAAAGTGCTAAATAAATATAGTATAATCTTTTTTTTTATAAATTTTCTATTATCTCTTTTAAAGACTGTAGTTAGGGCTAATGAACATTTATTACATGCTGCTATCCTCACAAATGTAAATTTTAAGTGCTGCCTAAATGTTCTATCTTTTCTTGAAGGTAAATTCCAGGTTGTTGGCAAGTGCTTCATTAGAAATAAGCTATGCATAGAATTAAAGAATACTCTATTTTCTCTTCAACAAACAAGAGCTATTTCAAGTTGAATTGTAATGAGCAGCATAGCTTTCCTAAGTGGTTTACAAATCTTGGAGATGCATAAATCAACATCAGAAACTCACTCGGCTACATTTCCTGTGACTCAAGAGCCTCCTTTCTTAGAAAGTGGAAAGGAATATTATCAGGAAGGAGACCGAGAGTCAACTACGTCCTTGGCAAGTTTCCAGGCCTTATCAAGATCAATACAGGGCATGTTGGTCTGGAATCCTGATGTGATCCAACGTTAATGGAAGTCTTGTTATTACTCTTCACTGATGTTTTCAGTCTCATTGATAATGCGGTAACCAGAAATATAAAGATATATTATTAACTGTCCCACTCACCTTACCAATTTTAGGTTCACCTCTAGTGACTGGCCCATTGACTAAAGAATGGTAAAGGTGATGCTAAGCTCATGAGCTATATATGCCTTTATGGGTCAACGTTCTTACTTCCCAAATTTACATCGTACTGAAACCATAATCAAACCACTTTGAAATATTTTTCTATGGTCACAGTGAAACCCAAACAAAATTTATTATTGTTATGATTAGTTCCTATGATTCCATGTCATACACATCCTACTAATTTTAAATCAGCAGGGTCATGGTTATATAACAAGAGCATCATTTCTTATTCATGCATTCATTCAACATTATCTAATTGAGGCAAGGCACCGTTCTAAGGTATATACAGAAGTGAGCAGGCAAAGTTCCAGCATCAATCAGTTTTATATTCTAGAAGGAGGAAGCAGACAGCAATCATATATACACAAATAATAAAACTTCAGAAGTAAATACAATAGGATCATAAGAAAATATTGAAAGCTGTTCACATTTTAAGTAGGGTTGTCAAAAAGGCCTCTCTGAGGAGTTGGTAGTTTGAAGCTTAAATGGTAAAATAGACTACCATATCAGGGAGAATAAGTTCAAGGCATAGAAAACTGCAAGTTCAAAGGCAGAAATGTATATGCTTGGCCTGTCCAGAGCAGTGAGGGCAATAAAGCTGCCACAGAATGAGAAAAGGAAAGAGTCATTGGAAGGGCCTCCTCCTTCGTGTAGAGTTCTGAGGGACAGGAGTAAAATCTGGGATTATATCACAATGAAAATAGGAAGTCTTGGCAGGCTTCTACAAAAAGGAATAATATGATTTGATACACATTTTAAGAAAATCCCGTTGGCTGCTGATTGGAGAATGACTTTGGAGTTTGGAGATTGAGGACAAGCATGGCAGTTGCAAGATCAGTTAGGAGACTTCCACTGTAGTAACAGTGAGAGATGATGTTGACTTCAGTGCAGCAAACATGTTGAGAAGTAATGAGATTTGGGAAGTCATTCAAGACAACATCAGTAAGACTTCTTGATGGATTATATGTGGAATGTTAGAAAAACTGCATCATACAACATTAGCACCTGCTGTAGGCTATGAAAGTACTCACTGAGTTGGTCACTGAGCTAATTCTTTGTGAAAAAAAGTTACCTTTTAGCAAGAAAAAACTACATAACTGTAGATGTAATAGAGGAATATAGTGCTATGAGTTTTCTTTTAGTTTTATCTTGCTAAGAGTTAAGAAAAATTATACTTACCTCTAAATGAGCTGAGTATAGGTTAATAACTTTAAAAGATTGCTTTCAACCCCTTCTAAAATGAAATTTACTGGAAGGTTCTGAGAATTTTGCATTGTCATCTGCTTCACTCCTACGGCACTAAATGAAAATGCAAAACTCTCAGAACATATGTGGTAACATATTGGATTCTCAATGTATAATTCTTCACTGGCTTCATCATAAAACCTTGTCTCTACATTCTGCCAGTTAAAATATTCCATCTTCATTTTCTCTTGAGCCCTTTGCTTTAGCAGGTGAATTCTTATTCTTCTTTGTATACAATGCATACAACTTTTAAAATGGATTTTAAAATTGGCCATTTTCAGTGAAGCGTTGGACTTACATCAGGATGTGAGAAGGTCACAGCTTGTCAAACATGCCAACTACTGTTAATATTTTATTGATTCTAGTAAAAATCATTTTAAACTGTGCCAAGCATATATATTATTATATTTTCTAAATTCAGATAGATCAGTTGAAAGTAGGATACCATTGCCCTGGTCCCAACAGAATTCCTTTTACTTCATTGCATTTTGGTGTATGGTTGTCAATACATATTAAAGGTGATTATAAGAAACAGTTTCCTGAAATTCATAGTTACACCCCCTTTCAGGATTTGTAAAGGAAGTTTGTTTATTGCATCACAAGCAGTCTTTTTTATGAAGTACTCTTTGGGAGCTATACCTGTCTAATCAGAATATTAAAATTCACTGATGGGCCGGGTGCGGTGGCTCACACCTGTAATCCTAGCACTCTGGGAGGCCAAGGTGGGTGGATTGTTTGAGCTCAGGAGTTGGAGACCAGCCTGAGCAAGAGTGAGACCCCATCTCTACTAAAAATAGAAAGAAACTAGCTGGGCAACTAAAAATATATAGAAAAAATTAGCCAGGCATGGTGGCACATGCCTGTAGTCCCAGCTACTTGGGAGGCTGAGACAGAAGGATCGCTTAAGCCCAGGAGTTTCAGGTTGCTGTGAGCTAGGCTGATGCCACAGCACTCTAGCCTGGGCAAAAGAGTGAGACTCTGTCTCAAAAAATAAATAAATAAATAAATAAAATTCACTGATGATTGTACTTTTATAAAATAAATGGTTTTTTCTTATGATAGCTGTGAATGGAGTGATTCAATTGTCCTTTTTTCATAAGCTGTTAAAGAAAAATCCCAAGATTTCTGAATTACACAGATAACACTTAAATCATTATAGTAAGCATGTGAACATTATTTCTGTTTTCTTCTTTTTTTTTCCCACCAGCTTTTATAGATTTCTTATTATGCTTATTTTACATATCTTTTTAAACTTCTGGAACAAAAACAAGTTTGGACAAACTATTTGACCTCTTTGGATCTCAGTTTCCTCATTCTAAAACTTGAGAGTTGGATTACAAAACCTCCAAGATTCTTTCCTTCTATAACTGTGAATATTCATATAGGTGAAATACATACTTCACCTTCAGAGATAAGGAAAGAGTTTTAGTACCCCTCAAATCTCAATACAGAAGCAGCTACTTACTCTCTACAAGTAAAACCAGATCTGCCTTCAGAAAATGGAAAATACAATCCCTATCCTACCATGTTAAGTTGCAAAGTCACACTCAATTAGAACAGTACTCTTCAGCAACATCTTTGAGTTCTTGGAACTTAAGCGGTTATTTTAGGTGGCTATAGCTCTCTAGCAGTTTGCAGCCTACACCTAAGTAGTTCAGTTTATAAATGAACCCAAATAAATGGATAAAGAAAAAAATGTTTTGGTATCAATCATAAATTTCAGGAGAGTGTTTTATTTTGTCCTGAACTATTGGCAATTGCCTTTATTCTCTACTTCGTGAATCCAGAAAATCATAAAGTAAAACTGTTCCCAGACCGGATACTGGCTCTTTTAATGCCAAGCTACTGCATACACAAAAACAAACAGGGGGTGTAAATGAACAAAAAATTTGAAAGAAATATCAATCTGTAAATCAACAAGGAGCTATAAAGTAATGCAGCATTTTTTAAAGCTACTTTATGTGGTGCCTATGCCAAGAGGAACCAAATCATGGCTGGCTCCAAGTACTAACTATATTTCACTACTATATATCTCCCTCTTGGGGTTTTTAAAGTGATTTGCAGACTGAAAAATGTTGGGGACGACTGCCATTGAGTCTCCCATAGTACTTCAGTCAGAATGGGAACTGAGAAACTATGAGCCAACAGCCTCAAGGACTGCGTCTTCCACTCCATGGTCTTTTCTGCAGACTAATTATTGCTTTACACACCCCTAGGTTTTTTTCCCTGCACCCTGTGTAAGGAGACTCTATTAAATTTTATGCCTTGGGATTTCTGCCCAACTTATGACCTCTACCATCAAACCAAATCTTTTCTTTGCCTGCTTTTGTCCTAGTTCTTGCTTCCTTCCAGGTAACACATGCACTTTTAAGTAAGTGAGGACAAAAACTGTTCTTTTCCATGAGATATTAATAAAATAGACCTATGTAAAATTTCAACTTTTCCTCCATATTCTTAATTTACTATTATGCCTTTTCTTGCTGATTTTCCCATATTCAATTCTGATGTTTTCAGTTCTTTTATTGCAATAACACTGCAAAAGCAATGCCAAGTAGCAAACCAGAAAACTACAACACAGATGCCTAATCATTAACTCTACACTAATTTCTTTTCACTGGTACTCTTTTGGTTAGATTTCCACATAGAAACTAACAGAAGGAGATTTCCCACATGATTATCTTTAATAGATTAAGTCCATAAGTCCTGCAAATGTGAGTTGATTGTCAGTGTGTGTGTATGTGAGTGTATGTATACATGCATGTGTGCGTTGAAGGCAGCTTATTAATTCTGACTTCCAGAACTGTTCACATTTTCAAATTTGATTGATAATATAATTTTCCATCAATTCTTTCTACATAAGAAATCTGGGGGAACCTATGAAAAACCAAGTCTCAAATAAACTAAATTTAGGGAAGCAGTTTTTAGTCATAGTCAGAAACTTCAGAATTTCCATCACATGCCATATTTAACAATTTAGAATGTAATATCTTATGTCACTAATAAGTATGTACTAAATAAAGAATAAGATGACAAATTGAGCAAGTCATTATTATTCTAAATAACCCAGGATTCTAAAAAAAATGAACTCTTTCTGAGCTCATAAAATGTTTCCAAAGAACTCTACTTATAAAATTGGATCACTCTTATTTTCTAATTTTGAGATAATTTGGATATATAAGACAAATTATTTTAAATTGCATGTCACATAGTTTTCTCACTCAAAGTGACTTTGAAGATTTCTCTTTTCTTTCATTTTACCTTCCTTTTATAGAATTTTTTTTATATTTTAAATTCACTTAGTAACAATTTCTATTTAATTTAGAAATCAAATACCTATCTCAAATGTTGAATCATAATCATCAGGGGAGTTTTATTTCTTTAATATAGATTTCCAAAACTAACTCCAAATGTTATAATTCAGTAAATCTCAGAATGGTGTAGGATTCTGTTTTGTTTTGTTTTTCAAGAAAATTTCAAGATTTTTTTCTAACTCAGTTACCAGTAGAACTGGCTACCAGTAAATAACTATAGATCTTTAATTTAGACACAGGAAATTTGAGTTTCCTTACATAAATGAAAAATTAGATACCTTCAAATAAAAAGGGTAAAGGGAAAAGAAACCTTGAATTTAATTTAAATTAAAAGAGAAGAGTTTGGAGAAATTTTGAAATGGTGGAATAGATTCAATTGAACCAATTTTTCCATATGAAACAATATAAACTCTGGTAATGATATAAGATAGAAACTGGACAGGAGTCAAGACATGGAAGAGGAACAGCAGCACTAAATTTCCCAACAGAATGGCTCTTTACATGAGGGTAGGCCCCATTTAACACTACACAAGAGGCTGAAAATTGATTAGAACCACACAATCTTACCAACCTGAAGAACCTAAGGGAAGAGCTCAGGTTAAATGGCAGCTTGAAAGTTAAGAGGAAAATCCTAGGGGTGAATAAAGATGAAAAGATCTATAGGATGGCAAGGCTCCTATAATTTATAAATGACACAATACAAACTCTACATAGACTGTGAAAACTAAATACATATAACGTAATTCCTGAAGCAACCCCTAAGAATAATGCAAAAAACATAAAAAGTCAATGGATAAATTAATAGAATTTATAGAAGTATTCACTGAATTTCAAAAATGAAAAAAGCCAGAGAAGGAGTAACAGAGGAGCAAAACTATATGGGACAAACAGAAAAGAAAAACTGAAATGGAACTTAAACCCAAGTATATCAATGATTACAGTAAATGTAAATGGATTAAATTCTCCAATTAAAAGGTAGAGATTGTCAGTATAGGTTAAAAAAGCAAGACACAATTATATCTATTTGATAGAGATAAAGATAGACTGAAGGCAGATAAATAAAACACCATTTTTAAAAGTTTTTAAAATAAAATAGTTAATATATCATATAATAATGTTACACATAGCATGCTAATATCAGATAAAGTATACTTTAACATAAAGATTATTAACAAAGACAATGTGCTTATAATGATAATGATAATGACATAATAATAGCAAAAGGGTCAGTTTATACCAAAACTATAACAATCAGAGATATGTATATGCTCAATAAGAGACTTTCAAAATACATAAAGAAAAAAAAACAGAATTAAAGAGAGAAATAGGCAAAGCTACATGGTTGGAAATTTCAGCACCCCTCTCTTAGGGACTGATAAAACTAATTTTAAAAATCCTCAAACCTGGCCAGGCACGGTGGCTCACGCCTGTCATCCCAGCGCTCTGGGAGGCTAAGGTGGGAGGATTGCTCGAGGTCAAGAGTTCAAGACCAGCTTGAGCAAGTGAGACCCTGTCTCTACTAATAATAGAAAGAAATTAGCTGGACAACTAAAAATATGTAGAAAAAATTAGCCGGGCATGGTGGTGCATGCCTGTAGTCTCAGCTACTTGGGAGGCTGAGGCAGAAGGATTGCTTAAGCCCAGGAGTTTCAGGTTGCTGTGAGCTAGGCTGATACCACTGGCACTCTAGCCCAGGGGACAACAGAGCAAGACTCAGTCTTCAAAGAAAAAAAAAAAATCCTCAAAGTCATAGACTTTCTGAACAACATTATCAATCATCTTAAAATTGACATTTATAAAACATACCCAACAACTGCCGAACATACTTTCTTTTTAAGAGTACATGGTATATTCAACAAGATAGAAAATACGCTGGGCCAAAAATGCATTAATAAACTTAAAAAAAAAAAATCTGAAGTCCTATAGCATGTGTTTTCTGACAATGGGATTAAATTAGAAATAAATAACAATAAGATATCTACAAAAAACCCACAATTTGGGGAAAAAAACTCATAATTTTAAATAATCAATCCAGTGTTCACAGAAGGATAATCCAAGTGTCATAATTTTAAATAATCCAAGAAGGCCGGGCGCGGTGGCTCACGCCTGTAATCCTAGCTCTGGGAGGCCGAGGCGGGTGGATCGCTCGAGGTCAGGAGTTCGAGACCAGCCTGAGCAAGAGTGAGACCCCGTCTCTACTAAAAATAGAAAGAAATTATCTGGCCAACTAAAAATATATATACAAAAAAATTAGCCGGGCATGGTGGCTCATGCCTGTAGTCCCAGCTACTAGGGAGGCTGAGGCAGTAGGATCGCTTAAGCCCAGGAGTCTGAGGTTGCTGTGAGCTAGGCTGATGCCACGGCACTCACTCTAGCCCAGGCAACAAAGTGACACTCTGTCTCAAAAAATAAATAAATAAATAAATAAATAAATAAATAAATAATCCAAGAAGTATTAGAAAATATTTCAGACTGTAGGACAATAAAAATATTAGTATTAAAATTTAAGAGTAGACTAAAATCAGGCTTATATAAAAGTATACAGTTTCTCATGTTTATGCTAGAAAAGACAAAGGAATAAAATCAATGACTTAAATTTCCACCTTAAGAAGCTGGAGAAAGAAGTACAAAGAAAGCTCAAAGTAAGCAGAAAACAATGAATTAAAAAGCAAGTAAACACCAGGAGAATTAACAAAGTCAAAACTTTGTTCTTCAAAAATATCAATAAATTTTGTAACCTCCTAGGTATAATTGAGAGAAAAAACAACAACAAAAGAACACAAACTATATTTATACATGATTAAGGATCCTATAGGTTTCCATTATAACTTTCCAACTTAAAGTGTGCATGTTTTTTGGATTTACCAGTTATTTCTTCATATTTACTTTTGAATAAATAAGCATTCTGGATATAACTTGAAGTAAAAATTCCCTTATATGCCCCAAATTCTTAAAATTCTATCAGTCCATTGAAATGCAGCCACAAATATTTTTGCATGAGAGAACTGCTTTAACAATTGATTGTGAAAGCTCTTATGTTTGTATAAAACAATTATTAAGAACTTCCAAATAGCTAAATAGTGAAATAGAATGACAGTTCATAAAAATAATGACTTCACTACACAATTTTTAAAATAGTGATATCCTTTTGAGTTAAAAAAGTATGAAAATTTAAATAATACATAGAAGAAAACATAGATAATTTAATTAGAATAGATATTCTAATTCTTATATTAGTATTATAGAATTGTATGTGCGCTATAATTCAAAATATTAAACAAAATAACACATAAGAATT
Source organism: Lemur catta (assembly GCF_020740605.2). NCBI lineage: Eukaryota > Metazoa > Chordata > Mammalia > Primates > Lemuridae > Lemur > Lemur catta. Next base: position 5,154,317 of record NC_059130.1, on the reverse strand, counting down.
GAATTTATTATTTAGTTGTTTAATTTATGCTTTAAATATTTCAAGGAAAAGTCCTATTAGAAAATTATTGACATCTGAGGACAAATTGCAAGGAGAATAACTTTTTGCTCCCTCAAAATTATCTCAATGGATAAAACCCTTTAAAATTATGCATACGCATAATCATAACAAATTCTTTAAATCGTGCATAATAAAGAATGTAAAGACTATGAAAAAGAGAGAAAAATGAGGCACTCCAAATATCCTCATTAATTAAACTCTGAAACAACAGACGTTATTATACTTTAAAAAGACATTCCTGAAAATTTTGAGGGTAGGAAATCTCTATCAACATTTTATAAAAATCTCTTAAAAAGATATTTATAGTCATTTATGTTCAACAGATGAAGACAAAGATTTTTGTGACTTACTAAAGCTGTAAATTCTTCTAGAGAATGTATTACTTCTCAGATGGGGTGGATCATGGCAGCCCCTCTCAAACAATTAGCCATTAAAACTTAAAGCATGGGGAAGGCAAGAGAGACAGAGAAGGAGAGAAAGGGCTAAGCTCCCATCTAGTTTGTCCTTCCAAACCCCTCTCACCCCCAAGGAATGAAGCTTTAAAAGTATAAAGAAAAGCCAGGAGTGTTGCAATAATTGATGTCTTCCTCCATAAAAGGAAACACAGGTCATGGTAAAGAAGCATTCCTCCAAAGTGGTCCTAAGGCCTTCTTTGTGCCAGATCCTATGCTGGTACTGAGAATACGGAGAAGAATGAGTAGGGGTCCCTGCCCAGGAGGAACACACAATGTACTGAAGAAGGCAGTCTTGTCAGCAGAGCCATTAACAGAGCTTTACTTCCTCCTCCATCCTCTACTTACTGCAACTTGGTTCTGCCTCAACTACAACACCTAAATTACTCTCACTGACACACATTGGACAAATCCAGTATGCGTTATTCTCTGTCCTCCTCTCTCAGTTTTGTAAGGCCAAATATTCCTGAGTTTTCTTCTACGTCTCTAACCACTCCTTCTAGCGTTCTTTATGGGATCATCTTCCTCTGCCTTCTTTCTAAAGGCTTTCTCCTCTGCTTTCTTACAGGGAAATACCATTAATTCTCATAGCTTCATCCACATTATCTTCATATGCAGCCCAAAAAGAGAATTATTTCAAAGCAAAAATGGAGGGACAATATAAAATGACTTAGGTCATAAGTCATATCACTTTTATAAGGTAAAACTTAGGTTCCTAAGTTAAACAAATACTGACTCCAATAAAATAATATGCCCTCATTCAAATTTCATCGACACTTAAAGATGTTATTCATTCTCATTTATTATCAAGCATAATTAAGGTTTTAATCAGCATCAATTTGGTATTTGAGTTTGAAAAACGAGACTCTTATTACTCATGAAGATATAAAAGGCCTCAGTAAGGGTTGTTGCTGTTTTGTTTTTATAAGTGCATTAATTAATTAACAGCAAATGAATTATTATGACAGCATCTTTTTAATCAGTTTTGGTAAGCCATGGCAGGTTCTATGTGATTGGCTGTGTGTTTTCTACCCATCTGCAGAATATATTTTAAGGGCATTGTTGGGTCTCCAATTTGTAGCCTTTGGTTAATCAGAGATAATTTTCTGGAAATCTGGAGGTGGAAGGTTTCATGAGCCCCAAGCCAAAGTAACTTTGGAGAGTTAGATGTGAGGTAGAGTAGGCACGCCCTGAGTTCATAGAACAGCCAGGTCTATATATCAATAGGACTTAACTAAAAGTTTCTGGTTTATGGAGAAGAAAACAGGGTGGTGTCTCATAATGAGTCTTGCAGATCTACTGGGCACACCTTACATCCTGAGGACTTTTAGCTGCAAGGACCTGGGGAGAGGAAGATGAAGAAAGAGAGTGTATCACGGAGGCTTAGGAAGAACAAAGGGTGAGAAGATGGGACCAAGGGAAAGACTAGGAGGCCCTAGTTGAAGGACTTAACCCAACTTTCTCTTTTCAAGGGAGTCTTTTCAGAGCAGAAAAGGATGGGTCAGAAATTCTTGATGGGTCCTTCAAGATCATCACGTTGGCTTTGTCATTTCCTATATGGGGATACTGAGGCCTAGAAAGGGGCAAAAACCTTCCTGAAATCAGATAGTTAAAAAATAAACAAGTAAATAAATTTTTAAAAGAAAATCATATTTTTTAAAAAACTTTTTCTAAGTTATATTCTGCTGAACACAGAAAGATTAGCAATAATGTTAAGCATGATCCTTATGTGTCTAGTACATCAGATTTATGGGCAGGCAGAACCAACCAACCATGCAACCTACGTGGATGATCTTTTAAGTTTGCCCATGTGGTGGACTCATCATGAATTCAACAGTGCTTCTAATTTGCTTGTTTGTCAAAATATTTCTGGGTCTGATGTAGTCTTATTTTCTATTGCTGCATTTCACATTACCATAGACTTAGCAGCTTAAAACAATATCCATGTATTAGCTCAGAGTTTTGTAGATCAGAAGTCTGGGATGGCTTGACTGGATTCTCTGTTCAGGGCATCACAAGGCTGAAATCAAAGTGTCAGTCAGATTGAATTTTTATCTAGAGGCTCTGGGGAAAATTCATCATCCAAGCTCTATCTTATCATTGGCAGAATTCAATTCTTTCTGGTTTATAGGCCTGAGGTCCGCATTTTTTGCTGGCTGTCGGCTGGCGCTACCCTCAGCTCCTAGAGGCCACTCATATTCCTTGCCACATGACTTCCTCTTCATCTTTAAAATAGCAACAACACTTTGAATCCTTCTCAGGCTTCATATCTGTGACCTTCTGTCTCTCATTTCTAGATCCAGATTTAAAGGACTCATGTGATGAGGCCAAGCTCACATGGATAATCTCCGTATCTTAAGGTCAACTGATTTGAGACTTTAATTACAACTGCAGAATGCTTTTGGCCAAATAACATAATCATGAGAAATATAACCACCATATCAATAAACCTGAGGGTTAAACAGAGTGTGCACAACCAGAAGCAGGAATCTTGGGAGCCATCTTAGAATTCTCCCAATCACATATGCTAACACTATAGTGAATTTTACTAAAAACCAATATTTATTAAGTAAGAAATTATTCACAAAAATTGCATGCAATATCATTGAAAATGTGATGAAAGCTATGAGTGACTTAGCAATTACTTGAATAGATGTTTTGTTTATACTTTTTGGATACGGTTCAAAAATTAATTATAATAAAGCATAATATAACAAAATTACCAGTTTGTATGCAGAAAAATATTGGGCCACATTTAGCATTCTTTTTGAGCCAAAGGCAAAAACCAAGACTTGTAGGAGATTTTGGAATTGCTATCCAACCAGATGAAGAAATAACTTTTGCAAATTAAAACCTGCTTGAATAAATTAAAGCCTTAATACTGTATGTTGCCTATAAAAACACCAACATAGCACGTCTAACTTAACAGTCGATGGTTGCTTATAGAGAAAATTATTCATATACTGGATCAGGTAAACTATGTACCTTGAGATTACAACCATTTCTTAAATGATAACTGCTGCTAAAAATATTCTCCCATCCTTCTATCAGGAGAATATGCTAAGATGAAAGTGAAGACATTAAAAGATAAGTGCAGAGAGAAATTCAGACAAGATTCTACTAACTTGGAAGCCCATCACATTGCTCCATTGCTGCATTTCTAGCTCCAAGGTTTAAGAACAAATGTTCCCAAGAGATAAAATGAAGTAGTACCTGCAAATATATTAGAATAAAAATATAGAAATGAAAGCAACAACAAGCCTGCTTCTGCAAATATTCACAAAGTAGTTTTTTTTCTTTTTTCTTTTTCAATTTAAAGTCTCATTTTATTTTTTTTTAATTCAGTATATTATGGGAGTACAAACATTTGGTTACATGAAATTCATTTGCCTCGCTGAAGCCTGGGCCACAAGTGTGTCCTTCCCCCATATAGTGCACCCCATCTCCATTAGCTGTGGGTTTACCCCCCGCCCACCTGCTCTACCCTCCATCCCCCCAACCCCCACCTGACCGGCACCCAGTGAATATTACTACCATGTGAGCACCTTAGTGTTGACCAATTAGTACCAGTTTGATGGTGAGTAAATGTGGTGCATGTCTTTCCATCCTTGTGTTATCTCACTTCAGAGCATAGGCTTAATCTCTATCCAGGATAATATAAGAGGTGCTAGATCACCATTGTTTTTTGTAGTTGAATAGTACTCCATGGCATATATATATCACATTTTATTAATCCACTCATGTATTGATGGGCATCTGGGTTGTTCCACATGCTGCTATAAACATTCGAGTGCAGATGTCTTTATTATACAATGTCTTTTTTTCCTTTGGGTAGATGCCTAGTAGTGGGTGGGATTGCTGGGTCAAATGGCATTTCTATTTTTAGCTCTTTCAGGGATCTCCAAATTACTTTCCACAGGGGTTGTACTAATTTGCAGTCCCACCAGCAGTGTAAGAGTGTTCCAAACTCTCCACATCCATGCCAGCATTTGTTATTTTGGGACTTTTTCATAGAGGCCATTCTCACTGGAATTAGGTGATATCTCATTGTAGTTTTGATTTGCATTTCCCTAATGATTAGAGATGTTGAGCACTTTTCCATATGCTTCCTGGCCAATATTGTATCTTCTTTTGAAGAGTTTCTGTTCATGCCCTTTGCCAATTTATTGATGGGGTTGTTTGATTTTTTCCTTGTTGATTTTCTTAAGTTCTATATTGATTCTTGTTATCAGCCCTTTATCGGATCTGTAGAAAGCAAATATTTTCTCCCCTTCTATAGGTTGTCTATTCGCTCTAAGGACAGTTTCCTTGGCTGTGCAGAAGCCTTTTAATTTGATCAGGTCCCATTTGTTTATTTTTGTTGCTGCTGTGATTACTTTGGGGTCTTCTTCATAACTTCTTTACCTAGGCTGATGTCTAAAAGAGTCTTCCCCACATTTTCTTCCAGAATTCTTAAGATTTCATGCCTTAGGTTTAAGTCTGTTATCCAACGTGAGTTGATTTTTGTGAGAGGTGAGAGGTGGGGATCCAGTTTTCCCACTTATTGAATAGAGATTCTTTTCCCCAGTGTATACTTTTGTCTGCTTTGTCACAGATTAGATGACAATATGAGGATGGTTTTATATCTGGGATCTCCGTCTTATTCCAAAGGTCTATATCAGTGTTCTTGTGCCAGTATCATGCTGTTTTGGTTACTATAGCCTTATAGTAAAGATTGAAGTCTGGCAGACTGATGCCTCCCAATTTGTTCTTTTTGTTTAAGACTGCTTTGGCTATATGAGGTCTTCTCTTTTCCAGATGAAGCATAGAATTATTTTTTCTAAATCTGTAAATAATGATGGTGGAATTTTGATAGGGATTGCATTAATTCCATAGATTGCTTTAGGTAGAATGGGCATTTTAACAATATTAATTCTAGCAATCCATGAGCATGGTAGAGATTTCCACCTGGGCACATTGTCTACAGATTTCTTTTCTCAGTGTTTTGTAGTTCTCCCTATAAATATCTGTCACCTCCTTCGTTAAATATATTCCTAAATATTTAAATTTCTTTGATGCTATTGTGAAAGGTGTTGCATATTTGATTTGATTTTCCACTTGACTGTTATTGGCATATATGAATGTCACTGATTTGTGTGTATTGACTTTGTATCCTGAGACTTTACTGAATTTGTTTATCAATTCCAGGAGTCTCTTGGCTGAGTCCTTGGGATTTTCTAGGTATAATACAATATCATGAGCAAAGAGTGAGAGTTTGACCTCTTCTGCCCCCATTGGGATACCTTTAATTCCCTTCTCTTGTCTGATTGCTCTGGCAAGGACTTCCAGCACTATGTTGAATAGAAGTGGGGATAGTGTAGTGGGCAACCTTGTCTGGTTCCAGTTCTAAGTGGGAATGCTTTCAATTTTTCCCCATTCAATATGATATTGGCTGTGGGTTTGTTATTTATGGCCTTTATAATTTTAAGGAATGTACCACCTATGCCTATTTTGTTGAGGGCTTTTATCATAAAAGCGTGCTGGATTTTATCAAATGCTTTGTCTGTGTCTATTGAGAGAATCATATGGTCTTTGTTCTTGCTTTTATTTATGTGGTGAATTACATCTGCAGATTTACGTATGTTGAACTAGCCTTGCATCCCAAGGATAAAGCCCACTTGGGCATGTTGAATTATTTCTTTGATGTGCTGTTGGATTCGGTTTGCTAAAATTTTGTTGAGAATTTTTGCATCTATCTTCATGAGGGAGATTGGTCTGTAGTTTCCTTTTTTTGCTATGTTCTTTCCTGGCTTTGATATCAAGGTGATATTGGCTTTGTAGAATGAGTTGGGGAGGATACTATTCTTCTCAATGTTTTGGAATACATTCTGCAGTATAGGTATGAGTTCTTTTTTGTATGTTTGGTAAAAATCAGGTGTGAACCCATCTGGTCTGGGACTTTTTTTTTTTTTTTGGAAGATTTTTTTATTGCTGCACCAATTTCTGCACTTGATATTGGTCTGTTCAGGCATTCTATTGCCTACTGATTGAGCTTAGGGAGGTTGTGTGTTTCCAAGAATTTTTCCATTTCCTCCACATTTTGTAGCTTTTAGGCATCTGGATTTTCATAGTATTCAAAGATAATGTTTTGTATTTCCATGATGTCTGTAGTGACCTCTCTTTTTTCATTTCTGATTGAGTTTATTAAAGTCCTTTCCTTCCTAGTTCTTGTCAATCTATCAAGAGGGCTATCAATTTTGTTTATTTTTTTGAAAAACCAGCTTTTTGTTCTGTTGATCTTCTGTATAGTTTTTTATTCTCGATTTCAATTAGTTCTTCTCTAATCTTAGTTATTTCCTTTCTTCTGCTAGGTTTAGAATTAATTTCCTCTTCTTCTTCCAGTTCCTTGAGACAGTTTATTAGTTTGTTGATTTTTGAGCTTTCTGTCTTTTGGATATGAGCATTTAAGGCTATTACTTTTCCTCTCAGGAATGCTTTTGCTGTATCCCACAGGTTTTGATAGCTTGTGTACTCATTATCATTTAATTCAAAGAATTTCTGGATCTCCATCTGAATCTCTTCCTTCACCCAGCAGTCATTTACTAATAGATTGTTTAATTTCCATGACTTTATGAAGCAGTGAGCATTTCTGTTGGAAATGATCTCTGGTTTTATACCACTATGGTCTGAGAAGATACATGGTACAATTTCTATTTTTTAAAATTTGTTGAGGTCTGATTTGTAGCCTAGGATGTGGTCGATTTTGGAGAAAGTTCCATGAGCTGATGAGAAGAATGTATATTTGGCTTTATTTGGGTGGAATGTTCTGAAGATGTCTGTTAGTCCCATTTGTTCTAGAGCTCTGTTTAAGTCCATTATTGCTTTGCTTATTATTTTTTTGGAGTATCTGTTGATTTCAGACAGTAGGGTATTGAAATCCCCTGCTACTATGGCATTACTGTTTATCATACTATTTAGATCATACAGGGTTTGCTTTATATATCTGGGTACTCTTGTGTTTGGTGCATAGATATTAAAAATTGTTAAGTCTTCTTGTTGGATTTTTCCTTTCATCATTATATAGTGACCATCTTTGTCTTTTTTTACTTTTGCTATTTTAAAATTTATGCTATCTGAAATCAGAATTGCTACCCGTGCTCTCTTTGGGTTTCCATTTGCCTGAAAGTTTGTTTTCCAACCCTTGACCTTGAGTCTGAAAGCGTCTTTGTGAGTTAGATGCATTTCTTGGAGATAGCAGATAATTGGCTTATAATGTTTTATCCACTCAGCCAATCTATGTCTCTTCAAAGGACAGTTCAAGCCATTCACATTTATTGACAGGATTGATATTTGGGGTAGATTTCTGTTCATATTGTTGGGTAAGTTCTTATTGTTTTACTTCTCAAGCCATTGTGGAATCCAGGTTCTGGGCTTTAACTCTTGATTGTTTTTAATTTGGTGGGTGTCTATTGCGCTAGTCAGTGTGTAATGCAGGTCTGAGTACTTCCTGCAGAACAGGTCTGGTCTTCGCAAATTCCATCAGTGATTGCTAGTCTGGGACAGTCTTTATTTTTTCCCCTCATAGATGAAGCTCAGTTTTACTGGGTAAAGAATTCTAGGTCAGCCATTGTTCTGTTTAAGAAGACTTAGGATGGGTCCCCAGTCTCTTCTGGCTTGTAGAGTTTCTTTTGAGAAGTCTACAGTTTGATAAGTTTCCCTTTGTAGGTTCTCTGTTGTTTTTGTCTTACTGTGCATAGGATTTCATCTTTTGTGTTTACTTTGACTAGTCTGATAATTATGTGATGCAGTGTTTGCCTCTTCATGTTGAGTCTCCCAGGAGTACTGTGTGCTTCTTGTATCTGGATATCTAGGTTTCTGGCCAGACCAGGTATATTTTCCTCCAGTATTCCAAGAAATAGATTTTCCAGCCCTTGTATATTTTCTTCTTTTCTCTCTAGGACACCTGTAATTCTTGTATTTAGTTTCTTTACATAATCCCATATTTCTTGTATGTTCTGCTCTTGTCTCTTGCTTCTGTGTTCTTTTTCTTCATCTGATCTGTTTAGCACGTAGGCATTATCTTCAAGCTCTGAGATTCTCTCCTCTGTGTAATCCATTCTATTTTTAAGGATTTCCACTGTGTTTTGAAGTTCCTTGAATACTTCCTTCATTACCAAGATTTCTGTTTGTTTGTTTTTTTTCATAATATCTCAATTTCTTTAGAGAATTTTTCATTCATTTCTTGTATTGTTCTCATGGTTTCTTTGTGTTGGGTTTCTATTTTCTCTTCAATTATATTGATTTTCCTTACAGTCCATATTTGGAATTCTTTCTCCATCAATTTAATCATTTCATTTAGATTAGTATCCAATTAAGAACTGGGAGTGCCAGGACTGCTTTGTACCCTTAACTTCAAGCCCCCAAGGGACATTTCTTGACAGCAGTGGGAGGAGGTGCACTGGCCTTGTATTGCCTTAGAGGTATTTTGGCAAGTTGGGTTACCTCTGACCTGTTGTCTTCACCTCTTGCCAGTGGAGATTAGTGAGTTTGGTCCCCCAGCTTAAGCTCCCCTGTGGTGAATTGCACCTGCGTGTATAACTCCACTGTCCTCTAATAGCTTGAGACGGAGGGCACTGTGTTGAGCTGTAGGGTTACGCTCTCTGTCATTGATGTAGAGTATGTGGAGGAGCCAGTTGTCAAGGTGATATGATGCCTCTGCCTTGGTTTCTGGTCCCTGGGTGAGGAATACTAATGCCCCAATCTTTAGGAAGGATCTCGCCACTCCTGAGGGTTACTTAGACCCTATTCCCCTTAAAGCGGTGGTAGGAGCAAGGCATATGGCAGCGCTGCCCACCAGCCTGGATGTGTGTGCTCCCGTGGGTGCTTGATCTGCGGCTAGGGGGGGCTGCTAATATGTTCTCAGGGCTCTTCCACCAACCTGGGAGGGTGCTCCTGGTGGGAGGGGTTCCTGGGTGCACCTGCTGTGGCCTTTGGCCGGGATTTTCCTTCCCTGACTGGGAACCCCGCTGTTGGCAGCTGCCCGGATGCGGAGATCAGGCCCCAGAGTCATGATCCTCCTGGATGACCTAAGTTGGTCTGGCAGTCACTGTGCTGTCAACTACTGATCTGCGCCAAGGCCCGCAGACTCACGCCAGTGTCACAGGGAAAGTGGCTTTTCTTGCCTCTCCCAACCTCCAGCGGTGGAGCCACCACTTTCCCACTTTCCCTGCAAAGTCGCCACGCTGGGGGGGGAGGGCTGTGCCCGCGTCCCCGTGACCAGCGCCTGCGAGTCCCGCGGGTGGCGGCCTCCCGTGACTGGGGGGGCGCTCAAAATCCGCCCATCCAAACGGGCCTGGCTAGTTGACAACAGGTCGTGGAAGGGCAGAGCTTGTCGCGAGAGTCCCCGGGCGGGGGGAAGGTGCCACCCGAAACCACAGTCTCCCACAGCATGTGGGCTGTGGACCCCGACAACGGCCGTCACCCACCCGCAGAGCGCGAGCGCTGGGGCGACAGTGGAGCAGCTGGCGGATGCGGGAGCGGAGTCCAGACTCCGCTGTCCCTCGTGTGTCGCCCTCCCGCAATCTCGTGCGTGTCCCGCAGGAGGTCTTGCACTTTCTGACGCGCCCTGAGCCGGCCTAATGGCCTACAGCAGTTCTCAGGGTAGAGTCCCCTTTTCAGATGTCACCTCCGTTGTTCTGGTCCCACTGACGGCCAGAGGCCAGGTGCCTGTCCCCTAACCCCCTGGAGGGGTAGCTCAGACCGGTCCCTCCCCCACTCAGTGCAGTCCCAGCACAGAGCTGGGGGGTTCGAGATGCTTCCCACCACTGTCTTCTCTGCAGAGAGCCCAGTGTCACCTGCCGCGACTTTGCACCGACTTCAGGCAGGTCCCTGTCCCAGTGGGTGCGGGGGTCAGTGGGGAAGCGGAAAGTTCTCCTGGGGGGTCGGATCCCACCGCACTGGCTGGCCAGGCGGGCGCAGCCGTCCCACGCTCTATTCTCTATGGTTTATCTTGCACTCTCCAGACTTTGCGACCCTATTTCCCATTCACCTTGTATTTGTTTCCTGTGTCGTGTGTCCCACGCTGTTGCTCTGCAGTTTCACAACGTTGTTCTTGCTGGGGAGCGAGTGCGTAGCAGACCAAGTTCCTCACCTTTTTCTCTGGCAGCAGGATGCCAGGAGGTCACCTTTACTCCACCACTTTTCCTCTCCAACAAAGTGGTTTTTCCAGCAGGGCAGTGTGGGATTGCATCACTGAGACAGCAGCAACAGTGCTGATCGCATCGGAGAGCCCAGATGTTAGAGAGTAGTTACCCCTTCACAGCGGTCAGCTATCATTAGAAAAGAGCAAGCTTAAGAACTTGGTGGCAAGATCACAATCCAGAAGTACCCTATCCTGGACAAGGCAGTCAAATAGATCTTGCCCCACCATTGACTGCCCTCAGTTAAAAGTGCATACTTGTGCTGAAAAGTCTTAAATCCTGGAATGTATCATCAAACTTTTTAAACAGATCTAGTAAACGTTTTAATATTGAAATTATTATAACAGTAAACATTCTTTAATAAAATTTCAGGTTTAATTTTAAATCATCTTTAGCCAAAAGGCATATTTGAGACAATTCTAGTTATAAATTCATATTTTTCATTATCCAATATTTTATTCTTCAGTTTTTTAAAAACATCTGCTAGCCATATAGCTTGCATTTCATGACCAAACTACTTAAAAATTGTACTGATTTGCCTTATTTGATGAATGGGAATTTTTATTTCATGATAAACAACAGTACTCAATGTTTGCATTCGTCCTAATTATCTGCAAAGAAATAAAGTCAAGTCAGCATTGCTTTGGCTTTTTAAAACTTATAACACAGTTGAATTTATGTCTATTATTAGCATTTTGTGTACAGAAACATAAGAAATGGTGTTTGTCTGAATCTATTTTGCATTAGACTTTACCCATAAAATTAAAGAAAAGTAACATTAGAGGCCAAAGAATAATGCCTTTCAGTAAGAAATTTATTTGTGGGCAAGGAAGTCATGGCTGAGCTAAGAAAAAAATTTTCATGTATTTAGAAAATGGTCATAAATATTAAGGAGTTGAAGGAACAATGATTTCTCTCAAAAATTAGATTGAACTAATTGGACATTTATGTTTATATTAGGGTCTAATATAAAATCAAGCATATAGCTTTCAAAAATCCTTTGTAACACATATGGAAAATATATAAATATACTTTATATTATATTATGCATATATCAAGAAAGAAAAATTTTCAGAAAAAATATATAATTTCTTACAGACTTTTAGAAAGTCCATCTTAATCTTAACACTAACGTAGGGCTTGATTCATTTTTCTCCTTGAATCTATTTAACAAAGTGAAGAAAATTTAGAAAACAATTAAAGAATCAAAGAAATATCATCTTGCTGAGTTTGACCTCAGTTGGATTGCTATTTTAAAAGGCTATTCAGAAAGCCTTTTAAATATTTTAACAGTTTCATGTCTATTGAGATGTTTTGGCTGGAATAGGCATGAGTCTTTAAAATAAATTCTGATCAAAATTTCAAAAAGTTAATGACCTCTTCTCTTCCTAAATAAGTACATGAAAATGGCAGATTCATTAAAATAGGTTCATGACTAACAAACATGATTTTACTCAGAACTCCAAAGACCTCAGAGTAGTGGAAGTTCTACTTTATTTTATTTTATTTCATTCTTATTTTATTTATTTATTTATTTATTTACTTTGTATGGGAGACACATACAAAGACTATTGCAGATTATTGATACTTCTCAAATGATCCTCCTATGAACTGTCAACAGACAAAATTATAACTAGTTTACTTGAAAGATCTTAATTGGCTTTTATTTGTGATGCTAGAATCAGGAAGCACCTCATTCTGTAAATTAGCATGAATGCTCTCATGAGGTGAGCAGAGGAGTTTTACTTCATAGACAGAAAAGGACAAAGGAAAGCAGAAACAGAGAACAAAAAGTGGATTCATCATTTCAAAGTTATTTTCCTTGTAAAGGTTAAAGCCAAAGGGACTTCCTTATCATGCAGGCTAAACCTGCTCTCTTTAGGGATTTGGCTATTATCTCTCTCTCTCTCCTGATTACTCAGAAGGTCAGATAAACAGCTTAGTTTCGGCTTGTTGGTGGGGAACTTCAGCGTGAGTAACTCCATTTTGGTTTGGTCTGTTGGGCCTGGTGCAGGAGTTCAGTCCAAACAAATGGCCTCCCACAAATTTTACTTAACAATAATAAGGTCAGTTGAGTTTACAAAGGAACAGTTGTTCCATCATATAAAATGATGTGACAGGCATCATGTGCATCTGCCGTCTTGCTAGTCCTGTGCATACATAAACTGTTGAGTTAGACAAAAATTCCTCTCAGAAGATTCTTTCTGGAGAGGCTCTGTCCCCACAGTCCTGCTCTCCTCCAACCACTCCTTATCCCCAACACAAGCATATTTTCTTTTCTGGTACATTTGACATTAGTATAGTTTAGTTAGTCCTTAATTATATTTTCTACCATAATATCCCTAGTAGGATGACTTGGAACACAGCCCTGTGCCGCTGGTATTTATGGTTTTCATTTAGCTTTGCCTTTCCGAGAGAATTCTTCTTTAAAATATTCTATCCCATTGTCCTCATAAATACACTCATACTTGTCAAACTATGTGCCCTGGATTTTAGTTTCCAAAATAGCATCTTGGCACTGTTAGTTAGAATTTGAAACGTTTTTTTTCTCATGGAATAATATCATAAATGTTGGTAAGACTCCCAGGCAAGCCAAAAGCTCATTTAACCCATAACTGAGTACAACGCAGATAATATAAATGAATTATTTCTCAATTAATCCACAAGCCTACACTAATTTCATGGTGGACAGGAGTCAAAGAGCTCTCAGTATTGTGGGCTAAAGCAGATGATGGGTTAACACCAAAGCAGAGCAGGGAAGAAATACAAAGAACTGATATAGTTGTAAATATGTGTGTTAGGCTTTTTTAGATTGTAATTAACAAAAATATAACCAGTTCTTCTCAAGTAACGAAATTTATAATATAGATGATCAGGGAGGTGAGCAAGAACAGAAGAGAATCTCAGTCACCAGAGAACTGAAGTCATGGAAAAAATCTGGAATGAATCTGAGAATAGCACAGCACGGGTGGCTGTCCAGACAGCAACAGCTGCAGAGATCTGCCTGTCTTTTTATCCCTCTGCAGCAGTGCTGTGCTGGTAGGTGACTCAGCTATGCTCTGTTTCACCTCCCTCAACTTCTCTTACCACTACTTGACTCTCAGGTTATTTTGCATTAACAATGCTCCAGTGAAAGAATGGTATTTCTACAGACAGTCCCCACCTAATGCACTGAGGGCCACTTCATGGGCTGCTGTCCACTCAATGGACAACCTCTTTTGGGAATGCCACCCATCTTTTGTCAGTTGCAGTGAGGGTGCTATATTAAGGCGACCATATGTCCTAGTTTGTCCTGGTTTGTCCCAGCTTACATCTATTATCTTGGTGTCATTAATAGCCCCCTTTTCATTCTCAAAAATATTTGGTTTGTATACAAATTATATGGTTGCTCTATGCAGAATCACATTGAATGAGAAAGCATGAGATATTTAGGTCAGAAAATGCCTGCAGGAAGGCAAATACTGGCATTTACCCCAACCATCTGTCCAGTTCAGTAGGCTATCACCTCAGAAAGGGTTATCCATTAAATTGCTAGATTAGAGGACAAATTATTACCAATAACATGCAACTCATCAGTTTGAGATGCAAATGCTACTTGCATACATTCAGTATTTTTTTATGGCGTGCCTCCTTGTTCCAGGCACCATTACTGCAGATGCAGCATTAAAAAATAAAAACACAAAAATCCCTGTCTCTGTGTTGTTTACACACAAGTAACATAATTTTCTAATTATGGCAAATATTTATTGAATACTTCTATGTACTGAGCATTATTGTCATCATATTAAATATACTATCTCATCATGTCCTAAAAATAACTCCATTGTGTGGGTCCTATTGTCATCATCATCATGAATAACCAAGCCAGAAAGAAGTTTAGAAACATGTAAAGGTAAGACATATGATGAGTGGTAGACCTAGGACTTGAACCCAGACAATCCAGTTCTGAGTCCCTGCCGAGGATCACTATATTATAGCACTTCTCTGTTTGCAGGAAGTACAGTTTCCCTCTTGAAAACTCCTAGGAATTGTAGAAGATTGTATGAGTCCAAGTGAAGCCAGCTCCTCTTAAACCACCAAAGACAATTTGAAGTGGAATTTGGACAAGCCATCATTACCCTTGCCATTTCCTGTCAATTTCCAATACTGTTGTGGCACACTTTGCTAAATCTGACTTTCCAGCTGCGTGAACACTTAGGCTCCTGTCCTCCAACAAGGGCACCAGATTAGGTACTAATTTTCCTAGAAAATGAAATAATTAATTTAAATATGTATATGTATATGTACATTTTCTTATTTCCTTTCTAAATAGAATTGCTCATCGTCTACAAGAAGATTATCTCCAAGAACTGGAGGGCTTTTTGCCAAGAATGCAAGGTTAGGTTAATACTTAAAAACTAATCAATCTAATTCACCATATTAACACAATTAAGAAGAAAATTCTGTGTTCCTCTCAATAGTTACAGAAAAAGCAACTGATAAAATTCAATAGACAAAATAAAAATCTTAGTAAGGTAGGATTAGAAAAGAACTGCCTCAGTATGATAAAAGCATTCATACAACACCTTTAGCTAACTTCTATAACAATAAATTAACGAGTTTGCCCCCAAATCAGAAACTCGTTAATAATGTTTGCTCTTTCCCCATCTTTTCAACATTGTAACAGTGGTTTTAGCAGTCCAAGAAGGCAAAAGAAAGAAATAGGCTTAACAATTGGGAAGAAAGAAGTAAAACTGCTTCTATACCAAGACAATATGATTGTTTCTGTAGAAAATCCTAAAGATTCTATAAAACTATTCCAATTAATTTTTAAATTTAACATGATTGTAGGATACTAGGCCAAAATAAATGTATAACACCAAGTCACTATAAAAATGCAATTGTGTTTTCCTCTATAAACAATCAAAATTAGAAATAACTTTGCAAAACAATAATGTTTACGATAGCAACAAAAACCATAAAATAGTTAGGAATTTTTATTAATGTGTAAGAACTCTACACTGAATATTATTTTAAAGATAAAGAGAGAAATTAAGGAAGACAAATAAATGAAGAAGTAAACTATGTTAATGAACTGGAAGACTTAACTCCCATTGTTACAGTAGAGATTATCTCTGCACTACCAGTGACAGTTAGGCAGGGTCAGTTGCTGAACAAGACTCATAAGACCCAAAATGGCAATGTTTACAAATCTACAGTGTATTTCAGGTGAAAGGATATAATATAGCAGCCATTTAAGAGACTTCCAGCCACTTTAAGTATCCAGGTGCAAACTCCAATTGTCCTATGGAGTTCATAGGAAGATGTGCCTTTCTGTCTTGGATCAGGAACCACCAAAATGTTCATAGAACACCAAAGAACCAGGGAGTCTGAAAAGGAACTTTGGTTGAGATTTTGTATATGCTGCTGATGGCATGTGCGTTCCTGCTAGGTAACTAGCCCCAACAGCAGAGCCTTTCAGAGGTCTCTCTCTCTCAGATCAGAAGTAAATCATTTATTTGACTATTATCCATAAAGCAAGCTGGAAAGCTGGTCCATGCAACCACGGAATTCTTTGGGTCCATGACTACAAAACAGAGCTGATAATCAATAAGATTCACTCCTTGACAGAAGTCAGTTCCTTGCAGGTGCGTTAGCAAAACAGCTCAGGCCAAATCCAGAGCTGCTAGAATTAACCTGCATAGCATCCTCCTTCAATAGCATCATCTCTATTAAAATCCTGTCAGACTTTTTACTGAAATTGACACATTCTAAAATATGTATGGAAATTCAAAGAATCTAAAATAATAAAACAGTATTGAAAAAGAAAAATGAAGTTGGAGGCCTCACAACTGCCTAATTTCAAGAGTTACTACAATAAAGACAGTGTAAAGTTGACACTAGTATAGATGACTAGATCAATGAGATAGAATACAGAGTCCAGAAACAGGCCCTCGAAAATACAGTTAATTGATTCTTGACAAAGACACTAAGGTAATTCAATTAGGAAAGGGTAGTCTTTTCAACAAATGATGCTGGAATGCCTAGACAAACATAAGGAAAAAATGAGACTTTTGGTTCCAGGACAAGATGGAGTACATTTCTCCCACTAAGTACAGCTCAAACCCCTAGACATTACATACCTAAAACACACACACACACACACACATGCATACACACAGGAACCTGAGGAACAACACATTGGTGAATTCCCTGGGCTTTCCTTTTGTCTAATCTAAAATTAAAAGGAACAAACTAATACACACAACCTGAGTAAACGTCAGAAACATTACATTGTGCAAAAGAAGCCAGACATAATAGAGCACACACAGAATAATTCCATTTACATGGAATTCTAAAAAAGGCAAACCTAATTTATGGGGATAGAAATCAGAAGAGTGGTGCTTTTTGGGGCATAGCAATTTACTGGAGAGGGGTCAAGGGAGTTTATTGGAGTGATGAAATATTCTATATCTTAATTTGAGAGGCATTTCTAGGTCTATACATTTGTCAAAACTCATTAAACTGTATAATTAAAATTTGTATTTGGTTGCATATGTATTATACTCAATAAAAAAATCAACAGAACAAACCATATTGTATAAAACTATATAGTAACATGAAAATAAATTTCAGATATAGTGGGAAGTGTCAAATCAGTAGAAAATACTGATATGAATGGGGGCAGAGAGTATGCTTATAAATATTCATGAGAGAGAGCTCACTAAAAAAAGAAATATACCAAAATATTAATAATGATTATTCTAATTAATAAAATCATGAGGGATTTTAAAAATAAAACTTCATTTTCTATATTTTCTACAACGTACATGTAACACTTTCACATATAAAGAAAAACATTCAATAAATTCAAGAGATCTATTGTACATCATGGTTACTATAGTTAATAACAATATATTGCATATTTGAATATTGCTAAAAGAGATTTTAAGTGTTCTCACCACAAAAAAATAAGTATGTGAGATACTTCATATGTGACTTAGCTTAATTTAGTCATTCCACAATTTATACATACATCAATGTATCATGCAGCCTGGGCAAAAAATAAAAAAATTTAGCCAGGCATGGTGGCAGGTGCCTACTGTCCCAGCTACTCAAAGGCTGAGGCCAGAGGATTGCCAGAGCCCAGGAATTCAAGGTTACAATGAGCTATGATCAGGCCACTGCACTCCAGCCTGGGTAACAGGGTGATATCCTATCTCAAAAAAAATGTACAAAAGATAAAATATTAAATATTAATTTTTAAAAAGAAAAATATATAGTGGTTTTCCTTTCTATTTACTATGCCTTATTCACTAGAAACTTTTCAAAATCTTTTGTTCCAACAGTTTCAATAATATTCTTGAATATTCATCCTGACAATTGCAAATTGTATAATTTCTATGCCTGGCAATTCGTCCCCACGTCCAAGGCCTTCTGTTTTTATGGTTCCTTCTTGCTGACTCTGTCCCCCTTCTCTTTGCCTTCTGTACTGTTGTCCCTCCAAAGCAATCATGCAAGTCCCAGAGATTAAAATTTTCAAATGTGGATAATCAAGATACAAAAACATTATACAAACTTTTCAGTAGCCTATATTTAAATTGCTTAACCTAATTAGGAAGGTTTTTCTCAAACTGCCTCCCCAAAATGCATGACTGTTTAGTCTTAGCCCATGATGACTTCATGCCAAAGCTGATACCTGCTCCACTTCTCTTACATACTGTCACGTTGGCAATTCTAAGATGCGATTTCTTTTTATCATCTTAATATTTTGCAAATTTTTGTTGTTTCACCTTGACCATTCACTTCACTTTATATTTCCAGCTCCAAGATTTTTTTATACGTAATTATTGCCAGCGATCTTGATACACAATTTTTCTATACTATAACTGTAAGCTTCATAGTCAACAGAAGAAACACTAAAGTTAACTTATTCTGGAATTTTGCAAATAGAGAATTCATAGTTGGAAAGAAATTAAATATACAGTAAGTCCTCACTTAATGTCTTGAAAACAGAAGCTTTAAGGGAAACAATATATAGGAAAACCAATTAATTTTTTTCAACATTATAATATAACATTGAACAAAATGATGTTATTTTGAGGATCTACTGTACATCTTTCACTTAAAGTTGTAGTTTCCAAGAACTTATGGAGATGTTGAGAATTTACTGTACACGCCAGCTCCCAATATTCAACAAAAATTAACAAAATTTTTAATGTGAGGAGGCACAAAGGTGTACAAGATAGCCTTCAAGAAATTTACAGTATAGCAAAAAAGACAGGTATAAAGGCAATTAGTAGCATTTGCTAACATTTACCAAGTGCTTACTTAGTCTCATCTACTGTGCTAAACATTTTACCTGTATTGTTTAGTCCTCAAAACAATCATCATTGTTACATCATTCCCATTTTACAAATGAGGAAATTGATGTTCAGAGTTCAATAATTTATTCAAGGACATATAGTTAGTAACTAAAAAATCGAGAACTAAAACTCCAATAATCTAACTCCAAAGACTGTACACTAAGCCCTATACCATTACAATACACCAGCCAATGTGTACCCTTCTTAATCTTTTTTAATTTTTTAAGTCTTTTTAAATTAGAAAATTTTAATTAAACCTTTTTAAATCTTTCTATTCTTGGCACATAGCATCTGGAATATAACAAATTATTGATAATACTGAAGTATTATGGGTTTTCCTTTGATAATACTGAAGCATTATTAAAGTGCATAAGCTATTTACTAGTAAATCAAAATAAAAATGTATTCAATATCTACTCTGTGATAGGTTCTGTACTATCTTCTTTATATATAGTATCCAATTTAATCCTCACTGCAGCCTGTGAAATAGTTATTATTATAACATTATTGCAAGTGAGAAACTGGCCAAGTTAAGACTACTATTTAATGACTACTCAACTATTAAGAAGTTATTTATATACAATTTGACAGGAGGACTTGAGTATTTATTTCCACCATTCTAATATTTTCTGAAACCTTAGCAAATTTATAAAATATTTATATCCCAAAGAAGAATTCTTAGACATTTTTTTCTTATTAAGTTGTCTGGAGTTGAGCTAGCACCAGCAACATAAAGCATCCTTGTTTCTGATGGATCTTCTTTTTTTACTTCTAACATTGCCCCGGAGGAACTCTTTCGGGAATTGTCAGAAGTATTTCTTCTCCAACATCTGATCTTATTCTCCTCACCTGATCTGAAAGATGCTAGGCAGTTCACTCTGGCTGCACTCTCAACCCTCCTGCCTCAGCTAAATTTTCCCGTCCTGAAAATAAAGCTGCCACTAATACCGTGTTGGGATTTAAAAGACATATTTTGCCTTGCTTCCCCAAAGCTAAGTTCAAGTGGAAGAATTCTTCCTCTAACTAAGATATTTTCTCCTAAGTGAGAAATTAAAGCTTGTCTCTTCTCAGCTAATTTTCCTAACTCTAACTGGTTGGTTATTCATTAAAAACCAGCCAGAAACTGCACTCATTTTAACTCTCTAGAGTCTTTTCTTCTTCTGCCTCAAAATAGAAAAAAAAAAAAATTACCTTCAATCAGTGATTGCATTTTGTCCAGTAGTGTGAGTAGGAGATAGCTGGGTTTGCCATGGTGTTTACGGTGGGCCTTGGCTTCATAGCAAGGAGAGAGGCTGACAGACCCAGGCTCCAAATCCAGCACCATCACTTATTCTTTATATAATGTTAGGCCAATTACTTAATAACATCTTTGAGTCTCACTACCTTCATCTATAAAATGAAAATTATATTTCTTAATACTGACCTCAAGGAACTATGGGAGGGCTTCTATGAGCTAATGTAAGTATAGTACTTAGCACATATTCAGGCATAAAATGTATGTATTCAAAAATATTAGTACCTCTTACCTATTCACCCTTCTACTGCTGCAAAGTTAACAAATCCCTTGTGTCTCTGGTCCAAAGCTATCAATTAATACAACCTTAGCTAAAGCTTTTTTTCTATTAATATTCTTTTCTGGAAACCTTTAAACATTATCAAAATATCACATGTATCCTGTAAATATGTGCAATTATTATATACCAATAAAAATTTTTTAATCAGCTGAGTTATCAGGAAATAAAAAATCAATGCACTTTAACTTTTTTCTCTATTATGAATTTCTATAATATCATTTTAATTTTTACAATGAGCAGATCACTTTTGTAATTAATAAAAATATTATTTTTGAAAGAGTAAAAAAATAGATGATTTAAGCAAATGTGGATTCCTTTAAAATACAGATCAACATTGGTAGCATGGAAATTAAGTTCAAGATAACATGAAACTAGAGAGAAAACTACTGTGCTGGATGCTAGATTTAGGAATTCAAAAGGATTGTATTAAGCTCTAATTATGGGTTGAATATGACTAGAATTTAACATGGATAAATAAAAAATCTAGAGCACAAGTCCAAAAATATAGTAGTATACATACATAGCCTTTGGAGGGTTTAAGTTTCTACAAGATTCATAAGAATCAACAATCTATCCACAATTTAATAATACACAAAAAAGGAACACGTTATTAAGGCACATGCTCTACTTTAATTCATCTTCAAAATGTGGACATTGTCCAAAATTATTCTGCCTCATCTGCACTACTGAGTATAAAGTACCAGAACAAGGAAGATTATCCTATTTTACGAGGAGATAATAAAAACACATTTAGGGGTAGTCTGGGGAATCAGAACAAATGAGATTTTGGACCACTAGAGTAAGAGGAAGAGTGTCTGAGAGGGTAGGAGGATTCAATGCAATGGCGTAAGAGCTGTGGTCAAAGACCCTAAGCGGAGGGCAGGTTTGTGTGGGACATCGTAATTGACCTCATATATTATGCTGAAGAGAAATTAGACTTTTTTCTATGCGCTTTAAAGAACAGCAGAGAGAACAATGAGTATAATTTTCTGGAAGCTAGATTTCATTTCAACCTAATGAAAACTTCTTAACAATTATATCTATTATTAAGGTGAATGGACTGAAATAAAAAAGTTCAAATCACTAGTAGTTTTAAAATAAAAGCATTAGGGTTTTCTCTCATCAGATAATGACCTCAACAGAACCTTCCAACTAAAAGTCTATTATTTTAGGATATGGGTTTTTTTCTTTTTCAGCCCCATCATCTGGAATCTTCAGGAAACATATACCCTCTGAAAAGTTAGCCTAGAGTAGGGGAACAGTGTGAACTTGAGGGATTGGTTCTAAGTGAGACACCACCACAGCTGTATATTTTGCTTAAAATATTTTCTACTTTTTTTTATTGTAAATCCATCTCCTAGCAAATGATAATAATATTAACAATGGCTACCATGTATTGAGTACTTACGAAGTGCCAGGCACAACGCAAGTGTTCTCCACTGATTATCCCACTTAATCCTCACAACAACGCTAGTCAATTAATGTACACATATTCGGTGTACGTTAACTATAACCCCTAACTATAGTCAGTGCTATGGCTGTACCCATTTTAGAGATGGAGAAACAAAGAAATAAAGGAAGATTATTATACTCATTGTTCTTTATTCTGCCCCTTGGGACACACGGAATAAAAGTCAAATGTCTCTTTGGCAGACTATAGGAAGTCAATTTTTGTTGCCTCACAATTCAGCAACATAAACAATAGTTGGAAATATCAAGAGTCCCACTCAAGACACTCAGATTCCAAAGTCTAACTTCTTCATTTTTACATATTTTAGGTATAAAACAATATCACAGAGGAGATCACACAATTTTTTTTTACTGTTACTGGAAATTTAAAAATAAAATTTTGACTTCCAAAGGATAAAATAATTCTCCAACTAATTTTCAATACATAATTTATTAATTCTCTTTACATATATTAATGACCACTAATAAATTTTGGTTAATAAAAACAATTTTGCAACAAGATTGGCTATTATTCATTGAAGACAAGTACCTTAGATTTCTTGTAATTCATTGTTGGAATCTCATATCAAAATCCTAAACAACCTTAAAGGAAATTAACAATCTGTAGCCAATAAAGTGCCACAAAGGTATTCAATTCTACATACATCTCAATGCTAAAATAATTTTCCAAGGTTATTGCTTTTTGGTCTAATTCAGGTTTGCATTTACTAAATACTATTAAATGATATGCCCAAGACACTCACTTTAAAATGCTGACTAAGACTTTGTCCTAGCTCTAGAGGAGCTCAGAGTCTTTAGGGATTACAGATACATAGAGAGATTATTTCATCAAAATAAAAAAAAAAAGACCAAATAGAGGTAAGTCTATGGTGCTATAGAGTGCACAAAAATGAAAACTGTATTAGTCAAGACTCCTAGGTACATACATGTACAAATAAAAAAACTCCTTCATAAAAAAATTAAATATTGTGGGAGAGTATTGGAAGGATTCTGAAGTAACAAACAGAAGCTGAAAACAGTATGCAGAAAGCAAAACTATTCTGTGTACATTAGAGGCTGGGAAGGGAACTCAGTATCGTTAAAATTTTCTCTCTGCCCCACTTGTCTCTGATTCTCTTTAATTTCTCTTAATGCAAGGGGCTTTTTTTTTCATCTTAAAGACCTGAGAGGCAACAGATTCTTTCCTCTTCAGTTCCTGTTAGAATAAATGTGGCAAAGACTCTGCCACATCCCTTCTATTTGAGTCAGAACATCCAAAGCCATAGCAGAAGTTGGGAGTAGGAAAAGGTACTGGGCAGATAAAATGGCTGCTTCCATAGGCACTTTCCTTAAAAGAAAGGTGCTGAAATCTTAGAAAGGAGGACTGGGCAAAAGTCTTTAAAATTTAGTAATATTTAGTCTAAATCTTTGGCTAAAATGGTAAAATTATAAGAATAAACAAAGCTATCTTAGCAATCATCAACCTGATATTTAGCCTGGGTACAGTTTGAAGTGGGGATTATCAGAGATGAGGCTGAAGTGTCAGATAAAGGGTCAGGTCACGGAGGACCTTGTGTACTCTGCCCCAAATAAAAGATAATTGATGAGCCTGCATGACCCAGAAATCTAATTTTTAAATTTCCAATTCTGCCTAAGATTTTTTTTATGCAAGCATGTAAAAAAATATACTCAACATCTCTAATTATTAGGGAAATGCAAATCAAAACCACAATGAGATATCACCTAACCCTAGTGAGATTGGCCTTTGTCAAAAAATCCCAAAGCAACAAACAGTGGTGAGGATGTGGAGAGACGGGAACACTCTTACACTGCTGGTGGGACTGCAAATTAGTGCAACCTCTGTGGAAAAGAATTTGGAGATACCTCACAGAGATAAAAATAGAAATACCATTTTATCCAGCAATAGCACTATCAGGCATCTACCCAAAGGAACAAAAGTCGTCTATAATAAAGACATCTGCACTCAAATGTTTATGGCAGCACAATTCACTGTAGCAAGGATGTGGAAACAACCCAAGTGCCCATCAATCCATGAGTGGATTAACAAAATATGGTATATGTATATAATGGAATACTACTCAATTATAAAAAACAATGGTGATCTAGCACCTCTTATATTTTCCTGTATAGAGCTTGAGCCCATCCTCCAAAGTGAGGTCTCACAAGAATGGAAGCATAGGCACCACATGTACTCTCCATTAAATTGGCACTGACTGATCAACACTAAGCTGTTTACACAGCAGTAATATTCTTTAGGGGTTGGGGGGTTGGGGTGGGTAAATTCACAACTAATGGACACAGTGAGCATTGTAGGGGGGGAAAGGGCACACCTCAAATAATGGTTTGGGTGTGGCAAAGTCATAACATGTAACCAAAATGTTTGTACCCCCATAATATCCTGAAATAAAAAAAAATGAAACACCACATCAGACACTTTTCTGGCAATTCTGCAAAACAGGCAAGCATACTTACTGTCAGCTTAAAAGATGAGAAAGCAGGAACAATGAGTATCCCTTAACTGAAACAATTCAGGTCCGTTGATTAACTTGATTGACTTAACTGATTGCACTTGAGTTAGAATCCAGGGATTCAGTTTGCTGAATTTTGCAAAAGCACCTGAAGCCAGTGAGTTAAATTGTTTTCCAATGATAAATCAAGTCTATATGAAGTTAAATTACTTTTTACAGATAATTCTTTCATCAGTTGTATTTTTCATCAGTTGTATCACTAACTTTTCGATTAGAAAATACATGCACATGTTAAACATTTTAAAGGTATGAAAAGATACCACTCTTTTGTGTATTTTTATACAAGAACTAATAAAAACTTGTTTGCATAAGAATCCTAGGAGAAAATGTAGGGAAGAGTCTTTTAGACATCGGCCTAGGCAAAGAATTTTTGAAGAAGACCCCCAAAGCAATCACAGCAGCTACAAAAATAAATAGGACCTGATCAAATTAAAAAGCTTTTGTACAGCCAAGGAAACTATCATTAGATGTCCTTCATGGGCAAAATTCCTTTCTTAGCAGAACCCACACACCTCTGTCCATTTATTCACCACCCGTGTCCTTCTTCCATCATACCACTTGTCTCCTGTCGCCTCAACCTTATCAACTCTGGGTGTCACATATTTGTATGTTAACGAGCTCAGGGATACACAACTATGGTGGCAACTCAGAGACTTTTCTTCCTGGCCAAGGTTTAGCAATTTCAATCAATTTTCTTTCTACTTTCCCATTTTAGCTGAGGGCATAAAATTCACTGAGTTTGCCAATCCGAGCTGCATCCTGTCACTTGAAATCTATTCATCATTTTATCCAAAGAATTTCCTAGGAAGAAAGTCTTTCTTGAGGCATGTACAGAGCTGGGTTCTAACATAAAATAAATGGAACCAGTGGGGAAATTAATTTGTTTCAGCTGCATTAGTAATCCACATTTGTGTTTTATGTATCCTTTCAAACTCAGCCTCCCTCTACCTTATAATTAATATTCCAGAGTCTTGATTGCAGAATGTAGACCCATCACAGGAAAACTGTGCTGTTCTTTCTTTTGATATTTTTTTGTTCACATGCCAAACACTGCTGTGCAGCCTTCTCAGGGGAATTCTATCTCAACTCCAGAAAGTTGTTAACATAAGGCTGAGCCTGTACTGTGACCTTATTATGACAGCTTGTTGAAAACTACAAAAGACAAAGGACAGAGAAAAGTTTGGAAATCGTGTCTGTTACCCACACACATGGTCCGCACAATATGCTAGCCTTGGAAATGGTGGAGGCTACAGTCCTAGAAGAAAGCCAAAAGCAGTTAACCGTTCCTGACTCCTTTCAGCCATTCAATAGTTAGTAGCTTTTCAGAAACAAAAATAAATCTAACTATTGAAATGCAGGGATGGTAACTAGTTAGACAGGAGAGAGCCTATAAAAACATTTAACCATTTGATTCAAATTATTCAAACTTTTAGGTAAATTCTGTTTGGGTATGGAATTCTCTCTACCTAGGAAGGTGAAAAAAACCCTGTATGATTCCACTTTGTGGAGTGGCTTGAAGCATTTATTGGCAGACATAATACATAGACATGATGTAATATCAAGATAAGAAAATAGAACTCAGTTGGTCCGAGGGTTGTGGGTTATTGTCAAGCTGATTTAACATTGTCTCCCCAACGAAACACTTGACTAGCTTTAAAAAAAAAGAAAAAAAGAAAATAAAACAGAACTCAAAATAATATAAACATATTTATTAAACTATTCAAAATATATGTTATTTAAAATGGTGAATATTTAGAAGTAATCAAAATATCCAACAATGAGATGATTTATGTGGCATATTTATCTCATGAAGTGTTTTATAGCTGCTAAAATTACATTAATAAAAGTTTATAACACAAAAATGACATATTTATAATATATTTAAAAAGTAAGTTCAAACATATATACAATGTGATCATGTTATATAAATAAAATGCACAGAAAAAATATTCTATATGAAATGCAGATACTTTTAGTGTTTTTTTTTTCTTTTCCAATGTTTCCTGGTATCTTTTAGTGAGTATGCATTTTATATAATAAAAAACTATAAAATATTGGTAAAATCATATTTTTTGTTGTTTGGTTTTTTTGACTCAATCAAATTTGGATTTTTCTTTTTTTTTAATTTATTTTTTAATTTCAGAATGTTACAGGGGTACAAAGGCTGTGGTAACATGTATTGCCTTTGCACTGCCTGAATCAGAACTACAAGCACGCCCATCCCTGACAGTATGCACCACACCCACCGTTTAGGTGTGAATTTACCCATTCCCGCCTCCCGTTGCCCACCTGCCCAACATCTGATGAATGTTACTTCCATATGTGCACATAATGTTGATCAGTTAGTACCAATTTAGTGGTGAGTACATGTGGTGCTTATTTTACCATTCTTGTGATACTTCACTTAGACGAATAGGCTCCAGCTCCATCCAGGATAATACAAAAGGTATTAATTCACCATTGGCCTTTATGGCTGAGTAGCACTCCATGGTACACATATACCACATTTTGTTAATCCACTCATGTATTGATGGGCACTTGGGTTGTTTCCACGTCTTTGCAATTATGAATTGTGCTGCTATGAACATTCAAGGGCAGATATCTTTATTATAGAATGTCTTTTTTCCTTTGGGTAAACACCCAGTAGTGGGATTATTAGATCAAATGGTAGTTCTACTTTTAGTTCTTTGAGGCATCTCCATATTACTTTCCATAGAAGTTGTACTAATTTGCAGTCCCACCAGCAGTGTCTGAGTGTTCCTATCTCTCCACATCTGTGCCAACATTTGTGGTTTGTGGACTTTTTGATAAAAGCCAATTTCATTGGAGTTAAGTGATATCTCATTGTGGTTTTGATTTGCATTTCCCTGATGGTTAGAGAGATAAAATTATATATATCATTTATATATATCAGTTAAATGTGAAAATGTCCGCATCCTGCAACCAAATAAGTCCATTCCTAGGTATGTAGCCAGATGAAATGTTCACATCTATATACAAGGATACAAGAACAAGAATGGTACATCGTAACATTGACTAGCTGCAAAAGAACAGTGAATGAACTGTTATTTTAAACAACATTAAATTCAATAAACCAGAGCTGCGTGTATCAACATAGGTAAATCTCAGAAGTGTAATGTTTATTTAAAAAATAGAGCTGTAGAAAGTACACATACATATATGACATGTTTATAAAGTTTAAGACATCCATCCTACAACTCATGAATGAGAAATCAAATAACCCAATTTAAAAATGAGAAAAGAACTTGAATAGATATTTCTCCAACAAAGGCCGACAGGTATATGAAAACATGCTCAACATCATTAATCATTAGGAAAATTCAAATTAAAACCACAATGAGATATCACTTCACACCTGTTAGGGTGGCTGTTATCAAAAAAGCAAAGATAAGTTTTGATGAAGATATGGAGAAATTGGAAAGCTTGTGCACTATTGGCAGGGATGTAAAATAGTATAGTCACATAGGGCTTTTTCAAAAAGTTAAAAATAGAACTATCATATGACCCATAAATCTCACTACTGAGTATATAACACAAAAAAATTGAAATGCAGATTTCAAAGAGATATCTGCACTCTCAAGTTTATTGCAGTAATATTCACAATACCTGAGATATAGAAACAACCTGAATGTCCATCAACAGATAAATAGATTTCAAAAAGTGATGAATACCTACAATGGATATCATTCAGCCTTAAAAAGAAAAAATTCCTGCAATATGCAACAACATGAATGAAACTGGAGGCCATTATATTAAATAAAATAAGCCAGTCACAGGCATACAAATATTGCATGATTACATGAGGTATCTAAACTAGTTACACTCATAGAAACAGAGTAGAATGATGGTTGCCAGGGGCTAGAGGAGGAGAAATAGGGAACTATTACTATTCATTAGTTATAAAGGTTCATTTATACAATATGAATAAGTTCTAGAGATCTGCTGTACAACGCTGTGCCTACAGTTAATATTTTACACTTAAAAAAAACAATAAAAATTTAATTAAAAAAATAAAACATTACTGTCTTAGTTCAGACTGCTATAACAAATATCATAGACTAGGTGGCTTAAACAACAAACTTTTATTTCTCACAGTTGTAGAGACTGGGAAGTCCAAGACAAGGTGTCAGCAGATTCAGTGTCTGGTGAGGGACTACTTCCTGACTTGCAGACAGCTGTCATCTCACTGTGTCCTCACATGGCCCTAGGAGAGAGCTCTGGTCTCTTCATCCCTTTATAAGGGCACCAGTCCCATCAAGGGGCTCTACCTCATAACTTCATCTTGATCTGATTACCTCCCAAAGGCCCCACATCCAAATATCATCCCACTGGGGATTAGAGCTTCAGCATATAGATTTGGAAGGGACACAAACATTCAGTCCACAGTAATCACAAGCAATATTATATATATTGTTTATGCATGCTTATATTTATATAAAAGTGAACAAATGAAAGAAATGCATGGAAAAGGTAGATACCAAGTTCAAGATGGTGTAAACCTCTCAGGGGAGAGGGAAGAGATTAGATCGGAGAGAGATATATAGAGAGAGAGACTTCATCTGTTGTTTTTATGTTTTATCACATTAAGTAAAAACAAAAACCTGAAAACAAATATGGTAAAAATGAGAAGATTGGGGAAAGTTAGGTGGTAGCAATTTGAGTCCTTACTTTATGTATATTCTTCTTAATGTGCTTGAAATATTTCATAATGATAAATAAAATAAACTATATTTTAATACATGTGGAGTGAAGATGAACAAATTGTATTGTAAAAAAGTAGCACATGTGCATATTTTCTTGTACATGATAAAGTTACTATATTTTTATATATCACAGTTTGTTGTCTATAAGAGATTAAAAGTTTTACTTAAAATATATGTTTAAATGGTCAGAAAGGGAAGAAAACTAAAGGTATGAACGTAAAATACTAGGAGTCTGAGCAGTTTTTTAATCGAGGTAATATTTAAATACCCAGAAGGCCATATTGGGTGCATTCATGAGTGTGGACTCTGTACTATTTTGGTACTATCGGGGTTTGAATCCTGGCTCTATCACTCAGCTATGCAACCTGGAGCAAGTTACATATTCTAAGTCTCCATGCTTTTGTTTTCTCATTTATTAATTGTGAAGAATATTAATAATTACTTCATATGCTAAATGTGGGAAAAATAAGTTAATGCACATAAAATGCTTAGAATTGTGCCTAGCTCCTTTATCATTGAGACGTTAGCTCCAAGTTCACTGCCTTAGAGAGAACTTCACTGGAAATGCAATCTAAACCCCCATTCACTCTGTATCACATCACCCTGTTTAGTCATCTTCATAGCACTTAACATTTCCTCATATTATTTTATGGACCCATTTGTTTATTTGGTGTTATCTACCTCCTTCCAGGACAAGCTCCATGAATGCAGGGCCCTTCCTTGTCTTCTTTACCATTGTATTACCAGGACCTGGGTCAGTGCCTGGCAAAAGTATTTATGAAATGCAGAATAAAGGGCACATCTGTAAGAGTGAGGGAGTCTTCATAAACTTGAATGTCTATTCTTAGATGTTCTTCCAGATGTTGTGGAAATCAGATATATCCAGTAAGATTTGGTCAAAAAGCTAACCCAGCCATAACTCATGTTGAACCATTCAATGCCTCCTATACCAGCAGCCCCTTCAAGAAAAGCTGTTTCCACCCCATAGCCACTACGGAAGTAGCAGAACTAACCAGCCACGTTGTAGCATATGAACCTGTCTTCCAGCCAAAGCTGATTGGACCTGGGATGAACAAAAGGAGTTCTAGATATTGACTGTGCTTAGGCAATCATATCTTCTCAAGAGAATTTGGACAAAATGCACAGAGACATTTGTCAGTTAACAGTGGTTGCTGAAGCTAAGAATTCATGATGTAGTGAGAAGAATTTGGAGACCATGTTGAGCCAGGTAAATTTTGAGTGAGCAGAAAAGATGAAAAGAACACTAGCAAAAGCAGAATAAGAAAGACCACATAGCTCCAGAGAGATAACAAGAATGACTTTGCTTCCTGGCTTTCTGGTTACCAATTCTACTACAATACAAAATATGAACTTTGCCTTAGGATCATGAAGATCTTCTGCATCCCACGATACAAATCCCCTATTTTGCTAATGTAAAAGTGTGACTGTTCCTCGTAGCCAAAAGAATTTTAATGAAACTCAATTGAAATTTAAATATTTTAATTCAAGAGCAAAAATGATCCAAACTTGTAAAAAAAGACATGATCTCTAAAGAAACAGTCAATGAAAAGTAATCAAGTGTGTAAGTCAAATCCAATCAAAATGTAACTCTTACATTATGAATATACTCATGGAAGGGAGAATCACTGTGAAGTCAAATGGGCATAGAAGTCCTTAGAAGCAGGTAATGTGCCTTAAACTTCTCTAGTCCCTTCACATTACTCCAAAAAGTTCTGAGAACATAGTGGTTGCTCAATAAACACTTTTGATTGATTCCAACAGTATGAATTTCTTCCACAGTTTTTTTTCCTTTTTCTCTCATATGCCTATTTTTCTACAAACTAGAAAGTCTTAACCCAAATGTCACTAGTATAGCAGAACAATTACCACCCAAGTTCTTTTCATTCTACTGTTTTTCCCTCTCCAACAAAATATGATACCACCA
Source organism: Lemur catta (assembly GCF_020740605.2). NCBI lineage: Eukaryota > Metazoa > Chordata > Mammalia > Primates > Lemuridae > Lemur > Lemur catta. The sequence goes on along the minus strand of NC_059130.1, from coordinate 5,123,041 downwards.
AGAAACGTGGTGAGTATTGAGTGTGAATTATTTGTGAGAAATTAAGTTTAAAAAAGCATCAACAGATTCTTTGAATATGTTGAGTTGAATATGTTGAATATTCATATTCTTTGAATATGAAGAATAAAGGAACCCTAAAAATTGCTTCCTTAGAAGCTGTGAAAGTAATTCCTGAAAGCCACAGTCTATTTTTCAAGAGGGAGAGAACAGAAAAACAATAGGTTTAGCATAAGGATGGAAATGGAGTGCCAAGGGCTATTTATTTCAAAGATACAGAGTATTATGGAATAGTCAATAAATATGAATGCAAATTTCTGAGTTTTACTCTGAAACATGCCAATAAAAACTTGGCTGACTGAACATTATTTCCTATCATCCAGATGTGAAAATGTGGAAGACATACAATAAAATTTTTTTAAATACAGAATTTTTTATGTAAATCTGGACTCTGACTTCCCAGAAGCATCAGAAATGTTCCCTGACTCAGTAATCTCTGTGCTTCCCAGTTCTAAATTATCCAGAGAACACAAATAATTAGCCATTGTGAAAAAAAAATTGCATTATTGTGCAGCAGAAAGTGTAAATTCTTTGAAAAATGCTAAAAATGTAAACATGCTAATAAAGTTTGTCTTTTGTTTCAAAAAGTTTATTATAAACTATGACTTCCAGGAGCATGGCTCATTTGAATGAAAACAAAATGACAAATCAACATATTACATCTGGGTTTTGTACTGACTCCCCATGTCTATCAAGACTGGGTTAATTAGGTACAAGGAATTCAAAGTCCAGGACATGTGTAGCTTTTTCCAGGATTCAAAAGATTATCCCTGGTCTTCTAGATCTGGGGTCCCAACCCCCAGGCTATGGACCAGTACTGGTCCGGTCCAGCTGTAAGCTATACAGTAGTAGGTGAATGTTGGGAGAGCCAGTGAAACTTCATCTGTATCTACAGCCACTCCCCATGGCTTTCATTACCGCCTGAGCTTCCTCCCTGCAACCCCCTGGTCTGTAGAAAATTGTCTTCCATGGAACTGGTCCCTATTGCTAAAAAGGTTGAGGACCACTGAACATAATGGGTTAAAAAGGCAAAATCCTTCATATATCATCACTTAAACCCTCAGCAGAATATATTTAAATTCCTGTGAAGAAGAGGTGTTAGGCAAATCCCAAATATCATTAGCATTTGAGTTTACTAGAGTGGAAAGATTTTAAAGGTCTGTCTTTAATCAAATCTGTGTCCATAAGTAGAAGGATCCTTACTTGCCTTGTAGAAGACAATCAAAGCAAAGAGAACCTTTATTTAGATAGAGTACAGTAGCTACAGCTTGCTTCAGCAAGTTTTAAATACTTTTTTCTCCTTTCCATCAAATAACCCCTAAAGTGTCATATTCTTGTTAGTTTCCCAAGCAAAGGAAAGAAATACTCTATTAAAAATTTTATAGCTGAGTAAACCAAGTCCCAAAGCACAATAAAAAATACAGCAAAAAGAACAATAAGTTTTCACACTGTTACTTTATAAAATAAGTTTATTTCAGGTTATTTTCAGGCTTTCTTTAAAATAAAAATAGATTTGTGACCAGAATGGACCCAAATTAGGCTCCCAATCTTTCTCTGTTCAAGTTACAATGCTGCTTCATCAGTTGCCTTCAATAGAAAAGTCATAGTTATTCTTCTAAAACCTAAGACTTAATTAGGTTTTTAAGGGCTTTTTGTATCTAGCCAAAGCTATCAGATTTTTTTTCCTGATTAAAAAATATGAATTTATTGCATTTTAAATTTTTCCAGAATATCTCTTGCTAGAGGTTAGGGTGAGGAAAAGATTCAACTCCTCAACATTAGCCTCCCAGGAACGAAATGAAGACTGGCACATTCATTTATAGTTCCTTCTATATGCTGGCCTTTGTCATAAACCAGTTTAATCAAATAAAATAATTCCTCCATTAGAGAATACCATCAATTGTAAAAAGCACCATTTGCTTAATTTCAAGTATTAATAATTTACACATCAATACAAGGCACACTTAATCTCAGATGTGGTTAAACATCTGCATTAGAGCCAAGAAGAAGATTTCAGTTCCCAGATCTCTGTAATAAAAATGTGCCTCGAAGAATGCACTTAACTCAGTGAATGTGTTGGCATCTGAATGGTCTTCAAGTACAGACAATTCAAAGTATAAAAAACATAAAAAATCAGGATATTGTCAAGTGCTGACTCCCTGAAATATTATGTAAGCAACTTTTGATAAGAAAAAACTGAGTTCATTTTTACCATGGTAAGGGAAGTCACTATGTTAACAGAGTCTTAGTTTTATCTCAGAGCAGGGAGTGCAAAGCTGGCATACTTGGGTCTTTCAATCCATCAGTTTAGTTAGGTTTGGTAAGAATTATGATCTGTCAGTTTGTCATTGACATACATAGAAAGGCACGGCTTTTCAGGCAAGTTCAAATAGTCTGGAGGAGTAAACAATCATTAGAAGCTATCTATTGAAGAGTAAAATAGTTTGATGTTCATTTAAATGGATTTTTCGAGGAGTTCCTGGAACAAACAATAAATTAGTTGCAACTTTTGTCTTCCTAGGCAAGAGTTTCCTAGAAATTGGAAACAGTGAAGGAGTAAAGTCACGTTACTGTAGATAGTAAGACGCCTGGGTGCAGATAATTCAGTTCCTAAAGTCTCTGAAAGCAAGAGCCGTCCCATATACTATCCACACTGAGACATTTTTGAGATTAAAAATTACCTCTATTAATAATTGCATTGGGACAAAATATATAACCTGGGATACTAACAATTAAAGCTTGTGTAGTTAACCTATCTATGACAACAAGACTCCATACTTTCCAGGTACATAGTCCACATTCCTCCTCTGCCCCAAATAAGAGAATCGCATAACTTTCAATAAAGCTTTTATGTTTCCTAGATGAATCACCTTCTGAAAATAAGACACATCATTGACTGAGGTGGAGACCTAATGCCATCCCATAGACCAGCCATTGCAGCCAGAAATTTTTGAAATTCTCTTCTTTCTTAGGTTCACTTCCTACGCAGCTCCAAAAGCATTAGTAATGGGAGGTTGGTTATGTCATCTGTAAATAGAATTTTTGCTTTGTTAGCTTATTTCTGTTCAGGTTAAGCACAGTATGGTATAGTAGTTAACAACACAGAGTAGCTAGCCTGTATGTATTCAAACCATGGCTATGCTACTTACTGGCTAAGTGAACATGACTTATTTAACCAATCTGTGCCTCAATTTCCTTATCTGTAATATGGGAATAATAGCAGACATTATGCTATAAATTGTTATGAGGAGAAAATGAGCTAATAAACAAGAAGTGGTTTGAACAGTACTATAGCAAAGGGTCAGCCAACTATAAAGCCCGGTCCCATTGCCCATTTTTGTATAGTCTGTGAGCTAAGAATGCTTTTCACATTTTTTAATAGTTAAAAACAAGTAAAAGCCAAAATAGTAATTTATAATGTGAAAATTACATAAAATTAAAATTTCAGTGTCTATAGCAAAGTTTTATTAGAATACAGATATGCTCATTCTCTTATGTATTGTCTATGGCTGCGTTTGCACTACAATGGCAGGGTTGAGTAGTTGGGACAGAGACATTAGGGCTTGGCCCTTTACAGAGAAAGTTTCCTGACTCCTGCGATAGCAGATACTGCCAGTGCTCTGCTCAGATTCCCTGTATCAGTTTTCCGTGCCCCTACCCTGACTTTTGTGTACATATACTACAAACTGCCTCACTGTAACTCTCTTTGGAGGACTGCCTTTGAGCTGTTAGAAGCACTTTGACTGCAGACACAGAGGTTTAGAAATACCTGGGAGTTTACATTTCCCCCTTCTACTGTGGCCCTACACCAATGACTGCCTGGTGTGTGAGTATGAAAGCAGCTTCCTTGCCTCAAGTTGGGAAAAAATCTGAGGAGTGATTTATACTTTATAGATACTTTTATACTTCAGATACTTTTTATTGGGGAATGGCTTATCTTACAGCCTGCTACTTCAGTATTCTGCCATGATGTAGAGATGGCGAGGTTGAGTTTTTCTATTGCCACCATCTTTTTCCTTTAAAAAAATTGTAAGAAGAAAATGTTGAACTTGGTACAATCTGAAAAAAGTCTTTTCATTGCTTAGAAACAAGGATGCCACACTATAATGTCTCCTCTTCTTACGACAGTTGCTCAGAAATCGCTACTTAATTTCATGCTCATGGTTGGGTGATCTAGAGATGAGTTTCATTTCTCCAGTTTGAGTCGCTGAGCAGTTTTGACTGTTATATACCAGGATCTATGCTAACTACTGAGAACACAGTGAATGTAACATGATCTAGGCCTTGGAAAATTTGTACTTTTGTGAATTACTTATAATTTCATATGCTACTAGAGAAAGGAATGGATCTGCCACTATATTTCAAATTTTTGGAGTGCCAACCACAGTGATGTGCAGAATAAATACTTGTTAAATATAATTGTATCTCATCATTCTCAAGAATGTAAATCTATCCAGCCAAGGCTTAATTTCATACAAAATTTCTAGTAAAGGAATTATTAACATATAACCCAGCATGATATAATATCACCAGGAATGGGCACTAGGCTGAGAACCTCAAGTCCAGATTCTTTCTTCCCACTCTATTAATAATTCCCTAAGTGACCCTAGACAATTCTTTTTATTCTCTGAACTTCAGTTTCTTCAACTATAAAATTAAGAAGCCAGACTAGATTATCCATAAGGTTTGTTTCAGCTCTGAAATTCTGATTCCTCTAAAGTCTCCAATTATTTAGCAATGCCTGACTTCTCATGAACTAATAAACCTTACTTCAGGGCCCTATTCAATACTGCTACAAGAGTTGAACTACAGAATTTTTCAATATGATAAACCTCATTTTTGAGGCAGAACCAATATGTCCCATGATTTATTCTGTCTATAATCTCAGGTATAAAAATAATATTTCCCCAAAATATCACTCTTAGATTTCAGTCTTTTATAAAAAAAGGTTTGCAATAAGTTCTGAAAATATTTACTAATTATTTTCTGTCTCAGATTTATAGACAGAACCAAGTTTCAACCAATGTCATAATTTTCTGTTCCAACAAATTGCTTCATTTTACCTAATTATTTTTCAGATTTAAAAATTTTTAACACTTCACACTTGTTACATTTTTTCTGACCACCTTTGCCTCTTTCTTAGGTCCCCAGCCCTCTGTTCAAGTCTTAAAACTAGTAGGAATAGCCAGGGCACAGTGGCTCATGCCTGTAATCCTAGCACTCTGGGAGGCTGAGACGGGAGGATCGCTTGAGCTCAGGAGTTTGACATGAGCCTGAGCAAGAGTGAGACCCTATCTCTATCAAAAAGAAAAAGAAAAAACAAACAAACAAAAAACATCAAAACCCAGCCGGGCATTACGGCACATGCCTGTAGTCATACTTTACTGGGAGGCTGAGGCAGAAGGATCGCTTACAGCCCAAGAGTCGGAGCTGAGTGAGCCAGTGAGCTACTATGACATTACTGCACTCTATCCAGGGCAATCTAGTGACACTCTGTCTCAACAACAACAACAGAAAAAAAAAAAAAAAAAAAAAAAAAACGAGGCAACTGAGCACCTCCCTCACAAACCCCCACCTTTTCATTAAAAAAAATAAAAGAAAACCAGTAGGAAGAGGGAGCATCAGCAAAATCGCAGAATAGGATTTTCTAGCACTCATCCCATTGCAAAGATGTCAATTTGAATAGCTGTATATACACAAAAATACCTTCACACAAGCTGGGAAATCCAGGCAAGAGATTACAGCACCTGGGTGGAGCACAAAAATAAGGAACAATGAATTGAAGCCTGTAGGAAGGACAGTTTCACATTACCCATATCATCCTTCCCCCAAGCTTGGGCAGTACAGTGCAAAAAGAGATACCCTCCACATGAGAAAAGGAGAGTGAAGTGAATACGCAACTTAGCCGTGGACCCCAGCACCAGGACCACCCCAGGTAAACCTGGCACCAGGGTGGCCCCTATGGCCCCAGACTCCAGGCCTGCCCCAGCACCAAGGGAGTCACTACAACTCCAGAATCCAGGCTAGCCTCTGCAGACCCAGGATCCATTCACACTCCATCATCAGGCTGGCCCCTGTGAACTTACAATCTAAGCTCATACCACAGACTCAGGCACCAGGTTTATCCACACAGACCCAAGCTCCTGATCCACACCTGCAGACTTATGCTTCAGGCCAGCCCTGAAAATCCAGACTCCAGGCTGGCTTCTGTGGACTCAGGTGCTAGACCTGCCCTCCCACTGATGCAGGATGCAGGCCAGCCCATCTGAGGACACCAGCAACAAGCCCATTAGTGGACTTCACCAGACGGCCCACACAGACTCTCTAGATGGGTTAATTGGTGAAGGGCTTTCTCTGACAAAGCCAGTCTGTAAAAGGTGGAAAGAGGTACCTAGTTCTTCAAATGCAGACATCAAAGCAAGGCCACAAGGATCACAAACAATCAGGAAACACCACCATAGGAACAAAATAAAGCACCAGTGACTTATCCTAAAGAAATAGATATCAACAAACTGGCTGACAAATAATTTAAAATAATCATCTGAAAGAAGTTTAGTGAGCTACAAGAGAACCCATATAGGCAATGAAACAAAATCAGGAAAACAATAATGAAAAAATGAGAAGTTCAACAACTAGGTAGAAGCCAGAAAAAGAAACAAACAAATTCTGGAGCTGAAGAACACAATGACTAAACAATTTTACAGAGAGCATCAACAACAGACTTGATCAAACAGATGAAAAAATCAGCAAGCACAAAGACAGGTCATTTAAAATTGCCCAGTCATAAGAATAAAAAGATAACAGAATGTTGCATTTTTATAAACCATCTTTTAAAAAATCTCATTTACAATGGATTCTCAAAGAATAAAACACGTAGGAATAAATTTAACCAAGCAGTTGAACACTCTATACACTGAAAATTATCAGATATGGCTGAAAGAAATTGAAAAAGATACAAATAAATGGAAAGATATCCCATGGTCATGAATTGGGAGAATGAATGTTGTTAAAATGATCATACTACCCAAAGCAGTCTACAGAATCATGCAATCCCTACCAAAATTCCAATGATGTTTTTCTTTTTTCTTTTTTTTATTTCTGAGTATAATGGAGACACAAATGCTTTGTTACATAAATTGTCTTTGCACTGCCTAAGTCAAAGCTATAAGCATGCCCATCCCCCAGACAGCATGCACCATACCCATTAGGTGTGAGTTTACCTACCTTCTCCTCCTCCCTCCCACCTGCCCAACACTTGATGAATGTTACTTCCATATGTGTGCATAAGTTTTGATTGATTAGTACCAATTTAATGGTGGGTACATGTGGTATTTGTTTTTCCATTCTTATGATACTTCACTTCCAAGAATGGACTCCAGCTCCATCCAGGATACCAAAAGGGATATTCGTTCACCAATTTTTATGGCTGAGTAGTACTCCATGGTATACACATACCACATTTTATTAATCCACTCATGTATTGATGGGCACTTGAGTTGTTTCCACATTTTTGCAATTATAAATTGTGCTGCTATAAACAGTCAAGTGCAGATGTCCTTTTTATAGAATGTCTTTTTTTCCTTTAGGTAGATACCCAGTAGTGGGATTGCTGGATCAAATGGTAGTTCTACTTTTAGTTCTTTGAGGTATCTCCACATTACTTTCCACAGACGTTGCACTAGTTTGCAGTCCCACCAGCAGTGTATGAGTGTTCCTGTCTCTCTGTATTCATGCCAACATTTGTGGTTTTGGGACTTTTTGATAAAAGCCATTCTCACTGTAGTTAAATGATATCTCATTGTGATTTTGATTTGCATTTCCTTGATGATTAGAGATGTTGCACTTTTTTTATGTTTGTTGGTCATTAGTTGATCTTTTGAAAAGTTTCTGTTCATGTCCTTTGCCCATTTTTTAATGGGGTTGTTTAATTTTTTCTCGCTGATTTTCCTGAGTTATATATAAAATCTTTATAGAACCCAATGATATTTTTCTCAGAAATAGAAAAAAACAAGTCTAAAATTCATATGGAATCGCAAAAGACCTTAACCAAAGCAATATTGAACAAGAAGAACAAGCTGGAGGCATCACACTACCCAAGTTCAAGATGTACTACAAAGCTATGCTAATCAAAACCTAATGGTATAGGCCTAAAAAGAGACATATAGACTAATGGAACAGAATAAAGAGCTCAGAAATAAACTCACACTTATGCAGTCAACTAATCTTCAATGAGAGTACCAAGAACACACATGGGGAAAAGAGATTCTTTTCAATATAGTGCTGGAAAAACTGGATATCTACATGCAGAAGACTGAAAGTAGGCCCTTATATCATACCATATGCAAAGTTTAAGTGAAATGGATTAAAGACTTAACCGTAAAACTGCTAGAATGAAATAGAGGAAAAAAGTTTTTTGACATTAGTCTGGGCAATTATTTTTTTGGATATGACACCAAAGCACAAACAAAAAAAGCAAAAAATAGCCAAATGGGATTGCATCAAACTAAAAAGTTTTTGTGCAGCAAAAAAAATAATTAACAAAGTGAAGAGAAAATCTAAGAAAATATTTGAAAATCATATATCTGTTAAGGGATTAATGTCCAAAATATATAAAATAGAAACTCAAACAATTCAATGGCAAGAAAATAAATAACTCAATTTAAAAAAATGTTTGAAGGGCCTGAATAGACATTTCTCAGAGGAAAACATACAAATGGCTAATAGGTATATGAAAAGATGCTAAACACCACTAATTATCCAGCAAATGAAAATCAAAACCACAATGAGATATCACCCCTCGCCTGTTGAAATGGTCATGATTAAAAAGACAAAAGACAACAAATGTTTGCAAGGATGTGGAGAAAAGTAACCCCTTGTATACTATTGATGAGAATGTAAATTGGTACAGCCATTATGGAAAATAGTATGGAGGTTCCTTGAAATAATAAAAATAGAAATATCACGTGATCCAAAAATCTCACTTCTGGATATATATCCAAAGGAAATAAAATCACTATCTCAAAGCACTGCCATATTCACTGCAACATTATTCACAATGACCAAGATATGGAATCAACCTAAATGTCAGTCAATAAATGAATGGATAAAGAAAATATTTATATATATATATATGATATATAAAATAATACAAATAAAAAATGCAGTAAAACAACTATGAAGATAGCATTTACATTGTATTAGGTATTATAAGTAATCTAGAGATGATTTAAAGTATACAAGATGATGCACATAGGTTATATGCAATCACCATTTAATATAAAGGACTTAGGCATTGCAGGTTTTGGTGAACCAATCCCCCATGGAGGCTGAAGTTCAATTATATATTGAACTCTACATTATATCATCCTTTACCTAAGGCATGACAGAAGCAACAAAAACCCAAACTGTACAGAGAAGTCTGTTCATGGGTGCTGAAGAAACTGCCAAAGCTGTGACAAAATCACAATTCTAATGCATGCTAAAATACCTACTCCTGATATAACACAGGCAGAACAAAAATTGTCACAGGATTATGATTCCATTTCCACAGTCTCTGAGATGCAATCAAACCAGACTGAAGCAAATCTGTTGGAAAATAAATCATTATTACTCTTAACTCCTTAATCCTATAACTCTGGTTAGTCAGAATGCAGATCAGTTCTGCATTGTGTACATATAACAGTATTTGTATGTCCTTGATACTTGGTGATCCTATTCCCTGAAATGAAGCCTTTGCTTTCATTTAATAAAATCACATCTTAAAATGTCAAATTAATGAATTTGGGGATTCCAGAAACAGACACTTTGTCTTTATAGGGTTTAAGAAATCATGTGGTGCAATAGTTTTAAAGTGTGTTAGAGTTTTAATGAGGGTGGTTTTTAGTTTTTAAATTAGAGAAATCATGCACACATTTGTTTCTTCTGCCCTTGGAGATTACAAACACCCAGAGGCAACTCATTTTTGCAAAGTATTTGCTGTCAAGAAGCAATGAAGTGCAAATGGAAGCCAACTGAACTTAGCAATTTGTTTACTCAGAAAGAAAACAGCTGGAGAAAAAATAGACTATTTTAATAATTAGTCAGTCATGGTAGATACAGGGCATTCCAGTATATGATCTAGCATTATAATAAGGAGGCTGCCTCTTTGGATGATAAAGAATTAGCAATTAACCTTCTTCTGACTCAAGAAAAATGTCCTCAGAAATGGAGAAAAAAGTAGAGAAACAGCCTTCAGTTTTGAATTGTATTCAGTAAGTGTCCGGAGTCAAAATAATTATTTTTTAAAGTTTTACAAGGTAATATGTTTTGAGTGCATTTACAAATGGAAGGCTTTTGTGAGCCAATGTTAAATGTATTCAAGAAATTATAAACTATTATAATTATCATAGGGAACTATTCTCAACTATCTTATCAGAAGTTAAATTCTAGGAATCTTTTAACTGTAATGCGTATATCCACTGTAAACTGCAAAAAAAAAAAAAGTGAGTTAACCTCTGGTATAGCTCAATTATTAGTTACCTACTGGTACTAGATGCAAGGTTAATTGTAAGCAGCATTCTCCTTTATTTACTATAATCTTTAACCACAAAATCCTTTCATCATGCACCCAAATGAAACACCTCTTAAAAATATAAAAGACACAAAGAAGATAGAGAATCATGCACCACTGAGATGTGACATTGTTACTATGGTCCAATGAGAACCTAGGCAATAGGAGCCAAGAAAGGTGACTTTGTCCAAAGCTCATGATTTCACCTTCTGGTCATCTGTCAGCAAATGGAGAACTTGAGCCCTTCCATTCCAGAGAAGCATTCCAATTGTCCTTTCAAAAGAATTGATCTAGACTTCAGATACTCTGCTTTTGTGTAGCAATATCTAAACATATAGATCAGCCTTTGAAGTCCTGATGAAGAACTGGAGAACTAAGCTAAATAATAGTTATATCATACAGATTCCAAGGAGTGTAAAAAAACAAAGTAGTCATTGTATGAAGTTGTGTTTGGTGCCTGGAGGGAGGAGAAGAAAAAAGAGGAAGTACAGACATCAAAAGACCTTAAAATAGGCTTGAAGAGAAATCAAGATGGCTTATGGTCGCATTGGAAATTCCTAAATTTGGTTACAAATCAAAACAACTTGGTACAGTAGAGGTACTGAATCAGAACAGCCTAAAAGCAAGAGCTCAGAAAATGCTATTGTTATCATTATTGTGTGCTTGTCTCAGTTGCTGCTTCTATTGCTGCTACTCATGGTCCTGCTATTCCTCAAGATGGTCTGATATAGCTGAATAAAAATATGTGAGAGCCTGTAGTCTTTGGAACCCAACACTACAAAGTAACTGAGTTGCCCAGGGACTTCCAGCATACAGAGGAATAAGACCATGTAACACCAACATATCTTTCCTATAAAATAGGCTCATTTTCTCCTCCTTTGATCCTGTAGATGTGAATAAAATGAGGTTTTATCAAAACCACTTTATCCTATTGTTACTTCTGCCAGAAAGATGGTGCATTACACCATCCTAGCTTTGATACAGACAATGAAACTTTCTAATAGATTGCCAATTGCTTTGACACAAAAGCTAGAAGAAATGTAACTTACCCCAGAACCTTGTTCCCAATCTGTCTCCAGCACTGCAGCTGTCAAATTTGGCCCCTTAAAATGCCCTTGATTAAAGGAGTGAGCCAAAGAAAGAATAATAGTCTGCCAAGTTAGGTGGCTGTAATCCTCAATATTGGTAATTACCTTTCAAATACATTGAGCTTTGTTGTTGAAGCTCAGAAAGTATAACTCTGATTCATCTAAACAAAGGATGATTCAGATCTTGCAAGACTCAAAAACCTAAGGATGTTTTAAAGTATCTCCTGCAGCTAAATTACCTTCATTTATGATTTTGTCAGATCTCCCATGACAGCTTCTGCCTAATGTGGTCATCTGAGGAAATCTTAGGCAATCACAGAAAATACTATTTATGGCTCATTTTTTTAAGGAAGAGCATCAAGTGTGACACTAGGCTTTATTGCTACAACATAAATCTGAGGCCTCTGACACTTGTGGTCAACAGCTCTGAGATTTCATCAAGAAGAAAAAGCTCATCTACATCTCCTTCTCCAAAGTCAGCCAGAATTAACTCATCTAATATCACCAACCATTTGCATCACAATCACATTCAAAGCCTTGCTTAATAGTGGAATTCTTCAAAAGTCATTCTATAAAAAAGACACCTGCACCCGAATGTTTACAGCAGCACAATTCACAATTGCAAAGATGTGGAAACAACCCAAATGCCCATCAATTCATGAATGGATTAGTAAAATGTGGTATATGTATACCATGGAATATTACTCAGCTATAAGAAATAACGGTGATATGGCATCTCTTTGATTCTCCTGGAGAGAGTTGGAACCCATTCTATTAAGTGAGGTATCCCAAGAATGGAAACATAAGCACCACATGTACTCACCAGCAAACTGGTTTCCCTGATCATCACCTAAGTGCATATTTGGGAATAACACCAACTGGGTATTGGACAGAGCTGGAGGGTAGGGGGAGGGGATGGGTGTATACCTACTTGATGAGTACAATGCACACTGTCTGGGGAATGGGACACGCTTGAAGCTCAGACTCGGGGGGATGGGGGGCATGGGCAATATATATAACCTGAACCCCCATAATGAACTTAAATTAAAAAAAAAACTTAAAAAAAATAGTAGAGTTCTTATATCTCTGTCAGTAAAAATGCATTGTTCTTCACTTTCACTCTGTCACTGACTCAAAAGTCAGAAGTATAATATAATGAAGGGCAAATGTCTCCTGTTGGTTAGCATCTGGGTTCCTCATTTTTATTAAAGGTTTTTTTTCTCATGAATAATAGGATGACTTTGTTCAGCTTTCTATCCTGGATCAGTTAATGCATAATTTAATTGCTTCTACAATCAAAAATGTCAAAGTGTACATTATAGCCTTCTGCTTGTCTAACTTGTAGATGGCCTGCTGCTGACATAGCGGCATTAAATTAAACAGCCCCTTTCATAGTCCCTGAACAGGATTCATTCAGTACTCTCCACACTTCTGTCTTAACTGGCATCAATTGATTCACCCTTATGGAAGCATTTATCAAATATTTAAGAGAGGAAACACAAGAATTCTCATTATGCTTAACCCCCTCCCAACCCAGTCAACCAAATTAAAGCTAGTATACCTGAGTCAAAATTTAAATCTTGATTATGGCTCTTAAAAATTCTTCTCCCCAAAGTTCTCTGTAAGTTTTCAACTTTACTCCTTCAGAACCTCCTTCACAATCTATTTAAAAATGATCTTGAAACCCAAGTTCACATGTTAAAAGGCTACATCTAGAAACTCTCTTTTCATACTGTATTCTCCAAGCATTCTCAAAATAATGTAGGGATGGATGTGGTAAAACCACTGACTTAAAATGTCATTTCAGAAATTAATCCCACCACAAAGTAATGCTTCTTGTATTGTCACAGCTGTAGCTAAATTACCTTTAGGCACTAATGACATATTAGTCTTAATATATACTTAGTTACAAACAGTGTTCTAAGAGAGAGGCTCCCTGACCTTGGGTATACAACCAAACCATAACCAGAGAAACACCTCTAAGTTGGCACCTATATTGCTTCATTTTTTTCATAATGCCACTCTCTCCCTGTGGACTAGGAAAGAAATATCCAGGCCTTGTGTTTGGAAGCCTGACATTATTATTATTGGTAGTAGCAATAGTGGTAATAATAGTTGTAATTTATTGAGTACTTACCATGGGCCAGACATGTTGTTAAATATGCTGCACACTTTGTCCATGCATTTCATAATTGAATATTTGGGAAAATATTATTTTAATATTAGAAATCCTACACATTAAATATTCAAAAGGAAACCTAGTTTTCCATGAAGTCTTTTCCTTAAAATATCAGACAAGAACTTGTCTAATTACACAGCTATCAGCCTTCTGGAAGAGGGAAAATAGACAAGAAGTGTGTTGGGGGAATAAGTCCTGGTCACTTCTAATTTGGCAAAGAGAGCTGAATGGAAGTCCAAGGAAAGAAAAAAAAAAAGACAAAATATTTCAAGAATAAATCTTTAGGAATGATAATAATATCAAAGACCCAAGTAAGGTAGATATTACAGTGCCTAGGTGGAGAGAAGACAGACAAAGAAAATATATTAATGGTTGGGTAAGGAAGAGCGTCTACCACATTCAAGTCAAACATGAATAAGATTAAAGCAAACTAGGTAGGCAGTGTGGGGCCTGCATAGCTTAACAGATTAACAAATTTAGTGTTTACATTCTAGAATGCCTTCACACAGTAATGTTTCATCCATGTTAAAGTGTGATAAGAAGAAGATTAGAAACCCCTGTTTTTCTTGCACACCGTATCAGCAGTTGGAACTTAAGTAATAACCTTTCTGGGATTCAGTTTCATCAATTGTACAATGGAAATTAATCAAACCACTCTGCAAACACCACACATTTTTTAATACCATATTGTGTGAGATAATGAATAGGAAAACTCTTTGAAATAATATAAAGCACTATACAAATGTAAATGGTATTATTATTATTATTTAGTGTCTGAATGCAATCAACTCCAAACTGATGGCTAGATACTACAATCTTTAATGAGGGGCATTGAACAATACAAAAATTATCTAATATACTACTACCTCAATAAATGACAGGGAAAAGAGCATAATGGGAATGGACCAAAAGATCCACTGGGAATGGTATATGAAGGAAGAAAAATCTAAACATTTTCCTTGTCTCTCTACTAATTAATGTAATCATTCATTTGTCAAATCTACAATATCCCCCCTCCCTTGGGATGTTTCAAGCTTACTTTCTCTTATTTTTTGTTGAATAGATGTGAAGAATAGAATAATAACTCTTTCTGTATTGACCATAATAACATAAATACTAAGATTTTTCATCTTCAGGAAAAAATAACTCTATTAATAACACCAACATTTTTCATTCTTTCTTATCAAAATTCTGTCCTTGACCTATCAGGTTGGTTTAGCCAGAATCCTCCTCCCTTAATATATATTTATTCTCCATATTTGATTGAGTTCCTCATCCTTCATCATCTTTCACAATCTGATCACTCTGGTCAGCAAGAATTGTGTTAGTTTGGTTTAGCCACAGTCACCTCTTACTCTTGATGTTCTCATACTATTAATAATTATCCACCAACCAACCCCTCCACCCCCAGCCTGCTCCTTGGCTATAAAGTTCTACTTTGCCTTGTTGTATTCTGAGTTGACCCCAATCTCTTTCCTCTTCTGCAAAGCCCCACTGCAGAAGTCTCTAGACTATTGTGGTATTCCTGAATAAAGTCTGAGCTTAGTATTTTAACAAGTGCCATGAATTATTTTTTTCTTTAACCTCCTCATTGAAATTGGGCTCTAAAAGTGTGAAAACCTGTGGTCTCTATTAGATTCTGTCAAAATGGAGAAAGATCTCTTCATCATATATTATCCTGGGTAAAGTCTGCCCCGACTTGAAGTCATTTGGATAACAAGAAACTGAACTTAATTAAGGTCAACACTGATTGCTATTGCCCTTATACATCTGACAAAAGCAAATGAAAATCTTCTTTGGAGGAAAGAAACATAATGCTCAGTTTTGAATTACTTCGGCAATTAGCTTTTCAAAATACAACGTCCAGCATTCAAGCTAAAATTGCTAGAAATATGTGGGGACACAAGACCATGAGAAAAAGCAACAAAATAACAGACAATTAATTGAAAGTCAAACCTGAAAAGGGTGCAGGGAGCTGGAAACTACAAAAAGTGATATGGTGAATTTTAAAAAAAAATAGTAAAAATGTTAAGAAAATGCTAGGATATTACTGTAGTCTATTTGTGCTGCTATAAGAAAATGCCACAGACTGGATAATTTATAAAGACTGTACATTTATTTGCTCACACTTCTGGGGGTTGGGGAGAATCCAGGATCAAGACCCTGACATCTGGCATCAGGTGAGCGTCCAGTCTCTGCTTCCAAAATAGTACCTTGATGCTGAGTCCTCTGGAGGAGAGGAGCACTATGTCCTCACATGGAAGAAGGTGGAAGGGCAAAAGGGATGAACTCCTTCCATCAAGCCCCTTTATAAATTCCATTCATGAGGATAGAGCCGTCATGACTCAATCACCTACCAAAGGCTACACCACCCAGTTCTGTTGCAATGGGGATCAAGTTTGAACAGGAATTTTGGAGGGAACAAAAACATGCAACCCATAGCAGATAAAATGATGAAATTTAAGAATTCAATGAATACAACTGAAAATAGAATAGGAAGAGACGTAGTGAAGAATGAAGGGCAATGAAATATGTGGAAGGCTCTGCATGAGAAGTGTTCGTAGAAGACAACAGCCATGCTGTTTTCAAACATATATTGTGTAACTATACATTTTACACATCATTTGTCTTATACAATTACTGTTCATTTATACTTACCTATATTTGCATATATATGTGTGTATGTGCATAGGTGTAACAAAATAATAGTATTTAAGTCTGTAGAAATGAGTTGAAATGCTCAAATATCCTTGCAATGTCCAAGGAATGTCAAAAGTGAATGTTGTAACTTACAAGACACTTCCAAGGTATGCACATCACACACGTACTGTACAGAGAGAGAAACAATTCTAACTAGAGTATGAACAGTAAAAGTTATCACCTTGAAAAATGAGAAAGACAGACATAGCCAGAGCTGATTGAACAGAAAGAAGAAGTGTAAAGAAGGAGGTAGTACTAATCTGATCATTTTTGCTTTAAGGGAAGTCAAGACGAGATACAGTAGAAACTGATAGAGAGAAATGGAGGTTTAAAGACAATAAAGGAACAAAATTGACCAATACAGAAGCAAGAGAAATATTATAGCTTTCAAAATTGGGAGACATGGAGAGGTGACATGAGACATTATATAATAAATGAGTTAAATGTTCATTTTCATCATGGGGCAGCAAGTTGATAAATCAGGAAACAGTATTATAAGCATTTCATTTTCATTTGAGGACAATTACCTGGAAAACTAACATAAAAAATAGTTTGGTGATACTACCTTGAAAGTAAGACTGAAGATGGTAGAAGATAAAGTAGGGGACTGCTGCTTTTTATTTTCAGTTCAACTGTTTGATTATTTTATATTCTGGATAGATAAAAATTTAGATTATATATATTTACATATAATTGTATAACTTTATATCACATTTATACATGAGTATATTATATTATGTTTATCTCTAATATATGCTGTATTGTTAACATAGCATATATTTTATGTTAAAGATAATTCTACATATTGTATTATATATTTTATTATATTACATCTTTTATTATATATAATATCCATATTTTATATAGTTATATATTCATTCTGGGAAATTAAACTATTATTAACCTTATGAGCTAACTTTATTTTCACTTGTCTTTAATATGAGGTTGTTAAAATCTAGGTCATGCTTTAGCAAGTTTAATATCAGACAGATTTATGTCATAACCTAGCTATGTGACATATAAAAATTCCAGTAACTTTGTTGAGTCTCTATATCCTCATCTATAAAGTAAGAAAAATTACAGCTATTGTCAGAAGTGTAGTGATAGTTGGACATAATATATTCAAAATGCCTAGCTAGTGTCTTTATAAGTAAATTAAAATAGTCATTATTATTCAATGTTATCACTATTCCTTTATTTAACAGACATTTTGGGGTCCTATCACGTGTAATAATCTTGGTAAGACTTCCCACAAGAAGTTTGCAGTGTATGGGAAGAGATAGGCAGAGGATGCTGTGGGTATAGGACTATCAGGGATGGCTTCATTGAATCATTGACATGTGAACTAAATTGTGGCAAATAATAAGCCCCAAGTAAGGAAAGGAAATTCCAAGCAGAGGAAATAGTATGGGCAAACAGCATAGATGTTAAAGAACATGACATATTTTATATCTTAGATAAGAAATTTGGACTTATACAACTCCAGAGAGAGCCACTGAAGAATTTTAAGAAGGGCAATTACTATAATTGATATTAGAAAGACCACTCTGTGGACAATAATAAAGACAAACTGAGAAGGAACTAGAAAAAAGTTATAAGCAATTGAGATAAATGGGACAATTTAAAATAACATCACAGTAATCTGGGTGATAAGTGATGAAGACTTGAATGAAATCAATAGGAAAGTCAAGAAGAGAAATTAAAAATTAAGAAGATAGATACTAGGGACATGGACTGACAATGTGACAGGTGAATGAGAGGCAAGAATGTAGCATGGGTTTTGAAACTGGATGAATAGTAGTTATTAACCGAAATAAAAATGCAGATAAAGGAAAATTAGGTTAGGACCTATGAGTTTGGGCAATCTCTGGAACACCAACTATAAATGGCGAATGAGTAGTTGGCTTTATGACTTTGGAGCTCAGCAGGAAACCTGGGCTGAGGGTCTATATTTTGCTTGGTACATAGATAGTGGCTGAAAATATAAATTTAAATTAATTCTCCAAGGGAAATCACAGAAAGTGAGAAGAGCACTTACTCCTTGAATAAGAACCATCCATTCTTATACCATTACATGATACAAAACTACACTTTCATTTACCCCAGATTTCCCAATTTAATGCCTACTATCGTCCAAATGCAGTGATATTTTTGCATGTCATATACTATATATGTTTGTTTCCATTCCCAAACTAAACTAAGTTTTTCTAGGATAAGGGCTATGTCATCTCTATATAATCCCTTATTAATAGCATAATTTGTGGCACAGGGAATGCCCTAATTACATGTTTGCTGAGTAAATTCCTCACACCTTTGGTAGCCTCATAATGCTATTTCTCATCTTATGTTTGAATCACAGCTATTTATATGACTTTAATTCAAGCTATTTTTCTGTTCTCTATCACCTACTTTACACCACACTGCATGTTACTGCTCCTGTTTCTTTTAATAAATATATCTCAGGGTAAAGCCTCCAGTCAACCATGTGGAGGGAGCTTACTAATCGTAACACAAGTCATGAGAGGACAAGTGAAATTTTAAAAAAGCTCAAGGTAGACACTTGCTTATCTCTCTCATATTATCATGGATGTACAACGCCTGAGCCAGAAATAGCGAAGAAAGGATGGTATCATTGACAGTGCAATTATTGGGATAACTTTAATAAAGTTATTTTCTTTTAACTGGAATCAGGTCCCATAGAATAATGCCCTGGTCTATGGGAGATGCCTAGCCTATTCCAGGTCTATCCACCACGCAAAGATTTAACTGCAGATTTAGCAAAAATGACAATATTACTACCAGATGAATATTTTGAAAACAGTAACACTCAGTAAAACATGAGAAATCCATCCCTTGAAAAGTTTTGTTCAAAAACAGACATTTTTCACAAGGTTGAATGCAATTGGAAAAAGAAGGTCACATTGAAGCATTGAAGTCAGCTCCACAAAAACAATTGTTCACAAAAACTCTAGCAACAAATAAATAACATTTAGGAAACAATTGTCTTGCCCTGACTACATACAAATGGCGAAAAGTCTTCAAATGCTCCAATATCTTCATTTTGAAATGACAGTCAACCTCAGAGGCTGTTTCTGGTGATACATTACTGGAAATACTTTCACCTTGTTGTTTTCAAGGCTATTAAACAAATGTTAAATATTATGCAAGTGCCATTTGAAAAACTGTGTGTCTGAGATGCATTTATTTTATAATTTGTTATTCAATGTTCTCACAAGTAACTAAGCAGAACAGAATGTTTGGAACAACATTCTGTTTGTTTGAAATAATATCTTTTGTCAAACAAGTAAAAGTTTCAGAGAGTGAGCCTATCAAAAAGTGATTTATTTTAAAGTAAAAACAATTAAGAGTATGGCATGTAAGTAATATAATGAATTAGAGTAATGAAGGAGGGACATATCCTAACTTTGACAGCACATTGAACACAAGTAGCAGTGGCCTATTTTCTTTCTTATCATCATTAATAATTAAAGACAATTAAGAATTGCCTTTCTGTATCTGAAATCAAGCTATCTTCCTAAGGATCACCTAGGGAGAGTAGCGTATTCTAATTTTTTGCCAATGTAAGCATAGGCAGTGTTTATAAAAGTCAAAAACTTAGTTCATTAGAAAAAATGCAATTAGCCACATGGAAAAACAACCAGAGAAAGCATTCCCAGACTAGTCTTCCCATCTAGCCAATAAGTAGAAGCACAAGCACCAGGATCTGCTTCGAGTGATAGTCATCCAGTATCCCATTCAAGTTCAAGGTCTTTGCAAGCCAGCCTCCACTGTTACTATGCCTAGTATCTTGCCCAACATGCCCCTTAGTTTTACTGATTAACAAAAGTTCTCACAGTGTACATTTCCATATAGGGAGAATATTTCCTTAGATTTAACTTTAAAATGCCACGACCACTGCTGGCTTCAATGATATAGGTAGAGAGGTTTGCAAAAAAATGGAATAAATATAAAGGGAAAGCAATTTCTCCAAATCCCATTAACCCACCTAATAAATAATAACACAGTCACCATATTGCATAGCATTTCACTGTACATCAATAATTCAGTCACCTGATTAATAAGTTGTTTAATGCTGTATTTGCCATGCCCCTTAGAAAAATTAAAAGGCAAAGAACCAAGACTGCCATCTTTGGCAGTGTGCCTATTGAATACCTTTCTGGTTATTGAATATTATTGAAAAAAAGATGACAGTGGCCATTCCTTACAGGATCTGTTTTAGGGAGAGATTTGACACTGATACCAAGGAAGTCTTTGTCTCCATTCTTTAGATTAGGCCAAAGAGTTAATTAAACATTATTTGTCAAGGTCAATTAGCCTACTTTCTCCTCCATGCAGATAAGTTAGGCTAGGGACCACCATGACCTTATGTGGTTTCCAAAGAAACAAGTCTCCCTCTCCACGCCAGAGCACAGAGCCCAGCCACAACGCACAATATCCTGCAGGGATATACTGCTGGATTCTGGAAGGAAACTTCCTGACACCGAATCCCTAACCATCCATTTATTAACCACAGTGACTCAGGCAAATTACTCAACCACTTTGTGCCTCAGTGTCCTTATCTGTAGTCCGCACTGATGTAATAGCTACTTCATGGAATTATTGAAAATGTTAAATAAAATAATGCAAATACAAAACCAGTACAATAACTGGCACATGATAAGAACTCAATAAAAGTTAACTATATTATCATCATTATTCCCAGACCCTAAATGCATTGGGCCTGCATCTTAGGGGGTGTAGATTAGAACCAAGGCTTGCACATATCCAGTGTTGGGTGATGCCCCTTCCCTAAGCTTCTGTGCGAATCTTTGATTTTCCTGGAGGCTGAGGAGCTTCCTAGGACAAAAATTTGAACAGTACCCACAAAGAGGGTTCAGATCTATAACAGAATGTGTGAGGACATGGGAGGGGATTGAGATACTGGCGACGGGAGGAGGGTTCTGCCAAATTTGCACAAAGGGCCCCGAGATGGAAATCACTTGAAGAAAGAATGACCTGGAGCACTGGCCAGGAACAGGCAAAGGGCACAGGATTAGAGGGGAGCAGTAATTCTGGATACAGAGAGTCATTATTATTTGAGACGATCATAACTCAACTGCTCTGGTAGAATGAAAAACAAATAAAAAGCTGCAGTGTTAAACCTCTGTAGTAACTCAGAGCCCAAGCAACAATACCGGGCATGTGCCCTGCCCCCGACCTGCGCATAAGGCAGAGGGTGGCTCTGGCGAGTGAGGTGAATCAGCAGAGACCTGACCCTCAGCAGCTCCAGACAGCTGAGGGCAGAGCAGTGCTGTTCAGCTGTCAAAGGCAGCAGCTGCAGAATCCGGGATCAGCTAACGGCAACGTCAGCAGATCTGCAGGGTGACAAGCATAGAGGTGGTGGCAGGAGCCTAAACAGAACGCTCAAGTGGTGGCACAGCCCAGAGCAGCAGAAATCTGCCTTGAGAGGCAGATTTACAGAGACATGGAAAATACCTCTTAAGCCTGCCCAAAACCACACGAGAATGTTTTATGTTGGCGGGGGGGCCATAATTTGAGCATGAATGCTACTGGGCTCTCCCCATTCCTGTTGTCTGGCTGTGCAATCCTGGGACAGTTGCCTCCATTTATGTCGTGTTTTTGCCTTGTTTAGGAAAGCCTGTGGTCATTTTTGTGGCGGCTGTCTAGACAAGTTGGTGCACAGATATTTCTGGCGATAACTGAGGCACAAAGCTCAGACAGGGGAGAGGCTCTTCTCTCCTCCAAATCCCAGAAGCCAGGTCATAGTGGTTTTGTGGGTTCAGATGTGACAGCTGAGCTAAAAGCAAGCTTCTATGCTTCCATTTGGGATAGGAGATTACTGGGCAGAGACAGGGAAAGCACCCTTAGTGGATTTCTTCTCCCGTTCCTAACATTTTTCCTCAAGTAAAATATAATTAAAATGAGTAACAATTTGAATAGCAGGTGAAGAAGGAAGGTTAACAGAAAATTATGACTATGTCATAAATGCTTTTCAGTTTACAAACTAGGATATATAAGAAATACCACTTTTTTTTTTAATTTCTTAAACTAAAACAAGAAAAAATTCACATTCTGAGTCCCCATCCCACCAGGCTGGGAGAAAATTCATTCTGGAATTTTCTCACACTTCTGCCCCTTACCCTGTCTCCTCCCCTGGATTGAGCAAAGGTTGAGCATCTTACAAAAGAAAATCAATGCATTCGGGAGGTCCTTCTGGTCAAGACTCAGTCCCTGCTGTTTACCTTGAAGCCACATGTGGTCTCTTCAGCTCCTGCAGCTTTGCTGTTGCTGTACCACCCTTGAGTCAGGAAATCTTTGAAGGGTGCTGGAACCTCCAGATTGGGAGCGTAGCCTCCCCAGGGGCCCCACTCAGCCTTTCCCTGAGCAACTGACTCCGTCCCATTGTGGAGCTACAGAGCAGGACAAGGGTCTCCACTCCCATAGCACATGAGCCAGCCCCTCTACTCCTCCACGTGGAGATAAAAATTCTCCCTCCCCTTGCAGCCCAGAAGTTTTTAGAATAAGTGACTCAAAAACTGAATTTTAATGTAACATTTGCTTTCTGCAGGACCATAATATCCTGAATCCAAAAACCCATGGGCCTGACTTTCTGTTTGAATAAAGGAAGGGAAAGGTGGGAAATACATGGAGAAAAGCACAAGTTAACCTCTGTCATGGTCTGAGTGTTTTTGTCCCCTCCAAAACTCCTGTTGAAACATAATCCCCAATGCAACAGCGTTGGGAGGTGGGGTCTTTTGAAGATGTTTAGGTTATGAGGGCTTTGCCCTCAGGAATGGATTAATGTTGCATTAAAAGGGCTTGCATGAGTGGGTTCCCTGTCTTTCACTCTTCTGCCATGTGAAGACACAAGGTTTGTGCCCACTTGCCTTTCCACCTTCCACCATATACAAATGCAGCAAGTAGACTCTCACCAGACACCAGATGCTGGTGCCCTGATCTTGGACTTCCCAGACTCCAGAACTATGAGAAATACATTTTTGTTCCTATAAGTTACCCAGTCTCAGATATCCTGTAATAGTAGCACAAAACAGACTAAGGCAATGTGTCAAAAAATTATCACGCTACAAGTGAAAAGCTATGGTGACAATTGACTTATTTACTTGTCAAGCCCTTGCAAAGGCTTACGTGAGCCAGCCACCGTTCTAAGCACTTTTCAAATATTAACTTATTCAATCCTCATACCAATTCTATATTCTCCTCATTCTATGTTGAAGAAACTAAGGCACAGAGATTAACTTGTTCCAGTTCACATAGCCAATCAGTGACAGTGTCTATGTGCAAAGCCAGGCAATCAGGCTTCTCAGACTTCACTTTTTCCCACTGCTATGTGCTCCTTCTGGAAGGATCAGATGGGTCTGCTGAGTATTATACTGTTCTGTTCCATTGCTGCTCTGTTCTCCTGCTGCCTTCCTACCCTGAGTCACTGCAGCTCCCTCTACAAGATCCACGATTCACCGTGCCTGTGTTTAGAGTCTGACCTCACGTAGGGCTCAGACCCTCTCATCTTGTTCCAATCTTTGCTCTTTGCTCCCTGCTTTGTTCTTACATCTTTATTACCCTCTTTGATGCTCAAACCTTAAGATAGATTTGGTTTTTCTGGCTTTTGCCCTCAGAACCCTGTGACTTTTCCTCTTTGGGCTCTCTGGGTAATCCTCCTGACCAAGTTCTAACATCTGTGATCTAACTTTGACATGAGGCCTCCTGGTCAGTATCCCTGTTTAGCTTGCTCCGGCCTCCCTTGAGGAGGGGATTGGTGCCAGGTAGAACTCTAAGAAAATATAATATGTCCTATGTCCCGTGAACTCAGGAATCTCAAAACCCTTTTACAAATAAGACATCCTTTTTTCTTAATAAAATAGTTTGCATTTATAATTTTTAGGCACTCATTACTTGGAAATTCTTCATTTTTCAAACTTGTATTATGAACCTATGATTTTATTATAGCAAATTAGAAAATAAAGCACTAAGTTTATATCTGAGTATTTTTTTATATTGAGATTATTTTCATATTGTATACATTTTCGTACAAACCTTGTGACAACTTCTTGAGATAAATTACTTAAAAGACTTTCATTGCTTTAGGTAATTGTTTTCAAAGGTTTTTAACTGCAGTTTATAGTAAGAAAAACAAATAATGATGCACATGCACTAAAACAAAAATTTCCTGAATGATACTTAATTTTCCTATGTGTAATACACTTAGATTTTGTGTATATTATTCTATTTCCTTTTTTCAAATAAAGCCACCAATAAGTTATGTTTCAACTTGAAAATAACCAAGATGCTATTACTGGAGGACTATTCTTTGAAAAACCCATCTACTCCTTACACACACAGAGAGATACATGCACACACACACACACAGGGTACTGCGCAGAGAATACATATCTCAGAAATACACACCAGGAACAAAACACCGTCTCTCATAACCTGGATGTTCTCACAAACCTAACAACCATCAGGATAGTGTGTGAGCACATGGATTTCCTGTCCCTCTAGTCCAAAGGATCAATTTATCAAATACCAGAAGGCTTTGTGTGAGACTCTATCCTGAAGCAAATGACACTGGTAGCACTTGTTTCCTTGGTCTAAATGAGGTAGTCTTAACTGTGGGACATACATTATTTGTCAAAGGAGAGTTAAGTGATCTTTGAGGTTTAAAAGGAGAGGTATTTAAATGCTGACAAGAAAAACTATCACCTCCCTCTAGCGTGTTATTTTCTGCATTTAAAAATCATACTGGATTAAGAATATGACATATCTAACTCATCGTTCACTTGACCGTGTGTTCTTTTCTATGTCTATGATATAAAAAATAAAAAAGTTACTTCACAAATGTATCATAAGAGTATAGGGAAGAGCCTGGGACCACCTTAAGAAATTCCAAATAATTTCCCTCACCTGAGTTCTTCAGTCTCTACTCATCTGACAAGATTGCTAACCAAGACCCTTTGAGACAATATTTCCAGCCTCCAGATTCAGCTCAGAGAATTTATTTCCACTGTGTAGGGGAGTTTCCAGCCAAGAGAAACTGAACTGGTAACAAGGACCAAAGAGCCTAAGGAACTCTTCACCATGGTTACCTCACTGCTTTTTAGAGGACCATTACGAGGGAGGAAAGCACACCATGTTTTCAAGGGCCAGGTGCTATTGGAAAGTAGGAAGCCATTGAGTGCAGTATGTTACTTCAGACTTTATTCTGTATCTTCGCAACCCTGAGGGTATGAAATGATAAGGATAGGATAAAAGCCAAAAAAAAAAATGTACACAAAAAGTAACAGTGGAGAGGGCACTGACAGCACTGTTTTCACTTCAGACAGGAGAGTTCATATGAAATTGAAATGAAAAGAGGAACCAAAATACTCCCCAACAAGCAAGTAACAAAAGACAGACTCTCCATCTCTCTTGGGGACAATTTCATATTGATAGCATTTATGAATGTTTTAGTGTCATCAAAACTCTAAGCCTGCCATTGCCTAGCAAATTACCTACATTATTTATTAAATTCATTTCAAAGATACATTATCTGTCTGTCCTGGATTCAGTCCCTCTTCTCTTTCAAAAATTCATTCAGAACTCACTGTCTTAATCCATTTTGTGTTGCTATGACAGAATACAGGAGACTGAGCAGTTTATAAAGAATAAAGACTTATTTCTCACAGTTCTGGAAGAATTCCAAGGTTGAGGGGCCTGCATCTAGTGAGGGCCTTCTGGCTGTGTCATCGCACGGTGGAAGGGGAAGGGGCAGAAGAGCACACGGGGGTTGGAGGGTAAGGAGGCTGAACTCATCCTTCCACCAGGAACCCACTCCCATGATATTGCCATTAATCCCTTCATGAGGCAGAGCCCTCATGACCAATCAGCGCCTAAAGTTCCCACCTTTCAACACTGTTGCACTAGGGATTAAACTTGCAACATATGAACTTCAGGGAACACATTCAAACACATTCAAACCATAGCTCTCACCCACAAGGTAAAGGCCAACCCCTCAGGGATCTCTGAATTTCCATAGCACTTATTTTCTGCACAGCCTATTTTTGCTGTTGATCACACAGATAGATCCAACGCTTTTCACCCCTGTACCTGTACAGGTAAACATGGCTACAGAAAATCCCACAACCAGGTGACCAGGCATTTTGAATTAATAAACATAGATCAGAGTGAACTCTTACTGCTGCCCAGAAATCCTACTAAACTTTTCTAGTCTATCAGTCTATCTTCTTTTCCATTTTCCTAGATGATAATGCACATTTTTCTCCTCATACTTCAAACACCTTCTCTTCTATCCTCACTCCCAGTAGGAAACTGGTGAGCCTGCTTTCTTCATAGTGAGAAATTAGAACAATCAGAAGACTCCACCATCTGCTAACATTTGCACTCACGTACTTGGCCCTTTCTTCTGTTTCATAGATGAATTATTGATGCAACTATATAAAGCCAAACCTTCCATTTTTGCACTAGATTCCCTTGCCTCTCTCCTACACCATCAGAATTTCATCCTTTATTGAATCATTCCCATCAGTATACAAAAATAACTTCTTTTTTACCCCACTATTCCTGCCACTTATGTGTCCATGTCTTTGATCCCCTTTGCAGAAAAACTTTTTGAAATGGTTGTCTATATTTTTTGCCTACCTCTCCTCTGACCCTAATTCTTTTTTAAAACCATCCCATCCTGCTTTTGCTCCATCAATCTACTAAAATTTCTCTGGTTAATGTCACAAATGACCTCCATGTTGCTAAATCCAATGGTCAATTTTCAGTTCTCATCTTATTTCCTGTAATTGATGATTCTCTCCTCCTTGTTAATCTTTTTTCACAATTTCCAAACGCCCACATTTCTCAATTTTCTGCACAAATCACTCCCATTCCTTCTTAATCCCCTTTGTGACCCAAAGCCTTCATGTTGAAGTGCTTCAGGACTCATTCCTTAATTGGCTCCCAGAGGAGGATTTACAGTGAAGCCAATGAAGTTTAATCTTAGCTTCAATATTATTTTTTCAATTCAGAATATGATAGGGGTACAAATGTTTTGGTTATATGGATTGCTTTTGTACTGCTTGAGGAAAAGTTGTAAGTGTGCCCATCACCCACATAGTGTACACTGTACCCATTAGGTATGATTTCACCCATCCCCCGCCCCCAACTTGCTTGATTTCCTCTTCTTGTACCTGGATATCTACATTTCTAGCCAGACCAGGGAAGTTTTCCTCAATTATTCACTCAAATAGGTTTTCTAACCCTTTTGTGTTCTCTTAATTAGACCCTTGAGCCCTCACTAGGCTATTATCAGTCATGGATAGCTGTTTATTTGTTGCTTTTTCTTGAGGGATGAAGGAAGGTACCTCCTAACCCTCCATCTTGCTGATGTCACTGATAACATAATTTTGGAGTATAATGTTGTCATAAAAGGGAATCTATAAGAGGATTTAAGTTTGTAAAACCAATTAAAGAAAAACTAAATAATGTATTGTTTCAATATGCATGCATATGTAGCAAAACAAGGAAAACAACAGACAAGGAAACAATCAACACAACATTCTGAGTACTGGTTGCCTTGATTAACAAGAAGACGGGAAAATGGGATTAAGAGATGTGCAGTTAGCATCAAGATCATTGGTGATGCTCTCTTTCTTGAGTGGAGAAAACATAAATGTGTGTTTCATTATTCTTTTTAATTTAAATACATCATTTTATTTATAACAAATATCTCACAATTTTTAAAAAGATGAAATGTATACATGCCAAAATCATGATAGCAGCTATTTCTCAGAAGAACGGGAGGGCAATTGGACTGCAGATAATGGCTTAAAAGGACTTTCATCCTAATCATTTATTTTTTTAACAAAAGTAGAAGAGAATATAACAAAATAAGAAAGATAGTCACGGGTATCAATTCTGAGGGTAGGTGTAGGGAATACAGATTTTTGCTATATTATTCTTTGCAATTTCCCTATTTGAATTATTTTCAGAATAAACGCTTGTATGCCCATCTCCTTTGTGCTAGCATTAACTAGATAAATAGATTTCTAGGCAGACAGATTATGGAATAAGAATGTGAAAAGTAACAATATAGATATTCTGTTTTATCTTCTGAGATACACTAAGAGCAGCAACATGATGCATCACAAAACAGCACTTAGCTCTTGGCTGAGCTGATAGATAGACACTTTCAGTTTATACCACATCTTTATGCTGTGTATCATTTTAACACTGCCTAAATCACCATGGGATCTTTTGAAAACAAAATTAACAGAAGGTGAGAAGTAAAATATGTTTAAAGGGAAGAAGTACAAGTACTAAGGTATTTATTAGAAATTGGTGACACTATACCAAATATAAGCATTTAGTGACTATAAATACATTTTAAGGGCTACATCTGCCATATACAACCAGCAAAATAACTTGAAGTACAATTGAAACCTACAAAACGCTAAAAGATACCATTTGAATTCTCAAAGGCATAGCAGTCAGAAAGTGTGCTTTTGAAAGCTAAGGAAAGAAATTCACAAAATGGAAAGATAGAATCTTCAACTAAACAAGAGTCTTGTGTAACCCAGGAAGAGAAACGAAATTGATATGTCAAAGAGCTTAGAGTGAAATATGGAAACTATCAAAACCAATGGAAGGAAAAATGCATGAGAAGATAAGAAAATTCTATGTGAAAGCTGAGGAAAGATGCATTGACAATGTCAAATGCTTCAAGATGGCCATAGGAAAGTACATGTCACTTCTCCAAGGAGAAAAGATTGCTTTATAGCAGCAGAAAATTGAAGATTTGTAAATACACGTGCAGTTTATAGAATGCCATTTAAATATATTGCCATTTCTTCTTCTGTGCTTGAGCATTTGGAGTCTAGCTAATTGAGATTGAGAGACGGTTCCACTAGCCCTGAAGCATACTGACACTCAAACGATTAACACAAGCTATAAGCCCCAGGATGGCAGGGTGGGTGTCTGATTCATCATTTTTATCTCCCCAGCACTTATTATAGTACTTGGTTCATAATAGGTACTTGATAAATTTATGATAAAAAATAAAACCAGCCCTGCTAGAGAAAAGAGGTCTGTTTCACTATCTTAATAATCAAATGTGCACTAAAATAAATTAAATATTTTTGACAGGTAGGTAATAGGAAACACCAGATTAACCACACCACTATACTTGGAGATATCTGTATTGATATGGCTTTCTCTAACGTGGTATTGTAAACATATGTTGTGCTTGGTAAATGAAAGCTTTATCATCGGAGAGTCAGTGTGGAATAATAAAAGAAGCTCCTCACTGAGAGAATCAGATAACAGACTACTACCTCTTGGACCATTTAGTTGTGAGATCTTCAACAAACCACCTTACCGTCCTCGCAAAAGAAAATCAAAATTTTCCTATTTAGAAAATGAGGCTGCTAGACTAGGTGATCTCTAAAGTCCCTTCTAGGGCTTTCATGTGTTTTCTGATGTGAATCCACAAAAAAAGCAAAATATAACCTATGATTTCCTTAGACTACATTTTATTTAAAAGATCTTTCTCCCTCCCTCAGTATGATTTAAAATCAAAAACAAATCAGGAAACACGATTTCCCACAACAGCCTAGCAGGGTTTTCCTAACTAGGTAGTGATATACTGAAAACACCAGCAGAGCCATATGAACTTAGTGGAAGCAAAATTGTTTCCTCCAGAATTAGCGTGCGTGAAAAGACCCATTAGGGAATAATGGAGTTCAGACATGTGGAACAGCATCATGCCTGAGCTGACAGAATAAGAACACCACACTGAAGCCATTCTCCCACAAACAGACACGCCAGACTGGCAGTGGAAGCTTAGGAACTGGAAATGAATAATCAATAACTTCTGCTCATGTTTGTCTGTCCTATCCCCAGCACGCTCCATTCTACAGAAAAGCACAGCCTCGACTGAGACCTATGGTTTGAAAAAATTGGGTCTGCTAAGGACACAATTCCCTGTCCTTAAAAAGTATGCTACAGCTAATTCCCCTTAAATGAAAAGATGCTGAAAAGATCAAGGAAAATTGACAATGAAACCAAAATAGTATTAACTGAAATGAATGTGAAAAAGCAAAATGCATTGCATGAACCTTTTGATTTGGAGGTGCACATTAATTCAACCTATCTACATCCACAGCAATCTACAACCTTCTAAGAATTTCAGCATTTCACATTGCCTTTGCTAAATCATTAATAGCTCCACAATATATAAATTAGATACAAACCATTAGGATAAAACATAGTGGCTTCTTTTTTAATCCTGTCTAATAGTGCATGCATTATGTACTCCAAATGAAGAAAACCCCATATGATTTCTTGGTACAGAATCATACCTTACAAAAAGACTCTTCTGGAATAAATAAGCAATTTGTGTGAAACTCAATGCTCTGTATTGCAAATGAAGACTCTCTAGAGTCCAGACTTTATTTTTTAACTTTAATCATTAACTTTTTCTTTTACATGTCTGATTAGGCTTAATGAGTTAGCTAGGTTAATGAAGTGTGATGTCCCATTAAATACATCAACTGACAACAATTAATTCCACAGAGCATGTTCTCTGTTGATTGATTATATTTATCAGTGTAGAAGAATTTAAGTGATGTAAATCTCTTAGCAGAAAATAAGAGTTGCAAACTCTGAGAGTTTAATTCAAAGATAATGATTATTTTCTATAAGTGAACTATGTTCATCAATTCAGAAAATGAGTCTGTTGACTTGTCAACAAATTAAGGAAAACTTCACAGAAATGAGTTACCAGCCAAGAAGAAAATGTCCACTACCATTGAAAGTCTTAGCTAGGGGCTGGGCATGGTGGTTCACGCCTGTAATCCTAGCACTCTGGGAGGCCGAGGCAGGAGGATCACTCGGGGTCAGGAGTTCAAGACCAGCCTGAGCACGAGCAAGACCCCATCTCTACTAAAAATAGAAAGAAATTAGCTGGACAACTAAAAATATATAGACAAAAATTAGCATTGCATGGTGGTGCATGCCTGTAGTCCCAGCTATTTGGGAGGCTGAGGCAGAAGGATTGCTGAAGCCCAGGAGTTTGAGGTTGCTATGAGCTAGGCTGATGCCATGGCACTCTAGCCCAGGCAACAGAGTGAGACTCTGTTGTCTCTGAAAATAAAAAGTTAGCTAGGAGCTCCCTGGTGGTGCAGAGTATTATCTGCAACTGTTACCCTGTTACCTTAGATCTAAGAAGTACATCACTAAACTACTGTGTAAGAAGCAGTATGAAGTTTAGAGGTTTAGAAAGAAAGCTCAAAAATGTAGAAAAAATATATAAGTAATTTCAAATTTAGAAAAATCTCTAAATCCCTTTATTTATTTTTGGTAATAGCCCAAGTTCCCACAAGCACCTGTCATAGGAAGTCCATAAACTCTCACAAATCACCTCAGTAATAATGGGACATCACGGAGACCTCTGAAATGATCCTGATTGAAATTGTGCAGGATTTCCTGGAAAATTAAAATCCACTTAAATCACCTCAGTGAGTGAAGTTAACCAACTTGGGAAGATCCTGGTTGGAAAAGACCGAATATCTGTTTAAATATAAATAGCTCAATAATGAACAACACTAAAAAATGACGTGTTGAAAACAAGAAAATGACAAAGGACTCAAAGATATCATTTGTAAAATATCTCTACAGTTAGGAAAGTCTGAATAATCTAAAGATTGGCATTAGATGTGGGTGGGGGAGAACATTCGATGGATACAGGAAGTCAATGGATGGTAATGAGAAAACTCCATGGCATTTCCTTCCTTATTTCATAGCTGTTTCCTCACAATGATACATACAGAAGACTAAAAAGCATGTGTCCTTATATTCATTGACTGAACATAGGAACACAGACCCATATGTGTTCTTGGGACATTCATATGTAGAGCTTTCTGAATAGACAATCACTTTTCTTTGTTCTTACATATTATTAAACACCTGAGAGTCCTTAATAAAAAAATAAAATTGTATGCAATTAAGTAGATGTTCTGTGTTTGCAGGCTAATTAAAGAAGCATCCCTGAATCATGTTCACTTAACTGGTCAATGAATATAAGCATCGTTTGTTAACTACAGTTGGCTGTTGTCAACAGTACATTTTTTGGTTGTTTGTTTTTATGGTGCCTAAACCAGGACATAAAAGCAAATGATCAGTGACGGTCATTTTATATATTCAAGTGAAATATTCAACAAACAGATTAATTGAATCAAGTCCTCCACATCTCATCCATAACCTTGAAGTATGAAAAGTTTTCACAATTACCCAAGTGAAAAATAATAAACTTACGGAGGGAAAAAATACACCTTGCCTCTTTTATATCTACATGAGATATGATTGTTGAATCCTGACAGTAAATGAAAGTAAAATATTTCCATTTAAAGTAAGTGAAATTTGCTGGCTATCCCCGACACTGAAATTAATAGATACCTGCTCATCTGGAGTGCTGGGTAGTGGACTTCCCCTTCGTTATCCACGCTGCCTCCCGTTGCCATCTGTCCCACATTGCAATGGCCATTTCTGTAGCTGCTACAGAACTGGGTCGACATGAGGCAGACAAGGAAAGCATGAAATGAGATGGCTCCTAGACTGCCTATGGCACCTCCCCTTTGTGCTCTTCCCTCCTCACCCCAAATCATTAGATCTATCTGCTGGTATCCCCCCTCATCACCGCCCCCTCCTCATTTCAGAAAAGGAGAAAGCAGCTTACAAAACACAGATTTCACCATACACATTTTCAAAGACTTTTTTTTTTAGAAAATATAGACACACCTCATTTTATTGTGGTTCACTCTATTTGGTTCCACAGATACTGCATTTTTTACAAATTGAAGGTTCGTGACAACACTGTGCCAGGCAAGTCTATCACCTTTTTTTCAACAGCATGTGTGTACTTCATGTCTCTGTCAAATTTGTGTAATTCTTTCAATATTTCAAACTGTTTCATGATTATTATATCTGTTTTGGTGATCTTTGATCAGTGATTTTTGATGTTACTATTGTAAATTTTGGGTGGAGTGCTATGAACCATGCCTATATGAGATGGCAAATTTAATTGACAAATGTGGGTGTTCTCACTGTTCCATCAACCGGCCCTACTCCCATTTTTCTTCCCCTTCTCTGGCTCCCTGAGACACAACAATATTGAAACTAGGCCAATGAATAGCCCTTCAATGGCCTCCAAGTATTCAAGTGAAAAGAAGAGTCTCACATCTCTCACTTTAAATCAAAAGCTAGAAATAATTAAGCTTAATGAGGAAAGCATGTCGAAAGTCAAGACAGGCCAAAAGTCAGGCCTCTTGTGTCAGTTAGCCAAGTCATGAATGCAAAGGAAAAGTTCTTGAAGAAAATTAATAGTGCTACCTCAATGAACACACAAATGATAAGAAAAAGAAACACACTTATCTAAGATGGAGAAAGTTTGAGGGATCTGTACAGAAAATCAAACCAACGACAATATTTCCTTAAACCAAAGCCTAATTCAGAGCAAGGTCTTAACTCTCCACAGTTCTGTGAAGTCTGAGAGAAGTGAGGAAGCTGCAGAAGAAAAGTTGGAAACTAGCAGAGGCTGGTTCATGAGGTTTAAGGAAAGAAGCCATCTCTCTAACATAAAAATGTAGGGTGAAGCAGAAAGTGCTAAAGTAGAAGCTCAGCAGTTATCTAGAAGATCTAGCTAAGATCACTGATGAAGGTGAATACACTAAACAACAGATTTTTAAATGTAGCCAAAACAGCATTGTATTGGAAGAAGATGCTACGTAAGACTTTTATAGCTAGAGAGAAGTCAATGCATGTTTCAAAGAGGACCAACTGACTCTCTTGTTAGGGGCTAATGCAGCTGGTGATTTTAAGTGAAAGCCAATGCTTATTTACCATTCTTAAAATCCTAGGGCACTTAAGAAGTATGCTAACTCTACTCTGCCTGTGCTCTATAAATGGAACAACAAAGCCTAGATGAAACACACCTGCTTACAGTATGGATTATTGCATATTTTAAGCCCACTGTTGAAACCAACTACTCAGGAAAAAAAGCTCACTTTCAAAATGTTATCACTCATTGACAATGAATATGGTCACCCAAGAACTCTGATGGAGATGTATAAGGACATTAATGTTGTTTTCGTGCCTGCTCACAACATCCATTCTACAGTCCATGGGTCAAGGAATAATTTCTATTTTCAAGTCTTGTTCTTAAGAAAGTATATTTTGTAAGACTGCCATAGATAGTGATTCCTCTTATGGATCTGTGCAAAGTAAATTGAAAAGCTTCCAGAAAGGACTCACCATTCTAGATGCCATTAAGGACATTCATGGTTTATGGGAGGAGGACAAAATATCAACATTAACAGGAGTTTGGAAAAATTTGATCCCAACCCTCATGGATGACTTGGAGGGGTTCAAGGCTTCAGTGGAAAAAGTAACCATAGACTTGGTGGAAATACCAAGAGAATTAGTTCTGAAGATGTTACTGAATTGCTGCAATCTCATAATAAAACTTGAACAGATGAGGAGATGCTTCTTATGGATTAGCAAAGAAAGTGGTTTTTTTGAGATGAAATATACTCCTGATGAGGACGCTGTGAATATTGTTGACCTGACAACAAAGGATTTAGAATATTACATAAACATAGGTTACAAAGCAGTGGCATGGTTTGGGAGGATTGACTCCAATTTTGAAAGAAGTTCTAATGTGGGTAAAATCCTATCAAATAGTATTGCATGCTACAGAGAAATCTTTTGTGAAAGGAAGAGCCAATCAACGTGGCAATCCTCATGTTGTCTTGTTTGAAGAAATTGCCAAAGCCACCCTGACATTCAGCAGCAACCACCCTAATCAGTCAGCAGCTATCATAATTCAGGCGAGACCCTCCACGGCAAAAAGATTATGACTCTGTTAAGGCTCAGATAATTGTTAGCATTTTTTAGCAAAAAATATTTTTAAATTAAGGTAGCTACATTATTTTTTAGACATAGTACTACTTTATACTTAATGGACTACAGTATAGTATAATTTTTACATCACTAGGAAACCAAAACAATCTGTGTGGCTCCCTTTATTGCGATATTCACTTTCTCATGGGGATCTGGAACCAAACCCACAATGTCTCCAAGGCATGTCTATAATTGATCACCGTCCTGGTTACTAAATAGAAACTGCTGTAAGCAGGTAAGATAAATCCTTTATCTGTTTAGTACAGGCTTCCATCCCTGCACAATTCTCACTGTCATTTGAATGTCCCATTTAAATGTGTCAGATTTTGAATATTTAAACAATAATAAGCAAGTAAAATGTCATATTAATTCTCATTATTATAACTGGTTCTAGGCCGGGCGCCGGTGGCTCACGCCTGTAATCCTAGCTCTGGGAGGCCGAGGCGAGTGGATCGCTCGAGGTCAGGAGTTCGAGACCAGCCTGAGCAAGAGTGAGACCCCGTCTCTACTAAAAATAGAAAGAAATTATCTGGCCAACTAAAAATATATATACAAAAAAAAAAATTAGCCGGGCATGGTGGCTCATGCCTGTAGTCCCAGCTACTCGGGAGGCTGAGGCAGTAGGATCGCTTAAGCCCAGGAGTTTGAGGTTGCTGTGAGCTAGGCTGATGCCACGGCACTCACTCTAGCGCGGGTAACAAAGTGAGACTCTGTCTCAAAAAAAAAAAAAAAAAAAAATATATAACTGGTTCTAGTGTTAGCTTTCTCTGTCTGGCTCAGTGTCTAGAGTCAGGTGCAGATTCCAATTAGAAGTGCAAATTCCTAGCCCCTACCTCATGAACCAGAAGACCGTGAGAATCTTCGTTGTTAATGAACACTCCCAGTGATTCTTAGGCACCACAATCTGAATTTCATAGTCAAGTCAATGATTCCTCACCCCCTCTTTAAAAAGGAAGAAAAACTGTCTACGAACTGTCACCACAAATAAGGAAACTAAAGACAATTTCATTGCATATAATTATAAATGTATAAAAAAGGTTAATTGGACAAAACATGCTGAGTTCCTACTACTTCACAGCGTGCCTTGTATTTACTCTCAAGTACAGCATGAACCACAATGTTTTGCATCATAATATATTTGATATATTTATTTCCCTTGCTTGGATATTAGCTATTAGGAAGAGTATCAGTGTCTTCCATTATTTTCCTAGTGTCAAACATGGTGTCAGTTACAGGTACTAAAATGAAGGAATGAAAGAATAAATATTTGTTTAGTAAGTAAGCTTATTGAGCTATAGAAGTTGCTTTTAGAAACTCCACTTAAAGTTACCGGAAGAGTAATACATCATATTCTGTTGAATCTAGCACGTTGCTGATTACAAGACATGCCATTATTTCATGTATTAGTAAGAAAGAAAAACTCAGGAAAGTAAATATGACACCACCATTGATTGTGAGATATACTCTACTTCAAGGATGATAAAAATGTGAAAAAGTGTGTCTTACTGTGAATGAAATAGGTAACATAATGTTTGGCACCCTGCTAGCCATAAGGAGTAAACACACCTCCACAAGAAATTATTTTCTTACCTGTATTGTCCATTCATTCTTGTTTT
This sequence comes from Lemur catta, assembly GCF_020740605.2. Lineage (NCBI taxonomy): Eukaryota > Metazoa > Chordata > Mammalia > Primates > Lemuridae > Lemur > Lemur catta. The sequence continues at coordinate 5,085,874 of NC_059130.1, read as the reverse complement.
GCCATATTGCCATTGTTAGGCAAGGATGAAATCTGCAGGTGGCAGATATAGGCCAGGAGGGTGGTTCCTGGGGGCAGAGAAACGGGAGTGGGGAGACTGCAAGAAAAAGGAAAACGCAGCTAACAACCACAAAGAGCAGGAACTTAGGTTTTGAGGCATACCCACCTGCAGAGCTGCAACCTTGTTATAAGAACACCTGTCAATGATGATATCAATCACCTGGTAACAACCCACACCACCTGTAAGCCCACCCCCTAGGACCAGGCCAATAAAAGGAAACCACCTAGAAATCCTCACTGTCTTTCTCCACTCGTGGAGACCAGCCCGTTCCTCCTTGGAACATACTCTCACTTTGTATAGCCCTCTTCTTTTCTGCAATAAAAGCTATTTGTGTGGAATTGCTTCCTGTCTGTGGTCACTCCATCCCACTGGCCCTGCTTGTGAATTTTCCAAGCAAGGAGCCAAAGATCCAGGACGACAGTCCACCAAGAGGCTGGACCTGACACCATGTTAAGCTAGTAGGGTTGGTATTTCACTTAAGAAACTATGGTCTGAGAGTTTCTATAGAAAGTTACTTTTCCCATTGAACACTGCCCAAAGCATATACAATTCACTGTTAAATGTCGGTCTCAACAGACACTGATTTGTTGATCATCCAGACAGATCACTTTTCTCTCCATCCAGCATGCATTTGTTTAGGCCACACAGCTCTAAAATGTGAACCTTAACTTGTATTCGGTGTTTGAATGGGAGTAATAAAAATAAGTGGGTGGGCCAGGGATTGAAGTCATCTATTTAAATGAATTTTAAACCTAATTAGGTGACTAATTGTGCATCAGAACTTAGTTGGTGTACAACATGTCATGTACGCTTAATTGTGATTTATTCTAAAAGTCTTCATTCAGATTGCTTTGTTTTCCATTTTCAATGAGTCAAATCACTAAAAGACAGCTTTAATTTTGAGAATGTTCGCCCTCTTAATCATTCTCTATTAAATCTGCAGAAATTTGAAAACATCATATAATAGAATTCAATGTTGGAAAAATGAAAAGTAAGAAAATTTGCTGTTTAAAGCCCTCCCTGGAGCCTCCTATGTGGCACAGAATTGAAGTAGTAAATTCTGGACCATATTTGCCAAACACAAAGTACTACACTGGTAATTATCAATATTGCAACACAAAAGGAGCATTGTGTGGGTAAAACCTCTCTCAGGCCTACATAGTATGGCAGTAAATAAACTCTTCTAATATAAATAATTTCTCTAATTAAACTTCTGGGAACTACAAGGACAAAGACAATAAGAAATTAAACTAGTTTTTACTCAACTGACCCAATAAGGAGGTGGAAATAAAAAGCAGGAAATTCATCTTTTGAAGTTCACATGAGTCAGCTCTAGTACACAAAGCTTAGAAGTTTGGTCTCCTCAACCACCTTCTTGCTTAAATATTAATAACTGACCTTACCGGGATGCAACAGGTGAGGGGGAGTGAAAAGAGAGTAGGGGTGACTCTAACACTTGAGTATTGACCGGATCCCTGCCTCCCCAGCTAAAAGGCCTGACTGTGCATTTAAGAAACTAAGCAGAGAACATTAGAGTTCCTTCTCCCTCTTTCTCTCCACTGTGGTCGCCCTACTTTTTCCATAGCTCATGATACCAAACTTTTCCCTTCCTATATCAGGCTCTCTGTCGTCTCCACTCAGTATTCTGCATTCATGGAAGCAATCTCCTCCTCTTACTGTATAACCTTAGAAGGAAAACTGGAAATCTGAATTTTTATTCCAGCCTCACCACTGAGCTTATTCTGTGACCTTAGGCAAGTCCCTTCCTTCCCTGAGCCTCACCTTTTTGATTTGCATGCTAATACCTACTTCACAACATTAAGGAAGATAATGTGCATGAACCACTGGCATTTTGCGGGGCACATACATTAAAACTCATTCAACAAGGATTTATGAAGAGCCCCCTCTGTTGCTGAGACTGGGTTGGTGCATATGAGAGATAGGCTAAAGATGGAATAGTGAACCAAACAAACTGGGCACCTGCCCTTTGAGAGACCCTGGTAGGCCCTGTTAGATCTTAGGGTCTAGTTGTAGCACAACTAAACAAACAATTGTAATAAATCATGTTAGTGCTTTAATAATGGGGTCACAGTGAGCTTTGTCAGGCACCCATCCTTGTCTAGCAGTACAAGTTTCTAAAAGACAGGTGAAGTTGGCCCAGACAGTTAGGGAAGGGGAAGATGGTTCCAGGTGGAGGAAACAGTTGAGCGAAGGCAGTAATTATTTCAGAATCTAAAAGAAGTTACGTTTACAAGGGATTGGCCGCTTCCATACAATGTGTGCAACAAGAAAGGGCCACAGTAGACAATAAAGATTTCTTAATGAGTTTGGCCTTTGCTGTAGAACAGGGAGAAACAAATATTAATAAAAGGGTTTTCAATCAAAGAGGAGCATGAATCAAATTCTAGAACAATCGCTCTTGTTTTGGTTTGAAAAATCGATTACAGAGGAGCAAGACTGAAAGGAGGGATTCCAGCTAGAAAACAGTTATGTCGTTCCAAAAGGAACTGGATGGAGACGTGGACCATTTATTTGAATGTGTATAGGAGGAAACGAGGTAGAGAGGAGTTAGAAAGGAGTTGATGACAATTGAGAAATCAAGGAATCAGACTTCAATAATTGTGTAAATGACAGGCCATCCGTTGGGAAACAAGAGGAGAAGCAGCCTGGGAGGGGCCGGGCGGGGGTAGTGAGGAGGAGGAGAGCAGTTTTAAATATCCGTATAATTCCTAGAATTCTTAGAATGGCTCTTAGGAAGCAGATAAGTTCTCCAGGAGGAGATAACCAATGCAGTTGGTTGGCAGTTAGATACAAGGGTTCAGACTTTAGGAGAGAATTTGGGACTGTGTCAACATTATTATTATTTTTTCAAATCTGTTTCATTGATTAACTCATGCTGAGTCTTTGCTTAGGATGATCTTTCTGAACCGAACAGTTCACCTCATACTGTCTCAGTTTACTGGGGTTCAGAACTGGCAAACTGCTGCCATAAAGGGCAATGACAAAAGCATATAAGTGTTTGCCAGCTCTGATCCCAGGGCACCTATAAGTATTCTGAAGAATGGTTTTCCTGATCTCAGTATGCAAAGACAGCAAACTATATTTGTTGTGTAAAAACCTGATTTTGCTCAATGCATGCTCCACACTTCTACCGTTTTGTCACATTTCTCCATCTAAGTCCAAAAAGGCAGCCACAGCGGGTTACCTCAGCTCACATGTGGGAGGCTTTTGTCGAATGTGGTCTGGGGGTGAGGGGTGGGGGAGAATAAAAATTGGAAGCTTACTATGCTGCATAACTTACAGAGCAAGCTTGCTTCTCAGTACACTAAAGCAGAAGCAGGTTTGCAGTGCAGCAAGCTTGGTGGAATATTCTGCAAAGAGCTCTCACACAAATGGAACAGAACATAAATGAATGTGTGCCCATCGGTACACAACTGGAAGCAGAAATAGGAGCTTTCTTTATTCATTTTCTACTGGAAAGCTCTTCTGAGTGCTCTGTAACCACGAACAATTTATTTATTGATTGCATCAGGTGTTTCAGAAAATATTTTTCATAAACATCCCAGTAACAGTTTTTTCCCTGATGTTTGCTGTGTCCTTTTGGGTTTAATCAATGCTTCACCTTTGAAATTCATTTCCTGAGTTTCAGTCCATGGGTAGCATTTATATTCAAAACCAGCCTATATTTCCCTTAGCAAGGCCTGTCTGTTCAGATTCTTCTTGGCCTCTCTGTACAGCATTCCTTCCTTCTGGGTATGAGGTAGGAACCTCTCTGGAATAGGGGGGTCTTTGACCTACAATCAAACAAAGGAGGTCAGAGAATTTCTTTATGGCCAGTTCTTATATAGAAAGGAACAGGGGAAAGTTAGAGTAACAAGTTAGGTTTCATGCCTGGCTTTGGGGAAAAGGGGTTCTGGTTTCTATGACCCACAGTAGGGAAGAGAGATTCTAGTTTCTATGGCTTGCCTCAAGGGAGAATGAGGGATGAGAGACAGGAGGGCAGGAGGAGACTTTGTTTCCGAGGCCTTCGCTCTGGGATACCATTTTCTGAGCCCCAACAATGGCTACCACTTACTGAGGGTGCCCTAAAAGCAGGACTTTGCAAGTTCTTTACTGAGAGTTTAACATACTTAAAAAAAAATTAACCCCATAAAAACGCTATGAGATTGATATTTGCTATAATCACTTTCTTTTCACTCTGTTGGGGAGGAAGGGATTTCCACCCTAGGGTTGTGGGGATGGCTGAACGCACAACACTCAACACTGGATGAGACAGACAGGAGGTCATTAGTCACACGTACTCACAGCCCAGCAGGGACAGAGACCACAGGCTGCGCAGGACCACATGGGGGCTGTACTCAGGAACACGGAGCCACCAAGTGCTGTGGCCGGCAGGCTTTGTAGTAACAGGAGGGCGAGGTACTGCCTGGTTCTTATGGAAGGGTGATTGGCTTTTTTGAATAATTCTGCAGGCTGGCAGGGAACTGAAACCCAGAGGGATAAACAGTAACGACACCTGGTCCATTTGACAAAGAAGGCTGTTTGGCTAAGGGGGCCTCATTCGTGGAGCACAGTGGGGAGAGGAACTTGGAGTTGGGACATTTGAGATTATTCCAATTTCACCAGATGTCAAGGCAGCACATAATATTAAATCTTTATTTCAGGCCCTAACACCGTATTATTCTTCTCATTATCAGATGCAGAAACTGAAATTCAGAGAGATTTAATAATGTCCTGGGGTCACACAGGTGGCAAATGGTACAGCTAGTATTTGGGTCCAGGTCTCTGGATCTCCAAAGGTAAAGAAGTATTCGTTTGTTGTCTCAAATAAATATTTTGCACCGTATTTTCAAGCTTGCTCTATTTTCTTTTTGAGATAAAATAGAATACTCTATATAGAAATCTGATTACATTGCCTTTACTTTAAAAAAAAGATAAACACCTAGTAATAGATCCTGCTTAGACATTATGGGAGGTAGAATAATGCCCACTTCCTGCCCCCAGAAATGTCCTTAATCTCTAGAACCCATGAATGTATTACTGTTCACAGCAAAAGGAACTTTGCAAATATGATTAAGCTAAGGATTATCCAGGTGTGCCCACGTAGTCACATAAAGGTCTTTGTAAGCCAAGAGGCAGGTCAGTCACAGAAGGAGATGTGACGACAGAGGCAGAGGGCAGAGTCATGCAGCTGCTGGCTGGAGGCCACGAGCCAAGGAAGGCCGGCAGCCTCTAGAAGCTGGAAAAGGCAAAGAAATAGACTTTCCTGAACAGCCTCCAGAAGGAATCAGTCCTGCCAACTCCTTGACATTATCCCTGTGAGGCCCATTTCAGACTTCGGACCTCCAGAACTGTAAAATATTATAATAAACTCATGCTGGTTTTTTAGCCATTAAGTTTGTGATAATTTGTTACCACAGTAGCAGGAAATAATGCAATGATGGTAAGCATCAATGTTTACTCCAAAATTCTTTTTTCATTTTCTTCCCACATCCCCAATTTCTTCTTCGGAGATTTGGATACTCATGAATCTTAGCCCCTGCTCCCATGGCCTTCATAGATCCTTTCAAGGTCCATTTCTGCTCTACTTACCAAAATTCTATTTTATCTCCAGCACCATATTTTATGTTATTACTCCCCCACCTCACCTCCTATTTTCTTCTCAAGCTTTCCCATTCCCATTTTATTTCTGCTTTCTACTTCCTTTTAAGTTAAGCTCAGGTCTTTCTGTCTTTAATTTCTATGTCATTGATTCCTTCCATGCTCTGTGCTGCTTCTATCCACTTCAGTGCTTCTTATCAATCTCTGATCTGCTAACACTAGCTCTTATTTACCTCGGGACTCAGCCCAAATGTTCTTCCTTAGCAAAGACTTCCTTATTTCCCAGACAAGGTCAGAACCCCATTTTACACAATCATGTCCCAGTTTTTGCATCAGTCACAATTTGCTGAATACTTTTTGTTTAAGGTGTATCTTTCCCATTAGACACAATACTTGTTCAAGGATGATTCATGTCTTGTTCACAACTGTATCTCTAACATTGGTCCTAGTGTCTGGTACATAGTTCTTATCCAATGAATGGTTTTTGAACGAAAGAATTAATACATATAAAGTCTCATTGGTAGTTCCTATAACCCAGAAGGAAACACAACCATTATTTATGCTAAGACTAAAATGAAAATTTTCCTAATAATCATAATTAAAAGGACATAGTATATAGTAATCAACAATATTAGTATAATATATGAAATATTAATATTTGTAATCAAAATATAGGCAACATAAATATGCATATGCATGTACAGATCCCTTATCCAAAAATCCAAAATGCTCCAAAATCTGAAATTTTTTGAGCATTGACATGAAGCTACAAGTGGAAAATTCCATCCTGACCTCATGTGATGAGTGGCAGTCAAAATGCAGGCACACAATACAGTTTTTTTCAGCATCCCCAAGGAAAAAAAGACCCTCCAATCCCCCTTCAACTGCAATCTATCTTTTTCATGCACACCCAGATTCCCCCACACAAACAGGCCCACAAAGGGTAATAAAATGCTGCATGTGCAGGCTGGACATTCCACAGGTTCCTCACAATTCCCCATGTGGGACTAAGACCTTTATTCATTGTTCACTGTGATTGGTTTGCTTATTCCCTACTCTATGGTGTAAAGATATTATTGAAAATGTCAAAAAGGCCTGAAGATACTCCTATGGGTAACAGTGATAAGAAAAAGAGAAAGCATTTATGTTTATCTATAACATAGAAAGTCAAGCTGTTGGAGAAACCAGATAGTGGTGTAAGTGTGGAAGATCTTACAGAAGAATATGGTTTGGGATGACTACCATATATGACCTGAACAGGTAGCAAGATAAACCGTTGAAGTTCTATGCTGAAAGTAGTGAACAGAAGTTAATGAAAAATAGAAAAACACTGCATAAAGCTAAAAATGAAGATCTCAATTGTGTATTGAGAGTGTGGATCCATTATTGTCACAGTGAACACATGCCACTTAATGATATGCTGCTCATGAAACAAGCAAAGATCTATCACAATTACCTGAATATTGAAGGAAATTGTGAACACCTAACAAGCTGGTTTCAGAAATTTAAGAAAAAGGCTGGGCACAGTGGCTCATTCCTGTAATCCCAGAAGCCAAGGTGGGAGGACCACATGAGGCCAGGAGTTTGAGACCAGCCTGGGCAACATAGTGAGACCCCCATCTCTACAAAAAATAGAAAAATTAGCAGAACATGTTGGTGCGTGCTTGTAGTCCTAGCTACTCAGGAGGCTGAGTCAGAAGGATTGTTTGAGCCCAGGAATTTGGGGTTGCAATCTCAAAAAATACATTTTAAAAAAGACAAAGCATTTAATTTTTAAAGATTTATGGTGATAAAGCATCTGCTAATCACAAAGCAGCAGAGAAATTTATTGACAAGTTTGTTTGCCAAGGTCATTGCTGATGAAAATCTGACACCAGAACAAGTTTATAACGCTAAAGAAACATCACTGTTTTGGCATTATTGCCCCAGAAAGACACAGACTACAAGTGATGAGACAGTCCCTCTAGGAACTAAGGATGCCAAGGACAGAGTAGCAGCTCTAGGATGTGCTAATGCACCAGGCATGCATACCTGTGAACCTTCTGTGATAGGCAAAAGCTTGTATCCTCACTGTTTTCAAGGAGTAAATTTCTTACCAGTCTGTTATTAAACAAACAAAAGGGCATGATTCACCAAGGTCATTTTTTCTGATTGGTTTCACAAATACTTTATACCAGTGCTCATGCTCACTGCAGAGAAGCTGGACTGGATGACAACTGCAAGATTTTGTTATTCTTTGACAGTTGTTCTGCTCATCCTGAAATTCTCACCAACATAATGTTCATCCCATGTACTTTTCCCCAAATGTGACTTCGTTAATTCAGCCATATGCCAGGGTATCCTTAGATCAATGAACAGTAAATATAAAAACACTTTCTAGCAACAGTGAGCAGAGGTGTGAGTGTGGAGGGTCTTTCAAAAGGAGTTTAGCATGAAGGATACCTTATATGTTGTTGCCAATGCTTAGAACACAGTGACTAAAGACACAGTTACGCATGCCTGGCACAATCGCTAGCCTGCATCTATGTTCAGTGATGATGATGAACAAGGTGGTAACTTTGAAGGATTTGTAGCACATAAATTCAGAATCAGGAATAATGGTGATGTCAAACAATCACAGATTGTCCTCACGGGTGGCTGAGACAGTGACACCTTTACTTATTGATGATTCAATGTACACAACATTTATTTCATGCACAAAATTATTTAAAATATTATATAAAATTATCTCTAGATTATGTGTATAAGGTATATATAAAACATAAATAAATTTTGTGTTTATATTTGGTTCCATCACCAACATATCTCACTATGTATACACAACTATTCCAAAATAAAAAAAAAAAAATCCAAAACACTTCTGAGTCCCAAGCATTTCTGCTAAGGAATACTCAACCTGTATTTGTATGTGTGTGTGTGTGTGTGTGTGTGTGCAATAAATTTCTAGAGCCATACTCTATGCTGTTCCACTATAATGACCACTGATATGTCAGACCAAACACCATTGAATAATATCAATTCTACAGCTGGGTCAATAAAATATGATAGAATCTATACCACATTGCAGATCTTGCCAAATCCAAGACTGACTTCCCATCAGGGCCAGGTTCATGGATGCAGAAGGCCCTGCACCCAGGCAGGCCTCATGCTCAGTTTGTTACTGTCTTAAAATTCCTCATAATGATTGAACAAAGGTCCCATATTTTTGTTTAGTGCTGGACTCTTCAAATTATGAAGCCAGTCCTGCTCCCTAAGGATGGATTAATTCTACAACAGTTTTTAAGGTTTTATTATACGTTGAGCACCACTTATAGGAATATCAATACAATCACATCCTCAAGACAGTCGAACAAATATTTACAAATACTTACAAAGTACTATGGCAAAGCCTATTATTGAGGCAAATTTTTAAAACTATAGAAACACTAAGGGAAAAGTTTAAAATTCTGCCTGAGAGAAAAAAGGAAGGCTTCTCAGAAGAGATAACATTTGAGCTGAATTCTTAAGAATGAATAGGAATTCTCCAGTGGGAAAGGTCATTACTAATGCAGTGGTAAGAATTACTTAGTAAGTGTACAGAAAAATGACAGGATGTTTGGACTGTCCACAACTACTTTTCCAGATCAGAGCATAGTCACTTCATCACTCCCCGAGAACAAGTCCAAGAGTGCTTCCCTACAACAATCCCATTAGAAAACAAGCATGCCATCCACTTATTTGCAGTTTAAAAAGTCCTGGTCCAGTGGAGTAGGGAGGGGACAATGAGCAGTGAACACACAAGGGATCTTCTAGAGTTGCCCAACAAGGACAGAGCAGGAGCCATAGGCACTGGGTGCAGGAAATAGGACAGGCTACCTGGTACACCTTTCTAAGTACCCAAAGAATCTTAGCCAGGACACTTACATGGGTCCTCTCTGTTTCCGGATAATTTCACTCAGATCAGCCATTGGCCCTTCAGCACCTGACACCCCTCTGGTAACGTTCACACTTTCTCCCTCTTCTCCTTACCTTTTAATCTCAGGGTAAACCTTTCCTCTACAACATTTTCCAGTGTTCCTCCAAGAGTGGCTCTCCTTCTTTTCTCAAAACCCACTCACTTTTTTTTTTTTTTTACCTACATCATCCTTGTATAGCATATTAAACCTTGTGTAGCAGAGTAAAGGAAAAAAAAAAAACTGAAGAGTTAAGTCTCCATATAAGAAAGTCTGCAGTGGATTCTTGGAGCATGAGGTGAGAAATTCTGACTCAAGATCCTTAGGGCAGGTCCCGAAGGTTCTTGATGAATCCATTCAGCATCAATGAATTCTTATGGCTAAGATGGAAACCTTGGCTCCACCTTCTTGGAACTCTTACATTTTCCAAAAGAGGAAGCTAATGAGTTCTGGTCATCTCTTACAGATCTAGAAATTTGGCCTTCACTTTTCTGTCCAAAGGTTTATTTCAGGGGGAATGGTGATGACCAGAACGTATTTGGATAGATGAATAGAAATTTGCAATCCTGAGGAATTATATTATATTCTATAATAACCTGGGTCAGTGGCAGGATTTTCCATTTCTAAGCTAAATAAATGTCATCTCCTTATTTGAGCAAGGGAAAGAGCCCTAGTTTGACTGTCAGAGAGCTGAAAAGATGCCTGCACTCAGATAGCATATTATTGCATATAATTTTTTCCAATATTATTACAGAATCTCCAGCTTTTCACTGATTCTAGTATCAGTGTTATACTGGTCTCATAAAATAATTTGGAAGTGTTTCCTTTTTCTTATTCTCCACAAGAGCTTATAAAAGATTAATTTTAGTTCTTTCTAAATTATACATTGGTCAGAAGACACATTATTGTAAAAAAATGCCAATTCTTCTTCCCTACTTAATCTATAGATTCAGTGTAATCCCCATAAAAGTCCCAGCAAGTTTTTTTTTTTTTTTTGGTGGAAATTGACAAGCTGATTCTAAAATTTATATAGAAATAAAAAGGGCCAAGAATATCGAAGGCAAATTTGAAGAACAAAGCTAGAGGACTTATATTGTCAGATATCAGGACTTACAGAACTATAATGATGAATACATGCAGTATTGATGCAAGAATTTAAAAAAATAATTGATCAATGGTTTAGACACAGAAGCCCAGAACCAGACCCACACATACGTACACTCAGGATAGGATCTTTCACGTTGCCTGCACCCAGTGTCTATGCCTTCTATTCAAAAGAGGAACTGGAGGGTCAGGGAAGATGTCGCTAATCAGTCCTCCTGATGTACTGGCATAGGTAGAGTCAAGTATTGCAGGGCTACCGGAAAAACCAAGCATGTTCAGCTGCAGACATGAGGAGGAAACTTGTGGAAGATTTTTGGCAAAGCATCACCTCCATGCACTACTACTTCCGTGGGCACCCTGCCAAGCACCTGTTGGTGGTCTGCAGCTGCTATTGGTCAGCAGAGGCAGCAGTCAGGAAGCAAAGCTAGACATGGAGATGAGAAGAGTGGGAATAAGCTAGAGTCCCCCAGTATCTCTGTGTCCGTCTGTTACCGTATCTACCTGAGAAGACCTTCAAAGAGTAATAGCCGCTTCCTCACATTCCTCTTCCAAATCTGTGTAAGTTCCTCTATTAGCCCACCCTGAAGAAAGATTGTTCAAAGAAAATTCTAATAAATGTAGTTTCCAGCTCAACCAAATTAACACAGCACAATTTAACACACATAGGTACCTGATTTATAACAAATGTAATATTCCAATGCAATGCAGAAAGGGTAATCTTGTCAATAAATGTTTCTGGATCAATTGGATATCCATGTGGGAAACAATAAATCTTGATACCTAGCTCATACCATAAACATAATCAATTCAGGTAGATTATAGATCTACATGTGAAAGGCAAAATAATAAAGCTTTTAGAAGGAAACATAAACCAATATCTTTATAACCTTGAGGTAAGCAGAAGTTTCTTAAAGTGGGCACAAAAATTGTTAATGATAAAGGGTAAAAAACTTGATAATTTGGGCTATATTAAATTAATAAACGATTATAAGAATGAAAAGGCAATTCACAAAATGGGAGGATGTATATGCAATATATATGTTTGGAACTCATGCTCAAAATACTTAAAGAATTCTTACAAATAAACAATCAGGCAAACAAATAAATAAGGAAGGATATAACTCAACATAAACACGGGCAAAAGATGTGTACACATACATCACAAAGGAGTATGTCCAAATGGTCAACATGTTAGTTACCTATCACTGTGTAAAAAATTACCCCAAAATAGGAACTTAAAACACCATATACTTATTATAGCACATTTATCTATCTCACAAAGAATTATTATTTTTATGTGTCAAGAGTCCAGGTACTTAGCTGGGTCCTCTGACTCTGTGTCTCTCACAAGGCCGCAGTTATCTTAAGTCTTGATGAAAGATGGATCTGCATTTAAGTTCATTCTAGTGGTTGTTGGCAGGATTCACTTCCTCACTGACTGTTGGACTGAAGGCCTCAGTTCCTCAGTTTTTTGCCACATAGGCTGCTCCATAAAGTAGGTCACAGCATGGGAGCTGGCTTCATCAGAGCAAGCAAGCAAAATGGCAGGAATGCCAGCAAAACAGAAGTCGTACTATTTACAACCTAATTTCAAAAGTAACATCCCATCACTATCACCAAATTCTATTCAGTTGAAGAAAGTCACTAGGTCCAGCACACACACGAGCCAGGGAAGCAAGTTACACAAAGACATGACCATCAGGACAGAAGAAACCCTCAAACACTGTTGATGGGACTATAAATCACTACAACCATCCTGGAAAATGGTTTGGCACTATTTACTAAATACTGAATATACACATAACCCCTGACACAGCAATTTCACTCCTTTTTAAGTGCCCAGACAAAATGTATATGTGTGTTCCTGCAAAGAAATGTGGGGGAAATAAAATTCATATCAACACTGTTTAATATAGCCAAGCCAACTTAAATGTCAACCATTAATAAAATGCATCAGAAAATTGTGGCATCTTTGTACAATGAAAATCAGTACAACAATGAAAATGAGTAAATTATGACTACATCTAACAATATGGATGAATCTTTCAAATATAATTGGAGTGGCCAGGCATGGCAGCTCATGGCTGCAAGTCCTAGCACTCTGGGAGGCCAAGGCAGGAGGATCGGTTGAACTCAGGAGTCTGAGACCAGCTGGTGCAAGAGTTGAGACCCTGTCTCTACTAAAAATAGAAAAATCAGTCAGGCATCATGACACACACCTGTAGTCCCAGCTACTCAGGAGGCTGAAGCAGAAGGATGGTTTGAACCCAGGAGTTTGAGGCTGCAGTGAGCTATGATGATGCCACTGCACTATACCCAGGGTGACAGAGTGAGACTCTGTCTCAACAACAACAAAAAAAGAAACAGATGTAATTTGAGTGAAATAAGTTGAACGCTCAAGAGAGCATACTGCACAATTCCATGTATATAAAGTTCAAGTGCAAGCCAAACTAATCCATGGTCTTAAAAGTCAGTATAGAGGCTAGTGTTAGAGTAATGACTGAGAGGGGGACATAAGGGGGGTTGTGGGATTTTGCTCAATATCCTTCAGTGACTTTCCATCTCATTCAAAACTCACTTAACTACAAGACCCACATGATTTGTCCCTAAACTCCCCTATATCACTCTATCTTCACCTATTATTCCACTCCCCCACTGCTAGGTTCCTTGAACCCTTCAACCATGCTTCTACTTCAAGGCATTTTCTCCTACTGCTGTTAGGCCTGGAACTTTCGTTCCTGCCCACCCCCACCCCCCACCCCCCACCAGATTATGGAATGGCTTACATTTTCACCTTCTTCAGGCTTTGTTCAAACATGACCTCATTAGAGAAGATTTCCCTTATCACTCTGTATGAAGTTGTTTTTAACCTACTGTGTCTCACCATGGCAGTTTTCAATATGTGACATGTAGCTGTAATGCATTTATTGAATATCTGTCCCCCTCTACTAGAGTATAAACTCCGTGAGCAGGGACTTTGTTTCTTGTTTGTTTGTTTGTTGCTATTTCCATGGAATCTAGGACAGTGCCTCACAGGTAAGAGCCACTCTTTAAATATTTGTTAAATGAATAAAGAGACCAGGAATTTCAGTAAAGAGATGAAGAAGGATCACAGAAACTGAGCTAGAATCAATACAGATAGGGACTAGGGAAAGTCACGTGTCACAGAGAGGCTGCCCATTTGGGTTAGTGAAAAGAAAGGAATTAGCAGTCCATGTTCAATATCTTAAGACCAAGAGGATGGAGAAGGTAATATCCACTCGATGCAGGTGTTAATGTCCCGTGAATCCATTCTGAGAAAGATGGGAACAGGGATCGATATCATTACTTCTGAGTGACAGTAGTTCTTCCCATATGACATTACTCTGAGCATCAAGGTAGTCCTAGACTATAGGAGAAGATATCGCTCAAGCTTCCTAAGTGCTTTTTATGTCAAAAGGATTCATTCCCTCTAAATGTGTAATGTAAGAGTTCATGGGCAACTCAAAAGAAAAAGTAATTTATGTAAATAGAGAGCAATGAAATCAGCTACACAATCAGATTTTCAAGGAGCTTGTAGTACACCAAACAAATTGACTGATTTTGAAGCCATTAGGGTAAGCTACTGTTTGTTCATAACTACTATTAAGACTATTGCTTTGGTACATGAACTTACTGAAAGTGGCAGCTTTTAATCAGTTGCCACTATGTTGGCCACAAATAGAAATTATATGGCAAATATTCCCAGTGAATGCTTAGTTCATATTTCTTTTTATTCTATATTCCCATTTATCTTAGGTCATTTGACTCACAGGTTTATCAAATTCACCTGAGCAGTTCACATGCCCACATTAGCAGTCTTCCTTTATATTTTCCATCATTTGTACTCTGTGTAAATTTTATCTTCCTCATTGTCTCTCTGGATTAATGGCCATTTAAAATATTAAATTGAAATGTGTTTTGTCTTGAGTTTTCAACTCCTAAAAGAATCCAATGTACTTTAAGTCAATATTTAGTGTAAGTGCATCCTGTAATAACAATATTTCCTTAATTTGGTTATTGGCACTTCATGATAGTATATGTCCTGTAATTGCATTTTTAGTGATATTAGGTCAGGCATTTCATTATCTGGGAAAACTTAAGAGATGGTATAAATAAATATATAATCAATAGAATAAATCAACATTATTAGTTAGGAATAAATAGCCCCATACAACCAGAAGGAAATAGCGCTTCTAATCTGACCTTCAAACTTCTTTTCAGGAAAGCATAATGCTTATTTAGGTGTGGCACAGAAAATGACACATATATAAATATATATATTTATCTATAATCTGGTAATTAACATATATTTCAAGAAACGCCTAAATCATGTCATTTAATATAACCTTATATATACAAATCAAGAAAGGTAACATGAAATAAAAGATTGTTTTGTTACTGGAATATTAATTTCAAATAAGCCCAGACTTCATGAATCAACTACATAAAATTAGGATAAATAATATCTTTAGGAAAAAGTATGAGTAAGAGAGAATGAGCTCCCACGTAAGCAGCATGAAAAAAATAATACCCATTTTGCTTATATTTCGTATTCCAAATTTTTGAACCTATAAGACTACAAATGGGAAACAATAAGCACATGCAACTCAATTTGATCTTTTGCTACTGAATCAATTTTAGTTTTAGGCCAGCAATTGCCCAGGATAAAAAATCTCTTTTTCATAAAACTAAAATAATATCCTTCCTGTCATATATCTTTTCTCAAAAGAAACAAATAAATTTATTCCTGACATTTCCAACTTCCTTTCCATACTTTGTACACTCACTCATTATTTCATTTATTGAAAATTTAATATATACCTCACCTTAGAATTTCTTTCTTATGCCTGCCATGTCCCTGATATTCCTCATGTTACACAGAAACTGCCCAAAGTCCTTATTTTAGGCCCCAAACCACTTGCTTTTTCCTGAAGCACTCCTTGTTTTTAAATTTCTAATTTCCTTCCCTTTGCCTCCACCTCGCCATCTATGACCCATGTTTGTCTGCAGTGATTCCAGTTCAGAAAATATAGGCAATCTACTTATGCTAATGTGGTAAGACATGAATGAATAAACTATTGAACTCCAACTATTCCCTATGTATTTTCTACTTAAAAAGCCAACAAGAGTTAAATCAAAAACTGTAATTTGGTGAGCCTGACAATAAAATGATAGTGAAAATGGGCAAGTGTTAGAAATTTGAATGGACATGTCCTCCAGCACAGTGAAATTCTATGATGTGGGTTATATTCCACCACATTTGTCATTAATCAAAGGCAGTTTCTGGAACCATGTGCTGTCTTCATAGGCCAAGTATGTTCCCACAAACAGAAAAAAGCCCTTGGATAGAGTTTCAGGCATTAACAGTAATTAACCCTTAGTGAGTAGAGTTTAGAGCTGTGGGAATATGAGAGAGAGGAATCAAGCAGTATCTGCCACCAAAAGGAAGAGTGGCAATATTATGAAAAATCCCATCATTACCCTCTTCTATACCCAAATATTCACAAGTAGGAATGAATCATAGTCAACGTAATGACTCATCAATATTATTCCAGTGAACCATTATCATCTTCATTCAAAATATAGAGATATCTCAAAGAGCTACAAGTATAACTACCATTTGATCCAGCAATCCCATTACTGGGCATCTACCCAAAGGGAAAAAAAGACATCTGCACTAGAATGTTTATAGCAGCACAATTCACAATTGCAAAGATGTGGAAACAACCTAAGTGCCCATCAATACATGAGTGAATTAATAAAATGTGGTATATGTATACCATGGAGTTCTACTCAGCCACAAAAAACAGTGGTGATCTAGCACTTCTTGTGTTATCCTGGATAGAGCTGGAGCCCATTCTACTAAGCGAAGTATCACAAGAATGGAAAAACAAGCACCACATGTACTCACCATCAAAATGGTATTAATTGATCAACACTTATGTGCACATATAGTAATAACATTCATCAGGTGTCGGGCAGGTGTGAGGGAGGAGGAGAGGATGGGTATATACACACCTAATGGGTGCAGTGCGTACCATCTGGGGGATGGACATGCTTGAAGCTCTGACTCGGGTGGTGCAAGGGCAATATACATAACCGAAACATTTGCAGCCCATAATATGCTGAAATTAAAAAATATATATTTACTGAGTCCTCTGTGCAAATCCTTGACTAGAAGAACATAAAAGCTTCGAGAACCCGTTAGACCACCTAGGTACTTACTACTCAGATAAAGGAAAATAGAATTGCAAAAGAATAAATAAGTAAACAGCACTACAATATAATATATAATACATAGCCTGAGTATTATTAATTCATAGAAATTTTAGCAGCAATAAATCATAGAGATTCTGTAGCCCAGCCTCATTACTGAGTTACAGAGAGGTGATGTGAGTTCTCCAAAATTGCATGACAAAACTGGCACAAAAACTCCTGATGTTGAAAATAAGTACTAGAAGTAATTAAAGTAATTTGGTCAATGTAAAGCCAAGACAGAAAAAGAGGTCACTATTTCCCTTTCAATACATACACTATGTTATGTTATAATATCCAAAATCAATGGCAGTGAGTGGGTCTGAGTTCATCCTGTGGAAACAACCTTCAGTAGAGTCAAAATGAACTCCCAAGTTTCATAATGGTGAGCAGCAGGAAACCATAAACCTATGATGAATAAGCCATGACGCATTTTACTGATCAGAACATCCAGTCATTGTGTAACAAATCTCTGAAATGATCTGCCTCCTATTATTCATTCCTCATCCATTAATTGAGTTGGGGAAATTCTCACATATTAGTATTTATGAAGAAAAGTTGAAAAAATTAAATGACTATTTTATTCAGTTTTCAATGGGCAGTCTTCATTATGAGAGATCTTATGCTCTTGTTAAAAGTGAATAACATAGAAGGAAACAGCCAGTTCTTAGAACAGGGGAGCCATGTTGCATGCCACCAAAATACTAAGAAAGTCATTTGTCTTCATGCTCATAGTGTAGACCAGAAGAAAAAAAGTAAAAAATAAAGGAACATCTCAGGTAAGCAAATGAAAATTGCATTTGCTGTCACAATGTTGTTAATTTTGTCACAGCTAAAATCTCCAAGTATATACACCACCTCAGAGTCACCTGTGTTACCTCCTTAAATACCTTCAGGAAAGACGAAAAAGAATTACTCACCTACTAATAAGAATGATATTTATCTCTTAGAAGGACCAACAGGAGCCAAAAAGATCTTTGTTCATTAAGAGACGTTCAGTGGCCAAGCCCATACATTATCAGCACGGGTAGCAGTAACATGCAGATGTAGAGAGTTTAATATAGGATGAAGTCACAAAACACGCAGAAAAATACGAGATGATTGAAACTACCCAGCATGCTTTCCTAAAGGGCAAATCTTTCCAGGTAAATGTGGTGGAAATGTTAAAAGATAATATAAGTCCAGTATAGTGTATCACTAGCTATTAGTAATTCCCAAGTGTGTTTGACATTTGTACCATATAGTGCCCTCCTGTATACAGAAATCTAGTGGCCATGGGGTGGGGGGAAAGAAGTGTAATCAGTAATAAGTAACCAAGTAGTTTATGGAAAAGAATTCATATTCCTTTAATTTAACCAAGTGCTTGGTTTATAGCTGGTAGTCAATACATATTTGTTGTAGAAAATAAAAAAGAATGGAGATTTCCTTTCCAGACACAGAGTAGAAACTAATGAGATAATCAAAAGAAGACTATAATGAATTTAGAAATAAGGAAGAGCTGATCCACTAATACATAAAACTCTGGATTAGGGTCATGATTGTTTAGAAGGGAAATTTGCTTGGGGAAGGGTTGGAAACAGGAGTATTCACCCAAATTCAGAATTATTATAAGCGTTAAGATGGAAAAAATTAGGCTTTATTTTGTAGGGCACAGTGGGGTGGGGCAGGAATTACTTTATGACTTTCCTTTAGGAATTTCCTTTTTTCAGTTATACAAAGAAAATTATATACTGTGAAGTTCAACCAGTCTCACAAAGGTTTATCCAAACCTCAATTAAATAGCATAGGGAAGTACATAAGGAACACAGCTGGAAATGAAAACAAGTGTGTAAGCAACTTTGGTCTAATGAAGATTTTTTTTTTCAAAGTAGAATTTAAAAAATAAAGAAATAGAAAAGGCAATAGTGATTCTTGTCTTTTACTATTTTGTCAACTTACCTTGAGCTTTATACCCAACTTATTATTTATGTAGGACTCTCATTATTTTAGTGAAATATTATGAGTTTTTGTCTGTCCATGATGTTTTTCATTTTCCTATAGCTGGGAAAAACATGACCCTGTTTTTTTTTCAGGAACCATTTCAATCCATATAAATAACAGTACCCTGTACTCCCCCAGCCAAGGTGGAGGCACCTGACATAGCACTGCCTATCAACATACCCTATTCCTCTAGCCAGGAAGAGATGCATGGCCTAGACCAGTTGTATAAGAAGCAGAAGTTTTTCAGAATTAGCCTGACACAAAAGATACTCAATCAACATTGTTTAAATGAATGCTGAATAAAGGAATGAACAAGCTAATGGGAATAAATTAGGCCTGTGTCTTTTTGTTTTAAGACAATATAACCCTGGCCCCAACCTTTATTAACTTACTAGAAGAAGCTCAATCAAGATAAAAAAAAAAAAAAAAGTAGTGACAAACATAACTAAGAGGTAAAAAAAGACAGAAAGGATTTTCATGGAGCCCTCCAGGAATGTCTGATTTTATGAACTAATAAATTTCTGTTTTCCTAAAGTTGATTTGAGTTTCTACCATTTGTCTAAGGAAGTTCATTTTAAATACAATAATCGTTAGCAATGCTTTAACAGATCCCCAGAGTACCTAGCAGAAACAGGGGTGATCAAACAAGCAATCGTTATAAATTTAAATAAAATGTATATCATTATAGATGTAAGTAAAATTCAAAATTGTTGTTGGAATAAGCAGAAAATTTTGCTCACAGTGCACTTCAATTCATAGTTGCTTCCACATTAAGCCTAATAATATTATTTTAGAAAAAAATACATAATATTAAGTTCATATATGCTGCATATTCTGAATAATATAGAAGACTCTAAAAAGCTAGATGTTTGCTATTCCGTTTTCATAATTTAAGACTTTCATATAGTATTGGAAACATTAACAATTTATTTGAAACTCACTCTTTTCATTTCTTTTTTTCTTATTGCTTTGGAAGGCTATTTTAAATTTACCATCAGTTGATGAGTTTCATCTTACGAACATGGAGTTTTAGAATTGTAAGCTCAGACTCCTACAAGGCTACAAAAGAGACATTACTCTATGCTGAGCTAATAAGTATATTAAACTGTAATTCTGGTGAAATTAATTCCCCTTTCAGCCTTTGGGAATCAAGCCACAATTGTAAATTCTGCCTCCAAGTGTAGAAGATGAATCAGAAGAAAACACCTCAACTGTAACTCAACATTCGCCCAATAAATACATATGGAATACTCACTGTGATAGAAGTATAGTTCTAGGTGCTAAAGATAAAACCACGAAGACTAGAAAGGATCCTGATATTATGACCCTGATATTCTAATGGGAGACAAGAGTTAATAAAGTAAATACATGATGTAATTTCAAATAGAGATAACAAATTTGTATAAAATTTGACAGCTGTTATATTGGAAAGTATATAATATCTTCACTCTGGGAGATCATGTTTTAATTGAGATTTGAGTGAAAGTCTCCCAGTATAGGAAAACCTGGGAGACAAGAATTCTAACCAGAGGCAAGAAGGAGCTGGATGTGCAAATGCTCTAAAGAGACAGTATGTCTGAAACGCATGACAAGCAGATGGATACTTAATATGGCTGGAATGTGGGAAGCAAGAGGAAGTGTGGGAAGCCATGTGATCAGAGACCTCTGTGGGCACTGGTAAATTTGGAAAGCCATTGAGGAGTTCTAGGCAGGAGATGACATGATCTGATTTCGTATTCAGAAAGGTCATCTTGGCTCTACTTATAGAGTAGCCATATAGGCTACTCTATAAGGCTCAGGGTTAGAATTGGGAATACCAATAGGAGGCTATTATAATAGTCAAGGGGGGACATGATGGTAGCTTGGGCTAATAGTCCAAAATGGAGAGAAGCGGAAAAATTCAGAATCTATTTGGAAGTGGAGACTGTAGGATTTCTATGAGACAGGTGAAGAAAAAGGAGGAATTGATGAATCTCATAAATGCAATTGACCATGAACTTTAATGTTCCAGGATGATTTTATAGACTCCAGCTAACATGATGTACTTACCAAATCTCCAAGTTAAACTAACTTGTTGAACTTACTCTCAATTTCAGGACATTTAATGTCATGAAGTAAAAATGATTAAGTCAATCAAAACCATTAAGTGTGTAGTTTATGACATGATCTACTTTCCTTTGCAAGAAAAATAGTAGCCTTTAAAAAAGGTATATTGGCCAGGCGCGGTGGCTCATGCCTGTAATCCTAGCACTCTGGGAGGCCGAGGCGGGTGGATCGCTGGAGGTCAGGAGTTCGAGACCAGCCTGAGCAAGAGCCAGACCCTGTCTCCACTAAACATAGAAAGAAATTATACAGACAGCTAAAAATATATATAGAAAAATTACCCAGGCATGGGGGTGCATGCCTGTAGTCCCAGCTAATCGGGAGGCTGAGGCAGGAGGATTGCCTGAGCCCAGGAGTTTAAGGTTGCTGTGAGCAAGGCAGATGCCATGGCACTCTAGCCCGGGCAACAGAGTGAGACTTTGTCTCAAAAAAATAAAATAAAATAAAAAAGGTGTATTATTAGGGAGATGTTGATGAGAGTTTAAATGTTTTAGGTCCTTAAGTTGGCAACCTTACACAACCTTATACAGAAATTCCCTCATGACCTTCTCTATCACTTAATATAATCTTTGACCTTCTCTATCACTTAATATAATCTTTAACTATTACCTCTCATTTTTGTGTGTAGGCTTTATACCTTATTAAATAGCAAACCTATTTTTATATTAACACATTCTCTATCATTTAACATATTTTCTTTCTCACAACAATGGCTCAAAAAATGCTTCTCAGTCTATAAATCAATTCCTCTTAAAGAAATGTTTCCATAATCTTCATATCTTCATAGTTTACTTCATGTTCCACATTCTAAAAGCCAAAATCTCACCTAACAAAGAGAACCTTAATGTCTTAATTCCCTGAAAATCATTGAAACCCCTTTGTAGACCTTGAATATTTTATTCTCCTGAACATATTCAATAAACCCTTCAATAGATTCTTAATGTTTTCCTAGACAAAAATTGTGACCAATATGATATTTCACATACTATATTTCAAATTTAAAATTTCAATGATATTTCTTTCAAATAAACTAAAACTGACCCACAAATGGTAGTATCCGCTTTCCTTCTGCACCTGACCACTCACCAAATCTCATCTCCCCTACCCAAGTGCACAAGGCATCTCCTTCCTGTAGACAAGACAAATCTTGAAGAGGGTCTTTCACACTCAAATGCAAAAGAAAATCTTTAATTTTGAAGTGTATAAGAAACACGGTGCTCGCCAGAGGCTGGCTGGTGGGTAGTCTCCTCCTTCCTTCTCGCAGTGAACTTCAAAGGCAAAATCTTCTTTCTAGATTTGAGGCTGTACTTTTTTCCCACCATATCTCATCTTCTCTACTAAACTATAAGTTCCTAGACCAGTGCTAGTAACCACCACAAGGTAGTATCCACTTTCCACAAGGTATTTAGCAAATATTTGTTTAATAAATTACCGCATACATTAACTAACAGACAAATCAATGAATGAATAAATGAATAGCTGCTTTGATGGCTAAAATTTTACTTTGAGGGCAGTCTCATTTGGGCCAAATTATTTTTTAACTTTCAATTCACTTAGATTTGCATTAGAAAGCCTCCTTTGTGCAAACACTCCAGGGCAACTGTGCAAAGTTGCTTTGAAAGTAAATGCCATCAAATATTAATAAGCTAAGCCAAGGGGAAATAAGGTTGTAGTTTATCCCAGATAAAAAGAGCATTTTTTTCCCTGAAGTATGAAATCATAAAGGAATTTAAAACTCCCACCCAGACGCCAGGCAAAGACATGTGGGTGATGAAGCTAAGAAAAGCAGGTTGAATATAGCATTCTGTTAAGATTAAATGGATGGAAATCCCTTAAATGACTAATGAAGACCTTGGAAAATGCTATCTTTCCTTTTGGATTTTTTTTCCCAGAATAGACAAATCTCCATATCTATTCTAAGGGCAAAATGAGTTTAAAGAATATATATTCCAATAATCCTACAATCCCACTGTAACCTACCATAACTAAAGCAATCCAGGAGCTCTGCCCTTGGATCTGGCAAAGGCTCGTATATTCTGACCTAAGAAAAATAGAAAGGACGCCCTGGCCTGATAGAGCTCCAGCAACCCTGGCTGAAAATGGAAGAAAGGGATCCCACAAAGCTCACACTGAAAGGACCATTTCCTTTGTGAGATGTATTTTATTGTATTGGGAAACTAAATACTGAGAAAAAAAGAGCCAGCTGGTCATTAAACAAAAGCTATTCACCCTGGATCCTCCCCCATAGCCTACTCCTGCTAAGCACACAAGGGCCATCCTCAGTCTCAGGACTGATCTTACACGTAGACCATGTGTAGTAGTAACAAGAGCATTGGATTAAAGTCAGAAGAGCTGGATTTTAATTCTAACTCTGCAACCCATTGGCCAGTTGAGCTGAGCCAAATCATTCACTTCTCTGGGGCTCAGTTTATTCATCTGAAATAAAAATATCACTAATCTCAATGTCACATGTATGGTATAAGCAGAATAAACTACCACTTTCACAGTGTGTTGCAATAAGCCCTCTGCCACCCAAACCTCCTCCTTCCATGCTTAGATAAATTTTGATATTATGTAAATAAAGAAGCCTTGCATGTATAATTAGTTGTAAACTTTTGAGAATTAACTACTAATAAATAATATGGTGTAACTCACTGGTATCACATTTTCCCTGATAAATCTAGTATAATTCCTCCTCTGGCAGAGAGCCCAGATAAAGAATGCACCAAGTGGACCCACCATGAAGTAAAGGAAATCTTACATTGGACCAGAAAGAAAATATTTAAATCAATCTGAGAAAAAAATGTCAAAAATCAAGCTGAGATGTAAAATTGTGACTAAAATAGTTCCACCAAGCTGGTATCAAGTTAGTTGTACGATACTGAGGATTAGTGATACCAGTCTGCCATTGGCACCTCCCAGCTACTAGGGAGAACTGGTAAGCCCTGCTCTATAAAGCCTTAGGTTGACATTAACTATGAATTTCCCTAATTCTGGTGGTAGTTAAGAGTCAGGATGAAGCCTAAATCTAGCAGAGAAGAGAGCACTACTACCATATGCAGTGTGGTATCCTAGACTCTAAAGAAAAAATACAAGAGAAGTATGACACAAGGTTCCTGCCCTCCAAAGTTTTACATTCTAAAGGTAAACTTAGATATTCATAAAAAACAATTAATTAGTAATTTAATCTAGTACCTATTTATTCTATTCAATTCAATAAACATTTGCTGAGAGTTTACTCTATTTCACAAAATGACTAAATATGCCCCAAATCAGGGTCTGTGGTTAAGAAGAAAAATGAGGAAGGTATAAAATCTACTTGAAGGATATCAAAGTTTATGGGGAAACAACCTGTCAATTACCAATTAAAATTTCAATATGGCCAATGAACTCAGGCACTAGTTACCCAAGAGGAAGACGTGATTCACATTTCTTAGAAAACTAACGAATGCTTGCCAAGGAAAGTGATGCTTAAGCTAAATCTTAAAGAATAAATCTGCAATAATTCTATGAATGGAAAATTTCTCATTTGAGAAAAATAAATTTTCATTCCTAAATAAAACTAACAATTTTATTTGGAATTTCATTGGTACATAATAAATATGCAAGCCTGAGAATATAGTCCATACATGAACACAATTAAACTTCATATGTTGCACATCAGTCTAAGGTGGAGCATGACATTTGGAAAATCAATTTAGTGAAAGGCCAGCTGCCAGGGCAATGGACACATTATCTTCAAGTCGGTATCCTTAGGCTGGCTAATACAAAACTTATGTCAATGGGTAGATCAACACCATTTAAAAAGAGAATTCTTAAGTGTTACCTATTGCAATGCTTTATTTTCCTACATTTCAAGAATCTAAGGATTTTGAAATATATTGTGGATTAATGTCATTCTGTTTTAAAAATAAGGTCAAAATCTAACATTTTGACATATTAACAGTAGTGGTCCACTTCAGATGCATTTTTTCTTTCAAAACATCCATATTGAACACCTACTCAGTGCCAGGCACTGTTCTGGGAATGAAAGATACAGAATCTAACAAAGCAAGCATGACTCTAGTTTGAGGAAGCCTACACTCTAAGAAATAGAATAATAAATATGTAAGAAATTAATAAATAAACTAATTTTAGATAATGATAAGTGCTATAAAGAACATAAATAACACAGGGTACAGATCAGGGAATGAATTTGGGGCTGTGGAAGGAAGCTATTTTAGCTAGAATGACCCCAAAAGTCCTTTCTGATAATATGACATTTTTATCTAAGACCAGAATGATGAAAAGGGACCGACAATGAAAGATCTGGTAAATAGAATTCCGGGCAATGAGAATAGCAAGCGCAAAGGCTCTGAGAAAGAGATGATCTTGGAATGTTTGAGGAACAGAGGGAAAACCAGAATGGCTGTAGAATAATGAAAAAGAACAAGAGTGGTCAGAGGTGAAGCCCCAGAAGAAGGCTGTAGACAGATCATATATGATTTTAGAAAATAAGTAAGAAGATTGGGTTTTCTTCCAATTTCCATGGAAAGCCATTGAAGGAGTATAAAGCAAGATAATGATGTGATTAGATTTAAACTGTAAAAAAATTGTTCTGGCTACTGTGAAGAGAATTGACCATAGGAGAAAAGAATGAAAGCAGGGAAATCAGTTAGGAGGCAAGTATAGTTGTGCAAACAAGAGATGGTGGTGAGTCAGACTAGAGTTGTAAGAGATGGTGAGATGTGAGTACATTTGTGATGCATGTTGGAAGTAGAGCTAGCAACATACTTGAAATTGGGTTTTTGATTTGTGGGGGCTGTTTGAGGGATGAGAAAGATTAGGCCCAGCAAGAAACTGAAAAAGAAGTGGAAGGTAGAAAAATAAAGAGTTTTATTTGCTATGTTAAGCTTGTAATATCTACTACATATCTGGATGAAGATGCCAAATAAACTTATAGAAGTATAATTCTGGAATTTAGAGAAAATATGTAGAAAATGGGATTTATATTTGGGAGTTACCCTCATATAGATAGTATTTAAATCCATGGAACTGAATGATATCATACAAGACAAAGTATACAGGAAAAAAGGAGGGCTGCATATAGACTTCCATGCACTCAAACATTTTAGAATCTGGCAGAGGAGGAAGAGATTGAGAAAGAACATCAGTGAGGTAGGAAGAGACCAAGTAAATGTGATATCATGAAGGCCTAGAGAAGAATTTCAAGAAGTATCAATCTGCCAATGGTTACCACGAAGTCAAGAAAAATTAGCACAGTTAATTGGCTCTTGGATGTGGTAAATTAGAGAGCCCTGGTGACATTGCTAAGAGCATTTCAAACACTTGGTAGCAATGAAAGCTATATTAGCAGAATATGTTAGCTAGCTATGCCGTGTAACAAGCCACCACAAAAAGTCAGTAGCTTAAAAAAAACAACTATAATTTCTTACAAGTCTATGGGTCAACTAGGTGGCTCTGCTAATATGAGTTCCCACTCAGCTGATCTCATCTGGCCTAGCTCATGTACCTACAATCAACCAGTGGGGTAACCTAGGGGTCAGCTGCTCTAGAATGGCCTCAGCTATAAAAACAGCATTTCTGTGTTGCAGGGTCTCTTGACCTCCCAAAGGACAACCCTGGCTTGTTTTCATAATGGTGGCAGGTTTCCAAGAAAGAGGGCAGAAGGACACAAGGCCTTCCTGAAATCTTGGCTGGAAATCGGCACACCATTACTTCCCCCACATCCTATAAGCAAAAGCAAGTTCAAGTCCGTCTCAGAATCAGAGTGGGTGGAGACTACAAATTTAGAGACCAAAGGGCATGGATACAGGGAAGTTATTAATTAAAGCTTACAATGCAATAAGTTGCCATCACTGGGCAAGAGAATTGAGAAGAGAAATACTTTGAAAAATTTTGCTGTAAACGGTAACAGATAGATGGGTGCAAAAGCTAGAGATGCTGTGGAGCCAAGAGTTCTATTTTGTTTGTCTACTAGACTTGTTTGTTAAGAAGAAATATGAAAGAGTCTGTTCATAGGCTGATTGAAATGATTCACAAGAGAGAAACACAAAGCTCAAGAGAGAAAAGGAGACCCATAAGAACAAAGTCAATGAGTAAATTGGCTAAGATTAGAGGGACTGGCCTTACACTTGACCAGACATGCCTTCAAAAGTAATAGAAGGAAAAGAAGAGTACAGTATGGACAAACTTGATCTCCTTCATGTTCAGTTGGATGTTAATTCTGGAATTCTTAGGGATTATGAAAACCCTACCAGCTCAGAGAAATCTTATTTTTTAAAAACTGTACCTACTCACAAATCAAAATTACAGAGGACTGTTCATATCAGGGGAGTTTATTTCTGCTATTGAGATAAGGTTGTTGAGAGACAAAGACAAGATGAGCTCAAAAGAGGAATCACCTGGGATCGGTGTCTTGCTTCCAGAAATCAAAATATTCCACAATGACTGAAAACCTGTGGATGGGTATCTAGTGACGTAAACTGTGTCCTTAGAGAAGTCATTCTTCAATGTAAAACACTGATTTGAATCCATTATACAAACTTGCATTATTACCATAGAGTATTATATTTTGAGTATGCAATATTGCAACATCCTTTATTTCATGAATCACTTGAGGAATTGAAATAGTCATTCAGTTAAAGATTGCTTAAATTTACAAACTACTGCATGCATAAAAAATTCATCAACTCACTCTAGAGAGCTGTTGAACAAATTGCCCATGACTTGGGTCAAATGTCTTTGAGTGCTGGATACCATTTAGGAAAACTGGTGCATATGAATGTGGTTGGGGGAAGAAAACTTCACAAAATTACACTTTTAAAAGCTTGAGTTTATTATGTAGTTTTTACAAAATTTTAGGCATAAAATTGCAGAATGAGAGGGGGCTGTGTACGGCTGACAATGAGCTTGACATGTGTAGTGACGGTTTCAAAATCCGAAGCTCTTTTTCATTCAAACACATTATAATTTCACTGGGAACTCGGGCTGACTAAATATCTAAAAACTAAATTTTTAAGTCAATTGTTAAGTCTTTATTTTCATGTAAATAGGAAATGACTTCTAGGTCAAGAACAGAAGCTTCCTGATTTCAAAAGCCTCCCTGTAAAATCCTGCCTATAATGTCTTCATCCTACATAGGTGGCCTCAGGCTGCCTGTGAGGACCCTAACAGGATAAGACCACGAGCAACTAAGCACAGGTAGGCTATTTAAAGGAATTTCTGACTTCTATTTTCCATTAAAGAAAATATTCCAAAATTGAAATTGTTCCAATATTCTTCATCCGGCTCTAGGGGTACCTAACTGTACCAAAAACAGCATACTGAGAGAGGGATAAGCAGGTAGTAGAGATATAGTAGGGCAGAGTCACCACAAATAGACCAATGAATGACCAGAACTCACAGCATGAGAAAAGAGAAAGAGCAAACTGAACAGACCAGAGGCAGGTAAGAAATTAGGTAAGATTTTTGTTTGTTTTTGGGTTTTATTTGGGTTTTGTTTGTTTGTTCGTTTGTTTTGAGACTGGGTCTCACTATGTAGTTCAGGTGGTCTTGAACTCCTGGGCTCAAGCTATCCTCCTGCCTCGATCTCTCAAGTAGCTGGGATTACAGGTACACATGACCATGCCCAGCCAGAAATAAGGTAGGTTCAATTTACTTTGGTAAATTGAGCACCTACCATGAATCAGACATAGTTCAGAAACAGAGATGGAAAAGGAGCATAAAGCAAGGGAGACAGACAAGCATAGAATACTGATGTGATACAGTGGTAAGGCATGCACACTCAACCAAGTCTGGGATGGCAGAGGGGCATGCTGGGAGACATGTTCCCTGAACTCTATCTTAAAGGAATGCATAGGAACTAGTGAGGTAAAATAGAAGATTTTGAGGCAAGGCAAAACAAAGATCCAATGGCATGAAAGATCATAATATGTACAGAAAGAGCAGAAGCAATAAGTCTAGTGTGGTTCGTAGACCAGGTCATGGAGAACATTGTTTGCTAAGTCTGAACTTTATCCAGTAGGTCATGGTAATTCCTTTCAGATTTTTAAGTACAGGAGAGACATGATTTGAAGGGACTAAGACTGGAGACCAAGAAATCAGTGACGAGAAATGAATAAGTTTATAAAAAGGAAGGATCATATTGAAAAAAGATTATAAGTTGGTGGGATTTGGTAGATATATGGAAATACAGAGAATTCTTTGGAAAGATGGGTGGGGCAGGAAGGCAGTCACTGCAAGAGGTGTAGCACCAACTGAAACACACCATGAACAAGAGGCCTGGCAGGTAAAGCAGCATTCAGACTGAACCTCAGCCCCGGAACTTGTGAAATCCTTTCCCTGTGAACAGAAGTCCACAAGGAGATGATCCCAGAGGCCTGTGAATAGAGTCTAAAGCAGATAAAAGGATATCTTGTTTTATTGCACTTTGCAGAGACAGTGGGTTTTTTTGTTGTTTGTTTTGTTTTGTTTTTTTTACAAATTGAAGGTTTGTGGCAATCCTGCATTGGGCAAGTCCATCAGCACCATTTTTTCAAGCAGCAGGTGCTCACTTCACGTCTGTGTCACAGTTCAGTAATTCTCATAATATTTCAAACATTTTCATTATTATTATATCTGTTATGATGATCTGTGATCAATGATCTTTGATGTTACTATTGTCACCATATAAGATGGTGAACTTAATCAATGTGTATGTTCTGACTGTACCACCAATCAGCCGTTTCCCCATCCCCCTCTGTATGGGTCTCCCTATTCCCCAAGACACAACAACGTTGATACCAGACCTAGTAATAACCCTACAATGGCCTCTATGTGTTCAAGTGAAAGGAAGACTCTCACGTCTCTCACTTTAAATCAAAAGCTAGAAATGATTATATTTAGTGAAAAAGGTATGTCAGAAGCTGAAATAGGTCAAAAGCCAGGCCTCTTGCACAAAACAAACAGCCAAGTTGTGAATGTAAAGGAAAAGTTATTAAAGGAAGTTAAAAGTGCTATCCCAGCGAACAAAGTAAAACAGACTTATTGCTGATATGAAGAAAGGTTTAATGATCGGGATAGAAGATCAAATCAACCTCAAAATTCCCTTAAGCCAAAGTCTAATACAGAGCAAAGCCCTAACTCTCTTTAATTCTATGAAGACTGAAAGAGGTAGGGAAACTACAGAAGAAAAGTTACGAGCTAGCAGAGCTTGGTCCATGAGGTTTAAGGAAAGAAGTCATCTTCACGACATAAAAGTGCAAGGTGCAGCAGCAAGTGCTGACATAGAAGCTACAGGAAGTTATCCAGAAGATCTAGCTAAGACCATTGATGAAGGAGGATACACTAAACAACAGATTTTCAGTGTAGATGAAACTGCCTTATATTGGAAGAAGATGCTGTCTAGGACTTCTACAGCTAGAGAGGAGAAGTCAATGGCTGGCTTCAAAGCTTAAAAGGACAGGCTGATCTCTTGCCAGGGGCTAATGAAGCTAGTGACTTTAACTGGAAGCCAATGTTCATTTACCATTCCAAAAATCCTAGGGCTGGCCGGGCACGGTGGCTCACGCCTGTAATCCTAGCACTCTGGGAAGCTGAGGCGGGCGGATTGTTTGAGCTCAGGAGTTCGAGACCAGCCTGAGCAAGAGCGAGACCCCGTCTCTACTAAAAATAGAAAGAAATTATCTGGTTAACTAAAAATATATATAGAAAAAATTAGCAGGGCATGATGGCGCATGTCTGTAGCCCCAGCTACTTGGGAGGCTGAGGCAGGAGGATCACTTGAGCCCAGGAGTTTGAGGTTGCTGTGAGCTAGGCTGACGCCACAGCACTCACTCTAGCCCGGGCAACAAAGCGAGACTCTGTCTCAAAAAAAAAAAAAAAAAAAAAAAAAATCCTAGGGCCCTTAAGAATTTTGCTAACTGTACTCTGCCCATGTTCTATAAATGGAATGACAAAACAGCACATCTGTTTATAGCATAGTTTACCAAATATTTTAAGCCTATTGTTGAGACCAACTACTCAGGGAAAAAATAAAAAGCTCCCTTTCAAAATATTGCTATTCACTGATTATTCACCTGATCACCCAAGAGCTCTAATGGAGATATATAAGGAGATTAATGTTGTTTTCATGCCTGTTCACAACATCCAATCAGCAGTCCATGGGTCAAAGAGTAATTTCTATTTTCAAGTCTAACTTTTTAAAAAAAATATATTTTGTAATGCTATAGCTGCCATACATAGTGATTCCTCTCAGGGACCTAAGAAAAGTAAATTGAAAAGCTTCTGGAAAAGACGCACCATTCTAGATGCCATTAAGAACATTCATGATTCATGGGAGGAGGTCAAAATATCAATATTAACAGGATTTTGGAAGAAGTCAATTCCAACCCTCATGAATGACTTTGAGGGAATTGAGACATCAGTAGAGGAGGAAGTAATCACAGACATGGTAGAAATAGCAAGAGAATTAGAATTAGAAGCAGAGCCTGAAGACGTAACTGAATTGCTACAATGTCACGATAACACTTTCACAGATGAGGAGCTGCTTTTTGTGGATAAGCAAAGAAAGTGTTTTGTTGAGATGGAATATATTCCTGATGAAGATGCTGTGAACGTTGATGAAATGACAATGATGGATTTAGAATATTACATGAACTTAGTTTATATAGCAGTGGCATGTTTTGAGAGGATTGACTCCATTTTTCAAAGAAGTTCTACTGTGGGTAAAATCCTATCAAACAGCATTGCATGCTACGGAGAAATCTCTCTTGAAAGGAATTCAATCGATGGGGCAAACTTCATTGTTGTCTGATTTGAAAACATTGCCACAGCCCCTCATCCTTTATCAACCACCACCCTCCTCACTCAGCAGCTGTCAACACTGAGGCAAGACACTCCACCAGCAAAAAGATTACAACTTGCTGAAGGCTCAGATGATGGTTAGCATTTTTTAACAAGAAAGTACATTTTAATCAAGGTATGTGCATTGCTTTTGTAGACATAATGCTATTGCACCCTTAATAGACTACAGTATGGTGTAAACATAATTTTTATATGCAGTGGGAAACCAAAATATCTGTGTGGCTCACTTAGTTTTGATATTTACTTTATCATGGTGGTCTGGAATTGAACCTGCAATATCTCTGAGGTATGCCTACAATAAGGCAGTTTGTACCATAAGAAAAAAGCCAGGGCATTCATGGAAACATAAGACAGTATATAAAATGAAACATACCTTGGAGCATCTCAAAAATAAAATGATCTAGATATACCAGGCTTATTTGAGTTAATAGTTACTATAGTTACATCCAAATGTACAAACTGTAGATAAAAATATGTAATCTTTCAGATTGAAGTAGTTTGTTCTTTGGCCGACCAAATAGCATAAATGCAAAACCACTAATTTCCACATTCATATTTTGCTGTCATCAAAATCAGATTAGGGTGGAGCAGGCATGGTGGCTCATGCCTGTAATCCCAGCCCTCTGGGAGGCTGATGCAGGAGGGTCACTTGAGCCCAGGAATTGAAAACCAGCCTGGGCAATGTAGCAAAACCCTGTCTCTACAAAAACTTTAAAAATTAGCTGGTTATGGTGGTATGCTCGTGTAGTCCCAGCTACTTGGAAAGCTGAGGCAAGAAGGATCACTTAAGCCCAAGAGTTTGAGGTTACAGTGAGCTACAATCACATCACTCCAGCCTAGGCAACAGAGTGAGACCTCATCTAACAAAAAAAAAAAAATCAGACTAAAATCGACTAAAATTTGACAACCTCAATTACAATTTCTCCTCCCCAATAAAATCCAGTGTTTGTGTTTCAACTCTTCCTAAAACCTTTCCACTAACCTTTGGTTACTTTGAGGCAGCTAATTAATTAAAACCATTTAGGACATCGTTAACTGAGAAAAGGCATTCTTAGGGTCAGAATTTTGATGGTTTGAATAGCATTTGGAATGCCAGTAATTAAAGTATATTGAATAAGCCATTTACTGTTGCTGTTCAAATATGGTAAATCTTTATAAAGTGTAGTCTAAAATTACTTGAGCCAATAATTCATGAGAACCCATTTATGAAAAAAAAATCTTCCTGGGCTATCAAATGACCTAATTCTTTGCTTGGAATACAGAACTGAAATGCCAGAGCTTACTACATAATCTAAAATCTAGTCCTCTCTGAAACGCTTTAGAAGATGTAGCTCAGATATACTTTTCAGCTATGTGTAGCAGCATAAGCTAAATCTTTTCTTTTTTAAATTATTCTCCATCTGTGTTGTCATGTTAAATATCTGAGTTCTGCTCCTGTAGTTTTTACAAAGCCAAGTTTTTAGTAATTAAAGAGACCACTACCCATGTTATAGCTCTAAGACCAGCTTTGTAATGGGAAAGTTAACAACTCACAAAGGCTGAAATCCTTTTAATGGGCTTTAACTTGCCTGGGAGGAGGAGATCTATTCCAAGCATAAACACAACCTTCCAGAGATAGTCTTTTTATGTCGCTCTTAAATGTCTAATAGGTGTTCCACATCAGCTGTGAACTTGTGAACCCAGAAGCGATTTACGGGGTTTTATAAATTCTGTATGGTATAGTACACACACACACACACACACACACACACACACACATCTTATGCCAGCATAGCCATTGCACTATTACTGCTGTAAAACCCACTGTTTAGTATCTTTAGGTCCTAAAAAGAGATTTTATTTTTAAATTTACAACAGAAAAGATAACTACAAAATGGATTATAGTGACTATACAAAATCAATAGCTAGCCACCTTAACATAAAGACATTTAAAAACTGAACAGCATGCATTTTTGTACCACTGAATCTTTTAGTTAGATATGTACTTTACTGTCTTCATTTAAGAGCTCTACATAATAAACTTATTCCTCAATAGCGTACATTCTTCATAATGTTGGTGTTTTTAAAGAAGCATTCCAATTTTGAAAGTGCTGGTTAAAATCCTTTGTTAGCCCTTGGGGACTAGTAATTTCACAACTTCCCAATGAAGTATTTAAATTCTCATATTTAAATCTCTATGTAGCCAGATATGGTCTTGTAAAGGTCTGTAAAGCCAAAATTTTAAAATAAATGACAGTGTAGTAAATAACTGAAGAATTGGCTACTTAAGTAAAATATATAATAAATCCTTTTATATGGTGAATCCCTCAATAAATTGAAAAAATAAAGATCCTTTAATAGATCCATTTTGTAAATTTGGATATTGTGTATCAGATTTTCTTAAACTGGGACAAATTTTCATGCCTTCTTGCTGAGGAAGAAAGAATTCTAATTGCATGAGTTGGGACTTTGGTGAGACTGCTCAATCTCTTTAATACTGGGTAGGTTGCTTTTTTAAAAAAAAAAAATTACTTCTATGATGTTGACTAGATTACTGCCTCTATTCTCCCCTTTGGTGACCTCAAATATCCATGTATCAGGAACAGTTTTTAACTGTAAAAACAGAGCCCATTCCATCCAACATATTTAAGAAAAGAATATTAAAGGTCATAAGGTCACTCATAAAATATCAGGGAAGTCTGGATGTATCTAGCTTGCAAACTACACAGCGAGAAAGAATAGTCAAATTACACCCATAGAATGCTCCAGTAAAGGTCCCACTGCCACCACCACAGCCCGATTTATACTGCCCATCCAGAGTGTGGGGCTATAACCCCAGACATCTTGCTTCTGTGACTTCTGAAAGCTCATCATCTCTCCATTGCCCTCACAAGATTTAATTTCCCATGGTGTGACCTCTTCACGTCACTCTCTTCAGAACTGAGACCCAAGTGGATTCCCTCCAACCGGCATTCTGGCTTTAATGGAAAGTAGGAAAGCATTTCTGTCTTCTACCTTAAAATGACACAAGATGAGAGATTTTAGGAAGGATATTCAGAAGGGACTGGGAAGACCATAAATAAGACAAATGTTCACTTCAGTGTGCCCTGTTCTGCTGGAGCAGCCAGGCGAGCAGCACTGGGGAGAGCTGGTAGACAGGGAGCTCAGAGCCTGAGCACCCCTTGGTCTGCTGAAGGTCTTTAAAAGTAAGGGTGTGAGCCCAATCTCTGTGTAAGCCTCAGAGTGGTGGATGCACCGACATAGGTATAGCAGTCACTCCTGAGAGCCCTGGCTCAATTGTCCCTTGGGGTACCTGTGCCACACAGCAACAGTGGATGGGGGAGGGGAAGGTAAGGAAAAGAGTTGAATGTAGGAGAGCTGGCACTCTGGTTATCTTTGTCCCTCTCCCCAGAAGGCAGCCCACCTGGAATGTTCAAGCTCTGGGATCATACAGTTCCCCCAGGACTCACTGATTCCCATGGCTACCATACTCAGGGCAGGAGTTGGGAAATGTTTGTGTTGGGACCAGCAACATGAAGATGGAAGGGCTGAAACTCCCTGGGGAGAATAAAGGCATGCAATGGGTGGAAAGCAATATGGCACCCACCATCTTGGCTCAGGTCTGCGGTCATGGGGAGCCACTCCGAGAGGGCTGGAAGCCCAGTGCTTTGCTTTCAAGAGGCTCCCTATTCACTGACAATGGAAGCTTTTGAGCTTGTGAGGGTAGAGAAGCTCTCCAGCAGCTCAGGAGCCTGCTGACTACCAGAGGTGTGAGGGAAGTAGAAACAAAACCCCCACCTACCCTTTCAACAGGACTCCAAGTTTCTCAGGAGTTGATCTCTGCTGAAATCTTGCTCCTTCTTATTCTGTTCTGCAACTTCTTCCCAAGGAATCTCTAGTAAGTTCTGGCACCTGAACTATATTTATCTTCATTTAAAATTTTTCCTTTTTTCTGAGATGGTCTGGTGACCTATGTCTCTAGTTAGCCCTCTTGCCCCACCTTAACCTTTCTGAGCTTAACTTTCAATATCTGCAGTACTATGTATCTCACTGTCTTTTATTTTGAAGAGACTATCTTGGCAAGTCCCTTAATATAAAATCCATTAAAAAGCAAATGGAGTGGAGAGATAGGAACATTCATACACTGCTGGTGGGACTGCAAACTAGTACAACCTCTGTGGAAAGTAATATGGAGATACCTCAAAGAACTAAAAGTAGAACTACCACTTATTTGATTCAGCAATCCCACTACTGGGTATCTACCCAGAGGAAAAAAATCGCTCTACAATAAAGACATTTACTCTCAAATATTTATAGCAGCACAATTCACAATTGCAAAGATGTGGAAACAACCCAAGTGTCCATCAATACATGAGTGGATTAATAAAATATAGTGTGTGTGTGTGTGTGTGTGTGTGTGTGTGTGTGTGTGTGTGTGTACACCATGGAGTACTACACAGCCACAAAAAATAGTGGTGAACTAATACCTCCTATATTACCCTGGATAGTGCTGGAGTCCATTCTTCTAAATGAAGTATCACAAGAATGGAGAAACAAGCACCACATGTACTCACTATCAAATTGGTACTAATTGATCAACACTTACATACACATATGGAAGTAACATTCATTGGGTGTCAGGCAGGTGGGAGGGGGGAGGAGGGGATGGGTAAATGCACACCTAATGGGTACGGTGCATACTGTCTGGGATGGGCACACTTGTGGCTCTGACTTCAGCAGTGCAAAGGCAATATATGTAATCTAAACGTTTGTACCCCTGTAAAATTTGAAATAAAAAAAATAGACTGTGATTTAAAAAAAAAAGTAAATGGAGGTAGAGGCCCACATATTTTCATGCAATTTACCTGCCTCCCTCTGGCACTGCACACTAAGGCACTGGAACATCTGCCCTTTCCTGATCCCTTAGTCCTTTCAGCATGACAGCATCAATGTAGTAGAATAAATGGTGTCCTGTGGAATAGAATATCAGGATGCCTGAAGACTAAATTTTTTTCATGAATCTCAAGAGTTAACATGGCCCTGAGATAAGATGAGGAAAATGTTTTGCTTTCCCTGTAAGATAAAAGAAAACTGCTTCTGTTGTTCTCTGTATGTTGGAATAGATAAAAAGCAAGAGCTTTATAGTAGATGCCGCCAAAGACTGTGTTAATTTGTTCCAATAAAGAGATAACATCTGGAACAGCAACTGAAAATTAGTCACTATCTTAATAAGCTGATGAAATTGTGTCACATTTTTCAAGACCAATATGCCTTTTGAATGGCCAAAGAGGTAAGTTAAATGAAGTTTCCATTGATTAGTATTGGCTTGAAGTCAGTTCTAAGGCACTGGACACAGTTGTCCTTTAAATGAGTGCAAGTTTGGGGAAGGTTAGGTGGAAGATTTAAGTAAGCTCTTATGATATTATCACAGGATCTTTCCTCAAGTATACTATGTCTCCAAATTTTGTTTTGTTTTGTTTTGTTTTGTTTTATTCAGAGTGCCTGGTTATATTAACTGACTTAGTTCTGGAATTGAAGAATTCCCATGAATCTCACCATGATGTCCAAAGACAAGCCTCTTTTTACCAGTCTTAAGAGTCTTTGTTTCTTAGTTTAGTTGATCGGTTTTGGTTTTCTAGTTCAAACGAGACTCTAGTAGGCTACCTATCTATTTCAATCCCAATGACCCCATAATCAATTAACCACTCCCAAATATGCTTACAGATTATATTATTCTTATTATAACTATTAGAGATAGGTAAAACAAAACTATTTTTCCTATTCTCACACTGAACAAAGAATACTTCTGACACCAGATATGTGGAGTCTTTTCCCCACACATAAAGCAATTCTCTAGTAAATGCCAACAGGTGTTCAATTCAATTCAATTCTGACACTAACTGGAGTTAGAGCAGACCCCACAGGTTAAGTGTGGGGGACTTCCCCTGCAAGACTTCCCCCCACTTCAGATGCCAATCCAAGTAGTAGGTTCCCAGGTCACCCACAAATTCTATCTGACTTGTCTATAAATTGGAGTTTGCCACAGCCCCATTCTCAGGTTTGATTTGCTAGAGCAGCTCACAGAAGCCAAGAAAACGGTTTATGTACTATTTATGTTAAAGGATAAAAGTGAACAGCCATATGAAAAGATACAAGGAAAGATTCAGAAGGGTCCCCTGTGCAGGATCTACTGTCCCTGTGGAGTTGGGATGCACAACCCTCCTAGCACATGGATGTGTCCTTTGTCACCAACCCAGAAGCTCTCTGAACTCCATAGTTTAAGGATTTTTATGGAGGCTTCATCACATAGACATGATCAATTATTAAGTAAATAACCAGTCCTTCTCCCCTTCCCGGAGAATGGGAGGTGGGGCTAAAATTTCCAAGTTTGTAATCATGGCTTGGTCTTTCTGGTGATCAACCCCTATCTAGGATCCCACCAAGAGTTGCTTCATTAAAACAAAATATGGTCCTATAACCCAGGCATTAGGGATTAGGAGTTCTATGTCAGAAACCAGGGTCAAAGACCAAATATTAGAACAATTTCTTATTGCTCAGGAAATTACAAGGGTTTTAGGAGCTCTGTGCTAGGAACCAGAAACCAAGACCAAAGTATATATTTCTTATTATAAATCACAATATCACAATGACTCTACCTCTGCTGCCTATCATGGAAACCATGACCACCATGTGCCACTCTAGGATCCATCATTCCCATTGAACTCAAAGAGCCCATTGCAGTGGCACGTCAATGACATTGCAGTGCCCTTTATCTCAGAACAACAGAAAACAGTCACTACTTTGCTTTTCAAATAGTCTGGTTTTCTGTCACTAATAATGTTTTTCAATATGAATAATATATTTGTTCAATAACTTAGAGGATATGTCCTGTAGGCTTTCTAAAGGCACATAGTTAAAGAGTGGGTAAGTGCACACGAAAAGTCACTCCAACATTTCTACTTCCTTGAGTTTCTTTTCCTACATTATATCAAAAAATATGTCATCTCAAGTTTCTTTAGGATAGGTCACCAGAGTCCCAAGCTTCCCTCAACAGAGCTAGTAATTAGAACTGTTCTCAGATGCTCAGAATAGTCCATTACATCTAGAGCATATGGTAAGTGTCCCAATGCAGTAAGTTCAAATTTATCTAAAATTGGTTTCTTCTCTCACCTTGTCTAGCACCTCCATTTCCACATATATTCTCCAGGGTTTTACTGTTACAGATTAGAAAATGTTATAATTCTTTTGGTCTTGAAGATTTCTTCCAAAGTTGACATTAACCTCTGTCCAGCGGGCATACTGGGGTACAAGTTTAGTCACAAGCTGGAGATACTGAGACTAAAGGGGAAGGAGCACACAGAGAATGGCAAATGCCTGGCAAGGTCATCGCTTTGGATGAAATAGTTACAGTGTCTTCAAGCACAAGAGAAAAGCATCGCCATCCAGAAGAGGAAGGAGTGATTCCACTAGCCAAGGAAAATCAGTAAGGTTTGGGGTCAAAGGTACTCTCAGGGTCCCCAGTTCCCTGTGTCCTGTTCAGTGCCATAACTCTGATGAAAGAGAAACCTGATAGTATTATGAATTCAGTTATGATATAATTCAGCAACCAAAATTAAATTGTTATTTTATTTTGCGCTATTTCAGCCCTAGAGTTGTAAGGGTAAAGATGTTCTATTAGCACATCCATAGAAAGTAGTTGATGTCCGACCACGACTCAGTTGGAAATTTAAGGCTGAGCAATGTTCATTTTTCCTAAAATTCTGCAGCATAGCCAGACACGCTCTCCTTAGTCTTAGTATTCCACATGCCCTTCATACTATTTTATATTGGGGATCTCTTGGTCCTCCAAAGCCTGTCTTCAGTGGTTACACATTCAGATGATCATAGGTTAAAATTGTTTCATCATGACCAGAATCTCGGACTTTGATATTAACTAGCTCTTTCTTGTTTTCTAGTCCAATCTTGTCATAAATCCATTTCCTTAATGATCTATTGTTTGCAACCCTCTTGTTAACAAGTTCTGCATCACTTTAATAGAAAAAAATAGCACCCACCCCACCTCATTTAAGCATTACGCAGAACAGAATCCATTGAAGAATATTAGAGAGCTTACAGAAGCTCTGGAAGAGCCAATGGATCAGGCTTAGAAGCTGTGCAGCCAGGAAAAATAACAAAACCACACTACTGGGGTAGTGTTGTGTTCTCTGGCACAGCACTACCACAGCTTGACTTAGGCAGAGCGTTTTGTACCGAAGGCACTAAACCTAGGGTCTGTACCATTGTGGCTTCTAAAAACTGGATGTCTCTCCACTATAACCTACCAGTCTCATCAGTAAGATGTATTCTGTATTGAACCTCTTTTACATTCACTTTTTTCCTAAAACAAACAATTTAGGGGTCTTTTATAAGAAAAAGATTACAAAATTGCAAATATAAAAGAGATATGAAAATATTTAGGACTAAAAAAGAAATTATAAAATTTAAGAAGACTGACAAATGGCACAAGTAACAGAAAATCTTTAAAATAAAAAATATTTTTATTAAATAATTTCTATAATAATTTTTTCTACATCTCTGGACATGTACACTTTAATTGCCTCTTCATATGAAAATGATTTGGTAATATGATTTTGTATCCAAAGAATAGAAAGATAATTTAGTCTTTTCTCTTGATAGTTAATTAAAATCTGTGAGGTTTTTTTTTTTTTAGCCGGGCGCGGTGGCTCACGCCTGTAATCCTAGCTCTGGGAGGCCGAGGCGGGTGGATGGCTCGAGGTCAGGAGTTCGAGACCAGCCTGAGCAAGAGTGAGACCCCGTCTCTACTAAAAATAGAAAGAAATTATCTGGCCAACTAAAAATATATATACAAAAAAATTAGCCGGGCATGGTGGCTCATGCCTGTAGTCCCAGCTACTCGGGAGGCTGAGGCAGTAGGATCGCTTAAGCCCAGGAGTCTGAGGTTGCTGTGAGCTAGGCTGATGCCACGGCACTCACTCTAGCCCGGGCAACAAAGTGAGACTCTGTCTCAAAAAAAAAAAAAAAATAAAAAAAAAAATAAAATCTGTGAGGTTTTTATTATTGATGGTTTTTAAAAGTTTCTTTCAGTTTCACAACTCCTTTGTAGTAATGCCATGCAAATTTTTAGGTTGCTTTTAAATTAGGTAAAACTTCTACAAGTTTCTCTCTTATATGAACTATAAAATATGGAAGAATTTTCACAGGTTAACTTTTGTTTCTGAGAATTTCAAATGTTGTTTCTCTTGCAACAATACACTTCCAGTGTCAGGTGCCATAGAATTGGTTTGTTTGGCAGTGTAACCTCTGGCCTTGTACCCTATGTAATTTACCAGTTGAGTTGGCTCCATGGGACATAGGAAGATTCCTGGCAACTATTCCTACATTGCAATGAACAATAATAAATTAATTACACACATAAACATATTCTATTAAACCCACATTTGATGTATTCTCAATTAAACTTCTCAAGAGTTCCCTAAAGTGCTCAAAGCTACTCCAATGGAATCCAACATAAAGGAAGTAAGGAAGAGTTGGGGTGAAAAGATACAGTAAATTTAAACAATGACAATTAA
Source organism: Lemur catta (assembly GCF_020740605.2). Classification (NCBI taxonomy): domain Eukaryota; kingdom Metazoa; phylum Chordata; class Mammalia; order Primates; family Lemuridae; genus Lemur; species Lemur catta. The sequence goes on along the minus strand of NC_059130.1, from coordinate 5,044,404 downwards.
AATTTTCCACTTTTGCAAATTTTCAGTGACTATATTGTTAGGTACATCCTCTCCCTCCAACCAAAGCCTGTAGAATTGTGTTAGTTAATTTTGTGGTAAATCAACCTCTGTCCACATGCCTCCACTGCAGTTGCAAGAGAAATCGAGGAAGTAAATTCTGGTTGCTACATGAATAGGTGGGTATAAGGTAAGAAATTCCCCCAAACATAGAGTGGATGTTTTAAGCTGCTATGTAGTCAGAAGGTAAGAGTTAGAAAATCCCCAAGACCTCCCTCATTTTTGACACCAATTGTAAGTTCCAAGGTCTCCAAAACCACCCTCAGATTCAGGAATTCGCTAGAAAATCTTACAGAACTTGCTGAAGGCTACTATACTCACAGCTATGGTGTATTACAGTGAAACGACATAGATTAAGATTAGCCAAGGAGAGATGTATGTGAGGCAGACTCCGCGGTAGTTCCAAACATGAAGCTTCCAGTTGTCGTCTCCCAGTGGAGATGTGGACAGCACTAACTTCTCCCAGCAATGATATCTGACAGTATATACAAGGAGTATTGTCAATCAGGGAAGCTCATACAAACCTTGGGGTCCAGAGTTTTTATTGGGCTTGATTGTGTAGGCATGGTTGACTGCCCATTTGGCTGACCTTAGTTTCCAGTCCCTCTGGAGGTCAAGCTAATGTATGTGGGCCAAAGTCCCCACCATAAGCCATATTGTTAGCATAGACTATCTGGCATGGACCAAGGGCCCCAAGCAGAACATTTCAAAGGCTTAAAGATTACCTTCCAGGGGCCGAGGGCAAAAGCCAGACCTCTGTTTGGGTAAGGTTACTCCTTTACTATACGCTAAACCACTATCATATTTGTATTAATATTATCACCCTCCAAAGATGGCATAGGATGGTAGGGAAACCATGAACTTGAAACTTGTAAATATATAATAGCTTCTTTACCCTCCGCCCCTGTTATCTACTTGTGTAATTTTAGTAATTTTATTCCCATAATGGTAAGTTCATCATATTAATTTAATAAAAATTTTCAGATACTTACTATGCACCACACACAGATCTAAAAACCACTAGAAAACAAAGACAAATAAGACACAGTTTCTTTCCTTAAAGATATTGCATTGGGTGGATGGAACGGGCACCTTGGAATTCTCTATATTTCTGTAATGATCATGGTTCACACATTTTCTGAGATAGTGCCTATAACAAATAATTATTTTTTAATGTATTCTTTTACTTTGTAAAATTCCAGCATATACAAAAGAATCATAAAATCAACCCCTGTGAATCCATCAACCAGTTTAAAAATTAACAACTCATGACCAATCCTTTTTGTCTACACTACCCATTTATCCACCTTCCTCCTTGTATTATTTTGAAGCATGTCCCAAGCATCATGACATTTCATCCTTCTAGTATGTATTAATATCTTCTTTTAATAACACATATTCTAGTATATATTAATATCTTCTTTTTAAAAATAACCATAACACCATTTTCATGCTTTAAAAAGTAACAATAACTCCTTTCTTTATAGAATCGGATATCAAGGCAGGGTCCAAATTTCCCTGATAATTTTTTTTGTAGTCAGTGTATTGAAATCAGGATCCAGACAAGGTGTACATTTTTAGCAAATAATTTAAACCACTGTCCCCTTAAGTACCTAAGTACTGTACTAGCAGGACCTGGAGTAGCAAGTGGCAGAAACTCAAACTTTTCTTTTAAAAAAAAAAAAATGGAGATGATGTTGTGTGAATGGGGAAAACTGTTTATAGATTTTGCATGTGGAAAATTTTGAAGTGGGACTTCTCTCAGAAATGTGTGGATAGAAAACCTTAAATGATATAATGATTCTGCCGTCCTCTCTCCTGTTACAGCACTGCTTTCTGACATGTCAGCCTCTTCTCCCCGTGAGGTGGCAAATATGACCACTGGCAGTTCTAGGCTTTGTTTATCCTTACAAATGATGATCCCAGATAAAAGAGCGCCTGAGATGCTTAGAAAACAGCCCAGCAATGATGCTGGCCTGGCCCCCTGTAGCAGATACACAGAGTATTGTGGTTGGCCAACCTGGGGCACAAGCCCACCCCAGGAATCTAGTGCTAAGATCAAAAACCAGGAGAACTCTAAGATGAAAAATAGAAGAGAAATAATTCCTCTAATTGATAACAGAAAAATAAAACTCTACCATAAATACACATGTAATATTGTACTAAATATCCTGAATTTTGTGATACTGCTTTGTGATTCTGCAAATAATTTCTGCTTTACCAGCTGACTTTCTGCTAGGCTCTGCCAGTAGACAGAGGCTTCGAGGCTGAAAAGAGAGAAAAGGACTCGCTCCTTCCTGCTTGCTTCATGTTTCCTGTTTTTCCTTCCAGTTCTTATGGAGCCTCTCTTTTCACCCAACAGCAGCAACGCACTCCAGTTACGGCAGCTGATCACAGTTGGCAGTTTTCTCAGCAGTTACACATCCAGCATCATATGCAGGCTCTGCTTAGAGGTCTGAGTTTCAGCCCCAGGGCATCCTTCTTCCAACCTTCTAAGTTTTCATAATTCTAACCTCTTCCTCTGCTCTCCCAGCTGTTACCTACAACTGCCATCTCTGCGGTTCTTTAGTTTTCTGTGTTTGACTCTTCGGTTCTGCAAAATCTAGTTAACTATTCCTTATACAAAATTCTCTCTTTTAAAACAGCCAATGTGGTCTTAGAGACAGTTATTTCCTGCACTGGCTACTACTGTACTGCTTTATCAAGACCTTTTTGGTCTTTTCAGTTTTTCAATATCTAGTTAACAATTTTTTATATTCAATTCTCTCTGTAAAAATATCTGGTATGGTTCCTATCAGAGTTTTCCCTGGACTCTGACTGATACATCGGTTTGCAACCCAAAGTTAAGTACACGAAATTAACCAAGGTACAAAATCATAATCCTTCCAACCAGTCCCTTAGTTTCCATGAGGCCTGTCTTTTGGACTTGGATTCAAATCGTGCTTGCTTCCTTATTCCTCCTCCTCACTCTATTCAGTTTTCAGACGCATCATTCATTCATTTATTTGACAAAAGTGTGCTGAGATGGAAGTGAGTATAGATGGGATCCTACAAAAAACATATATAAATATGACAAAATCTGCTCATCAGAATAGTGAGCAAAGTAGACATATAAACCAATAATGGCCAGCCAGAGTGATTATTGTGTGCAACTAATCCAGGAGACAGCACATAGCAAGTAAAGCTCGCATTCCTAACAAAGCCAGAGCAGAACTGGTTTCCTTTCTCTACATAACCAGGCTTGGAACACTAAAGTCAGTAACCAACTCTCACTTCACTCTTCTTATTTATGGTTTCAATTTATTCCTACTTGTCCTTGTGATAAGAAATACTGTTAATACATGTTGCTTGTTTGCCTTTTTCTAGGCTGTGTAGTACACTGTCTAAAATTGTGAGGTCTCAGTCTACACCTCTTGTGTCCACCCTGGCCCTATCGCATCAGCAAGCTATCTAAGCTCTCTGTTAAAATTATCAGTATGGTTTCTGTAGTTGCTGTTTCCGGCACTTGCTACTTCCATAATGCCTTGGAGTCATTGTGAAGAAAATGATTTAAAACACACTAAGCATTTAGAACAATATCTGGCACAAAGTCAGGGCTCAATGTCAGCTATTTTTATTGTTATATTTTTTCTTTGAAATATTTTTCTGTTTTCTTAATTTCATAATGGCTTAAATATATGACTGTGTGTGACCCCCTGCGTTAGCTGACCGCAGAGAGTCTATATATCTAGTTTAACATATGCTGTTTTCTTATTGAACAATAATATTTTTTCATTGTGCAGGTTGATATTACTCTGTCTGCAGGGTAGAGAACCTAGAACACCAGGAAGTCATTGTGTTTCCAATGTACTTGTTGCTTACACTTAGAGTCAGAGTACACAACACAATTCTTCTAGAATTCATTGGTAATTGTCTTTGTTTTTTACTAAAATAGATAGTCCTCTCCTAGAGATTCACTAGAGATGTCATAAAGCATAGTGCCTTTGGAAAACACTAGAGTTCGAATCCTGGTCCTGCCACTTGCTGGCCATTGATCATTTAGCAAATTTCTTACACCTGTTCAACCTTATAAGGATTGAATTTACTTATATGTAAAATATTGACAAAGAGCTACTCAATAAATACTAACGCTTGACACTATTAGTAATAGTATTACCAACATCAACACAAAATCATTTTTGGTAGTTATTACTCATAGAGTTATAGTGAATGTCCTTTAAAGAAAATGAAAAATAATCTAGTAAAGGGAAAGTGAAACTAACAGTTTGAGAGTATTACATCGAATGGCTTTAGATCACAAACAAAGGTATCTTAGTCCACAACAGTAATTGATGATCTTTATTCACAAAGGGAGAAAACAACATATTTCACTCACACCTCACTAGGTCTGAATTATAAGGCATTCATTATTTTAAGAGCACCTCCCACCCTTCACTACCATCCATAAACTGCTTTTTCACCTTGCACCCTTGACAATGTGAAAAGTGCAAATACAGCTTCTAAATCCTTCACAGCAATTAGGGTAATGATCTTTCCATGTGCAAGACATTGGACTGCTCCCCACACCACACCATTCAGCAGGCTGGAAAGGTTTGCGGTAGGGTACTCTTTTAAGGGCTCTTTCCTGTGAAAGCTATGGAAAGAAACTGTCTGTTGAAAAATATCACTAAAAATTGAGCTTGCATCTGTTTTACCAAAAATGCTAATTTCTCTCAGGAGTTTTTTGAATTCTATTCCAAAGTAATATTAAACCATTTAAGACAACACTGCATAATTCAAAAGAAAAGAACGGATGTGCTGCAGCAAGGGAAATTGTATAAAACTGTGGTTTAATGTAATGGAATTCAGCATTATTTGGATCTTACTAATCATAATTTAAGCCGTTAAAGCACCAGGGACCGCATCAGTACAGATACTATATTCTCATTCAATTATATTGTGCATTAAAAGTACCGGTTTACAGCATCTATTCAAGTTGTCATTACCCTTGTGCCACACTTGAGGGTGGGGCAAACCTCCTCTCCTGAGGGAGAAGAAAGCTAAAAAGCAAATTCAGTATAATGTATAATAGGCGCTCCTTGGGAAAGTGCTTTAGGTTTCAGTTCATTTCGTCTTAAGATGAACATTCCCACCAAAAGCATCAGAGTAAACATCATGCCTCATTACTCCTTTCCATTGTTCAAACAACATGCATCTAGGTATAATGCTGATTAATGGAAAGAAATTATAATTTTCAATTGCTTTGAATAAGCAATGGAGGAGGCAAACATTTGCTGGACCTGTGAATGAAAAAACTCTCAAATAAAGCATACATGAGAGGATAATGGCCCCAGCAGCTTGGGGAAGGACACAGAGTCCCCTTTTAAATGAATAGCTGGGCTTGGTATGTGGTGCTTAGAATTACTCACTTCCATACATCACTCCAAAATGACAAAGCAAATCAATGGTAATTGAAAAAATAAGCTCTTCAGATGTATGTCACATGGAGGGCATTTGATAATCTCAAAAAGCGTATATGGCAGTTGTATGTACAGGCTCTTATGGCCTATATCTTAAAAAAGAAAAATAACTTTGATCTTACCAATTATTTTCTTCTCAAAACCAGACTTATCATATTTTCTGACAGAATGACTCCCTAATATAATCAATCTTGGTTTTCCAACAAAGCTTTGTTGGAATAATAGTACTACTAATAATAGATTAAATAAATACAGTAGATCCTCACTTAATAACGTTAATAGGTTCTTGGAAACTGCGACTTCTAGCACAATGATATATAACAAAGCTAATTCTACCCTAAGCTGGTTGACATAAACAAGAGTTAAATTCCTATGGCATATTTTTGGTCACAAAAACATCACCAAATTTCTAAAGACCAAAACATTTCTCCTACTAAACATTGAAATACATGTGAGCTATACATACATTTAAGAAAGATTAATCAAAATAAGCAACATAATTATTTACCCCATTATTCCATTTCAGGGTTACAGGTAGCCAGGGTCTATGCCAGCAGGTCAGGGTACATACAAGGCAGGAAGGAACCCTGGCCGAGACACTATCCCTTTGCAGGGCGTACTCACACCCACACCCACACACACACTGGGACCATTTAGACACATCAGTTCACGTGATGTGCACAGCTTTGGGATATGGGAGGGAACCAGAGTACCTAAAGAAGACCCATGTAGACATGGGGACAGTGGCCCCAGCCAGGAATCAATTTTTTTTTCCTCATCAATGTTAGAATGAAACACATTGTTGATCCAAACGACATTATTCGAGACCTGCTGTAGTAAATGTTTCATGAGGATATGTTACCATAACCTGAATCTCAAAATAACAAAAAACAGAAAACCAACATTGGCTTTCATAGCTGCAAAAAAAAGTAAAACCTCCTGTTACATTTAATAGAACTGGAAATGTTAAAGGCAATTTGGATCCATGATTTCCAAACCAGACTGACCTTCTGAATTATTTATGAAGCTTTTGTCCTGCTCTATTTCCCCAGGCCCCCACCCCAGACACACTGTTACGGGCTGACTTGTGTTCCCCACCAGATTCATGTGTTGAAGTCCTGACTCTCAGTACTTCAGAACATGAATGTGTTGGAAGACGGGCCTTCAAAAAATAAAGGTAGAATGAAGTCATTCAGGTGAGCCCCAAGCCAATGTGACTGGTGTCCTTAGGAGAAGAGATTGGGACACAGACTCTCACATAGGAAAGACCACACAAAGACACAGGGAGAAGACGGCCATCTGCAAGCCAAGGAGGGAGGCCTCAGAAGAAATCAACCCTGCTGACACCTTGATCTTGAACTTTTAGCCTCTAGAATTGTGAGAAAATAGATTTCTGTTGTTTAAGCCACCCAGTCTCTGGTACTTTATTATGGCAGCCCTAGCAGACTAATAGACTCACTAAATCAGAATTTCTATCGCCAACTAATGTTTCCCTTTAGAAATGTCCCTAGGCAATTGTGATAATTGGTTAGATCTAGATCAACCCCACCATCCAGAAGTTATAGCCAGTTATTTTTATCTGCTCTTTTTGTTTCGTTTTGTTTTGATGTGCTTTTTGAGAATAGCATTACCGAGCATCTGCTCTGAGCTAGGAATGGTTCCAGACGCTGGGGATACAGATGAATGAGACACATTGCGCTCAAAAAGCTCGTCATTTAAAGTACACAGACGTAAGATGTGCAACTAACACAGAGCAGAGGGTCTCAAAGGCGTAGTGAGGAAGGCCACTTGACACAGTCTGCAGAGGTCAAGGGAAGCCTCTTGAAAGAGGTGATGTATGAGATGTATATTAAAATATGGTCAGTAGTAAAGCCAGTAAAGAGAACTGAAAGGAAAAAGCACTGTAAGTGCACAAAGGCAAGGAACAAGATAATCAGTGCAGAGAACCAGGAGCAGTTCACAGCTACATTCTACCAAGAGAGAATCCAGACTACACTTGAACATGTCCTAAAACTTATCCTAATCCAAAGCGTTAATTTCCCCATCCGTATTTTCCTGTTTACTCTAAAAACAAAAAGCAAAATATTCACAGGAAGAAACACAAATAGCTGAATTCATTTAGCTTTCTAGGATGTTTGCATTCCAAACAATAACCGACCTCTGATTTATAAATCCTATAAATAGAACTCACAAATATTTTCAGTGGAAGTGGATCACAGATTTTAAGAACAAGAATACAGCAGAATTCCCTGTATTAAGAGTCTTCTAGGTCAAGGCCTTAATTTTATTTGAACATTGTTTCTGCCAGAGTGCTTTTATTTAAAGTGAAGAAAAATCCACTTAAATGTTATCAGAACAGACTGTCTCTCTCTTATCCACCCTGATAGCTCTACCATTCTCTCTGTTGGTTTCATTCTCAGGAACATCTTCCCATGCAGTGGCAAAATGGCCCCCAGCAATTCCAGACTTGTAGTCTATCCATTTAGCATGCTCTAGGAATCTCTTCCAGACACTTTAAGTAAATTCCATTAGAAAGGCTTCCAATGGTCACAGGAATCAGATACCCATCATTGCACCAATCACTGTGACCAAGGGGACACAATGCTATAACAGGCCAGGTTTGGGGCAATGCATCTTCACCTAGAACCAAGGGAAGAAGTCATAGTCATCTAAAACACATAGACTAAGAATAAAAAGAAGAAGTTAGTTCCCAAAAAAGAAATAAAACTGCGGCTGTGAGAAACAAGAATGCTTTGAAGGTAAAAAATATTAGATATTCATTACAAACACAGAAATCAATTAATCTGGGGAGGAATTAGGGATATGGAAAACCCCTTCCTCTCCTCAAAAAAATTCCCTTGGGAATTGTTTCTAAATATAAACTTTGAAAAATGTTCAAATTAAGGAAATAAATTCTTATGCTGCAAGTTTTCGTCTCCTCACACTCTTATCATCACCCTTACTAACGTCATTATGTGTAGGGGCCAGAGGCCATAATGCAGAGTATTGTCCTGAATATAAAATGGGAATATTGGCCAAGCTATGCTAATGAACAGAACAGGAAACCACGCAGAAGTACAGAAGTATCAGTTTCCCCACTTACAACTTTGAAAGAATAGAACCAAAATATTCTTATTCATGACTCCATAGGCTGTCAAGACCATGGTCAAGTCTCCTGTGAGAAACAAAGGCAAGGACACACTGTTAGTTTATACCTAAGAGAAAGGACAAAATCCAGTGAGTGGTAAATCTTCGTATTATGCTTTCTTATTTTAGGATGGAGGAAGAGCTCAGGCGAACCATCTCAGACAAAGTATGGCGTCCTTTTTTTATACCTAATCAAATAAGGAAGGACTTATTATCTAGAGCAATTTTGTTTTTTCTTGGTTAAGACATTTTTCTAAAGACATTTTACTAAAATTCTGTTGTTGTTTTTTTTTTTTTTTTTTTTTTTCACAAAAAAGGCAACATTGTCAGTTACTGATAACAAATATATTTTATAGCTGATTCATAACAAATTCTAAAGCAAGTCTCCTATAGAAATTATTCAGTATTGTCAAAAATCTGTCAGAACTTCATCAAAATTTAAAGCCCCTGCTTCAAAATACACTAAAAAAATAATAAAAGGATAAGCCACAGACTATAAGAAAATATTTTCAGAACATATATATGATAAAAGACTTGAATCTATAATAGAATATATATATTAATATATATAACTTTTAAAATTCAACAATAAGAAAAAAAGTAGAAAAATGGGCAAAAAAAATTGAACAAGCACTTCATCAAAGGTAATATATGGATGGTGTTATAGACTGGATGTTTGTGTTTCCCCAAAATTTATATGTTGAAGTCCTAATCCCCAATAGGATGGTATTAGGAGATGGAGCCTTTGGGAGAAAATTAGATCATGAGGGTGGGGCCTTCATGAATGGGATTAGGGCCCTTATAAAAGAGACCCAGGGAGCTCTCATGCTGCTTTTTCTGCCTTGTAAGGACACAATAAGAAGATGGCTATCTGTAAACCAGGAAGAGGACCCTCACCAAGAACCCAACCATGCTGGCACCCTAATCTTGGACTTTTAGCATACAGAAGTATGAGAAATAAATTTCTGTTGTTCATAAGCCACCCAGTCTACGTTACTTTCTTATATCAGCCTGAGATGACTCAGAGAGATAGCACATAAACACATAAAAAGATACTCAACATCATTAGTCATCAGGGAAATACAAGTTGAAACCATAGTAATATACCATTATACCCACTATAGACATATGAGAATGGTTACGATTAAAAAGACTGATCATACCCAGTGTTGGTAAGTATATGAAGGAACTGAAACTCTCATACACTACTGGTGGCAATATAAATGGTGCAACCATTTTGGAAAAGTTTGGCAGTTTTTTAAAAAGTTCAATGTACATTTAACATTTGATCTAGCCATTTTGCTTTCATTTTCATTTTATTTTCACTTTCTCATCCAAGAGAAATTAAAGTGTATGACCATGCAAAGACTTGCACAACTGTATTTATAATGTCTAAAAACCACCCAAATGTCCATCAACAAATGAATGAATAAACAAACTGGAATATCCATGCAACATAATACTATACAGCAAAACAAAGGTATAAGCTACTGATGTACAGTACAACATGGGTGAATCTCAGAATTTTGGGAAAAGAAGCCAGACAAAAGAGTACATTCTATATTGTTCCAATGATATAAAATTGATATAAACTTTTAATAAATGCAAGCTAATCTGTATGGACAGAAGGCAGATCACTGTCATCTGGAGACCTAGGGAAGGGACAGAGATAAGTCAGGGGGAGGAATTTACAAACAGTAGGAGAATACTTTTTGAAGTGATAAATTTGTTCATTATTTTGATTGTGGTGATGTTTTCATGTATGCATATTTCAAATTTTATTACATTATGTGCTTTAAATGTGTGCATTTTATTGTATAGCATTCATATCTCAATAAAGCTGCTTTTTTTAAAATTGAGCAGTTTGAAAAGTTTCCAGGTAAAAATACATGGCTAAAAATCATAAAGACATAACTAATTGAAAAATAAAACTATCAAAGACATGAAATCTAAGTATCTCATATAGCAAATTAATATGTATACTATACAGATTAAGAAATGCATGTATAAATACATTAAGAAATGGTGAACCCTACATTTTTTTATGTTTGGGGTAGCTAAAGATGCTTTGAAACTGCCCCAGGCCAGCATCAAAGGAACCAAACTAAATCTGGAGAGCTGGTCTATATATGAGCTTCCGTGGTAGCACTCGACAGGAAGGGGACCTGAGGACAAATCAAAGTGATCATTCAGGGCTAGCAGCCTTGTGACTCCTCCCAGGGCTTACAGGGAAGACACAAACCATAATTAAGCTACTAAATCAGGATGGTAAAATTTGAGCACCATAATGGGTGTGTGGTGGTTCATTCCATTATTCTCGCTACTTTGAAATTTTCCATAATAAGAAGTATTTAAAGATAAAAATAATTTGGTTCAGCCACACAGTAGATTATTATGTAGCCTCTAAAATTTCTCTTTTCAACGAGTATTTACTTACCTGGAGAACAGCTTAACAACTGGTAAGGGCAAAAGGCAGGATAAAAATTAAGTAGATAATATGATCCCAATTATTTATGTATGTGTTTATACACAAGGAGATAATCGGAATGTCTGCAGTGGTGACCTCCTTTTGAAGGGATTATGAGTGATAATTGTTTTCTTTTTACCTCTATTCTTAAGATTATCTTCAGTAAGCAGGAAATCTTAAATATATATGACAGTTAAAGAGAGTGTGTGTGTGTGTGTGTGTGTGTGTGTGTGTGTGTGTGTGTGTGTGTTTAAAAGGGTTTATTATTAATTGGCAGAGCTGCTTTAGGTGTTTATGCCCCAAAAAGGTAAAATAAAATAGTAAAAATAGTAAATAAAACTAATAAAAAGTAAAAGTAGAGAATAAGAGACTTTTAGGGCTCTCTCTAGGCCTATAATATTCTAGCATGTCTCAAATCTGGCTGCACATTAGAATGATCCAGGTTGTTTTTAAAAAATGGTAATACTAATGACTGGGCCCCTCTAAAGAGCTTGATTTTATTGCTCTTGAGTAGAGTCCGGGTGTGAGTTTTGTTTTTGTTGTGGGATTTTTGTTTGGTTTTTTTTTTCTTTATCTCTCTTCAGAGGGTTGAAAACCAATGTTCTATATGTATGAATCACCCACTGTTTTTCTTGTTACATAAGGAAGAGCTTTCTAACATTTGGTGCTATCAGCAAAAGATATGGGCTGATTCTTGAGATCCTGAATTCCCCCATAACTGGAGTTATTCCAGCACAGACACCAACTTGCTATTTGGGGGAATGTTATAGAGTAGAAAGTCAAATGAAAATCCCTCTAACTCTAGAACCGTATGGATCTATTAGTTCCTATGTCATTGTTAATGAAGCCCTATGAATATTTCCTTGTGGATTTGAAGCCAAGGTTAAAGACCAATGTTCTATATGTATAAATCACCTATTATTAATGTTAATATTTACCAAGCACTATGACTTACTAGAGTGAAGTGTACATAAAAATTCACTGACTTAAGGAAAGAAGCGTGATGGAGAACACGAGAAGATGTGCATACAAAACCAAAGAACATCATTATAAACCTCCCAGCCAGAAGCAGAGGAAATCAGAACACAATTAGCAGAGATTCCATACATATGAATGTGATCAGGTGGTATTAAGTGATCTGAATTAACTCTTAGTTACCTGCTAGAAATTTATTCAGGTGAATTCAGAAAACGTAGCAAATATTTCATTCTTCTTACTGAAAACTTCAGTTATCCAGGTACAGGGCATGTATTGGTTCTACTGATCTCTATATTGAGACTGCAATTTGGCCAATCTTCCCTCCTCATGTCCTTGGACCAATAGGCTGGAAGTTACTATATTGGCTTAGATAATTGATGCTAATTATCAAGAGGAAATAAGGACGCTACTGAGCAATGGGGGCAGGGAGGAGTCAGTGCAGAACTAATGGACTCCTCTACAGTGTTTTCCTCATCCCACTTTATCCAGTGACCAAAATTACAGCAACCCAACATAGACACTTTCAGCCCCAGAAGGGCTGGCCAAGGGCAAAGAAATTAAATAGTGGACAAAGCAAGGAAAGGGAAGGAACTCCACCTCCCATGTCCATTAACTTATTTTTCTTCCCCTTCTCCCCTTCTTTCCATTTCCTCTACTATTTTAAATAGGATGAGATGATGATTGTAAATTTTATAAATTTAGCATAAAGTACATTAATACAGAATAGTGACTGAACAGGATGAGTTTTGAATATTACCCAACAGAAATGGATGCAATGATTGATGAGATTTTGAAACTCCTCTCTTGGGAGAAGTTCAGCCTGTCTTCAATTCTGAAAAGAGTAGTTTCTTTCTATAGAGAGCATACTGTTGGCTCCCATTGTTGTGAGGAAGTTTAAGTCTGGGAAGAAGAGTACCTATGCACATTAGGTGGCTCAAGGATAACTGCAACAGACATTTCAGATTGATTAACTCAGCACCATTCCAGCAGCCTTACAATATGTCTACCTCCCTGATCATTAGAGGTTGAAAAATGAAGTCTCTATTTCCCAGGTTCCCTGCAGCAAAGTTATACATTTGACCACATTCCACCAGAAGACTCACCTCATGAGACTTTGCTGGTGGAAACAATATTGTGCAGCAAGGGCTACTCAGATCTGACAAACAAGGTCAGGGAGGCCTTAGGTTTCTCAGAAGCGGCTGTGGAGGTTGTCTGGTGAACAGGTGTGTAACAACCATAGGCAGCACAAGATGTTTTCATTCCTTTGGGTACAGTGTCATGACGTGTTTGGACATTTCTTGTACTTGTGTCACTTCTCTCTGTGTGACATAATTTTGTTTCAATGCACATCTAAAAATTCTATAAGCCAACTAATACTCTGTAGTAAATCCCTTTCCATTGAAACTAACTGGAGTGAATTTCACTGTAACTAAGAACACTGACTAGTACAGGGAGAAACTGTTGTAAATATAGCTGAGATCCTCCTGCAATAAAACTGTGTTTATATAACATTTATATTAACCTGATAGAACAGAACCACATTTATACATTATTTGTATAAAACATAATTCTAATGAATAAATTAAGTTTATGTTAAATTTATATTAAGCAAGTCAAAATGTTCTCTTTGCTTAGAAATGTTATGGGCAAGGCATTACAGACTTGAAATTTTTTTGAAAAATAAGACTTTGCTCTTGACTGAGGGCTCACATTAAAGATGAAATGAAGAAAGCAACCACTAGACAGAAGCTGGGCATATAATAGGTCGTAGTTTTTAACATATCAAAATTACAGATTCTCTTTAATGCAAGAACATAATAATCTAAGACATATTTCAAGAATTGCCTTAAGGACAGATGAGGAGAAAGGCTCTCATGACACAGGTAGGAGAGAAAAGAACTCCATGGCACTCAGGTAGGGAAGATAGGAGCTCTTGTTACTCAAAGGAGAAAAGAAAATAAACCTTAATTTCTAAGTTATCTAAAGTCAAAAACCTATTTAAAAAGAATAATAGTAACACAAATTTGAAAGGGGTCACAGTATTTGTAAAATATTGAATTTCCTTATATAAGTTACAATGTTTTCCTTTTTGAATAAAACATTGAATGTCTTTGTTAGTTGAAATTTAAAATGTTAAAATATGTGACATGAAGTTCTTTTAATTATGGAGGCTTCTTTCTTTTTTAGAATCTCTGGATGAATAAGTGAGACATGAGGGCTAGCTGTCATACAGTTACATGGATGTGTGCTCAGAGGATGGCATACCACAATGTTTTTTCATCTGCCTTGTTCTTTTCAGCATTTTACACACTGACAAGAAAGTAGAGACAGCTTTCAACTATCTTGTATCTTAACAAGACATAAATCAACATCTAAAGCAAATTTAAGAAACAATAAAGATGAACCATGTGTTTATAATAAAATTTAGTTTTAAAAAAATTCTACAGCTATAGGATAAGGGAGATAAAAATGAGAACTTTTCTATCAAAAAATGAGGTGTTTAATTAAACCCAAGTTGAATTTGAATCAGTGGTGTGATAAGGAATTCAAAAAATAATTGATTCCCTTTCAGTTAAGCACAGGTAGAATCATGGGGCTCAGAAAAAGGGAGGTTACATGCCTTCATTTCTCATTGATTAAATCAATCTTGGAACACTAAGCTCTACTCCAGGTACAGCATTTTAAGAGAGATATTGAGAAACTGATGCATGTCCAGAGGACCAGAACCAAGATGATGAGAGAGAATCCATAACAGATTCAAGGTATTTGAGAAATACTTGAAAAAGCTGTTTCTGTCTGACTTGGGAAAGGCAGTGCTGCTTTTAAATGTTTAAAGAATGTCCTTGTGGACATAGGATTAAACTTATTCTGGGACATTTCCCCAAATTAAAAACAATTAGTGCCTTACAGTGATAGACCACTTAACCCAAATGTCCCCACGTCCCCGAGCTCTCTCTGAACATCTTTTCCATTACTATCCAAATGCAGTAACATTCCTCCTTTCCCCATATCTCCACGATTTCCTAGAGGGAGGAGGAAGTTGCTTATATTCTATATCCATTTTCTCTGCTCTTACCTGTTGCCTCTGCTCCTGGCTTTTTGTCATATAGTTTCAGTATTTCTGGTTGCCTCATCCTCTTCCTATAACTGTCCTAGATTTTTTCACCCCAAGTCACCTCTTTTTCATTTAACAAAGCAACATTCCACAGTGCTATTATGTCATAGGCTTTAGCTAAAAGCTTTGGTTTATAGAGCAGCCTTACAGCACAAAACCAAAAGATATAATCAAACATTAAAAAGAAATGTTTTTGGAGGTGATCTGCCCATCATCATGTTTTTGAACACCATTTGTTTTCTTGTTTATTTCCTGAGTTCCACAACCTCAATCTTTAGCTTTTAGATTACCACCAAATCAAAGCCAAAACCCTATTTCTTTACTAAACTTTATCTCTTTTAATCATTTCCTCCCCATTCCATACAATGTCCTGAGTCTTGCTTATGAAAATTTTTCGAAATTTGTTTTCTTGAAGAAAGAACCTTCTTTCCAGAGTTCCATCTTTAACTATTCAAAGAACTATCTAAAGACTTAAATTTTGAGTTTTTATGTAGGACTTCACAAGTCCCCAATCAAATTCTTAGATGGGGCTTACTAGAGTTTGAATACGGTTTGTTCTTACCAAAACTCACGTTGAAATTTGTTTGCAAGTGTGGTGGTGGAAGGTAGGGCCTAGTGGGAGGGGTCTGGGTCTTGGGGGAAGATCCCTCATGAGTGGCTAGGTGCTGTTCTCCAGGTAGCGAGCTCTCACTCTGGTGAGACTGGATTAGTTCTCACAAGAATGCATTCATTCCTGTGAGAGTAAGTTGTTGTAAAGCCGGGATGTAACCTCAGGTTTTGCCTCTTCACATGTGTCTGCTTCCCCTTTGACCTTCTCTGCCAGATTATGATGCAGCACAAAAGCCCTTAGCAGAAACCAGAGCAATGTCCTTGAACTTCCCAGGTTGTAGAGCCATGTGCTAAATAAACATATTTTCTTTATAAATTACCCAGTCTCACATATTCTGTTTTAGCAACACAAAATGGACTAAAACAGAGCTCAAGATCAAGGTCACTGTGTTCCCTTCCAACACTACTGAAAGAAGAGTGGAGAGGTAACAGAAGATTAATCTTCCTCCTCATTAGAGAAAGCTCCATGTGGATGTAGCAATAATTTTTCTTGTTATATAAGGAAAAGCTTTCTAACATTTGGTGCTATCAGCAAAAGATAGGGCCTGATTCTTGAGATCCTGAATTCCCCCATAACTGGAGTTATTCCAGCACAGACACCAACTTACTATTTGAGGGAATGTTATAGGGTAGAAAGTCAAATGAAAATCCCTTCCAACTCTAGAAGCATATGGCTCTATTAGTCCCTATATCATTGTTAATGAAGCTCTAATCAACATTTCTTTGTTGAATGAAGAGTCCACATAATATAAAAGAGAAAAAGTAAGAAAAGCAAAACAAAGTCTATGTGGCATCCTCTGTTCAACTAATATTTTGTCAATGAGTAATACAAAAACAGTACATTTTGTTCATATTTATTCAGTCCAAAGAAACTGTATTTTAATGAGTACTGCCTCGTTTACTTCTTTATAATTGTCTGCTAATCCTCCAGTTTGGGTTAATGACATTTCTCACAAAGGACAATTTCAATTTTTGAGCCACATTTATCCAACTCAATTCAAATCTTTAAAACCTTTTCCTCTCAGCTGTTTCTGATTCTAAGTAATTTCTGTAATTCTCACATTAATCCTCATTAGTAGAAGACTCCT
Source organism: Lemur catta (assembly GCF_020740605.2). Classification (NCBI taxonomy): domain Eukaryota; kingdom Metazoa; phylum Chordata; class Mammalia; order Primates; family Lemuridae; genus Lemur; species Lemur catta. Next base: position 5,027,484 of record NC_059130.1, on the reverse strand, counting down.
CTTTGGGGACATCAAGGTCCCTTTCCTAATTATGATGGTCCATTTAAGCCAGGCTAGTTTTAATAGGGGATTTCATTAAAAGAATTTTATAGAAACTCAAACTCTAGTTTTTTATTATATATTGAGCTGAAATGATTTGCCTGTGATGTAGCTGTCACAGTCAAGGCTCCTATCTCAATAATCAATGCCTCTCTCTACATAACTAAATTAGCTACAGGAATTGCTGAAAATCCTAATAATGGTCCAAATTAGTCCAATCTGACATTGTATGTCAACACATGCTCTTACATTTCTTTTCTGAGGAATATAAAATGATGTGTCCAAACATGGCATATTGGTATTGAGAAATTCAAACCATTTGAGTCCTCATAAAACCCACTTCTCTATCAATTTTTAGATAATGTTAACCACAAAGATTTTCACCATAATCTCTTAAGTACAATTGGTTTGAAGTAAAGACCATATATACCGTTTTCTGATCTCCTAAATGTGGAGGCAGATTCTCTCTGAAGTCAAGGATTTACCATTGCCATACTTCATCCCTTCAATATCAGCCTGACACACGAAGATATATTCTTTTTCCCAGATACTTTCATTTAGGGTAATCCCAATAAATGCTTAAGATTTTCTAGTTCCAGGCACATGGTTTATAACAATTAGTCATTTCACTAGAAGATGAAGTTCAAGGCAGAACAAGGTAAGGCAGCCCAGGTATTCACATCTAGTCACTGCTTCCTCAGGCACTACCACTAGGAAAGTGAATGTGGTGGTCGATTTGGGGTACCAACTTTACTAGATTAAGGGATTCCCAGATAGCTGGTAAAGCATTAATTATTCTCAATGCTTCAGTGGGTAATAACCCCATGCCTTTTCTGCTAAAAGGGAAATCCAGGTAGTTTTGCATTTGATTAGAATGATTGGGCTGCCCCAAGTATGTGTGCGAAGGTGTTTCTGGAGACGACCAGCATTTGAGTAGGTGAACTGGGTGGAGAAGATTGGCTCTCAATGTGGGCAGGCACCATTCAGTAAGGTGGGGGCCTGGATGGACCAAAAAGGTGGAGGGAGGGTGAATGCTTGCTCCCTTTCCTGGAGCTCTTCTTCTCACTGTTCTTCTCCTGCTTCGGATGTCAGAATTCCAGGATCTCTGGCCTTTGATATCCAGGACTCACACAAGCGCCCCCTGGGCTCTTGAGCTTTTGGCCTCAGATGAACTGAGAGTTACATCACTGTTCTCCTTGGTTCTAAGACCTTCGGCCTTAGACTGAGCCACATTATTGCCTTCCCTGATTCTCTAGCTTGCAAACGGCCTATTATGGGACTTTTCTGCCTCCAGAGTCCCTTAAGCCAATTCCCCGCTCAAATAAATCCCTCCCAACTCTCTCTCTCTCCTATATGTGTGTGTATATCCACACACACACACACACACACACACACACACACACACACACACACACACATATATGTATGTAAATCCTATCAATTCTGTCTGTCTGGAAACCCTGACTATAACAGTGAATTATCCTGAGAGTTAATGAGAAAATGCTCTAGTGCCCACCAGAGCCCTAAAATCTTATCTCTTAGTCCACAACATCTTGCTGGTTCCCCCAAATTTCTGTTATTCTTCTACTTTCTGATGCTTCAGAATTTACAAACTCCCATCACTAAACCTCTATTTTGGCATCCAATCCACTGAGCATTTTCTTTTCTTTGGTAATTGTCATTATTATTAGGTGCATTTATACTATGTTGTTATTTACTTACATTACACCACTTATTTCTCATAACAATCCTACCATTTTGTGATTGTTAGTGCCTTTTGAAAATGAAGAAACTTAGAATGGTTAAGTACCTTGCCTAAGATGACAGAACGCATAAGTAACAGGGACAGGATAGTATTCTAGCCAGGTCTTTCATATCCTGAATCTTCTACTGTTCCTACTGTATCTCAAGTTCTCCTCTTTTCAAGCATTATTATCTGTAAGTGTATGTCTACCTGCATTGCAAAGGTTCAGAGACATATTCTTGGGGCCAGTTGCTACCTTTCCTGTGGCACCTGTCACCCCATTCCCACTTTTTAACGTACCTAGAATATATCTGGAGTACCAAAAACAAAAGCCCAAAAACATACCACCAATTAGCTGGAAATTCCAATCCTTCCACCCACGAATCAATTGTTCTGGGCCATTTGAGAAGCATGGCCTAGAACAAAAAAACTAGTTGCTGGATTTCTATCTCCATCACAGTTTCACGAAAAAATATGAGCATTTTTATAATCTTTAATCTGAGAAGTCATTTTTGCAATTGAGAGAGAGCACCAAATCCTAACCACTAGACCACCAGGGATATTTTTGCAATTGAAAGTAATCATATTCTTGCTATTTTTTAGCACTATTGAGCTTTGTAAATTGCATAATATATGTATGCTAGCAAAGGATAATTTTTAAAGAATATACTCAATTATGGCAAGTTTATTCTGAGTAAGGTATTCTCATGCACTCCAGGAAGCAGCATAGCCTTTCTTAAAAACAGTTTGGCTATACATATTTAGGACTTTTAAACCTCAATGTACTTATAGAATTTGATCCAATAATCCCATGTCTGGAAATTCCTCATATGGAAATAACCACAAATGCAAACAAAAAATATTGCTTCTGTGATAGTAACAAAAAAGGAAATGGAAATGGTTAAATTATAGTATTCACACAACTAAGTATTATATAACCATTAAAATTATCCTTATGACGAATTTTTAAAGATATTTTTAATTTTAAAAATAGAGGGTAAAATTGTAGAATGTAGCAGTTTGGTATTTTTTATGGGAAGAAATAGCACATTTTAAGTAGTAAGATGTAAAACTTAAAAAAAATAAATAAATATAAGAAATTTTGCCTTCTAAAAATTTCTAGAGAGGGCAAAAGATATGATCATATAATGCATAGAAATATGTTGAAAATTCCTTATACACAATTTATATACTGAGGAAGCCTTTGGATGGTGGAAGGCTTTTAAATCCCTGTTGACCTAACTTAGGACTCAGTGCAAGTGGGACATTATAAAATGTCATTTGTAGTTTTTTCCTGAGTCCACTAGGATTTATTATAATCAGATTTTACTGCATTCCATTAGCAAAAATATATGCCTATGAGTGTGTTCACTGGAAATTAATACTCTTTGTATTTGGTCTAATATTTCTTGCACCTGAAGCATGCACTAGTGGCCCTAAAACACATGCCCTATTGATCTTCACCATTAAGTTGGCAATTATAATTCTATCATTAGCCAAATTATAAGGCCTTTGGAATCTATCTGACAGATAGATAGTTCAAAGGCCTATTGAACTATCTGAATCCAAGAAAAAGAAAATGTCCCTGAAGCTATCAGTTTGGAATCCTCACTTCCCCCCAAAAAGAAGCAAATCTCGAATGATATTTGTATTGGTTACTCTTGTCACAATAATGCTGTTAATAAACTACCCTTCAAATCAATCTTATTTAGTCCACAAGTCTGTGCACGAGCAATTTAGACCAGGCAGGGTTCCGCTGGGCTCACTCACACTCCTGAGGTCGGCTGTGTCAGTGGGAAGACCCGGCTGTGCTCCACATGTCTCTCACGTCCCCCCAGCAGGCCAGCCCAGACATGTCTCCATGAGAAAGGCTTGTGGTTCAAGAGCAGAAGCAGCAGCGTACAAGCATGTTTTCAAGCCTCTGCAAACATCACCTCTGCAAATCACATGGACGAACTCAGAATATAAGGAGAAGGAAAGAGATTCTGTTTCTTAAATGAGAAGAACTGCAAAGTCACAAGGCAAAAGTCATGAATAAAAGAAGGAGTGAAGAATTGGGGCCATTAATACAATTAATCTACCACAAAAGTGCATCTAGCTTTCTGATCTCTTTTTCAGCAAGCTGCCTACATCAATGCCACAGTAGCTCACAATTGCCCCAGGGTCGATAGTGTCTTTCAAAAAACCAAAGGTAGAAACAAAATTGACCAAAAGATATTTTAAAAATAAAAACAAACAGATGGGAAGGGCTATTAAGGTCATTTTTGCAAAGAATCTATCACAAATGGTGATGATTATACCCATTCCACGGTGTTGGCATAAGGATCTGAGAAAATGTAATTAAAACATTTTGTTAACTGTGCACACTTAGAGTTTGAATTTGCAGATGGTCTAAGTATAAGCAGACTTATCATTAGTTCTGCACTGGCGGCCCTAAAACCCATGCCCTAATATCCTCATCATTCTTCCTGCCAAGAATTTCCTTCTAAGGTATGTGGGGTGGGTTTGTGGGTTAGCTTAAATATATTCAATTACATGTAGGTTTTTTCCATAATTTTGGTTTTGCCTTCATCTATAGATTTTTACCCAAAAGTAAGAAAAAAAACTTCTTTCTCTACATTATAGTCAGAAATTCAGAAGTATCTTTACTGAAATGAATGCTATAGCTATTTCAATTTGCTTCCAGTTTCTCTCCTCATTTCATCATTTACTTTTTTTAATGAGGTCAATATGACTTTTGTCTCCTTCGTTAAGCCTACAGAATATGAATGAGAATGAAAGTTCTCCTACAATGGGAGACCCATTTCACCACCATTGCTGTTGCTGCTGCTCTAACTCAGCTGTAGACCCAGCACAGAGCAGCCTTCAGGGCCCTGAGGAATCAGCCACCACTGCCTGTGGAGAAATCCCATACTTGCTTTATGTAGTGGCTTACACAGTGGCTCCCAAAAACATATGTCCAAGTTTTAACCCTGGAAACCCATACAGGTAACCTTATCTGGAAAAAGGGTATTTGCAGATATAGTGAAGTCAAAGATTTTGAGATGAGATTATTCTGAATTGAGGGTGAGCCCTAAATCGGATGACAGTTGTCCATATAAGAAAAGGAGATGATACAGAGAGACACAGGGGAGAAGGCAATGTGAATACAGAGGCAGAGATGAGGTTTATGCTGCCACAAACCAAGGAATACCCGAAGCCACCAAAAGCTGAAAGAGACAAGGAAGGATTCTCCCACACGGTCTTCAGAGGGAGCGTGCCCTGTGGATGCCTGGATTTAGGGCTTCTGGCTTCCAGAACTATAAGCCAGCGCACTTATGTTGTTTCAAGTCATTCAGTTTGTGGTACATTGATACAGTTTCCTTAGAAATAAATACACTTTACTTGAACATTGCCAAGATGTAAATAAGCAGAGACGAACAAAATAATCCCTGGATTTGAGCTCTCTATCCTTGATTGAGAAGATAACCTCTATACCCGATCGAATGCCCCAGTTGTATGACTCTGAGTTACTTAATGATTCATTCCATCCCTGAAGGCAGGAAATATACTGGCAGGGAGTCTAGTCCCCGGCACAAAAAAATCCTAACATTATAACATTCGTACTTCACAGCCCCCACTTTCTGAGCTGCTGACCCCCAAATGCTTGTAATGAAATTGATTCTTTATTCCGCCACTTATATCTTATCAGGAAGGGAAAGCTGAGAGTTCCAAAAGCTTAAAAATGTAAGCAGTTGAGGATTTTATTGTATCTTTATGAATGTATAAGTATGTGCATGCTTGTATAAAGCTGTGCACAACCAACGTAAAGTCCCTAAGAGCTTTTATACTGGTGATCTACTCCCGTGTAACCACTTGTTGCAAAACTCAGTGGCTTAAATCAACACTTATTATCTCACCTTATCTGTGGGTCAGGAATTCTGAAGCTGCTTGGCTGAGTGGGGTCTCAAGGTCTCTCATAAGGTTGCAGTAATTCAGATGTCAGCTAGAGTGATGATCGTCTGAGGCTTGACTAGGGCTGGAGGATTGGCTTCCTGGATGGCTCACTTGTGCAGCTGTTAGCAGAAGGCCTCAGTTCCTAACTGGCTAAAGGCCCGAGGCCTCAGTCCCTCTCCACACGGGCACTCCCCATAAGGCTGCCCCTGACTCGCACCAGGGTGCATTATCTGAGATAGAGAAAGAGAGGAGGAAAGGAGAGGCAGAATCAGTGACGTCTTTCCTAAGCTAGCCTGAGAAGTGACATACCATCACTTCTACAATGTTCTGTTGGTTGCACAGACCAACCCTAATACAATATAGAAGGGACTACACAAAGGCTTGAATACCAGAGGTGGGGATCACTGAGGTGCCATTTTAGAAGATGCTTGTCATTCTTTTCAAAAGTAGGTATTAACTCCCAGATCAGCTTTTTCCAGCCCATGCTTAATTTAATTATTCCCCTCATCCCCACCCTCAAAGGTTGGGTTATATTTTTCCAAATTCTTGAGGATTAAAAAACATAAAATTAGGCTGGGCATGGTGGTTCTGGAAAGCCAAGGCGGGAGGATTGCTTGAACTCAGGAGTTTGAGACCAGTCCGAACAAGAGTGAGACCCTGTCTCTACCAAAAATAGAAAAAATTAGCCGAGTGTGGTGGCACATGCCTGCAGTCGCAGCTGCTTGGGAGGCTGAGGCAGGAGCATCGCTTGAGCCCAGGAGTTTGAGGTTGCAGTAAGCTATGACACCATTGCACTCTACCTGGGCCAATGAAGCAAGACACTCTCTCTCAAAAAAAAAATTTAATTTAAAAAACTTAGAATTAAAGTCACCATTATTCTTTCTACCGTCTGACATTCTATGTGGAATAAGAATAGACAATAATTAAAGGAAAGAAGAAAATCTGAGTTACTTTCATGGTATAACATTTCATATCAATAGACTAAGTGATGGTATTCTTTATGAGCTAAGTAGGCTCACCCTACAGACATTTACTCATTATCAGAATAGATAGTAAAAAAATGCTATCATTAATTACATGAGATATGGCACCAAAGTGACATGCATTTAAAATCATTGCCAGACAGACTGACTTATAGGACTACACATAGACCTTGGTGCCTGGTTAGAGAAGGGACCGGATTAGACAAAATGAATACCAGATATCTCCAATGTTCAAAACAAATAACATACAATTGTTGAGAGGACTCTTAATAATGTCCTCTTAGAATGTTCTTTTCTTTGGGGAAAGTTTTGTGAGATCCCTCTGCTTTTCAAAGGCAAACCATGTCCCTCAAAACATACAATCATAAATCATAATTACCCAAGGTAATAAGGCAGTGTGTATCAACCCTTTCTCTAACACTAGCACAATAAAGATATTCTGCACAACAATTTCACACATGACATCATAATTTTACATCTGTTAGCAATCATTTTCTCACTAATGTAAATATAACAGAAAAAAATTCCACTTGGTATGCATATTCAACCCCCCATATTATTTTCCAAATACAGAACTACAAAATAATTGGTAACATCTGTTTTTATTGACTATTTTCATAATTTGTGTGGTACCTGGAAATTTATTATAACTACGAAAAGAGCACATTAACTTTATTTTTGTTCAAATAGTAATTCCAACAATGCAACAACAGCATCTGTGATTGTCACTAATCAGGAAGTTACTCAGTAGAAATATGATACAATTACATGTGGTTGATACAGAGAAAATTATAGTTAAACATAAAACACTAATTGTTTTCATTTTAAGTCTCCAGGCTATGGCCAACTGCATTGCTACCGAAACATTGGAAATCTCAGATGGTTCAAAGCAAAATAAAAAACAAAAACAAGAACTTGTCCTCACCTATCTAAATGGTCTGGAGTCAGGGCCTCCCTTTAACACTTTAACACCAGCAGACTCTGTGAAAACATGGCTTTCCACAGAAGACAACAAAGTAGCAACTACTGAACTATGATGTCTTATACCATTATGTGACATAAATCTTTTGTCTGTGTGAGTAGTGAGGAGATGGTATAGTTTTTAATGATAACAGAAAACTTGATTTCTGTTTTTAGGTTACTCATTCAAAATGTCAACTATAAGCATTACTAATAACAAAATAAGTGCTCTTTGCCATTTGTACTCTCAGGATAGTTGAGATAGTGATTTAAATCCACTAATGGTGAAGAATAAATCAGGTAAGTTAAATAAATTGGAAAGACTAACAAAAACTCTCCTGAAGTTGCCTTAGATTTCTTAGTAGCTTCAGTAACATGTATTTATCCTTATAGAATTTGTAAGGGAGGAAAACTATCTTTTCCTTTATCTATCTTATGTTTATTGGCTGGAGCCCCTGTATTAAAAGACAGATTAAAAAAAGAAAGGCATACAAATGTATTATATAAGTTTTATATGACATAGGAACCTTCATAAGGAAATGTAGACCCACAGTAATGGTTAAACCTATGTATCTTTATGTTATCTTTGATGAAGAGTTGATAATCATGGAGTAATAAGATAGAACAAAACATGTACAATCTAAGGATAATCAACTAGGAGAAACTTAGCAAGACCTGTTTGTTAATATTCTTCTCTGTGACTCTTTGTCTTCAGAGATCAGGATGTTTTTTTCCTCTGGCTTTAGGGAGATAATGGGTCACATAAGGGTCTTATAAACCACTTTAAGGGAGAAGGGTAGGGGAAGATCAGAAAAACCTTCCTACTTCTGTGGTTTTCTCACATTCCTTCACCTTAAAATAGTAAATATACAAAGGGGCCACAATTTGGGGGGGCATGTCCTATACCCCATCATGTTCAATATTTTTTTGTAGATAATATTATTAAGATCTCAGAGCTGTTCCCTGAACTTCACCTATTTTTTTCTCGTAAGCATATATGAAGTACCTTCTATGTGCCTCTCTTTAGGCTAGTACTCAAACTCCAACAGTAAACAAGACATTGTCACTAGCCTACAGAATATTAAAGTCTAGTGAAAGTAATGGATAAGGAAATAGGTATTTAAAATACAGTGTTATAAGCACTATAGGAAAACTATAATTTGTGGGAGCACAGAGGCACCTAACCCTGAGTTCCAAATCAGGAAAAGCTTTCCAGAGAAAATTCATCTCAGAAGTAGAGGCAGGACTATTCCAGGTTTAAGTAGAAAGATCTGAGGGCAAGAGACAACCTGGTGTGCTAGGGAAAAGTATTCTGTTCTGTATGAACTGGAGCAGACTGAAGATGAGTGTCAATAAAAGAATGGTGTCTGATGAGCGAGTTCATAAAGATATGATAAGAATAAAATGATAAGAAGGAATAATTCAATCAGATGATTAAAAGACTTGTTTAGTCTAACCCTGGAAAAAACAAATTGCAACCAGTTGAAGGAGTAATTCCGTCCATCAAAATTAGGGAATGAAAAGTAGAAAGGCAAAAAAAGCAAAGATATCTGTGATACACATATCTCACACACACACACACACACACACACACATACACAAACACAAACACAAAATATGGCTTGAAAAAAATCCTTAAAAGCAGGGCAGTGGGTGGGAAGTGTTGGCATATTTATCTGTGGCTTGGCAGAGTCATCCTAGGTGTCTATGCCAAGTCAAAGATGGGCAAGTGGGTTTACAACCTCAGGAATATTATGAATAATTTTTGAAAACATATGAATGTAATCTTTTTTTCCAAAAGTGATCTAGAAAAAAAGATTTTCCATGCTATAATTCAAAACTTCTTTCTGGGAATAAATCCACACTTTTTATAAAATGCACAAGCAATTTTCTGATTAACTTTACAGGGATTATGTCTTGTTCTCTTAGTTCACACTCACCATGTTGACTATCAATTGTCAGTCAAAAGGCTTTTAATCAAACATTCTTTTTAAAAATCTAATGTATTAAAGTATCATCTTACAAAAAGTTTGGAATATAACTCTCATAAAAAATGAATGTAAAGATTTTATTTAACTTATTAATTAATGGGAAAGCCAATAAAATGTTAAAGCTGGTTCAAAAGAAAATTTGAGGGAAACTGGTTACAAAGTAGCGGCACAGAAGCAAGCTGGCTTTACTCCTCCCCACACACACACTCATAGAAAACCAAAACAAATATACAGCTCTGAGATTGTCACCAGCAACATCACAGAACTCAAATGAGATAAGGAGGCAGTTTCTAGGGCCATAGTGAAGTGAAAAATCTTCAAGCAGAAGGTAAGAGAACCAGATTTCCATATTCACAGTGCCCCTCCTCCCAATCTACCCAGCATTAAATATTCAGAAAGTTTCCCCCTAACTCATGATTTCCACACTGGAAAAAGTGAGATCAAGGTGGACAACCAGCCCTCCAACCATCTTCAGCTTCCTGGCAGGACACCTCTCCCTGACTCAACCCAAAGGAATCATCAGGAGTGCCTGAAGGAACACATATTCCTGAGGATAGTCAGAGATAAAGTGGGGAGATGGGACTACTGTCTACAACCCTGGAAATTCTGCTGAACAACTTCAGCCAAAGGAGATGCCAAATCAGAGTTGCTGTTCAACATCACTACTGTATAGGAGATTTATCCCATGGGTCCTCTGGGCACAAACTCCTAGCCAACCTTCTCACACTACTGGGATATCTCCTTTGGGAACTCATCAATTTGAGATGGGTGGCATTCTGATTACTAGAACCCAGGAAAAGCTAGCCTTATGGCACCATCTAGTGCCAAAAAGGAGGCAGTGACCTAGCAGGGAAGTAAACAAAGAGAATCAACAGATAAATTACAAAGAATCTCTAAGAAAACATATCGAATAAAAAGCCAAACTAGCCAGACAGAAAAGACTGGAATGAATAACTAATCTTTTAATGCAAAGACCTATATGTACATCCATAAGAAAAAACAGCAAACAAGGAGACACGACCTCTTCATATGGACAAAGCAAAGATCCAGTGATTGATTGACCCTAACAAACCAGCAATATGTAAACTCTTTGATCAAGAATTCAAAATTATAAAGCGCTGATAAAAGAAGACACAAAAGATAGAAAGATTTTCCATGCTCATGGATCAGAATAATTAACATTGTTAAAATGGCAATTCTATTCAAAGCAATCTACAGATTCAATGCAATCCTTATCATACTAATGTCATTCTTCACAGAAATAGAAAAAACAATTCTAAAATTTATATGGAATCACAAAAGACCCCGAATAGCCAATGCAATCCTGAGCACAAAGAACAAAGCTGAAGACATCATACTATCTGACTTCAAATTATACCACAAACCTGTAGTAATCAAATCAGCATGGTACTGGCATAAAAACAGACACATAGACCAATGAAACAGAATAGAGAACCCAGATATAAATTGATGGGTATAAACCCAGATATTAATTCACTTTGACTAAGATGCCAAGGGTATCCAATAAGAAAGGCTCAGTTTCCTCAATAAATGGACTGGGAAAACTAGATAACCTTATGCAAAAAAAATGAAACCAGACCCCTTTCTCATATCATATAAAATAAAATCAAAACGGATTAAAAACTTCGGCCGGGCGCGGTGGCTCACGCCTGTAATCCTAGCTCTGGGAGGCAGAGGCGGGTGGATCGCTCGAGGTCAGGAGTTCGAGACCAGCCTGAGCAAGAGTGAGACCCCGTCTCTACCAAAAAAAAATAGAAAGAAATTATCTGGCCAACTAAAAATATACATACAAAAAAAAATTAGCCGGGCATGGTGGCTCATGCCTGTAGTCCCAGCTACTCGGGAGGCTGAGGCAGTAGGATCGCTTAAGCCCAGGAGTCTGAGGTTGCTGTGAGCTAGGCTGATGCCACGGCACTCACTCTAGCCCGGGCAACAAAGTGAGACTCTGTCTCAAAAAAAAAAAAAAAACTTAAATGTAAGATCTAAAACTATGAAACTACTAGAAAAAACATTGGGAAAGTACTCCAGGACATTGGTCTGGGCAAAGTTTTTTTTGTGTAAGACCTCAAAAGCATAAGCAACCAAAGCAAAAATGGATAAATGGGATTACTTCAAGCTAAAAATTTCTGCACAGCAAAGGAAACAATCAGTGAAGTGAAGAGACAATTCATAAAATGGGAGAAAATATTTGTAAACTATCCATCTGACAAGGGATTAATAAACAGAATACATAAGGAGCCCAAGTAACTCAATAGCAAAAAAAAAAAACCCAATTTAAAAATGGGCAAAAGATCTGAATAAACATTTCTCAAAAGGACAATGGCCAACAGCTATATGAAAAAGTGCTCAACATCAACTAATCATTAGAGAAATGCAAATCAAAACCACAATGAGATATCATCTCATCCCATTTAAAATGGCTTTTATCAAAGACAGGCAATAACAGATGCTGGCAAGGATGTGGTGAAAGGGAAACCCTTGTACACTGTTGGTGGGAATGTAGATTAGTACAGCCCCTGTGGAAAACCGTGTGGAGTTTCCTCAAAAAACTAAAAATAGAACCATTGTATGATCCAGCAATGCCACTACTCCAAAATAAAAAAATTAATATATCAAAGAGATTATCTGCACTCCCATGTTTATTGCAGCACTATTCACAATAGCCAAAATATGGAATCAACGTAAGTGCTCATCAAGAGATGACTAGATAAAGAAAATATGGTATATATACACAGTGGGATATTATTCAGCTATAAAAAAGAATAAATCCCTGTCACTTGAAGTAATATAAATGGAACCGGAGTGAAATAAGCCACACTCAGATGACAAATATCACAAGTTCTCATTCATATGTGGAAGCTAAAAAGTGGATCTCATGATGATGGCGAGTAGATGGGTGGTTACCAGAGCCTGGGAAGGGTAGTGAGGACGGGAGATGAGGAGACATTGATTAATGAGTAAAAGTATACAATTTGATAGAAAAAATAATACTTAATGTTTGATAGATCATTAGGGTGACTATATTTTAAAACAATCTATTGTATATTAACAGAAAAGTTAGTTTCTAGCATAAAGAAAAGACAAATATTTAAGGTGACAAATATCCCAATTATTCTGATTCGATCTTTACAAATTATATGAATGTATGAACTTCTCACATGTACCTCCAAAATACATGCATCTATTATACATTATATATCAATAAAAAATAAAATTATTTTTTAAAAAGGAGAATTTGAAGCTATACACACACACAATCAGGGCTGCTGTAATGAATTTGCTAAGAGATGAAAACTGGTTAATAATTTAAAATTGAATGTTTGAGATTATCTCTTCTACATGGTAGAAATGAATTGTATCTCTACAGGACACAATTCATTTGTATTGCCATGAATGAGAATCATTTGCATGCTATAATTTTCTATAACTTAATTTCTACTTCCAAAGAGTTATAAAATAGTCTAGTTATAGAAAGGCAAATGTATACACCCCTATAAAATCAGATAATCCCTGAAGGGAATCTCCTTCAAGCACTCCTTTAAAAGGACATTCATTTCTTTCACTCATTTCTAAATCTTTGAATTTTTTCTTCACACGTCTAACATTAATTATGCAATCATTCTTTTTCCTGTATAATGGACTTATAGAAAATGAATGTTTTAATTAGCCCACTAAGCTGTTTTCCTTTGCATCAAGATGGTAATAAAACTTTGGTGTATTCTCAAAACTAAATTGTCTAAAACATTTTCTGTTACAGAATTTTAAGGATTTCTGAATGTTTAAGAACATCTGACATAATAGCTTTGTAATTTTACATCAAAATATATAATTGATTTTTTTATTTTAATTTAAAAGATAAAATTAAATTAAGTTTATGAACAGAACATGAATTTTATGAAAAATATATTTATAACATTTATAAATCTGATTTTATCAGATTTATAAAATTTACTTAAGTCTATAAAAAGAATATTTTTTAAAGCTTTAGTTAAAAGCACTTTTGTATCACAATGTGAATGTACTTAATGAACTGTACACAAAAATGGTTAAAATGGTAAGCTTTCTGTAATGGATATTTTATGATAATAAGAAAAGCACATTTACTTGTTTTTTAAAGGCACATTTTAAACGTAGTTCAAAACATTTAAGGAAACTTAAAATAGCTGAATTTATAAATGAAGTAGCGTATTTGTACCTTAAAAAGATCACTCTGGAGGAGCGGCAAGATGGCGGAGTGGAGGTGACCTGGATTCGTGCTCCCGGAGAGGAAGGCGTGGATCTCGACCTCCCACAACGCTAGAGGATCGCTCCCCCACAGAAACGGTGGGGTGAACCCACAGAGAATCACTGTGGGACACAGGGAACAGGAAAAAACAGAGGCGAGTGGGAAATCAGACCGAGATAATTTGGAGAGTGCGGGAGGGAAAACAGACAGCGGAGTGCGGGACGGCCGTACCTGCCTCACCGACAGTGACGCGGGTTCGGCCCCACAGCAGAGCGGCTTGATCTCCCCACTGACCCCCACATCCACTCGGTCAGGGATCTGACTGAAATCGGTGCAGAATCACCGCGGGAGAAGCGGAGCTCCGAGGACAGGTGACATAGGCGGGAGGGAGCTTAGACTCGGGCGGGTCTCCTTGGTGACCTATCTCTTAAAGGGACAGACGCGGACCCGCACCGAGGCGAGGGGCCGCGAGCATGAAATACTAAGCGGGACTTTTTTGCTCTTTTCTCCCCCTACGGCGGCTCTCCGGCCGGGGAGCTGCTGTGGGCCCTGGCGCCTGCCGAGCTCTGAACAGTCTCACCCAGCGCCCGCGACCGGCGGACGCGCGGTCGCCATCTTGGTTCCCACAGCTCAGCCGCTGGGGATCCATAGGGGGCCACGCGGGTCCCCGCGCAGCTCCCCCTTTCATAGCCCGCGACACAACGCCAAGAGCCGTGGCTCTGTGTGAACTCTGTGGACCAGAGACATAAGCGGAAAGGAGCTTGGACTCTGGCGGGTCTCCGAGGTGCCCTATCTCTTAAAGGGACAGACGCGGACCTGCACCGAGGTGAGGGGCCTCGAGCGTGAAATATTAAAGCGGGACTTTTTTGCTCTTTTCTCCCCCTACGGCGGCTTTCTGGCCGGGGAGCCACTGTGGGCCCTGGCACCTGCCAAGCTCTGAACACTCTCCCCCAGTCCCCGCACAGCTCCCCCTTTAATAGCCCGTGACACAACGCCAAGAGCCGTGGCTCTGTGTGAACTCTGTGGACGGGAGACATCAGCGGGAAAGAGCTAAGACTCTTGATCGCGGAATAAAAGGGTTTTTTTTTTTATTTTATTTTAATTTTTTTTAATCTCTTTCTTTCTTTCTTTTTCTTTTCCTTTTCTTTCTTGTTCTCTCTTTTTCTTTTTCTTGTTATTGTTTTATTTTTTTATTTTTTTTATTTTTATTTATTTATTTTCTTTTTCTTTTTCTTTTTTTATTATTTTATTTTATTTTACTTTATTTTTTATCTCTTTCTTTCTTTCTCTTTTCTTTCTTGTTTTCTCTTTCTTTTTCTTGTTATTCATATTGTTTCTTTTTTTTTTATTTTTTTAGTATTATTATAGTGGTTTTTTGTTTGCTTGTTTGTTTGGTTGGTTTTTTTTTTTTTTTTTTCCTTTATTTTTCTTTTCTCCTTTTCGGTGGCCCTCCAGCCCAGAAGCTACTGTATACTCCTGAGTGCTCCAGACCCCCAGCTCTGATTCCTATCAGACCCTGAAAATTGCCCCCCAGTGCCAGTGATCTGCAGGTGGGCAGCAGCAATTGTGCGGGCCAAGGTCTAACTGCTGCAGAGCCATAGGGTGCCAGGCGGCTCCCCAGGAGGCTCCATCCCCTGATCCATAGACCCTCTCCAGGTCCCCTTCCCAGGTGTGAACACTGAGTGCTTCCCCAGACACAAGAGTGTGGAGCCTGGACCTTGGGAACACTGGGACAGTGTAGACCTTTGCCCGTGGTGGCTGCAGCAGCTGGGGCACTGAGTGAGTGAGGGCACCGCCTCCTCCGCGTAGCCAGTGTCTTTCCTGTGGAAAGAGACAGAAACCACACATCCAGAGGAAGAACCAAAAGACAGGGGGAAAAAAAAAAAGAAAAAGAGAGGGAGAAGACGCTTTCTGCTTGCAAATAGTGTGAATCCTGCCTACTAACTGAAAGTCCACAACACAGTGATTTAACTTGCCAAACTGGTCTTCGGTCAAGCCAACCTTCTGGGGGTGGACCCATCAGAAGCAGTCCCCCAACTGAGATAGAAAAAAACTCTAAAGAACATACAACAATCTCCCCCTCTAGACAAAGGAAGCAACATACCTAGACTGTTTCACAGCCTAAGAACAGAGTATAAGACATGCTGTTAACTAGACTAAAGCTGTGAGAAAAGATCTATTGATAGAGCCAGATGGGAAGGGCTCAGCAGAAAAATATGGGGAGCACAAAAAGCCAAATGGAAACCTCGCCCCCAAAAAGAAATACCAACTCTCCTCCAATTGGCACAAACCAGTTTCAGAATACCAACATGTTACCAGAAGAATTTCAGTCTTGGGTTATAAATAAGCTGAATGATATACAAGAAAAAATAGATAACCAACACAAGGAAACCACAAAAAAAAATCCAGGATTTGGAAGAAAAATTCACTAAAGAAATAGAAATATTGAAGAAAAACCAAACTGAACTCCTAGACATGAGGGATTTATTCAGGGAGCTACAAAACACAGTGGAAAGTCTCAAGAACAGGGTAGATCAAATAGAAGACAGAATCTCAGAGATTGAAGATAACTCTTTCCAATTAAATAAGACAGTCACAGAGATAGAGCAAAGAAATAAGAAAAAAGATCAGAGTCTTCAAGAAATGTGGGATTATGTGAAGAAACCTAACATGAGAGTTATAGGCATCCCTGAAGGTGAAGAAGATAATAAGCAAGGGCTGGATAAACTATTTGAAGACATAATAGAAGAAAATTTCCCAGGCCTTGCTAAAACTTTAGATATACAGGTTCAAGAAGCTCAAAGAACCCCTGATAGATTCATAGCAAATAGGAAAACACCACGCCACGTAGTCGTCAGACTGACCAAAATATCCACTAAAGAGACCCTTCTTTGAGCTGTAAGGAGAAAGAAACAAGTAACATACAAAGGGAGACCCATTAGAATTACGCCAGATTTCTCAACTGAAACTTTACAAGCAAGAAGAAGTTGGGGCCCCATTCTCACTCTTCTGAAACAGAATAATACCCAGCCTAGAATCTTGTACCCAGCTAAGCTAAGCTTTCTATATGAAGGAGAAATTAAGACATTCTCAGATAAACAAGGACTGAGAGAATTCACCAAGACAAGACCACCCCTCCAAGAAGTACTCAAAAGAGAGTTACACACGGATCATCACAACAAAGACCCACAAATGTAAAACCACCCAAGAGCTAAAGATCAAATTCTAGCCACCACAATGGCTCAAGAGAGAAAACATAGCAATGAAGTTCTACCCAATAAGATAAACAGAATCTGTCCCACTTATCAGTTCTCTCACTAAATGTCAATGGCCTGAATTCCCCACTCAAGAGACATAGACTGGGCCAATGGATAAAAAAACACAAACCAAGTATCTGCTGCCTTCAGGAAACTCACTTAACTGGCAAAGATGCATTTAGACTGAAAATAAAAGGATGGAAATTGATATTTCAAGCAAATGGTAGCCAAAAGAAAGCTGGTGTGGCAGTTTCAATTTCCAATAACTTAGTCTTTAAACCAACAAAAGTAATAAAAGACAAAGACGGTTACTACATACTGGTGAAAGGCACAATTCAACAAGAAGACATAACCATACTTAATATATATGCACCCAATCTAGACGCACCCAGATTCATAAAGCAAACCCTACTCGACCTAAACCAAATGATAGACAACAACACTTTAATAGTTGGAGACTTTAACACCCCACTGACAGCACAGGACAGATCCTCCAAGCAGAAAATAAGCAAAGACATAGTAGACTTAAACAGAATGCTAGAACAAATGGGCCTGACTGACATCTACAGGACATTCTACCCGAAATCCGCTGAATATACATTCTTCTCATCAGCTCACGGGACATTCTCTAAGATTGACCATATCCTAGGACATAAAGCAAGTCTTAAAAAATTTTAAAAAATAGAAATCATACCCTGCATCTTCTCAGATCACAATGGAATAAAAGTAATAATGAACCCTAACAGGAACTCTCATTCCTACTCAAAGTCATGGAAGCAAAACAACCTTCTCCTGAATAATAATTTTGTAAAGGAAGAAATTAAGTCAGAAATCAAAACATTCTTTGAATTAAATGACAAAGGTGACACAACTTATCAAAATCTATGGGATGCAGCTAAAGCAGTCCTGAGAGGAAAATTCATTTCCATACATGCCTATTTCAAAAAGACAGACAACTTACAAATAGACAACTTAATGAATAGACTCAAAGAGCTGGAGAAAGAAGAACAGACTGACCCCAAACCCAGCAGAAGGCAAGAAATTATTAAGATCAAATCAGAATTAAATGAAAAGGACAACAAAAATACTATAAGGGAAATTAATAAAACAAAAAGTTGGTTCTTTGAAAAGATAAATAAAATAGACACACCACTGGCTAGACTAACCAAGAGCAGAAAAGAAAAATCTTTAATAACTTCCATCAGGAACATGAAAGGAGAAATCACAACCGAAGCCACAGAGATACATGACATTATCTATGAATATTACAAAAATCTTTATGCACACAAATTGGAAAATGAGGAGGAAATGGACAAATTTTTAGAAACACACAGCCTTCCCAAGCTCAATCAGGAAGAAATAGAATTCCTGAATAGACCAATATCAAGAACTGAAATTGAAACAGCAATAAAAAACCTTCCCAAAAAGAAAAGCCCTGGTCCAGATGGGTTCACACCTGAATTTTACCATACATACAAAGATGAACTGGTGCCCATCCTACATAAACTATTCTCCAATATTGAGAAGGATGGAATTCTCCCCAACACATTCTACCAAGCCAATATAACATTGATACGAAAACCAGGAAAGGATGCAACAAAAAAAGAAAACTTCAGACCAATTTCTCTCATGAACGTAGATGCAAAAATTCTCAATAAAATCCTAGCAAATCGTATCCAAGTGCTTATCAAAAAAATAATTCATCACGACCAAGTGGGCTTCATCCCAGAGATGCAGGGGTGGTTCAACATACGAAAATCTGTAAATGTAATTAACCACATAAATAGAAGCAAAAATAAAGACCATATGATCCTCTCAATAGATGCAGGAAAAGCATTTGACAACATTCAACACCCTTTTATGATAAAATCACTTAACAACATAGGCATAAATGGGACCTACCTAAAAATGATACAAGCCATATATGACAAACCCACAGCCAACATCATACTGAACGGGGAAAAATTGAAAGCATTCCCACTCAGAACTGGAACCAGACAAGGCTGCCCACTGTCCCCATTACTTTTCAACATAGTATTGGAAGTCCTTGCGAGAGCTATCAGACAAGAGAGCAGAATCAAGGGTGTCCAAATGGGGACAGAAGAGATCAAACTCTCACTCTTCGCTGATGACATGATGTTGTATCTGGAAACCCCCAAGGACTCAACCAAGAGACTCCTGGAAATAATTAACGAATTCAGTAAAGTCTCAGGTTACAAAGTCAATACACACAAATCAGAGGCATTCATATATGCCAATACCATTCAATCGGAGAACCAAATTAATGACTCAATACCTTTCAAAATAGCAACAAAGAAAATAAAATATCTAGGAATATATTTAACTAAAGAGGTAAAGGACCTCTATAAAGAGAACTATGAAACGCTAAGGAAGGAAATTGCAGAACACGTAAATAAGTGGAAATCCATACCATGCTCATGGATTGGAAGAATTAACATTGTTAAAATGTCTATACTACCCAAAGTAATCTATAGATTCAATGCAATTCCTATTAAATTACCAACATCATTTTTCACAGATTTAGAAAAAATAATTATACACTTTGTATGGAGTCAGAGAAGACCCCGTATAGCAAAAGCAATCTTAAGCAATAAAAACAAAATGGGAGGTATTGATTTGCCAGACTTCAAACTATACTACAAAGCTGTGGTTCTTAAAACTGCTTGGTATTGGCACAAGGGCAGGGACACAGACCAGTGGAACAGAACAGAAAACCCAAATATAAAACCATCCTCATATAACCATCTAATCTTTGACAAAATAGACAAAAACATACTCTGGGGACAAGAGTCCCTATTCAATAAATGGTGCTGGGAAAACTGGATAGCCACATGTAGAAGACTGAAACAGGACCCACAGATTTCACCTCTCACAAAAATCAAATCACGGTGGATAACAGATTTAAACCTTAAATGGGAAACGATTAGAATTCTAGAAGAAAATGTAGGAAAGACTCTTACAGACATTGGTCTAGGCAAAGAATTTATGAAGAAAACCCCTAAGGCAATCGCAGTAACAACAAAAATAAATGAATGGGACCTGATTAAATTAAAAAGCTTCTGCACAGCCAAAGAAACAGTCACGAAAATAAACAGACAGCCTACAGAATGGGAAAAAATTTTCACATACTACACATCAGATAAAAGACTGATAACAAGAATCTATTTAGAACTCAGGAAAATCAGCAAGAAAAAATCAAACAATCCTATCAAAAAATGGGCAAATGACATGAATAGAAATTTTTCAAAAGAAGACATAAGAATGGCTAAAAAGCGTATGAAAAAATGCTCAACATCCCTAATCATCAGGGAAATGCAAATCAAAACCACAATGAGATACCACTTAACTCCAGTGAGAATGGCCTTTATCAAAAAATCCCAAAACAACACATGTTGGCGTGGATGCAGAGAGACAGGAACACTCATACACTGCTGGTGGGAATGCAAACTAGTGCAACCCCTATGGAAAGCAATATGGAGATACCTTAAACAGATTCAAGTAGACCTACCATTTGATCCAGCAATCCCATTATTGGGCATCTACCCAGAAGAACAAAAGTCATTCTTTAACAAAGACACCTGTACCCGAATGTTTATAGCAGCACAATTCACAATCGCAAAGATGTGGAAACAACCCAAGTGCCCATCAATCCACGAATGGATTAGTAAACTGTGGTATATGTATACCATGGAGTACTACTCAGCTATAAGAAATAACGATGATACGACATCTCTTTGGTTCTCCTGGAGAGAGCTGGAACCCATTATATTAAGTGAAGTACCCAAAGAATGGAAAACCAAGCATCACATGTACTCACCAGAAAACTGGTTTCCCTGATCATCACCTAAATGTACATTGGGGAAGGATACCAATTGGATATCAGACTGGGATGGGGGGTGGGGGGAGGGGATGGGTGTATGCCTACATGATGAGTGCGTTGCACACCGTCTGGGAAATGGTCATGCTTGAAGATGCTGACTCGGGGAGATGGGGGGTGGGGGGAGGGGATGGAGGTATGACTACATGATGAGTGCCAGGCCCACTGTCTGGAGAATGAGAATGGACGTGCTTGGGACTCTGACTCGGGGGGATGGGCGGGACATGGACAATGTATATGACCTGAACTTATGTACCCCTATGATGAGCTGAAATAAAAAAATAAATAAATAAATAAATAAAATAAAATAAAAAAAGATCACTCTGGTTTGTTCCGTGAAGAAAAGACTGGAGGGAGACTAGATTGATGGCAGAAAAGTTAGTTAATAGGTTACCCTGTTATTCAGGTAAAATATAATGATCAGGACTGAAGCAATGAAATAGTAATTATAATCAATTTATATAACCATCTTTTATGTATCAGAAATTCTTATAAGCACTTTATACTACCTCATTCTTATCCTTGTATCAGTGTACTATTATTACTTTACACAACAACAAGAAACAATTTTCTACTCAGTATCATAGTTCAAAGCCATAGGGAAATTCTAAGAATACATGATTTAACAAATGCTTTATCAACCTGATTGGGAAGTGGGAGATGGGAAATTAATCGATACTAAAATACAAACAAAAGAATAATCCACTATTTACTGCTTGGGGTTATAGCTTCAAAAGAGATTTGATCAAATATGGGAAAGATTTTATCCAAATAGCTGTTAGTACTAATGTGAACAACGAATTGTTAACCTGTAAAGAACTTAAGTTGCAAAAATACAAATATTGATTTTGAAAGAAACAAATGCATTTTTCATGATAAGGTATTTGAGGGAAGAATTGCTGATATACTTATTTGTACATGTGGTGGTTGTGGTGTTTTATCTCCCAAAAAATCTTGTTTCACTAAATGACTAAACAAATGAGGGTAACTTGAAAAATAGGTAAAGTTTTACACATGCCATGAAACCTCACAGATCATATTTTCTGTCTCCACAATAGCTTCAAATTGCTGGCAATAAAACAAGAGCTAGATGGCTTGTCTCTTACAAAATGTGAGATTATAAAATCTGCATATGTAAAACTGATCTCTCAACCCTTCAGATTCTTCATCTTAGCTCAAGCAAATGTCAGGATTCCATGATTTCGTTGTCTCTAAATCCAGTCACCAGCCAACCCATCTCCAACCTTATGGCTTGCTCAGTTGCATTTATTAATAAAAGTGTCAGACAGGTATGAAATGCTTAATTTTCATGCATCGCATGGTAAGGAAACACACAGTTTACCTTACATGGGCAACTCAACACAACAAATTCGGGTAAGAGAGAAGGGAGTGTCTCTAAATAGGGCAGAATCATACCATTGTGAACACATAATATTAATTGGACTCCTTCTGGGTATGACTTTAAAGGAATGCTATTCTAAACTTCTACCAGGTTTTCCCTTTGATATTCTACAAATTTAGCAGAAAGACTCAAACGTACAATCCAAAGGCAATGTCTGCTGCCTCATTACCAGTTGAATAGCCTGTTCCACAGACTGGTTCATGCATTACAAACCATCCCAATCATACTCAATTATAGTGTGGTCATTGTCACCCATTCCTACAGTAGTGTCTGCATAAATTGACAGAAGCATTCTTCCGGCCAGGCGCGGTGGCTCACGCTTGTAATCCTAGCACTTGGGAGGCCGAGGCGGGTGGATCGTTTGAGCTCAGGAGTTCGAGACCAGCCTCAGCAAGAGCGAGACCCCGTCTCTACTAAAAATAGAAACAAATTATCTGACCAACTAAAAATATATATAGAAAAAAAATTAGCCGGGCATGGTGGCCCATGCCTGTAGTCCCAGCTACTCGGGAGGCTGAGGCAGTAGGATTGCTTGAGCCCAGGAGTTTGAGGTTGCTGTGAGCTAGGATGACGCCACGGCACTCACTCTAGCCCAGGCAACAGAGTGAGACTCTGTCTCAAAAAAAAAAAAAAAAAAGAAGCATTCTTCCTCTTCTCTTAATTGAGATTCCCTAAAGTAGTCTTACCAGAAATTCCTGGGAATAAATTACCAAAAATTTTATATATTCCCCAGTGAGCATAATTTTAGACTATCACATTTCAGCCCATCGTCTTTAACAATAAGAAGCATCTTTAGGGAAAAGAGATTATGAATGTGGTTTTAAAGTATAATCATAATACTAGTCCTTGTTTTTGCCTTCTTAGGTAACTTCACTTGCATTATTAGTACACCAGATCTGACAGTAAATAGTAAATCAATTGGGCTTAACAACAAAGTCTAGAAATAACCCAATGCACCAAAAATGAAGCAATAATCATTATGATTTCTTAGCTGATTTAAAGAGACTATAATAGTGAAAGTCTAATACTAAATGAAAGGTAGTGTCATATAGTAGAAATAGCATAATTTTGTTGTGATAGATTTGGGTTCAAAACCAGATTTTTTCATTAATCAGCATTTTGATCTTGAGAAGTTCACTCAAATCACTGGGTCTTGTTTTATCATTAGCAAAATGGGAGCTATAATAATTGCCCATTAAATCATTTTGAAGTTTATAAAAATATGTGTCAAATACCTGGTATGTAGTAGGCATTATTATTACTCTCAGTGTCAGGATTCTCAAATAGCTGCTCTACTGCAAACCTGTAAAGAGAATGCAAGCCAAGTAGGAAACACATTTTGATAAACAATAGGAAACAAAAGAAAATCATCTCATGCATCTCCATTAAAGAATGAATTGACTCCATTTTAGCAAAGTCTTCAGAACCATCAGCTATAGGAAAAAAAACATATTTTCAGTGAACTAATTACAGCAGTGAATAAAATGCCATTCTTCACACTTGCAAATCTGGACATAAAGGTTATTGCAGCTATGTTTATAGTCTCATCATTCTTTAATTAGAAGAGATTACAAGATACATTATATATATGGTGTCTAGAGATACAAA
Source organism: Lemur catta (assembly GCF_020740605.2). NCBI lineage: Eukaryota > Metazoa > Chordata > Mammalia > Primates > Lemuridae > Lemur > Lemur catta. The sequence goes on along the minus strand of NC_059130.1, from coordinate 5,003,420 downwards.
CATGAATAGCTAAATGACGTGCATGATTTTGCAAAATAAAGCCTTTTCCCAAGCACCTATTGAAACTACAAAGTAATCCTTAAGATTCATCAAATATCCTACACATCACGAGAAACTATTGCTAAAAGTCCAGCACATTTCCTACAAGTCTTCAGTGAATTAGAGCCTATTTATACTGATAATAGCATGCTAGACACATTAATGCTTAAATACATTAATGCTGTTTTCCCTGCTTTAGATACTTACGTTCACTCCATCATAGTTTATAACTCAGTGTTTATGCATAATCAGTATTCCATAATTACTTCACAGAAAATAGCTACAGTGAAAACAAATGCAATTCTTTAATCAAACAACGGATAATTTCAACTTATAGGGTGTGATACTATTGAAATATCCATATTAAACATGAGCATTGATTTGGAGAGGATTACAACTTGTTAGTCAAACATCACAGGTTTCGTGTTTTGCATATGTATTTCCAAGTCTATTTTTCCTTCATCTTTTGTCTGCAGAAATTTTGAACTCATTTGACCATGTAAAGACCCTTGAATTTCTTATACTTTCCAGCTACCTCTAACTCACACACAAAAAATAGAATTTTATTACTGAAGTCATAATGCTATAAAACAGCTGTCACAATAACTTTCAATAACTTTACACATATGAAAACATTCATAAATTGCAAATATCAAAATCCAAGTTGCTCGTTTGAACACATAATGAATGAGAGTGTGTCCCATGATGAATCACCCAGAAATGTGCACCATAGCCATCAGGGAAGCAGGGGAGGCAGCTGCTTTCCTGGCAGCAGAAGTGACAACATCTGGAGCATCTGTGTAGGCAGGCTGCACTGCACTGCCATTCTCCCCAGCGATGCTGCTAAAGTGACTTATCCCCACCACATGAAAAGTGCCGTAGTTTATTTCTACATAGACTGCAAAGTGACTTGCAATAACTTGTGTTTACCAGCACATTAAAAGACTGTATAGCCTTTTTTTGTATAAGCTTCTATAAAGATCCAGCAATAAGGCTCTCCACCAAAGTAGCAGTAGCTTCAACAAAATAGAAGTTTCTTTTTCACATAAGCAAGCGAGGGCTGATACGGTGGCTTCATTATTCCTGAAACTTGGACTGCTTTCAGCTCTCCCTCATGATTCTTTTATACTAGGTTTCACATGATGCTCCAATCAACATATCCAAGCTCTAAATGTCGGGGGGCAGGGTGAAGCAGGATCAAAGTGCAACTACCTCCTATCTTAAGAAAATTTCCCAGAAGCTGCCACACAGTTTCACTTATGTCCCTTTGGGTAGACCTTAGGCGTATGACCATAACTAATTGCAAATGTAATCTTTATTCCAGCCAGCCATGTGTCTTGGCAAACTTTGGGAATTCTTAAAAAAGGAGACAGACATTAGGGTGGCCAACACTAATCTATGCCACAGCAGATGAAATGCCTAGAATCTGAGTAGATCAAAAGATAAAGAATATTTTTGAAACTTGGGGGTCATGAGAGCACTGATCTAGAGAGAAAGGAAATGCTATGGTGTGTGGATTCCCTACTGGCCCATGAATCAATGAAACCTGAATCTGCAGAGTTCTCTTAGTATTTCTGAGGTCCTCGCACATTAGAAATTGTTTTCCATGCTGGAAGTTTCATATCCCTAGTCTCTAATCAATCACAAGTGGCCAGAATCCCTGGTGGGACTTATATTGCTCAGATAGTCTTCTACTTGGTCAAGGAATTGTTCATATATCAGAATGTCTTTGGTCACTCACATTGAGCTTTATCGTCAAGCAAGTGCCAAGGGAGTAGAAAAGTTGAGATGGGTGATAAATGGAATCCAGGAAGAAGAAATTTAGAAGTGGGAGCTGACAATAGTGGACACCTTGCCATCCACTCACTCCCCCATCCCAACTCTCCATCATCCAAGTTCAGGCCAATTAGTCATCATACACCAGAATATAAGCCAGCCAAGCACAATGCCAACCTAAACCACTAATCAACCAGTGCAGAGAAACAAATGGCTCTATTCGGTGGAACATGACAGTTTCAATAATACAGTAAGACCAAATGAGGAGAACAGTTTAATCACTGAGGTACTTGGCAGAAAGCAGAATAAAATGTCTTGGCAATCACTTGTGTCATATTTTTGAATGTTCACAAACTATAAGCTTTTTCCTTTGTCTTGTAAAGTGAAAGGTATATATTTTTCAAAAGAGGACAGATTTTTCACATAGGTCTCCAATACAAAAAGTTGGCAATGATTTTTAGCCATTCCAGTGTTACCTGTTTTTTTTGTTTGGATTGCTTGTATTTTCTTTTGCTTTTTTAATGTGGCAATACAGTTGAGGTGGAGGATTTTTTTTCTTCACTACCAATCTTTGATAGTAATTATAGCATAATTACTCCACAGGGTGATCACAACGGTCTCCTGTCTTATGTCTGCACTTCTACATATGACATTCAGCATCACAACCTAATGACAAGTATTTGCAAGAGCTTTTTAGTAAACACATTTTATACCCCGACTATTTGCAAAAGGAAAGTCACCTTCTCTCAATAGACTGTGAGAGCCAGCCTCCAAGATGGCACCCAGTGGTTTCCACTTCCTGTATTCATTCCCATGTGAGTCTCCTTTCATACTGAATCAGAGCTGGTCTATGTGATCACTAAGAACAGCAGAAGTGACAGTGTGTGACATGCAAGGCTAGGCTGTAAATGGTATTGCAGCTTTATTTTTTTGGATTGCTCACATTGGTGAAAACCAGTTACCATACCATAAGGACACTCAATCAGGCCTACGGAGAGGCACACAGGGAGAGGAACTGAGTCCTGCCCCCAACAATCAGCTCCAATTTTCCAGCCATAGGAGTTAGTTACTTCAGAGGGGGATCCTCCAGCCTCAGGCAAGCCTTCAAATCACTGTAGCCCCAATTGACATCTGTCTGCTGTCTCATGAGAACCTTGAAGCCAGAAGAGTCTAGCCAACTGTTCCTAAATTCCTAACCCAAAGAAACAATGATAGACAAATGTTTATGTTGTTTTTAAGCCTCTAAATTTGGGGGCAATGTGTTACACAGTGATAGATAACTAACATACACACCATCACACATAACTGACATCACTTCATAGCTTTTAGCCACTGACTAATTCCTGTAGGGAAATACATTGACCAGCATCTCCCTTTAAATACTCCTTCAAAATACACACACACACACACACACACACACACACACACACACACACACACACAATCAAGTGTAATCAGACTGACCATTTGACAACAAGGAGTTAAATTGCATTGAGCACTCCAGTAATGCTAATATAAGACTAATCTGGCCTGACTAGTCCCAGTTATGCCTTTATACTCTCTCATAAATCTTAGAAAATATCTCCATTATGTCATATTTTAAAATAGTCACGTCCGTCCAATGACTCAAGGAGACAATATAAAGTTTGGGGAGATGTGGCCTCCTCCAACTGACTTTAAAGTTATCATTCTGTAAAAAAAAAAAAAATGCCTCTCATTTGTTTAGATGTCTTCACATATCTGCCACATCTCAGCCACTTAGTTCCCTCTTGTTTGGGAAGAGCTAATCAATCTTCTCAGCTGGGGATGTGCCCATATTCTTAATTGTTGCTCACTACTGCCACCTCCTGGACACCTAACCCTTTCAAACATCTCAGCTTTTGAAAGTATCTGTCATCGCTTGTATAAGGACATTGAGGAAAATGTTCACATTTTATTCATTTGTTTATGTAAACAGTGAGCACTTATCCCTCCATACAGTAAACTATGAGATTACAATATGGCTTACCTAATAATTGAAGCAAAAGAATGGCGTTTCTGTTCATAGATTCTCTCAAAATCTAATCCTCTTTCTAGAACCGGCTGTGTGACTTGGAATGAACCACTTGAGTGCCACAAACCACAATTTTAAATAAATACAATAGGGTTGATCTACTGATACAAAATGAGGAGAAAAACAAAATTATTTTCAAGTATAAGGCTAAATTATTCCAGCAAAAAAAAAATTCACTGGAGTGATTTAAGGGACATAAACACTTGTGTGTGCGTGCATACACACACACTCTCCTCTTTATGCTATATATTCTGAAAGCTAAAAACTCAACTAATAAAAATTATTCTTAAGGTTTTACAACTTCATTGTCATATTCCCCTTGTAATTCTGAACAAACACTGTGACTCCTTTTCTTGTCAGGTGCAAATCTAAATCAGAATATTTTACTTTGTCCCCTGTAACTACTTTTATTTTCAAAATATATATCTGCATTTCTGATTAAATTTATGATATACCTATGTTTGCTGTTATTCTCCCTATTTTCAAAATATTCATCCTAATTGCTTTTCAATGTATACTGTAAATTTGTTTACTTTGTGAATGCAGAATCTCCTTATATGGATTACAAGACAATTGCAGGTAAGTAGCAAACAAGGAAGGGTACTCTTGGGTTGTATTCATATAGAATACAAAAGAGAATTTGTAAAACTAATATATTCAAAACTGAGATGAATAGTCACCTGGCTTCTAACTGGCGGATGATCTCTCTTTTCTTTCTGCAGGCAGATCCTGAGTAAATGTTAAAAGCAATGATTCAAAGATGTCTCAGTCTATGGCCTTATTTCCACAAGTGGAAATGTTGACAACTCTCTATTAAACACGTGCACAGCCATTATCCTTTCAACAAACAGTCCATCATCATGAATATTATATTTACTTGGCATGCTTCTTCCTCAATCATCCCACCAAAACCAAATGTGTATGTATGTGTATATGTGTGTGTGCACGCCCGTGTGCATGCGCGTGCGTGTGGGGTGGGGGGGAAGAATTTTCTAAGTACAACTTCTCATGGAATGCAGATATTGGTAGCTGTTTAAGTCCTGTGTCAAAAATTTTTTTAAAATTCTTCAGCTGTTCTCATCAAATCTTTAAGAAACTATGCGAGGCATACTTAAGAGAGTCTGAATGAGGGGGAAGTATCCCTAGCGGTTCCCAGAGATCAGCAACAGCTCTTTAACAAATTACCAGCAAACAAAGGGAAGTATAAAATCTATGGTGCAAATAGAAACTCCAGACCCCTTCTTAAGTCCATCTTTGCCCACCCTGGAATGCCTTTTACCTCCCTTGAGCTAAGAGGTCAGTTTTATTTCAATAAGACTAAAATATAGTATCTTAATAAAGGAAAATCTCCAGAGTGCTACAGCCTTCAACTATTCAACGTCCAGGTGCTTTGATGGACAGACCACATCTAAAATGGATGCTTCCCTGGGGTGAGGGGGGGAGAGTGGGCAGTGGGATTGACAAGGAGCCAGCTTGTGAACCATATGCAAATGGAACAGCATGAAGTCAAGCCTGCCTGTTCCTCCTACTCTTCCATCCTCTCCAACTTGCAGCACGGCTGCCAATGCTGCCCATGCCACCTCTATGCGAGCCAGAAAACACCATCTAGACGGCCTGGCTTATTTTTTCCCTCTACATCCCATAGGGTCTCACCTCCCCACCAAGTAAGGAGCAGATATCCCAGGCATTTTATTATTTTGCCATTCACCATCTCATACTGCTCATTTAATTTTAGCAGTGTACATGTGAAGAACTGTCCATTTATATGCTTAAAAAGCAAGAAAGGCAGTTGGACTTGTTCACATATTGGAATTTTCCTTTCCAGTAACAGTGTGAGCTGTCTGGTTTGATGGATTTTTGGAGCTGCCATCTTTGACATATAAAATGTTATACAGAGACTTTAAATCCTAGGACTGAGTTATTTGGGGGTTAAAAAAAAGTACCTTCTCAGTGGGTAGTATTTCTTGATGATTAATGCTTATGAAAAATAAAAGGTACTATTATATAAAAATAAATCAAGTAAAAAAAATGTAGCTCTTCATAGGTATTACAGGAATTTTATTTTCATTCTGCCTGCACCTCTAATTCCTCCTCACCATCCCCCACCGCACCAAGGAAAGCATTAAAATGGGAAGAGGGGAGAGACCAAAATGATTCTTTTATTCAGCCCAAATGATAATCATATTTACCCTCTTTCCCACAAGAGCAAATCAACACACATACACACAAACACACACACAGATGCTTTACTTTCTTTCTGCTTAGGGTTTTATGAAGAAAGTGGAGAAGGGTAGGCGAGTAGAAGAAAAGAAAGGATGCTTTATGAGGGTAGAGTAGTTAGTACATAACTGGATTGCTGTATCTTACTTCAAAGAGAGAACAGCCATCATTTCCAAAGAACACCCACCTTCCCTTGTTACTTTCCATTGCATTTTTTAAAAATAGACTTTGTTTTGTGTAACAGTTTTAGGTTCTCCATAAAAGTGAACAGAAGCTACAGAGATTTTCCATCTATCCCTGTCTTAGTCTGTTTTATGTTGTTTTAACAGAATGCCACAAACTGAGTGGTTTATAATGAACAGTTACTTGTTTGGCTCATGGTTCTGGAGACTGGGAAGTCCAAGAGCATGATGCTGGTATCTGGTGAGCATCTGGTGAGGGCCTTCTTGCTGTGTCACCCATGGCAGAAGGTGGAAGGGCAAACTAGTGCAAAACAGAGAGAATGGGGCTGAACTTTATGCTTTTACCAGGAACCCACTCCTGTAATAACTGCCGACTCTAACAGTATTAATCCATTCTTAGAGGTCTCACCTCACCTCATCTCTAATACAGTCACAATGGCAATTAAATTTCAACATAAGTTTTGGAGGGACATGCAAACCATAGCAATCCCCAGCCCCTACACATGCATAGCTTACCCCATTATCAACACTCCCCACCAGAGTGGTACATCTCTTATAATCAACATAACAATGTGAACCTACATTAGCACATGATTGTTACCCAAAGTCCACAGTTTACATTAGAATTCACCCTTGGTATTGTACATTCCATGGGTTTAGACAAATGTATAATGACATGTATCCAACATTGTAGCAATATACAGAGTGATTTTACTGCCCTAAAATTCTCTGTGCTTTACCTATTCATCTCTCCCTCTCCTAACCCCTATCAACCACTGATTTTTTTTTTTGACTGTTTGCATAGTTTTGCTTTTTCCAGAGTGTCATATAATTGGGATCATACGGTTTGTAACCTTTTCAGATTGGCTACTTTCACTTACTAATATGCATTTATGTTTTCTCCATGTCTTTTTATGGCCTTTCCACTGCATTTTTATTGATTTCAGACATGGATACTAACCAAATCCCAGGGTACATTTAAAGTGAACATAGGGTCTAGGGAGTAGATGATAGGTTTGCAAGAAAAAACTAGAAAGAACACAGTAAAGTAGGATCTTCCTCTGCCTTTAATACTATTTTTTATTTTGGCAATTTCAGAAAAAAACATCAAAAACAAATTATGGGAGACTGAGGGACATAGTTATATAAGCCAAAAAGACCTTACTATGGATCCCAACTTCCACTCTTTTATATCCGTGAAGTCTTCGGCAAGTTTCTTAAACTTTCTGACCCTCAATTTTCTTACTTATAAAAAGAGGCTGTTTTTAGAATTTCAAACAATATTAGCATAGTATCTATCACATCATAAGCATTCAAAAAATTTTATAGTATCATAGTGCATATTCATGGCAGTATATGATGATTAACAAAGTGATGGTCTCTCCTCATGAACTTAAAAATGAAGACAATGAACATGCCTCCTGAACTAGAAAAATACATACATCATCCTTGTATTAGCCATCTGTAGACTTTAACGAATAGAGTTGAAGAATTTGGAAAAGCTTAAAACTGAAATCAAAGTAATTATAATTTGGTAAGCAAGAGCCCTTTTGATTGAATTGTATCATATCTAAAGAAGGACTAAATAAACTGAAAGTGAACTGTCAGATAAATAGAAAATCTAACACACCAGAGATTGGTAGTAGTTTCCAGCCTACCTGGGAGATAGTGACAGGGAATATGGAGGATATAAACTCCCCAGATGGGTTACGCTATTGTAGAGCAAGTACAACACATTAGGCATCACCTGACCTAGATGAAATAGCCCTTAAAATTATCCCACTTTCTCTACACTGATTACATGCTAACTGTAAATAAATAAATAAATAAATAAATAAATAAATAAATAAATAAATAAATAATAGACTAAATTTAACAGAATTTATTTGAGCAAAGAATGATTTACAAATTCAGCAGCCACCAGAACCAGAAGGGGTTCAGAATACTCCCCTCTGCAATAAGACAATGAGTACTTATTGACAGGAAAAGGTTGGAGAAAGCAGAAACAAGAAACAAAGCATGGATTGGTCATTTCAAAGTTAGTTTCTTTATATGGTTAAAGCAGAGGGGATTTCCTTACCATGCCCCTTCTGGTTGGTTGCTGTGAATCTTCTATTTTTTGTAGAACTGGCCCATTTTAAAGTTCTATTTGATTATATGGCACCTAGCATGAGTGACTTTATTCTTATTTGGTCTGGTCTATTGGGCTTAGTGCAGGAGCTCAGTCCAAAATGACTTCTCATAAATTTTATTTAACAATTCCCCCTTTTTCTCAGGCTCTCACCTGGGGGAGAGTGTGACCAGAACTTAGGGAGTCAGCACTACTCTCAGTCACCATTATTCCAGGTTTCCGTCTCAACACATCATTCATAGGTTACAGTGTCGTTGTCATGTGTTTCTTTGAGCTTGTCATTTCAGCATGAGAGAAACCATTTGGCATTCAGTGGATGGTTGCACGCAGGCGTTTAAAATCTCTGAAAGAATACAGTGCACCAGGGAGTCTACTATTATGACTATCGGGAGGATAATACCAAGAGTTTGGAGTAGGTTCCTTAGCCAAGGCCCCCATAAACCAAACCAACTAAAATAAACAGAAGGAAAAACAAAGTTTAATGGCTAGAATAAACTAGAAACTTAGTCTCTGAGTCCAGAAGGCAGTCAGTAGAGAAGATTTTTAGTTTTGGGGCTCAAAGCATCTTTTGCAGTTTGAATGTGCCCAGTGATGTCTGAACAGCCCACATGGCAACGGGCACAAAGATTATTCATACATAAGCTTTTCTGGTAATTTATTTGAAACCTATATCTCTGTATCAAGACATTCAGCTTGCAGGGCTTCAGGAAAAGGGCAGTTTTTGTTCTCAGTGATTCCAAGTCAGAAAAGTGGGAGAAAATTGGAAATGTTTGTTTGGAGAATTACAGCCAGATATTGGAGGAACCTAGAAGAACTCAGGATCCAGTTCAGTTTACAGGCAGATAATATCTCAAAAAACAATGAAAATGGAGAGAATATGATAATGAGTACACTATAGTTTTCTTCTGAAACATAACTTTTCTCTCTACAGTAACCCTCATCTCCATCAAAGATAATCACAGCAAGATCAGTCACCCTGCGAAACAGGTCTAGTCTCATTTAAACATGGCCTGATCATTTAACCAAGTATTGCAAGATTAGTAATTAACCACACTGGCTCTGTAATTCTGCTTTGCTGGAACCTCTGATAAGAAATATCATATATTTGACTGTTAAAAAAACCTCTTAAGGCTAGGAAGCCACCATCAGACTTGTTTGTCTACAGTACCTATAAACTTGGGTGAATCTCTCTCTTCTCAAGATTCCCAAGGTATTTTTAAAGTTCCTGGGCCTCCTTTTTATAAGACCAGGAAATCCTTGACACCAGGTTTTCTATGCACATTCTTAAATAAGACATTCAAGTCAAAACCTTGGTAATATAACCAATATTTCCAATTGTCCTATTGTAAAAAGCGTACATTTTAACTTAACTTATGCAAATAACTATATTGCCATACAAATAAGAATACTCACTAACAGTTTGCAAATTTTGGAGGTATTAGGTAGGGAGAAAGTACTTGTTTTGTCTCTATTTACAAAGGTTACTTTGCCAAATTGCTATAAGCTATAGATAGCTTAAAACAAATCTGGAAAACAAAACATTAAAACAAAGAACAAGCAGATAAAAAATCATAAAACCATTATTCTCATCTATTCATTTAGCCCCATGTAATTAATTCTTGTTCTACTTGATCTTGGTTAGTAGTTTCAGGAACCCATCAGTTTTTTCTTTAGAGTTCTGGAAATTCTTACCCAGTGTCTCAGTCCATTTGTGTTTCTATAAAGAAATACCTCAGGCTGGGTAATTTACAAAGAAGAGAGTTTTATTTGTCTTATCATTCTGCAGGCTGTACAAGAAGCAGGACACTGGCATTTGCATCTGGTGAGGGCCTCAAGCTGCTTGATTCATGGCAGAAGGAGAAGGCGAGCTGGCAGGTGTAGAGATCACCTGGCAAGAGAGGAGGCGAGAGAGAGAGAGTGTGAGAGAGAGCAAGCACAAGCACACGGAGGTGCCAGGCTCTTTTTAACAACCAGATTTTGTGGGAACAAATAGAGCAAGACCTCATTCGGGGCAGCACCAAGCTATTCATAAGGGATCCACCCCCATGACCAAAACACCTCCCATTAGGGCCCACCTGCAACATTGGGGATCAAGTTTCAACATGAGATTTTGGGGACAAACATCCAAACTATAGTAGCCAGTCCAGCAGTATAATCTTAAAGTTATCAGAAGTCTATACTTCTCATAGTCCTTTTCATGAATCTCCTTCAAGACAAAACACATGAGGATTATAGTTGATCATAAAAGGTTTTAGAAAGTATCAGAGTAAAATAACTAACTGTAGATGGCAAGACTTAAAAGAGCCATGGTTAAAAATCTGATGAGAGTTCATTACCATGCAATTGATAGGAGAATTTAATTATTAAGAGAATTATTTCTGTGACATACATTTCAGCATAATAACCAAAATTATGACTAACAACATTATATCAGCACAAATAAGATTTCTAGGAATTTCATGTAAATTCTGGAACACTCATATCAATAACATACCCATAAATATAACTTAAAGAAAGTTTAGCATCTCTTATTATTTGGCAATTCTTCCCATTTAATTTACTATACCAAATAATTTAACATTTCTCCTTTTATAAGGAAAGAGAAAAAATTCTTTTGATATAGTCTAAGAGCCCTCTGGAATGTCCCAAAGTCAGTGTGAGGTCCAGAGAACTTAATTCAGCATTTGATTTGAGAACATCAAAAATGTTAAAAAGTTTAAAATACTTGACTAAATAGATCACAGATCATTGTGAAACAATACTTAGACACTCATTTAACAGAGTAACAAGTAAAAGACTTCAAAGGCAAACACATAAAGTTACATAGCGGTAGAAAAAAATCTTAGTTCTTTTAGTAGAGAGGATTCGGTTTTCTCAAGTAATCAAAGACCTAACAAAAGACAACATAAAGCACAAGAAATTATCTTGATAAGGTACAAAATCTTTGTTTTCTAGGCAGATCACTCAAAGGTAAAGAAAGCCTTTTACCAAGAAAACTTTTTTCTTTTAACAGAAAAAGAAAACCACCCCACCTTCTAGTTGTATACCAGTTACTTTTAACAGTAAAGCTCACTTTCAGAACACTTAGAATAAATTTATTCAATTTCAGCCAACTTGACCACACATGAACTTGTCTTTTTTTTCCGTTAACCAAAATATATCCTCATACCTTACAGCTTCCACTACCAAAAACATGTCTTACCTTCCTCACATACAGTTGTTTTGTTATTTCTGATAGTTTAAATATATCAACCTAGAATTTTAACTGTTAGTAACTTTAATTTCTAGAAGCATGTACTTTTTCACTGTACAATTTCTTCAGCTTATATAATTTCATTGTACAATTTTTCCAGCTTTCGTTTCCCAAATACTTCCAGCTTGTCTATGGTATAAAAAACAAGATCCCAAAAGTATATAAACTTAAACTTCTGTTTAGCAATCAATGTTTCAATATTTTAACTTACTTAGAAATAACTCAGACATTCAGTGAATTCCTATTATTTAATTTAACATAACGTAACTTTAATATTTCAGGTTACTAAAAAAAATTTGTCACTAGTTTTAAGCCAATATGTTTTATAAAACATTGTTATTTTTGAAAAGTCTATAAACTTTTATTCCACATATATTTGTGTAATTCACTTGTTCTTAACAATTATCCTTGGATTGCTCAGGAAAAATTTCACAGCACATTAAACAAAGCTAGCCATGGGAGAGTACAGGAAATGCCACCCCAAATATGATGCTTTAGTATGTTGGTTACTTCAAGCTGAAGATACATGAAAAGCAGCAACTGTAGGGATAGGCTTTTGCTGAGCTGCCTTATCGGCCTAATGACAGACCCTGCAAAGGAACTCAACTGTCGTCAACTCCCTCCCTGCAAGTTTCATCAACCAGGGAGGACCAACTCCCATCACAGGAGAGGAGACTATAAATTGACACCACATCCTCACAAACTTCATCACAATCATCTATTTTTACAATGCCCCATTCCTCTTTCCCAAAAATTATTTATTCTACCCTAATTTCCCTATATTTTCCCTCCCCTCTCCCCTCTGAAGAGGGTATATAAGCTCCTAAATCTCACCTTTGGGGATAGGGGGTATTTACTTTGCTTTCCTGCGATGCCCCCAAGCACATAAGAAATTTGGACACTTTTTTCTCCTGTTAATTTGCTTTTTTAAAGAATTCCATAGACTCTGTTATCAAACCCCTCACCTACATCATCATCTTATTTTGTTTTTCTTAATAAGTCAGGCAAGTATCAAAAATATGCAGAAGCAAAGAAACTAAAAAGTTAAAGATAGTTCTTCCCTCTCTTTTACTTTCATGACTAATACACATCAGGCAATTTAGTTTTACTGTGCTTTCTTCTCATAGGTTGAATTTATAGTTCTATGGTCCTAAACATCTAGGAGATAGCATAAGCTTGTTTGACTAGCAAATCCAGGGGGGGGAAATGTACGTCTGCAATATATTTAATGCTGACAATTTTGAAAACATTTCTATTTTTATTTTATTAACAATTTTAAAACTAGCTTTTATTTAGCAAAGATTATCGCAGGTCATATGAACTTAAAAACATTTAGATTAGGTTCTATTTTTCTGAGTGTTTTAGGGATACTTAACTTATATGAATGCTCATTTATCTCTAAGCCAATTTGAATAGAACTCCTTTAAGGGACTTTATAAGTGAGTTTAGTAATAACATCTGGAGGTAGGAAAATATCACATATTCATAACATATATTCATACAAAGACATATATAAACATACAGAGAAAAAACAAACATGCAAACAAAATCAGATAAATTGCTGATTTAAGCATCACTTATTAGATGTCCAAAGGGTATTCTAGGTTGTTGGTTGCTCTGGAATTGCTGAAATTACAAGGCCATTAATTTGGAAGTCTTTTTGTTTCTTACCTTGTTCTAAGATCCTTTCAAAATGTTCAGCTAACTTAGCTAAACCTATAGCTTCCCTCCACAGCTCTTGTAGGTTTTTGTTTGTTTTTTAGTAAGTCTGCTACTATTGGGGGAGTGTTTACAAAGAAGGTGGCTAAGACCAGGAGTATTGACCAGTATGCCATGAGAAAGAAAGGACCCTGCAAGCAGGCTTTGAAATCAGTAGTAGAGTCATCTTTCTTTTGTCTACAGGTATGCATAAAACCAGTCAGGGTAGTCAGAAAATACTTTAGGAATGGCTTTCAAGGGGATATTTGCAGTTTTTTGGGATTTTCTGGCCCATATGGGGAAAAATGGGGGCTCATGGGCCATGGGTATCATCCTTAGGACAATACTATTCTGTCTTTTGATCCATTTTTGAGCTTTCCCAGGCCTAGCAACATGTGTTTCACTAGATTACAAAGTTCAGGGCGGAACACATTAATAGATACGGAGCAAACAAAGCATTTTCTATGCTGGACTGAGATACCTTTCATTATTGCTCTGAACTTAAGATTTTGACCAAGGCATAAGATTGGTTAAAGAAGCAGACCTGTTTGATTTGAGGGAGGGCCTAACTTTTAAAAATGCTTACCTACCTTTGTTTGTTTTTTTTGTTTGGGGGAGGGGTTTGGTCATCAAGCTGAGAAGATAGCTAAGTGAAAAAGTCATCGATCGGTTTCAGAGTAGGCAGAAGAGGATAGAGAGAAAGATAGAGAGCTTGAAAACCTCTGCATGCTGGTCAAAAATATGTCCCATTGTTTCTAAGACATTCGAGATACTTTATTTTTTCAATGAGCTCCATAGCTGAGCACTTTTGTTTAGGTGAAAACTTCCTCATTGTGACCACCCAAATCCTAAATTATTTTTGGTATGATTCATGCATTTTTCTAGAAAACCACAGGTTTTGAGATGGAATCTCAGACTCTTTGGCTTTACAGGAACATACTGTTATTGTCTGTCTGCCCGAAGCCTTTCCTACTGGAGGTCTTTAACTGAAGCCAGTTCTGTTCCAGTTTAACCCAGTCAGACACTGGAAACCTCCTTATAGAACCCAGTCCAGTTTCTGTCATGACTTCCAATCCCAGTCTGGATCAAAAGAGCTCCAACTCAGAGGACTGGACACAAGTTGTGGAGTTTGTATCTGAGAGGACTGACCAGTGATGACCTCCAGACATACCCCAAGAAGCAGTGAGCACAGAAGGCTCCATGGGACATTCCTGCCTGGTAGCTTGTTGCTACCAGAGGTCATCACGGGGGACAAGGGGGGCTCCTTTGGATCTCAATCTTGACACAAGATCTGATCAAAGAAAAAGTTTAGACAGAATAAATTTAGCAGAGTTTATTTAAGTGAAGGATAATTCACAAACCGGATGGACCTCAGAACCAGAAGATATTTAGAATGCCCCCTTCTGCAATGTAGGCAGTGAGTACTTATCTGCAGGAAAAGGCTGAAGAAAGCAGAAACAAGGAACAAAAAGCAGATTGGTCATTTCAAAGTTACTTTCCTTATGCTGTTAAAGCAGAGGGAGGTAGACTGGGCCCCTTCTGGTTGATTGCTGTGAATCTACTGTTTTTTTGAAAACTGGCCCATTTTAAAGTTCAGTATAATTACATGGTACCTAGTATGAGTGACTTCATTCTGGTTTGGTGTGGCCTATTGCGGCCTAGTGCAGGAGCTCAGTCCAAAACAATAGCCTCCCATACATTTTGTATAACATCGAACAACTTTTCTGATTATGCATTTGACTTCTGGGTACACTGATTCCAGGGGTGAGAAAGTTGTCCTCCATAGCAAAGCACCAGCATCCTACCTGAGAAAATAACACCTCATTGTATATGCAGAAATTGTCAGTCTGGGTTACCTACTTCAGTCTCTTCCGAGTTTGATTGATAGTAGCTTTTCCAAGTCCAGTGAACACTGAATACTGAATGATTCAGAGGTAGTCGGAACCACAGTGAGGTCTTTAGGTTGTCACCCAGCTTTCTCTTGGTGGCATTCCCTTCTCTGCCCCTATGCCTTCCCCTTTTCTACCTACAATAATAATCAGTGTTGATTAAATATATTGTTTAATTCCCAGTTGCAAGTAGAAGGAATTTTTCAAGTGAGGACAATGCTCTACAAATGAAATGAAGACGATGACCCTTTAGGTCGACAAAATAGAAAAAAATTGCTCCTATTTTTCAGTTATCTTGGCAGAGGGGAAGGGGAAATAATTCTCAAAGCAAAGAGTCTCAAATAAATTAAAAGTAACACATTTTAAGTCAAGAAAGCAAGAAATATGTCATAAAATGAACAACATAGGAGACATTCCAATTATCTGAGGTGTGGGCAATAATTCTCAAAGAAAAATAACATGTAAACATTTTAAAAACAAGAAAGTAAAAGATAAGCCCCAAAATGAAAGATACAAGGAACAGTATTTTCAGCTTTCAGGATTATCATGAAACAGATGCAAAGATCTCCTTGGTATTGTGCTTGCCTGTTGGAAATTTACTGAATTTAAGATAAATGGCCTTGAAAACTGAAACAGATTGAATCCATTTTAGTGCACTATTCAAGATAGAGAACTACTTCCCAGGTCCTTTGGAAAATAATGGAATTCAAGTGCAGCACTAATCCAGTAAGAATTTTCAAGAGTCAATATCAGCTACTTAACGTGGTGATAGCAGCAAAGCCATTACTGTTGACTCCACTTCCATTACGCAAAAGTATTGCTTTGCTATTAAACTATGGCTTTAGGGGATATTTGGACCTTTTCCCCCTAAGCATCCCTCATAATTTATTCCATCTGGAAGATTTGCATCAAGCATAATTTAAAATCTGCAGGCTCTATTCTCTCCTGATGCAGAAGCGTAACTCCCATTAGCACTAATGAAAGCTATCTGTACATCTCAAGCAGTGTACCTCTCATAAGTGTTTAAGAACCAAAATGTTTCATGCCCTGTGAGAGAGGCAGCATTAGAGAGAATCTGGATACAGTTGAACAAGGTTAAAACGTAAAGTGTAGATTGCATTCCAAATGACAGTATTGCTTAAAAAGTATGTCAGGTTTCTGTCAAAAAACAGCAGGGCTCTAACAGACTCCCTGGGGGAAAAAAAAAAAAGAATTCTCAACTTTGAACATTTGAACATACACAAAGAATCAGAAATGGTTCTATTTTAAAAAATAAAGTTTAGAGTCTGGGGTTGTTATTATTTTTGTTTGTTGTAGGGAAGAAAAGGATGTTTGTGTTTTAAGAGTATACTGTATACTACTTTATACTCAGAGCACCTCTTTTGCCTAAGGTCAGAGGCTCACTAAGTCTGTGTGAGCCCAATATCCCCTGAATATTAGAAGGCTGGATTTCTTTTTGTAAATTCATAACTGAAAATCACTCATTTCTCTATCTCCTTTGCACTCAACTGTTACTGTAGTTTTGTTTTTCTGACCAGTGTGCTGCTGGGTTTCTCCAAAGAATGTCCCCAAATCGAACTCTTAGCAGCCTGCAGCCCTTTCTTCCAAGAGCGTCACCTTGGAACTTCCTCCTGCAGGTTCTCCCGGCCAGTTTGTAAACTTGTACGGAATATGAAAACCTCCAGATTGCTGCAAGGGTAAATCGGTTAAGTCTCTTCTTCTCACCCCTGATGAAACAAAGGGGATATCTAATGCTTCCTGAAAACACAGAAATAATCCTGAGGAAGATTAAAGGATTGAAATCAAAAGGCTGTTCCAAAAACTGGGATTGTCTCCAAGTTTTGATGTGGGGGGAAATTTGGTTATCATAACATTATCACTGAGGCCGTCTGCTGCACAAAACATTGATATAAAGCAAATTCACTGCTGATTAAACACTATTAGCATATTCTGTTGGAAACACAAATGTAAACACAGATTTCCAATGTTTGCCTCAAGTACAATTGCAATATTCATCTTTGTGCAGAAATGAGTAAATAGAGACTCAGAGACAGAAGAAAATCTAGCATACACACCAAAAAATGTGTAAATGAATACTTGAAGTGGCTTAGAAGGTCTTATTTGTCTTTAAAAAAAAACTAGTTAAGTTCTCTTTTACTTTTTTCTTTACAGCTTCTAGCTATTATGCACCCGTGATCTTGCCAAGTGGGATGTGTCTGGGAGCATATGTTTAATAAAATGTGTGTGGGCACACACACAAACACACACACGAAGCATTAAAGCAATGTTGTGGTTTCCTCTTAAACTGACAGATGCAAGGCACTTTGGGAATTAAGGCACTTCTGCATTTTAACTCTCCATATTATGTTTAGGCACTTGAAGTCTGAGTACATCTGAGCAAAGGAAAATAAGGAAGCCTTATGTACATCAAGAACACAAAGAGTTGACGGGCAGGCTCGATCAGTTACTTTTGTTTGTCCAGAATATTTTCAGTGTCTTCTTGTCAACAGAAAAGAACCCAAACTCTATATAAAATAATGTAAAGAGATGTGTTCTGAGCCAAGTATGAGTGACCATGGCCTGCAGCCATGCCCAAGCAGCCTTGAGCAAGTGGACTCACCGTGGTTGGGTTACAGCTGGTTTTATACATTTCAGGGAGACAGGAATTATATATATGTCAAGTCATAAATCAATACAGGGTAGGCGTATGTTGGTTTGGCCAGAAAATGCAGGACATCTTGAAGCGGGGGATTATAGGTTATAGGCGGGTTTAAAGATTCTTTGCTTTGTAATTGCTTAAAGACATGAAGCTTTGTTTAAAGGCTTGGAATGTTTTAAGTTAAGATAACGAAGTCTGCTAATCAGACGCAAGTCACTGGACACATACTCAGACTTACAAGATCTGTTGGGTAAATTGAGGACCTGCAGGTGTGATACAAGCCCTGCCCTGTGTAGCCCTAGGCCTGTTAGTGAGTTACAAACGATATCTCCAAGAAGGGAAGAGGGCATGGCCAGGCATGTCTGACCTTCCTTTTCATGGCCAGCAACTCAGCTTTAGGATACTTCCAGGGTCTCCTTGGCCAAGAGGGGGTCCATTTAGTCTGCTGGGGTGCTTAAGATTTTTAGTTCACACCAACCAGTAACCTATACCTCCAACTACCAGGAGAAAATCAGTGAGAAGAGAGAGAGGCATGAGTCCATAGGGCCCTTTAGGGCATATTGGAGTCATGCTATCCCAATTAACAGAAGACAATGGCACTTTTGTATGGAGATATTGAAACTACAAGAAACGTGAGACCCACCTGATATGAAACTATTACACCCCAAACTCATGTTATATAAGATAACATTTATATAAGATAATATTAAGCAATAGTAGAGAACAAAATCATCTAGCTTCATCGTATGGCAAATAATTAAGGAACACCTTGTACATAATTACTGCTCTAGATCCTAACTGTTCTACAGATATTTTGAATACCACTTAACAACCACATTTCAATGAAAGGCATTTGGAAATACCATCCATAGACCTAAGTTGTTTCAAACAAGTGTCAGCTGGCTTGGTTGGTATATTCTCTACTCACAATGAACAAGACTAAAGCAGGACTTTCAAAGGTGTTGTTCTTCATAGACCCATACTAGGTGTTTCTGTTGTTGACTGCTGGTGAGTTTGTCTTTTTTATAAATTATAGAGGTTCATCTTGCCCAGTGATTATTCCTCTTGAGATCTGAGGCTAAGCAAGTGCTGGAATGAAGGGCTGGTGGCTGGTTGTGATGGTTAATTTTATGGGACAACTTGACTGGGCCACAAGCCACCCAGACATTTGGTCAAACATTCTGGGTATGTCTGTGAGCTGTTTCTGGAAGAGATTAACATTTGAAATGGTAGACTGAGAAAAGCAGATTGCCTGTCCCAATATGGGTGGACCTCATTCAATCCATTAAAGATCAAAATAGCTTAAAAGCCTGAGTAAGAAGGAATTTTTTCTCTCTGCCTGACTCTCTTCAAAGCTGGAACATCAGTCTTCTCTTGTCTTCAGACTCAGACTCAGACTGAAACTTACACCAGCAGCTCCCCTTGGTTTCGACTTCTTAGCCTCCATCATCACATGAACCAATTCCTCATAATAAATGTATACAATATCATATAAAGGTATATGTTTATTAATAATATATCACTAATAATCACTTATATATTTTTTGATGTTATATAAACAGATATACACTCATCTTATTAGTTCTGTTTCTCTGCAATATCCTGCCAAATACACTGAGGTTATTTACAATTGAACTCTGAATTTTTCAACTAAACTAACACAGGGATTCTAAAAAAAGGATGCTTTGTCCTTTTCATTCATTGGATGTCAGACATCCAGGATGCTTGTTTTGGGATAATTTATATGAAAATGCTTAGTAAACTAAAAGTCCATTGTAAACACCGTTATTTTTATGTGTCCTTAGTAAGTATTTCTTTCTTTAAACAACATTATTCTAAGAAGTAATAAAAAATGTTCCTAATAAAGAAGTAGTAGCTAAAAATTAAAACTAAATAGCTTGTCCAATATCATATAAGATGATAAATATCTTACATAAAAACGTATTAAAATTAATGTGACTACAGTGATCAGTTAGCTGAAGAATTATCAAACCTCCATTCTATTTTATGATCCATAAACAATGCCTAAGTTGTAGGAAATAAAGAAGTCCAAAGCTAAAGTACTTAGTACTCTCAGCTAACTTTTTGTTTCTATCTTTCCTAGGAGATGACAACAATTTTGGATGCCAAAATTTAATCCATTCATGGCCAAGAAAATCATAAACAAAACAGAAAATCTCAGGACACCAATAATACTTGTGATGATTTTAAAAATATGTTTACAAATTCTTTGATACTCCTCACTTCAAGAAGTGAAGCTTAATTTCCTTCCCCTTGAATGTGGGTTAGATTTGGTAACAAATGTCTAATGAATAGAATACAGGTGAGGTAATGATATATTACTTCCTAGATTACTTATAAAAATATTTCAGTATTTTTTATAACTGAGTCCATCTCTGTCTCTCTCTCCCTCTCTCTCTCTCTCATATCACTCCCTCTGGGGGAAGCCGCCTACCATGTTGTCTGAGCTACCCTAGAGAAAGAGGCCCACACAGTGAAGAACTAAAGTCTCCTAACAATAACCATGTCAGTGAGCTTGGAAGTGGATTCTCCAATCCCTTCAAATGACTACAGCTCCAGCTGACATCTTGAGAAACATTAAGTCAGAAGTCACTAGCTGTGACGCTCTCTGATTGTTGACCTTCAGAAACTGTGTGAGATCATAAATGTTTATTGCTTTAAGCTACTAAATTTGAGGTTAATTTATTACATGGCAATAAATAACTAATACACTTGTCTAAATCTTCAGCTGCTCCTAGCTTGGGTAAATGATTTCAGGTTTAATAAGTTTCCTATCACATTGAATATACCTTTATTCTCCCAAATATCAAATAGTTTAAAAATGAAGTCTTATTTTAGGTTCTCACTTACCTTTCATTTCTTTTAATTGATAGGGATAGAAAACTATTTCTAATCCCATTATGGTTTAACACATAGGCAAGAAGTATTTTCAGCCACAATATAACTTAACACAGGGACAGGAAAGTATTGGTGGGTTTCAATTCTCAGACCCTTGGGTGAACAAACTATAAGGTGTTCCCCATGTTCCCTCCCCCCCCCTCCTGATATTCATGCCCTTTGCAATTCCCTGCCCTTGAGTATGGGCATGACCCATGACTTGCTACTAACCAATTAAGTACTACAAAGATGATGAGATAGAATTAAAATGTCCCTCTTTCTAGATTTTATCTCTTGTTAGCTTTAAGGAAGAAGGCGGGTATGTTGAGAAGTCCCTGTGACAATAGGCACTGTGGTCTCCAGCTGATAGCCAGCAAGAAACTGAGGTGCTTAGTGCAGCTACCCACAAGGAACTGAACGCTGCCAATAATCATGTGCACTTTGAAGCATAGCCTTCCATAGTTGAGGCTCAGCTGAGACTGTAGCCCCAGACAAAAGTTTGATTACAAGATCGTGAGCCTCTGAAGCAGAGTACCCAGCTAAGCCATTCCTGGATTTCTTACCCACGGAAACTGTGAGATAATAAATCAGTGTTATTTTAATCCTACAAATTAGTAGTAATAATATTATGCAGCAGTAGGAAACAAATACAATCCCCCTTGAGATCATTCTTCCTCCTACGATGAGGATAGACAATCATCTTCTATACATAGAGTTAATCCAGTTCCTTACTCCTAGACAGCATGTTTTAGGTGCGTGTAGACCTTCCGGTGGTAGTCATTCCAATACCAAGAAGTGTCATATTTTTCTATTCTTTTCGTGGGAAATTCATTTATTGGATCATTTGATGGGACAGTGACTTCTCCACAGCATTTAAGGCTCTGAGGACCATGTATTTGGTCTAGACAAATACTAACTGAAGAATAGTAATCAAAGTTTATAGTCCATTCATAATACAGGAGTCAAGACTGCCCGAATCAAACCAAGAGAAAAGAGTGCATCCCAAAACCAAAGAACCTAAAACACCAGATTTGGGGGTGTAAGACAAGTTACCTAATTTCATCACTTCTTTATTTGTTTCCTGGATATTTTTAGTAATATAAAAGATTCTGGAGAGGTCTGTAGCGATGTAAGCACTATATTCTTCTTTGAAGACAACATGCATTCTACCTCCAGATACCAGTATCCTAAGCATTTTATAACACCACCTGCCTAATTTCAGAAACCTATCCCATAAGTCCTATTGCCTCAATTACGTTGTCTAGCTCTCCTCCTATACTTTGAGCCATTGAATGTAGGATTATCTATACTTAGGGGTCTTTTGTAAGGTATAAACTGAAGAATCTTTAGGGCAGAGGAAAGCTGCCCAAAATTCTGTTTCAATGGTTAACAGTTTGGATGCAAATTGAGACCCAGTTTTTCTCATTCTTAAGTTAAATTTATCTAAATACTTGTTTTCTTCTGAGAAGAATTGTTGATGGGCCAAAATGGACCCTGTGTTATATCATGGACTATTCTGAAGGCAGTTATAAGACTACCAAAATAAGATATCGCTAAAAAATTTGCAGGTATAGTCAGTAAGTTTTTATGGTACAAATCCAGTGCCAGTCATTAGAAAACAACCAATGATCTATTTTTGGCTGCAATACCTTACGGCATTGTCACATAAAGTGGCAACATTTTCATACCACTCATGAAGAATGGTCCTGGGCCAGGTGATCAGATTTGTTATACAGCGATCGCCAGGTAAGTCTAAAGCAAAAAAGCTTACGATTGTGTAAGTGGCACACCTTTCTTATGAGACCTGAAAAAGTGAAACAGCCTCTGAATATGAACAGCTGTTCACTAGCTCTTTTCCAAGCTGTAATCCTATGAAAGTTCTGGAGCCAAGTATAGCTCTTATGAAGAGCCTCAAGTGTAGTCTCTTTGGGGAAAGGAATCTGCATTTTCAGCTGCAGTGAGATACCAGGTTTTAGATTTCTGGCTGTCTGGCCTGTTGTGGTTTCCATGAGGTTTTTTGTTGTTATATTCTTAGACCCTAAACTGCTTTTTTTATTAATGTGATTAGATAGATCATGGGACAGCTGGGTATACAAGGGCTACAATTACATTTATAAACAGAAGATGAAATATACAGGTATAGAGATATAATTACAAATATAAAAACATACATTTATGTTTTGTGATTAGAAAAGTTTATTGAAGAATAGACATCAAACTTAACAGCAGTTACCTCTACAAAGTCCGACTAGAGGAGAGAAAGCAGAAGCTATGGACAAGGGGATGTTTTTTAATATATACATATCTGCATCATTTGCAATATGATTTTCTAGCTGAAACAGATGAATAAACTAATAACTACAAGGTTTTACCTCTTCCAAAAGTGACATTTCCTTATTTATGACTATGTAAAACTAAACCTTATAAGTGACTTGGTTTTTCTTCATGTCATGTCTCTCTTCTAGTCCATAGAGACTTTTGGTTCATATGTATATGCAGATCACAACGGCCCTTCAATAAGACATTGAAGTAATTCAGGAAAAGATGTTTTCTAAGCTAAAATAAGCACTACTCAATTTTCAAGTATGGACACATATATAAAGCTCAATTTTCACCCAGAATTTTTTTTTCCGCTGAAGCTCCTTCTGGACATGTTTAGTCTTCTGCTCTCTAAACATGAATATTCAAAGAAAACGCTTTTATTTGGTGTTGTCAGATCTTTTCGTGTAAAGGCTAGAGGGAAATAACGGGTCTTAAATTATCTCAAAAGAATAAAGTTCTGTAGACACTTAACGAATGACATCGTTAAAGTAGTAAGTTTTTTTAATCCAACAATAATAACTCTTTAAAAATAAAGGACTACTTTCCAAATACTTTGAGAGAGAGATGCGTGGAGAGAAGTCTAGATAAGAGATATGAACTCTAGTGCCATCTAGCAAACATGCTGGGTAACATCACCACCTTTCTCTATTCAGACCTAATGAAGCAAGGTTAACTGTCCTTGAATTCTGTGTTGATTGTTGACCTTGGAAATCCAATGCAAGCATTCCTTAGACTTTCTAGAGTCTCTGAAGTTGGTATATAGTTCTTTAAAAAGTAGAGGGAAAAACACTTCAATTACATCAGGACTGGTATAGAACAAATACCAGCTAACTATAAATTTGATAAGACATAACTGCCTTCATCCTCATAAAAGCATTGATATCATTTTATTTCTTATTAAAGACAATTATGCTAAATTTGCTAATTTTCAATCTGGATTGTTTTTTTGTCCTTGGAGTAACAAGGAAAGGAAACATTTCCCTTTTCCAGCTTTGCACTCAATACACACACACACACACACACACACACACACTCTCTCTCTCTCTCTCTCACACACACAGAGATTTCTAATACATCTCCTTATGTATTATTTGTCAATCTATTCAAACGTCAACTACACAGTAATTTTCAAGCAAAGGAACATATTTTGTTCACAAATCTGTGAACAAAATGAGTTAATCTCAGAGATCTCGTAAGGCCTTTCAAGACCTTAAGGTCCAAATAAACATCATCAAACACATAAAATACAAAACTTGATACTTTGCTGCTAAAATTCCTAAAGCAAGAGGGTACAAATGTGTTAATGATGAAATCCAATGTGTCATAATCCCCAATATAGTTTAGTAACAACTCACTTTAGAACAGAAAAGACATGAATGAGTAAATGAATGACTAGTAGAATTAATAAATAAAATTTCTTGTAATCCTAGCACTCTGGGAGGCCGAGGTGGGAGGATTGCTCGAGGTCAGAAGTTTGAGACCAGCCTGAGCAAGAGTGAGACCCCCGTCTCTACTAAAAAAATAGAAAGACATTAGCTGGACAACTAAAAATATATAGAAAAAATTAGCCAGGCAAGGTGGTACATGCCTGTAGTCCCACCTATTCGGGAGGCTGAGGCAGGAGGATCACTTGAGCCCAGGAGTTTGAGGTTGCTGTGAGCTAGGCTGATGCCATGGCACTCTAACCAGGGCAACAGATCGAGACTCTGTCTCCAAAAAAAAAAATAAAATTTCTAACACCCTGTTATCAACCAACAAAAAAAAAAAAGATTTGAAAAATAATATTAACTTATTGCTTTCTATTTATAAAGAATTGTTTCAAGAAACTCACTGTGTTGGGAGGCTTCAAAAAGCTTATAAGAAAAAAAAAGAACCTAAAATGATGTTGCTTTTACTGCTTTCCAGAAGCAAGAAAAATATGGGTAAATACCACAACCTGCTTGGACTAGAACATATAGCCTTTTATGAAGATGCAAATAAAGAGAGATGTGGAAGTTGTTCAAAGATGTGCAAAATTGGATGCCGTTTGTATCAGTCAGGGTCTAATCAAGAGACAGGAATTTGAACAGGGAATGTTTAATATAAATGTTGTTAACTTCAACAGGAGATTGGCTAATAAGAAGCAAAGGAAGTTATAAGGAAAACAGGAAAAGCAGATAAAAGGAGTAGCTGCTACTCTTAGAGCTGAGCTAATGCCCCTAAGGCAGAGTCTTCCCCCAGCAGGGCTGAGACCCACACCAAGAAGGTTAAATCTTGAATATTCAATATGTTAAATCTGCTTGCCTTAGCTAATCTGGCCTAACTGCCCTTAGAAGTCTACTTTTTCCCCCTTCTTTTTTCTTTCTACCATCAAGTATAAAATAATATGAAGAAATACACTTTAAAAATGTGAGGAAGAGTAAAGCTTGTATCCTTGAGCTATAAACATATCTTTTCTTATTTCTGTAAATATTACCATAGTGAATTGAATAGTGTCCTCTAAAAATTCATATCTATTTAGAAACTAGAATATGACCTTATTTGGAAATAGGATCTTTGCAGAGATAATGAGTTAATGACCTCAAGATGAAATCATCCTGGATTTAGGGTGAGTCCTAAATCTGATGACTGGTATCTTTAGAAGAAGGAGATACAAAGAGACATAGGAGAAAGGCTGTGTGAAGAGAGGCAGAGACTGGATTATGGTATCATGAGCCAGTACCTGGGGTGCCAGACCTGAAGAACAAGGAAGGATTCTCCCCTAGAACATTCAGAGGAAGCATGGCCCTGTAGATGCCTTGATTTTGGCCTTCAAGCCTCCAGAACTGGGAGAGAACAAATTTCTGTTGTTTCAAGCCACTAAGTTTGTGATACTTTGTCATGGAAAACTAATATCTAATACCAGCATGGCTGGTATTTTTCATGAAAGTCAAAGCAAACTCTATAGGCATAAATGAATGCATTAAATTGTGAGAAAGTTGATATCAATTGTACATGGAGCTAAGCACAAAATATTCTTCATAGATACCCTCTACTCTTTTTTTAGGATCACCTTTAGGGATGTAAATAATTTTGTCCCAAATATCTAAGTAAATATAGTATCTCTTGCTGAAAAGACTTCCTGGTTAATAGTTTATTAGGAAAGTCAATTGGATATTTGACATTTGAAGTTGGTTTCAAAGACAGAATTATCATAGTAAAGTTAAGCTATGTTCCACTTTCTAAAGATAAAACTTCAGTAATTATAAAAAAGCATGAAAATTTAGTGAAGACATAATTCTTCCTTCCTGGGGGCAATAGAAAAGCTGAAAGCAAATTACACAACCTAGGAGCATATATGCTTCTCCTCCTGAACACATCACACATCCTGAGGATTATGTGCTGAGAAACGCTCGAGAACACAAATCCCCAGAGTTAGTCACGCCCTCGTCAGTACTTCACACTCTATATACAGCTCTACGACATCACTTACCACATTATACTGTTATTATTGGTTTATCCAATTGTCCTCCCAATGGGCTGAGAACTCCACAAGGGCAGGAGTGTGTGTAACTCATCTTCACACTCCCAGGCCCTGGCACCGTGCTCGGCAGTGCTTGGCGCTTGATAAATGCTGAACTAATTAAACTTGTTGACCTTGCTATATTCATAACAGAGTAGAAACATTTAAAACGCATCGTGAAATCGCAGCTCTGAAATTGAGCATTTATTCTCGAAGCAGATGCGGCAGACATATTTTTGTTTACAAAATGGATTTTATACGCAGCCTTTTCTCAGAAGAAAGCAGCAAGACCAAGCAATTGATAACTCAGACCTGATGAGGGAAATGTTCACAAGTTACTGCAGTCTGATATTTATCAGAAAGATATAACAGCCTGGTGGCAGCAATTCCAAGACATTTTTCCTCTTCGTGTGCCATCCTCCCATAAAGCAGCCTTCAAGAACAGCAATAATGTGGCTGAAGGAGATTGAGTTTTGCCTAAAAGTCACACAAGCCCGAGGTTAAATATTCCAGATTCTCTGGCCTGGTGTCAAAGCCACATTCCACTCCTCTGCATTTAATATCGATAATGAATGTGAAAATAATCTAAGGTGATACTAGAGTTTTTCTAAATAGAATTTGCTATGTCAAAGGAACTCAGGCTGTAGCTAGTATGCTCGTCTCTGAGATCGCAACACCAGCCTAATTTTAGGCTAACAGCTTTAAGGAGAAGATACTCAATAACAATTCCAGGAGGGAAAAAAATCCCTGAAAACTAAAGAAATTGAGAAAGTCAAGACAGGGATCCCAATGAAGAATATCAAGAATTTTGGTTTGGGGAATTTGACTAAAAGAGACAGGATTTAAAGGAGGACTTATGTTTCCCAGGTTTTCCGGTTTGCAGTAGGCAGCCTCTAAAACGGCCCCGATAATCCCTGCCTCCTTCTATTCCAGCTCTTAACTTGATGTCTCTCCTTGACTGTGGGTTGGACCTAGTAGCCCTTCTCTAACAAATGGAATACAGCAAAAGTGATTGGATGTCGCTTCTGAGATTAGGTTACATCCATCTTGAGCTGCCCTCCCTCATTCCCTAGCTTACTCTGAAGACAGCCAGTGGCCACCTCGTGGGCTGCCCTGTAGAGCGTCCATGTGACAAGGAACTCAGGCCACGGGTCCAACAGCCCACTGGGAACTGATACAGCCAACAAGCACGTGAGTGAGCTTGGAAGAGTATCCTCCGCTGGTCGAACCCTGAGATGACTACAGCCCTGGCTACCACTCTGATTTCTCCCTTGTGACAGATCCTAGCCAGGGGCACCAGTAAGTCACACCCAGGTTCCTGCCCCACAGAAACTAAGACAACAGATGTTTCTTGTTTTAAGCCACTAAGTTGTGGGATAATTTGTTATAGCAATCACAACTAATATATTGCTCAGCCCCAGCCTCTAATATTAAGAACATTCTTACTTTTCAAAATGCATATTTTGATTTTTATTTGAGAGAAGGTCACTTGACCTTTTGGATGAAAGTAGAGACCACTGTCTTAGGAGCTAAGTACTGTTTTGGAGGAGTAAATTCAGAGAGCAAATCATTATAATCAAGACCTAGGCTGTCTGTCTTCACAAAAGGCCAATCAGGCAGAATGTGGCAAAATTGACCTTAGGATAGTCTCCCTAAGGCCAGAAACCGTAGGATCCAGAATGATGTCAGCCCATTCAGTCATCATCTTATGACTAGTAGTAAAAATAACATCATTTTATTCGTTAAATACATATACGGTTTTTTTACTTATTTTCAATGCAATAGTTATATGGGAAGTAGAAAGCAACAAGACCTGCCGCTCTATCTCGTCTGAATCATCAGAGATGTCCTCTACATGCCCGAAATTAATACTAAGCGCTTATTCTGTGGAAGAACATAATTGCCTGGCTGCTACGAAACAACAGTTTATTTCAGATTCTATTCATGGCCTACTCATTTCCCCAAACGATTTCCCTTTTGCTCAAACTTTCCTATCCAATAGAGTACTTTATTAGAAAATGTTTACTAATGAACTGAAGGCAAGGGTAACTATAAAAAAAAAAGATAAAGTGTTCAATTAGAATAGCTTAATTACAATGTGACTTTCTGTAGAGTTGTAGCTTATAATTTTATCTGATAGCAATGTCAAGTGTTCATTCAAAATAAGACATCACACATTTGGTTGTTTTTAGGTTTAACTAGATGAGCTGGACATCACAGGGCTTATACATAGATTCTTGGTCTCCAGACCTTCACAAATCATGCTGATATTTTCTGTTTTATAATGGAAAATATCATATTAAGATACACATTCAAAACAAACAACACACTGTTAGGCTTTTCAACCTGAGGTACCACCATGAAGTTTTTTGTTAATGGCTCTCAAGTAGGGAAAAGAGGAGGACCAGTTATCGGAAGTCTATTCTGAATTCTCTTTTTGACTTTCCCAATTTCAATATACCACTATATTTAAGGTTGAGAAAATTCATGAAATCTTCTCCTCAACTCTTTTTCCAAGTTCCCTTTTTTAATGGATACAATGTGCTGAAAGCTCATTTAATTTCTCCCTCTGTCTACATCAATCCTAACTGAACCAGTGACATTATCAAATGACGGTATTGTCCAGATGAAAGGCTGATTGGATGCTTGCCATAATCTACAAACTTGTCATTATCCCATCTCTTGGACAAATATTAAACAAATCCCTAGCTACCAAATATTATCAGCTGTTGAAATAAAGTTCGAGCTCTCACAAGAGCTTACCTTTGCTTATTGACAATGATTTAAGTGAAGCTTCTCTTGGCATTATATTTTTTATTATATCTCACATAATTGATAAAGCATTATAGATTTTTTTATTTGAAATGTCATACCCTATTCAAAGAAAGAATAAAGGTTATTTTATTCATATAAACTCTATTAAATTACTACCTTTACATAGGTCTATGGCATGCCAGGCAAATTAAAGTGGCAATTATCTGAAAATTTTTCAAAGGAAAATCTAAATTACTTAGCTGTTTGGGACGAAATTAACTCTTTAGCCCTAAGTTATCTAATTTCTTCAGTTTTGTCCTTTAAGTTCTGCCTCTGGACAATCGGCCTCATCACCAAAACACCACGCTTCAACTCTATGATCTGTTCTCCACGTTACCACTAGAGAGGTCAGGCTAAAACACAAATCTTTTCTCACATCTCTACTTAAAAATGTTCAGTGGCTCCCCATTACTTTCAGGATAAGGTTAATATCCTTAAAATGATATACAAGAGCTTTAATTACTTGGGTTACCTGGATTCTACCCACACTGACAGTCTCATTCTCTGCTTCTTCCTCCCAGCCTACTCTTCAGCCACGCTAAACTACTTGCAGCCCTGGCTTCAACACCCTCTCACACCCTCTGCAGTTACCGTCCATCCTATGGATTTGACCTTAGGGGCTTGGCCTTTCACCTTCTTCAAATCTCAGCGCGGGTCACTGTCATCTAGAAACTCCTTCATTTTTACTTCCTGGATCAGTTAATTATCTTTTCTGTTCTCTTCCCTCGCACTCTATTCTAACCTCTATCATCTCATTTATCACTGTACCACCACTGAGAATTTATATTTCTCCATCCCCAACTAATCATGAGGTCCTGGGGACAGGTGTTGCATCTTACTGGTTTATTTTATTTTATTTTTCCTAGGAAACTAGCATAGTGTCTGGAACCTAGTAAGGCTCTCAGTAAATATTTGCTGAATTAGCTAGTATGTTTATAATCTCTCAGAAGTAGTTTTGGAAAAGGATCTTTTATTGAATAGAATACTAGGAGAAAATAGCCGTAACAGGACAAATTATTCAGAAATCACCATTGATAGTTAATTTATATGGCCTTATAAGAGCATTTGTAAACATTCAGAGAAAAATATCTCACGAAACTCTGAAAGGATTGATTAGTTGTCTTGTCAATCAAAAGCTGGAAGTTTCAGTGGGATAAGAAATTAAGAGTCAGGTCACTTTTTTTAATCAAGAAAAAGCCAAAATTACCAAAATCAAAAAGAAAGAACTAATATACATCATTAAAATACAAAATAAAGAAACATCATGCATTTTACTATGTATATATATAGAAAGAGAGTAAACCAAAAGTGCAAAAAATAATTTCTGTTCAAAAATTTCATCCTATGGTCTTTTTCAGGTCTATCCAATGAAATTCACCATACAGCAAGTTTTATGCTATTGGAAGGTAAAATTTCCTGGGGAAGTCCAGGCACGGTGGTTTATACCTGTAATCCTAGCACTTTGGGAAGCCCAAATGGGAGTATTACTTGAGGCCAGGAGTTCCATACTACCCTGGACAACACAGCAATACCCCCATCTCTAAAAAAAGGTAGAAAAATTAGCCAGGCATAGTGGCACACACCTGTAGTCCCAGCTACTTGGGAGGCTGAGGCAGGAGCAGTGCTTGAGCCCAGGAGTTTGAGGTTGCTGTGAGCTACGATGATGCCACTGCACTGTAACCTAGGTGACAGAGCGAGACCCTGTCTCAAAAAAGAAAAAAATTTCCTGGAGAAACAAATAATTCAAACACTTTTAAAAGGCGAAAAATTTATACGATCTGAAGAGAAACCAGAGCAATTCAAACACTTTCAAACTTTTAAAGTAAAAAGCAACCCAAAGTCTATAGTTTGAAATAGCAGTCATTTCAGAGATACTCTTAGAATTTAGTTTCCTTTTACATTTCACTATTTTTTGAAATTGTCTTTTCTAAAGAAAATCATTACAGATATCTCTTTTCTCTGTACTGTGGTTCAAATGAGCTCTGCTGAAGACAAAGTTAAAATCTGAAGGAAGCTGAAATGGTAGAGACATCTAAGTACTTACCTAAGTAAATACTGTTTTATTTCCCTCCTAAAACTCCTGTTAGTTTAGGAAGAAAATAAGAACTCAGCATGACCAAGCTAAGTTGAGCCGCCCCATATAGGTGCAAATTTGGCAAAGGTGAAGCTCCAGGTGGCATGAGCCGGCTTGAGGAAACCCCATATAATCTAATAGATTTTACATCAGCAAATACATTTGATTTGACCTATTTTAGAGGACATCAAGAAGTAAATGTCTACCATGATACCATGATCCCAAAACACTCATCCTACTCTGCAAAGTAAAGAGATGCCTACAGTAATCCTGTATGAATCACAGTTAATGAAACACATTAGTCTTGTACACCGTTGTGTCCCCAGAACCTTGAGAAGTGCAAGACACATCGTGGGTGCTCAGAAATTGTGGATGCTGAGAAATTGTTTTTTGAATGAATGGATAATAACTGAATGAATGAAGCAGAGATATCAGGCAACTAAACCATATTGCCCAGATGTATGCTTAACTCTATCAGTTGCTTATGGACCCTCAAATGGTTTGATGTTTTTAGCCAGTGTGTTCATCACCCACATCTTTCCACCCCCACCTGCACGCCTATGTATAGCCAAGTCGAAATGATCTCCCCAGTCTGAATATTCCAATAAACAAGTATCTGAGTGTAAGATTAAAGACTGAGCTGATGCTCCTGATCCACGAGCCACTCCCAAATATCAGCTCAAGAGAAACCTTTTGTCAGGAGCCTTTCCTGTCTGCCCCCCACTTAGAACTGGCTCCTCCCTTTTTTGTACTTCCTCTATATCCTGCATACACTTAAACATTTTGTGAAACTGTGAAATATAACATGAAGAAAAGTATTAAAATATATTCTCTACAGTTTAACAAGTTGTAACAAACCGCACAGTTTAACAGATTTTAGTGAGGAGGATTCATGCATCAAACCCCCAAGGTCAAAATATTGGGCTTCCTTAGCATCAGGGAATGCCCCTCCCATGTTCCTTCCGGATCTCAAACTCCTCCCTCCCATAGGGGTAACCCCAGTCCTGACTATTATAATAATCCGTCCTTGCTTTGCTCTATGTTTGTGGTATAAGCAAGAAACCCTAATCAGTATGGTTTACTTTTGTTGTGTCTTGTTTCTTTTGTGGAACATAATGTTTTTAGAATTTATGCTCACTGCCTATAGCTGTAGTTTGTTCATTTTCATTGCTGAATGTGTTCTATTACATGAATAAACAATTTGCCTATTCATTTTACTGTCGATGGACGTTTGGGCAGGATTCCATTCGGGGCCATTATGAGCAACACTGCATATTCTTGTCAAGTGTACCAAAGTGCATGTAAGTATACATTTCAATAAGGCATATCTCTGAGAGAGGAATTCCTAATTGGGCATATCTACACTTTACCAAATAAAGCCAAAATCTTTTCCACAGTGTTTGTGCCACTGTCCACTTCCACTAGTTTTTGAAAGCTTTTATCATTCCACATTCTTCGTTTGGTATTGTCAGACTTTTAAATTTTCTTCAATCTAGTGGGAATCCAATGGTTTCTCATCAAGGTATTGATATGCTTTTCCTGATTCTCAATGAGTTTGAACAGCATTTCAAATGTATACTACAGTGGTCATTTGGATTTCCTCATTTGTAAAATCTTTTCCCCCATTTCTAGTGGATTGACAGGATTTATTTTTTAACTGATTTTTTATTAAAATTAAATTAAATCTATAGGTCAATTTAGGAAAAAGTGATATCTTGGAAAATTTAAGTCTTAGAATCTGTGACCATTGTACATCTCTCCATTTGCTTTGTCTTTTAAGTTTTAATTTGGTTAAGTTTTATATTTTCTCTGTAGACTCATTTCTAGCTATTTGAAATTTTCATCCCATTGTACATAGTGTCCTTTAAACTCCAGTTTCTGTTTGTTGCTGTTCTATACAAATAGTGACTTTTGGGTATTGGGTTTTTAGAATTAGAATTAGAATTAAAATTATTTGTCTGTAAATTGTCTTAAATTTCCTGTATACAGTATATCATATAAAAATAATAAATTTTATTTTTTTAATTTCAAATTCATATAAACTTTATTTGTTTTCTTGTTATTATTGTTTTGGTGTTTATTTATTTGTTTTATCCTTATTGTATTGAACAAGACCTCCAGGTTGCATAGAGGTAGTGGTAGGGAACAATTTTGTCTTGCTCCCAAATTCACAGGAAAATCCTACAAAGCTTCAGCATTAAAAATAATTAAACATGAAACATGATGTGCTATATTTATTAAATGCTTTTTATCAAATAAAGTAAGTTCCATTCTATTCCTACTTTGCTGAGTTTTTTTAATTTAATGAAGATATTGAATTTTGACAAATATCTCTGTTCATCTATTAAAATTAAAATAGGATATTTCCCCCATATGTACTCTGTGAATGCAATAAATTTCATTAATTTTTATATCAATCTCATGTTCCTGGAATAAACCCAACTTGGTTACAATATATTATCCCTTTTCTATACTGCTGTATTAGATTTACTAATATTTTGTTTAGGATATTTTCATTTATGTTTATAGGAGATACTTACATATACTTTAATTTTCTCATTACATATTTCTTGAGATTTGTTATTGAAGTCATTATGGCCTCATTAAATGAATTGGGGGGACTAATCTTTATTCATTTCTCTGGAAGTTTGTGGAAGACTGGCATTATTTGTATCCCAAAAGTTTAGTAGAACTCAATGATTAAGCCAGCTAGGCATGATATTTTCTCTATGGAAAGTTTTTAAATTATCATTCTAATTTTGTTAGTAGTTATTTGGCCATTCATATTTCCTATTTCTTATGTCCATAAGAAACTGCAATTTTCTAGGAACATATTCATTCTATTGAAATTTCCAATTTTTGTCATGGGGTATTCATAATATCTTATTATCATCTTTTTTGATACTACAGTATATGCAGTAATATCCTGGTTTTGATTCCTCATTATTGTTATTCACACTTTATTTTCTTTGATCAGTCTTGAAAAAGAAGATGGACAAAAAGTGAAATGGAATTTCCTGAATTTGATATTTTTAAAGTATCTAATAAACACTTACAGCACACGGTGTTTAATGAGTCTGGAAGAACTCCATCGTGCATTGTGCACTTCCAGCTTCTGTCACGGTCTCATCTTACGTGTGAGACGTAAGAGCCATAATCTTTAACACATGATTACAGCGGAAAGACAGCTAACATTAATCCCTTTCTCTTTTTCCAATTCTCTCTTTCCAATTCCTTCTCATACATGACAGAACTAACACTTTCCAGGAAAGCTTGCAGGAGCTCACTGGTAAAAACAACTGCACTCAAACAAGAAGGCTGCTGCCCTTGACACTATCTGGCCCGGAAGCTAATTGGCCCGTGTCCTAAGCCTACGATAAGCATGAAGCCACAGGATGGCAACAAGCAGAGTCAGTGGGAAACTGGGAAATTCTATCTTAGGACTACAGAAATGTGTGTGTAAATAGAGGATGAAAAGTCCTACTGTAGAGCACAAAATGAGTAGTCTGAACATACTTTCTCCAGCGGTTTTGCCATTATTTTCAGTGTAAATTATAAATGTATAGCTATTCATTTTATTATTTTTCATTGCTTCAATTTAGAATGAACCCTATAGGCAGCAATTTGTTCAGAAGAATGGAACTGTACGCTTAATGAAAAAGTAATTACTACTTATCTATCTCTGAGAAAGTTAATGATGATTGTGTAACTTGCAAGAAATGTTTTCAACATTTACTATCCAGTATGATGCAGTGATATTGCTGAACACATAAAAAGGCAAAAATCTGCTGAAGAATTATCAGCATCAATTTCAAAAGTAGCTAAGAAGACTGAGGCAGAAGATACCAATTCAACACATGCAGCTGCAGAAAGTGCATTTACACGAGACTCTATGAAGCATATCTTTTCATTTAAAGTAAATGACTGTTCTTCTAATTAATTTCACTCATTTTGATTCCGGGCTTTCTTGTGCACATGCAAAAAGTGAAGCAATAGCTATAAATGTGTTGGCTCCATTAGCAGCAACGGGACTTTCCAAACTATTAAATGATGCCAGTTTTTACAATAGTATTTTCAGACACTTTAAAGAGATCGGTTAAGTTAATTCCAATGATTTGATTCTTTTCATTCAATTCGGAGAATTAGAGTAAAACTTGTGGAAGATCATTATGTTACAGGAGAGTGATTTGACATTATTGTGAATGCAGTTGTAAATTCTGTATCACACTTACTGATAATTAAAAGTATTTGGTTTATGGTGATAATACAGATACAAATTTTAGTGTAGCATAATCAGCATGGTAAAAAGTTCTTGCAAAACTAAGAAATATATAGAGATTTTCATGTGTGTACATATATTAGTAAACTTCCTAATTCAAATATATACATATATGTACAAACAAACTTAGCAAATAAAATTAGCTAACTTGACTATATATACATATTCATATTTGAGTAACAAACTGGAGTAACAATTTAGGAAACAACTTATTATATACATTCAACATATTAAATATTAGAGGGATCAAGATTGTCAACTAGACACAGGTAGTATACGACTCCTCCACAAAGAAAAACCAGAATGGTAAGAAGATACTTACATGTCAACGAGATTGTCTAGGAGACAACACTAGGATTCGCCAGAGACGTGAAAGGAAGCACCAAAAGTAAGGAGAGGGTTCAAGGCAGCTTGCCTGGCCGGGGACTGTCTGAGAGCCAGGATAAGCTTCTGGACACAGGGAAACAGTAAGAGAGAAATTCCCAGGGCTCCATACTATGAAATGGGTTTAAGATCTTGGCTACAGGTGAACACTTTTACCCCCATGGGCCTTGGGCATAATATACGGAGCTGCCTAGAGATTGCACAGACATTGCTCCAGAAAGGGAGTCTACATGTATATATGTTGTTGGGTGAGTAAGCTCGCACCCTACAAGCATCCAAGCTTAGAGCAGCTGCAGCTGGGTGCCATTCTGGGAGCGTAGATACCAGGGAGCTCCAGATGCAGTGCCTGCCACCGAGCTGCTCTGAGAAGGGAGCAGGAAGACTGAGTGTTCTCACACACCCCTGGGAAGGTCCCTACCACCCTACTGTGGGCTGCTGTTGAGACTGAGACATGAGCAGACTGCACTCCCCACGGTTTCTGGCCCACACTGCTTGCCCCACCCTCTCTGGTCGTGGACCCAAGATGCCATTTCGATCCACCCTCTGGATGAGTTCAGGCTGACATGGCTGCCGCCACAGCCCAGATGAAGAGGGACAAGGTAACCCCAGCTCTGAAATGCACACCTGGAACTATACTCACTGCCCTACTACAAGCTGCTGTGAGACTGAGACTCAAGAGAATGGCACTCTCCAGTTTCTTAACCACACTGCTTACCTGAGAAGGGCCCTGCATTCTCCGATCACAAACCCATAGCTGGCACCATTTTGACAGTTTAATGCTGGACTACATCCCACCCTCAGGCCAAGTTTGAGGTGGCACACTGCAGCTGCCACCTGGTCAGGGACAGATGAGGGAGACTAAGCTCTCCTAAGCACACCTGCATCTCTTCATGATAAAAACCCTCAACAAACCAGGCATAGAAGAAACATACCTAAAACTAATAAAGGCCATATGCAACAAACCTACAGTCAACGTCCTACTTAATGGGGATAAGTTGAAAGCATTTCCTCTAAGAATGGGAATAACACAAGGATGCCCACTTTCACCACTCTTATTCAACATAGTACTGAAGTACTCACCAGAGCAATCGGGCAAGAGAAAAAAAGGCATCCAAATTGGAAAAGAGGAAATCAAATTTTCCCTGTTTGTTAATGATACGATTTTATATCTAGAAAACCTTAACGATTCCACCAAAAAAACTTTTAGAATTGAGAAATGTATTCAGTAAAGTTTTAGGATACAAAATCAACATACAGAAATCAGTAGCATTTCTATACACCAACAATTATCTAGCTGAGAACCAAATCAAGAAGGAAATCCCATTTACAATAGATACAAAAAAATAAAATAAAATACCTAGGAATATATTTAACCAATGAGGTGAAAGATTTCTGTAAGGAAAACTATGAAACACTGATGAAAGAAATTGTAGATGACACAAACAAACACAAAAACGTCCCATGCTTAAGGATTAGGAGAATTAACATCGTTAAAATGACCACACTGCCCAAAGCAATCTACAGGTTCAATACAATACCCATCAAAATACTGACATCATTTTTAGCAGAATTAGAAAAAAAAATTCTAAAGTTCATATGGAACCAAAAAAAAAGGAGCCCAAATAAAAGATCAAAACAATCTTGATAAAGGAAAAGAAAAAGAAAAAACAAAGCAAAGCAGAAGGTATCACATTGCCTGACTTCAAATTACTGCGAGGCTATGGTGACCAAAACAGCGTGGTACTAGGATAAAAACAGACACATAGATCAGTGGAACAGAATAGAGAACCCAGAAATAAAGCCACATGCTACCAACTGATCTTTGACAAAGTTGATAAGAACTTTTATTATTCCATTTTTCTGTCTACTACTTTGAAGATTGTATACTCTCTTTCTATTATTTTTGTGGAAATGTCAACATAAATTAACTCACCAAAATTAAACACTAAAAGATAGTTTTCCCTCTCCCCATATATATATAATGCAAAGGGCCTTAGAGAAGTTTAATCCATCTCCCTTTCCCCATTCATTATGTGTGTACATAGATATATAAAATTTTAAACCTCATGAGATATTTTATTATTGTTTTATTTAGCCAATATAAATTCAGATCTACCAAATATTTGCCCTTTCATTATTTTTATGCTTCCCTTCATCTCTGGCTTTCTATGATCTTTTTTCTTTTGCCTGGTGAACACTTTCATATTTTCTCCATTGCTGGTTTACTTTTGACAGACTATCTCAGTTTTTATCATCTGTGAATGTCTATTTTAGGATGATTATTAGAGGCTACTTTCACTAGGTATAGGAAGAATTTTAAGTTGGCTGATACTTCAGCACATTAAAAACATTATTTTATCATCTTCCAGCTTCCATTAATGCTGTTGAGAGGTCAGCTCTCAGTCTTAGTTACAGTCGTTTTAAAGGAAATTTGTCTTTTTTCTCTGACTGCTTGTAATTTTTTTTTTAATTTTTTCTTTTTTTTTGATTTTCTGAAGTTTCACTCTGATATGTCTAGGTGTGGGTTTCTTTTTATTTATCATGGTTAGGATTTGTTGGAGTTTTTAAATATGTTTATTTCATCAGTTGCAGAAAATTCTCAGTCATGTTCTCTTCAGTTATTCCATCTGCCACATTCTCTCTCTCCTTTCCTTCTTGGACTCCAGTTAAACTTATTACTATATCTTTTATATCTGTTACTCTTCCTTCAATATTTTCCATTAATTGGCCTTTCCGTACTTCATTGTGATTAATGTCTCTGTCACATTACCCAGTACTAATTTTCTCATCAATTTTATCTAACCTATTATTGTGCTCATTCATAAAGAACTCATTCTGTGTTCTTTATTTTAATTGTTGGAATTAGTTCTAGAATTTATATTGTTAATGTACTGCCACTGTTTATAATTTATACTATTTATCACACTTTTTATACTTCAGTTTTATTTCCTGACTAATAATCATAGTTGTTTCATAGTCTGTGTCTGATAATTTCAGGACAGGTTGAGTATCCCTCATCTTCAATGCTTGGGACAAGACAAGCTTTGGATTGGGAATTTTTCTGGGATTTTGAAATATGTGCACATACATAATGAGATATCTTGGGGATAGGACCCAACTCTAAACACAAAATTTATGTTTTCTTATACACATAGCTTGAAGGTAATTTTATATAACATTTTTTAACAATTTTGTACATGAAACAAAGTTCGTGTACATTAAACCATCAGAAAGCAGAGGTATCACTCTTTCATGTCAGTGCTTAAAAATTTTAGATTTTGGAACATTTTGGATTTCAGCTTCTAGCATTAGGGATATTCAACCTGTATCTAGAATCCTTACACATCTGTTTGTTTTGACTGTGGTTTCTAGTGGCTCTTGCCTAGAGGAGCTTGTTTCCTTTAGGTGGATGTAGATGTTTTTATTGTATGCTAAATATCTTGTTTGAAAAATTATTAATTCTAATGCTTATGCCAAGCAACTGGAGAAACCAGCATTGCACGAAGACTTTAAACCAAGTCCTCTCATCTCTTTTCCTTTCTCTTTCTCTCTCCCCCTCCCTCCCTCCCTCTCTCCCCCCCCCTCCCTCTCTCCCCCCACCACCCAACACACACACATTATTAAAACCTAGACTTTAGTCCATTTGAAAAATAATTTTCTTCTGGTTCAACTTTACCTTTTGAATACTATCCTTTGGGGGTTACCATTATACCCTGTATATGATTTTAACACAGACATACTCTGAAGCATTCTTTTTTTCTGTCTCTCTTTACTACTGCTCTGCAAGAATTTAAGAACACAGTTTATATCTTAGATATCTTTGTATCTGTAGTATCTGGTATATCTTCAGATAGTTAGCATTCAATAAGTCAGTCTTTCCATAAATGTTAATTGAGTTTTTTCCTACAGACCAAGTTCCATGATAGAAAAATAGAATATATTGATGAATAAGTTATACATGTCTTGTGACACTCAGTCTGATTGAAGAGCCCAACAGTTAACAAGTTAAATAAATAAATATATCTATTACAAATGTTAATAGATGCTATAAAAACTCAGGGAATAATGATTAAACTTCACTCTGAGGCTCACTTTTGAGACAGTGATCAGGGAAAGCCTCTGGAAAGAAGGAACAAGAAATGACAGAGAATCTTTCATTTGAAGATCAGAAGGAAGATTATTCCAGGTAGAGGAAACAGCATTACAAGAGATGAAAAAAAAACTTGGTGAAACTAAAAGGAGACCAATGTGATCTAAGTATGAAGGATGAGGTATGAAGTAACATAGATGAAAATTTAAAAATCAGCAAAAGCCAACTGGGGCAAAGCTTTGGAGTCATAATAAGAAATCTGATTTTTATTTGAAATGCAATGGAAGGTCTTCAAAATATTTTAAGTGAAGGATGACAAAAGCAAAAAAGCATTTTAAAAGTTAGTCTATCTGCTTTAAATAGAAGATATTGGAGAAATAAAGAATGGAAACACAGAGGCCAAATGGAGGCTACTTCAGTCATCCAGGCAAGATGAAAAGTGGCCTGTTTTAAGGTGTTGTCAACAGAGATGGAGAGCAGTGGGCATGTGTAAGATATAGTTTACAGCTTAAAAAGAGAAACAGGACTTGCTCATAGGTTGTAGAGAGAGGTTGAGGGAGAAGGAGAAGTCACAATTGACCATCGATACTGTGGCTTGAACGACTGGATGAAGCCAGTTGCTGAGATGGAGAAGACCAGAGCTGCAACAGATGAAGATAATAAACAATTCAAATTTTGCCACGCTATTTTGAAGTACCTATGAGATGACCAAGGGAGATGTCAAGCTGATGTCATATATATATGAGCCTGAAATTCAAAGAATAAGTTGGGTTTGAAATAGAAATTTAGTGTTCGGCAGTGTAATCGATGGAATTTAAAGTCATGGATATAGATTCTAACACCAAGGAAAAGGGTGTATGTAGCTGGAGCAGAAGTTCCAAGACCGAGTCCTGAGAAACTCCCAGTTTTAGACAACAGGTAGAAGAGGAGGAGACTGAGAAGCAAAGAGGAAAAAAGAAAATCATGAGACTGTGGTGTCTTAGTAGCCAAGAGAGAAGGGTTTCTGCATGGAGGGATTGTCCACTGTGTGGAATGACCCTAGAGGTCAAACAAGTCAGGGCAGAAAAGCAATCTATTAAGTGGTCACACAGAGGCTGTTGGCGACCTACACGAGAGTCTCTTTAATGGAATGAAGGAGAATGAGGTCAAACTGGAGTTTTCATCTTTAACAAAAAATTGAAGCAGAATTAATTTTACTCGCCTACACTATCAGTATTACCTTGTGAGTACCTGTATCGTAGCACTTCTTATTTTACAATATAGATAATCATCCTTCCCTTTTGGCTGTCATGTCATATGGGCTGGATCCACAACTCATCTATCCCTTTGTCCCCCCACAACTGGCACATGATAGGTTTTCAATTCGTGTTTGTTAAAGTAATGAATTGGACACTGGCTAAGTCCCCCAGGTCAAGCCTCCTGGGACAAAATGGAAATTGAAAGGGCAATCAAGTATCCTGTTATACAGGCTTGCTTCGATAGGTCCCTTCAGGACCTCTGAAAAAGAGATAAAACCGCACCTGCCACCAGGGGGCGCAGCTGTACACAGGTGTGCAGCCGGGAGCACTGGGCGTTCCAGATGTCTGAGCTCACAGAAGGTGTTTAAAGGGTTAAAGGGTCAAGAAGCACCCATGACTTGAAATCCCCTGCAGGAGATTAGCTGTAGGGAGCTTCTCCTTATGGGAATTGCCTTTGGGAGAAGGAAGTGAACTTTTAGAACAAAAAAGCTTCTTGGAGTTCTTTTCTCTCTACCCTTGAAGGAGAAAGTGGTCTGCACTTCTTATCAGAGAAAGGTTACGATTCTTAGATTTTCCTCAACCCTTTGATGAGTGGGAACAGAGGTCCTGAAACCTAGTATGCAACTTAATGTAAACAAATAAATGATACTAAAATCAGATTCCCAGGTGGGAATATTGCAGTCGGAGTGCAAGAGCTGCAGCCATACTCCCACCGTACAACCATCTGAAACTTTCTTGTCATCAAAACACGTTCTCATCTGTGATCCAACTCTAACCTCACAACTTTCTCTGACATTCTGTTTTACTAAAAAGCAAATGCAGAACCAGAGATAGGGACTTGTTCTCCATCAGACATCCAGGAAATGACGGCTGGAACTAGAATCTACATGTTCTTTCTTCTACCCCAGCAGCAATATGCAAGGAAGGAAACCAACAAATCAGAAATTATGTGATACTGAAGAAAAGCAATGAAATGTTTCTTGAAAGATGAGCATTTTGAGGTGAGTTTGAGGGCAAGAGTATCCACAAATGTCAGGGCAGTCAAGCTTGGGTATTTAGAAATACAGCTTTGTCAGCAACAGTGACACATGCCTGTAGTCCCAGGTGCTTGAGAGGCTGAGGTGGGAGGATCGCTTGTTTGAGACCAGCCTGAGCAACATAACAAAACCTCATCTAAAGGCCGGGCGCGGTGGCTCATGCCTGTAATCGTAGCACTCTGGGAGGCCGAGGTGGGTGGATTGCTCGAGGTCAGGAGTTCGAGACCAGCCTGAGCAAGAGCGAGACCCCATCTCTACTAAAAATAGAAAGAAATTATCTGGCCAACTAAAAATTATATATAGAAAAAATTAGCCAGGCATGGTGGTGCATGCCTGTAGTCCCAGCTACTGGGGAGGCTGAGGCAGTAGGATCGCTTAAGCCCAGGAGTTTGAGGTTGCTGTGAGCTAGGCTGACGCCACGGCACTCACTCTAGCCAGGGCAACAAAGTGACACTCTGTCTCAAAAAAAAAAAAAAAAAAACCTCATCTAAAAGAAAAGAAAGAGAGAAGGAAGGAAGAGAAAAAGAAAGAAAGAAAGAAAGAAAGAAAGAAAGAAAGAAAGAAAGAAAGAAAGAAAGAAAGAAAGAAAGAAAGAAAGAAAGAAAGAAAGGAAGGAAGGAAAGAAATGCTGATAGTATATATATATATATATATTAACTTCACTTTATTATAACCAAGACTGAATTTCTATTTTTAGCCCCCATCCCACCAGGTGGCAGATATGATTCAATTACAGTTTTCTCATCTTTCCAAACATGCTGTCACTACTGAGGGGAAGGGAGCTTACAGGATGTCAAGGCTGGAGGCTGGGGCAGGAAGTGGGTAGAAAGTTGTCATCCATCCATCCTGGCATCTGCTGAGATGCCTTGTTTCCTGTGATTTCAGGAAGAACACCCCTACCTATTTTCTCTTTCTCCCTCCCACATTTCGTGCTACTCCTGGGGACACAGGAAACATTTGGCTGCAAAGAAACTTAACAAGCCACCATTTCTCCTGCCCCTACACTAAGCTGCCAATAGAAAACTACATAAAGCTCATTAACACTCCATCTCACCCAGAAAGCAAGGTACAAGCTTCTTCTGCTGTGATCCTCAAACCCAGCTGGTGGGGGCAGGGGGCTCCATCATTATTCCTCCATCAAGATTCAGCCCCAAGAGGACAGGGGAAGAGTATTGGACCCGCCTCATAGATGCATCAGTAATGTCTTGTGCTTCTCTTCTGATTTGTCTTCTCTCTGTCCTCCCACAGAATCTTTGTCTATCTGGATATCAGAAAAACTGTCTCTGATGAACAATATATTCTTCCAAATCTATCACTTAGGGCATAAATTCTGCCCACTGGTCTCAGGACTAAGGTCTGCCCAAAGTCTGGGTTCACAAGCCAAGAACTTCACTCTTGTTCTCCGAGCTATGGTCTAAAGGTCCTCTCTGGAGCTAATGCATGACCTTGAGTAAGTGGGAGAAGGTCAAGAGGTTCAAGGTAAGCTAAGGGGAGACAGGGAGACTCATGACAAATCAGTCAATGCATTTATTAGAATATATGAAGTTTAAAATTCTCGGACCACATTCTATAAACTCTTAAGTAGTTATGTTTTT
Source organism: Lemur catta (assembly GCF_020740605.2). Taxonomy (NCBI): domain Eukaryota; kingdom Metazoa; phylum Chordata; class Mammalia; order Primates; family Lemuridae; genus Lemur; species Lemur catta. The sequence goes on along the minus strand of NC_059130.1, from coordinate 4,959,308 downwards.
ATAAAAATGTTTTAAAAGTTGTCACATTATTTTCTAATATAAACTTAGTGTACATAATTTATTCATAGAAATAAAATACAATGAAATCTGTTTTTGTGCTGTTAGGATGAATTGCTAGATATTGAACCCCTGAAACCTCGAGCAGAAAATCGTTGGAGCCCCGTCGGGTCCTCTCTGAGAATCTCTCGGACTGGCTTAAGAAAGAGCCTCACCGGGGGTAGCCATTCAGCCGAGAGCACCGAGAGGCTAGTGGGAAGGACTCAGGCATTGCCACCATGCTTGCCTGGGTTTCAATCCCAGCATGTCATGTACCGATTGTGAGAAACCAAGAAAATTACACAATTTCTCAGAGCTTCTTTCCACAGATGTAACCAAGAAAAGGAGGATAAAAACCCCTTCTTCTCAGTATTATTAGAAAATCGATGATATAACATGTGCAGTAGAACACAGCAGAGCACTGGACACAGAAAAAATAGGAGTCACTTGTCCTTGCCTTTCTTTTAACCACAGAAATGACTCGTCCGGCTCATGCTGCATCCCAGGTTCCACAGAAGGCCCTATCTATTTCTATGTATGCAGCCCTGAGAAGAAGGCATGCTTTGTGCACGTTTGATGCCCTTAATTGCATCTTCTTCCAGACGGCTTCCTTCATCTTCCCCTGCCTTCTCATCTGGCGGTACTTTACAGGGTTCGAGTTGGCTCTCACCCTAAAACAACTTACTTCTGCTTCCAACAGTCCATAACAAGAAACATTTTTATGGAGTATAATGGAGAGCCTGGCAGCAGGTTGAGGATCTAACACAAGACTTAAAATGCTGCAGTTATCCATCAGTCACACTGCGGAGCAGGTCATGCATAATAAACAGCTGCTTTATTAGCGTGATTGAGTATGCGGCAAATGCGAAATGATAGAAAGCAGTTACAGACCAGAAGCTGAGGAGTCGCAGGAAAATGTGCTGCCGCTGTGGGCCAAATCATGGGTGCCATTGACAACAACGGCAGAGATCAATCCTGACCAGCACGCTCCTCTTCATCGGAAAGCCCGTGGGACATGACAAAACCCAGGAGCCATCCAGCCCTGCAGAGAAGACACCCAGTGTGCAGAATGAGCTCTTCCGTCAGTCGGGTACTAAATCTACTTTCCTCGGCACTGGGATGTTACTACGCAAACATGTGATATGAATAAAGACAAACTATTAAAAGCCTATTTTTCATGTTAAATTAGCAAGGATATTTGGGGATTTGTTTCCTAGCTATAATCCAGCTACATTCCCTCCTCATCTTTTTTTCTTGAAACAGACTAAGCTTCTGTCTCTGACTGTATCCATCCTAGAAGCATTTGCTTGTGGCTTGCAGAAAATGGGAAGGCCAAAAAGGGCAGATGGTATAAAGCTCGTAGGGCAGAAGTGAATGTGGGGAACAACTGGGGGGCTCGAACTCCTCTCCTTCTGAGCATCACTGCATTTCCTGAAAGATACCAAAACGTATCAGCTATACTGGTATTGGGGCTCAGAAAACAATACCCCAAAATGAAGGCCTCATAAGGGGCCTCAGAAGCAAGAGTTTTTCTCTGACCTTCTCCTGCCCTCCTGAGTCCCATTCTCCCCAAGGCCAGCCATAGAAACCAGAACCCCTTTTGCCCAAAGCCAGCCATAAAACCTCACACTATTACTCTAACTTTCCCTCTGTATTACTGTGCAAAAACTGGCCAGAAAGCAATTATCTGACCTATCTTGACTACAGGTCACAAGAGCCCCATTCCAGAGAGGTCCGGCCCCCACCAGAAGGAAGGAATGCATGCTTAGAGAGGCCAAGAAGAATCTAGACAGACAAGCTTTGCTGGGTTTCCCCACTCAGTCTATCAGCATTAGATCATACCCTTTTTGTCCAATCATATTTCTACATGGCTGTCCAAACTCTATTGAACCTAATAGTAAAAATGGACTATTTCCTCTATATCTTTGGATCTGCATTCTGAAGCCTCTCATGTATACATGATAAATAAATTTGTATGCCTTTTCTCCAATTAATCTTTCCCTTGTGCATTGATTTTTTAGTGAATGTTCAGAGAACCAAGGGGTTTAAGAATAGTAATCCCCACATACCAGCTGACAAAACATAAGTTTTTAAGAACATGCAAATTTCTACTAATGCCTCTCCTAGTCTTATTTCACCTTTCTTTTTTAGAATACATTTTTAAATGTCATTCCATTTTGGCCCATGCCAGAATGATTTCTTTCTGATCCATAAGGATGGCACAGAAAAACAAATTGTTGAAATCATCAAATTATAACAGTATATGCCTAAGACTATGGAAAGCCAAATTACAGGTGAGCATTTTATGGAACAAAAACACCCTGGCTCAATGACTAGGTAGTTCCCATCTTAAAATTCTTTATGTCAGTATTTCAAGTCAATTTTTGTTTCCCTGCATAATTCAAGTAATTGTTACAATTTTCCATTTTACTTTGCAGGTATTCACACAACATTAGCATAATATTGTACAGTTATCCACCACAACCAGTTAAGTCTGTTTCTATATACAGTAACCTTATACCTTCTTGACCAAAAATAGGGCACCCATGCTGCCAGGAGGGCAGAGTGCTTTATGTTCAACCTCTACCCCTGAGTCACTCTCTCCCCCATCAAATAAGTCCTCAAAACTGCCACTGGAATGATCTTTCTAAATCTGAAGTCTGATCAAGGCACTCCCATGCTTCAACCTCTGAGGTCTTTTCTTTTCCTATAAGATAAAATCTAAACCTCTTGGTTGAGCAAGCAAAGCTCCAAACAGCCTGGCCCAAGCCATCTCTTTCACAATTCTACTTCATAAACCCTTCCATCCGGCCATTCTCTAACTTCTCAACATGTCTTAACACAGCCTTTTCTAGATAGATTCCGTATCTTTACACCTGCTATCCTTTCTGTGGAAATATTCTACCCCATTCCTAAACCCCCCAACCCTCCCACATATACACATACATGCACTTCTATTTATTCTTTTTTTTCCTTTTTTTTCCTTTTTTTTTTGTTTTCCTTCTGCTTTTTTCTCTTTTGTTTTTATTTTATTTTTCCCATTCATCTTGTTGCTATATATTTATTCTTCAAGACATATTCAAATGTCCCCTCTGAGGTTCTTCCCAAGACCCTCCCAGGCAGTTAATTGTTTCTTAACAGCTTATTTATGCCTATATCAAAGCACTCATATTTTATATTAATTTATCTTTTTATACATTTATGCCCCCTTCTAAGATAAAGCTCCTTGTAATCCTAGCACTCTGGGAGGCTGAGGTGGGAGGATCACTCGAGGTCAGGAGTTTGAGACCAGCCTGAGCAAGAGCAAGACCCCATCTCTACTAAAAAAATAGAAATAAATTATCTGGACAACTAAAAATATATAGAAAAAATTAGCATTGCATGGTGATGCATGCCTGTAGTCCCAGCTACTCGGGAGGCTGAGGCAGGAGGATTGCTTGAGCCCAGGAGTTTGAGGTTGCTGTGAGCTAGGCTGATGCCATGGCACTCTAGCCCGGGCAACAGAGTGAGACTCTGTCTCAAATAAATAAATAAATAAATAAGATAAGGCTCCCTATAGTCTTAAATAAACTGTTTTGATAGATAACTCCAACTCATAATTGTCTGCTGGAAGCTGGAGTCTATTTCTTCCTCAAGTTCATTAGGTGGATTCTCTAAGAGTCAAGACTACCACTTGGGGGAGGTGTTGTAAAGATGGTACCAGCATTGGTGGGGGAGAGGACAGAAAAGTGATCTCTAACACTTCTTTAATAACTTAAATATTATTAATATTACCCTGCCAAACCTAAGATGATGAGTAGATGACAACAGAAATAATCAGCATCAAAATAATCTTTTTTGGTTAACCAATAACCAGCAGCTGTTAAAACCAAGACTGCCATGAAGTCTCACTGTGTAGAAAGGTTGCATACTTACAGCTCGTTCACGAGGTTGAGGCTCCACATTAGACGTAGCTTGGGGTTAATAGCTGTGATTTTTTTCTATCTCTAGAAAGCTAATTACAAAGGCTTATCATTCCCATTTTTGTTGGCAACTAAAGAAGTTCAAGAGGTGTACCTATTGGGGAAGTATGCGAAGTTACAAGGGTTAATTCGGATAGTTGCTAATTCCGGAGAAAAGGGAACATAATAACAAAAACGCTTTTTCCTTTACACAGAAAGTTCTCTTTGAACTACAAAATAAGCTCCAGGCAAAATGCTTTGGCCAAAATATTTAGACTCCTGCTGATACTCAGAGTCAATAGTGGACTGATGTCATGCCAAAGGGCTGCAGTGTGAGCCTTTAACTTAGCGTTTTCGGGCTAACTAGAAAAATTACACCATGCCACATCCAGTTACAGAAGCTGAATTTCAACTACAGAATATGATAACAATAATGTGTGGTAGCACGTCTCCAGATCTGACCCTAAGACAAACAACAAAATTTTTTCAACTTAATTCCTAAAGAACAAAATAAGATTCTGCCTTGTTTGCCTCTTCACAAATCCCTTAAAAAAAAAAAAAAAAAAGCTAGCAAATCTTCCTCATTTCTCAGTTTTCATCCACCTTATTCACAAGTTATTTTTCCCCCTCTTCTCCTATGGGTTGGCAGGCAGTAAGACAATAAAAGCAAGCCTCCTCTATAGAGTCTCTAGTATAGTGCAGTACAATGCCAACCTCTGTTCCCAGAACCGAAGACACTGTGCCAGCCACAAGAAGCCCACATTTGTGCTCTCCAGCATCTCCAGCATCTGTGAATAGCAGGAACTTGGGAACTATGCTTTCAGCTGACATACATAGACTGTCTCTGCCTTGTCCAGAGCCTGAGGCCCGTTCTGTCCTCAGTACCTCCCCTCACACATTGAGAATTCTGACTCTGGTTCCAAGCCCCAGTTTGCCACCAGCTGCAAAGACATGAGCTAGAATCCCGTCCCACTTCTCCCTCCTGGAGTCTCTGTGCACTGTAGAGAGGCTAACACAGTTTTCCCAGAAGCAATCCTCTAAGCCAAACCAAAAAAGCAAAGCCAAGAGATAAGCAGAAAATACATTTCTGGTAGAAGAAAAGTGTCAGGTAAGAGTGCCCACAGCATCTGATGGGAATTTGGCATCATCTCCAGGTAGTCAAAATTATCAAAAATAACAGGTCCATTACAAAGTTACTGCCTTTCCTTATCAGTAAAATAATAGACCTTGGTCCCACCATGTTCATTCAACTGTGGAATTTAGTTCACCAGATTCCCTACAATTTGTGTTTTCTAAGTACCCGTTTCTGGAATCAATGAAAATCATTTGATGCTGATATGTGAACCAAATGAAAGTCATTCTGAGACAAATATTGCTCAGGCCAAATTACTTTAATGTCAAGCTGTTAATAATAACAGCTTTTCAAAGTATTAACCTGGAGAGCTTGGTAGCAAGTTGAAGCAATTCTTTTGTTGCTGCCCAACCCGGTTCATTTGCCTGCTGCCCAAGAAGGAGCCAATATGCTGAGACAGCAGGGTTTGCAGCAGAGGAAGAGTTTATTTTGCATAGTGCTAAGTGGGAATATGGGAGAAATTTCTCAAATCCACCTCCCTGAGAATTTGGGAGATAGGGTTTTTTATTATTTTTTCAGCATATTATAGGGGTACAAATGTTTAGGTTACATATATTGCCGTTGCCCCACCCAAGTCAGAACTTCAAGCGTGTCCATCACCCAGACAGTCTGCACCACACCCATTAGGTGTGTATATACCCATCCCCTCCACCCCCCTTCCACCTGCCCAACACCAATGAATGTTACTACTATATGTGCACTTAAGTGTTGATCGGTTAATACCAATTTGATAGTGAGTACATGTGGTGCTTGTTTTTCTATTCTTGTGATACTTCACTTTGTAGAATGGGCTCCAGCTCTATCCAGGATAATGCAAGAGGTGCTAGATCACCATTGTTTTTTGTGGCTGAGTAAAACTCCTTGGTATACATATACCACATTTTATTAATCCATTCATGTATTGATGAGCACTTGGGTTGTTCCCACATCTTTGTAGTTGTGAATTGTGTGGCTATAAAACATTTTGAGTGCAGATGTCCTTTTTACAGAATGTCTTTTTTTCCTTTGGGTAGATGCCCAGTAATGGGATTGCTGAATCAAATGGTAGTTCTACTTGTAGCTCTTTGAGGTATCTCGTATTACTTTCCACAGAGGTTGCACTAGTTTGCAGTCCCACCAGCAGTGTATGAGTGTTCCTATCTCTCTGCATCCATGCCAACGTTTATTGTTTTGGGACTTTTTGATAAAGGCCATTCTCACTGGAGTTAAGTGATATCTCATGGTGGTTTTGATTTGCATTTCCTTGATGATTAGTGATGTTGAGCATTTTTTCAGGTTTCTTGGCCATTAGTCTACCTTCCTTTGAAAAGTTTGTGTTCATGTCCTTTGCCCACTTTTGAATGGGGTTGTTTAATTTTTTCTTGCTGATTTTCCTGAGTTCTATAAAGATTCTAGTTATCAGCCATTTATCAGATGTGTAGCATGCAAATGTTTTCTCCCATTCTGTAGGTTGTCTGTTTGTTCGCGTGATCATTTCTTTGGCTATGAAGAAGCTTTTTAATTTGATCAGGTCCCATTTATTTATTTTTTTGTTGTTGCTATAATTGCCTTTGGGGTCTTCTTCATAAATTCTTTCCCAGGAGGAGATAGGGTTTTTAAAAACAGTTTGGCATAGGCAATTGAGCCTGTTAATTGTCTCAGTTCATGGCAGAACCATAGGGTTGTAGAAACTGTCTTCTTTGTTGACCAGGTTCTTGGGTGGGGGTCACAAGACCAGTTGAGTCAGTTCCTCAGTATGGGTCACTGGTCTGAGTGGGTCAGCCATTCCACTGGAATGCGAGACCTGGAAGATATCCCAGAAACTACCCCTAGGTTTCAAAACGGTGATGTTATCTATGCAGACAGCTAAGAATCTTTATGACCACCAGCTGAGTGGCTCCAGAGTGGCGATTATAGAGAAGCAAATGGGGACTGTAGCTTATTATTATCATTATTATTAGCTAGGCCATTACCAGAGTTCTCACCTTGGACCCCTTTTTATCAATTTGCAAAGGCAGTTTCACTTTATCAAACAAATAATGTTGTACTTTGGCCCATCATTCCTCTGAAACAACTGAAACCCAAGAAGAATATACAAAGAAAGCTTTAGAGGCCATAACATCATTTGCATCTCATACCCAGCCTGTTTCACTTCCTTCTCACAATTATGGTTCTGCTTGCCTTTTCCTACGGATAAAAGCCAAAAATAAAACCTCAACATCAGATATTTAAACCCATGATTATTTATAGCTGCCCAATTTCTTCTGACACAGCTACATTAAATTTGATCCAGTTCTGCATGACTAGGAAAACTAAGCATGAAACATCTCTTTCAACCTATTTCTCGAGCAATGGGATGCCTTGCAGCAATTCGACATGTGTGTGCTTTCTCTTTGGTGGGGAAAAAAAAAAAATACAAAGATAGATGGCATCACCTGAAAAACAAAAGAAGTGAGGACCTAGGCCTATGGGGGCAGTTTAATCACTTCCAAGCAGTTTATCATTCAACATAATAACACAGGGCCCTAAAAAGCCTGCTCTGACACTCTCATTTGTCCTGTGATAAAGTGCTCACTGCATGGGAATTTAATATCCCCAATGCAATCAAACTTTGTGGAGCAGAGAATGTACCTATCATCTATATGCTAGAAGTCACAGTTACGACTCACTTCACTCACCAGGGCAGGGTGCTGCAAGGGGTCAGAGTCTGTTACCCACAGGAAGTTCTTAACCCAGTTCACACATAAGGCTCACTTGTGAATTCCCAGGCCCCACTTCAGAATGCATGAGGCCAGGGCATGGGCATTTTTTTCAAAGCTACACAGAGGATCCTGTCACAGCACTGCCTTGAGAATCACAAGGATGCAGTGTTGACCTTTCAGTGTGATTACTGGTGCATTGTTTAAAATTTGGTCCAAGGGCTGGATGCGCACTACCTTCCAGAAAACTAAGGCAGCCTCGTTGGTGGAGGCTACAAAACAGTTTTAACCGTAGGTAGGCAGCTCCCCAGGGAGCTCTCTGATGGGGTATAAATCTCCTTTTCCATAGAAACAAGGAAATCTCCTGCTGTTCTGCCCTGATTACTCTGGGACAAAATCTCTTCTTGATCCAGGCAAAGCAGATGTTACTATCATCATTTTATAAATAAAGAAATGGAAAATCTGAAAGGTAAAATGTGTTGCCCTGTTTAATACCGCTGGTTAAAAAGTGGCTGGTTCAAAGCAAAGATTAAGATGTTCTATCTCACGCTTGAAGCTCTGACTCGGGTGGGGCAAAGGCAATATATGTAACCTAAACATTTGTGCTGCCGTAATATGCTGAAATTAAAAAAAAAAAAAAAAAGATTTTCTGTCTCTAAGGTTTTTTTTCTGATCTTAAAATGTATTTTGTATTTTGTTATCTTCAGGTATGAACAAAATGTCAGGTTTAGGAAAGCAGGATGTACTAGTAAAAAAAAAAAAAACAGTTTATTTTAGAGCAGTGGTTTTTCAAAGCGTTAACCCTGAACCAGCAACATGAGAATCACTTGGGAATTTATGAGAAATGCAAATTCTCAGCCTCCACCCCAGGCCTGGAGAATCAGAATATCTGGGGGTGGGCCAGCCCTCCAGGTGATGTATGTGCTCCCTAAAGTTTGAGGACCACTGTCTTTGACAAAAGCCAAACTATAAACCCTTTCCCCAAAATGTTGTTGAAATAGAATCCCATAAAAATATTTTTTTAAATAACCCCAAAGTTAAAGCCAGAGGAAAGTAGTTTGGGGGCTTGATTTGCAGAGGTTGGGTCTTCTTGACTGAAAGGCAATCACAGGACAATCATGGGAAATCATCCCAAGTCATGTTTTTCTCTCCCTTAAGGAGAAAAGGCGTTTAAGTAAAAGTTGAGACAGGCAGGCTGTTTTGCTGTGAGCAGGTCTATGCAAACCTACCCCCAAAGGCCAAGGAAGTGGAGAAGCAGAAGAAAGAGACTCACATATCCAGTTTCTCAGAAAGAAACATTTAATAGGGACTTAAACCATGTCCCAGGCAGCTGCAAAACGGTTTGGTGGATTCCCTGTGCCATGACCCCTCAGGCCGAGAGCTGATGTACCATAGGGAAGGAACTGGGTAGGACAATGGAAGTTGCTATGTGAATCTGCCTAAGGGCAGGATTTATTGTCAAAGTTGTAACAGTAAATGAGGTAGAGATCTTAGAGACATTCCCAGAACAGGGGTTAATCAGAAGTCAACATGGCAGATTAGCATCCAAGATGGAGTTGCTTTAGCATCCACAAAGACAGCAGCAATTTAAAGAAAATACGTTAAATAAGGAAAGATAGTGCTTGGACAAGGAAGGTACTCAGGCTTAATTAGGTCCTTAAACTAGCAGAATACAGGAGGAAAGATTCTACGGAGAGAGATGAACAGGTCTAACAGACCTGTTTTCCTCTCCATGTAGGTACACAACCAGACAAATTATCCAGCCTCTCTGGCAGTGAAGTATGGCCATAAGACCGGTGGAATGTGAGAAGAAGGAGTAGACTCCACTTCTAGCCCAGCCCCGATAAAATTCCCCATAATGCTCCCTTTTCTCTCTTCTCCCACTGGCTGGCTGGAAGCAGAGGATTCAGCAGAGGCCTCCACAGCTCCAAGGGACAATGAAGCCACAAGACAGGGGGACTCTGAGTTCATAAATCACCCTAGGGAAGGCCACCCACTAAACACCTGCATAGAAATAATGAATGAGATTTAAGTTCCACTGGGCTAAGCCAGTGTGGTTTGGGCATTATTACAGACAGTGCCTACTCTGTGGAATTTAAGTCTTTGCTGGAGTAGTTAAAATAAATGCATATTTAGCCAAAGAAGCAACATATCACACCACATACTAAAACCTACATCTTAAAATAGCTACGAGCAGTAGCTGTGAAATTCCCTAAAGACCAGAAGTCAATGAGGGCTCAATAAAGTATCAAACAAGCACAATCGTGCCTTGTTTTTTCTGAGACCTCCCCAGGGATGAAGGATTTTACTCATCCTCTTTACCACGTTGTCCATTCTGGAATTTGCCACCACATCCACATAATGCTTAGAAGGAGGAAAGGTGATCTATTTAAGGTTGGTATTTTAAGTCTAACCCTAATAATGGATCACAAGCATTATGTTGGATATGTTTTTGGGAATCTTCACTTCTCCCCTTAATCTCACCTTTTATTATGACTTCTGTTTTCCCTTACGGGTCTATGTCTTCCTTGAAGATTTCACCTCTGTTGTCCAATATTCATTTACTGATTCAAAAATCATTTCTTAATATCCAACCATGAGCCAATTCCGTTACTTGCTCTGGGTACAAAAGTCAACATAAGAAGTCCACATGCTGGTGGGGGAAACAGATAAGTCATTTTTTCCATCTCTCCTTAGCTTTTGACATGGGTGAATCTTCCCTTGACTTTCATCACACAACTGTCTCCTAGTTTATTTCAATTCTCTGGTAATCCTTTCTCTGCTTTGCCCGATCATCCTTCTTTATCCAATAATTAAGTGATATTAAATGGTGGAACTTCCTTGAGTCTCTGTCTTAGCTGGTCTCTTTTCTCAATTTCTATATTCAGGCAATTATATCTATATCAATGGCTACAATTTTCAACTATTTACACAAGTCACAAATTTGTTAATATTTCTCTGGCATAGACCTTTCTTTGGAGTTCCAGACTCATATAACCAATTACCTACCAACTGTCCCCACTTGGATAACTCAAAGGCACTTAAAGCACAGCATAACACAAAACTGAACTCATTACATCCAGCTCCCCTCTCTACCTCCATACCTATTTTTCTTCCAGTGTGACCATTATCAGGGACCAATGCAAACTTCCACTCTGGTAAGCAAGCCCAAAATCTAGGAATCATCCTTGACACCTCCGTCTCTCTCACTCCTGATATCTACTCTAAAACTACATCTTGTCACTTTGACTTTCAAAATATTTTCGCAGTCCATCTACTGTACTGCATGTCCTTTATAACATCCTAATCCAAACTATCCACATCTCTTGATTGAACTGTGGCAATATTTTTTCCATTCAAACTATTCATATCACTAGTTCATTCTCTACAATGCAGAGTGATCTTTTTCAAAGTACAAATCTGGTCACAGCATTTCACTACTGCTTAAAACTCATCAGAGGCTTCCCATCAATCTTAAGGTAAAGATCAAAATGCTTGACATTGGCCGCAAGATCCTGCCTTGGTCTGGATTCCACCTGCCTACTTGGCTGCATCTCAAAACCATTCTTCCACTTTCCCTCTGCAACCCAGCCACACTGGCTTTTTTCTTCAATGAGCATAATATCCCCTCCAGCCATGGAGGCTTGAAACGTACAACATCCTTGGTCTCATACAATCTCCCTACATGTCTCATCCCCCTTTTACCTCTTCTTTCAGATTTATCTCACCATGTTGTCCTTTAACAGGAATCCTAGTGTGCCCTCCATTTTGTGGTCAATTGCCCCTGTCCTAAGTTCTCCTGGAGCCTCTTCATCTCCACATTTATCATAGTTGTAAATTTGCATTAATTTGTGGGACTATTTGATTAATGTCTATTTCCCTTACTAAACTACAAGCAGCCTCATGAGAGCAGTAACTATGTCTGCTGCTGTCCCACCAATGTATCCCAAGTTCCTCACTCATTTAACAAATATTTTGAGGATACAGTAAGACCAAGACAGACAAGGTTCCATGTGTTGTGGTATTTGCACTGTAGGGATAGACAATGACAAATACAAAGGACACAGGACAAGAGCCAATGCCTGGCATGATGCCAGGCTCATTACGGGTGTTCAATAAGTACTTACTGACTGTTGCTATACAAGCAATAGTAAATAGGCACATAGGCAGAGCCCACTAAGGGGCCACTAACCCAAGATTCTCAAGCCAGAGAGGACAAAGGAGAAATGGCAGGTGACGTGAATGGTTTCTGTTGAAGTTGCTATTGACTGATAGCTCCTCAGTGCTGCTTTCCAAGGAAGTGAGGTGTGATGCATTGATTTTTGGAATTTCTGTTGTGAGACAGGGATGACTGGTCTTATTGACAAGAGTGAGTCAGTAACTTTCACACAATAAGACGCTGGACAGGCTAAAGGAAATGCTGAATCTACTGTAGCTGTTACTGTTGTTTTTTTTTTTTTTCCAAATTGTAGCTGACTCCAAGACATTGCTTTGAACTAGGCACAGTAAAATTAAAACTATTTTCTTGATTTAAAGTTGCCCTCTCAAAGTTAAGCTAAGTGTGTAAACAAATTCATAATATCTAGAGGATATTTTGAACATAAAATGTATTTTTCAAGTCCAGAATCATCTCACATCTTCTTCCCAGCCCTTGGGTACCCTCTCAAATTGCACTTGTCCTCAGTTATTTTTCTCCTCCTCTAACTCTGGAATAACAATAAAATTGTACACATTAAATGATGAATGAGAAATGTTCTTCCCCAGGCAGAAAATAGGATCAAAGCAAAATATGTAACTCAAAGTTTCGGCCTTTTTAAAAAGCAAATGTTTCTTCAGAGGATGAACTAAAATACTTAAAGTTTGAAGAAAATACAGTCTGGAAAGTCCTTTAAAGTTGTTGTTCAATTACATAAATAAATTATTCTACTGAATAAGAGGTTTAAAACAATCAGATTTCAGATTTTTTTAAATGACATGTGTGTGTGTATGCATGTGTGTTAGGAAAAAGAAGGGACTTTGGAAATTCTATAAATAAAATTATTTAAATGAAAAGGTCTAAGACTTGAGATGCTTCAGTTTCTCCAGATCACTATCACTAGTGAACTAATAATCAGCCTTATGTTAACCAAATCAACTTATTCAATGGCAGTTCTTTTGGAAAGTGTACATATTCTCCCTGAACCTCAACATCCTTGCCTGTAAGATATTGATATTAATGCTTCCCTCACACTTAGATAATGCCAATAGCATCAGATATATCACCTGCAGATGAAAGGCAATCTGAAGATAATTATTCCTAGCACACTGTCTTTATAAGAACAAGACTTTACAACTGAAGAAAGGCAGTAGGGAATAGATTTGGATCAAACACACAACCCAACGTGTAGTGACATCTCCAGTCATTTTGTTCTCCGGGAGCAAGACCTAAGAAGTTCCCTATTCTAGCTGATCATCAGAATTACCTGGGGACCACAGTAAAAAATACAGATTTACAAGGGAATCTGATAGCCAGCCGGGTTTGGAAGCACTGACCCGGAAAGCATATTGTAACAACTAATATTCTAACACATTTTTCACATATTACTCCTTACAAAGCTCAGGACGACCCTCACTGTATGGAAAGAGCCGAATTTAGAGTTGAGAGGACTGGACTTTTAATTCCCATTTTATCACCTAACTTTTGTGATCCTTACTTTGCTCATCTATAAATGAAAATAAAATGTACTTCTACAGGCATGCAAGGCCTTTTGTTAGTGTAAAACCACCTGCAAATATAAGGCATAATTATTACAAATGAGAAATTGCATCTTATTGTTGGCTTGTGTGTCCCCTTGAGTATTTTTATTAAACAGTAAAACCAAATAAAAATATGGGCATCTGAAAGAAGATGTCTGTGTCTGCAGTGTGCACAGGGAGTGTAGAGTGTGTGTGTTTATGAAAATATTAGAGATAAGTTGGGCCAAATAAAATGTTGATGGCTCTGGGTTCTTTTCTTTCTAATGTTTCCAATTGGTGGAATGAACTCAGATTGAGTGTTAAAGGAAATATCTTAGTTTTAAGTCTGAACTCCAGAAGAAAATTCAGTCCTCTAGGATAAAAGACAATATCTGTTAACTTAAAGTATTTGGGAAAACTACTAACATTCTTTAATTTTATAAGTTGCATTGTGAACTATTCTAAGCGTGCTTATTAATGAGAAACCATTAAGGAATTCTCACCCTTTCTTTATAAAATAGCTTTAATTTTTAGTTGGTTTTACTTTAATACTTTCTATTCTAAATAACCACCTAAATTAGAGTTTATCATAGATGGGAGCACTTATAAAGAAAAGAACAAAATTAAAAAGTCGTATAGTTTTTGATATATATGCTAAGAAATGTAATTTTTTCTATGGTTATAGAATGAACTTTCACTTACGAGCCTATATTATGTGATATAAAAAAATTCAATAGTTATATGAAATGAACATATAAACGTAGTGCCAGCTTTAAGAAAGATGTACATTGTTTCTCACCTAGAGAATAGACAGTGACCACGTCAGGTCCAAGAGTAAAATGTTCTTCCATTATTTTCTTAACTCTGGACATTAAAAATTAGAAAACAGAAAGATCAAGGGCATTAAAAGGGCACATTCTCTGAGACTAAAAATAATCCACACAAAATGAATAAGATCATTGGCACCTAGAAAACATCCTAGAAGCAATTAGGAGACAGTCCATTGAAAAGGTACTCACTGTAAAATTGGATGTTGACATTGTAAAGATGTTTGGAAGGTATTGCAGTGCGATAGAAAACTGAAATAGGAGCTGAGTTTTGGGCCAATGCAGGAGCTATAGTAAGGAAAGTCAAGAGAGAATATTTTAGCAGTTGTGCCTAAGCCATATCCAACAGACGACATAATCTAGTTTATTTTCAAAAATCCAAATTATGTAATCAAAAAATTCTAGAAACGAGAAAGGGAGTTTACCAGGCTAATGCACATCCATCAAAGCTATTTCTAAAGATCATCCATTCCCTTTGCTTTCTGTCTGACTTCCTCACGCTATATTTGCCTATGCCATTTGGTTTCCTAAGAGGATACAGCCACAGAGAAACCGAAAATATAATGGGTCAAAAATATCTCCTATTGTAAATCAATATTAACTTTCTGAATTACAAAGCAGTCTCTTGACAGTTTGGTTAGCATCAATAAATCTCCCAGAGGTTGACAAAACAGAGTACGAAAAGAGTATCGTAGAGGTAACTATGACAAGATACCACCTACCTCCCCACGGACATACACAATCACACAGAAAAACACATAAAAGGAACACCCTCAAATCTAAGAGCCTTGGGTCTCAGGAAATCTACCCTCAAAACTGATTGTCTGACTTAGTAAACAAAAATACAGGATTCCAAGTTAAATTTGAATTTCAGATAAACAACAAAAAATGATTAGTATAAATACCCCCATGTAATATTTGGGGCATACTTATATTTAAAAATTATATATTGCTCATCGAAAATTCAAATGTAATTGGCCTCCTGTATTTTCTCTGCCAATCCTACATAGAGATCTATGTACTCCATTTTCAAAAACATACTAAAAAGTAAACATTGTCTCTTTAGATACTCTATTAGCCTCAACAATCATAACCCAGGTATAGATTTCATTACTGAAATCATATGATGGTTCTCTGATAGGAAGTAGATATGCAGATGACCCTGAACATGAATTTTTTATTAATAGTATAATTAAATGCAAATACAAAATTTTAAAATTCTCATTCTGAAAGCCGGATAATATGTCCTGAAGATCCCCAGGGGCTTTCTTATACAGTATGTTAGTCAGGATTCTCCAGAGAAATAGACCAATAGGATTTATAAGGAGAGAGAAAGATTTATCTTAAAGAATTGGCTCATACAACTGTTGAGCCTTGGTGATATGGACTGAATGTTTGTGTCGCCCCCAAAATTTACATGTTGAAAACCTAATCACCAGGGTGATGGTATTAAGAGGTGAGACCACTGGGAGGTGATTAGGTCATGAGGGTGAAACCCTCATAAGTAAGATTAGTGCCCTTCTAAAAGAGGACAGGGAAGCTTGTTTGCCCCTTCCACCACATGAGGACATGGTAAGAAGGTGCTGCCTATGAACCAGAAAACCCTTGCCAGACACCAAATCTGCTGATGCCTTGATCTTGTACTTCCCAAACTCCAGACTGTGAGAAATAAATTTCTGTTGTTTATAAGCTGCCCAGTCTATGGTATTTTCTATGGTATTTTGTTATAGTAGCCCAAACAGATTAATAGATACGGTTTGTAAATATTTTCTCCTATTCTGTAGATTTTCTCTTCACTCTGTTGATTGTTTTATTTGCTATGCAGAAGCTTTTTAGTTTGATGTAGTCCCATTTGTCTATTTTTGCTTTTGTTATCTGTTCTTTTGGTGATATATCCAAGAAATCATTGCCAAGACCAATGTCAAGCAGCTTTTTCTCTCTGTTTTCTTCTAGGAGTTTTTATAGTTTTAGGTCTTATGTTTAAGTCTTTAATCCTTTTTGAGTTGATTTTTGTGTAAGATGTAAAATAAAGGTCCAGTCTTATTCTTTTGCATGTGAGTATGCAGTTCTCTTAACACCAATTATTGAAGAGACTACCCTTTCCACATTGTATGTGCTTGGTGCCCTTGTCAAATATTAGCTGACTGTATATGCATGGGTTTATTTCTGGGCTCTCTATTCTATTCGTCTATGTGTTTGTTTGGTTTTTTTTATGCCAATGCCCTACTGTTTTGATTTCTTTAGCTTTGTAATATAATTTGAAGTCAGGAACTGTGATGCCTCCAGCTTTGTTCTTCTTGTTCAAGATTGCTTTGGCTACTTGGGGTCTTTTGTGGTTCCATATGAAACCCAGGATATTCTGATGCAGGTAGCCTGAGAACCACACTGTGAAAGTACTGCTATATTGAGTCTTATTCTTCACAATACTTGGTATAAAAGCAAGGTATGGGGTAGAGACCTAGCAAATCACAATTGAGTTAATGAAATTCCATGGCTTCCACATGTATATCTGTAGAATGAATAGCTGAGCATTCCATGTTCAATAAAATTCAGTGAGAACATCAGCAAGGATCTCCATAACTAGTCCCTCTGCTAATCCCAGTCGCATTCTAGCCTAGCCTAGAGGATCCCAGTCTGGACAAAAGTGTGTAGTGGTACTATCTCAAAAGACACAGACTCAAATTACTCATGATTTGGATTCCCACACAAGGATCCTGAACAGAAGGAGTCATTGACTAAAACAACAAACAAATTCAGGTAAGGTATATAATTTTTATAAGAACATGGAATTACTCAATTCAGGCATATTTCTCTATAGTAATTCCAGCCTTTACCAAGATTTAGTCTGCCTCATTTTTATAATGTTAATGTATTAAATTTCAAGTACAATATATAAATTTCCTAGTGTAAAAATTTGACAGCCAAAAAAATTTTGTGACAGAATTAGAAAAACATACCCAAATACTTAATTTTAGAAGATAAAGATTAAATTTAATACATGAGATTGAGAGACACCCTT
Organism: Lemur catta; assembly: GCF_020740605.2. Taxonomy (NCBI): domain Eukaryota; kingdom Metazoa; phylum Chordata; class Mammalia; order Primates; family Lemuridae; genus Lemur; species Lemur catta. Next base: position 4,941,960 of record NC_059130.1, on the reverse strand, counting down.
TCAGCAGAAGCAGTGTTAGGAAATGAGAAAAATTAGGGATAAATATATGTGTTAGTTAATATATGACAATGATCATATAAAAGTGATCATGAAATCCTGAACTATTGCAATTATCTTAATAATTTCAGTAGAGTTTTTACTCACTATGCATTCCACACCCTCACCATAACAGTGATGTCTGAAGTTTTCTATTACCTGCTACTATATTTATACTTTCCTTCAGCTGAATCAGAGTCCATCTGAGAAGTCCAGGACGAAAAAAATAAGACTGAGTAAGCACATTCTTAATGCACGGAACTAATTTCCTGTCATCCTCCTAAAAAAATCACTTATTCTGATGTCCTAGAGACATTTTGCAACACTTTTTTATGGTATGGATGATTATAACAAACAATAATTTTGAATTTTATGACATTATAATCAATAGTTCCCACTAAAGGTATTTTATGCCATTTCTCCACACAATGGAAACTTTAAAAATTATCAATATTTAAGACAGGATTAATACCAATCTTTAAACTATAAATATTATGCCAAGCCTTTACAGCAAACAGTGACATAATTTGACACCTAACTTATTATTGAAATGTAGGTGCAACAGTAGTAGTAATGAGATACTCATTTATCCTTTATCAGTTTCATACTTTACATTTTAAAAATTTAGGTTATATTGCAATTATTTATATAATACTAGTGTATATATATATTTTTATATGAATATATTTATACATAATTTATATAATAATAATTATAAAACATGCTAGATTCAGGGGATTTGGCAGTATATAAAATATATGTGCCTAACGTTATGCAACTTACATTTTAGCATATAAATCAAATAACAAATATTTTGTTGGGAGACAATTCTCTATGGATCTCTCATGTTTCCATCATAGGGGAGGAAAATTCTCCTCTACCCTCTTAGCTTCTGCAGCTAGGCTTGCAAAAAAAAAAAACAAAAACAAACTGACAATAGACAGATTAACAGTAGAAAAGGCTTGCAAATTTATTTGATGTTAAACATTTTATGTGATTAGGGTCAGGGGGCAGCTTCACAGAAAGAGGGTAAAACCCCCAAAGCAATGGCTAAGGATGGAGGCTTTGATATCATTTGGACAAAAGAGGATAAAATTAAAGTGACAAGACAAAGAAAAGGAACTTTAAGCTTCTAGAGCTGGTAAATTGTAAGAGGGCAAATATGTGGGAAACTAATGGTAGATAAGGGGTGGCTAGTAATGCTTGCTTGTGTAGACTGACCCTGTCATGGTGCCATCTTGTCTTTAGTTGTTATTCCCTTCCTGGTATGGGTAGTGAGAGTTTTTGGGGAGGTGGGAGAGTGAACACTTTCACAAAAGAAATTTATCACCTTGTTAGTGGAAAAAATCCAAACTCTGTAAAATAATTTAAAGACTTTTATTCTGAGCCAGTGTGTGTGACCATGGCCCAGAGAGCCACACCCAAGAAGTCTTGAGCAAGTGATCCCACTGTAGATGGGTTATAGTTTGGTTTTGTTTCCCTACGTTTTAGGAGGACAGAAATTTCATATAAAATCATAAATCAATATATAATACATGGAAGGTGTACATTGGTTTGGCCCAAAAAGGTGGGATATCTCGAAGCAAGGAGGTGTTACAGGTTATAAGTGGGTTCAAAGATTCTTTGATTTGTAATTGGTTAAAGAAATAAGCTTTGTCTAAAGGTTTGGAATGTTTTACAGAGACAAGCCACATTATACTGAATCAAGTGATCTGTTAAGCAAAATGATAGCCTGTAGGTGATTTAACCTTCTCTCCTCATGGCCTTAGGTCCTGTTAATAATTCAGTATCTTATTGTCTGAGGTTAGTCTGACCTCTCTTCCCTTCATGGCCAGGAACTCAGTTTTAAGATTTTTCTGGGGGCCCCTTGGCCAACAGGGGTCTGTTCAGTCAGCAGGGGGTTTAAGATTTTATTGTAATACACAATCTTATTTTCAGGTAGATAGGGGGATGGCAGAGAGTTCATTCTGTGACTACTTTTTCTTAATTACCTTCCGCTCACAATAATCGTTATATCAGAGCAGCATATTTAGGTGTGTTATATTTAGATCTCTTCCACCATGCATTTCTGCAAGTAAAGGCACTAAGAGCCTTTGCTTCAGACTATCTTTGAAGGATGTTTGTATAGAGATAATGTCTTTCTCTAGAGCAACGTGCTCACTGCCCATTATAAAAGTTTTGAGATCCCTAAATTCAAGGTTCATCTTTTAAAACACAATTCACTGCATATGTATATTTATCCAGGCCCATCCACATGGGACTTGGGAGCAAGAAGAACTGATGCAAATGTGTTAATGCTCCTGCTACCTACTGTGCCATGAGTAATAAAGTTCTTTGTCTCTGAGCCAGGATTCCCATATCTTCTACCAGCATCCATGAAACGGTGTCTAAATTGTTAGCTTGCAAGTAGGTTAAAATTTCAGGCCCTTCATAGTTCTAGACACATGACTACTATCTCCATCAGAATTCTCATAGCAAAGCTCATTATTTTCTTAGTTCTAAAATGTCAGTGATTATTAGATGCCTCATTGATTTAATAATAGCATTTGACAGTGGATTAAGAAGGAGAGGAAACTACTACTTAAGATACACATTTAATATGCAACATATCTCAATTTCAAAATAAATGTGTAAAAATGTCAAAATCAAGCAAAAACTCTATCCAATTTGAATATTGAGTTTGAAAATCCACCTAATAACCTAAAAAATTATATAGACAAATATTAATTGATCACTCATCAAATCCTAGGTACTATCGTAGGTGTTGGGAATACAGCATTGAAAAAAATAGAAAAGAACTCCAGTTTTCATGAAACTTTCATTCTAGAGGAAAAATCAGATGGTAAACAAGATAAAAAATAAAATATGTAGTATAATGGATTATGGTTGGTGCTAAGGAAAAAAATAAAATAGAGAAGGAAATAGGAAACATTGGAAGGGGGTATTGAATTTTTTAAAGAGTGACTAAGAAAAGCCTCACTGGGAAAATGATAGTTAAGTGAAGACATGAAGAAAGTGAGAGACCCAGCTTCGTGGATATCTGAGAGACTAGCATTCTGGCTAGAGGGAATTACAACTGCAACAACACTGAGCTAGACATGCTAGAAAGCTAGTGTAGCTGAATCAGCATGATCAAGAGAGAGAGCAGGAGTATGTGAAATCAGAGAGCTATTGGTGGGGGTGGGGATTAGAGGTATATGAGATGAGAGGAAGATCATTTAGAACCTTGAGGTCATTCTAAGGATTTGGCTTTTTCAAGGTTAAGATGGGAAGCCAGTAGATGGCTCTGAAAAGAGAAGAATCATAACACATCTGTATTTTTTAGGGTTCTCCAGAGAAACAGAACCAATAGAATGTGCGTATATACAGAAAGATATTTATTTGAAGGCATTGGCTCACACAGGTGTGGAGATTTGGCAAGTCCAGAATGTGATGGGGGAGGCCAACAGGCTGGAGACTCGGGAAAACGTTGCAATTCAAGCTGAAAGGCAATCTATTGCAGAACCAGCACAAGGTGATGTTGCAGGTGGAGTCTGGGGCAGTCTGCTGGAGAATTTCCTGTTGCTCCGGGAAGGTCAGCCTTTGGTTCTACTTAGGCCTTCAACTAATTGAATGAGGCCCCCCCATATTATGGCGGACACACTGCTTTATTCAAACTCCCCTGACTTATACATCCATTTCATCCAAACACACCATCACAGAAAAATTTAAAATGTTTGACTAAATATGGGAAACATGGCCCAGACAAATCAACACATAAAATTAACCATTATAACAACTAAAAAGACAAATGAAGTAGAGGAAAGAACACAATTTTTCTGTCAGGTAAAGACAGCAGAATTTGTTCCTATGGATGGAAGTTACAATTAGGTAGATTTAAGTTTTATATAAAGAAAAATTATATCTTAAATAATTCAAGTAAAGCCTGTGTGATGTTTGGAAAAATTATTACTGCATTGGTAGGGGGCTGAACCAAACGAACAAGTTTCTTTTTCACTGTCAATCCTATGAGTCTGTGATTTGTTCAGGTAATGTATTACTAGGTACCAGCAGAGTTAATCACAACTTTTCAAAATTTCTTACTCTCATATGGAAACTTTTTTTTCATGTGTAGCCAAATGAATAATTTTTTTTGGGGGGAAGAGGAAATTCTGATACTTGATACTTGATTGTTAACTCTAGCAATAATATACCATTTTAGTTCAAGCTTACACAAGTATTCAGCCCATGGCATTCCACCCTTGGCTCCTCAAAATTAATGTCCTTCCTGTACGCAAAATACATTCATTCTATTGCAATAGCCTCAAAAGTCTTAATTCATTCCAGCATGAACTCTGAAATTTAAAGTCCAAAGTTTCATCTAAATACCACCTAAGTCAGATGTGGGTGAAACTGGAAGTATAATTCTGAGGCAAAATTCCTCACCAGCTGTGACTTTGTGAAACCAAATTCTGTGCTCACAAAATGATGTTGGGACAAGCACAGGCTAAACATTACCTGGGAAAGAAGGAAGGGATGATGGGTCCCAAGCAAGTCTAAAACCTAGCAAGGCAGATAGTATTACATCTTAAAGCTCAAGAATGATCCCGATTGGCTCATTGTTCTACCTCCCGCACCTACTGGGGTGGGAGTGTCACCTCCATGGCTCAGTGAGGCTGCCCATTCCTTTGGCTGGGCATGCCACTATGGTGGTCCTGCCTTCTGAAACCAATGAGAAAATAGCCTTGCCTTGTGCCCATGGTGGGAATGGTAGCCCTGATGATCTCTGAATGGACTTTGGAGCCACTCTTCCCTTTCTTTGAAGAACAGCATACATTCACAGCTGAATACCTCTATTGTTCCATCCTTTAGAATCTAAGAAGTTCAATGACTTTCCTTCATTATGTCCTGCTTTCTCTGTCCCCTTTATTTCAAACTAGCAGTGTCATTGCTGTTATAACCCAATTCTTATTCCTGGCTTCTGCTGAGATAGCTGATTAAGTCCACAAGTCACACCCATGATCTCCATGTTAGTCTGGGTTCTCCAAAGAAAGAGAAAAAATAGGATCTATACATACATAAAGAGAGTTATTATAAAGAATTGGCTCACATGATTATGGAGACTGAGAAGTACCAAGATTTGTGGTTGGCAATCTAGAGGTCCACGAAAGCCAGCAGTATGGTTTCAGTTTACACCTGAAGGCTTGAGAACCAGGAAAGCCAATGGTATCAGTTACAGCCCAAGTGTAGGTCCAAGTCCAACGGCAGGAGAAGACCAATGTCCCAGCTTGAAGACAGTCAGGCAGAGAGAATAAATTCTCCGTTACTCAGCCTTTTGTTGTAGTCAGGACTTCAGTGGAGTAGATGCCCACACTGGTGGGGGGGCAATTTGCTTTACTCAGTTTACCAATTCAACTGTTAATCTCATCTAGAAACACCCTCACAGGCATACCTAGAATTATGTTTAACCAAATACTCAGGCACCTCATGGCCCAGTCACATGACACATAAAATTAACCATCACAATCTCTTTATCAAATGGTTGTTCAGCCACAGCCTTACTGTTCTTTTCTGAATAAGCTTTCTCATTTTTTTGCAATATAGATAGGCTGAGAATTTTCCAGATCTCCAAGTTCTGGTTTCCTTTTGCATAACAATTCATTCTTCAATTCATCTCTCCCCTCTTGCATTTTACTGTGAGCACTAAGGAGGGCCTAAGTAGCACCTTTAATACTTGGCTTAGAAATCTCTGCCAAACACCCAATTTCATCATTCGCAAGCTCTGTCTTTCACAATACACCAGAATACAAGTTAGTTGAGTCCCTTGTCCCTTTATAACAAAGCTTACTTTCCTCCAGTTTCCAATAACCTATTCCTGTTTTCTCTCTGAGCCCTCACTAGAATGGCCTTTAACATCCATATTCTACCAACATTCTGCTCATGATTATTTATGTATTCTCTAAGAAAATGGAAGCTTTCTTTCCAGCTCTCCTCTTTCTTCCTGAGCCCTCACCAGAACCACCTTTAACATTCATATTTTTACTAGCAGTCTCTTCATGGCAATCTTGGCTTTTTCTAATGTGTGACCTCAAACTCTTTCAGCCTTTACCCAACACTTAGTTTCAAAACCACTTCTACATTTTTAGATATTTGTTACAGCAACATCCCACTTCTTGGTACCAAAATCTGTCTTAATCAACTTGAGCTGCCATCACAAATATCATCGGCTTGATGGCTTAAACAACAGAAATTTATTTTCTCATAGTTCTGGAGACCAGAAGTCCAAGATCAAGGTGCCAGCCAATTTGATTCCTGGTGAGAGCTCTCTCCTGGACTTGTATGTGGCTACCTTCTTGCTCTTTCCTCACATGGCAGAGAGAAAGTATGAACACTCTCATGTCTCTTCTTATGAGAACACTAGCCCTCTTGGATAAGGGCCCCACCTTTATGACCTCATTTAAGCTTAATTATGTCTATAAAGGCCCTATCTCCAAATTCAGTCATATTGGGGGTTGGGGCTTCAGAATATATGTTTTGGGGGGGATGCAAACATTCAGTCTATACCAATAATCTATCTCTATTTTTGCAAATTACCAACTCAGTAGGATTCATAGAAATATTACATAAAAGAAGTTACTATGATCATCAATGTGAAATGGATTCTAATATCTCTCTATTCCTGCTTTGGGCAATAGGAGGACCCACAGAGACAGAGTGGCCTAGACTTCACCAAGCTTGTCATCTTCAATCAATTATTTGTGGCTACCTGGAGCACTGTGCTGAGAGGCTCACCATGACACTGTAGTGTCATGACCTGTTAGTATCACCTGCCACGACTGTGGTCCCATATTGGCCACATACCTATCACAGGTGTAAAGGACTCTAAACAAAAACATGAATAATTATACTGTTGCCCTAGTCTATTCATACAAGGTAATTATTGCTGTTCATATATGAAATAAAAGCAAGAAAATAATGGTCCAGTAATTGGCGGTGGATTAAATAAGTTATATCTCTTTAATGTAGTAATATTCAACCATTAAAAATATGATCTATACATTTATTAGATGATGTGGCAAGATGTTTATGATGGATTCATTATGAGCAGAAATGGGTTTCAAATTGTATAAAAGGCAATTACATCTTACAGATAGATTGTTGAGATAGGCTGTATGCTGAGACAGTATTTCCATATGTAAATATCCTTCCTCACCTCCTTATTTCCTCTTCTATCCCTTCCTAGGAGAAGTTTTGGGTTTTGTTCTTTCTTATATTGTTATTGTTGTTGTAGGTATTGTTTTGTTTTGTTTGTGTCTTTCTAAGGTCTGAAAAAAGAGAGAGAAACTCTTTTAACCTAGTAAAGTATTGAAATTATGCTATAAAAGGCATCAATATATTGAAAGTTTTGTTTGACGGTAAATGTTTAATTCTGAATTTTTAAAACATATCCCTTCAAAGCAAGCACAGGATGAAAGGCCCAAACACCACCTCTCCATGAGTAGAAAGCAATAGAACCAACAAACTAGGAGACAGGAAACCTAGGTAAAAAGGAAAGCTAGAGGGAGTCCATCTGAGGCAAATCTGGATGAACTGACATATAACTTGAAGAAGAAAGTAAAGGACTATTCTGTGTCATCCTCCAAATTCAGTAGATCCTGAACATCTAGTAGTGAAAAGTTGCTAATGCACTTAACCTTTGTACCTTTCTAGATGTCACCAGCATAATGAAAGGATGTGTGTGCATGCATGTGTATACATGTGTCTGTGTGTGTTTTCTGAAAAAAAGTCAGAAACAATATATATTATGGTGTTAATAGTAGTTTTCCAAGAGTGGTGAGATTATGCATAGTTTTCTATTATTTTTGCTTTTCTATATTTTCTAATTTTTTTCTATAGCAAACATGGGATTTGAATAAGATTTTTAAAATTATAACCATGATTTAATTTAAAAGAGAGAGGGAGAGGAAAAAAATCTCCCCTGCAAGGGAGATTGCAAAAAAGAAGACTCTAATATCCATCCACATGTTTTCTCCTGCATGGCAAGCAATAGAGTATGTTGTACACTTTTGGAAATTGCAAAGCTGGAAGGAATCTTAGAGGTGATACTGTTCCTTGCTCTTGTTTCATACACAGAGGAACCCAGACCTAAAGATGCTGAGTATTGCTCCCAGTAAAGATTCACGACAGCAGAGCAAAGAAATAATTTAGATTTGTTGATTCTTAGTCAAATACTTTTGTGACATGGCAGAAGTAGCAGCATCATAGCAGTTTAAGAATCTACAGTGTTTCCAGTTAATTCCATCCAAAAATTAAAACTAAACTGTGAGGTTTTGTGGCCCAGAAAAATAAGAATGGAGTCAGTAAAGCTTGAAAGTACATGTCTAATTAAGTTGGAGAGGTTGTCTTAAATCAGTGGCCAATCCCCCAGGATACCTTGAACAGAAATGCATCTGTAACCTGCCCATCCTTAAACTAAATGTTAATCTCTGCACTATGTTCTTGCCCTTCACGACAACCTTCTCGGGGATCACTGATGACCTCCCCATCTCATCCCAAGATAGTGAGGCAAAATTATTATTAAAACTGCTTTTTTCAGTGTCATCTTTTTACATATGTCTGTTCCTAACCAATAGGCACCATTTTCCTTTTATCTACATGTTACACACAAGAGTGGAGCTTTAAAGAAAATTTTACACTGATGTATGCCTCCAACTTCCCTCAGGTAAAACGAATGTGACAACATCTACAGAGTGCTTTGAGCTTCCCCAGACAGGGACATCAGAAATGAGCGGTAGTCTTGCTCTCATGAAAGGTATCTGCTGAGCCTGGCAAGACTCCAAACCATAAAATAACCTTCCTGACCTCCCGTCTATATCTCTCAACTAGATACAGAAATTGAAAATAGGAACCAGTCGTTTGGGTAAATCATATGCCAAAACAGTTCCACAGCATGAGTAAGAAAAAAGATGAGAGGTGCAAAGGGGAAGCTCTCTGAAAGCAGAAAGAGTAATTAAGTTGACTTTCAAATTTACTTCTTCCTTTCCCACGTGTCCTAAATCAAACCTGTTTCCCATCGGCCTGCACCTGGTGCCTCTAGGGTTGGCTGTCACTGATGTCTAAAGGGTGAAACTGAACTGAAACCCACAAGCCTTGCACCTGTGGGGGCAGCTCCATTAACAAGTTGGACCTTCGCTGTCTTCTGAGAGCTACTCTGACAAATGTCACTGCAAACAAGGAGCACTCTGACCCTTCGGTGATACATCACCTTCTCCTCAGCAGGCCAGTTTTCAGTCTCACTTCATGGTGATCCAGGACAGGTATCTCAAGGCAGTCTTGAACTCTCTTTGTAAGACTTGAGAGAAGTTTACTAAATTACATCTTGGATCTCAATCAACATCTTTTTAAAAATTACTTAAATTGCCACAAAATAATTGTTCTACCCTTCACAGACAGATTCTATCTCCTTGATTTTCCAATTTTTGCCCTGACTGCAATGAAAGCATGGACAGGACACATGGGTGAGGCCAGCTAGAGGGCTCATCACACATCAATTGCCATTTTCTGTTGCAGAAACTGTCCCTATCCACAGGGAAAACCTTCTGCAAAATCCTGTGAATAACAGGTCTAATAATGGACCAAATCTGTGGTGAATAGAGGAAAGCTGTGAATTAGAAATAGAACTATCAGGAATTACTAAAAATTAAAACAACTGTGAGGCTTGTCCACAAAACTTATCTCCATTTTACAGAATAAAAAACCTAGACACAGAGAGGTCAATGTGCCCAATTTATACAACTAAATTATAAAGATTCCTATAAATACCTTCTCAATATGTGAAGCACATTATACATTTTGTTGAAGCATTTGGTATTTAGGAATTATCATTCTAACAATTTAGGAGCACATGCTTTAAGGAACAAGGTGCAGAATCGTTCATATCGAGCAAGGCATTGAGTTGGGGGTGAATCCAGAAGACAGTTTTACTATTTGAGAACAGCTCTTTGCACGGTAGAAATAGTCCTTAATCACAAGACAAACTGGGTTCCAGGGTAAAAAAGACTGTTTTATTTTGATTCTGACTATCTAGTAAGTACCTACCATGAACTGGTCCCCAGTGCTGTGCTGGTATGCTGAGAGATGTACCCATGCCTTTTTCCAAAGTTCTGAAAATCTAACAAAGGTAGAGAAATAACTCGTGATAACACAAAGCAGAATGACTAGATCTCCAAACAGAGCTACAAGGGAGGAGCATTTGGAACCCAGAGGCAGGAGCATGATGACCAAGGAAAATTTTAAGAACTATTCATTCAACATTAGCCTTTCAGCCACAACCACAGATGGGAACGCTGTCTTCCAAAACAAAGAATAAACTATAATTACAGGACTGAGCTGGAGTTAAAATTGGCCCCTAGATGGTTCTGGCAAGGTGAAAATGGTTAGAGGAAATTTATGAAGATCACCTGGAGGGTGGACAGTCAAAGAACACAATAAGGAGCAAGAGGGTGTGGTGTCCGGTCGCAGAGGAGAGAATGCACGGTGGATGGCCAGCAGGAAGGAAAAAGAAAAAAGGAGGGAAAACAAATGAAAAGCAACGTGGCTAAAACATTGTTTAAGCAATTTAATTGGTGGTTGAATTTAATCAGTGGTTGAATTTCATCCAGAGATCAATGGAGATAAAACAAAACCATGAGAAGGACCAGAATACAAAACAATTGAGCAACATGATTAGCATCAGTTTTCTAAGTGTTGACTGTGCCTAGGATGTTACGCTTACTGCTAAGACAATCTTGACCCTCAAAGAACATTCAGTTTAGTCAGGGAGACGGGAAAAACAACAGAAGACGCACATATAAATGTCAAAGGACAGCTATATAAAAATAATTGCTCTGGGGCTTAGAGGACAAAGTAATACAGCAGCCAGAGGTGAGGAAGAAAGGAATTATGGTGAACCGAGGGTGGATAACTGGGGCTTGAGGTAGGGCTGTGGAGCACTCTGCAGTGAAGACAAAGGAAGAGCCATTTGGGTTGTGGGAAACTGCTGTAAAGATACCCACATGAAGCATGAGGTTCTGGGGGACGTAACATGTTCACCCACAAACGCTGAAACCATTTGCTCCCCAGGGACTTTTCCCGGATGCAAAATTGCAACCAGGCCCTCAACAAGTCAATAACAGTTCAGTGAAGGTATTTTTGTGCATGCTAAGAAAATCTTTTTTTCGCTTACACTCACCTTACTTACCCTATTCTGGCCAAAAATTAAGCCCCATTTTAGAAGCAGGAGAAAGATGCCTCCGGTACAAGTGATACAATTAATTAGAAACTTCTTCTGTGGAAGAATGATTATCTATAAAACTGTATATTTTATGTTGAATTATTCAGATCTTTGAATTTATATAAGATAACTTTCAGAGAGTGCCTTATACCCAGCATGTGGTGAGAGTGGTCATATATTTAGAAAATGTGAAATCAATCTCTTCTGTTTGGAAAATGCAGTGGAAAGTGACTTCGCTCATTTGGAAAGTGCTTTATTTATGCAAATATGCATTGTACTCATAAAGCAAATAATTCATTTACTTTCCAATGCAATCAAGATTCAATCGTCTCCCAAACATCCTACTGTCCTCTGCTAAATGTACTTTATGCTTTCTATTCAAAATGTAAATAAAATACCTATAAGGACTTTCAAACCTATATATATGTACACACACACACAAACATATCTTAGTACTCTCTGCTTAGCAATTGGTAAAATTGTTGTGGTAAAGATACCTGGGCAGAGGTGAAAGTAAGCGTTTACCATCCGTAGTAGACAGAATCATGGGCCTCCAAAGAAGCCCACATGCTAATCCCTTAAACCTGTGAATGTATCACCTCATATGGCAAAGGTGACTTTGCAGATTTGATTAAGTTAAGGATCTCGAGATGGGTGGATAATCCTGTATCACCCACATGGGCCCAATGTAATCACAAGGGTTCTTATGCGAGAGAGGCAGGAGGGGCAAAGTCAGAAAAGGTGATGTGACAGTGGAAACCAAGGTCAGAACGATGAAAGAGGGGCCACAAGCCAAAGAATGCGAGCAGGTTCTAGAAGCTGAAAAGACAAGGAAACAGATTCTTTCCTGAAGTCTCCTAGAGAGCAGAGCTCTGCCGATCTATTTTAGACTTACAGCACTGTTCAGCAAACTTCCTGTAAAGGCCAGGTAGTCAATATTTTTGGTTTTGTGAGTCACATGTTCTCTGTTGTGACTAAATTCTGCTGTTGTGGTGCAAAAGCAGCCATAGACAATGTTAAAATGAATGGGCTGATAGGCTGAGCTCCACTAAAACCTTATCTTTGAAAAGAGTGGTAGGTCAGCTTGGGCCCATAGCCTGACCCCTGAACTAAGGTATTGACATCAATCCACAGTAACAGATAGGGAATTGATATTTGGGGAGAACTGGAGCTCATGGAGGGAGCCCTTTGCCTAAGCAAATGAGGAACACTGGGACCCAACATCAGTGTGTCAGAAGAGATTAAAAGACCAGTGTGAGAAGTTTGGTCTATGGAATTAAAGATGCATTTATCACCAGGTCTAGCCAAGGATTAGAGGGAATCTGGATTTGTTTCAGGACCTTATCTGTTAAAATGCATTTCTTCGAGGGATTTCCACTCCCCACACCCCTCTCCACCCCCTCTCATCTCAGATTTTCTCTGATGAGGGCACTTTTAGCCTAAAGAATTCTTTACTTTTAGTGTTGCTATGGCAAAGCTTAATTTCAGCTCATGTATTGTGCTCATAGCCACACTGCATATCTTCCTTTGTTCTCTATATACAATTTAGTTTCTGCATTTTCCACTCTAGAGCATATGAAATGTTTCAACTCCAATTATCTCCACAGGAATGAAGGCTTCCTCCTTCCCTTATTTTACAGTTCAGAGGGGACAGCATATTCATTGTGATGGCAAAAGATTTTTTTAAAAGAGGGGGAAAAACTCTCTACAATAAATGAGTTCTTGACAAATACTAATAATTTCCCCCGGTATTTTTTGTTGTGTTTCGTGTCCTTTGCTTAAAAGAAATCACAGGAAGAGGTCAGGAGAACAATGCAAAGATTCTAATTTTAATTTCAATTACTCTTTTAAAGCCCTAGAGTCGTTGTAGGATCCAAATGTTGGTGAAATGATTACTCATCTCGCTTCCCACCATTACTCTGCTTCCAAGCTCTTCTCCGTCCTTTTCCACCCAGCCTGTTGCGCAAGTGAATTCTTCAGTGAGAAGGCAGCGTGGTTTATAATGCATTCTCGTGGGAGAGGTATTTACCTCATACTCAAACTATGATGATTTTCCACTGGCTTCTCCGTTTATGTCTTGATGTGCCTTCTTAGAGTTCCAGTTCCTTGCTATGGTATTGAACAGGGAGAAGGATGAAAGGACGTGGAAGAGCTCTGTGCAGCAGGTGCACGTAAGGGTCTGAGATACCCGCCAATGCGCAGGAGAAGAGAAATCTCCGTATGTTCTAGCACATTGGAACGATGTCAGGGAAAGTGCAAACTGGCAATGCTGACTTGGGAAAGGTCTGAGACTGCACCTATATCACAAAGAAATGTTGAAAGGGTAAGAGATGCCCAAGTGGTCGATTTAGATTAAAACAAAACTGCGATGACAGACATTCAATAGAGAAGTCAATGGACTTGGGCTGACTGAAGTGACTAATGCGTAGGGACTGAATCTTAGCAAAAACCTTTTCTACCCATACAACAGTGTGTGGGGGGGGGGTGTATACACACACATACACATAAATGCATACACATATGTATATACATATGGATATATACACATATATGTAAAGATTAAACTATGTTTATTAAAACCCTACACCTTGTTTTAAAATAGAATAAAGGAATTTATCCCAAATTATTAACAGCAGCTAGGGGTGATTTTCATCACTATGTATTTCTATATTTCTAAATGTTCTTTAGCAAGTAAATGTAACTTTTCTATTAAAAGAGAAACATTAGTAAAAACCCTCCTCTTCATTCCTTTTCTTAAAAAGCTAGGATCTGCTCTCAGGAGTGCTGCCTGTGAGACACTGTTAAGGGAAGAGCAGCAACAGAAGAAAGAGCTGAAAGCAGTTGCCTGGCTTCCTCCCTTGTGTAGGGAGAGAGAGGAATCCCCCCAGCCTTCCTCCTGCGCCCAGAGTAGGCGAAGGCAGGGCACAGGGAGACAGGTGGGGCTTGGCAGGCCCTGAGAAGGGGCAGAGGAGCGTGGGAGCCCGGGCACAGCAGGAGGAAGGCAGGGCGTGGCTTCAGGCTCCTCATACTTCTTCTGTCCCTCCCTACCCTCCACTCCAGGGGTCCTCCCTCTTATCCAGCGTCCTTGGATTCTCTCCTGACTCCCCACCTTACAGTTCCCGCGACCTTCTTCAGACTGAGCTGTAATCCTTTCCAGTCCACCCCAACCGGTGGTATTCGTGTTGTGACAGGAGGAAATCCCCTTATGTGACTAAAACCAAAGGAATAAAGATCACTGTGAGGAAAGTCATGTATTAAAAAGAAGGAAAGGAACCATTGGAAGAAAGAAGAATTTCAGGTGACACAGGGGGCCCTTCTAGGACTTTTCCCTCCCTCCTATATGTACACATTTCTGCTAAAATAGCGTAGGTGGTGCCTCAGAGGAGGAACCAAATGGCCACAGTTCATATGGCTGCTTCTACCTTTTCCTAGCAGTGCAAACCTGAATAAATTTTTAAGTTCATTTGCCTCAGTTTAATGATCCATAAAATGGGCATAACAACAGCATGGTCCTCACGGCTTTGACCATGAGGATTAAACAAGCTAACCCATGCAGAGTACTTAGAACAGTGCCTACCACAGAGGACAGAGACAATAAACGTTAGCAATAACTATTATCGCAACATTTGCAGAACGCACGGTTTCTGTCTCCCAGAGCAACGAGACTCCTTGAGAGTAGGACCCACGTCCAGTTCACCTTTGAGCCTAGCTCACGTTAGGCAGTCCATAAGTATCGGTTGAATCAGTTCATTAACAAAGTTTCTGTATAGAAGAAGACTAAAATGTGCCTCCAAACATATCTCTGTAAACTCCCCACAACCTAAGGAAAGCGCAGTGCGACTCCCTCTGGGAGCCCTTCGATATGTCCTGGCCAAGCACAGGCCCCTGGGAGAACCCACCTGCACACTCCGCTTCTTCTCCCTTATCATTGTTTGTTGAAAACCCTTCCTTGCTTTATTCTCTTTTTCATCACAAGAAAATGCTTCTTGAGAGCAGGGACCAGGCTCTTTATCAGGAAATTTAAACGCCACCTTCCTCCTAGATCCTTCTACAATATTGGGACATAGTAGATGCTCAATAATTATTCTTGAATGAATAAAATAATAATATTACCGTAAGTCTTCAGTTTCATCAATCGGCTCTTGGAAACAGTGCCTTGAAGTGAAACATGTAACAAAACCAACTTTTTTTCTCATCAACATTATAACAAAATAACAATGACTGAAATTTTGAGGACCTGCTACATGTGTCATTTTGCTTAAAATCACAGTTTCTAAGAACCTATAGACAACATTAAGTGATGACTTAACTGTATTACTATTTCGTGAAGTCTCATATTGTACGACATACTCATTTAATTCTCATAGCTTGTGATAATTTTATTAACCTCCTTTTACATGCCAAAAAAAAATTAAGGTTCAGAAAGGGAAATTATTGTGCAGCTGACACACATAGGATGGAAATCGGATCTCTCTGGCTCAGAATTCACACTGTTACAAGAACTTCTCTCTAAAGAGTTATGTCCAGGCTCATACACAGAGAACTAAATGGAAAAGTAGTATTCATACACAAATTCCTTACAAGCTCTATTATTTCTATTTTCCCCACTTAATTCTGTATTTTAATTAAATAGTGGATTTGATGGATATGTTCTGTGTAAGTCTGATTGCTAAGGACCTCTGAGGAAAGAAGAGAAGTCAGCATATTTTAGCAGTTCTGTTTTGAGCAATGTTGGTAACAAAGGGGAAAAAAATCAATAAAGAAAACTGTGCATTAGGAAGGAAACATTGGGCTAATGGTAAATCAGAATGTTGTATGCAAAAACCAGATACAACTGGATCTATTTCTGCCTTTCCACCATTTAATTCCCCAGAATCCTTGTGACAAAATTCAAGAGGAAATAATGTATACACGGGTTTAAGTGAGAGAGAACAGATGTAAACCACTCCTTACAGATTGGAGTCTGTACCCAAACACTTTAGTTCTCACCTTCTTCCCTGCAGACCTCGTGCTTTGTGCTGTGAGGGTGCAAATGTGTCCAGCCAGGGGGATATAGCTTGCAGCTTGCAGAAAAGCTTCCAAAGAGAGGTTCCAGACAACCGTAATGATGAGCCTGGCACCCAAAAAAGCCCACAGTCATCAGGGAGCTTTTGAAGTGCCCCAGGAATTTGGTGGGTCTCTGAACTAGTCGGCAGAACATTGATTTCCTCTTGAGGGTTTTACAATGACACCCTATAATATGATGTGGCATGTGTGTGATATGATTCATGTGTGGTTTTATGTGTGATATGACATGAATGTGTGTGATTGTGTGTATATAATGTGGGGTGCGTGCAATTGTGGTTTGTGATTGTGTGTGGTGGTATGGATTTACATAATGGGCCACATGTGTGGTTGTGGTTCGTGATCGTGTGTGTGTGTAAATATAACGAGAATCCATGAGACAGAAAGTAATTTCCCCTGTGCTCAGGTAGGGGAACAGACTGAGCGAAAGGCCAGCAATGCCCAGCAGTGATGAGTGGGAGAGGGAAGAGGCTTAGGGGCAGGGGAGGATTTCCAAAGCCAAACTATGCAGTCTTTTACTGCAGAAAATACAGCTAGATTTCGATTCAAAAAAAATACTTCTTGTGTAAATTATAGCAAAATGAGATATTGGTCTTTTCCTAACAGTTTGGCAAAAGCTAAAAAAAAAATGGACAATGTCCAGTGTTGGCAAAGGTGTGGCCGACTTTGCACTTGTGTACGCATCTGGAGGGAGTGTATTTAGTACAACATTTCTGGAGGGCAGTTGGCAGTATGTACTGCAGTGTAAATCATACTCACTCTTTGGCCCAGCAATTCCACACTGGGGGAATTTATCTTAGGGAATTGATAGGATAAGTGTGGAAAGATGTAAATGAAAAGATATTCCTTGCAGTACTGTGTGTAACAGGGGCAATGTCCATCAACAATATTATTTATTTGTCAAGTAAATAATAATGCTGCCGTTGGAAGGATGAACTACAGGGCTATAGGTAATGACCCAGAAAGACCTCCAATATATACATAGTGTCAAGGTAAAAGATAACTTTGTTGTATGTTTAGTTTCAGGAAAATAAAATTGTGTTAACATTTATGGAAAATTTTTGGAATGATTTATAACAAAATGTTAATAATGTATTATGTCTGGGGAGTAATGACATTGTGGCTGAGGAGAGAATTTCACTTTCTATTTTGTAAATAATTATTTTTTTCCCCAAAGAGCATATATTATTTCTACACTTGAGGCAAAATAGCAATAAAAATGTTTCCATTTAGGAGGAAAGGAAGTTTTTGCAAATACCCAATGGCAGAACAGACCCATCTCTCCAACCCTGATCTGTGGCCATGGCCAAATTCTCAGGCTATGCAGCCAACTAAAAATTGAAATCCCCAGATTTCTGAATCTGTTTTCCCACTGATTCATAGCCTGGTATTTCCCATGCAGCCTGTGCATCTTTAGCCATCTGGGCAAAACAGAGCTGCCCTATATAGACAAGCTGGGTAAGTCCTGTTCTGAGAGCCCAGCTTGTGCTCGCTGATAAATAGAGAAAAGGTAGCTTTGGTTGTATAGGGCCTTATAGATGGTTTAATTTTCTCTGATAGTAAAAATGAAAGCAAGGACTGAATAGACCCTTATAACAAAATCACCAAAGACATTAAGAGGGCATGCTATTTAGCATACAAATGTACAATTTACCTTCTCATACACAGCAACAATGTTTAGATTTCAAAGTACTTGTAGAATAATGAAACAGTAGCCTACTATCAACAATGCTGTAGCTCTAGCCAATTGCTTGGGGCTTGTTTTCTGCCTGTGAGTTGGGGAAATAGAGCCCTTCATCATTCATGGCATGTCTTGTTTTCACAAAATACTGTAACACACCTCTCCTCTGTGCAAAAAGATAGCTTCCATTACAAGGAAAAATACATCCTATCTCTTAAAAACCATAGAAATTTCATTTCATATCACGTTTTTTTAAACTTATCATAAATTTAATATTTTTCCATTGGCCTAACAATTTTCCAAGTGTTTTCTTCATTTTTTATTGATCTTTAATCATTACTGTTTCCTAAAACATTTTACCTTTCTCTGCCCTCTCTTCTCTACCACCACCACCTCCTATTTCTTTGTAATCTATAGATAAAATCCTAAGTATATTAGATCTGTTCTATTCAAAAGAATTCTGGGAGAAAAGCCTTTTGGAAATCAAGAAATTATTCAGGCCAATGCTGTAACTTATCCATCTTGTAAATGTCTCATTTCAAATGTGGATTCTTTTTGAAGTGGATACATCTAAATTTTTGTTGTTGTTGTTGTTGTGTAACTATGAAAATCAACCAGGGAAAGAGAAGGAAATAAATATCTTGAGACAATTTGCAAATTAATGGCAGCTCAACCAGTAGCCCTAATTCTCAGTTACAACCAAGGTATGTTCGAGACTAATCCATAGAAATTTTTTTTAAATCCTGCAAATAGATTTTCCTATGAGACACATGAATCCATCGCTAGTGCTAATTTCTCTGAGAAGACTATCAGTCAGTTCTACCCAACATGCAGCTTCGTTTTCTTGGATAACACCAAAGGCATTTTTAATCTTCCTGGCATCAACGTTTTGTCAGGAACCTGAAGGAGGACATGAGGAAGCAGTAAAGCAACAGTAAATAATTATTGCCTCACATGCAGAGCCTGGAATTATGAGAATACAGTCAGAAATACAGTCCATATGGTCTTCTTTCTTTGTATGCTCTCATATGTGGGGCACACACAGACGGGTAAAAGTAGGTACTAGACACAATACATTACGTATGATTCTGAATTGTGTCCCGCTCTGTGACTTTGATGGCTGAGTGACCTTGAATCTGGCATAGAGCAGCAGCTCTCAGCCTCAGTCTCCCTCCATTGTTTGGAGTCTTATTGTAAGAGACTCAAACACCATAGAGGTTTAAGGAGAAGAGCTGGAATCTTCCTTCACCACTTGTACATTTTTACCCCACCAAAGGAGAAGTGGACTTAAAACTTCATCGGGTTTCTATACAGTCCTTTTTCTATGTCACCACGTGGGATATAAACAAAGAGAAAATGTTGATCTTTTTGTTGTATTAATAAAATAATACAGCTTTGGTGATTGTGGTAGATTGCATTACTGTTTCCTACCATTGGCTCCTCTCCCTAAAAGGATAGCACACATCTTTGACTATTGCCGTATGATTTGCAGCTCCTCCCAACAGGTACATCTGAGACAGTGGAAATTTACATGGGCAATTGGAACTCCCCACCTGGATCTCAGAGAAGTCTGGAATAAAGTGATGTGAAAATTTGGGGACTGTCATATGAATCATGATACCGTTCTCTAAATCAGGGAACCGTGGGGAAGGGCCAGTATCCCAGTTACTGTGGCCGTGTTAGAGATACAAAAATAAGTGTTTTTCCACGTCCATTAATACTTGACACACTCCACTTCTCACACCAGATGTGTGTGGAGGTTTCCCACACCCCAGCAGATGCCACCTGGTTGTCCTATAATTTAACTCAATTTTGACACTCTCTACCTGGAGTTAGGGTCAGATCCCACAGGTGAAGGGCAAGACTGCCCCCCTCTTCGGATGCCAAATGCAAGGAGTAGGTTAATACCTACACTTCCGACCAATCCACTGTAAATCAAGGTTCCCATGACCCCCTCTTCTGGTTCAATTAATTTGCTAGAATAGCTCACAGAATTCAGGGAAACACTTTTGCTGGTTTATTACATTGATATATGATATGACAGAGGATACAGATGAACAGCCAGATGGAAGAAATGTTGAGGGCAGTGTAGGCAGTAAGGGATGCAGAGCTTTCATCCTCTCTCTGGACACATCACCCTCCAGGCACTTCCATGTGTTCAGCTATCTGGAAGGTCCCCAAACCCTGTCCTTTTGTACTTTTATGGAGGCCTCATTACATAGGTGTGACTGATTACATAATTGGCCATTGAGGATCAACTCAACCTGCAGCCCCGCTCCCCTCCCCTGGAGGTCAAGGAGTAGGGCTGAGGGTTCCAGGCCTCTAAGCACACGGTTGGTTCCCCTGGCAACCAGCCCCCAACCTAAGGCTATCCAGGAACCACAAGAGCCTCCTCATTAGAATAAAAAGATCCTCCTGTCACCCAGGAAATTCCAAAGGCTTTAGGAGCTCTGTCAGATGTTCCTATTACTGAGGAAATTACAAAAGACTCAGGCTCTCTGTCTCAGAACTAGAGTCAAAGACCAAGTATTAGAACCAAAGATTCTCCTAGGATGCCACATACAAGGGTGTTAGGAGCTGTCTCCGAAACTGGGGACAGAGACCAAATACATAGTTCTTATAATAAATCACAAAATCACAGGCTGCATAATACAATACTCCAAAACTTACTACCTTAAAAAAAGCCACATTTTATTGTTGTCTCTCATGCTTTTTTGAGTTGACTGGGTCCAACTAGGCAGTCCCCCCTCAGGCTTGCCTCTCAGGGTCGTAGGCAGAGGGTGGCTGGTTCACTCGAATGCCTGGTACTCGGGCTGAGAAGACTGAAACATCTGGTGGCTGGAGCAGCTGGGGATCCTCCGGCAGTTTTCCCTATCTCCATTTGGTGTCTCCACATGAGCTCTCCAGCATGGTCACTTCAGCGTGGCCGATGTCTTATGTGACAGCTTAGGACTTCCAAGGTCCGTATCACAAGAGAGCGAGGCACGCATAAGCTGCATCCTCTTTATGGCCTTGGAAATCACGAAGCATCACTTCTACCGTATCCTGTTAGTACAAGCAGCGGTCACAAGCCCCCTCGAGAAAATTAAAATACAAGGGTAAAGAACACAGGCCCCCACCTCTTAGTGGGAGGAGTGTCTCATTTTTAGAAGCACATGGGGATGGGAGCTATATCTAATCACCTTTGGAAAATATAATCTGCCACAACCAGCTTTAGGAGGCTGGTGAAAATGAACTGGTAGAGATCTTGTCAAAACCCCTATGAGTTAAAAATTATTATTACCATCATCGAAATAACAACTTAGTTAAGTGTTTTCACCTAACCAACTGGTAAAATTTGAGATGATTAGTGTAAAATTAAGTTATAATTTTCATTTCTTTGTCATTAAGGGGAAGTATTTTACTCATCTTTATATCACTTTAGTCTGTACATTAATAAACATTTGTATGAATAAGTTCATTGATCCCTACTACTCAAAGCTTTCTTCATGACCTTTTCAGAAGATGATTACTAAAAACATGTGAAGTATAAATAAGATTAATGAGAAGACTCTATTACAAATACATTGATAAATTGTAATAAACTTAATTTCCTTCCCTTCTGGGGATAAAGATCTAAGAGAAGAAAATAGGGTTATAAACCAAGTTATTTATTTGGAAAGTGGCAGGTTTTCAGGATGCATGTACTATACAAAAAGCAAAAGACCCCATACATAAGAAAGTAATCAGGTAGAGATTTTTGTCAGCATTTCTGAATTATTTACATCATATTGATCTCAGTTGTTCTTTTAATGCAATTCAAAATATTCAAAGAGAGTTATAAAAATAATCATGGTTTCAATAATAAAGATAAGAATACCCGAATAAAAATACCAATAAGGGATTTATAATTATATAAAGGCTGATGTGTAAATTCATAGGCACAATTTCTAGTTATTAGCTGTTCTGTCAGCTACTGGTTTGTGATATAAAAATTGCTATGTCTACTCTGTTGGATTAAATTTTAATGAGCAATATAATAAGGCATTAATAGACACAGTAACCACTTTGCCAATTTTGTCAAATTTATCTAATTCCCACTAAAACAAAATAGATTTACTATTGAGGGTAAAATTTTAATCTTTATATTAGTATTGTGTAGAAAACATCTTACAAGAACTAAATATCACATTATTTCCTATTTTTAAGAGTCGATACCAGACTATTACAAATTAAACATTTCACCTATTGGTTAACAGTAGCCTAAAGAACAAGTTTATTTGGGAATTAATCTAATTTAAGATACTGTGATCTTGACCAAAAATGTTCTGAAATCGTTTTCCAAAACTCCTAGTCAGCTTGAAAATTTCACACCTGCCAGACACAACTCAATATCCCTTGAAAGTGCAAGGTCTTGGTTCACAGAACTGAGAGATCCAGTGAGGCCAGAGTCCCTAACTGAGACGACGCCCTCCGAGCCTCTTTTTCGATGCCTGTACTGAGTGTGATCTTTCTCTCAGGGGCAGCCCACCCGGGCGTCCTGGCTGGAAACACCGGGCTTTGCTTTTACACACTTCAGCAAGGGGGCAAAAAGAAGAGGAAAGGAGAGAGGAGAGGGGATGAGAGCAGAAGAGAAGGGAGGCGAGTGGAAGGGAGGAGGAGAGGTAGGGGAGGAAAAAGAAAAGAGTAAAGAAAAAAGAAAAAGGGGACAAATGCACTCACTGGGGCACACTTGTGACAACTTTTGAATCTGAATAAGTACATAAGCGTTCATTTTACTCTTCTCCGTGATGTTTTACGGGTTTTTTTTAATTTTTCAAATCTTTTTTGAATTTAAGTTTTAAGTTATGAAGCTTTGATCCAAGAAACTAAGGGAAAAAACAAGGAAGGGGGAAGCACACAACCGAGGAGAGGAGAGATCCCGCACAGAACAATGGTGAGCTCCAAAGAGGACCATGTGCAACAAGCCCGGAGAAAAGCAGGTCAGCGGGGAAAGATCATGCACCAGAGGGGAGCGGCGAAGACGTCAGGGACATAACTGCCAGATGACCAGAGGTGTGAAACCATTTGGGGAAAACTTCTTGAACACACACAGCAGCCCTAATGGAGCATTCGGGGAAAATAGGAATAGGTATTTAGAAGATGAAGGAGCTGAAACACATAAAGTAATTGTTAATTCCAAGAAAATTTTTAAAAGTAACAAGAAAGGGGACATAGAGTAAAATAAAGGCAATCATAGCATATTGGTAGGCTATTCAGTAAAATATATTTATTTACATACTAGTAATAATGTAAGGACTGATTTTTTTATTTCACTAAAATTGTGGTCTTACGATTTGTAATGGGGAAAGGAAGGGAAAAAATTTGGAGTTGTTGGTAGAGAGCAAGTCATCAACCATCATAAAAAGAAGCCAGTAGAAAAATGCCTAAACCTCAGGAATCAAGTAATTACAGTGTATTTAAGTTACTATAAGAAAAGAGAACAAAAGGAGTTAAAAAGTGGTCCTTTTAGGTGTGGGAGGGGTATACCAGAAACTGCCGACTTTCATTATAGGCCTTGGATAATGTTTATAACAATACATGCATTATATTGACAATTTTTCTTTAAGTAAGAGCAAAAATTTTTAAGTTGATGATAAAAAAAAAACCCTAAAATTTTAAATAATTTTTTAAAATTTATCCTTGGAAATGTCTATAATAGCTCAGTTTTATCCTTTAGCTCAAGAGTTTGGCCAGTACCAAACATACTGGGAGAAATAAATCTTGATGTCTGCCCTTGACCATGGTGAGGCAGGGTCTCCAAAAGATCACCATTCAGGCATTCCTAAATTTAGGAAAGAAACGATTCCCTGAGGGTCTTAATTATCTTGACCCACAGTGGGAAATAAGGGTGTGGTCACAGATGATAAATTAATCACCCAGCTTATAAAATGATTTATAAATCTGAGGAAGTTGAATAGATTTGAATTAGGTTTTACAGTTAGTGTTATAATTCCAAGTGTGCCTTACTAAATCCTTTCAAGATTTTAGTAGCTACAGAATGGGGATGGGGAGGCAGGGGTGTCAAGAGCTCGCTGGAATAGAAAATGCATTGAATAGAAACCATGAGATCTGGTTTCTGACACCAATTAAATAGGAAACACTAGTGTGTAACTTATTAATAAATGCCCTGAGCCATAGTTTGCTAGTTTTAATCCCCTGCAAGTTTGAAAATACTATGGTTTTGAACTTGGTTCCCATCAGAAATGCCAGAGTATATGAGTAAAAATAGAAGTTTGTTGCTTTTGTTTTGTTCTCATTTTGAATTAATTTAGGCCCATTGTCTCATGTTTATTTGGAAATGTGAATGTTCAGGGTCCATAAGGAGAATATATTGAATATATAACAACCTTAGCAAGAGCAGTTGCCGACAAGAGCTAGAAAGGATTCTTTCAAGGGCAAAAGTAGTAGAATATCTTGTCCTTTAAATTCCAAGTACATTTTGACATGAAAACACTCACAAAAAAATCTCAAGGACAAGAGAAAATAATGGCTCTTGAGAAGCTATTTGGATCATTTGAGAAAGTTCAGCTGAATGGATGAGGCCAAAACATTCACTTACTGTCTTTACCACGGGCCGTCTGCTTGGCCTTGTGCTGCAATGACTCAGAAAAAAAATATTATTCTGTCTCATGGGTATGAGCAGACAGATACGGAGAAATAAAATATCAACAAAATGTTGCCCAGTTTGGGGGGGCCACACTTAGAGTATCTCCAGGCTTTCTTTGACTTCATGGTCTGTTTGCATTTCAGAAGCCTTTTCCTCATTTTGCCTGACCTGCTTCTAGCCCCTGTACGTCTCCACCTCCAAGCATGTAGGAAGTATGTTCACTCCTCCTCCAGCTATGCACAAACACCCACTGCAGACAGAGGCCTGGTGGGTACCAGGGGGAGAAGTGTGGGATTATGAATGAGGACAGCAGTTGTGACCAAACAGGTAGGAGACAAGCTCCCAGGGAAGTCTCACTGTCTACTCACTTTCCACCAGCACTACCCGGAGAATAGTTTTTCTCTTTCTGCCTTTTAAGTCCCGAAGTTCTTTTTCATCTTTTTCTGCAATGCTCTTCCCCTTGATTCAAGTCAATCAGCATATAAAACTGCCTCTGGCAACATACATCTTAGTGGGTCAGTTGGCACAACACGTTGCTGGGGAGGGGAACATGAGGAGATCATTGAAGGGCTCCTGTTTATTGAGGGCTTACTAAGTATTGGACATGATGTTAAGTGACTATTACATAATGCTTGTCTCATTATTCCATCTTTCAGATTAAGACCTTAAAGCCCAAAATGGTAAATACCTTTGCCCAAGGTCACCCAAATGGAATATGGCACACAGGACCTGAACCCTTCTCTGTCAAGTTCCAAAAAACCCAGTGCTTAATTCTATGTCATCATGGTACCAGTGAAGGGTGGTATGTCACTGCAATAGCCTGTTTACTACACAGACCACATAGGGGTGAGCAATGGCTTAAAAGAATTTCGCATGATTTAACAGAGTGGTTCACAAACCATAGTGACATAAAAATCACTTGGGGAACTTGTTAAAAATTAGAATTTTAGGTTCTTCTCCAAAGCTGCTAACCTAAACCTCCGGGAATGGGGCCTGAAGACCTAGCATCCTGAACAATCCCCACTGGTGATTCTTAGCAGGTGGCGCTCGTACCGCACATTGAAATACACTTGTTTAACCGCCCTTGACGGGCTGTTCCTCTGATCCAGTGATGCTCAAAGCGAGGTCCCCAGACTAGCAGCAAAAGCGGCACCTGGAAACTTGTTAGAAATGCAAATTTTCTTTTTTTTTTCCCATGCTAATCTTCTGTGTATCGTTCCAATTTTTTTAGTATATGTGCTACCAAAACAAACACAGAAATGCAAATTTTCAAGCCCTACCCCAGATCTACTGAATCAGAAATTCTGGGGGTGGGAGCCCAACAACTATGGTTTAGCAAAGACCTCCGGGTGATGCTAATGCGTATGAAAGTATGAGGAGCAATGCTCTGCTCCACCCTGACCTGCAGGTTTGCAGGCCTGACCCACATTTCCAACACCATGGGAAAATGGGCATCTAATACTTTCATGATTTTATCCTGCCCACCGTGGGGAACCTGCGGCCTCAGGGCCACATGTGACCTTCTGGATCCTTGAGTGTGGCCTTTTGACTGAACCCAGATTTTACAGAACAAATCCTTTTAATAAAGGGATTTGTTCTGTGAAGTTTGGATTTGGTCAAGGGGCTGCATGTGGCCTTGAGGCCGCAGGTTCCCCAATCCTTGTTCCCCATCTTCCTGGATTCCAACCTTGTCATTTATTCTCTACTGCCCTTTGTCTGACATTCAAATTCTCTGGCTTTATTCATTTGTATCCATCCCGCGCTAACCATAATGAGGCTGGGTAAAAAATCACCTAGTTCTCATGTCCCTCAGAGCAGACTCCAGTGACATCAGCTCTGATAAGGGCCTTGGGCCCTAAATGGGGTATCCGGTTACACTGTTTCACTCTGACTTCTGCTTAAGAACTCTTGAACTTGACACCTGTGGACTCAGTCTTTCATCAGCGGACTCTGTAGTCAGTGCTGCTGGTTGTGTACAACATCCAGTCTGTGCTTCCACCTTCACAGCAGAACTCCATCCTTGTTCAGATATTCACCCCATTTTCACTTTCAGAGAATATTATGGATCAACCAATGTGCCAATCAGCACATAATCCAGGGATGGTTTGGGCCAATAGATGGGCGTATGATCTGTTTGACTGATCAGATGAAAAGGAACGAATTACATTCCTTGCTTGGGGAAAAGGTTTTCCTCTTTCTCTTCTGCTGGACATAAACAAGGAAGCAAGCAGCTCCCGTTGCCACTAGCAACCATCTTGCTACCACGAGGGGATTCACCCTCAGGATGGCACCCACACTGAGGCAGCAGAGCGGAGAGCTAAAAATGCCAGGTCCTTGACAACGTCCGTGAGCTCCAGACTGTCCTATTCTTCCCCCACCGCACCTCCATCCTTCCACCTCCCACACCTGCAGTTGTCGTTCTGTGAGACAGTAAATTCTCTCATTGTCTAAACCAGTTTGAGTCAGGGTACTTTGGCATTTATAGCCCAAAACAATATTTCCCCATTTAAAAAATTGTTCTCTGAGGTATGTAATTTCTAATTTATGCCCTTTTGGATTCTGCCCGGCATCTCTTCGTCTACTGCATCCAGACTCCAGCATCTGCCTGGGCAAAATCCCCCACGGCGGCCGCTTTTTAAGTTATTGTGCTTTGCCTGGCTTCCTCAGTCTCCAAAAACTTGTGTAGCATGAATTTATCTCTTCTCAAGTTTCTTATGTTTCCTGAACTCCTGTCTGTTTCTCAAAGCTCCTCTACACGTTGTAAATTATCCCTACATCTCTTGGATGACCAATCGGTGTTATCAACATAGAAATCATGGTCACGTTTTTATTTCACACTTGATGATCTGGGAAAAGTAAAAGATCTGAAAGACTAAATGTTGGTTTAATACAACTATAGAGGTCCCATAAGACACATCCCAGCTTCACAGGACGAGCCATCGAACTCCACCTGGGAATCCAAGCCCTCCATAGATACTCAAGTGTCTTTTATTGAAAATGAATAAAAGGTCATTTCCTTAAAACTAATTTCTCTAATAGAAAGATATTTTCATTTGGCACCTTTAATTTGTATTTGGCAACAAGAGGTAGACAATTACAATTTGTTCGAATTTGGGACCAAAATTCTTGGAATTTTGTCATATGTCCTTAATATAATATATAAATCTCTCTGCTAAACCAGGCTGGACACTGAACTGAGCATAACTTGAGATGGGAAATAGACTAAAATAAATTTTTAACCAATCTATAGTGTGGCCTTAGAAATAATTAATGTCTTGTTTGGATCAATGTTAGACACTTTGGGGAGCAACATGACAAGGCATTGTGTCTTTGGCTGAAATGCCCATCTGAGCAGCATGGACGAAGAACCCACCAGACGGGGCTGTGGGATGGATTTCTCTCCTGCTCTGATGATTTCTTCCCCAAAAAATCACAAGTCTGGATTAGCTGTTAAATCCCTGTGGATTAAAAAAAATTAAAGACTAAAAATAAAAAATATATAAAGTAGAAAAATTTCCCAACCCTGTTACAGCCCCACACTAGGCTGTTTCCTTCAGAGTCCTGCTCGCGGGTTATGGACACAGCAAACAATAAAGTCACATCCTGTTTCCCCTCAGTTATGTTTTTTATATATATCATTTTCAGGAACTTGGTGGAAGGTATGACCACAGTTTAGGGTCTGATTTGGGACTTTCCTATATTCCTGTCTACAATGGCATCTTAGAGTCATTCTAAAACCCCCAAAATTCCCAACACAAATTCTATGTTAAGAGGGTACCACACAATCTAAAAATATATTGGGAAATTCTATCAACTGGGAAAACTTTTGTAGATAATATATTTACCCCTTTCAAGTAAAATAGCAACTGATGTTCAATAATGCCCTGAGTCCTTACAAGATAATAAATTCCTTGGAAATTATCAGAGGAAGCTGAGATTAGCTTTAGTAGTGAGAAATGTAGTCATTTTCTAAGGGAATAGAAAGAGTACAGGCTCTAGAGAAAGTACCTCTACGTATTTAAACTATGGCCCCTCCACTAACTAACTACGTGGTTATAAACAACTTATATTACCTCTCTGGGCATTAACATCCTCACAATGACATCCCAGGGTTGTTGGGGGAATTTAATGAGATAGAATTCGTAAAGTACATAGCTCAATACCAAGCACATTAAACATGCTAAATAAACATCAGTTCCTTTTCCTCCTTTGCCCTTATTAAATTGAAAATGTATACAAGGATCTTTATTAACTACAATATTTTATTAATGAGAATACCTATTCCCCAGTTATGATGGAAAACACTTAAGGATTATCATATAAAATTTTAAAATGTATTTACCCAAACTCTGATATGCCTATTACAATCAACCTTTGTATAGCAATACCTCATTGGTATTTTGCTTAAATAAGAAATCGACTCTTTTCCATCCTTCTTTCATCCAGCCCATTCTTCACAGTTGCATACAGTTGCTGTGAACATCAATCAGCAATGCCATTGTGAGGGGAGTCCCGTGCTGTGTGACAGAAGGGCCACTCTTATTCATTTAGCAAATGAATGTGCTGGGCGCTGGCTCAGGTAAATTGGCAATACAGGGCCTCCCCACCCCAGGAAGCTATATGGACAGGGGATGCAGGTAAGTCCAGTGGCAACTGTAGTTCACTGTGTGATACTACTCTGATAGCATAAGGAGAGGAGTCAGAAAGGGTTTCCTGGGAAAAGTGGTGGTCACCTAACGGATGAGAAGGAATGAGTAAGGCAAAGAGAAAGGAAAGGGTGTCCAAGGCAAAGTGAGATGTGTTGTGCTCATTTTCTGGAGTCAAGAGAGCACACTCAAGGAGCTAGAAGACATTCAGTCTAATTGAGGGTGAAAAGAAGGGGTCATATCATGAAAGTCACGCTTAAAAAAATAAAATAGAACATTAGAAAACGACTCAATGATTCTAAGCCAAGGACTGAATCAATCACACGTCCTTTCAGAAAAATCAGAAGAGAGAGAATAGAAATCAATATACACATAAGAGACCAATTCATTTTCAACAAATGTATCAAAGTCATTCAATAAGGGGAGGATAGTCTCTTCCACACTGATGCTGGAAAAATTGGATAGATTAATTTAAAGAAATGCACTGTGACCCTTAAACCTCAAAAGCATACACAAAAAATAACTTGGAATAGATCATAGACCTAAACATAATAGTTAAAAAGTATAAAACTTTTAGACTAAAATATAAAAGAAAATTTTTATGATCTTTGTATAGGTGAAGATTTCCCAGGTAAGACGCAAAAATCATAAATCATAAAAGAAAGAAATTATACATTAGATGTGGTAGGGTGAATAATGCCCCTCCTCGCCACCCCCACCTCAGGTATCCTGGTCTTGTTCTGCAGAACCTGCAAATATGGTATTTTACGTGGCAAAAGGACTTCGTAGAGGTAATTACATTAAGGAGTTTGAAATGGGGAGATTACCCTGGATTATCTGGGAAGGCTTAACATAATCACAAGGGTTCTTTAAAGAGGGAGGCAGGAGGGGCAGAGTCAGAGAAAGCACATTTGACAATGGAGAGGTCAGAGTGAGGTAGCGCCACTAGGCAAGGAATGCAGGCAACCTCTAGCAGCGGGAACAGACAAGGAAATGATTCTCTAATGCAGCCCTGCCAACTTAGTTTGGTCTTCTGACCACCAATACTTTAAGATAAATTTTTGCTGTTTTAAGCTACTAAATCTGTGATAATTTGTTATAGCAGCAATAAGAAGCAAACTATACATTAGACATCAGCAAAATTAAAAATCAACATTAAGAAATTGAAAAGTCAAGCTTTTCAAACTGGGATAAAATAGCTACAATCTATATATCTAATAACAGACTTATACCCAGAATATATAAAGAAACCTTGCAACCCAATAATAAGACAACCCAACTAAAAAATGAGCAAAAAATGTTGAGATACTTGACAAAAGAAGATACCTGAATAGCCATAATCATATGAAAAGATGCCCAAAATGATTAGTTATGGGAAATGAAAAATTAAAACCACAATGAGACTTTACTGTACACCCATTTGAATGATTAAAATTAAAAAAGATAATAATACAAACTGCCAGGGAACATGTGGTGCAACTGGAATTCTCAATGTCTGTAGGAACATGAAATGGTACGGCTAGTTTGGAAAACAGTTTGTCACTTTCTTATAAAGTTAAACACACGCTTATCTATGGCCCAGCAATTCCATTCCTTGGCATTTACTTAAAAAAATATAAACATAAGTCTACTTAGTTGTGTATACAAATATTGATAAGAAGCTTTATTTATATTGGCCCAAAACTAGAAACAATCAGTATTCATCAGCTGGTAAACAGGCACACAAAATGTGGTAAATGCAGACCATAGAATACTATTCAGCATTAAAGAGGCATGAACAGTTGATACACACAAAATGAATGAATCTCAAAAACATTACGCTAAATTAAAAAACAAAAGCCAGACACAGAGGCGTCTATACTGTGTGATTCTACTTAGATGAAATTCCAGAAAAGGAAAACTCATCTGTAGTGACAGAAAGCTGCTTGGGGCAGAAGGTGGTAAAGAACCGACTGCAAAAGAAGAGAGAACTTTTCGTGGGAATGAAAATGTTCCCTCTCTTAATTGTGATGATGGTTACACCTATTTATGTATTTGCATACAAATAATAACTCAGTGAAAGCGATTTTTAAAAAGACATAGTGATTAATAAAATGTTGGGAATTGGGCAAAATGAACATAAAAAGACCATCAAAGTGGGATGGGGGCCACAGCCGGAGTAGCAGGAGCAGGGGTCAGTGTGTCCAGCAGCTGTGTTGGCAGCAGGAGTCACCTTAACTGATCCCTTAAGGTAGCTGAGCAGACTTTGTGATTCCGTGTACAGGGCAGGTGGCATGAGAAAAGTAGTTTTCATTGTTCGGCGTTTGATGAAAATTTTCTAATGGGAAGTTGTGAGGCAATACATGAGAAAGTCAATAATACAGAGATGGGAAAAATAGATTCTACGTGGGATAAATTTATACTTTGTAATACCTTATACATCAGAGGACTGGATTGAATGGACTTGAGGAGAGAGCTACCTGGAGATATTGCAAACAGGCAAGGGCTTTCTAGAATTGTTTGAATCGTCATAACGCTGTAAGAAAAATAAACAAGAAAGAGAACAGTCTTTGCCTGAGCCGCGGGGATCCTCCACTTACTGTACCATTACCCCTCTGAAAATGAACAGCCTTGGGTCAAAAGAGGATCCTCGCTGATTCTGTAGTAAGTAAATGAGGAAGTAAATTACTTCTTATTGGTGTTTATCTGAACTAGCTCAAGGCAATGTTAGTGTTGTATCTTGCAATGACAGGAAAAGATTTGTAGATAGGCTAAGCAGTTGTATAAGCATTATAATTAATTGAGAAGTTGTCCTTGAGGTTACTGATGCCTGGTTATTTCATCAAGAGTTAAAAGAATATATTTGTGTACCTTCATGGCCCTATTGACTCGGGGATAGCTAGGCAAGCTACTGCCCTCTTAGAAAACTGCCTGTCAAGACTCAAGGTAATGGCCAAAACTCTAGCAAACATCTCTAATCCCATTCTTGTCTAGCTCCTTGCTGGCCTCTTTCAACCTGCCAGTAGGTTCCACTCACTCATTCCTTTAACTAGCAAAAGAAAGTCTGTAAACTAGTAAAGGAGAGTTAGATAATGCTTAAATTAAAATGAGCTGCCTCAGAAAGTGCTCAAGAAGAGGTATGTACCTAACCATCAGGAAGGGATGATTTAGGGAGGTGTGAAAAACTGATGTCCATGTCTTAAACTCCAGAAAATGTGAATACATTGCTTTACATGGGCAAACGGACTTTGTAAACATGCTTAGAGTAAGAATCTTGGATTATCTGGGTGGGCCCACATAAGAAGGTTTGTTTTAGAGGTGCAGGAGAGAAAGAGTCAGAGAAGGACATTGGATGACAGAAGCAGAGGTCGAAGTGATTTGCTTTGAAGGTGGAGGAAGGGGCTGCAAGCTAAGAACTGTGAGCACCTCTAGAAACTGGAAAAGGCAAGGAAACAGATTCTCCCTAGAGCCTCCAGAAGGAATAAAGCCCTGTTTGTATCTTGGTTTTATCCCATAAGATCCATTTTTTGGACTTTTGACCTCCAGAACTGTAAGCTAATACATTTGTCTTGTTTTAAGCCATCAAAGTTGTGGCAATTTGTTTCAGAAGCAATGGGAAACAAATACAGGACAAAGCCTATATTCTATGACGATTAGACCAGGAGATATGTATTTACAATTCTAAAATACTAAATGCAAAGTGCTACTATATTAAGACCACTTGCAAATTCTACGCCCACCAAGCTCTTTCCAAACCCAAAGGACTCTGTCTCTCCTTTTTCTCAATCACTTTCTTGGTGTTCCTGTGTTTGTGAGAGAGAGAGAGACAGAGACAGAGAGACAGAAAGAGAGAGAGTTTTCAATAAATGTACAACCCACTTAGGTTTATGAAACAATGAAAAGAAAGACAGAAAAATAGAAAGTGGATATAAGCCACCTCTTTCCATTCTGCCCTTTCTCCTTGGCCCACTTTGGCCACCAAATGCTTACATG
This sequence comes from Lemur catta, assembly GCF_020740605.2. Classification (NCBI taxonomy): domain Eukaryota; kingdom Metazoa; phylum Chordata; class Mammalia; order Primates; family Lemuridae; genus Lemur; species Lemur catta. The sequence goes on along the minus strand of NC_059130.1, from coordinate 4,908,682 downwards.
CATTCATTCATTTCCTGTGGGTCTGTTCTGTGCTGTATCCTTGTATCCTCTGTTCTGTCCTCATGTAACTCACAAAGTCTCACTCCCTACCCCCAGCCCTGAGGTGACTTCTCATTCCCAAGAACCTACCTCCTAACTATTTCTGTTACTTGGCACAATTGGTAGTTTGGCACAGAGGGATCTAGCATCTCTTATGAAATCCAGAGCAGCAACTCTGGTGCCCCATTGCAAGTGGGGAGAGAATGGGCTTATGGAGGCCCAGTGTAGCATGGCTAATGTGATTGGCCATTAAGACATGAGGAAAAAAAGGGGGGGAGGTGGAGACACTAATTGAGCATTACTATGCACCAGAAGCATTACGTAAACATTCATTTTACCTTTAAATAACACTGACAAGTGTTAGTTTCTCTTTAAAGAAGAAGAAAGTGAAACACAGAGTTGTTAACTTGCCCAAGGCTACTCAACTAATAAAATGGCAGCAGTAAGAACCAAACTCAAGTCCTCCTCAACATTCTTTTTAGCTAAGTAACGACTGCACAAGAACATTGGGTAGAATGAGGCCCTTCCACCATCCCATCATGTGACTTGCCTCCGGTTCCCACAGCCCCAGGGTTGGCCGCCTGCTCTCCAATAATGCAGAGTCTCCAACTGCCCCTCATTCCAACCCCTGACTCCACCCACCATTTGAGGATGCATTTGTTTCCTGTCAGCCAGAGAGCAGTAAAAGAAAGAAATCTCATTTAACACTTAGCAATTCAGTGTTTTGTAACAAATGCAAGCTCTGTTGGGTTTTCCTCGGGCTCCTGCTCTGCCACCATTTTGTCAGGGTTCCCGTCAACCACAGGATACAGGGTGGAGAAACAGCTTCTCTGTGGGACACTGAGCCTGAAGGCCAGAGTCATTTCCACTGGCCCATCAAGGGTGACTTACAAATGAGGACAAGCTCTTTGCAGCTCTTCAACTCCATGATATGGTGATTCTCTCTGCCAGGATCACTAGGCCAAGTGTAAGCCCAGAAGAGATGGGACAAAATGAGTCTGGATGTCTGGGAGAGACCTTGAGGCCAACTGGCAAACGGCTTCCTATTTTCTCTTTATTTATCCCAGAGAGACGTCAAGAGAAATATACTGCTCTTCCTAACCCCAAATTCCCAGCAGAGGCAAAAAGAATCCCAAGTAACCATTGCCTAAAAATCATTTTTGAAATAGTGACCCTGCAAAATATTGAGCATGCAATTTTGTATTTCTTGGTGAGTTAAGGTCAGAAAGTGCTACCATAATAGATGTATTGTTTTGTGTCCCCAGAGCCTAATGTGTAGGGATAGGGGTAGCAAGAATCAAGTGCTCTTGTGTCTGGAGCTTGGTTTGTTGGCAGCCAGCTCATTTATGCCTAATGACCAGACCCATCCGCATATTCATGTGAAGTTGTGCCTCCCTAATGCTTCCTGACACGCTGTTGATTTAAGGCTAACATCCCTCACAGTGGAGAATTTCATTGGTCTCTAAAGGTTCAAAAATAATGATGTGTTGAGGATAAAGACACGCCATTTATTTTATTCTTTCTCCAACAGAAAACCCGAAAAAAAGAAGTTATTTAAAGGCAAAGATAAGAAAAAGGCACTTTAATACAATTACAATTTTAAAGGGCTTGCCAAGAAAATATTTTCAGCTGCCAAGTCAGCAATTTCCCTAAGATTTCCTAACAGAGAAAAAAAAATGGATTAATGGAAAAGAAATTATCAGGGGAAATTTAACTATAGTTTAAAGAACAGCAGGTGGTACACAGCACATTATTACTTTTTTATTTATTACTTGCCTCAGAGACTCCAAAAAAATCCAACCAAACCAACAGACAGCAGCTGGGTACTATGACCTTATGAATACCAAATCTGTGCAATAATAATATCAGTCTGACCTTCTGCGTTTTGCCTCACCACATTTATTACCATTTTTTAAAGCACACAGCAGCATCCTCCCTGATTTGCAAATAAGGGACTCTGGAGCTTCAGGAGACAAGACCTCCTGGGGAACACAGGAAGGGCCAGTGAGGAGAAGCATGTCTAAAGCCCTCCCCTCTCCCACTCTCCCCCTACTCCTGACCCCCTCACCAACCCTCCCTCATCAGCCCATCCGCCAGGTCCCACCAAATGGATCCTTAGTTAAATCCAGACAAGGGGAAACATGACCAGGCTTGAGCCATTGGTTTAATGTGGTCCCCAAGTTTTCCTTGAAGATTTTAATTGCAAAAGCTAAGAAGATTTATATCTCAGGACGAGTTGGTAAACATTTTTTGTTACAAAATGCACAAGAATTTTGGTACATTGCCATGGGAAAAATGGGAGTTCTATTCCTGAGCTTATCAACTTTCAATTTATTCTAGAGCTGCTTATCCAGTTTGTGTGTTATTTATATTTTTAATTCTCCTCTCTCTTGCTGTTTACCTTTTTAGCCCTTTTAATGTTCTCAGAACTTTCCGAAGAGCATGGCAAGGAATATGTTTCACCATTTTATAGTACCTCCACCACAGTATGCAGAGAAATTTAAAATCCTAATTACTTTATCATCAGTTTGATATCCTATATGATGGGAAAGAAGTATAAATCACTGCTATAATTAAAATTCGAAATTATCCATAAATTTTATTTATTTTGCTGTTAATCTTCCAAATATTATTTGTTAAGAGCCTGCTGTATGCAAAATATTCTGAAAAAAAATTATATGATAGAAAAGAAAGAAGAAAAAGATACATGGTTTGCAACCTGAGAATCACATTTCATGTTTTGTTGGTGCAATTTTCAAAGCATTATCACTTCATTCTTTCAGTAATATATATTGAATGTCTACTGTATATCACACTCTGAGATAGGTTCTGCTCACTAGCAGAAACTGAGTCCCATTCATTTTCAAGTAAAAGTCCAACTCTTAATAGCTACCATTTTATGGCGTACTCATTACACCCTAGGTATTACATTAAGTACTTTATTAACAGTAAAGACAGCCAAAATTCATTGAGCTTATCAGATGCCAGGTACTGTGTGTTGGGAGACAATCCTCAATGGTTCTCTTGCATCCCAGCACCTCTTGCAAACAAAGGCACTGGCTGCCTTTGTTCGGGATTGGTTTCTTTGCATGATGTGTGTATAGCTAACAGTCTTGAAAGACAGAGATTGTTTTCCTGCTGAGCAAAGGAAAATGTTTACTTACTGCCCATTATGAAAGCTGGGGTCCCTAAGATCAGCATTTCTCTATGTGAGGTGACCCACTGCATGTGCAGACATATCTGGCCCTCGTAGCTTCGCCTTGTGGAAAGTGGAGCTTGAGTCACCAGCTTAATTGCTAATCTTCTGGCTACTCCTCTGACTGTAAGTCATAAAGTCATTTGTCTCTGATCCAGAAGTCTTGTGCCTTGTGCCAGCAACCATGAAACCATAGTGGCTAACTTATTAGCTTACAAGAAAGGTAAAGCCTCAGACCTTCACAGCTCTTGACACTGCTGAGTATTTTACATATATGATTTCACTGAACAATCTCAACAACCTATTCATAGTATCCTTATTTTAGGATACAGATTCCAGGCTTAGAGATGTTAAAAAAAAAAAAAAAAACCTGCTCAAGGTCATATAGTTTGTCTTCTCCCTCCCACTTTGCAATGTTTTTGTTCATGGTGAATGCCCTGGTTGCAACCCAGGATATAAGAATCTGAGGGTATGAGCATGAGAAATGGCTCTGAGATGTTATACTGAATAAGGTGCTAGAGCCAGCAGGCCTGGGAAGGACACCATGAGACTTTTCCCAGTGAAATTAGTTGCTTTCAGCTCTGCAGGCCAAGCTCCAGGCTTTGCATGCCACGCCAAGCTCCAGGCTTTGCACTTGATGGAACAGACAAATCTAAAATACTGAGGTATACCTGCAATCCCAGAGGCTGAGACAGAAGGATCACTTGAGGCCAGGACTTTGAGACCAACCACCCTGAGCAACATAGCAAGACCCTGTCTCTAAAAAATAAGTTTTTAGATTAGCCAGATATGGCGGCACGCACCTGCAGTCTTAGCAACTCAGGAGGCTAAGGCAGAAGGATTGCTTGAGGCCAGGAGTTCAAGATTGCAATGAGCTATGATTACACCACTGCACTCCAGAGTGGGTGACAGAGTGAGATCCTGTTTCTAAAAAACAAATAAAAAAATTTTAAATAATAAAAATAAAGTACTGAGGTAGAGAAATGTTGGAGAGAGTTGTATTTTTGAAAGTGATGCTATTAGAAGAGGTGTCATAGAGAAAGGATCAGGCCAGGCTTAGAAGCAAGAAGGGCAGCTGAAGTTACAGAAAGGCGAGATGGAGGCATAGATATAATCAGGGAGGCTGTCACTGTAGCTCAAACCTCAGCCTGACAGGATTCAAGAAACACCCATCAACAAAATTGTCACTGCAGAGCCGAGAGTAAGGTGACCTACCACGCTCCCAGATGTGACTCACACTGGAGATAAACAGAGCCTATCAGTTGCCAAATCTGTTAGCCTAGAGTTTCTTCCCCATTTGACTTGGAGAGGTGACAGGGGATGAGCCACATGGATGAGCCTCTCAATATTCTCTCAGACACAGATCAACTGACCAACTACGCAAACACTTCTGAAGCTAAGGAGCATTATGTGTGACGAGAGGAACCCCATGCCCATGAGAAAGTGGGCCCCTTAATATTTAGACATATGTCACTAGGAGACAGTTTGTCAGTGAGACAGATAGCATGGGTTATCAGCATAGCTTTTCAGTAGGAAAACATGGACATGCAGAGAAATCAAATGATTTTCCTCAGATCTGATAGCTTAGTGTGTCCAAAATTTGGATTGCACCCTGGGTGAGCCAGAATCCTAAATAGCATATTTGGAATGATTTAACATTACAAAAAAAATTTATGTAGCATCAGAAGGCACAGACTGCCCACCTGAATCTGCTCAGATCCAAAAGCATGGACAATCCTGATTTCCACACAGTAGACCTTTTTTTGTGCTCCTTTGGGAAAAATTCACAAGTGCTATTAATAGCCTTTAACCTTAGATATATATCATGGCAAAACAGAGAAGTTATAATTAGGAAGTGCAGTCTAAGAGGTAAAGGTCAGACAATCAGTAAAATACTGCTTAATATACACAGCACTGTGCAGAAGTGCTGATGCAGGAGAAATGACTATTGATTAAATCTTGGGCTTCAAATCCCTGCTAATGCCATAAAATTTAATGGATTACAAAGGGAACACAGAAAACACAAGGAAAACTATGGGAAGCACAGCTTCAGTGATTTTCCTAATTAAGGCAAGTTCAGAAAACATACACTTATTTTTTTTTAAGCCAATCCTTTAAAGATTAGATCAAAATGGCACCTTTATTTGTACTTACCTAATGCAGCTTTCTGCCTCTTTTGAAGAGGATTTACTATTCACTTTAAGAAACAGCCCTGGAGACTGCAGGGCTCTTGTGCCTTTTCTTTATGGCCAGCATAATTTGGGCTTTGAAAAGTTCAAGCCAAATGTCCCTACGGTCCTCTATCTGACTCCCCACCCCGTGCTATCAAGGTGCCCAACAGCAGCAATAGAGGAGCAGCTGGGGTCACCTCCAACGCATTGTCATGCTTTGTGGTTACTCAAGGCCTCCAAGAACACACTAATGGGAAGGTTTTGTTCTCAGTGGGGAAGATGACTGTGAACAGTCTTAACGGCTCCTCTCAGAACATGGCAGCAGGACCGGTCCACCCAGTAATGGCGGTGTCTTCAATTGCCTCTCTCACTTTCATCCTCCACATAGCTGCCAGGGTGATCAAACCAAAGCAAGCCTGAGCGGTGACTTCCCTTTACAAACAGAAGTTCTCAGCTGCACAAAACAGACACCAACTCTGGCTTACTTAATTAGAGAAAGAATGTACGGGAAGGATCACAGAGAGGTCAGAAAATCAACGTGCAGCCTAGAGAACCAGGCTCAGAAAACAGACAGGTATCAATGGAGGCAAAGGACAACCAAGATCCAGCCACAGGAACGGCCTGCTTGGACGCCACCACCTCTAGGGTTCTGTGGCTCACCACCCACAGCCCTCAAAGACCCTTCCCTTTTCACCCTCAGTATTACAGTCCCAGGCCAGGGCATTCATTGGACAGAGACTGGGTCACATGACTGCCCCTGATCTGCCCGGTAGCTTTAGGAGGGAACATCTCTCCCTAGAGAAGGGAATATCCACCTCCATGAACGGGAAGGGTATGCAGACGCCACGCACCCATGAACTCAAAACTCCTCAATAAATCTCCACTGCCGGCAGCATGGAGTCCAAGGGCCTTGTCATAGAAGTAGGGTGAGGGTGTGTCCTAGTTTTACTGAGACAGTCCTAGTTTTTAATTTGTGTCCTAGAATAATTATGAACGAGACTTCTTCCACTCTCCAAAGTGTCTGGGTTTGGACAAATGATCTGGTCACCCTTCCTATGAAGCTCTTCATGGCATGGTCCCTGCCTACCTTTCCAACTTCATTATTCCCTGATTCATCTTCATCCCGATGTCTAGCATTAACAGCAATGCTTACAATTCCTTATGCTCAGCATGCCATTTGCGCTTCCGAGTCTTTGCTCCTCTGTGCTCTCCGTCTGGCATCTCCTTATGTTATATCCATCCATCCTTTAATATCCAGAAGTCTTTCTTGCCTTACATGGGCCACTGAGTTATGTGCCCCTCCCCACTCGCAACTTTCTGTCCATACATATACCCACCCTTGTGTCTACCAAATTAGGTTGCAATCCTCTACTCAGGAGTGTAGCTGCTCCCTCTGACTGTAAGTTGTTGGTGAGGAGCTGTGACGGGCTTGTCTCTGATCCATCAGGGCCTAGCACGCTGCCTGACACGTGGAACGTGGAGCTCTCAAAAATAACTAACGAGTGAATGAATCACACACGTGTGGAAAAAGAGATGAGCTGGGGAAACACCAGAGTGAGGCAGAAAGTGGAAAGGAGAAGGAGAGGTAAGAAAAGATAGGAACGTGAATAAAGCAAAGCCCTGAGCTGACCTCTCAAGGCGAAGGTGGCTGTACGTCCAGATCCCAGGCCTCCCAGTCATGCCACACGTCAAGCTCAGGGTGGAAAGGGCTTCCATCTAATGAGTGGGATGGGGCAGAGGCTAAAAGGTAGAAGAAAACCGTCTCCAGTTGATTTGTCAGATTGTTAGAGCAACACCCAACCGAGATTTGAGAGCACTGTAGGCAGGCCCAGACCCTCAGCAGTTAGGCAGTGTCATGGCCAGCAGGGTCACCGGGATGCAAGCCAGAGGCAGGCCACGTGCATCGGGAGGCCGGTGACGGTAAGAGGATCCTGAGGCCTGGGAGATTCACTTATACTCCGCTTACTCCAAAGATAATAACCCGCCTAGATCCAGACTACCTCCTGACGTTCCAGCTGCCCTGGGCAAGTCTGACTCCAGGCCCTGGAGCAGTGGAAACTCCAGGGCAAGAGCAGCAGCACCCACCACTTAGCAGGGCTGGAAAAGGCAGAGGCTGTCACCTGCAATTAATGGCAACCACCTCGGAGCACAGCTTTAGACAAACAAGATTGGGAGGGGGCGGGGAGCATCCATATGCTTCCTCTCTGAAGAATCCAATACATACGCTTTGGTCTGTTAAACTGCATGTTTATCTTCCTTCAAGGCAAAAAGGAACATCTGTCACCGCGCCCTTGTGCTTAATTTCCATTGTAAACACTGGGCTTCGTCAGATGCTTCAGTCAAGTCACAGAAAAGGGAAAGCTTGCAGGCCAGGGCAGCAAGAGAAGCCCTGCAGAACTGCCCTTCGACACTCAGAATGGGTTAGCGGGTGTAGCCCGTACATGTCCTCTGTCCCGCACATCTTCTTCTGAGCCATGCATGCCCCATTGTGACTCACCGTGCTCTGTGTTTGCACTTCTTTGGGAACAAACGAGCACTTTTCTCTCTCACATCTAGCATCGCTACTTCTTGTTGGGGAGGAGCTTCTGGGGAGGGACCGGAGACAGAAAGGGTTAGGAGACTGCAAAAGAGATACAGAGAACTTCTGTTAATTGTTAGCCGAGTCTCGTGATGGGTTTTAAAGTCCGACAGACCCGTGCACTAGTCTCAGCTCTACCGTTGCTAGCTGTGTGCTTTTGAATGAGCTACATCCCACAGCCTTTAGGTTACTTATTTTGCATTAACACAGTTCTTAGCACATGCATAGTAACATGCAGTAAATACTGGGTATTATAGGAATTTATGCCCAAAATGCATTGGGGAGTGCCCAAAATGCATTGGGGAGTGTTGGCCCCGAAGTCATGCAGCTAGAAGAACAGTCCCTCTTCTACTCAGCTTTGGACTATAAGGACCTAGCTCTGTATCATAAATACTTTTTAAAATCCAACTCCAAAGCCCAGACTCTAGTGCTCCCAGAGTCTGGAATGATGACCGGAGGCATCAGGGGCATCACCATAACTTTGGGCTTTAAGCCCCTGACATCTAAATAACCTTTCTGTTTTCCAACGTGTTTCTTTATTATTTTAGGAGCCTAACCAAAGGAAAATAGCACCTCTAAGTACCTCCCTAACATTCAAAGCTCCCTTGTGGACAAAACATAAACTTTATTCAAAAGAGATGATATCTGCTGGGGCAGAACCAAGCTGTCTCACTGGCAAAATTCCATCCGCCCTGAATAATTTTTTCTGCCTGGAAAATTACAGATGATTAACTTGTCCTCTAATAAATGCCAGCCAGGCTTTCCTATGGAAAAACCTAAAAAGTGAAGTTTGAGCTATGTTATAATTATGACAGCAGTCACTCTCATGCCAAATACAGACGTGCGTGCTGTGCATCAGCCTCGGTTTCCCCAATTTACCCGAAAGTAGAGCAGTGTGAAGACAGAGCAGACCAAGCGGCACATGCACGCCGGCGTGTCTGACTTCTCTCTATGCCGCCTGCCTTCCACACAGGCCACCACCTCTGTCCCCCTGTCTGGGACAGCCCATGCTCCCGGCCATGGCGTGCTGCCGTGTTACCCATGAGGCACCGACTCTTTTATGAAATCGAGGTGCTCTCCTGGGTCAGGACACTGGAGATGGCTGAGGGTCCCCTCTAGCTCTCTGCTTCCTACTCTCTGACCTTTTAAAGTCACATAAGCCCTTATGCTCCTGGTCATCACATACTAACCCAGATGGGTTAAACAAATATTAACCTTCAAAAACAAAAAAGACTCATAGTAAGGGGACTGTCCCACCTGACCTACATGACGTGTTGCCTGGTAACCTACTAAGCAGGTTTTGAACTACACAGGCATCTACTCCTAAAATCCCATCACACAAAGGTTAAGATTAACAGGTCCACCCCGAACGTCCTTACCTGCCCACAAGTCAGATCTCCTCATTTTTAAGAAATGAACTATTATTCTCCATTCTTCCAACCTCTTCTATTTACCGATACTGGATATTTGGTAACATTGACAAAGCAAAAGTCTTCATCACTAGAGAATTAAAAATACGTCCTAAGACTGCAACTAGCCTTTTATATATCAGTCTATCCACTCTGGGGTCATGTTCTTAGAGAAGCAGGATAACCCGAGCAGATTCGGCCACTTGAAAGCTCAACCAGACCAGGTCAGAGCTGCAGGAAGCAGCACCCGCTGTTTTAATATTCCAGTTAACCCACATAAAGACTGGGCTTTACACTTCCAAAGCCGGTCAGCCATCTGCTTTTTATTTTTTTAGATCAGCGGTGGAGACGGAATTGTTGCTATTTTCACCCCCTTTTTTTTATTCCTAGCACAGTAGGAGGTAAGTACAGTTCCAAGGAGAGTGAGGTACAACCCGCAAACTCTAGATGCCCAGCACAAAGCTACCTCCTTCCACACTGGGTTTCAGAGCCCAGGCTCAGGGCATGCGGCTGTCGCTTTGCAGCTTTGAAGTTCTGGCACCTCCGCTTAGTTCCTCCTCCACACTCAGGTCTAAGAGCCATGCTTTGTCTTAGTGAATTCCTGTTTTCTGAAACTAACATCCTCATTACAGCTTTTACATCCCGGCATCCCCTGGCATTCCCTCCAAGCTACCTCCCTTCTCTAATGTCATCGTGTGTCCTGTGTCCTACCTCCGGTGGAGTAGACATTCTCGAGCTTCTGAACCCCAGCAAACAGACTTCGTAAATGTTGAGGGACTTAGAGGTCTTTTCCAGCTCACCTAACTTCTACCCTTTCCTCCACAAAGCTTCTCCCGCTGAAAACCCTTCACAGACCTGAGCCAGCCTTGCAATTTAAGATGCCAGGCTGCACAACAGGAGGGTCAAGTGACAACACTGGGTGGAAACTGGAAGAGCTCTTGGAGGAAGGTCCAAATGGGTCCTTAATCCCTTCATCTCCTTGCATTTCCTGTGATCCTTTTGTCATGGTTTGGGCAGTTTCCTATTAGGGTTACACTGCGTTTCAGCATCAGGTAGCATGTTTCCTTTTTAGGAAGAACTTGGAGGATACTGCCCTTCCACAGTCCCTGCCCAGGCAGGCCCCCAGGCCTCTGGAGCTCCTGCCTGGTGCCAGATCAAGAAGGGCCTGCAGCCAGAAGATTCCTGAAGGTCTCCCTAAGGTTGTCTTTGCACTCACTACTGAAGTAACTCCTCTTTCAGCATCACATTTAAGTCTTCCTGACAACTCCAGGATTTATCTACAGAGGAGTCTACTTGGAAAGAGCTATGGAGGCCGGCGCGGTGGCTCACGCCTGTAATCCTAGCACTCTGGGAGGCCAAGACGGGAGGATCATTTGCGCTCAGGAGTTTGAGACCAGCTTGAGCAAGAGCAAGACTCTGTCTCTACTAAAAAATAGAAATAAATTATCTGGACAACTAAAAATATATATAAAAAAAAATTAGCAGGGCACGGTGGCGCATGCCTGTAGTCCCAGCTACTCAGGAGGCTGAGGCAGGAGGATCGCTTGAGCCCAGGAGTTTGAGGTTGGTGTGAGCTAGGCTGACGCCACGGCACTCTAGCCAGGGCAAAAGAGTGAGACTCTGTCTCAAAAAATAAATAAATAAAAATAAAGAAGAAAAGAGCTATGGGACTGGCCTTGAAGCTACATTAGCTTAGCAAGTCCATGGTTACGAGGTGGATATATGTTCCAAATGAGTTTTTAAAATAGTTTGTTTTTGTAAATATATAATCCACATATTATATAACATTATTTTAATTGTCCTTACCAAAGAATGAGTGGTTCACAGAGAGTATGGGGCTAAAAGGCCCTAAATCGTCCTTTGACACCACCATGGTTCCGCTCTTCCCTTAAAAACCCTAAATATACTGAGTGAAGAATAGTGTTTAATTTCTCCCTCCAGCCTGTGGAATTTCTTCAGGGCTGAAGGCAGATGGTCGGTAAACCACGACGGAGCTGCTGCGGAGCTGTCTGATGCAGTGGTTCTCAACAAGGTCCTTACATCCACCCACAGATCTTTCAAAACCACAGGTGCTCCTGCCCAGCGCCCCAAACTTCCTGCGTGTACTGACTCAGAATCTCAAAGGCTGGGAGGATCCTCCTGGCATTGAGGAAGCGGAGGGGCGGCAGTTCCCTCCTGCTTTGTAACTGTCACCCCGGCAAGGGCAAGCGCTTGACCCACGATTGTCTGCTGACCTCCTATTAGACTATTGACCCAAGATTAGCCAAGGGTCGCCATGCCAGTTGCATTTCTTCTTTCCGGAGTTTGAAATAGAAAATACTGAGCATGCTAAATAGTCGGTAGCTGCAGCCGAAGCTCAAAGGGTGCGTTGAGGAGAGGTAGGGTTGGCTCCGTGAGGTTGCTGAGCAGCTGTGTGGGGAGGGACAAGCAGAGGATGGCGCAGACTTCCCATGGGACAGACTGTGTGGCCCAGGGGAAAGTGCTGGAGACAGCTGAGGGTCCCCAGGGCTGCCTTAGTGCCTGATGGCTTCTAGGTTCCAGTTCCAGATGTAGTTCTCCTCCACATCTGGGTTTGTAAACAAGCTTATGTCTGAGATAAATGGGCACAAGGACCACGGGTGGTTCCGATGCATAACCCTGGACAAGAGGCCTGGTCTAATGAGAAAAACCAGGTGCCCTGAGCCGGGATACGTAGGTTCCAGTTATACTTCTGTCACTGACCCTTTAGATGGCTCAGAGTCAGTCAATAAACCTGAGCCCAACTTTTTTTATGAGTAAAATGAGAACAGTAATAATATCTGCTCTCCTGTCCTCGAAGGTCACCATAAGGACCATACGAAATGACAGCTGAGACTTGTCTACAGCCCGTAGAGCTCCGCAGCTTGTCCAGATGTCACCACTACCACTGGAGGGACCCGTGTGTTCCCACCATCTAAGGACTTGGAGGCCCTTCTGGCCTTCGATCCCAGAACTCCTGCCTTCTCCTTTATCTCTGCTTCACCCCAGCTCTTTCCATTGCAAGGAAGAGACTCATACAATTTATCTCAGACATAAGTTTGTTTACAAACCCAGATGTGGAGGAGAACTACATCTGGAACTGGAACCTAGAAGCCATCAGGCACTAAGGCAGCCCTGGGGACCCTCAGCTGTCTGCAGCGCTTTCCCCTGGGCCACATAGTCTGTCCCATGGGAAGTCTGCGCCATCCTCTGCTTGTCCCTCCCCACACAGCTGCTCAGCAACCTCACGGAGCCAACCCTACCTCTCCTCAACGCACCCTTTGAGCTTCGGCTGCAGCTACCGACTATTTAGCATGCTCAGTATTTTCTATTTCAAACTCCGGAAAGAAGAAATGCAACTGGCATGGCGACCCTTGGCTAATCTTGGGTCAATAGTCTAATAGGAGGTCAGCAGACAATCGTGGGCCAAGCGCTCGCCCTTGCCCGGGTGACAGTTACACAGCAGGCGGGACCTGCCGCCCCTCCGCTCCCTCAATGCCAGGCGGGTCCTCCCCGAGCCTCCAGAGCTATCGCGGGTGGCTGGTTCCGGCCCATGAATCTCACTCAAGGATAAACACCAAATTCAAGTTTTCCTGGTTGGCTAAAGAATGAGCTTCTATTATGCAATCTCCAGCTTCTGCAAGCAACCTTCCCTTCCCCAGACTCGGAAAGAACTGAAGGTCAGGGACCCATTCCAATACAATCCTATTTCCCCAAGCTGCACTTTACTGGAAAAATAAGGCCTTTGTCCACCGTACTGTCGCCTCCGGGTTGCGCCCTCTCCCCGAGCCCCGGTGTCTCCAGCAAGCTGCAGTCCCCGCCTGGTTTCGAAGGGCCGTTTCCCCAGCTGTGGCTATTCCTAACTCTACCACATGGTGGCACTGTTCTCCGGCGGCTTCTCCCCTGCCCCTGGATTTAAAAAACAAAAACAAAACCAAAAATAACGGTTTACCTCCTTGTCCTCAGAGTTGCAAGAGGGTTTCTCCCTCAGTCTGGTATTGGAATGAATAGTGCTCTGCATTAAACTTCCAAATGTAGCCTTTTATCTCTTCTTTTATGTCCCCCTCTTTCAAGGATCTTAATAAGAAGATATTTGAGAATATTTGAGCTTCATCAGTCTGCATTACACATACAAGTGCCCCCTCCCCACTCAACATGAGCCAAGACCTAAGGACAGGCAGGACCTAACTGAAAGTCAATCCTGTCTCCTGCTGGAGGGCATAATTGCAAACATCCTGAGGTTCATCCTTTAGTCAAAAATCAAACTAAAAACTACATCAAACTAAAAAGCTTCTGTACAGCCAAGGAAACAACACTATGAAGAGAGAGCCTACAGATTGGGAGAAAACATTTGTAAGCCATACATCCAATAAGGGCTTAATATGCAAAAGGTACGAGGAATTCAAACAACTCAATAGCAAGAAAACAAAGAAAAATTTTTAAATAGGTAAGGAACCCTAATAGATATTTCTCATAAGAAGACATGCAAATGACCAACAGATATATTTTTGAAAAAATGCTCGACATCACTAATCATTAGGGAAAAAGAATTAATCCAGGATGAGACATTATCTCATACCTGTCAGAATGGCTATTACCAAAAAGACAAAAGATAACAAGTGTTGATGAGGATGTGGAGAAAAGGGAACTCTTGAATGCTATTGGTGGGAACATTAGCTAGTAAAGCTATTAAGGAAAACTCTGTGAAGTTTTCTCAAAAAACTAAAAATAGAATTACCAGATGATCCAGGAATCCCACTTCTGAATATTTCGAATCTTTGAAAAAGATTTCAGATCAGTTTGTCAAAGAGATGTCTGCACTGCCATGTTTATTGCAGCACCATTCCTAGTAGCCAAGTTATGGAATCAACCTAGCTGTCCATCAGCAGATGAATGGATAGAGGAAATGTGGTACATGTTCAGAATGGAACACTACTTGGCTTTAAAAAAAGAAGGAAATTCTGTCATTTGCAACAACATAAATGGAACTGGCGAACAGTATGCTAAGTGAAATAAACCAGGCACAGAAAGACAAATACTGAATATTCTCACTCATATGTGGAATCTAAAATAATCTCAGGCAAAGAAGCAGAGTAGAATGGTGTTTACAGAGGCTGGGGAGTGGGGCAATGAGGTGATGATGGTCAAAGAGTATAAAATCACAGTTAGGAGGAATTTTTTTTTTTTTTTTGCACAGCATGGTCAATATAGTTAATAACAATATATTGTACATTTCAAAATTGCTAAGAGAGTAAATTTCACATGTTTTCACCACAAAAAAATAAGTATTTGAGGTGACAGATATGTCCATTAGTTTGATTTAATTATTCCACATTGAATTCATAAATCATAACATTATATTGTACCTTGTAAATATATACACTTATAAATTGTCAATTTACAATTTTTGAAAAAGTCATTTGTGCCATTCTCAGGAATTAAATGAGGTGCCATGTGCAAAGCATCTGACATAGTACTTGGTGTACAGTAGATGCTTAATAAATGCTAGCTGCCTTTTCTTGGTTCCTCATCCACGAGCCTAAATCCTTTATTCTAAAATTTTTGTTTGTACAGGCTCCAGAGCCCCTCAATCTAATGTACTCTCAACATACAGCTCTCTTTGTTTATTCAACTAAATAGCAATTATCAACGTGATACACAGAAGATAAGGGTTTAACTACAAGATTGTGAGAAAAAGGCAAACCTGTTGTATGGTTTAGCATACAGTTTTAAATGATAAGACCTATTATCCAAAATAATAGTGGCTTCAACAAGATTGAAGTTTTTCTGCTCACAAAATAGACTCCTGATGGTAGTAGCTCTGTATGTGGGGACCCAGGCCCCTTCTACGTTGTCACTCATCCACTCCGTCCCTAGAGTGTTGTACTTGTCTCTATAGCCCAAGGTGCCTGCTACCATATCTGCATTGTATCCACTAGAAAAACAGGAAAAGCAAAGAAGATGGGCAAGCCACCTCCCCCTAAGGACACACAGAAGTTGCACCTGTCACATTTCTGTCATTTGAAACTCAGTCATATCTAGCTCGAAGGAGGCAGGGAGGTCAGAGCGGCTAATCTGGATCAGCTGAAAATGCCATCACGGTAGAGGAAAGAGAGAACAACGTGGGAGAAAACTGGCAGCTTCTGCCACGGTGCCAATCAGGAGTTTCTCCCTACCAAAACAAAGAGCAAAGCCAGGATCATTCATGTAAGCCAGAAACTCTCCAAGCTGCAAGTAACAACCCATTTATTTCAAACAAATCCATAAAGAAAATTTAACATCAGCCCAAACGCATATATAAATGACAAAGACTTTCAGCTAAATCAAGGGGATATAGCCAAATAAGAAAACATTAAACATTTCATCCTATAAAATCACCAATCCTTAGAGCTGGTGGGAATCTTAAAGGAGATTTAGTACAGGCTTCCACTCTATGCAAGAATTCCCTCTGCAGTAATCCTGACTAAAGCTATCGCATCCCTGCCGAACACTTTCAGGAGATGGTGACCATGGCTTGAAGTCCAGAGTTCCTGGGAGTTGTGGACAAAGGCAGACACGGGGGGCCAGCAGGGGACAGGGATCAGAGCCTCACTCAGGCGCGGAGCTGTGGGCGCAGCCGAGGGCAAAAGCCGCAGTCCCAGGATCAGCCAAGAGCACCAGGGATGGTGGAGAGCAACGGATTTGCACTGGTTCAGGTGAGGAAGATTTGGAAATAGGGATATACCTTTCCTGCAACATAGCTTTGGAGGCCCCGGAATATAAAATTTTGCCAAAGCTATCTATGCCTGCCAGGAGTAGCTCCCGGTAATACTGATTGAAGGGGCCGTGAGACATGTGGGTGGAGATCTAGGAATGTGTATCTGGGGCTCAGGGAGAAGGTCAAAATTACATGTATTTAATTAGCAGCACAGTGGCTGGACTCGAAGTAGTAAGATAAAGCAAAAAGACGCAGAGGGTAAGAGAAGCAGGGAAAGAAACTGGTTTTAAAGAGTGGAAAGCAGAAATGCCAGAAAAGGAGGAAGATGGAGAACAGTTTTTTTAAAAATAAATAAATGGCAGGAAGGAAGGGAGAGAGGCAGACGGAGAGTCAGAGATGAGGAGGAGGAGAACTGGGTGGTTATGTATGAAGTATGTGGGGGACAAACTGTAGCCAGCAGAATCTACCGTCTCGGGCATTCGTTCTCGGTGAGGGTGTGGATAAAGCCTGAAATGGACACCTGGCTCAGAGTGACTCCCCATCC
Organism: Lemur catta; assembly: GCF_020740605.2. Taxonomy (NCBI): domain Eukaryota; kingdom Metazoa; phylum Chordata; class Mammalia; order Primates; family Lemuridae; genus Lemur; species Lemur catta. Next base: position 4,892,051 of record NC_059130.1, on the reverse strand, counting down.
CTTTGTTCCGATGAAACCTCCCTACCCCTGCCCCCACCCGCCCACCCTCCTCCAGACCACACTGTGGGATACCCCAGTGGCAGGTATTGAGGCTTTGCCACAGTGACTGGAGCTGGGGTAGGCTCATGACCCAAGTGACATCAATATCAGTCTTTTTGGGGCATCTTTTTAAACTGAAGCTGCTTGTTCCCACCCAACTGTAAGGGGGCATAAGTGGATGAAAATTTCCTCCTCAGTCTGAGAGATCTGTGTTTCTTTGATTATATACAATGGAAGGGGGTCCACTCCAGGGGTGAAAGACTCCTGGGAAGTCTAGTCTTAAAACACGCTCGAATTACAGTCAATAAGCAAATAAACTGAAGCTGGAATAGAGAAGCTCTTTCTCTTCGTTCTCTGTGATCTAAGAATATGGCCCTGGAATGGCCAGTGGACCCATCACCCGCCCGTGGCTGAGCCTGAGCCAGTCAAGCCACACGGCAGAAGCGGAGGCAGAAACAAGGGGTGGAGTTAGAGCCGTGAGCGGGGCTGCATCTGGCATCAGTGAAGGGGATAAATTCCTACGGGAGCCCTCCTTGTGGGCCAAGGTGTTCCCCGAGGGCCAGCCTAGTCCGGTTTTCTGGGGTTGGGCTTAGACCCGCTTTTGGACCACAAGAGAAGTCATTTTTAGTAGTAATTGAAGGGTCTGTCCCATGCTTTGGAGGGGGTACAGGTTAAGAGAAGGGACAGCAGGAGTCACCAGCAGAGGACACCAGTGCTCAGGAAAATGGCATCTCACCAAGGTCGCTGGCAGTGGAGGCGGCAGTATGGTAATAAGACAAGAAATGGCAGCAACCTGGGATAACCCAACTTGAGATGCTAAGAAAGGACGTGCTGAAAAATGACACAGCAGCGTCACCTGAGTTGGCTGGCTTATGTGACTTGTGACAACCAGTATAAAAACTATGAGACATAAAAGAATTTCCTGAAAATTTCCAAAGAAGTCGGGAAAGAAAACTCAGGGAAACACTAGAATTCCTATAGGCAAGCCATAATAATTTCACATAAAAGGTTATTTTTGTGATGGTAGCTTGGTGAGGGATGTACAGATATTAGAGAAGGGAAAAGTTTTCAAGGGTTGGTATAAACGGTGTCTCACGCTTTAGACAGAATGAGAAGGATGAAGATGAAGAAAATGGCATTAGGTGGAGTGACTGCTTTTATCGGAGACCTTCGAGAGAATTGCTGAAGTAAAATGATGGGGCAGACAGCAAATTCAAGGAATCAAGAGGTGAGTAGATGCTGAGGAAGTGTAGGCAATAAGAATTGATTATGCTTTCAAGAAGTGTGGCTGTGAAAAGAGAAAAGAGCTAGAATCACAGAAAATAGGATAATGGGGTAGAAGGGACAGTTGCTGGCACGGGGGATGGACCAGCGATGAAGGGGAGCTGTAGAGAGCCGGGAGGGGCAGGGCTCGGCCTGGGGACCCGAGAGGCTGGGGCTGGGGTCCTGGCTCTGCCCTTTAGGAGCTACAGCACCCTGGGCTTGAGACATGCCCTGCTGTAAGGGTGCTTTAGGAAGCCAATGAGATTCTTCGGTAAATCACTTGGCACAGTGCCAGTGATAAACACAGGGATGTCAAGCTACAGACACCAGGGTGGGAGCAAGGGACAGGTGGGGACAGAGGGAGATTGACAGAGACGCAACCCAAGCAATGGGCTCCAAGACTTTGGACCACAGGAGGTCCTTGTTCGGAAAGAAAGGCGGGAAATCAATCTGCATCTGTGGTCAGGTGGATTCTCACACTGCCGTCCACCATTCCCTTTGAAATGGAGCGAGAGACAGACACAGGGCCTAGTAGGGGCTCATGGTGCCAGTGGAGAAAGATTTCTCACTCAGAGATTAAGATATAAAAGTAAAAATGAATATTTGATCCTTCTTAGAGGAGAAAGGGAGGTGGGAAAGACAGGGGGGCAGAGAGAAGGGGAGGCGGTGTGGCATCCCAGAGAAAGAGAAGGGGACACCAGCCGCAAGGGCAAGTGGCTGGCTGAATTTAAGGGAGGCAAAGAGGAAAAAAAGTGGAGACAGTTGATAACAAAAGCAGCAGTAGGTAGATAACAAAAACTGCGAGGATGTCAAAGTCCAAGACTTGGTTTCCTGCCTTCCTTGGAGAAGGGATTATCGCAGGAGATGTGACTCTGTCCTCGAGCTACGGTTGAGGCTGTGGCTCGTTCTTCTGCTGTTTACTCGGGAACTGTGTAAAAGCAGATGCTCAAAAACCAATTTTGAAAGAGACAGATTTGTCTCTCTTTTCTGTTTGTTCAGCTCTTTCCAGAAGTTGTACACAACAGAACTCCTGCAGGTACCTGTTAGGGGCAGAATTCATAGGATTGGACTTTAGCTGTTACTGGGGAAATGGTGGGATTAGGTCTTTTCCTGTTACTTTTGCAAGCCACCCCTCCAGCGCCCTCGCCCCCTCTACTGAAAGAACACACACACACAGAATTCTCCCAAAGGCTCCAAGAGCAACTTCCTTGGAGATTCCTGTAATGAAATACTAAATGTGGGGGGATTAGAAAGTTGGGCGATGGTCACTAGATGAATGGGTAAACCAAATACGTTGCATACACATATCATTCTGCCTTTAGAAGGATGTAAGTTTTGATATGTGTTGTAACATGATTGAACTTTGAAGATATTATGTTAAGTGAAATAATACCCCATACAAAAGGATGAATATTGTATGATTCCACATCTATGAGGCACCTAGAATAGGCAAATTGATAGAGACAGAAAGGAGATGAGAGGCTACCAGACCTGGAGGAGGAATGAGGAGTTTTTACTTAATGGTTATGGAGTTTCTGTTTAGGACAAAAAAAAAAAAAAAGGTTTGGACGTAGATAGTGGTGATGGCCGTATAACATTGTAAATGTAATTAATGTCACTCAATTGTATACTTAAAAATAGTTAAAATGAAACATTTTATGTTATATATATTTACCACAATAAAAAAAATTTTTAAGATGGGTATTGGGTGCTGTATCCCTAATCTAATCAGTTTACCTCACCGCAGCATGAGAACCAACCAATACATCAACATCCCGATGGTCAGGAAGTCCCTGACACATTGGCTGGCCAGCTGAGAGAATTCCACTTGACCTTCCCTGTTTTTATTCTCCACACACTAGCTCTCTCCTCCCAGCTGGTACCTCGGGCCTTTTTAACTGTTGGTTTTTTCTCAGAATTCTCAAGTGTACTTCAATTTCAAAGCTGCTGTATCTTCACCACCAAAAATAGTAAGCCCATTCTTGAACCTTACAAATGTGTGCAGCCTCTGGCATGTCTCCTAAAAATATAGCCATTCTCACCTGCCACCATTCCCAGTGCTCTATAATAAGAAAGGCATCCAAAAGTACAGTAGTGATTGCAGTTTCCCCCTAAATAGCTTAATAATAATAATAGCATACAGCCCATACAGTTAAATTTAACTGTCCTGGAAATAAGCTCTCATTGCTTTTTCTTGCAGGATCATGGCTTGCTTGATAGCATAATTCTTAGAGGATTTTGCTAGCACTCATCCCCTGCTCAACCTTCAGTTGTGTTGTGAGGATCTCTTTCATCACCTTAACACGGACAGAAACCATTTCCCCTATTTAACTCCTGAATGATTAGTGGGGGGCGGTGGGGAGTGGGACAGGGGAAAGAATGGGAGGGGAAAGAGTCTCTATATGTTTCCGAGATAAAATGGAAGGAGACAGGATGAAAGCACAAATACAAGCGTTAACTGTGGAGAGGAAGTGGGATACTTATTCCTCTGAGTTGAATATTCTGAGTCGCAAATGTCAATTTAAAAAGAAAATTAACGAGGTTTATGCTTTGGAAAAAGGAGAGCTTTATTTCTCATAGCAACCCGCTGGGTGTCCATTACAACAGGTAGGGAAGCAGAGCCCCGGCCAGAAACCAGGCACACAGCACTTCAAAGAGGAGACGAAAGGGAATAGGATTTTATAATGAGTGGGGTGATCAAATATACATATTCAACAAGCTGTAGGAGAAGTCATGAATATTTATGAAGGAAAAACATACACAGGTAATTACGCTTTCTCTCTCCCATCCCCGTCATGGCTGGGAACTCGGTTTCAAGGTATTTCTGGGGTCCAGTTGGCCGAGAGGGGTCCATTCAGTTAGCGGAGGGCTTAGGATTTTATTTTCAGTTCGCAGAAAGAATGGATGAAGATAAATAGAAATCTGGAGGGGGAAAGGAAGTAAAGTGCAGGAGATCAGGTAGCGTGGTCTCAATCGTCCACTAAGCCGGCAGTCCCCAACCTTTTTGGGACCAGAGACCCACTTCATGGAATCCGATCCTTCTACGGCCGGCGGGGCGGGCGCAGTCCCGGGATGCCCCAACCGCACCGCGTTTATTGTGCAGTCAAACCTCTCTGCAGATCAAGCTGCACTTGCAGCTGCTCCCCAGCGCCAGCACCACCGCCCCAGCTCCCCCCCAGATCACCAGGCGCCGGCTTCTCACAGGGAGCTCCAACCTAGATCTCTCCCATGCACAGTGCACGGCGGGGCAGAGCCCACGCCTGCTGCAACTGATGCGGAGCGGCTGCAAACGCAGATGAAGCCTTGCTGGCCCCTGCGCTGCTGGGCCCCCAACAGGCCGCAGACCCGCACGGGTTTGTGGGGGTCGGGATGGGGGGGTGTTGGGGACCGTAGCATTAACCGATACACTCTGGATATCACCATTAGGCTATCTATTAAATACAAATTTCTCCATCTTGCCAACAGAAACATTTATTCTTTTTGCTTTGTACTGTCTCTCTTTTGGAGGTTGATTGAACATTTGTATGCAATGGTGGCTACAAATGGAGGAAAGAAAAAAAGTGTATTTGGCAAAGTCCAGGTCTTAAAAGATCTCCATGGCTAGAGGAAAAGGGAAAAGTTAAAGAAATAACTTCTCTACCGTCTGATAAGTGCACTAATAAAGATACGAATAAGCTGTTATATGAACATAAAGAAGGGAATGGCCAGCTCTGCCTGAAGGGACTCAGAAAAGGCTGTACACAGAGGTGACACTGGCCTGGCTTTGAAGTAGGAGGAGGAGCTTGCTAGGCGGGAAAGGAGACCAGAACACAGCAAACAGAAAAAAGAGCATTTGTGAAGGCAAAGAATTAAAAGTATGGTGTGTTAATATATAAAAGAATAAGGAAAAGTTTAGTGTAGCAAAAGCACAGGTTTATGCAGTGCTTTGGACGGCAAATGGTTTGCTAAGAAAGCCAGGAACACACCATGAGGGTCCTTGCAGGTCAAATTAGAGCGCTGGGATAAAACCTGTGAGCCAACATCAAATAGCCAGCAAAGTTTTAAGTACAATCAGGTCTACCAGGTCGATTTTTAGATAACTCAGGTAGCAACATAAAGTATGACCCAGAGCAATGAGAAAAAGGTAAGATATTATCACAACAGTCCAGGAGAGAAGAAGAGCAAAGCATGAAGAAGCGCTAGAGGCTATCTTAGAAGACTGGAAATCTGGTGGGCTCACAAAAACGCAGAGGAACATCTTCTGTGGGGCAAGAGTATAAGTTCAGCTCAGGTCACGCAGAGTTAGAGGGAATGATGTATTCAGTACACAGCTGAAAAAGGGATCTCATTAAACACAAATACCTTCATAAATTAAAAATCAAGTACGTCTCAAATGCTCTTCTCATCCTCCAGTCGGTAGCTTTCCCAAAAAGAAAATGAGCTTGATTTGGTATAAATTACTTTTAGTGGCATAGATGTCAAGAAAATGGATGCACCAATGGGTAGTGACAATGGATGACAGTGAATGACCACCACTTTTTTTTCACAGAGTTTAGAAGCCATCTGCTTAACAATCTGTTTAGTAATAATAATAAAAAAAAATCAATGGTTAGCTCAATCGTGCATAATTTTTAGAAATTGTCTTTTGCCCTTTTTGGAAGATTGATACAACATGGCACATCTCTAAATGTCTTCATTTTGTTACTGACCATTATTCCTTAAAGATGAATGACAGCAGCCTGGCCTCTCACCTGCACATCCTCTCATGGCCCAGGGATGTCGTCCATCTGGACCTGAGATTTGATCGCATTAGGAACAATTAATTCTTCTCTTACTATCCTGACCTAGTAAAGATTGCAATTCCCTTTTAATGTTGCTTGTCTGGGCTTTCCAATTTTGAAATTATTTTTGTGGGGGAAGAACAGGGCAACAAAATAGGACTTGAGCGGTTTTGCTTTCTCTTTGTCATCAATAGTTAGCGTTATGCCATCTGTTTCAAGAGGCAGGTTTCCTGCAGGTCAGAAACGTTCCTTGCTTTTGTGTGTCCAACATGTTAAATCAAAATCGAAACATTGCTGTCGTTGGCATTTTGGGGAGTCTCTGTACGTTCTTGCCTGCAGGTTTCCTAACACTGGTCTTATTGATTGACGCCACTCTTTTGTATTCACTCCAAGCTGTGTGTCCCTCCCTCCGTGCTTTGTGAATACGCTGCCTGTGGATCCTTTGTCTGCACTCCTCTTTCCATCCTCACTGAAGGCAGCTGTAATTACAATATCAGAGTCATGGTTTTTAGAGCCGCCTGTGTTTCTTGCCAGTTAGTGTTTTTGATAATGGAACTAATATTTCTCTTCATAGTTTTCAATCTGATTCCCCCAAGTCCAGTGAGTAAGTCTGACAATAACCAGCATCCTTGACCATCCCAAATACCAAGATGACAGGGTCACTTTCCTTTAAAATTCTGGCTGGGCACGGTGGCTCACACCTGTAATCCTAGCACTCTGGGAGGCCGAAGTGAGAGGATCACTCAAGGTCAGGAGTTCGAGACCAGCCCGAGCAAGAGCGAGACCTCGTCTCTACTAAAAATAGAAAGAAATTATCTGGATAGCTAAAAAAATATATAGAAAAAGATTACCTAGGCATGGTGGCACATGCCTGTAGTCCCAACTACTCGGGAGGCTGAGGCAGGAGGATTGCTTGAGCCCAGGAGTTTGAGGTTGCTGTGAGCTAGGCTGACACCATGGCACTCACTCTAGCCTGAGCAACAGAGCCAGACTCTGTCTCAAAAAAAAAAAAAATTCATAACGCCGTCAGTTTACTCATATATTCTCTTCTTTGTTGGTCATAGTTAAGCCCCAAGTTAGCAGTGCATTGTATTCTCAAACTTTTGAGAGATCAAATTATCTCCAAGCCATGAAGGCAAAAGCCATTAAGGTATTGGTGCTCCAGCATCTATGCAGAGGCTGAACTGTTTTACCCTCTTGTCAAATCAAGTCCTATTTCTGTGCTAATTTTGGAGTTTCTATTAAGAAATCATCATCTATGTTTCTTTTTTTTCTTTTTCTTTCTTTTTTTTTTTTTTTGAGACAGAATCTTGCTCTATTGTCAGGGCTAGAGTGCCGTGGCGTCAGCCTAGCTCACAGCAACCTCAAACTCCTGGGCTCAAGCAATCCTCCTGCCTCAGCCTCCCAAGTAGCTGGGACTACAGGTGTATACCATCACACCTGGCTAATTTTTACTATTTCTAGTAGAGATGGGGTCTCGCTCTTGCTCAGGCTGGTCTTGAACTCCTGAGCTCAAGCCATCCTCTCACCTTGGCCTCCCAGAGAGCTAAGATTACAGGTGTGAGCCTCATCATCTGCGTTTCTTTTCTGGATAAATGTTTGACAATGCCACTACCTTTTATCTTCACAAAAATGTTCCATACCATTTATTTATTAACAATTACTTATTAAAAGCACATGTACGGTACCGTATTAGTTCGCTAGAACTGCCATAGCAAAGTATCACAGACTGGGTGGCTTAAACAGTGAAAATTTATTTTCTCACAGCTCTGGAGGCTGCAAGTCCGAGATCAAGGTGTCATCAAGATTTTGCTTCCTTCTGAGGATCACGAGGGAAGGGTCTGTGGCAGGCCTCTCTCCTTAGCTTCCAGACCGCCATCTTCTCCCTGTGTCTCCACATCATCCTTCCTCTTCTTGTAAGGCCACCAGTCAGATTGGAGTAGGGCCCACCCTAAGAGCTTCATTTTAATTTAATCACCTCTGTAAAGATCCTATCTCCAAATATGGTCACATTCTGAGGTACCAGGGATTAGGGCTTTAACATACGAATTTGGGGGTGGGGGCACACAGTTCAGCCTGAGGGCTGTCCTATGGACACGTACTATGAGCCGGGCCCTGTTCTAAACCCTGGGAATATAGTAGTGAACAAAACAGACTTTATTTACACTCCAGTGAGGACAGGGGAAGATGAACAGTAAACAACAGATACATGCTGTACCGCCAGTTAACAGCATTTAAAGAAAAGGGATGGCTCTGAGAGGGCTATAAATCTAGATGAGATCACGATGGAACAGAGACAGGGATAAAAAGGAGAAGCCACATAGCTGCAGAGGAAGCCTGCATTCCAGGCAGAGGAACAGCCAGTGCAAAGACCTGAGGCAGAAGCGTGGTTGGCATATTTGAGAGACAGGAAGGAAGGGTAATGAATCAGGAGGATCGGAGTGGTAGGAAATGACATCATTGAAGTATGGGGTCTTGTAAGGATTTGGATTTTATTCTAAGTGTTAATGGGTAGCAATTTGAGGGTTACAAGCAAGGAACTGACATGAGAAAGAAAATTGTACCAAACCTGGATTTTATCAGATATAATTCACAGTCCTTTCTGAGAAATAGATAGAAGGCTTTATAAAAATGCTTAAACAATTTTCTGGTAGGCCATATTGAAATTAGGAATTCCTTCTGGAAAGGGATTTACTCATCAGCCACCTACCTGACTGTGGGTTTTGTGAGGAGCCTAATAGTCTTATGGTCTTTCCTTAAGCATTCACATAAAATATCTCCACTAAGAAGGAATCTTTGAATTGGCTTTGGCAACTTTGAAATTAAACTTTTACACATGCTTGTCATCAATTGTCTAAGAAGTTGCTTTAATAAATGAAATCATTTCTGAAGGATCTGTGTACTGTATAACTCACCTGTAGGATTTCCACTTGGCTATTTAACTTATTCTATTCTATCTGTTTCTTTTGCAAATTCCAAGCATAGTTCTCTTCATTGTGCTCTGCAAATCTAAATTTAATACTCAGGTCCTCTGTCTCTAACACATAATCTATTTAAATTACGAGAAGATTAATGATTACAAAATATCTGAACCGCCAAAGCAAGTCCATTTCTGGTACAAACTAACCTTTCTGTAGTAATAAATAAGAAAGTGATAAATAAGTAACAAATAGGAGAGAGAGAGAGAGAGAGATTTCTCTCTCTCTTTTCTGACTTTCCTTTTTATAATCACAGTTAAATATAGATTAAGAGCCAATGATATTTTGGAGACTGTGTAACTAATCAAATAAAACTGATTGCCCTTTTCCTACTTAAAAAAAAAAAGGCAAAAGACTGTTTACTTGTGTGATTTACATTTTCTGAGCCAAACATAACATTAGTATTCACCAAGGGAGTCCCAAAAAACATCAAGGAGAAATCGCACTGCCAACAGAAGTCATTTCTTATATCATCTGATAATATCGAGTGTTTCCAATTCCAAATTTTAGAGTAAGTGTTATTAATGAAAAAGGGTAAATTACAGGTCCTTTGATAAACTAGGGCTCTACAGGGTTTTGTTTTGTGTATGTATGTAGGAACATAAAATTGTTTCTTAATAAATGAGATAGAGAAAAGGTTATTTTTTTAAAAAGTAAAATCAAATCCAGATCCTTTTCCTATCTCACCAGGACAGACAAGACAATATCAGCCATTATTAGAGCTCTCTCCCTCCCCAGGGCTTGCATAATCCTGGGAACCAGGCAGGGGCAGGTTCCTGGTTGCCATCCTTTATCACACCCCCCCTCCACTTTGCTTGTTGAAGACCAAATACCAGCTGGAAATATGAATTTGGAAATATGAATTTATTAGGCAGTTGAAATTTTACTTAATTTTAAAACTCACAGAAAAAAATGAGTCAGGGACACAGGGGGTGAGACAGGAAGGGAAGACAGGAAAGAAGAAAGGAGGGAAAAGAAATAAAGGGACAGAGAGGAAACATAAAATGTAGAATTTTAATACAGCATCAGTATATGCAAAGTAGTTTGCACTCAAGAAATTGTTTATTTTACAATAAAATCACATGAACATATTTCAAGTTAGAAATTGTTAGTGCCACACTAAGCAACTGGGAAATTTGGGGCTCGCTCTGGCAGGTGGCATATAGACTAAAAATTGGAACTTGGAAATTAGTAATTAATGTCACCATGCTGACGCATTTTCTTCCAAATAAAATGTACCATTTCTTGCATAGAGATTTCAACCTTTCTGTATGTGATGTTACTGTCAGTCCTTGTTAATCCAAGCTAATATTGCTAAAATGTATTATACAATGTGCTGATTCCCCCACTGTTACCACATTTCTAAGTAAGAGCATCACAGAAAACGCCTTCACTTTATGCCTGCTCTTTATTTGACAACTCTTATTTGACAATCAACTTTTCACAAAATCACCTTAAATTTGACACAGTCCATATTGTGAAGATAACATTCTCATTTTGCTCCCTCAGGCTTCGGTTAAAAATCTACAGATCACTGTGAGTAGTTGCAGCTGAGTGGGCAACACGACTACGCATGCACCATCCTTCCTTGAGTTCAAACAGTGTACAATGTGCTGCTGTGATTTCCAAGAACCTGGCGTTCTCCCTCCACAAAGCTATACAAGTGGATCCTTCGGGTTGTAAACTCACAGTGTCTCTAAAGACTGGGGCTGAGTTGGGTTAAGAGGTCAAATAAAAGATTGTTCTTCTGTGTACATCGAGTGCACATAGACTCATCTATCTATGCCCAATGGAATTCAAATAACCACTTAATCCATGGTTTTCAAAAGTTTGGTGAACTGAAATTAATTAATTACTTTAAAAATAAAAAGCTAAGTTACAATGCAGGATCTGAGTAATAATCTTAAAAATGCATTATACTTTATTTGAGCTAAGTCACTTGGCGTATGAAAGGTTAACTGAAGCATTTGGAAAGGTTCAGCACAATACTGCCAGGCTTAGCCTAGCTCAGATGCTGAGGGTTTTTGATATTGACTAAAGAATTAGGAAGTAATTATCCATTTTCAGATTTTCAGGTAATTACAAAGTAGAGATACTGAAAATAATTGCTTTGTTCATGTGTTGTCAATCACCCTGAGTTTGCTAGAGCCTCAACTGCACTGTCTTCATGTCAGATTGGGATGAAAGCCCATCTCTGCATGAACACTCACTTATTCCCCCTTTGTTATGCCGTAGAAAGTTAAGTGGTAGATTCATTAAACTAAAATAGCATTGATAAACACTACCAAACTCATTCGAAAAATCAATAGGAATCCAGCAGGCATTTCTACTGGACATTCAAGTGAAAATTTAAATGTGAGGCAGGGGTTCTTCTTCTTTTATTCGTGTTTCTTATGTAAATGTTACATTTATAGCCTAACTATGGTTACCCTACCCCGATTCCTAACTTGAGAAGTTGTCACTCAAACAACCTATAGCCGCAGGGCCCCCTAATTAGAATCCTCTCTCTGTTTACAAGGAAAAACTGATGGTTGTGTCTCATAAAATAATAGGGGATTTAAATCTTCCTTCTACCCCCATCTATCTCCAACTCATCAACCTCTCTAGCTGACGGCTGAAGCTTCAAGAACACCTGGCTATGAGAGGTCAGACGCAACAGCTTTTCCTTCCCCTAAGAGGAGATATCTTCACATACCCTACACCACTGTACCCCTAGATTTCAGGGAGGTAAAAGGTTCCTGAATTTTAGTCATATTTGTTTCCCGCCTCCTGACGTGCAAACGTCTTGCCAGTAAGTCTGAAGTAGTTGCTCCTTCTTACTCACTAGGTCCAATCTCCATGATGTCATCAATGTAATTGAACAGCGTGATATCCTGCAGAAAGGAAAGGTGATGGAGATCCCTGCATTTACATTTAGGAGCGAAGAGTTGATATGTCCCTTAGAGAGGGCAGTGAGGGTGTATTGCTGGCCTTGCCAGCTAACAGCAAATTGCTTTGATGGGCCTTATGGATGGCATGGGGGAAAAGCTATTTGCCAGATTAATAGCAGCACACCAGGTACCAGGAGATGTGTTAATATGCTCAAGTAATAAAACCACATCTGGTACAGCAGCTGCAATTGGAGTCATCACTTGGTACAGCTTACAATAAGCCACTGTCGTTCCCCAAGCTCCACCTATCTTCTGTACGGGTCCAATAGGACAACTGAATGGGGATGTGATATAAATCACCACCCTTGCATCCTTTAAGTCCTTGCTGAGGGCCCTAATCTCAGAAATGCCTTGAGGAATGTGGTACTGCTTTTGATTCACTATTTCTCTAGGTAGAAGCAGTTCTAACGGCTTCCATTTGGCCTTTCCCACATGTTAGCCCTCCCTTCACTGGTCAAGGAACTAATGTGGGGATTTTGCCAGCGACTAAGTATATCTATTCCAATTATGCATTCTAAAACTGGGGAAATAACCGCAGGATGGGTTCAGGGACCCACTAGGCCCACTGTGAGATGGACTTGACCTAAAACTCCGTTGGCAACCTGACCTCCATAAGCCTCCACCCTGCCTGGAGAGCCACAGTGATGTTTTAGATCTCCTAGAATCAATGTCAGTTTAAAGACAGTGTCCGGTGGTCCCCAAAAGTTCTGATAATTTCCTTTTCCCCAGTGCACAGTTACCCTGCTAAAAGGCTGTAGGTCCCTTTGAGGAAGACTGGGAGAAAAATTAACAGTATAAATTTTTGGTAGGGTGCTATAGTCCTTCCTAGAGGGAACTTGGTCTTCATCCGAAGGCCTGAGAACTGGGTGGGCTGCCGGTGTAGGTCCCAGGGTCTGAAGGCCAAGAACCATGAGCTCTAATGTTTGAGAGCAGGACAAAATGTATGTCCCGGCTCAGGCTGGGAGAGGGAATTCACCTTCCTTTAGCTTTTTGTTCTATTCAGGCGCTCAACAGACTGGATGATGTCTGCCCGCATTGGTGAGGGTGATCTCTACTCAGTCTACCAATTCAAGGTAATCTCTTAATCTCAACTAGAAACACCCTCACAGAATGTTTTACCAGCTGTCTGGGCATCCTTTAGCCCAGTCAGGTAGACACATGACTCTTCTGATTTGTTGGGCTTTAGAAAAATTTCTCCTTTATCTCAGCCTTACTATCTTTTAAAAAAAATGTTCTATATGCTTGAAAAATCATTAGGAAATATTGAAGGTATACAAAAGATATAAAAATAGAATATAATGGTCTCATGTGAAATTATGACCTGGCTTAAAAAATAGCATTACCATTGTACTTGAAGTCCCCTGAGTACACCCCTGACAGTTAGAGAAGATAACCACTATCTAGTCTGTTATCTTTTACATGCATTTAGTTCTACTTTTCATAAGTGTCTATGCTATCCAACATGTAGACTTCTTTTGTATATATAGAGTTTATAATACTGCATATATTCTTTGGCAACTTGCCTTCTTCCATCAAAGTTATGGTTATGGTTCATATATTGATATTTGTAGTTATAACTCATTATTCCTCACTATTGTACAATATCCCATTTTGTTTGAATATACCATGATTTATGTATCCATTCTCCTGCTGACAGATGTTGAGGTTACTTTCAGTTTTATGTTCTCACAAACAACACTGCTACAGAGATTCATACATTTCTCTCTTTCTTTAAAACAGTATGCTGACCACTTGGGCCACAGATAGGTTATTGGTGCATCAAGAAATGTATCTCTCGTGCCCTCAGATTGGCTGGTCAGGGACTGACCAGAGTCCTTCACTGGTCCACTCTCCCCAGGAGCTATTTCACCTGTTTATGCCAGTGTGTGCTACGAAAGGAGAACCTAAATAATCTCAGCAGGGACACTAAAAACATAAACCAAACCTTACTGTCAGCATTCACATGACCTTGCCATTCCACTGTGTTAGCATTGCTTTACTTTCCTAGGAGTCTCTTGTCTAGGCAAATGCTTTGATTGTTCAATACAGAAACTTCCCAAAAGATGCATCAACAGCTTGTGCCCTAAAATTCTTTGACTCTTTTGCCTCAAAATCCTCATCTTGCTGTTTCCACCAATCCTGGACTGTTGTATCATGATCCTCACCCAAACCTAATCAAGTCCCCAGATTAAGGTACTTGTCTTAGACTAAAATTACAATCCCCATTAAATTCTGACCTTGCCTTTCCCCTTCTGAGATACTACCAAAGTTCTGCATAGGTGATAAACAATAAACTAAGCTTTGTGTTATCAATAGGTTATGTTTGAGGAGCCAGCATTCTCATTCAACATGAATACTCATATTTTCAACATGCGACAGGACAAAGACAGCTTTGAGAAGCAGGGCTCTGGTGATACTCACTCTCTCCCCATCTAGGATGCCCCCTTCTCTCATTTGGTCTAAGCTCCTTAGGGACATTTTCAAGGTTAAACTCACATCCAGTCTCCTCTGTGAAAGCTTCTCCTGCAATTGCATCCTGGTGACCTGTTCCATTCATAAACTCTGGAGGAACTTCAGCCTGAAGCCATCCTCCGTGATTTGCCATGCTCTGAACGTAAATGCTCTTTAGCGTTTCTGTGCCTTTGCTAGTGTTTTCCTTACACCTGAAGTCTCTTACCCTTTTTCAGCCTGGCCAACTCTCACTCCCTCTTCAAGATTAAGTCCAGGGGTCACGTCATCTGCTCTGTGAAGTCTCATAGACGCCTCCTTCAAAAGTCAGGCATTCCCTTTCCTCATCTCCCAGAGCATCCTGAGCTTTCCTCCTTCATAGCAAGGAGCACGTTGTCATGCCGCTGTTCGTCTCTCTTTACCAGGAGACAGCAAGTCCCTTGAGGGCTGGGATTTGCATTCACAACACCTATCACAGTCCCAGGTGCAGTGTTAGCAGGCAAGGAATGTTCCGCTGAGTTGAAATGAAGTGAAAAAAATTAGATTTACTGCAACCTATAAAACTAGTCCAGCTTTTTCAGGAAAATCTCAATTTCACAACATTGTATTATTTTTACTGAACATAATTCGGTAATGTACAACTGTGGGTTTATTTACAGAATTCTGTCAGGCTTTTGTCATAAATAAATTCACAGATGAGGAAAAAAGTCTTCTGTCAGATTCTGTGTCCTCATCTTGGTGGAAGTATTGTCACTGAACACCGCACGATTGCATTTGCTGCTGGAGGAACTATTCCCCAGGAGCACGACCTATCTGCTCTTCCATTTCCCAGACAGTAGACTCGTTGGTTGTGGTTTGATATATATACTGTCACCTAAGAGGAATGGAGGACACAAGATGACCATCTAATGCAGTAAATAATTGAGAAAAGTCCCAAGTCAGTGCAACTGTAAAAGTATAGGACAGGTAGGGAAGAACCTGGCATTTTACTTGGTGCAAAATGTTGGATGCTTGAGAGAACATTCAAGTAAAAACTATGGGGTGATGAACTCTTTGGAAATACATCGCACGGTTGGTCAAGAGTAGAAAGGAGATAGAATCAGGTGTCTCTTTGAGTAATTGTGTTTTTGCAGTCAGGTCATGTTTTAAAGAAAACAGTGTGGGAATCGGTGATAGAGAGTAGCTGAGAGAGAACATTTCTATTCCCCAAGGTTTATTTTGCAGCCTATTTTTCAGATCCTGAAGTTGGAAAAAGAGCACGATATTACAATTAAGAGCTTTCTCCATAAAGTTGATCAGCAGAAAGAGTTCACCTGGGCTGTGAAGGTTTAGGAATTCTATACAGCTACCCCTAAAGTGAGAAAGACCAAGGAATCTCCAGGCAATTGTCAGATCATGGTCCATCAATCTAATTTCACCATTAGGGTAGTCAAAGCAACTGGATCAATAATTTTAAAGTCCAACTCTTTGTTGTCTTGGAAACAGAATGGCTCTCTCCTGAATGGAGCTGATCAGTTGCTCAGCGATCAAACTGCAAATAATGCTCTGGCTAGATTGTATACCTGGCAGTTTTGGGACACAGACTAATTAGAATTCGAGGCGAGTTTTCCTATCACAGAAGGTTAAGGAGACTTCACCAACACAAAGGACTGAAGTGTTATATATGTGAAATTACTCAATTTTCTAATTCCTTTGTCCTTTCCCAAACTCAAAATTGCTTTCAATAAAGTTGCATGTTTAATTGGTTTCTCTGAAACCAGTAAAATTGCTTGTTTTAATCTAGGACTTAGAGGTAATGATTATAGATATAGCATTTTAATCACTTGTCATGTATATATAATTTCTGAAAAAGTTATACATGGTTTTCTTACATTGTTTCATTTTGAAGTGTTAGGCAATTTGCCTCAGTCCCATATTTGAATAAAAGAAAATGTTAATGAATCCGTTGGAAAGCAAAATGAAGGAAACAGAAGGTTTAAGGGGCCGGGCGTGGTGGCTCACACCTGTAATCCTAGCACTCTGGGAGGCTGAGGTGGGAGGATCGGCTTGAGCTCAGGAATTCAAGACCAGTCTGAGCAAGAGTGAGACCCCATCTCTACTAAAATAGTAAAAATTAGCCAGGTGTGGTGGTACACACCTGTAGTCCCAGCTACTAGGGAGGCTGAGGCAAGAGGATCACTTCAGCTCCAGGAGTTTGAGGTTGCTGTGAGCTAGGCTGATGCCATGGCACTCTAGCCCAGGTGACAGAGTGAGACTGTGTCTCAAAAAAAAAAAGGTTTAAGGATACTGTAAGTGCTCTTTAAAATAAGAAGGAATAATTTAAAAAAGCAAAATAACTGGGGGAAAATTTCTTTCTTCCTTGAAAATCTAGGATTAAAAGAATTACAATGAGTAGATATGAGGAGCAAATAACCAGTTAACTCTCAAAGATGTATACCCACATTCTGTGTCAGCCTTCCTGTTATATTAGAGGAGGTGACCCTCCTCCCAGGCCAATTTATGTACCTGTGCTTTGGAATCCTCACTCTCCCCCATCTTTAGAACCTTCTCTCTCCTATATAAATCAACCTCTCCCTTTTAATTGGATCCTTTCATCAACAATTATACATGCTCAAGATTATCCCATCTTAAAAAAAAAACAAAACTCTTATCACTCTACAGCATTCAATTTCTCTGCTGCTCTTCAGAGTTAATCTCTTAAAAGAGTTGTCTAAACCACAGCTTCCATTTCTCACCTCCCACTCACTAAAACTCACTCCCATATGGCCTCTGTGACCAACATGCCATTGAGACAGCATTTGGTTTACATGTCCACAAATCCAAAGGACACTTTTACTTGTTTAGGACAATACATGACACTCCCTCCAACTTAAAACACTCCTTCCCTTGGATTCCACGACACCCTACTGTCTTGGATTTCCCTCTCATCTTTGATTTCTTTGCCTCCTTTGCCATCTCTTTTTTCTTTAATAGGCCCCATGATGGAGTTCCTCAAGACTGTGTCCTTTACCGCCTTCTTGCTTTACTCTTTGCTCTCTCCTTAGGCAATTTCACCCAGACCCACGCTTTTGACTAGCATCTCTGGTCCCTAAGATCCTCAAATACATACGGACTGCCAGACCAGACTCCTCCTCTGAGCTCTCAAACACTATGCCTAACTCCGACCACGGAATCTCCAGATGGATGTCTTGGGCACATCCCAGTCTCAACATGTCCAAGGCTGAACTCATGATCTGCCCCTAAAACCTAATCTTACTCTCATGTTCTCAATCTGCGTGAATGGTACCAAGCTAGAATTCTGGCTTTGATATTTTTTTAAATATTTCCACTGGTTATCATATCTACTTCCTCTCCCCTCATCCATGCCGCCATTGTTTCTGGCACAGGTTTCTGCAGTAGCCTACTACCAGATGGTCATCCCACAGGACCACGTATCAGCTGGAGTGATGTTTTCAAAACCCAAATCTGTTGCTGTTGCCCCTTACACCATTATTGACTTCCCACAAATAGTCACAAATCATAAATTAAGGATCAAAATCCTTCATGTAGACTACAAGGTCCTGTAGTTCCGACCCTTATCCACTTTCAAGCATCAAATAATACCGTCCTCTGCCTTGTTCTCTGTTCTCCAGCCCCATGGACCTTCCTTCAGTTCCCTGGGCTCTGCAATTTTTCTACACATATGCCCCTCTGTTGGCCTGGAATGCTCTCCCTCCATCTCCCCGCCCCACCTCCAGCCTAGTTAATGGTCTGTTAACCCTTTATGTCTTAGCTAAACCATCACTTTCTTCCAGAAGGTTCCTTGCCACCCCAGTCTAAGTCAAGATCCTGTTATACATTTTTGCAGAAACCCATACTTTGTTCAGGGAATTTACCTACATTTTTAATTATACATCCATTAATGCCATGATTTGGCTAATGTCTATCTCACCCACCTGACTGAGAGCCCCATGGGAGCGAGCACTAGATCTGCTGTTGCTCACCACATTTTCCAAGGAGCCTCGCGGAGCATCCAGCACATAAAGACCACTTGAAAAATATGTGTTTAAGAAGAAATGTTTCTCAAGTATTTCACGTGTTTTATCTTTCTGTCATTGAAATCGTGCTAAAACATCTCAGAATGGCTGTTGGGTGACTCATACAACTACTTTGCGTGAAGGCAGGTGTCATAAATGTAGCACAAACATTCTGGGAACTGTGAGAGATAACTAGGTCCAGTTATTTTAAGGTAAAGGTATGGAGAATCCATTAAACAATTCCCCAACAATAGTTATTGTGCTCATTGTGAGAAGTCACTAATGAGAATGTGTTGTGACTATGACGTCTGGAAGAAATAAGAGATTGTAATCTTTTTTGAGTCTAATCCTCTCAATTTACAAAGTAGGTAACTTCCAGAAAGGTAAAAAGACTTGTCCAAGTCCCCGTAAGGTAAGACCCAATAGCACCACTGTATTCATGTCCTTCCATCTACCTAATATCGGGCTCTGTTCTCAGAGGACATGTGATAAAGGATGTTAATTAAAAGGAACATGGTAGCTACAAAATAGATATAATTCATTCAACAAATATTTATTCAGCACATTCTATTTTTCAAGGCCTGGGTAGCTAATGCTGAAAATAAGACAGACATTATCTCCCTTCATGGATCTTACATTAATTAAGAGAATTATAGATTGTGAGAGCTGTTATAAAATATATAAACAAGGCAAGGGGACAGACAGTGGTGACAGGAGAGAAAAAAGCCACAGCCCCTTCTGATAGACTGGACAGAGCAGATCTCTCCAAAGAAGGATGCTGGAGGTTAGACATAAAAGATGAGAAGCAGCTGCCCCCTTGAAGGGAACATGGGACAACTTCAGTGGACAGAGAGCTCCCAGCTGGGGCAACGGCATGTGCTAAGGCCCTGAGGAGTGAAAGACCTTGTCTTCCTCAAAGAGAATAAGAGCAGCGTGGCTGGAAGGTGGTGAGAAGTGGGAGCATCACATGGGATGAAGCTGAGGAGAATGGCAGGAGTCAAATCACAGGGAGCTTTGAAGCCCGTGGCCAGGAGCTTGTCCTTTGGTCTAAGAGCTATGAACAGCCATTGAAAGGTTGTAGGTGTATTAGGTGGAGGCAGAATGGTGGCATGATTTTCATTTTCATTTTTAAAAGAATACTTGAGCTATTGAAAAAAAATGGATTTTAGAAAGGCCATTCAGAAAACTATTGCTGTACTCAGGCAAGAGATATTGGTGACTTGGGCTAAGGTGATGGCAGTGAAAATGAAGAGGGAACTGTTTGTGCAGTATATTTGGGAAGGAAAAAGACAGGAAGGAGTAGAAATGGAGGCGAAACAGTGAACAAGAAGCTAAAGTCCTCAAAAAAGGAGTGACCGGGTCGATAGAAGACAGCTTCAGAAAGGGTTAGTGGCCGGGTGTAACTGAACGTCATAAGACAAAAGGAGCTTGGGGCTTTGAGTACGAAAGGAAGAGAAATTATTTAAATGTAATAATGAGAAGCAAGGAGGATGTTTACAACCTACCATGGGGCATGAGAGGGAAAAAAGGAAAGAAGCTTTCACTGGAGAGTGTTCCAAGGGCAGTGGCGTTGGAAGGGGACTAGGTTTCAGGTAAGGTCTGGGGAGGAGAGGGATGTCCACATGCAAACAGTGTCTGTGGGTCACAGATCGGGAGTTCCAAGGGACAAAAGAACTTGAGAGGAAGAAGGAGGGTGGGGAGTGAGGATCAACCCCATGATGTGGAAATGCACTTCCTCAGAACGATGGTTGACTCCAGAGCCTTAGACTTCTGGCAGAGACTGAGGTAAACTATGACCCGAGGCATGACAGGGTAAATCTTCATAGCCTCTTAAGAAGGAGGACAATAAATTCAAGCTGTGAACCTGAACATGGCTTACTGGCCTGAAGGTTTCCAGTGACTTCTCCCTCCTTCAACTCATGCAACAGTGGTCTGGGTGATGAGGTCACTTGGTGCCACCTCTCCATCTGCCAAGGACAGACAGTGAGGCATGTGACCACAGTCCAGAGGAGTACTCCCTCAGACAGTTGGAAAAGGTGTTTTGGAGCCGCCATCTTCTTACTGGACCCCACCCCCTACCCCAGACACAGTTGATTGGAACGTGGATGGACACCTTCCACAACCTGGGCCCATTAGAGTCTTTTCCCAGAATCTTTCCATTTCCAACAGGGAGCCCATCTCTAGGGATAGAGGGATGTCATGAGGTGTAAGACGTGGTATCTGTGGACAGGCATTTTTGCACCATGCAGAAAGAGCCAGGCTAAATGAGAACGGTTTGATTCTTTCTTGGATTTCACGAGCCAGTAAACTTACCTTTTTGCCTAAGGTTGAAAGAGTTGGATTTCTGTCACTCAAAACCAAAAGAGTACTGACTTGAAGCCAAAATAATAATAGCTAATGCAAGAATTCTATAGTCTTCTGCTATTGACCATAGCAAGACATAGTGTGGTCACCCCATAAAATAAGCTGGCAAATTCCATACACATCAGTGTCAGACAGCCACAAAAGTGGGAAATATTTAGTACTAATGCTACATGTTCTAGTCAGAGCTCGCCAGAGAAACAGAACAAATAGGCCGTGTGTGCATGTCTGTGTCGGTCTGCGTATGTGCATATGTCTGTGGGTGTATGGAGAGAGAGATCTTTACCATAAGGAATCGGCTCACGCAATAATGAAGGCTGATAAGTCCGAAGATCTGTAGTCAGCAAGCTGGAGACCCAGGAAAGTTGATGTAGTTCCCGTCCAAAGGCTTGTAAGCTTGAGGTCCAATAGGAGCTGATGTTTCAAGTTCAAGTCCAAAGGCAGGAAAAAAAAGAAAATGACCCAGCTCAAAGGCAGTCAGGCAAAACGAATTCTCTCTTTTCTCAGACTCTTTGTTCGAGTCAGGCTTTCGACTGATCGGATGAGGCCCCCCAACATTAGAGAGAGCAATCTGCTTTCTTCAGTCCCACCCAGGAACACCCTCACAGACGCATCCAGAATAACGTTTGACCAAATACCTGTTACACCTCATGGCACAGTCAAGTTGACATATAAAATTAGCCATCAAATCACATCACATAATCCTACAAGTCTGCCTTCCAGATAATGACAGTTTTGCATTGTGTTGAGGGCTGCAAAATACATTACTACTGCTGTTGAATAGGTCTAGATGCCAGGATGTCGTGTCCAAGCTATGGTGACTTTGGACTGGCACTAAGGCTTGGAAAAGCCCTGATGAAGAAATAGCAGAAGTAGGGAAATTGTGTGGAGAAGAGAAAGGAAACACCCTAAACTGAACTGGCTGGGATGCTCGAGTAAGCGATCTGTTTCAAAGCCAGAGGAATGGCAAACATTCAGAAAACTCTATAAAGTAGTTTGCAAAAATCTATAAAACAGAAATAGCTCAAGGAAGGTTAACTGGAAGAGATTATACACCAGGAAAGCCAAGCCGATAGAAGGTAAATTTTACGATCTGTGCAGAATACAGAAAAACAACAGGGTGAGGACCGTGAAGTGATATCAAGAAGAGCAGGAATTTGGCTCCAAGGGATAAATCATAGCTTTGAAAAAAATTCCTCAGTTTACTCATCTGTATAATGGACATGATAATAGTGTGTGACTTATAGGATTGTTGAGAGGATTGAAAAAACCCCACTTTTATGGCTCTTTCCCACTGATGTGTAGGGAATTTGTTAGCTTATTTTATGTGGCTATCGCACTATGTCTCGCTATGGTCAGTAGCAGAAGGCTACAGAATTCACGCATTAGCTGCTACTTTTTTGGTTGTGAGGACAGAATAATGCCAGAAACTATTAATATTAGCAAGTGCCTGACAGAGTAAGGGGTTGCGTACCTTGGCAACACTATGCCATTCCCAAAACATGTCTGCCACACTTGGCACTGAGAAGACCCTTCAGGGAAGGGGCAACACAAGAAGATGTGAAGAACAAGAGCTATGCGTTCAAGGACAAGGGCTGGGAGCCCAGGGATCAAGCCTTTAGGAGAGACTTCTCTAATTTCTAGAGTAGCGGCAGCATTAAGATCCCAGTCACAGGGATGTCTTCCAGCGTTGGGCTTAGAGAGCTCCCCTAGGCCCAGTTTGTTACCTGTCCTCTTTTTAAGGTTCACTATTCTTTCACTGCAATTATCTCAGCTGATCCCTGGGCAGATTGCAGAGCAGAGACCATAGTCTTCCCTGTACTAAGTCCTGGAGCAGTTTGGGACTACTTAGCTCAGGCAAATCATCATAGGCACAGTCAAGGCCCGATCCCGGGTGCCTTGTCTCCCAAGTCCCACACTATGCTTTTGTTCACGTAGCAAATGTCAAGCAAATTTTCTTTCCTTTTTTGCTTCCTTCCTTCCTTCCTTCCTTCCTTCCTTCCTCCCTCCTTCTTTCCTTCCTTCTTTCTCTCTTTCTTTCTTTCCTTTTTCCTTTTTTCTGACAAGGACTCACTCTGCTGCCCAGGCTAGAGTACAGTGGCACAATCATAGCTCATTGCAACCTCAAGCTCCTGGGTTCAAGCCATCTTCCTGCCTCAGCCTTCTGAATAACTAGGATGACAAGTGAGAACCACCCCATCCAGCAAATTTTTAAATTTTTTGTAGAGATGGGGTCTCACTATGTTGCCCAGGCTAATCTTAAACTCCTGGTCTCAAGTGATCCTCCCACCTCAGCCTCCCCAAGTGCTGGAATTACAGATGTGAGGCACCATGCCTGGCCAAATAAAATTTCAATGTGTAATATAGTTCATCATTTGAGCATTTGCTATATGCTCTTGCTAGATATTATAATGAAAGTGAAGGGCCGATGAATCTAATCAAAGGGGCACCAAAAATAACTCCAAAACATCTGTTGAGTCTGCCTGCTTCTGGAGGGTCACTGCCCATTCCTCTGTTCAGGCCACATCCCACATGTTGCAAGACTCTCCTCTGTGGTCTCCATCTCTCGTTGCTCCAATCCTCCATCATTTGTACACATTTCAAAACTTGTCATTGTCTTCATTGAAAACCTTGATGGCACCCCGATCAATTTGGCAGGCTTTTTCAATTCTACTGGCTACACAGTAGAATTATCAGGGCCTTAAATGCTTAGGCCCTGTCCCAGAGATTCTGATACTGATTGGTCTGGGTGGTTTGGAGGGGAGGGGGTTGTTTGTTTGTTTAATCCCTAGGTGATGTTAAAGTGCAGCCACGGTTGAAAGTCCCTATCTTACCAAATAGAGCTGGACCTCCTGAGCACTGCATTTAAGGCCTGCCTTTCCTGTCTTCTCTCTCCCTGTTTGTACTCTTACCACTGTAGTGCTTGTTATCATAACTGTATCTTAAGGTATCTGTAGTCCCTGTTGGACTGTGAAACTATTCAGGGCAAAAATCCTGTCATTTATCTCTGTATCCCTAGGATCTGTCATAGTACCTGACAAATAAGAAGTACTTAAGGGATACTAGTTGAATGCGTGGAGGGAAAAATGGACAGATAGACAAATAGGTGAGGGGACAGATGATGGATAAATTCTGATCAATCCAATCAGGGTCCCACGGGGCTACACTCCCATACCTGCATTATCAGGGCTAAAATGAAGACTCTTAGGTTCAAGTTGAGACAAATTGTCATGCAAGAGGTGGTAGATATTGTAGATATAAGAGTACTTGCTGATTCTAAAATGGCAATTCCCGAGGGCTCACTATAAATATTCTATGCCAGGAGGAAATTCAAGGACTAGAACAAGGGCAAGATCATGCAAAACTGTGAGTCTTTCTGCCTCCAGCAGTATTCATTCATTCTGCATGTATTCTGTCTAAATTGACTTATCTATTTATACTACCCTTGACATTACTAAGCTATCTATAATAATACTTTAAGAAGTTTATCAAATTGATACTTTATAAAAACATAATTCAGAATGACTCAGAATAGAACCGCCCAATGCAATGAGGATTATGCACAGTTAAAGAAACAGTTAACAGATATATTTGTGCACTCAACAAATGAAAATTGATATAAAATGTGAACATGATTATTATTTGCTAAGCCTTCCTTGTTAGACTATAAAAGCATCTAGTAAACTCTGAGGTTCTATAGAAATGGAAAAGATTTTTTTTTTTGCCCAAAACCTAAAGAATAATTGTTAATGTGGCTCCATTTTGATGGATATGTGACCATCATCAAAATAAGCCCATACTTATTTTTCTTCCCAGTGTCATATGCTCTAGATAATTTGTTTGAAGTGAGTAACCTATGTAACTTAAATAAATGAGATTTTGAGGAAAGGTAAAATATTGTGTGACTACATTTTTTTAACAATCAGGATTAAATATTACTTCTTTAGAGTTAAGATTAATAACCTTTAAAAATTCCTTTTAGTTATAATGAACTCTGGAGTATTAATACACAAAAGGCAAATATACAGCTATAAGTAAGGAAGCTTGGAGACATCACATTATCCGTATTTAAAAATTAGTAGTGACTGGAATTGATAATTAGTCTGTTTATAAATGAATATAATTTGAAATTCCTTTTCAAAGAGATATCTTTATGCCCATGTTTATTGCAGCACTATTCACAATAGCCAAGATATGGAAGCAACCTAAGTATCCATCAACAGATGAAGGAATAAAGAAAATGTGGTATACATGCACAGTGTGATGTTACACAGCCTTAAAAAAGAAGGAAATCCTGACATTTATGACAACACAGAAGAATCTGAAGGGCATTATGTTAAGTGACATAAGCCAGGCACAGAAAGACAAATACAGTACCACATAATCTCACTCATATGTGGAATCTAAAAAAGTTGATCTCATAGAAGTAGAGAATAGAATGGTGGTTTGCAGAGGCTGGGGTGGTTAGGCGGTGTATATTGCAGGGGTTGAGGTGATGGGGTGGGGTCAAAAAATACGTATTTATAGTTAGATGGGAAGAATAAATTCAAGAGATCTATTGCACAGCACGTGACTATAGTTATTGGCAATATATTGTATTCTTGAAAAATGCTAAGAGAGTGGATGTTAAGTGTCCTTACCACAAAAATGATAACTATGTGAGGTAATACATTGGTTATAATCAGCTAGATTTAACCATTCCACAATGTATATATACTTGAAAATGTCATGCTGTACATTATGAATATATACAATTGTATTATGTCAGTTAAAAATTTTTTGAAAAATAAATAAAAACAAAGAATCTTATACCAACATGCCTCTACTATTTGTTCCAGAAAATTCTTGCCCAGAGAGATAAGGATATAAACTCTTGGCCTACCAATTCTGAAGTATTACAACCTGAACTTTGTCTGATCCCAATCAGACTCCCATATTGAAATTCCATCTACTTTCAGCCAGACTTCAAAATCCTATTAATTTCTTCCCCTAACCTCTATCTTCTGAGATCCTGGACATTGTCAGGTGGGTATTCTCCCTATTTCAGTAAGTAATAAACTCAGCTTTGTTTCATCAATAGGTTACTCTAGTGGTCCTTTGAGGGTATAAAGAGTCAACACCTACATTCTTTTCCCATCTTACAGTGTGGCTTTGAGTAAGTCAGTTACATTGTCAAATGTCTCTAGATGTAAAATGAGTCCAATAAGACCATCATATGCCTTCTTACAAAGTCTTTGGAAAAATAATATATGCTATAATTTTCAACAGCACCCTCTATCCAAGGATCACAAAGCATTTTATTTCTGCCCAGTGCAAATATATTACATGAGCAATGGCACTGCTTCTGAAAGTGGCAGAGAAAAGGATTTCATAGCTCCAAGTACTGTGCTGTCAAAGTGGACATTTTCTAAATGCAATGACTTTATTATGCCATTATATAAGAGCAATACAATAGGGAGAATTGCATGAAAATTAAGACCATTAAACTTGCTGCTGGTTTCCTAATTAAGAACTAAAGAATGCCTCCCAACTGCTGATTTCTTTATTTGACTTCATTAGAAAATCACAAATGGATGGATTCATAATTATCCTTAAATTACAAGCACTTGTTTATTAATGTTACCAAACTGAGGAGCAGTACAACTGTCTATGACATGTCAATTTCAAAATGCTGTGAATCAAACTCCTTCACATTTTGTGTTTTAAATGGCACTAATGCTTTTACAGGCTTGGAACATTCTATCCTTATGTTTCGCAGGGAGAAAAAAAAAAAATCTACCTGCTGTTCATCACCTAACAAAAGGGTAGATAGAAAATAGTTAACACTATTTTTTTAAAAAAATCATAAACCAAACTGTATTAAACTTCAATAAAATCTCACTGCAGAACAGATCGGCATTAGAATTTCTATGCAAGAAAAGAAATATTTGCAAGGTTGGTTTTGAAAGTGTTCCTTTACCAATTCTTGTTGCCTGAGTGTTTAAGATGCAAAGAAAAGATTTAGAAGGTTGGAGTTCAGAAACTGATACCCAAAATATGGCGCTTTGTATATGCTAAACCGAAAAAAGAGCCTCAAGATCTCGCTGACCTCCACCTCCCCTGAGTCCCCCATCATCTCTCCCAAAGCACAGGATTCTCTGAAGTTCCCTTATCTACCTAAGGTCTGCACCTACCAAAGTGGAAAACAAATACCTCTGGTACTTACCCTGAGTTTTCATTAACTGAACCCATATCATAAGAAGGAAGACAAGGTTTGTCTGTCAACAATCCTGGACCAACTTTTGTCACAAACCATTGTCCACTCTGCAGGCCCAGCGGACTTTGTCCCAGACCACTGCATGTTCTTCAAGCCCATTGATTTCTCCCCAGTAATCATTTATGGGACCCCTCCCATCACCTATTTCACTGCGATCCGAACCCCCATTCCTTCCGTAACCTCAAGGTGGTATAAGATTCTGCACCCCACTGTGGGGTTGGGTCTTCATTCTGAAAGCTCCCGTGTCAGGTAAAACTATGATCAAATAAGTCTGTATGCCTTTTCTCCAATTAATCTGACTTACTGTGAGTTGATTCTTCAGTGAACCTCAGAGGGCCAAGATGAACTTTCCCCTTGGCCCCTACAAAAGAGTTAGTGAACCAACTCTTTAGAGAAGTTCTCTACTAAATTTCTAAGTTTATCTCTGCACATGGGGATGTGTATAATTCAAAAGATATAATTTGACATTCAAATAATAATACCAAATTTACTGGACAACATTGAAAAACATGAGAGAAATGTGAGGTTTTGTATGAACTTGAGATAATTGCTTTAGCCTTGTCAAGATTTACCGAAACTGGATTCCCAAAAAGGGTCCCACAGGAAATAATTCTGTAGCTTATAGGACCTTTCTGATTTGTACTAATTAACTAAAACACCCACGATGAATTATAAAATTTTGTGAATTGGAGAAATAAATAATATGATTATTAAAACCACAAAGCAATGAATCTAGCTGAGTGTCTTCATTGTACATAAAACTGTGCCCTTCAACAGTGACCGGAATATTTCCCAGCAACATAATAAGCTCTTCACTGGTAGCGAAGAACATATAGTAGCTAAAGCAAATAACTGCTCATCCCCAGTTTTGTATTCTATTCTTGGTTTTACTACTAATTTATAGATCTAGTAAATCACTAATCTACCTGCATGTCTCCAGGTCTCTTTCCATAAAATTAAATGAAACATTGTAGGCTATTTAGCAAGAAGAGCAAAGATATGAACTAGGTTAAGTAATATTAATTTAACTCAAATTTAAGGTCAATCTGAAAAGGAAGAAAGGTAAATGTCAAAGAAAGCTCAAACCTCCTCTTACCTGTCAACACATGATTTTGCAAAACACTGCTTGTTCTTTGGATAGTCTGCAGAGACCAGCCTTTAAATTCTCAGTATAAAGATTTGTTAAAGCCCAGCTACATGGAGCAGCAGTGATTTTTTTTCTCTTTCTTCATTAGCCCTCTGGCTCCCTATTTTCTTCTTCCTGCCTTGACAGTAGGATGATTTTAGGAGCAAGTTAGGGGCAAGGGAAAAGAATTTGGTTTCTCATCTGCCTCCCTCCCAGTTCCTCTCCTTTCCCACTCTTAATACAATTTTGTTAGAAAAAGGGTAAGCAAGACCCTGGAAAACTCCCACCACTAATGTCTCCTCTGCCCCATGCCCACCCACCTATGGACCCTAGGAAATCCCACTGCATGAGGAATCCTCTCCTGGCCATGACATAAAAATAAACTATCAGAAAGCATTAGTGAATTTTTTCATCCCTATTAAGGGAATATTATTAATTTAAAAAAACAAAAACAAAAACTTCACTTTGGTACCCTCCAGAGTATTTATTTTTCACTGCTAAAGAATCTAAGTCCAGGATAGGTGCAATGGCTCATGCCTGCAATCCCAGCACTTTGGGAGACCAAGGTGGGAGGATTATTTCGGCCCCAGAGTTCAAGACCAGCCTGGACAACATAGCAAGACCCCATCTCTATCAAAAATTGAAAAATTAGCCTACTGTGGTGGCACATGTGCCTGTAGTCCCATCTACTTGGGAGGCCAAAGTAGGAGGACAATTGAGCCCTGGAGTCGGAAGCTCCAGTGAGCTATGATTGTGCCACCGTACTCCAGCTTGGGCAAAAGAGTGAGACCCCCATCTTTTAAATAAAAAAAAAAAAAAGAAAAAGGAAGAATCCAAGTCCAAACATTGCAATGGGCTCAAGACAATTCAGCTATTAAGAGCTACACCCAAACCTTAACAAAGTTGTCTCCGTGGTGGCCTTTCTCAGCATTCCCTTCCACAAATGAAAATTCATCTCAAAGAGAAGCAACGCACTCATTTACAAATTAGTTCCTTGCAGTTAATATATTGTTGCTAGGATTTAATACTCTCATTATTTTTCATTATTTACAGCCAATGTTTTAATATCCCATGAAATGTTTCTTCTGAAATGATTTTAATCTTCTTATTTAGCTTGTTCTAAACTCAACCACTCTGCAATAATAAACCTGCTCCCTCTAATTAATTGTTCGTGGGGAATGTGGAGGAAAAAGGAAAACTTCCCCTTCACCCCCAGAAGGTTCACTGAAAGATCAACCCACAATAAGGCACATTAATAAGAGAAAGAAATTACAAATTTATTTATCATGTGTACAGGGAGAATCACAGAATGATTACCCAATATCCCAATAGGGTCCAGAAGTGTATGCACCCTCATTTTAGAGGGGAGGGGAGATGAGGACTTATAGGTAATTCTGTTTAAGGGCAGTCAATGGTTACTAGGGAGGATGAATAGATGTTTGGGAGAATGAATAAACGGGGGAAACAGATTGACTTGTAAGTGATTCTCTTTGGAAATTCAATTAACCTGAGAGACAGGTATTATCTTTAAAATGAGTTGGGCAAAAATGATTGCATTCTTGATCTTCTTTCCTGCAACATATTTAGAGAACAGGGAGGGGAAGGGAAGGCAATTGTTCTTTTTGTTGGGTCCCATCTGGTTTTATGCAGATAGAGGGAAAGCCCCTTCCAATGTCTATTGATCTCTGAGGGCCTTTAATTCAAAACACTCTTTATACTAAGGAGTCATATTTTGGGGTGAAATTCCCTGAGCTCCTTCAGAAACCCACGCTACCCTTCAAAGAAGTTATTACTAATATGAAGTGTTCATATTAGTAGGGTCAGGGGGTGGGAGGACAAGATGCCAGTAGGCTCAGTATTCACAGTTCCATCAATTCCCTCCTAATTATGAGCTTGAATTCTCATAATTAGGAGTAGCAATACCTTCTAACTGATACCTTAAAACCTGCCAAATAAATGTTTACATATCCCAAACATTATCCATTCACCCCATGGCCAGGACTCTAACAGTCTGTACTAGAAATGTATTCATTAAATTCAATAGCTCTTGCTGACATGCTCACCAAGAAACCATCACTGTGCAGGGCACTGGAGATAAAAGGATATATAAGCCACAGTCACAGGCCTTCCAGTCTCACAGGCAAGCAGAGCAAACTCCACAGGAAAGTTATTTCCAACAAAAGACATAATTAAAAGTTCTGTGCACACAAAAATATCAAAACCATTACAAGATTAATTGCCAGATAAGCAGATTCAACAGTTCAGAACAGTAAGAGATCACTTTGGGCTAGAATGAGCTGGGAAGGCTTCATAATTTTAAAGATGTTTAGGCAAAACCTTGATGAAAGTGTAGAGGTTGAGTGGGTACAAACAGAGGAGGACATTCTTAGTAATTGCAAGTCACTGAGTAGAATAGCTATTATGTGAGTACCAGTCAACTCAGGGCATTACCTATACAGTTGACCCTTGAACAGGCCCCTAATGCGAGGGTCAGGGGTACCAACCCCCATGTAGTCAATCCAGGTATAACTTTTGACTCCCCGAAAACTTAACTACTAATAGCCTACTGCTGACTGGAAGCCTTAGTGATACAAAATAATGGATTAGCACATATTTTGTATGCTATGTACATTATACACTGTATTCTTACGATAAACTACACTACAGAAAACAAAATGTTATTAAGAAAATCCTAAGGAAGAGAAAATATATTTACTATTCATCAAATGGAAATGGGTGATCATAATGGCCTTCATCCTCGTTGTCTTCAGGTTGAGCTGTCTGAGGAGGAAGAGGGAGAGGAGGGATCCATCTTGCTGTCTCAGGAGTGGCAGAGATGGAAGAAAATCTGCTATAAGTGGGAAGCTCAAATCCATTTTGTTCAAAGGTGAACTTTACTAACTTATGTATATTTCAAAACTTGCAACAAGTAGGTTTTATATCTTGATTTAAAGAAATAAAACAGGCATAGAGAAATCACACAGTTAATTAGTGGCGGAGACATAATTAGAACACACTCTTACTCCTAAGTCAATCTTTCCACTCTGCTATGTTATGTTCCCATTTAGTCTTAGGTGGAGGAAACTAAGTGAGAACGAACCTGAAGACAAGATATTTAAGTAGATCAGTTTGACTGTACAAAAGGGTCCAAGAAGTTGAACCAAGAGAAATAAAAATACAAAGATGGATGTTAGAGGGCTCTGAACACTATGCAGTATGGAGTCACCGAGTAGTTTAAAAAGCTCACTTTGGTCGTTGGATCAAAATTTATTAGAGGAGAGAAGACCAGAAACAGGAAGGCAACTTAGGAGACAAATAATTCAACAAACATTGCAGTATTGCACGTGCAATGGGATAATGGCTTGCACTAGGGCAGTAGCAGTGGAAATGGACAAATGATATGAACGTGAGAGACACTGTAAAAGAGCAATTGGCAGGACTTGGCAACTAGTCCAGACTGGCCAGCTTATCTGCATTTGCTTTTCCTCCAACACCTTTGCAGTTACATTGGTCAGGTGCCTGAGTTCCAGCCAAAGGAGCAGGAGATTAAGTGAGATTATTTCCAGGTCTAACCCCAAAACCTCCCACGCCTCACCCTCTGGGTTCTTTTTCCTTTCTCTCGGCAACCACAGAACCCATGAGATGATAGAGCCAAAGGATGGAAAGAGCTCAGGTCCCTTCTCCCTGTTCAAAGAAGAGCTACCCAGTGACCAGGAACACTCACTCATTTGGGACTTAATATAATTGGGAAATGTACTGCTGTCATGAGGCATTGTCTGTATTTTTATTTGTTTTTTTATATCAATTAGCATTATCTTCACTAACATAGCAATAGATCAGATGGAGAGATGAGATTAAGCGAGAAGAATGATTTGAACCTCAGTGTCAGGAATGACCATTTTTAATAGGGAGTTGATAAAAGGTAAATAAAGATGTGGGAGTATTAATTAATTAATTGTCAGTTTTCACTTAAAACATATCAAAGAGAAGGCAACAGCAAAGCAGCTAAATTGAAATATCTGCAGGCCGGGTATGGTGGCTCATGCCCATAATCCTAGCACACTGGGAGGCCGAGGCGGGAGGATCACTTGAGGTCAGGAGTTCAAGACCAGCCTCTGCAAGAGCAAGAGGCCGTCTCTACTAAAAATAGAAAGAAATTAGCCAGGCAACTAAAAATAGAAAAAAATCAGCCAGGCGTGGTGGTGTGTGCCTGTGGGCCCAGCTACTCAGGAGGCTGAGGAAGGAGAATTGCTTGAGCCCAGGAGTTTGAGGTTGCTGTGAGCTAGGCTGACACCACAGCACTCTAGCCCAGGCAACAAAGAGAGACGCTGTCTCAAAAAAAAAAGAGAGAAAGAAAGAAAAAGAAATATCTGCCCAGTGATTCACGTTATAGGGAAGATTGAACAGGGCTAGACATAAATATTTGGGAGTTGCTGCAAAAGAAAATAGTTAACATCATGGAAGCTGTTGAGCTCCCGAGTGTGTGTAGAGAAGAAGAGGCAGAGGTGGGGAGGGAACCAGTTGAGTTAAACGTCACGGGGCCCAGTGAGGAGAGCTGTGAAAAGAAGATGGTTAAGAGCTTGAGGTGGGGTGAGAGGGACACACAGACCTTATGTAATAAAAACAAGACTTCGCTGACTATAAGGACTGAATTGCACAGGGTGGAAGAAGGGTAGGGCTCACCAGTCAGATTCTGGGGTCACCGCACCCCAGTCCTTCACAAACCAAAGCAGGGGCTTTCTTTTATACATGAACACAACTTAAGACCCCCCTCCAGGAGCTCTCTTTGGATCAGAAGTGGGGGAGAGACGAAAGATGAGACCTCACGACACTCAGGCAGTAGAGATGAAGATGGAGCTCAGAGTCATAAGCTAGTAACCCTCAGGAGAGGCTACTTGGCAGGGATCCTCTTCAGGATCATTTGAAAGAGATCATGGTATTTCTTCCATATAGGATCTATAATGGGGTTACAATATTTAGCCATGGGAGGAAACCATTAAATATCTCTTTGTTAAGTATTTGCCTTTTAGAATATATGATGCAAAGTTCTTTTAATAACAGGAGTTCCTTTCATTATCACAAGAGGTCACAAAGAGAGTGAACTACAAAATAGCTATTGGATTTAGTAGCTAGATGTCATTAAAGAAGATATACTGAAAAAAAAACGGGAAGTAGGGAACCTGTCTGCAGTAGGGGAGTAAGATACTCTAAAACCCTACGCATGTACAAGTATTGACATAGATAGAATTGAATATTTGTGTATGTATAAATATGGAAAGATATATGCAAAGGCGTTGACGTGGGGGTGAATGTGGGGGAGGAAAAAGCCAAGACAAAAAAACAAAAAGTTGCACTAAAAAGGCACCTACAATATTATTGAATTTATGCACTTAAAAATAATTATATATGCATAAACATTGATAAAGTGAAATTAAATTTAAATTGGAGGTAGCAGTTACACAGCACTCATTGCAAATGTTTGCCAGCTAAAAGAAAAGAGCAAACTAGGATGCTAATTATAGGGGGAAGATTGGTTAAATTGAAGGTTTTAGCAATTCCACAGATGAGCTAGCAATATTTTTATATCTATTTTTATGAATAACACGAAGAACATAAGTTTAATATTAATATGACTATTTTTCATCTCAGGGAAAAGAAGCCAACAAAAATTGTAAATCATTTTTTTCAACTATCTTATTTGCTGTATCATTTAGATTGAACTGACTTCACAAACTTAAGAACAGTATCATTTATTGGGCCAAATGTTTCTAAATTATAGGATGCTACTCAGCACCACTTATCTAAAGAAGGGGTCACTGGCTTCCATCCCATTTTACAGACAAACACAAAGGTCATTCAATAATTTATTTAGGGTTCTTCGGAGCACCTCTGCCCCATCCTTTGCAGAATCTGCTGAGCATT
The DNA here is from genome assembly GCF_020740605.2 of Lemur catta. Taxonomy (NCBI): domain Eukaryota; kingdom Metazoa; phylum Chordata; class Mammalia; order Primates; family Lemuridae; genus Lemur; species Lemur catta. Next base: position 4,857,952 of record NC_059130.1, on the reverse strand, counting down.
CTTGGAACTAAGGGGTCTCTGCAGTTCGGAGCCCTCAAGCAATGCTTGCTACTACTAATATAACTACAAATTTAAAAGCAGGGGAAGAAGATGAAGGCCCCTTTTGAGCAGACTCCCAACACACTGTTACAAAATGAAGATTCCCAGAGAGTTCCCAAGCCGCAAGTTCTTCAACCAAGCACAGGTGCCACTTAACCTGGGTAATTTTGCTATTATTCCTGCTGTCGGGGAGAAAAAGTAATATCTTTTCCTCACCCATCCCAAGGCTCACAGCTGATACCCCTTTAACAAAAGACAGATTAACAAGAGGAAAGCGTAACAAACGTATCTAATAAAAGTTATACCTGGCATGGGAGTCTTCAGGAATGAAGACCCAAAGAAACAAGGGAAAACTGCATTTTTATGGATAGGCCTATAGAAGTATGATTGGAAGACAAAAAGGTATGATCTGGTAATAAACTGGGGGGAATTTAGTAAGGCACGTTTGTTCAGATTCTTCTTGGCCTCCAGGTAGAGGGCAGGATCTGTCTGCAATGAGGGTCTTATGAATAACTTTCAGGGAAGGTAGGTTAGAGAATTCTCCGATGGACTGCTAAAGGGGAGACAGGCAGAAGAAGGTCAGAGAGTGACCTTCCTCCTTCTGCAATTTTCTTAATTTCCTTCAACTTAAGATACTCACTATGCCAAGGTGCTACATTTTGGAGCAGCATACCAAAATACCTACCACATCACTGCCCTCGCAGCTCCCCAAAGCAGTCAGCTTAGATAGTGCCCAGCTACTCGCTATACGATACAAAGCCTCAGAATATCAAAGCTAGAAGGACTCAGAGAAATCCTCTGAGCTGAGGATTTCAATTCAATTCTGGGCATGCAAACCTTTATATCTCCTGCTGAAGGTCAAGAACTGGTCACCACCACACTGCCTCCTTCTGGCCATGTGATTTCGAACTCAGGACTTAACCTTTCTGTACCTAAATCTATCTGTAGAATGATCACTGTAATTGCTGCCCAGATAGCATATGCAATTTCTAAACATCTCTTCAGGTGTCTGATACCCTAGTCCCCAAAATGTTCTTGGAACTTCTCTACACAGCTGGGGAAACCATATAGAGTAGTTTCCAAAACATTTTGCCTATGAGAACCCTCACCTAACATTAAAAAGTTGTTGAGACTCCTCCCCCATTATGGTAGATGTTTGTTTTGTAACTGTTGACTAAAAAGATAATGGCCAAAAGCTTCTAGTGATTTCAGCCACTTTTGAGACTACATTTGCACTTTGCTATTTGAAACAGTATCTGTACGCAGTTGAAAAATAAAATTACCAATCTGTGGGAGCCACTGTGGACAACACTGGTTGTCTGATAGATCTGCCACTCCTTGCATTGCTGTTAAGTCCCTTCCAAAGATATTTAGCCCTCAGACTGGGAACCACTGACCAGAGATATTTAATTTAATTAGGTAATTATTATCCTCAGAAAGGTAATTTTTCCCATAGTTTCCTCATTTAATGAAATAGGGTATTAAATGCCACTGCTGTTAAAGGAGCCACACATAGTCTGACTTGGTTGATGTAGCACTGTAGATTACAAATACAGAAATGCTTTACTCACCTTCATAGCACAACTACATTCTGATAAAGATTTTAGAAAGCAATTGCTTAAAGGGCAGAACTCATGTTTTGTTGTTTGCTAGTTTTCCCTTCTGCAAAGCCTCATTAAGCACAAGAAGCTGAGCAGCAGTTAAAAGAAAGAAAAAGAAAAAAGGAAGGAAGCAAAACTGCCTTCCCAAATCCAAGAGTTCAGATGAGATTGCATACAAATTGCCGGGGTCTCTCTTCTTTCAGCCTAGCAGCTATTATTCCTACTTCTATGTGACTTGCATTGCAAACAATGGAACAGAACTCAGAGACAAAGAGCCACGACTGGTGAAGACAATAACATCTTGGTGTACGTTTGCTTGGGCAATCTACCAGGGTCATGACTGCCTCACACATTTCTTCCACACGCTGCTGTTCATCATACAAGCGGCTTTTATGAAATGGGGGGAAAAAAGCCATCAGTTGTCATAGAAACAATAGCAATATGTGCCACCTTTGTGCAAGCAAATAGGAGGGGCTCGCTGTTTGGCCAGTGTCCAAGGACCCAGGCTGAGAAATACCAGCCAGCTTAAAACGGAGCCCCTGAATTTCTGCCAGGCAAGCAAATCTATACCCTTCAAGTGGGCTGTCAAATATTTGCTTGGGACTGAGGGTTAATTAAAATACAACCCTGGATGTGGGAACACTTTGGGAAAGACGGGTTACTCAACCCCAAATCCCCTTCTCCAAGGTCTAATGAGGCAACTATAACCTTTGTATACCAGGGTCATCCTACGGGGAGCAGCAGGGTGCAGGGTGCTCAGCCCTCAGCCGGCGGGATCTGTTCCCATCAGGAGACACTGTAATCATTTCTAAGCGACTGTGATTAAGCTGATGATTAAGGTTAGCATCAGGACAGGAAACATCCCAAGGGTGAGGCTGAGTTGCCAGAGATCACACTAATGGAGTGCAAGGCTGAGTGGCTGTGGCTTTCCTTCAATGGACGCCTCTTTCAGACTGCTGCAGAATGGTTTCCCTCATAAACCAGTACCCCCCACCCTTCAACAGGGGGGTCTCGATGCTGGCAGTCCCTGGCGGCTCAGCCATCACAGAAAGTGTCCGCTTGACAGCAGGGACACAGCAACCTGACATACGTTAAGCTCACGTAAAAATACAGGTCCTCCGGGCTCGTGGAGAAGAAGAAATCTCCGTTAGCAGAACTGCTGTGAGTCTCTCTTCCACTCTTCATGCTGTTTCTATCTGTCAGTCCTGAGACTGAGAGTCCCCACATGTTGTGGAGACAGCAGTGAGCCAGACTGGAGGCTTGGGGTTTGTAGGTAAAGTCATGGTGGTGCAAGGTGAGCAGTGGGTCTGTCACCAGGCAAAAGGTGAAGGTGACAACGTGTAAATTACAGGGGAAAAGACAGCACGATGGTAGGTGTTGCTGGTGCACTACGGTAGATTTACCCATGTGGGAGGCAAAGGAAGGCTTCCCCCAGGAGAAATCCCAGTTTCATGCAGGTGGAACAGCACACACACAGATCGAAACACGACATAGGCCGTGTTCCGGAGGAATGCTGGTGGTGCAGTCTAGATGGAGTATTGGTAAAAGCGAATAGCTAGACTCAATCTTGAAAAATAGTAACAGCTAAGAGTTACATCATGCCCATTATCTGCCCAATTCTGTTCTACATGCTTTAGATATATTAACTCATTTAGTCTTCATGACAACTCTGTGGGTAAAAATCACCATTTTACAGATAAGGAAACTGAGGCTCAGAGATCACAGTCACACAGCTAGCACGAGACAGCACCAGTATTTGAATGCAGTCAGTCTGACTCCAGGGCCTACGCTCTTAATCACTCCACCAAACTGTTCCATTCTACAGCTGTGTTCCCCTGGCTGCAGACCAATACGGGTCTGTGGCCTGTTAGAAACCCGGCTGCACAGGCTCCACCTCCTCCCCAACTCTGTGGAAAGATTGTAAATTGTCTTCCATGAAACTTAGGAACCGAAGCACAGCAGGAGGTGAGCAGTGGGCGAGTGAGCAAAGCTTCATCTGTATTTACAGCCGCTCCCCATCGCTCGCATCACTGCCTGAGCCCCACCTCCTCCCCCACCCGCCTCTGTGGAAAATTTGTCCTCCATGAAACTGGTCCCTGGTGCCAAAATGGTTGGGGACTGTCTACAGTCTGTTGAAGGGTGACCACAATTTGGAATTTGAACTTTATTCCAAAGGCCATGAGGAGTCTTTGGAGGCTTTTAAGCTGAATAGGAACAAACCACTGTCCTAAATCTTTTCTAAAGAAAGCCTCTCCAGAGGTGTGTGAAGAAGGTTGAAAGGGGTCAGACTGGAGTGACGTGTCAAACCTAGCACACCTGGGACCTGAAGGTACACCAGACCTCTTTGGTTTAGGTCAGTACGAGGAGGTGGTCCCTGAGTGTGTCCACATTATGAGGCCCGGCTGTACCCGACAGGCTGGAGCACTGCCTCAGAGGACCAAGTAATTTGCACGAGGGGGACCCAGAGGTAGGCCCCCAGAGCAGTGTCCAGCATTCAGGAGCAAGACTCCGGTCCCAGGAACACTGGGCATGAGGCAGATGAGAGAAGGTGATCAAAAATTCCTCAAAGTCTGCAAGTCTTAAGCAGGGAAAGGAGTGAGGAGCCCAGGCCTTGGGAGGGGACAAGACCAGGAATCAGTGACCAGAAGAGAGGTGTAAGCAGAGCTTGGACACAAAGAAGGAGGCAAGAACCCAGTTCCTAGAACTGGGTCTTAAAGTCTTATACTGTGAAAGGGAGACCAACAGACTGACTTTGTGCAGTAACATATAAGCTCTCAGCTCAAGGGTCCCACTGTTAAGAATTTCAGGTGGGGCTGGGTGAGGTGGCTCACGCCTGTAATCCTAGCACTCTGGGAGGCCGAGGTGGGTGGATCGTTCGAGCTCAGAAGTTCGAGACCAGCCTGAGCAAGAGCAAGACCCCATCTCTACTAAAAATAGAAAAGAAGTTATATGGACAACTAAAAATATATACAGAAAAAAAAAATTAGCTGGGCATGGTGGTGCCTGCCTGTAGTCCCAGCTACTCTGGAGGCTGAGGCAGGAGGATTGCTTGAGCCCAGGAGTTTGAGGTTGCTGTGAGCTAGGCTGACGCCACGGCTCTCTAGCCCGGGCAACAGAGTGAGACTCTGTCTCAAAAAAAAAAAAAAAAAAAGAAGTTCAGGTGGGCCTCAAATATTGGCTTAGTGGCCCTGGTTGGGCTGCAGGAGAAAGCAGCCAAGCGGCTCGTTACCCTGAATCCGCAGCACAGGCCTAGACCCGAGCCAGACCAACCCCCCACGCCCAGATGTTCTTGCCACAGGGCCTGGACGCGCGGAACAATGATTTAAATAGGTTCTAAAAGTAATCTGAATGGGAACACTAGAAACATTCAAATGTCTGAGCCTAAGAGACTTGTACTTAGTCAGGGTTCTCCAGAGAAACAGAACCAATAGATCCACACAGAGAGGTTTATTATGAGGGACTGGCTTACACGATTACAGAGGCTGAGAAGTCCCATGACCTGCTGTCAAGATCAGCAGGAAAACACGTGGTGCAATTCTAGTCCAAGTCTGAAGGCCTGAGAACTAAGACAGACAATGGTGTAAATCACAGTCTAAGGGCAGCAAAAGACCCATGTCCTCGCTCAAGCAGGCAGGCAGGAAGGAAGAGGGGGCAAATTCCTCCTTCCTCCACATTTTGTTCTATTCAGGTCCTCACCAGGTTATTGGATGATGCCTGCCGGCATTGGAGAGGGTGGATCTTCTTCACTCAGTCTACTGGTCAAATGGAATATCCTCACTGACACACTCAGAAATAATGTTTATCAGCTATCTGAGCATTCCCTCAGCCCACTCAAGTTGACACATAAAATTAATCATCACAGAACTTAAGGCCAACAAATGGATTTTGGATGCTGCTGTCGGGTCATAGTCTGGAATGTTGGTTCTTGGTGAGCTCTTGCCCGGAGAATGACCAGACACACTGAAAGCACAAAAATGAGGTTTATTGAGGAGAGAAAGACAGGATTAGAGAGCAAGATATAGGTTTACAGAGTGAGAACAAGATATATACACCACAGACGACGACCAGACCCATTGCTGTAGCAAAAGAGACCTTGGTTATGGTCTGGGTCTTGTTTTATAGTATCTAGATTGGACCTTCCTCGTGGCCTCACCATGGAACCACGTGGATGGCCAGTTGGGAGTTATAACCTGAGTCTTGCTTACTACACGTGCCGATCTCCCTTGCACCTCTCTGAAAGCCAGTTGTTCTAGGTCCCTTTCCAGACTCTGTTGCAGCTATGCTGCCTGGCCCATGGACTAGAGAGTCCTCTGCATTCTTTTGCAATTGTTGTGCTAAGTTCTGATTGGGAGATTCATGGGATGTTCCTTCCTCCCCCAGGTGTGGCAATGGCCCTCCTTGTCCCCAGGAGGGGCTGGAGGTCCCTAGCTGTCTACCTAACACTGCCATGACAAGCAGCCTTTCCTATCTCAGGTGTGTCAAGTGAAGCTTCATCTGGCTTTTCTCAGTGGGACCAGCAGGTCCACAGGAGCAAGGCCATCTCAGACGTTTGGCCTATAAATGGGTCGGGGAGGGAAAGAAGTTGGAAGAAGACCAGCCAGGGTACCCCACTGGGATTCTGACGGGTAGAAGCCATGACAGGGATCTGCTGAGAACTGCACAGCACAAGCCCCGTGGGTCTTGAGCAAGCAGCACAGTCTCCTGATTCCCAAGAGGAGGTCGAACCAGTGGGTGATCAGAAAAGGCACTGTCGTGTGAAAAGCATCAAGACGGAAAAAGAAGTAGAGAGAGCACAAGTTTGGGGATTGTTTTATTTAGGAAACACTTGAGCTCCTACTACGTGTCATGCACTCTTCTGGGGACGCAGCAGCAAACGCTGGCTCACTGGCATGAAGTGGAAGGAAAGTATCTTAACACGCAATTTTTGGAAATGAAAACAAAATGGGGGTGAGGAGACCTGCTTCCCTCTTATCCAGAATACAATGGAGCAGCTTCAGAATTTTAGACCATTGTGAGGGACTGGCAAAACCCAAAAAAACAAATAAGCAAACAAAGAAACTCAATTATGTCATAATGACAAATCAAGAACAGCTGTGGAGTGGCCCATGCGTCTTCTATATTTTCTTTCTTATTATTCTAAAGTCAGAATAACAGCTCTGCAGTTACCAGCCATCATTTAAATATGCATGCACTAAGAACTGGAGACAACCTGGCCCTGAGGAGCAAAACATCATCAGCATTCATTGCCTTGAATCTGTCATCACAAAACCACGCTTAAATGATTTCACCCTTCCTTTTCCTACCCTTCCTCCGCAGTGGAGCATTTTCCACTTGAATTTGTTGCTTAGAATAAATATATGAGTATCTTGGTGTAAGCTGAGAAACGGTGTCCCTTGTGTATTTTTAAAATTATAAAATATGTCTTTCTTCCATCCATAGGCATTTGCTTCCTAGTACAGATCTCCACACAATCCCCCGCCCTGCTCCCGACCCCCAAGAGTAGAAAATGCTCTGAACATTTAAAAACTAGTGAAGCCTCATTATTCTGAATTACACTTTTTGGAAGATGCAGTCTTTTTAACTTGTCTTGGGACGAAATTTATAGAACAAGACTGCAGAAAAGTGTGCGCACCTCCCCCCACACACCCCATAAGGCACCTGATATATTAATTCTTTTCGGAAGTTCAATATTCCTTTCGGGGGGGGGAGTAGCTAAGACAAATGCAAAACCCCAGATTGTCCTGTGCCCACCACCCCGTCCCCAGATTTCCTGGGTGTGACTCACTGTCAAGACCAACATGCTGGGCCAGGGAGAGAGAGAGAGAAGGGAGAGCGGGGAGGTTTTTTCTCACCCACCCCCGCCCCAGTACTCGAGGCCGTGTTAAGTTGTGGCCTTCACCCCCTTTCTTTGCAACACCCCGCTGTGCAGGAACTCGGGCCCCGCACAGCTCGACAACGAGGGTCCCCAGGGGCGCAGGAGTAGCCCAGAAAGAGGCGGAACACAGATGCGGCCAAGAGATCAAAGGAGGTGGGGTCGGAAGGAGGAAGTGGGGCGGGGAGCTCCCTGCTCGCACTTGGCCTTGAACTCTGCGAAGGGCTGCAGGAGCGCGGCGCGGAGCCCAGGGCCGGGGCAGCGCTCGGCGCTGAGGCCTTTAACGCGGCCGGCGGCGCTTGTCAGCGAGAAAACCTGCCGTGTGAGAAGAACAAAGCCGGGCGGAGGCCACAGTGTAGCGGGGGGCCACAGTGTAGCGGGGGGCTACAGTGTAGCGGGGGCCACAGTGTAGCGGGGGCCACAGTGTAGCGGGGGCCACAGTGTAGCGGGGAGGCCACAGTGTAGCGGGGGAAGCGGCTGGAGGAAATGCCCGAAAGCGACGCTTCAGCCCCACACGCCTTCGGAGCCCCACGCGCCGCTCCACCTGCACCTCCGGGCGTTGCCTTCCCTTTAACTGCCACTTTGACACCACAGCCTTTCGAAGTCGCCTTTTATACACGCGTTTGTAATTTACTTCTGCACAACAGCGCCGACCGGGGCTGCGGGTCGCTCTCCGGCAGCGGGGGGCCAGGGAGGCCCGTCTGCGCCCTCTCGTGGTAACTCTGCGGAGCTGCAGCAGGCAGAGCTGAGAGGCCGAAGCTGGATTTTTTCCCCCTGAGTTTGGGGCGGCGAATTTTTATTAACGTTTACTCCTTATCTGTGGTTATCACGCTTTGGTGTTTACCAGAATCGCCTGCAGGGCTCGTTACGACAGGATGTCTGGGTCCCGTCCCCGGGGTTTCTGATTCAGTAGGTCTGGAGTGGAGCCCAACAATTTGCATTTCTAGCAAGTTCCCAGGTGATCCTGGCAGGGAACTCTCCCAGAACCACTGCCGTGTGCACGAACCCCTGCGGGAGGTAGGAAGGCTTTTCACTACGTCAGTGAGCCTTACTCTAAACCAGACAGGGCACTGAGACAGGGCTGGAGAAGGTCGCTACTCGCCAGGGTGTTGTAGGGGAGGAAATATTTTTTCTCAGCCACCCCTAGGTTCATGGCTGAGGCTCGCATAACAAAAGACAGATTAACGGGAGAAAAGCATCCAAGTCTATATTAAATAAGTTTCCCATGACGTGGGAGCCTTCGGAAATGAAGCCCCAAAGGAACGGGGAAACCTGTGTGGTTTTATGCTGAGGTTTGATGAAGAGTGGTAGCTATGGGGAAGTGGATTGCACAAGGGGATATGATTTGGTGGTAATAAACCCCGGGAACTTAGCAAGGCCTGCTTGTTCACATTCTCCTTGCTGTCTCTGTGTCTTGGGCCCCTTTCCTCTGAATATAGGGGGAACGCCTCTGGAATGAAGGGCTTATGACCTATTTTAAGGGTAAATCAGCTACATTTAATGGCCCATTTCTGGGGATAAGAGACGAGGGGGATTCTTTCTGGAGTCTGTGGCCTGAATCTGCCATTTTCTCAAGTGCGGAGGTGTCATATTTTGGGGTAGCATGTCCTGGATCCCATCAGCTCCCAACGACCCAAGCAGACTGTGACCCTCATCTGTACGGTAGTTAGACGTTCATGGTGGGCCCTCCCACTAGACTCCTGGGGCAGGGGCAGCGATTACGTCTTTTACATCTTTGTCCCTTCAGATTTAGTACAGCACCTAGACCGTAGTGGGACCTCAATACATAGGCTAGAGGAATGAGAGCAGGGGCATGGCACGGAGAATGTCTACGTCGCGGAGCCACATAAACTGAAAGAGAGCAAGAGTCCGTGAGGCCAGAGAGCATCTGAAGGCCCTGGAGGCATCACTGAGCTCAGCCCTGGGCCGGGCAAGAAAGGCCACACTTCCTGGAAGACAGGACCACAGAATCCCGGCCATCCTGGAACAAATCATAAACTTTGAGTTGTCGTGGTTGGGAGGGACCTTGGAGATTGCACAGAGACACAGAAAGGTGGCATGAATTGTTTCAGCCAAACAATAGGAACTAGTACTCGGGTCTTCAGACTCATTATGCAACGGTATTTTCACCACCCATTATGATAAAGATACTGGATAAGCCCGAGGATGAAAAGGTGCAGCTGAAAACGGGGAGGCCTCCCGACGCCAGGGCCAGCTATGGCCACCGTGGGGGTGTGCTGCATACATTTCCCTCCAGCAAATAACTTGCTGACAGCTGCAAGGAGTGCAGGTAGCTGACAGCCTCCAGCTGTTAGAAACTTCAAGCCTCACCTGGGCTTTTGTGTCTTGACTACACTCATCCTCAGGCCCCAGCCTCAGCACGGCAGGTGGACCAGGACTTGGTCACTTATGTCCGGTGTGAGACCGTGCTCATGGGCAACGTTGAGAACTCCCAACTGGCTTAGCTGAGACAGGTTAGAACTCTATAGCAGTCTGAGGCTTTCCCTGCACCACTCTGCTTCTGCCTGTCTTTTGCACACCTTACCCTTCATTAAACCTCTGGTACTCCAAACTCCATCTTGCCATCTGTTTCACAGAGGACCCAACTGACACATCGGCCAAAGCCACAGTGGGCCTCCAGGGGCAACAGTGGGGACCCCAGGGGAAAGGGGGTTCCCACTGCTGACAGCGAGCACCAAAGCCAGAGGACCCGGCAGTGATTTCTCACAAGGCCGTAACGCAGGCTTCCTTGGAGAAAACAGGGACTGCTAAGGGCATCTTCCATGCCATTAAGGATCAGGTATCCTTTTTTTAAAACCTGAGTCTCTGGAGCTGTATATCATGTGACCTTGCTTTCCTACCATGGAAGAATTTCTGAAACTCTTCCTTTGTATGTGAGGGGAATTTGGATAAAGAAAGGGAAGTCAGGGGTTCTAAAAGAGAGAGCCCCATCATTTCAATTTTTAAAGGTAAGCTCCTAATGCTAGCACTCTGGGAGGCCGAGGCGGGTAGATCGTTTGAGCTCAGGAGTTTGAGACCAGCCTGAGCAAGAGCGAGACCCCGTCTCTACTAAAAATAGAAAGAAATATGGACAACTAAATATATATATATATATGTATATATATATAAAGTTAGCCGGGCATGGTGGCGCATGCCTGTAGTCCCAGCTACTCGAGAGGCTGAGGCAGGAGGATCACCTGAGCCCAGGAGTTTGAGGTTGCTGTGAGCCAGGCTGACACCACGGCACTCTAGCCTGGGCAACAGAATGAGACTCTGTCTCAAAAAATATATAAAAAAAAATAAAGGCAAGCTCCCTTAGCTCCAAACTTCATGCTACAATCATTCATGCAGAATCATATCCTGATGCCCAGTGAGCACTCCCAGTGAGGAAGGGAGAAACATTAGACCCTCCCTCTCCTAAGCATAGCCTTTCACCCACATATCCTCTTCTAACCCACTGCCAGCATCAGAGTTCTTTCTCTTTTGGTGAAATATTCTTTAAAATGCTAGGAAAATTGAAGGATTTTCTACTCTTACAATTTCACATGTTCTCAAATCTACTGACAAATTTCAAATTTTCTGACATCCTAAAACCTATTGGTTAAAAAGCCGGAGGTGAGATGGGTGAAAAGGGAACAAAATGAGGAGGCTTGTCTTGGAAGATCTTGCCCAGATACTTCTTCAGCCTTGTCCGCAGGCGTGCCACCTTTGAACCCTGAGACATATGAGAGATGTCACATGTACCTCAGACATATTTTCCCACCAACTCCAACCTCACAGGCCTAAATCCCTTCAAGGCTCCAAAGAGAGAAGAAGAGTGATTCACCTCCGGTTGAGAACAATGAGAGGAGCTGCCCTATGGGAATTTACTAAAAAAATTAACCATACTTCATACTTTATAGATTTTCTTAGCCCCCCATTCATTATTGCAAATTAATTTTTAGTCCAACTTCTTTAGCAAGCTCAAACTCCAGATGCATGCTTAAATGTGTCCCCACCCACCCTCACACCATTCATAACACCTCCAGAAGAATACTCTAAGTATACCTTTAACACACTGTCTTGTATCACGACCACCTTTGTTATCCCCCTCGGCTCTCAAAAACACATTTCCTTGATAAATGTTTGAGGTGATAGATATGCTAATTGCCCTGATTTGATTATTCTACATTATAACACGTACTGAAATATCACACTGTACCCCATAAATATGGATAATTATGTGTCAACTAAAAATAATAATAAAAACCAAAAGAAAAAAAAAGAGAGAGAGACATTTTCTTGGTCAGACGAGACCTAGGGGCATACACTGGACGAGACAGTAACTCTAGTTTAGTTCTTATTGTCAAAGACAGTTTAAAATGAGGCCCATTTTCTTTGCCTCCAGCCTTTTATAGAACCCTGGGAATCAGAGGGCCGCTAACGAGGCACCTGGTTCATCCACCACCTTTAATCAGGGTCACGCTTAAACCTTCCAGACAGAGGAGAATCTATGTTTAAAAATAATTCTCCAGACACCGAGTGAATAGAAGAGGTCATTTCGTTAATCACGCGGTGAGCGGCGGCCGTTTGTGCACAGAGCCGATCTTGCCGTTGGCCGTGCTGCCCGTGGGTGCACACTGCACAAAAGCGCTGCGCACGGGCGTGGGAGCTCATCTGGGACACACTGGCAGGAGATAAGCACATAATGGGGCAGAAGTTAGAAAGCACTTCCCGGTGTGATGGATGAATCAAATTGACTTTCCGAAGTCTTCCGGGAACATGTGTAAAAACCTGGGAAAAGGAACATCCATCTCTAAGCAACTATGATCAACCGTCTGGGTATTTCCTGGGAATTCACAGCCAGTGGGGCCATTCACCGACCCAGTTGTGTGCATTATGCCACTAACTCGAACCGGACACTCATTTCCGGGAAATCTGTTGAGCTTGAATCATGGTCGCTGTGATAAGCACAAAAGAAGGGGGCATGAGGATTTCACCTAGACGAAGCCTTTGGCCTCGCGCGGGAGAGCTGTGTGCTAGGCATCAGCCTGGAGTAATTCTCCCAGTCTTTGTGACTCTTCTTGAAGGAGGATAATGATTTGTTAACAGAGTGTGCTGGAAAAAGCCAAAAATCTCATGCGTGCTCCTGTGGCAATTAACAAAACTGAACTGGAATTCCAGGTCAGTAATTTACTGCATACACATCTATGGGGAAGCTGTTTAACCTTTTGGACACTTAGTTTTCTCCTCTGTAAAATGAAAGTAATATCCTCTGCCGTATGGGTGGCTGCAAGGATGGTATGAAATTCAGCACAGCAGTGGGTTTAAGAGCTGCTCTTTGGCACCAGATTCCTGCGTTCACAGTATTTTCTTACCAGCTGTGTGATTTGGGGCAAGTTACTTGCCCTCTCTGTGCCTCAATTCCTCATAATAATAATGACACCTATTTATGGTACTATTCTGAGAATGACATGAATTAACAGAGGTAAAGCACCAAAAACAGCGCCTGGCACATATTAAGCACTCCAAAAGTGTTCATTATTATTATTATTGTACATAAAAAAAACAAGCACAATGCCTGCCCTGCACATCCTAGACATTCGAGACTCTCTGGCCACGATTGCAGGCTACAGGGGGAAATGTTAGGCAACTTTATTCAGCACTAGTTATTTGCCAGTCCCTCTCATAAATCAGGACTATAGCTAAGGATGGCCCCCTCACGTGCATATGGGCTCAGACTTCTCGCCTCATTTCCCAATGGAAACATTTCAAACTCGGCTGACCCCAAACCTAACAAAATTGACCTCTAAAGCTCCCCTGACAAAAAATACACATTCCTTCAACCCACCCGGCCCCAACCAAAGATTATATCCTTCTCCCCATCTCTCTGACCTACCCACAGGCCTCAGATCCCCATGATTCCATAATTCAGCAAATATTTGCAAAGCTCCAGCCATACGTAAAGCAAGAAGAGGAAGGAACACAAAAAAGAGGTCGCGGCCCTGCCTCCAGGAGCTGATAGCTAGCAGGGGAGAGGAGAAACAAAAGGCAGCTGGTAACAGCGGCCTTGAGAGAGAAACCACGTGCTAAAGGAGAAATGAGATTCAGTATGGGGAGCAGAAAAGATCCGGGAAGGAAATGGAAGTTGGACTTCATCTTAACTGATGTGTAGAATTTCAGTGGCAGTGATGTGGACGGGGAATTCCAAATGGAAGGAAGAGTGGGAGCAAAGGTTCAGCAGCTGGGAAGCTTGAGGCATATACCAGGAAAGGCATGCCATCTCAGCGTTTGTCATATTTGGGGCGGGGACTTAGGATACATAAAAAGTAAAAGTTGGCGATAAAATTTTAAAGATGTTCAAGGCAGAACCGGAAGGGTGCCGGGATACAGATAAAGTGGGGAGAGCCAACGAAGGTTGTTGAAAGGCAAGGAAGTGGCATGATCATGGCGGGTCCTTGGATAGTGAGTCTGCATTTGAGAGAAGAGAGACAGGAGTTAGGAGACTGTTACAACAGTAGAAGCGAGACATTAGGCTATTGGTGGGGGAGATGGGAGAATGAGAACGACAGGGAATGTAGCGGTCACTGATCTTGACCAAGTATTGGATTTGAGGTGAAAGGAGAAAGAAATAAAAAATGCTCCTAACATCTTGCGCCAAGCTGCCTGATGGAACAATGTCCCCTGCAGAAGTAGGAAAAAAGATTCTGGCTCTGACAAGCAATGATAACTGGGGTTCATCCTTCCGACAGAGCTAGTACTGCCCTTTTTAGGCATCCTTTCATGAAACTGCAGTGGGAATTCCTTTCTCAGCTCACTCGTTACTGACAGGAGTAGTCCCTATGAAAATCGTGGAGCCTTGGGACACTGAGTGAAGAGGAAAGGATGGCAAAAGCAAAAAAAAAAAAAACATAGGAATAAATCTTCTCTTCCTTCCTCAGGTTTGTCTGACAAGCTTATCCTTTGCATGGGGGAGAAAAAAACAGATGACAGGAGGACCTTCCCCTACTACAGTGTAAGATCCACAAGGTCAGGGATTTTGTGTCTCTTGTTTTGTTACTGATGTATCTCTGGTACCTAGAACAGTCCCTGGCAATGGTGAGAGCTCAGTAAATGTTTGTTGAGTGAATGCATGATGCCTGTTTCTAGGCAGATGAAGAAATAAGAAATAGAGGTCCCTCGCAGCTAACTCGGGATCCCTCTCCCACCCCAGTAATCTACCCTGTTCATTCTTTTAATTCTGTTTCATCCTTGCCCAAAAAAACACCTAGAAATAATTCTCAAAGAGCCCTACTTTGTATTCTCACACTCTTGCAAAGCTCTCAGGAACTGACAATTGCTGGCAGATATAACCAAGGAAAGGCAGCTCTCTGGCGAGCAGGGAGCTGTTTGTGATGCCAAGAAAATTGGATCCCTCTCTGGGGAGGGAAGCTAGATTTGGAAGCATGCAACTATTTGACTTCATTTCTAATTGTATTTCCTATTTATAGACTCACTGAATTATTTTCACCCATGCCCTTTTAAAATATGATTGGTAGAAATTTGCCATTTGGAGACTGGAATGCCACCCTGAATAATGAATCTCTCTTGATGTTATAAGAGGACATCTTACAACCAGTTTTGGGAAATCTCAGGAATGGGTTCTTCTATGGACTCTCACAAAACATCACAGGGTCCAGGACTAGGTGTAGGAAAGAGGACATCGAGGTAAAATAATCTTCAGTGGTTCAAGATAGGGAAGTAAAAGGATGTTATTCAGAAGAGTAGTTGATGATTCAGGTTGATCTTGACATCAGAAGCCTTTGCCATCGGACCCACCCATCCGGACTCATTAAGCTAAAATGTGTCTTATCTTCCTTTTCTGCTTCCTGAGATTTAATCACGGTTTCCTCAGTGGGTATTATCAGCTGCCTAAACTTTGTAAGATAAAAGGATGTTTTCTTTTTTGGAAGCTGTTACTCAAGGGCTGAAACTGACTTCCAAACCTACAGCTTTAAACTATGTAATACTTGACATGAACAACTCATCCCACTCTTGTCAAATGATACAGTAGGATCATTTATTATGTGCCCACTGCATGCAAGACACAGTGGGAATACAGATACAGAAATGAATAAGGCCGTCTCTGCCCTAAATGAACCTCAATTCCTGTGTGTCGAAAGACACACGTTGGACTCTTCTATCACAGACCCTGCAAGTGCTGACAGCAAGTGAAGGTTTTTGAGCAATATCCTGATTCATTCAGGCTTAGCCTTTCTAGATGTGTTTTACTTTATCTCCGTCATCACTAACTTCATCCCTTCCAAGGAGGTACAGGTGAGAAGATAAATTATTTTGTTTATTTTATAAATATTTAGTGTTGACTGCACCCTGAGGAATGATATGGACACCCATTTCTTGTTAAATCTTAATGAGGACTGTTGGGAGCAGCACAGCAGAGTGAGAGCTGAAGGTGAGGAGAGCAGTCCAGTTCAAGGGAAAAAAAAAGTTAACCAGGTGAGAAAACCAGGAAGAAACAAGGAAAATGGGGGTGGAATCTAGGAGAAAGAGAGACAAGGGAATCTAATTTAGAGTCGTCAAAACGCCAAGACACATGGAGATGCACGTGACAGAGGCCTCACTTATAGTATTGAATAAATATTTGTTGATGAATGTACTAAGAAATTATTAATCAGATGTGTTCCTTTCTAATCCTTATACTTATGAATCACATTTGTTCTCTTTGGAAACGCGCTACAATCTCTATTTAATTTCCCAGGTCATCGTACATATGCTAGGTCCCCGTATCATAGTGTATCACTCAGGCACTTTCCTGCTGCGAATAACTTACATCTTAGGTTACTTGCCCTGATTGATGTTAATATTGTAAATATACAAAGGAAGGCAAGAAAGTATCTCAACGTTGCAGAAAAAGACCCCATGGGGAACCCAAAAATAAAGAGAAAGATTCTTTGCTGGTTTGGAACTCAAAAGCAATCCTGGTGACCTGCTTATGCATCTCTGGTTGCTAGCATCAAATCTCCTCACGGGAGAGAAGGTGAATGGGTTGGTAAGGACCCAGTGGGGGCTGCTCCTGCCGGACAGGGGCCTTGCTCCTGGGATGGCGAGGAGAAGATAAATAGTAGGGAAAAAAAGGAGAGTGCACTTTGCTAATTGTAGTTCTTTTTTTCATCCCAAAACACCAAACCACAAACCGCAGTTGAATTTTCACCATACTTCATCTCTAAATTAGTAAGCTTAGGATACTGCTTCAGTTGTCCTGTAAATCAGACAATCAACAACAAATGTCTATTGAGCATCTACAAGTTGCAGAGATTGTTCTAGGTTTTCTCACAGAGCTTTTCATTCTGGTAGGGGAGAGAGATGAAAAACATGGTAATCCACAGGACCTCTACGGCTGGGTCCCCACGGGGGTACGTCCACGGCAGCAGTTGTGAGGGGAACTCCCAGAGGCTGCCTAAAGAGCTCAGAATGTCACGAGCACTTGGGGTTCCATGGATTTTCACCAAGTTTATACGAACTTAAGACAAGCAAGTATCCACAGATAGGTAGCTAGCTCCAAAACATTGGCGACATCATATGTCCACATCTGAACTCCTGAAATTCCAGCCCACCTCCAGCCACCACCTGCAGCAAACCCGCCCTTCCCACAGTCTGCCCAGGCTCAAGTCCATCCGTCCAGTACTCAGTCCATAAAATTGGATTCATCCTGATTCCTCTCCTTCTCTCACATCACACATCTGATCTGACAGGAAACCCTACTGACTCCGCCTTTAAAATATATTCAGAAAGGTGCAACTTCTCATAGTCTCCACCACCATCACTGTGGTCCAACCACCGTCACCTCCAGCCTGGATCCATTTGCAGCAGTCCCCTAACTGGTCTCCATATATCTTACCCCCCAACCCCACCACCACCACTCAACACAGCAGCCAAAACTGTCCTTTTAAACATGAGTCAGATCATGTCATCTCTCTGTTCAAAACTCTCTAGTAGGTCCCCGTGTCTCTCAGAATAAAATCAAAGTTCTTAAACAGCCCACAAGACCTGATGTGACCGGGTCCTTCTACCTCCTGTCTCACTCTCACTCACTCTGTGTCAGCCACGCTGGCCTCTTGGACATTTCTGGAACATACCAAACATGCTCTAGTCTCCAGCTTTTGCACTGGTTTTTCCCTCCTTCTGGAATGCTCTTCCCCCAGAAATCCACAGGACTGACTCCTTCAGTTCCTTCAAGTCTGCACTCGCAGGTCTTCTTGAGGATGCTTAGCAACCCACCCCGCTTAAAATCCTCCCAGCAGTTCCAACCCCCACACCTGCCCAGTGTGGGATTTCGTAACATACCGTATGATTTACTTATTTTCTATCTTCTGGGAATGTGGTTGTTTTTGTTTTTGTTTTTTTTAATTTTTGGTTTTGAGGTTTTGTTTTGGTTTTGTTTTTCATCTCTCTCCCCTACTAGAATGAAAAGCTCTGTGAGAAAACCTAGAACAATCTCTGCAACTTGTAGATGCTCAATAGACATTTGTTGTTGATTGTCTGATTTGCAGGGCAACTGAAGCAGGATCCTAAGCTTATTAATTTAGAGATGAAGTATGGTGAAAATTCAACTGCGGTTTGTGGTTTGGTGTTTTGGGATGAAAAAAAAACTACAATTAGCAAAGTGCACTCTCCTTTATTTTCCTACTGTTTATCTTCTCCTCACCAATCTGCTCTGACAGTGATTTATACAGAGATACTGGTGGACTACTTCCCATAAATAGGTGCAAGCCAGTGAGTCAGTCCCTTAGTTTATAAACAGATCACTGTGGGCCAGGGAAGATGAAAAGGTGTGGTTGTCATCCTCAAGGAATTTACATGTAGTATGCATGATTTATTGCACTACACAGTACTCAGGTGTAAGAAATGTCATACTGTGTGTGCTTTTTTTTTCCTGTCTCTAAATCAAATTAAATCTTCTCCATTCTCCCTGAACCAAACCTAGAGTGAGATTTTCTGCTGTGGGTCCCAAGGCCACCACCCTTAGTGTTCACCCACCCTGGCTTCTATATGTCCCTATCAGTGGACCCACTAGCTCCTGAGGTGCTGTGGGGGAGTGTGACACATGTCCATGACACTCACGGATTTTCTACCACCAACCATCCTTCCTGCATTTCAGCTAAGCTCACCCTCTGTGGGGTTGCCTCTTTTTTAAACAAGGGCAACTTCTAGTCCCTCTCTCTCAGTAGCCCTAAACTCCCAAAGATTTGTTATTTCAGCATGAAAGGGGTGTGTGGGGGGGGGTGCTCCGTGGGTCACAAGGAATCAGATCTTAATTCATTTCTTTACCTGATAATATATCTCTGATAAGACAAAACAGCTTCAAAACGATTTCAGCCAATGAAATTGTGTAAGAAAGCTTTTAAACGAAATATATAAATTCTCAGATGATAAAAAAAAATTAAGAATCCATCCAATAGGGTAGAATTTATCAGAGAAATATTCCTGGAAGAAGTGGATTTTGAAACAAGCCTGGAATCAGTGGAGAGAGATGGAAACTTTCCAATAAAAAGGGGACAGTTTTCTCCTTGGTATATCATAAGGAAATTAGAAAAAAGACAACAAGTCAGGAAATAGTGAGTCACAGAGTGGGAAGAAGAGCCAAAAGGTCATAATGTGGCTGCCACAGTCAACAGAGAAAGCTTCACCACGGCAGAGTGTCAGGGTCATGGTGTGGCAAACTGTCCTGGAAATTCAAGCACACCAAGCATGACTCAAGACCAGTTTAGATTTCGGGAAGAGAAATAAGGGAATGAAATGCTCTCATGAAGCATTAGTAAAATAAGACCCACAAAAAAGGAAAAGATGACCAAATACCACAATAAAAAAAAATCCTAAGTGTGGCATTGTGTTCTCCAATCCAACTGAAGCATATAATATCTACAATATTGCTACTTCATATCCCAAAGCTACTTCATAGTAGCTTCATAGTATCCCAGAGCTGCTTCAACCCCTGGGTTCATCAATTTCACTTCCTCCTTTTGGTGGTCAAAAATCTGAAGCCACAGAGACTCACCAGCGCAGAGAACCCTGAGGCCATAGGTCCCAAGTTTCTGAGATGGTGTTCCACTTCATAGCACTTCTTTCTACCTCAGGAGTTCAAACTATTTTTAAAAATAGACCATTAATATTACAGAGGGCGTGCTTCTAGCTAAAGGAAGCGCTTCTAACCAAGAAAAGGAACACTGTCCCCTTCAAAGTATTTTACTGGAAGGTCATATACTTAGTTCCAGTTGCTAGTGCTCAGGCATACATCTTTTTTTATTCCTAAAATTCATCAAATCTTTATCCTTTGAGGTGGATGATGGCCTGAAATAGCTGGAAGTTCTTTTATTCTATTAGATCTGGTGATCAAGGTGTATGATCAGACTGGGTATGATGCCATTTTTTATATACTAAATAGACTGATCTTCTCATTGATACCTTATGGAAGCTCACCATGGAGAGCTCTCTTGCCCTGTGCTGGGAGCTGCAAGGGGAGTGGATGGTTTCCACGGTCCCTGCTGTCAAGATGCTCACCTTACGGGGCAGTGCTTACTCAGACAAACATACTTAACACTAGCAAATGTGACCTGCCATGCATGACATGTGCTAAGAGGGCAAGCCATTATTTAGATTTGAGGAATAAAGAAAGGCATCTAGGAAAAGTAGAGTCTTAGCTGGCCACTGAAGGATAAACAGAATTTTAATAAGCAAAGAAAGGCCTAAAAAGAGCATTCCAAAGTGAGTAAGAATAACAAAGTCACAGATGTGTGAAAGTGCAGGGTAAGTTCAAGAAATATAAAACTGTTCCATGGTTCGAGCAATGGGCACTTGGGGGGATGAAGGCTGAAGATGCAGCCGGATCATGGCGGAGCACAGAAGTCAGACCCAGGAGTGCACCAGACCCGGAGGGCCCTTCCAGTCATATTTTGAACAATGACAGCCCTGTTAGAATAAGTGGGTAGCTTCCTGAGGAATGTTGTCCTTTGAAGGACATTCACTGGGATGTTTAAGATCTAGGACCACTTAAAACCAAATCAGTTCCCATCACTGGATAATCACAGCTGATACTATGGCCTCTCAGTAGAGGAAAATGTAGCACCACTTAGGTAAGAAATCAGGCTTTAGGGCACAGAATGAGTCATCAGCAGATCCACAAAGCAGGAGGAGACTCAGTCCTGCTGGGCAGTCTGTCAAGTGAGGTTACTAATTGTAAAGATAAACTCTTCCAGGCAGCTCCCTTGGCAAAATCTGTTGCTGGCTTGGGAGAATTGGAGTGGTCTCTCCTGGAGCCAGGAGTTGCAGGGAACAAGGATGGCAGGGGTCGGAGTGCATGGACTGAGTTTGGGAAGGATCCAGCACAGTGGAGTGCTGAGGTGCAAGGCTGAGAAACTGAGGAAGAAGCCCAGTTTATTCTCCAGCACCAAGGCTGGATGGAAATGATGGGGGAATTAGAGGAAGGCTGCAGCTTGTTCAGCCTCTGGGTGCCAAAGATGCATTTGCAAGGGCTCAAGATAGAGCATCCGTGGCAGCACAGCTAAACCTGAATGCCACCAGCTTGTGGTCCAAAACTACCAAGTTTCTGATTCAGTAGATCTGAGCTGGGCTGAGAATTTGATTTTCCAAGGACTGCCGAGGTGCACCACCTAGTGCTGCCGGTCTGAGAACCACGGATCTAGAACTTGGGGTCCACAGCACTCGGGTGACATCTTCTGTAGCTAAACCTGAGAGGAACTGGAAAGGGTAGGAGTTAATAGTTTCCAGCCCTGACTATCTGAAGGGATTTTATATGCTCAGGAAACTGATAAGCTCAAAGCAAGCAACAGCCCAAGACAGATACTGATAATGCAATAGAAAGAGGGAAGAAAAGGAAGTTTACAGGAAGGAGGTGGAGAGGGAATCTGGCCATTTGCCCAGGGACAACCACCCATTGGAGGAGGCAGGAACTGCACCACTGGCCAGGCTCTCAGGATCTACAGCTCTGTTGTCACCTGGATGGCCCTAGAATCATCTACGGGGCTTTCTACATTATCAGGCACTGGTCCTCACCCCAAGACCAATTAAATCAGAATCCCTGCAGATGGGGCCCTGACTGTAGGAGTTTCCAAAAGCTCCCAGGTGATTCAAATGTGCAGTTAGGGTTGAGAGTCACTGGTCTAAGGGAAATCCAATCCTGTTTAAAGGAAGAAAAATAATCTAATAGGGGATCTATGGAATGAGGAGTCCATTTCCAGTTAACTTAAAATTTAACAAGATTTCTAAAATAACTGGTCTTCATCTCCTTGCTCTGTCCTTCCCAGACTTTCAGATTCATTTGCTGCTGTGGGTGTACCCAGCCCTGTGCCTGAGCAGCATCTTTGCTGTGCCCCACTGCCACCATGCTTTGCTGACTGTGGGTCATGATTACGGATTGGGGTTACCAGCAGCCAACCCAGCCTTACAGCTGAAAACACTGCAAGAGGCCTTCTCCTAGTGCTCACTGTCTTCCTGCTCCTCAGAAGCCTGATATCCAGAGGAAGCTCAAATGGTTTTTGTCCCTGCAGAGCTACAAGTCTATGGATCACTCATTTTCTATCAGTTAAAAGTGTGAGTTTAAGAGTCAATGCCCTTGCTAAAGAGATGTATGGACCATCTAGTCAGATTTTATATATATATATAATATGTATATACTGAAGTGTCAGTGAAATTTTACATGAAACTCCAATATATAAATAGATAAAAAAAAAAGAGGCACTATAGAACTGTAGGTATAATACGTCGCTATGCATATTACTGAAAGAAAGGAGGTGGGGCAATATGAGGGGATATCCCTAGAAAGATAGACAAGACATTGTGACATTGGTTTCCTCTAGGGTGGGACACCGGGGACAGATTCATAAGGAGACTTTTTGCTGTATGCTCTTTTCTACCTCTTGAATTTTGAATCATGTGCATGGATCACCTATTCAAAAAGGAAACTTTTTAAATTAACTTAAAAAAAATTTTTTTACAGATGGGGTCTTGGAGTGCAGTGGCTGCTCACAGGTGTGATTATAGCTCACTGCAGCCTCAAACTCCCTCAAGTGGTCCTCCCACCTCAGCCTCCCAAGGAGCTGGGACCCTGGGAGTGCACCACCGTGCCAGGCTTTAAAGTAACTTTTTGTAGCGGAGCTGCTCTGGTTGGAGCGGGCTGGACCTTCCTTTGCTACTTCTTCCCCTCACACCCAAAGACCTATTAAGGTTTCCAAGCCCATGAAGTTCCTCAGCACCTCCCCCTCAATGGGATCTGGTGGGGAACTATTGAACCAGTTTCACCCCCACATTTTTTAGCAGCCAGAATTAATTCATAGAGAGGCCAAGTAACTTGCTGAAAGTCACACAACTAACAAATAAAATTCTAATTCTTTCTCCAGTGTTTTTTTCCATGCCCCCTAAAACGTTGAATCCCTCCAACACAGCATTTCAGACACTTGATGAACTTCTGTAGCTATGCCAAGGAGATGACATTAATACACACATCTGATTCAGAGAAAATTTATTGACCAGACACCAACTAAATAAGCATAAGCCTCACGATCACAGTATTAATTATATAACAATAACAATCATTTATGAAAAGCTGAGCTATTAACAACTTTTACATCATACAAAGGATTATGTGGCTTGTTTGAGCATTTTGTGGCATGAGTCACAAGACAAACATTTGGAAGACGAAAGTTCCATATGTAGAAAGCAACAGCCTAATATGGTTTTGCTGCTGGCACAGCCCCAATGGCCACTAGGTGGCAGTAATGACCGAACAACAATAAAGCCACAGGCTTGGAGCTCTCAGAAAGTGAAACAATGAATTTATATCACACAACTGGCCCATCTGACTACAGAGCCTTAGTACAGAGCTCCAAATAATTCTTCATTCGTTTGATAAGCTATGTCCTCAATTGTATTATCACAGCCAAGAATGTTTTATCTTACGTCAAAAAGTTGGCTCAAATCCGCAGCCCTGTGCAGAAGCTGGTCAGTTGCAATGTGTTTGCCCAGTGTAGTGTTTAGTTTTGTTTGGTTTTAATCTAAAATCCTTTCCGTGGGGCAGGCCGTCTCTAGTTTGCCAGAACTCTTGCCACTCTTTACTGTCTTACTCTGTGAGGCACACGTTTGCATGGGCCCCCCGAAGGCATTTGAGATTGGGATCCCTGCTAACACATCTCAAATACACAATGATTGCTTTGCAGCCTAACTAGTGTAGTCAACTCTCTTGGGCTTTTCCACCTCGATTTATCTTTTCCCAAGCCACTTCTTAGTCCACAATGTTCTTCCCCATGGTTTTCCTTTTTTTTTTTTGGCCCAGATCAAATGTCACCTCCGCCTCCCTTCTCTAACCTTCCGTGGCACAGAGAGCCTCTACTATTTAGTTGGTGCTTATTTTCTGCTCCATACTGTTAGTTATCTTTCATCTGTCTCAGCTGTTTGTAAGTTCCTGAGGGAAGCAAAGAAGTCTGCTACTACTTTGTGTGTGTGTAATGGTTTCCAGTACGGCGTCCTACCCGTGCTTATATTTCTTCCAACTCAAAATCTCTGCCAACATCTCCTTCGTGTGGACTATGGGAGGCAGGATAGTTTAGAAAAAGTCTGTTAAGGAATATCACTAAAGAAATAAATATAATTTATTGGCATAAGTATATGACAAGTAAAACTAAGCTCACAACTCCATCGTCTCCTAGAAGAACTAAGTCAGCCTGGGTGCATGTCATTTCTCCACCCTTACCAAGTCGAGTGACCCCAAGTAAGTCAATTCACCTGGTAATAAGATCATAATAGCACCTAGTTCAGAAGGTTTTTGTTTGTCTGTTTTTTACTGTGGTAAGAACACTTAACATGAGATCTATCCTCCTGACAAATTTGGAAGTGCACCATACAGTACTATAAATTAGAAGCACAATGTTGGACAGCAGGTCGCTAGAACTTACTCATCTTGCATAACTGAAATTTTGTACCTGTTGAACATGAAGGTTTTTTTAAAAAAAATATTCTACTTTGACATAACTTTAGGCTTACAGTAAAGTTGCAAAAAATTGTACAGCTTCTGTATACTTCCCCCAGCTTCCCCTAAGATAATATCTTACATAAATGTATTAATAGTACAATTATCAAAACTAGAAAATTGACATTGACAAAATACTATTAACTAAATCTACAGACCTTGTTTGAATTTAACCAGTTTTCCCACTGATTTCTTTTTTCTGGTCCAGGATCTAGTTGAGGATGCCACATGGCACTTAGCTATCATGTCTTCATCTTCTTCAATCAGCTATGTATTTGGAAAGTCCAGACTGGTTAGTTTCTAAAAGTCCCTCAGGTTTTCTCTTGAGTAGATTGAGACTATGCATTTTGGGCGAGAACAGCCCAGATGTGATGCTGTGCCCTTCTCAGTGCATCCCATCTGGGGGTACGTGATGTTGATATGTCTTCCTATCGGTGAGATTAACCTCTACTACTTAGTTAAGGTGGTAAATGCCGGGTTTCTCCACTGTAAAATTGCTATTTTTCCCTTTGGAATTAATAAGTATCTTGCAGAGAGATACTTTGAGACTGTACAAATATCCTATTTCTCATACTTTCACCAACTAATGTTATTGTCCATCGATGCTGCTTGCCGACGACAGTTATTCCTACAGTGTTTGCCCAATGGCAATCTTCTGTTTTTCTCATTCCATGCACACTTAATAACTGGAATTCTTCTGTAAGGAAGAGCCGTTTCTTTTCCTGCATTTATTTGTTTGGAGGGGTTTTATGAGGATTCAATGAAATAAGACGGCCGGGTGCGGTGGCTCACGCCTGTAATCCTAGCCCTCTGGGAGGCTGAGGCGGGTGGATTGTTTGAGCTCAGGAGTTCGAGACCAGCCTGAGCAAGAGCGAGACCTCGTCTCTACTGAAAATAGAAAGAAATTATATGGACAACTAAAAATATATAGAGAAAAAATTAACCGGGCATGGTGGCACATGCCTGTAGTCCCAGCTACTCGGGAGGCTGAGGCAGGAGGATCGCTTGAGCCCAGGAGTTTGAGGTTGCTGTGAGCAAGGCTGATGCCACGGCACTCTAGCCTGAGCAACAGAGCGAGACTCTGTCTCAAAAAAAAATAAAATAAAATAAGACATTTACAACAGTGTCTGGCACATGGTGAAGGCTCACTAAAGGTGAGTCATCTTTTTTTTTTTTTTTTTTCAGGGACAGGGTCCCTCTCTGTCACCCATGCTGGAGAGCAGCGGCATGATTATAGCTCACTGCAGCCTCGAACTCCAGGGCTTAAGCAATCCTTCCACCTCAGCCTGCCTGGTAGCTGGGACTGCAGACCCTGCAGCGGGCTGTCTTTAATATTATTACTATTAATGAGACAATATGAAAGTTACGTAACTAATGTTTTCTGGTTAGAAATGAGTACTTCTAAAATGTTGAAAGATGTTCCAAAATAGTCTAGTGTATTGGTTTGCTAGGGCTGCCATAACAAAAGACCACAGAGAAGGTGGCTTAAACAACAGAATTTTATTTCCTCACAGATCTGGAAGCTGGAAGCCCAAGGTCAAGGTGCTGGCAGGTTTGGTTTCTCCTGAGGCCTCTCCCTGTGGCTAGCAGGTGGCCACCATCTCGCTGCGTCCTCACACGGTCTTTCGTCTGCGTGTTCGTGCCCGGTGCCTCTCTCCGTGGGTCCTAATTTCCTCTTCCGTAGGGACCAGGCAGATTGAATTAGGGCCCACTGTGGGGGCCTCATTTTCATTTATGCACCTCTTCAAAAGCTCTGTCTCCAAATACGGTCACATTTTGAAGTCCTGGGGTTAGATCTTCAACATACAAATTTGGTGGGGTACAAAATTCAGCCCCTATCTACCTATTGACTTCAAAGAACTATCGTGAGGAAATAACTGTACCTGTCAGAGTGCTTTCAGAACTGGAAAGCATTGCACAAATATAAAGCAATATATAAAAGTTGTTGCAGCTCTCGGTAACCTTTCGTATACTTTACCGTCAAGTTGCTTAGGCCTTCCCTGACCGTATTATTCACGCTGTTCATTTGACTGTCGTTTTACACTGCCACAGCTCTCTGGAAAGCCAGCTTCCACCCGGCTGCTGTCTGTGTTATTACACAGCCTCAGGGGTGGGCACCCACACTCAGTGTGTTTTGCGTGGTTTTTTGTCTTTCTGGGCTTGGGGCTTCCAGCAGCTCTCTTCAGGCTGAAGGAAAGCCTGCCTGTGAAGCTGCCCGCAAGCCCTGATTTCTCCATCCACCAGCTGCGTAGCCTTGGGCCGGGCCCCTTTGTGCAGCACTTTGTCCCAATTCCATGACTGAAAAATAAGGATAACAATCCTCACAAGGACGCAATGAGGGTTAAAGAGTTAATCTTTCTAGAGCGTTTGGATGATACAAAATGGGCAAACTCCTACTCATCTCCGCCTAGAACTCGCCCACAAACTAAACACCTGCTAGGAAACTAGGACCCTTTTCTATAATGTTTATTTGAAGGAGGAAATTTACAGATTTTAATAAATCTTCGCTTGCCAGAAGTAGGCAAAGGGCACACACTTCACCATATCTGCGTAAGAAAAAAGTGGAATAATCTGTGCCCGCTGAAGGTTTTGCTTATCAGAGACTAACAGTGGCCAGGGAGACACTGTGACCCATGGTCTGTCTTGCCTGTCATGGATAAGAGAGAAGAATCAGAGACTCTCTCCCCAGCTGATGACTATTTCTTAGGCCCCTGTCATCCTTGCTGTCCACAGCCTCCAACTGCCAGGGTGTGGGAGGAGGGGATGGATAAAATGTGACCGCTTCCTCCAACTTGCCAAGCCTGCTACTATTCCCCCAGGCTAGCAGTAGCCACCCCTTGCTCCAGAGTAGTGCTGTGGAACTCTCCGGAGTCAGGAGTACTTTAGCAGCCAAAGCAAGAAGTCCTTCCAAGTCCTCCAAGTCATTTGGCTACTTCCAAAGCACCCCAAGGGAGTTTTTCTGCAGGAACTGTCTGCTTATCATGTTGCATTATCTCTTTGCTCAAAATCAATCCCTCCACCTGTGATTTATTGCCAGTGAGCACCAGCACTGTTTTGCTGAAAAGTCTGTCTCCACAGCATATCCTCCGGCAACAGCCTTCTCCTTCACTCTGCTCCTTGGTCCCAGGCATTCTGCTGCACCATCTTCTCTGCTCCTCCCCACCTGTTCAACCCCTAAATTTGAATCCCACCTCTGTTCTCAAATCCCTTGGAAGTTCCTTATGTAAGGGATCGGGCAAGATTAGCCAGACAGAGAATGCGTGTGTATGAGATGAGGCAAGGAAAGACGAAGAGACGGGGGAGAGACAGAGGGGGACTGGCAGAGCAACACATAGGAAGCTGTGACAGGAGAACATGGCCTATTTGCAGAACTATGTGTAACTCAGTAAAAATGGAAAACCCAAGGAACAAGGGAGAGAGAGAAATAAAGCTGCTGAGGGTACAGAGCCGGGTCACAAAGAGCCTTAGGTCCCACGCAGAGTTTGGACTTTATTTTGGAGACTGTGGGAGCCATTGAAGAGTTTTAAGCAGGGGACTGTCACAAATAGATTTAGGCATATTAGAAAGATTTCTCCAGTGAAAGGGTGGAGAATGCATTGGAGGAGAAGACTGGAAGCAGGGAGACCATCTGAGAGGCTTTTGCAATAATCCACAGTTGACAGCAGCAAGGGGCAAGGGGAAGGGATGTTAAGCAGCATTACTCCCCGTGTTGTCCTTGGGCCATTGCCAACTTCTGGGCCAATATCAGTCCTCCAGCTGCTTTTACTGATCCGCTATGAGATAAGAAACTTGTGCCAGAATGTAAACCCGAGGCATTTCTTGCTTCATCAAAAAAGTTTTGCTTTAGAGAAAAAAAAAAAATGTCAGTTGAACTAAACAGCGTGCTTAGTGAAGTATTTGATTTACATTCTGGCCCAAGTCCCTTATTTTCGTGAACTCATAACAAATAGTCTGCAGAGTGGCTCTAACTGTAGGTACTTTCTTGGGCCAAAAGGAGAAGTTTATAATCCTGCTGGATTAGGAAAGTGAGGGAGACAATACATGCTGATAAGAAAAGCCAGTAACCCAGATGTGGAAGGATGATACACTGAACGATGATACATGAACTAAATACATGAACTAAATCTTTGAGGGTTCAAATTGAGACGCCGGCTCCAGAATGCAATGACCACGGGCTTTTGCATAAGGCAGAACTGAGTTCAAACCCCAACTTCATGATTTATGGCACAAATTGATGTTAGCTAACTTCTCCAAACCTCATTTTCCTATCTATAACCTGGGAGAAATCATACCCGCCTCACAGGGATGCAAGTTTATGACCTAGCACATGGCGGGTGGTTGTTAAATGTTCCCAAGATGTGGCACATGGTAAGCACTTATTGAAAAAATGTGTTGAATATCTTTTTTTTATAAAAAAAAAAAAAAAGCAGAAAGGTGATGAGATGACAAAAAAGAGTGATATAAAGACAGAGTTGGGAGTTATGTAGGATAGAATATCAAACTGAATATCAAACTGTAAAAAGATAGTAAAACTGAATATCAAACTGTAAAAAGATAGTAAAACCATGCAGCTAAGATCTGTCCCCAGCAGAATTGTAAAGTCCACTTTTCACACCCAATCTTCCTTTCCCAGACTCTTCTTACTGGCTCCAGCCTCAACCCCACATTCTGGAGCCCAGCTTCGAGCCATCTTGGCTAAGGATTCATCCCCAACCTTGGGTCTGGGTCTGACAACAGTGCTCTGCCTTGGTGCCTCTTTTGGTCCTGTTCATGTTGGAGGTATCGTCCCAATACGCCACATCTCTCTACCAGACCACAGGGACTGCTCTTGCCAATCCTTTCCCACAGAGATTCCTGAACTCTCAGCCCCATACCTGTTGCCCTGGTACCTGCCTGCAGACAGATGCACTTTTGAACGCAAAAGAAACCCTTTACTACGTTGTTTGCATCTCTTTACAACATCTCCCTTGGGCACCAAACTTTGCAGTCAGATGGAAACATTCTAGAACCCAGTGAGTCCAGGTGTCCCCCCACCCCTCAGTACCTGCCTTACCTCTAATATGAAAATCCAGTTCTAGATGCAAGCCCTTGGCTACATGTACCTGGGATAAGAAAACAAAACAAACAGTATGGGGCAGGTGTGGTGGCTCACGCCTGTAATCCCAGCACTCTGGGAGGCCGAGGCGGGTGGATCGTTTGAGCTCAGGAGTTCAAGATCACCCTGAGCAAGAGCAAGACCCCATCTCTACTAAAAAAATAGAAAGAAAATTAGCTGGACAACTAAAAATATATAGAAAAAAATAGCTGGGCATGGTGGTGCATGCCTGTAGTCCCAGCTACTCAGGAGGCTGAGGCAGGAGGATTGCTTGAGCCCAGGAGTTTGAGGTTGCTGTGAGCTAAGCTGATGCCACAGCACTCTAGCCCAGGCAACAGAGTAAGACTGTGTCTCAAATCTCAAAAAAAATAAAAAATAAAAAATATATGTACTTTATGTTTATATGGCAGTTGACAATCTACAATGTCCTTTCACATTGTCTCATTTGACCTTCACACCAAACTTCCAATACAAAAAAGAATCAATCTCCCTATTTTACAGATAAGTGTAAGTGACTTAGTTGGGATGATCAACTATCCCAGTTTGCCCAGGATTGAGGGGTTTCCAAGACCACAGGACTTTCAGTACTGAAACCAGGACAGTCCTGGGCAAACTGGGATGGTTAGCCACCCTCGGTCACACAGCTACTGAGAGTGACTGAGCTAGGATTTGAACCCAGGGCACCTAGCCTGTGCTGTAATAGTTGGACCCAACAACTACTGGCTAAGTGAGCGGCACCTACCTAGTCTCTCTCCTTTCCACTGAGCCATGTGCTCCTCATCAACAGCATCCTCTTGAGACTAACACACAAAGGTCTTGTTTGCCTTCTTTCCTCTTGAAATGGCAGTCAGTGGAAAGGATAGACTAGGGGAAACACTGCTTTGCATGAGAAAAGGATCCTTGCATTAACTCCCACACAGGAATAATCACTGATAGTAATAATTTCTAGAAAAGGGATTAATTAAACAGAGTCTGTGATTATCTTAACAAGAGCTTGAAATCAAAAGTGATTGTGACGGATGATGGGCCACCAACCCAATCAATATACATACTCTGCCCTGAGATAATCAAAGACTGATTGCATACATGAATATTCAGTACATGTAAATTTTAAATCCTATCAGATAACAACAAAGGGTTATGGGAGATGTACTGGTCAGTGTATGTCCTTAAATTCAAACTTGGCCTCACTGAAACCATCTCAGAAAAGATGACAATCAGTGCTTCTTTTTAAAGACTTCCAAATGAGGAGCGCCCGAGAGCTTCTTCAGGTGATGCTTTGAGGAAGGATAAGTACAGCTTGACTTCTTAGCTGGTAGAGGGAGGACCAGATGTCAGTGCCTGCTGATTTCCCTTCTGCCAGAGTCTCTGTGCACAACACAAACTCCAGTTATCGTCCCCTCCAACCCTTTGCAGCTCAAGCCCTCCTCTGCCACCCAAGATACCACTATCCTCTAAGACTATGCCCAGTCTTTCTTTCTTCCTTTCTTTTCTTTCTTTCTTTCTTCCTTCCTTCCTTCTTTCCTCCCTCTCTCTCTTTCTTTCTCTTTCTCCCTTCCTCCCTCCCTCCCTTCCTTCCTTCCTTTCTTTTGACAGAGTCTTGCTCTGTTGCCCAGGCTACAGTGCTGTAGCGTCAGCCTAGCTCACAGCAACCTCAAACTCCTGGGCTCAAGTGATCCTCCTGCCTCAGCCTCCCAGGTAGCTGGGGCTACAGGCGCTCACCACCAAGCCTGCCTAATTTTTTTCTACACCTGGCTAATTTTTTTCTAAGTGTCCAGTCTTTCTTTTGACATTTTCTTTGTTAGCTTATTTCATCTTTTGGTATAATTCATTCCAAAGACTCAATCTCATTGTAGGACATCCTTTGTATGCATCTAACATTTAACTTTTTCACCATTTACAATCTCCGTATGCATCAAGAAGCTTCTGAATATCCATCCTTCATTCAACAAGCATTTGTGAAATGCCCATAATGTGTCAGGCACTGTGCTGGGTACTTGAGGTTAGTGGTGGAACAGTTACAGGGAGCAGGAGTTCTCAAGTTAATTAAGGGAACAGGGAATAGAAAAGCCATTCCTGGGCCGGGTCCGGTGATTCAGACCTATAATCCTAGCACTCTGGGAGGCTGAGGCAGGAGGATTGCTTGAGGCCAGGAGCTCAAGATGGCCTGAGCAAGAGCAAGACCCCATCTCTACAAAAAACAGAAAAATTAGCCAGGAATGGTGGTGTGCCCCTGTAGTCCCAGCCACTCCGGAGGCTGAAGCAGGAGGATAACTTGAGTTTGAGGTTGCTGTGAGCTATGATGATGCCACTGTACTCTAACCTGGGTGGCAGAGGGAGCCTGTGTCAAAAAAATAAAAAGAAAAAAAAAAAGAAAAACCATTCCTGGAAGAAAGGACAGCATCACACAGACGAGACAATATGCTCAGACAAAACTACACATGACTTCAAAAGTGTTGGAGGCAGGAAGTCTTTAGGAGCTGGCAGACATGGCCAACTGGGTAATTCGGTACTTTTCCAGGAAGTCTTCTCTGGCTAATCCCTGGAGAAACAATAGCTTGTGTCCCTCACCTTGAATAAACATAAAGCAATCAAGGCTTCCTAAGGCCCTTCCTCTCTTATTTTCCAGTTTCCAATGCTTTTCCACTGATGAAAATATTTTAAGTCCTTTTTGCATTTTCTTTTCCATCTGTCTTCTGCGTATAGCCTACATACCGATCCACCGCAGTGTTTACTGCCAGCAACCACTGGGAAGGGTGGAGTAGCCATCATTTCCTGTGACCCAGGAAGAAGAGAAAACATGAGGTTATCAACTCTGCGATGTGACGAAGCCACGGTATGTTTCCTTAGAAGTCTGGTTACCCTATCTCAGCGCAACATCAAATACCTCTCTCTGCTAGGCAAATTCTGTCAACTAAAGGGAGAGAATCCCTTACACTCCCGAAGATGCTTCCCGGCGTCAGGAAGGGAGCTAAGCAGAGGACTGGCTTAATGCAGGCAGTATTGAGAGAAACACCCAGAATGGCAAGGGGTCGGAGAAAGGCTGAGAAAAGCAAGGGAGAAGAAGGAGAAGTGTTCTTGGCTTTGAGCACTATGATGGACATGACAGTCACGTGCCTGCCCCACCCGCAGGCTCAGCTAGAAGGTTTTCCCCCAGGCCTCCCTGCCAACCCTGAGCTGATTGGAAAAGTGAAAAAATCTGATCCAAGGACTGTCACCCCACAGGCTGGAACGTGGCCTGTCATGCAGCTGGAGAATGACGATAACAATGGCCGTAGTGATAACAGCTCTGATGCCTTGAGGGGTTACAACATGCATGGCAGTTTATCTCATTTGATCCTCACGACTCTATGAGGTAGACAATATTATTATCTTCCTTTTACAGATGCCAATACGTGTTTTCAGAGGTTTCACAAGTCTCCTGAGGACAGAGGATTGATTCAAACTCCGGTCTATCTGATTCTAGAACCAAACCCTTCCTCACCTTTCAGTATTGTCTTTCCTTCACTTATTTATTCAAAAAATGCTTTCGAGTACCTGCTATAAACCAAGCACTGTGCTAAGTCCTGGAAATACAACAGTGGCCAAGACTTAAAATGCCCCCGTCCCAGTGGAGCTCATACCTTACAGAGGAAATAGAGAAACAGTAAACAAATAATCAACAAAAATAAGTATAGGTTGCACTAATAACTAGGAAGACAAAGGGCGTGTTATGGTACAGAAGTGTAGGGAGGCCTACTTAGTGCTCAGGGAAGGCCCCTCCAGAAAGGGAGGGACATCACGCTGAGATCTGAAGGATGTGACAGAGCCAGTCATGAGGTCACCTGAGGAAAAGGCAAGGAACAAGATGCAGAACAGGCCTCTCAAAGAAGAGACAGAGGGTCAGTGTGGCTGGGTGTTTATAGAGAGTTGGGCAGGGGCCAGATCACGCAGGGCCTTAAAGGCCATCACAGGAGTTAGAATCGTCTTCCACGTTCAGTGGAAAGCCATCAGAAGGTGTTAAGCAGTGCAGTGATTTACTTTTTCTTTTTTTTTTTTCTGAGACAAGGTCTTGCTATGTGCTGGGGCAGGGCTTTAGTACAGTGCAGTCATCATAGCTCACTGCAACCTCAAACTCCTGGGCTCATGTGATCCTCCTGCCTCAGCCTCCCGAGTAGCTGGGACTACAGGCATGCACCACCATGCCCAGCTAAGTATTTTTTATTTCTTGTAGAGACAGGGTCTCCCTATTTCTCAGGCTGGTCTTGAACTTCTGGGCTCAAGCGATCCTCCCGCCTCAGCCTCCCAAAGTGCTAGTATTACAGGCGTGAGCCACCGTGCCCGGCCGATATACTTTTTATTAAAAAGAGGAGCATAAGTAACAGTTAAGAACATAGACTCTGGACCCAAAATGCCTGGATTCAAATCCCTGACTGGCTGCCTACTAGCTGTATAACTGTGAGCACCCTCTTCTGTGCCTCAGTTTCCTGATCTTTCAAATGCAGATCCTACCAGTATGTTCCTCAGAGGGCTGTTAGAAGGATTAAATTATTTATTATTTGAAAACACTTAGAATAGTGCTTGGTACACAGTACTATAGGTGCCTGTAAAATAAATGAATACACTGGGCCTGGTGGCTAATGCCTCTAATCTCAGCACTTTGGAGGCTGAGGCAGGAGGATCACTTGAGGACAGGAGTTTGAGACCATCTGAACAACATAGCAAGACCCTGTCTCTCCAGATAATTTAAAAAATTAGGTGGAGTGGTGGCATGTGCCTGTAGTCCCAGCTACTCAGAAGGTTGAGGTATAAGGATTGCCTGAGCCTAGGAGTTTGAGGTTGCAGTGAGCTGATTGTGCCACAGCACTCCAGCCTGGGCACAGAGTGAGACCCTGTCTCAAAAAATATATAAATGAATAAACAGATTAATAGATGTCTTTACACATATAATCATACAATTTTTTTTACATAAATACAGAAGTGTAATATCAACAGCATGCTTTTCTTTTAGCGATGTCTTTTTGCCATGTTCTTTCTCTTTCTTCCTCTCTCTCCTCCTCCACTCACATCAGCAACTGCTCCCCCTAAAGTAATTCATGTCAGGGATTCAATGTGTTTCCTACCACATAATCCTAAATAGGCACACATAAGATTTATGCATATATACATATATGGTATTCTTTTATCTTTGTTTTACCAAAATTCAATCATATTCTATACAGCTGACCCTTGAACAATGCAGGGGTTGGGCCGCTGACCCTGCACAGTTGAAAGTCCGCCATAACTTGAGACTGCACAAAACCTTAAGTATTATTAGCCTACTGTTGACTAGAAGCCTCACCAATAACATAAATAGTCGATTAACACATATTCTGTATGTTATATGTATTATATACTATATTCTAACAACAAAGTAAGCTAGAGAAAAGAAAATCATAAGAAGGAGAAACCATTTACTATTCATTAAATGGAAATGGATCATCATAAAGGTCTTCATCTTCATTGTCTTCACATTGAGTAGGCTGAGGAGGAGGAGGAGAGGTTGGCCTTGCTGTCTCGGGTGGCAGAGGCTGAAGAGGTAGAAGAGGTTGAAGGGAAAGTAGGAAAGGCAGGCACATTTGGTGTAACTTTCATTGAAAAAAAAATCTGCTTGTAAGTGGACCCATCCAGTTCAAACCAATGTTGTTCAGGGGTCAACTGTGCACATTTTTCTCACTCAAAGCTACTAGAAATCCCTTCAAGGCAAGTGGTATAACTCTACTTCATCATTTAAATGGATGTACCATAAGTTACTCAGCTGTTTCTCAATTGATGAACACTCGTTTGTTCCCAGGTCTTTCGCTATTTCTAACACTGCCTCAGTAAACATCGTTCAAATGACCTTACACTCTGCTGCTTGCACCTCTACGGAGAC
This sequence comes from Lemur catta, assembly GCF_020740605.2. Classification (NCBI taxonomy): domain Eukaryota; kingdom Metazoa; phylum Chordata; class Mammalia; order Primates; family Lemuridae; genus Lemur; species Lemur catta. Next base: position 4,822,435 of record NC_059130.1, on the reverse strand, counting down.
CGGAGACCGATGTCTGGGAGTGGTGTTGCTAGACTAGATGACATAAGTGTTATTTTTTAAACAGATATAGATGATACATTGTTTGCTGAAGAGTCTGATACTGTTTCCATTTCCTGCAGGAGGTATGTGAGCGCTCATTTGCCTACAGCCTTGCCACAACAGGTCATTTTTAGATGGGTGCAAGCTTATGTTATTTTCATAGAAAATTTTGTATTTAGTGAAAATTTGCATGTAATAAAATACACATATCCTAAGTATACAATTTGACGAGTTTTGATAAATGTTTATGCCATGTCACCAATACTACGGAGGATCAAGACATAGAAAATTTCCATCACCCTAGAAAATCTCTCTTCAAGCCAAATCCCACCCTCCACAGGCAACCACTGTTTTGATTGATTTCTATCACTGTAGATTACTTTTGAATAATTAAACTTCCTATAAATAGAATCAGATGATGGACTTCTTCTGTCTGGCTTCTTTTGCTCAATATGATGTTTCTGAGATTCATTCATGTTGTTGCATGTATCAGTAAGTAATCAGTAAGTAATCAATATGGTTTTTTAGTTATAATTTAAATACAATAAAAGCTATAGATTTCATATGTTCCATTTGATGAGCTTTTATGATTGTATACAATGTTTCTCATGCAAAACATTTCCATAATCTCAGGCCCTCTGGGCCCTTTGTGGTCAATCCGCATCCCACCTCACTCCATCCGGAGGCAAACATTTATCCCATTCCTATTATCATTTGTTACTTTTGCCTGTCCTAAAGTTTCATACAATTGGAATCATATTATATATACTCTTTATATCTGGTTTCTGTCACTAAACGTAATGCTTTTTTGATTCATTTGTGGTGTTTCAGTTAACAGAAGTTTGTTCCCTGTTATTATTGATTAGTGTTCCATATAGCACAGTGTATTTATCCATTGCCCTGTTGCTGGACGTTTGTGTTGATTCTCATATTTTAGATATTATATATAAGACTACTATAAACTTTCTTCTGCAAGTCTTTTTGTAGACATGTGTTTTTATTTCTTTTGGATAAATACCTAGCATTGTAATTGCTAGGTCATAGGTTTGATGTATAAGTTTGTAAGAAACTGACAAACAGATTTACAAAATGATTGTAACATTTCGCACTCCTACCACAAATGTATGAGTTTCAATTGTTCCACATCCTTATCAACATTTGGTGAGTTATACAATTTCTTTGTATATTTTAGAAATAAGTCTTCATGTGTGTGTTTATATATACATATATATGTGTGTGTATGTATATATATATGTTTGTGTGTGTGTTTGTGTGTGTGTGTGTGTATGGGGAGAGAGAGAGAATTATGAGTACTATCTCCTGGTCCTGGATTACTTTTTCATTTTCTTATTCATTTCTTTCAATGAACAGTTTTTCCTTCTATGTTTAGTGCTTTTTTCCTAAATATTTTCCTGCCTTAAGTCACAAAGATATGCCTATTTCTATGCTTGCTATGTTTACTTCTGGAAACATTATACTTTTAGTTTTACATTCAGGTCTTTCATTCACCCTGAATTAATGGTTGTGTATGGTATGAGATAGAGATCAAGGGTCATTTCCCTTCACATATTTATATAGTTTTTCCATCATGATTTGGTAAAAAGACTTTTCGTTTCCCACTAAAACTGCTGTGGCATCCTTTTATTGAAATTCAATTGAGCATGCAAATGTTTCTGGACTCTCTATTCTATTTCATTCATCTGTTTGTCTATCCTTATGCCAATACCACACTGCATTTGTTATTGTAGTTGTATAATAATTCTTGAAATCAGATAGCATACTTGTTCTTTTATATTCTTGTCGAGACTGTTTTTGTTATTCAATATGTATGATGTATTTCCATATAAATTTTAAAATCAAAATGTCAATTTCTACAAAAAAGCTATTTAGGTTCCGACTGGACTTATATTAAATCTATTAATCAATTTAGAGAAAATTGACATCTTGACAATATTTAGTATTTTGATTCAATTATTTATATCTTCTTTAAGTGCTCTCGGAAATATGTAGTTCTCAGTGCAGAGGTTTGACATGTCTTTTGCTAAATTTTTCTCAAGTATTTTATGCTTTCTTGTACTATTGCAAATCGGATTGTTCTTTTATTTACACTTTCCAGGGCCTGGTGGCTCATGTCTGTAATAATAGCACTCTGGAAGGCCGAGGTGGGAGGATCACTTGAGCTCAGGAGTTGAGACCAGCCTGAGCAAGAGTGAGACCCTGTCTCTGCTAAAAATAGAAAAAATTAGCCAGGTATGGTGGCAAGTGCCTGTAGTCCCAGCTACTCAGGAGGCTGAGGCAGGAGGATCGCTTGAGCCCAGGAATTTGAGGTTGCTGTGAGCTAGGCTGATGCCACGGCACTCTAGCCTGGCAACAGAGCAAGACTCTGTCTCAAAAAATAAATAAATAAATACATACATACATACACTTTCCAATTGTTTGCTGCAAGTACACAGAAATAAAGTTCATTTTTGTATTTTGACTGTGTATCCTGCAATCTCAGCTAAATTCACTTAGATTCCATAAGTCTCTGTATACAGGGTTTTCTATGTAACCAACCATGTTGCCTCCAAATAAAAGACAGTTTTACTTCTCCCTTTGCAGTCATATGCATTTTATTTCTTTTTCTTGTTTTATTATATTAACTAGTACCTCCAGTACGGTGTAAAATGTAAGTGGTAAAAACGAACATCCTTGCCTTGTTTCAAGACTTACGGTAAAAGCATTCAACATTTCATCAATAGATGTAATGTTACCTGTAAGTTTTCCATAGATGCCCTTTACGAAATTAAAGAGGGTGTTTTCTATTCTATTCCTTTAGTGAGAGTTTTTAATCATAAAGGGATATTTCATTTTTTCAAATGTTTTTCCTGCATCTATTGAGGATGATTACCATAATCTCCTTTTTTCTTTAATGCATGAGTTATATTGATTGACTTAAATAAGACCTTTAACCAAGCTTGCATTCCTAGGATAAACTCTACTTGGTAATAATATATTATCCATTCTAGATATTGCTGAACTTGTTGTACTAATATTTTGTTCAGAATTTTTGCATCTGTGTTCATGAGGGACACTGGTCTGTAATTTTTTCTTTTTTTCTTATCTATATTTTTATTTCTTTGGCAGGTTTTGATATCAATATAATTCTGGCCTCACAAAGGAAATTGGGGGCAGTTCTCTATATTTTTACGAAGTTTATATTAGATTTGTATTATTTCTACCTTAAGTATTTGATAAAATTTATCTTTGAAACTATCTGGGCCTATGAGATCAGCTCCTTCTGGATGATGTAACATGAGAAAAAAATACATATATATGGATGCCATATTCATGAGCTCACTCCCATACCTCCTTCTTTAAAGTGAGACCCCTGGTCAGCGCCTGTGTTGAGTGAGATTCCATGCCTAGACAGCAAGAACTCTGTAAATCCCCTGTATAGTGGTACTAGCTGAGGCTATGGATTTCCAGAATTGGTATATTTCTCTGGAAAATAACATTCTGGCCCAACGTAGTTGACATGCCACCACGTTACTGGTTGTTCTCCTTGGGAAATAGTGCCATATTACCATATTAGGGGCAGAGCATTGGTCTATGCTACTGAAAGTTTGAATCTTCAAAAGCAGCAGTTGCTGTATTGAACGGAGTAAGGGGAAGTCCGTGCTGTTGCCCTATTTGTGGCTTCCATCTCTGCCACCACCACACTTCTTATGCCAGTCGCAGGGTGGCCAACGACAAAGACTAGCTAGCATCAACTGGCCAAGCAATTTTGAATAATTGGTTGTTCAGTGCCTCTTTACTGGTGGATGTTTTCTATGGGTATTAACGCATGATGCAAAAATATTTATACTTTGTGCTTATTTTCATAATTCCTCTACCTCCATATACCTACCTGAGACCCTTTTGTCCTCAGTTTTCTAGTCCTTTTCCCTCCAGTCCCCTTACCAGAGAGCTAGGCCATTTGCCACTGCCCAGGGTTCTCTATATATTCTTGTTTCACGCCCTTCCTCTTCTACATGAAGTGGATGACTCAGTATACTTATAACATCTCTGCCTATTAGGGAGATTGTCTCTCTCCACTTTCAAGGCCAATCCTGACTGTAGCTATATATGTGACTACTGTTTATATTTAGCTTGCACTCGCATACCAAGACCAGCCATTGACAAACCAATCTCAGGTTTCTTCCTGCTCCCTCAGCTGGTCGTATGAGAACCTCTTATGTGGCCACAGGTGTGAGCTAGCAGAGAAGCACTTGTACAGCTATGGAGAGTGACATATAGTATAGTCATGCCCTCTGGTCATAACTGAGTTTCATCTCAGATAAACCATTATGATGGAGTGTGGCTAGACCTGCTCAAATTTATGACTTGGTCAGTCCCATCACTGACATTTGCAACAAATTAGGTGTTTGCCATTTGACCCAGATGACAGGGATGCTTGCACCACAGCCTTAATTTAGTATATAGCTCTTTCCTGTTCTGGTTCCCATTCAAAACTAGTGGTATTTCTAGGTGTATATGTGTTGACCCCAGAACCCAAAGATGCCTACCAAGAACTGAGCTTCCTTGTTTGTGGTAAGAAATGCAAGATGATATGTCTGTTAATTTGGAGGAGATAGTCCAGTACACCCCAGACCACTAGATCCATAAAGACTTCATTAAAGTGGCAGGTCTCTGAATCTTCCTAGTGTTTATCTTGTACGTGTCTTATGAAGTCTTCTAGAGCACTGTCCAATCAGCTTGTCATTGATGGAATGCATCAATATGATTTTCAGTGGGATTTCAAGATGATTCAAATACCTTCAGACTATATTATGATAAAGGAAAGAGGGTCAACATAGCCCTGGATCAAAGCTGCAATTGAATATTATTCATGTCACATGAATACAAACTATCTCTGATCTTCTTTCTAATTGGAATAGAAAAGAATCCATTTCTGGCTGGGCACTATGGCTCATGCCTGTAATCCCAGCACTCTGGGAGGCCAAGGCAGGAGGATTTTGAGACCAGCCTGGTCACAACACAGTGAGACCCTGTCTCTACAAAAATAGAAATAATCAGCCAGGCATGGTGGCACGCACCTGTAGTCCCAGCTACTTGGGAAACGGAGGCAGAAGATTGCTTGAGCCCAGGAGTTTGAGATTGTAGTGAGCTATGATGGCACCACTGCACTCCAGCCTGGGCAACAGAGAGAGACTCTTTCTTGAAAAAAGAAAAACAAAATCCATTTCCCAAATTAATGACCACATACCATGTACCTGAAGCGTCATTAACCTATTTTATCTTATTTATCTAGCAAAAAACCACATCTAGCACAGTAGCCACAATCACAGCTATCACTTGTTTGAGCTGGTGGTTTTCTGTAGTTATTCTCCAAAACCATCCGGTTTCTGCAGAAGCCAGACTGGTAAATCAAACGAAGATATAATAGTAGTGACCACCACCCCTGCATTTTTTAGGTCTTTAATAGTAGCATTAGTCTCCACTATTCCCCTATTCCCAGGAAGTAATTTTTCTTTATTTGCCCTCTCGGCTGGAGGAGGGAGGTACATGAACAGTTTCAGAGGTTTCCACTTGGTCTTCTCCACTAGGCCAATGACCCAACGTGCCTCTAACGGCCAGTATGTCATTCCTAGTTATGCACTTGGATATTTGTGAAATAATCACTGGGTATGTCTTTGGACCCAGCGGACACACAGCAGCTGGAATTTACCCAGGTATTTATTTGTTTCTGGCCCCATAAATCTCCAGTCTAAGAGGGCAGGGGAGGACTGTGATGACACTGGGTCTCTGGGGATCAGCTCAGACCACGTGTTGAGTCATGGTATTTCCTTTCCTCAGGGCAGGGGCTTCTGAATAAGATGACCCTTCAGTGCCTCCCAAATCAAGGTGACAGAGTAAAGCCTTTGTGCCCCCACTGGATCTGTTGTTGGATGGCAGCTGCCCTAAAGGGGCCTTCTGTCTGAGTACATTTGCCCAGGGTGCAGCAGCCACTGAGGGGACACTGGGGGGTGCATCACAGCACCTGCTACAGGAATGTCTTGGGAACAGCGTCTGTAAGGGAGTAGGGGAAGCATGATGGGGCAGGGAAGAAGTTGGACTGTGATGCAGTTGTAACAGACTCAGCCAGTCCTACAGGGAGCTCTGGAACTGGTATGGATGGCCCTTGGGAGTTGTCCTGAACCGAAGGCCTTGGTGCTCTGGCTTCGGCTAGCAGTTAATGCGTGCTGCTCTTGAGGAAGGGGTGTGATCTTGGGCAGAGGACAACACCCAAGGCGGGAGCTGCCAAAAGCCAACATTCCCAGCAGTTGGAGAAACGAGTGCCTTCGTCCTGAAGGGGGTATCTGGGCAGTGCACCACAGTAGAAGTCATCAGCACGTGGATGAGATCACTAAAGAGCAAACACAGAGAGTAAAGAGAAGATCACCCAGAACCCAGCTCTGCGCTAAACAATCAGAAGCCAGCTGGAGGAGGAGAGCTGGCAAACCAGACGGAGAAAGAGCAGTCAGTACGGTAGAAGAAAACTCAGGAGAACAAAGTGTCACTGAAGTCAGGGAAGAAAGACAGAATGATCTACCATGTGGAATAATACTGAAAGGCTGACAAATATAAGACAAAAAACCTATCCATTATTTTGTCACCATGCAGGCCACTGATAACTTTAATCAAAGTTATTTTAGAAAGTAGTGGACACAGAGGCCAGATGAAAGTATGTTAGGGGATAAAATGAAGTTTAGGCAGTGAAGACAGCTTATTCATATTAAAACTTTTTTGAGCGTTCCTGAACATAAAAATGGGGGAAGCTGCTGGCCAGAGAAGATAAGGGCTCACAGAGGATGTCAGAGTTTTTTGTTGATTTGTGCTTGTTTCTTAATGTGATAGCTTTTAGAGTATGTTTGCAGTTGGGGGAAGGGATACATGAGGATGGAGAAAGAGTAAGAGAAGAAACAGGGACCACATTTAGCAGGCAGAGGCACTGGGTCCCAGGACGGAACTGGAGAGGATGGCCTTGGGTAAGAGCAGGACATGAGAAAGGAAGACGAGGGAAGGTACAGACAAGACTGCTGATCTGGTGGTGGGACAACGAAGAAGCTGCCATCTGATGCCTCTTATCTTTTTAATGGAATACAATCGCCTTGGGTAGGTATCTGCTTGTACATTGCAGATCTGTTTCCACCCTGAACCACGATGGCTCAAGGCCCCGGTTATCAACGTGACACAGGAAGAGAGAAACAAGGTGTGGCTCTGCAGAGCTGACAGCTGCTTGGCACATGTCACTTCACTTCTCTGCCTTCTCTTTTTTTCTTCCATTTAGAGTCATGTATGCCAGCTTTCAGACTGGTAAACAGAGGGTGGGGCTGAAGGTCAAAAGGTGATGTGATCTCAATCTGAACTTACTGGCGTGATCAGCTGTGCTTCCTCCGTATAATCAGGAAATCCTGGAGTGGCCCAGCCAGCAAGAGGACATCTGGAGAGAGAGGGGCGTGAGTTGGGGGGGGGGGGGTGGCAAAGAAGGGAGGGGCTCGTCATCTCTCTTCCCTGGGCTCAAAATGGAACTTCGTTTCTTTAGTTCATGTCTTTGCCTATAGTCCTGTAAACGTGTGGCACATTCAATCTTTGGCATATTTTTTTCCCCTTTAAGGCTCTGTTGTTTTTATGATCTCTCTCTTGTCTAGAGGAGATTACAGTGCATTTATAGATAAGGTCTGTTGATTTGCAGATAGAGCAAAGATGGTCAATGTTCTATCTTATTATGTTACAAAGCATACACATATTAATGGTAAAAACAAATAAAATAAAACAAGATTTATTTATATCCCAACATTATAAATATTCCCAATATACTGCTTAGCAATAAAAGTAGATTTTTAAAGTTCACATATACATTTAAAGTACATGTATACACTTTTAAGTGGCTGACATTTATTAAATGATTATTATATTATGTGCCAGTTACAGTGTTAGCTCTGGGTATTGAAAATAAAGGTTAAATTTTTATTTTTAAATTTTATCAGTACTTACTAATTTTTCCATATGCATTACTTTTGCAAATAAAAGCTAATTTTAGAGTCAATATCAGGTTGCTCCTGGTAGGATTTGCTATTTACAAGTAGACTCTGTGGTTCCTCCTCTCCATTTGCAGCCTATTACTGTATTGGGCATGAGGTTTGGGAGCTCTGCCCTTTATTCTGCTCTAGCCTTACTGAAGCTTTTCTCTGCACTTCATAACATTTGCCATGGCTTTGGGGCTGAGTGTGGAATGTGCTGTAGAAGCTGATTATTTCCTGGGCTCCGTAATTTGCTAACAACAAATTTCATGTGTTAAGCAACACTAGCTTAATCTAATTCCTGTTCTCTTCTAAAAGAAGCTCTCTAACTTTTGAAAAGCCTATGCCTGGCTTCCCATTACTTCACTGTTTGTGGCTTTGACCTCAAAAGTCTCTTAACTACTTGAATGCCAGAAGCAGTTCCATCCTGTGACTGCTTGCTGCAATTTATCAGAAAGAAGGCTGTAAGTGCCTCCTCAGCACCCTGAATTGTCTCATTTTCCATTCTACAATGTCTCTTTTTGTGCAAGATAGAAAACTTTGTCCTTTCTTTCTTACGAAGTTTGAAGACAAGGGAGATGATAAAAGTGTGTTCACGGGGACCGAGCCTGTTTTCACAATGTCTGTCTGTCTTACTCCAATCAGGAAAAGTTACCCTGACAACCAAATAATTGTTGTTTTTTTAAAATCCTACTCTTTGTCTAATGTAAGTTTAGTCTCTTCTTATGGAGTTAGCTTGCCTCCTAAATTCCGAGAGCCCCAGGATTCAGTTAAGCCTGTTGATGACAGGCTTATTGTTAAAATTGCTGGAAACCTTGATCTGATTTCCTTCTCTTGAAGTTGAAAATTATCTGAATGTGGGCCTTCCACAGTTCCTATTAAATCTCTCTGTTTCCTTTGGAGATCACAGCCAAAGGAAAGGGACTGGCAATACAATCCTGAAGGTAATATTTAAAGAGAGTGATCCTTGCCAGGCAAAAAAGAGAGAAAGAACCACTAGAATCATGTTTTCTGATCATCAAGAAGGTTTTCTGACCACCCTATTGGTTGATCTTTCTGGGATATTGTGCTATTTCACCATAGTTTCCAGGGGAGTATTTTCCTGAACTGATTATGCTTATTTCACTTACCAGGAAAAGAGTACTCTTTTTATAATTCTAAACCTTTCTTTTTGAAAGCTACTCCCTTGACACTTAAATCCTTTGAATAAGACCCTAATTTAAATTAAAAAGAAAAAAAGTAATAGTACAAGAAGACTCAGCCAGAGCCTAAATTGCTGTCTTTTATTTCCTAGCTTTTATCTGCTATGCATCCCTATTCCTGATTACTGATTTTCCGTGCAGTTATTCGGATCCCATTACTCCTACCAGTTAATTGATTTTCCTCAACTTCAATTCAAATGCCAATTATTGATTAAGGGCAGGGTTGGCCCTGGGGAATAGGAAACAGAATGGTTAAAGTGAGGCCTTGATCACAACTAGAAAAATGACGTGGAATGTATGCCCTTTTCCAAGTGGTTGGTGACCACTTCTTTGTCTGAAAAAGTCAGCATATTCACTGCATTCTTTTTTTTTTTTTTTCTAGGCAACTCTGGCAGGGGGAGATGGCATTGCTCCCAAAAACAGTACAGCAGAATACTTGGGGAAAGTACCAGAAGCAAGTCTTCTTGGACATCTCACTTTTCTGCTCGGTAGATCTTGAGGGTAAAGAATCTCAGCCACCACAGAGACACATGCACCACCGTCTGTCATCTTGGGCTGACGTCATGACTCTTCTAAACACGTACGTGTCTTTATGGGACCCATGATCAAATGACTTGTACACAAATAAGACAAACTCGGAGATACAGATGCTATGTGAGACAACGATATCCCTGTGTTTATACAAATCATTTCTTAAAATTTAACAATTGATAAATATGACATATTGAAATCCATTATTGCTAATACTTTATGCCCATCAATACCGATAGTATTCCACACATACCAAAATGGAGTAGCAGGGTTCCTTTCTTCCAAGTGCCTCAGATATCACTGAAAAGTCTCCTAAAAGTCACAGCAGCCTGAAGGCAAAAAAAAATCTCCATCTCAAAAAACAGAGAAACTCTAGGAACTAATGTTACTTTCTTCCAAGATAAAAGGATCTGCCCCCCTAACTCTGAAACAGAAACCTGTGAAAATCTTTCTTTGTTGTGAAATAGGGAGCTCAGAAAGAATCCTCCCCATTCTCCCTCAAGGACAAGCCAGTCCTTAAGGAAATAGGAAATAGGGCAGAGGGGGATGTCAGAATGAGAGGAAAGAGATTAACTGTGCTTTAGTTTAGTTTATACCGTCCTCTGAAAATTCTCCTTCTTTTATTCCTCTCTCCCCCTCCTTAAAATGCCAGTCTCATAACCACTCTAAATCATCATTTTCATCTGATAGGAAAATCTATCTTGATTCAAGAGGATGTGAAGAAGTAGCTCGTATCAAAGAACTCTGCATTCCTTAGGGAGAATTCACCTCCCTGCTCTTTCCCAAAGCCACACACACTCACACACGTGCACGTGCATCCCCACACACTCACTTAGTCATTTATTTTTTTTCCTAGAGAGAGAGCTCGATCAGGTTTTTTCCTTGACCTGTCCATTATTTTTTTAGCAAAATCTCACAGAATAAAAAAAAATCTACCAGCAGGGCTCTCCATACCACCTTCCAATGCCACAGCAGCACAATTGTGAATGCTGAATGGATTGGCCATCCAAGAGCAGAGGTTGCAAGCAAACTTCAAAAGACCCTACTTGTGACAGCCAGCGTTTTAGAGTTAGAATTCCAGCACATTTTATTTTCAATAACCTACTGGGGCAGAGCACTGTGAGCCAGGATGCACAAAATGAAGCGGGAGAGAAAGAGACCAAAAAAAGTGAACAAGAAAGGGGAGAAAATAAGGCCAAATGATAAAAGATGCTTAAAAAGTGGGGAATTAAATATGATTTTAAACATTAATAATAACCTAAACAGAAAAGGGAAAAATAATTCGGCCTGCAAGAACAAAACAGAAGAATAGAAGAGGAAGTGGTTAAATTAGCCCAGCAAAAAAAAAGAAAGCTGGAACCACAATAATATGGAGACCTCCACTGTTAGCAATTTTGAGTGGCTGAAATCTGTGTGCTTCTTTCCACTTCCTGGCCTTAATGCCCTCTTTACAACACCAAGATCAAAAATAAGCAGTCATCAGACCATTAGTCAGCACTTCTAGTAGAACTGCATCAAGCATTAATCATCTCTGAAGAGGAGTTCCCCATTCTTCCCTTCAAAGCAACGGTTTTTAGACCAGTCATCATAAGAAAATTTTGAGTTTCATATTTCTGTTATTATAAGATAATTAAATTGACATAAAATCTTTGTTCAAAAGCCCGAATTTTTGTTTGTAACAATGTTCCTTCATGGAACGGGCTTTGAGGCCAATGAAGCCTGGGTTTAAGTCCCAGCTCTGCCAATTACTAGTTCTGTAGTCTTGAACGCATTTTTTTGAACTTCTTTGAGCCTCAGTTTCTTCCTACATACATTGGGGATTCTAAGAATTAAACGAGAAAGCCAATATAAAAAGACCTTTCTCATCTTTAGTATGTAATAGATGCTCAATAAGTTATAGCAATGATTGTCATCATATTAAAGAATCAATGCTCATACATATAGAAGGACAAAGGAGAAAGTCCTGGAGAAAGAGCGGCAGCAACAGGGGACTGGAAATGTGCATATATGGACAAAGAGAAAGGGCTGATATATGCATTCATGCGTATGCACGTGCCTGTGTATGTGTGTCCAGTGAGAGAGCAAAGTGCAAATGTGGGAGCAAGAAGAAAGAGAGAGAGAGAGAGAGATCCGACAGCAAGGATGGAGAAGAGATTAATGGAGAGTGAGAAGAAGGAAGACCCCTTTAGTAGTAAGGAGGGTGAGAAGCACATTGGGAAAAAGAAGAGAAATTTGAGACAAAAGCATGCAACCCACCACCAATTCCTAATCAAACGACAGGGGCCACCAACACCTGGGTGAAGTCCAATCACCTGGACAGCCGGAGAACCATAAAGCTAATAAACAGGGAGTTCTCTGAAGGCAACAGCCATGGTTCTGTAACCGGAGTAAACTTTTACGTTTTAAAGTATTCTTCTCTTTTTGTCTCCTTCATTAGAAATCTTCATACCAGTCTGCCCTAGGCAATGATTTGCCCAGAAGGAAGGTTTGAATTTATTATAGAAGGAGAACAAGAGTAATATTTGGCTTCTGTCTTTCAAAAAGTAAGTTTATGCAAACCTCTTGAAAAGAGATTTGCTAAACTCCTTTGTGAGGTCTTAGTATTTTAACAACCAAGCATGGGAAAGAAAAAAAAAAAAGTAACCTGTGTGTCATTAAGATTTAGCCAGGTGAAGTCAGGAAAAAAAGATGGGGTCCTTTGTTAGTGTGCAGAATTGGGGGGGGAAGCGGAGACACAGACAGAAGTAAAATGGTGAAGGTTGTCCTTATCTCCCCTTCTCCAGCCCTTCTGAGTTTGGCCCAGGTAGGGAAAGGTACACTAGGAAACCAAGGTTAACTCTGAAGGCAGAGCGGGGGTCACTATTGAAAAGACTCCCGTGGACTATAAAGAGGTGGTTTTGTGTGTGGCACATTCCCATACAAACCTAGGGACCAAGCCCCTCCTAGGCAGTGCAGCGTGGTCAGACAGAGGGATGGACAGAGGGCCAGAAATACCAAGGCCCTCTGCTCGTTAAAGGCAGGTTGGAGCCAGGGCTGGGTGAGAGGCCAGCCGGACTTCAAAGGGATCTCCAGCACCAGGGGAAGCAAAAATGAGGGCAGGTCAGCCAGAGCACACTACCGGACTTCGACCAAACCCAGCAAGGCCAACCACAGGCCACACCCACTCAAGCATCAGCCACTAACACCCCAGGGCAAGCAGCACTAAGTGGAAAAGGGACCACAGGCTGGAGGATGGCCAGGGCAAACAGGGAACCATGCCTGAGGACATCAGGCCTCCCCACCATCATGAGGTTGCATAATACCTCCGCCCTCCTCCCATGTGCTGGGCAAGCGGAGGAGGAAGAGCCCTAGAGACTGAGCATTTTTATCCAAAGGAGGCAGAACAGTATCCAAGTGGATTAAATTACTGATTGGGACTACATTTTAAACCAGGCATTTAGTTCATGTCGTTTTCCCTTCTAACCAGAAGGGCTAGTAAGGGCTTGGGAGGGAAGCCAGAATAGTATAGACTAAATAAAGTTCATTTTTCTGTACATCCAAGTAGTAATGTAGATTAAATTGTGCAATTCCATCACACATTCTTTCTTTGGTCTCATTTAAGGAAGGAGTCTAAGCGCAAGACATAATTGTTGACTAGCAGAACTTCTACAGGGAGGAATTCTTTCAAAGAGCAGGACTGTTCATCCTATATGATCTTTAGTGGGGAGGATCAGTGGAGGACGAAAAAGAAGAACAGAAACTGGCTGTGGCAAGGATTTTGTCTATTTTATTCACTGCTGTATTGGCAAGACATGGAGCGTAGTGGGTGCTCCATAAACACGTGTTAAATGAAGGAGCAAATGAACATGTGTTGGGTATCATATATCTCATGCCGGGCGTTGAAAAACAGGATCCTATTTTATTCCCACAACAGCCTTTGAAGTTAGTGTTGTTATCACTATTTAATGGTAAAGAAATGAGTTCAGATAGGTTGAAGAACTTCCCCAGGGCCACACAACTAGTAAGTAAATATGTGGTGGAGACCGGATTCAGACACAGGCCAAACTGACTTCTGCGACTTCTCAATGTATTTCCTCCTATGGAGAGAAAAACCTTCATATAGAAGAAATTCTGATGATATCTCTGTCCTCCGCTTTATATTACAAGAGAGACCGTGATGTGTTCTGTGGTGACCAGACTCTCACTGCAAAAATGATCCTTCCTGCCGCAGTGATCATACCCCAAACGGTGACACTGGTAGTGTGTCGGTTGTTGTATCGAAGTCAAAATGCTAATAATTATCTGGATAGAAAGAAATCACAAGAAAGTAGACAGAACCATGTGGGAAACCAAGACACAATCCCAGAAAAAGGAAAGGAAATTTAAAAAACAGGAAATCATAACCTTAATCAGTACTTTAACTGAAATAAGCATTTTTAATGTCAAAAGAATCTTTGAGCTTTGTGTAATCAAACAACAAAATGGGCCAAATTGCATAAAATAGTTCTTTCTTGGGTTTCCAGTGACGTTACAAACCACAGAAAAACTCCACCATGTATTTAAATTCTAGCCTGTTATTTTACCCTCTGGTGGGTTGTTTGGTCAAAGGCCACCATCTGCATTGACATTTGCCACGCCCTTTGGCTTTGATCCGCAACTCCCTCTAAATTCGACATTTACATTGCTGCACAAGCAAAATCACTGTAATTTCAAAGACTTGCATTCCATTTATCCCAGTTATAAAAATTAGCAAGCCAATAGCCTAAGGGTCTAAAGAAAACCTGGCTGGATCTAAAAGAAATGAAGCTGGAGGCATAAAATTGGAAATATAACCAGCAATGATCACTTTCGATCATTGCTCTGGCTAATATAACTATGATTTCAAAATAGTACAAGAAAAAGAGAAATGGCTAGGAGTCAGGAGCAAGTCCTTATTTCTAAAATGAGATAGCTGGACAGGTTAATCTCTAAGGTCCCTTCTAACTCCATGTATCTCTATCTATGACCATGGGTCTGGGGAAGTTTTCCTGGCCTCGCTGTGTAATAAAAAAGCAAAGCCCCACTTCACTGGCCACTGGCTAAGTGGAGGAGATAATTAACCTAATTAGCCTCAGATTCCTCATCCTTAGGGGAGAGAGAGTAACAAATACACCCTTCACAGAATTGTTGGGTAGAGCTAGTCAAAAAGTGGGAAAGTCAGACTTGCTAATACGTTTTTGTTTTGTTTTGTTTTTTGTTTTGTTTTGTTTTGTTTTGTGTTTTGTTTTGTTTTGTTTTGTTTTGTTTTGTTTTGTTTGAGACAGAGTCTCACTTTGTTGCCCGGGCTAGAGTGAGTGCCATGGCGTCAGCCCAGCTCACAGCAACCTCAAACTCCTGGGCTTAAGCAATCCTACTGCCTCAGCTTCCCCAGTAGCTGGGACTACAGGCATGCGCCACCATGCCCGGCTAATTTTTTCTATATATATTTTAGTTGGCCAGATAATTTCTTTCCATTTTTAGTAGAGACAGGGTCTCGCTCTTGCTCAGGCTGGTCTCGAACTCCTGACCTCGAGCGATCCACCCGCCTCGGCCTCCCAGAGTGCTAGGATTACAGGCGTGAGCCACCTCGCCCGGCTGCTAATGCGTTTTTTTAAGCTTTTAATTTTAAAAGAAATGTTAGAATGGGAAGAAGTGGGGAACCCACATTTGGAAAGTGCCTGGTATGCAGCATACGATGGGCTTGTTTGATCTTCCCATGATGTTGCTACATTGTGCAAGATGGTACCTTTTAGAAGTGTTGAGATGCCACTGTCTCTGTGCCCATCACCACCACACAGTGGAAACTCAGGAGCTGGAGAGGGTCCGTCAGACATGTGGTAGCCTCCAATGATCAGATATGCCAACCAAGAAGTCTCCCCAGCCCCTCAGTCCCTGAACCTGAGCTAGCCTGTCCCCCCACTCCACCCGTGCTTGTCACACTCCAGGCCACCGCAAGGAAACTGCTCCTTTGTGGGATTGATTTAGCACTCACAGTGGACCAGCAAGGGAACAGCTCAGCCATGAGAATTCAGTTGTTCCAATTTATATCAGGTGACGAAGTAGGATCCCTGAGGTCAGGTATGGCTACTATCGTGTCACATTTGGCCTGTGTAAGATTGTTTAACTGAATTAGTTACCCAGCATTTAAAAACCAGGAGATTACACCACAAAACCCTTATTTTCAGCACCCTTTGGAACACCTAACAACACTGGGCCCACATTCTCAGCTGGCAACAAAGGACAGGAGTAGGATAAAGCCTTCTTCACTGAGTCGGACGTTTACTCTCAGGTTCGTCGGTCCTTACCTGGCCCACTTCACTCCAGTAAGTTCTCTACCTGGTTCCTAGGCATAATTGAGCACAATCGCTGGTTCAGAACATCTAAGCAGGTAAGGAAAACTATATCTGAGTAGTCTAGAAAAGCTTCTGAAGGCTCATCAACTGCCTGGGTACAGCAGCCTCAGGATTTCAGTGGCTACTTTGACATCTATCATGAAGCTGATCTAACAAGGGTTCTATCCTAGGGACCCCAGAAAACCAACTGATGGATGCACACTGGCTGAGTCAGTGCTGGGGCAAACAGGCTAGAAATCATCACAAGACCCTAACAAGGACTAGAGGCCAGACCAGAAGCCCTGTTCTGATATTGTAATTGCTTTTCAATTGCTCTGCCATGCATGGTATATAAAATATCATTTTATAATAGATGTTAATTAACCAACAAATATATGGGGACATTTCTACAATATAAACAGATATTTCAGCCTACTTAAAGCTGAATTCAAAGAGTGCTTCCCTAAAGTAAATGCTTTCTAGATCTTACAATTCCCTTCAATAAAAATACACCCAGTTCCATGGAAAACACTGTAAATCAGAGATCCTGATCTTAGCAAAGCTGAACAGACAGATCCTTATTTTCCCAAAGCCCATAAGTTGGCTCATTTCAGTGAAATAACTTTTGTTTCTCCCTATTACCGTTTCCTGGTATACGATGGTTGTCAGCCCGAATGCCAGTCTCTGAACCACGTCCTACTTGTGGGAAAGGGCTTGGTGTACTTAGACTTTTATGTTAGTTCATCCCATTAAGGAGCTTATGCTTTGTTTATCCTTTTCTGAACCTTGGCAGGGACTCTTCATTCTCTTACAAGTTAAGTGAAAAGCAAAACTCTGCCCTGGGCTGTTAATGATTCCTAGTGAGAGCCATGAAATGTGAATGGGGTTCATCCTAAGAGATTATGGATTATGCAAGTAGGCAGCCACAAAATCCCAGGGACACTCTACCAGTAAAAAAAATGGGAGGCAAAATTGCACCCTCAATTCATGCTCCTCCTTAAATTTGCCAAAAAAGAAAAAAAGGAATTTGGCAAGGGGAAATGACGCTGCCAACCTTATTTGCTTTAGCCCGGGTGTTACAGCCTCTGAAATAGGAGTGAATGCTATGGATTTCCTCCAAATAAAAGAAAAAAGTTCATGGTGTGACATATAAAGAATGTGGGTAGTTTATAACACAGAGAAACTATAGTAATCCCTGATGTCTAAAACTTCTTTTGTATGGAATACAAAATCCTCTTTTTCCTTTAGATAGATTTAAACGAAAGTAGGGAAGAAGTAAGAATACTTTTAACTACAAGAAAATGTTCCGATTACTTTGCTTGAAATAGCAGTTTCCTGCCAGTTACCAGTGCATTCTTAATTGATAATGAAATGCAAAGCCTAATGCAAACTTACTGTGGTCACCCAGACACACAATTCCATGTGACTCATAATTCTGTAAACCGCCAGCAACATCATTGGCAGTGCCAGAACTCAATCCTGACATGACGAAAGGCAGTTGTGGTAACCTGAAAACCGCCCTCACCAGGAAAGAAATCATAGCATTTGATCACAGCATGACTTTTCAGTAAAACTCATCTCTTGTGTGCTTTTTTATCTTCAATGTTTATTTAAGTCTTCCAAATTCCCCATACGTTTATTCTATCCATTAGGCAAAAGTTAGGTAGAAAGAATTGTTTCTCATAAGAGACTCCAATCATTAAAGAATTAGAACAATCATATATTGCTCTTAAAAATCCACCTATCTGAAGAACAAGAAAGTCTATTCTAAAACAAAAAGAAAAATAATTGTCTGTTCCTTCAGTTAAAAATATTTTAGGTTTTCAAACAATGTTGAACATTGCATTGAATTAATACCTTTATCCTAAATTTTTACTTTAGGGAGGAACTAGTTAGTTAATTCATTCCTTTTTGGAGAAGACAAAGGAAGAATTGAGCATTTTTTTTCTAGTAGGAAATCTGATGTGTTTCTAGGTATCCAAGATCCCATTCTACCAAGCCTCCAGTAGTTAGCTGCTCTTAACATTTAGGTATTAACACACAAACTCCAGATACATGCTCTAGTGCCTTGATTTGCATTTAACCTAGACTTTGTGAGAATACCCAACACTGATGTTTTTACAAATCTAATAGGAAATCCAGGTGAGTGCAGAAAGATACCAAATAAACAATCCTAGAAATCAAAATCTTCTCGTTATCTGCAGGCCACATAAACCTCAGCAAGGCTCCTGTCCCTACGTTACCCTTTCAAGGACAGGACAGTGCAACCCATGTATCTCCTTCACATTTATGTTGGTATCAAGCTCAGCAACTAACCTGGCTATATCAAATTCCTTAGAAAATCAACAGAGAGCAGAGACTTGATTTGACACAAATTTCCTATGATGTCTAAATCACTTTAACATACTTTAATTTTTGGTAATTAAGATCACAATTCAAAATCACTGATTATGTAAAAAAATAAATAAAATAAATAAAAAGCCATAAAACGCTGAATGAGCATAGTTTTTAAAACAAACATTAATAAAATGAATATATAAAATGAGACGATGTATATAAAACTGCTTTTCAAACTGTATGTTATTATATGGGTTTTTTTGTTTCTTTAAATTAGGAGGTCCTTGTGGCTATGTATTCTAAATTCCCTGTAATTCTGCAACTCCTATTATGGTGCCTATTCTAGTATAAATATTCAGCTGGAAAAAGTATTGACATAAAGTATTCTGTTAATTGAGGCAAAGGATTTTATTGATTGAATAATCTAGCTAATTCTCTGATACCCATTGCACGTGTGAATGAGAATATGAAAATCTGTGTTTTTCTAAAAGCTGCCTTGGCCAGTATCTAGACAAGGAAGAGAAACCAAGAACTATTTCTGCAGGTGGCCACATGAAGCTCACTGAAGCAGGACAGCATGTGAGAGCTAACCACCACTTCTGGTACTAGGAAAGATCTGCAGAAGCTTGGTGAGAAGAATCTTCAGGCAAATGATAGTTAATGTCTTTACAAGTGATTTAGCATAAGTCTTCTCTTATTTTAGAACATAACTTTACTGGTGACCTAAATATGTTTTTCTCCAAAGTGTCTAGACAGGAGCAAGAGAAACCCTAAAATTAGAAATAAATGCATTCTCCTTTGCACAAAACATTGAAGTCACTCATCGTCCCCCCACTAGACCTTATGTTTTGAGGAGCGTTAGATCTGGTAATGGTGAGCAGGTATCTGAGATATTGGCATTCTCCAGGGTCTTCCTCATGAAAAATGGCACACAAATGTGCGAAGACCAGATCAGATTCAGGAGGGTTAGCGTACAAGACTCAGGTGCAGAGTTTTAGGGCTGCTCAGGGAGTTAGCCCCAGCTCCCTGGCATCAAGCCGTCACTGAGCATGCAGCACGCAAAAGACCTCCCTAGGCACCTCTCTCAAGTCCTCTAGATGATTTGCAATAATGGCTCGCCATTAGATAAGTCTGCTTATAACTATTTGATCTTTAAGTGCATGTGTCATGTTTCCTTTAGAGTTGTGCATTTTTGCTGCTTTTGTCTTTCATCAACTTGTCTTTCAAGTTAAATAAGGACACCACTTAAAGCTTATTCAAATGTAGACTTCATTTGCACATTATAACCCAAGTGGTTCCACCCAGCAGAGTTCAAGGTGGTGCTCTAGAAAGAAAAGCACAAGCTAAGGTGAGATAGAAACTAAAAACAATGTTGAATGCTTTGACTTCACAGAGTTGCTTCTTTATCACATGGGGCCTAGAACAACCTGAAAAATAGAATACAAATATTGACATTTACAGCAACATCCAATAACATAAAGAACTTCTCTCCATTCCAAATATGAGTGAGTTATTTGCCCATTATTCAATTTTAAGTTATTTAGAGATTTCAGTTAAATAAAGGCCAATGATGAAAAGCTGTCCACATCAATCATATTTGTTACATGAAATTATTTTACACTGCTAAAAAACTCAATATACCAGGGGAAGTGTAAAACAATGAGCAAATTCATAGGGGAAAAAAACAAAACAAAACAAAACAAAACACTATTTTTTGCCATACCAGGATCCCTGGACCCCAAAGGGAAGGAGTCATTGAAGCACCAGAGCTGGGGAAATGAATCCTGCAAATGCTATGAAGGCAGGGCTCCTATTAATGTTCGCCCCTATACCCACAGCACAGAGCACAGGGCAGGCATTCTCGTTGAATGCTCAGGTGGGTGGCTGGGCGGGTGAAACTTTCACGAGGTGTAGGCGCAGGAAGCATGAGCCACACCAGTGCTTCCTCCACAGTTGTTCTTTCTGCCCTGGTATCAACAGAGTAGCAGCAAGGTGCAGCAATAATAGGATTAGAGCTCTAGGGAAATAGAATAAGCAACTTACTATCTCCTTTGCTCCTTGTAAGCCCAGGTAACATTGCTCCTCCTTTCCTACTTCTGTTCCTGCTTTGAATCTTATCAGCCTATCCGAGGACCAGCGCAGCACCTGAGGCCACTTCACCTCGCTGCCCGGTTCCTCCCAGAGGTGGCTGGAAGAAGGTATCCTTAGCAGGGAAGAGCACAGGCAAACAACATACCTGACTGCAAGCTTGTAAAACCCACAGTAGCATAAGCCTGTCTTCCATAACCTATGTGTCTCTGCCCATTACTTCTAACAATGCTGTGCTTATATCCAGGGCAAGTGTTATTACCTGCCTGAATGCCTTTTATAGGTTTGGTCAGGTGGGTCGTGGTAAGAAATGGTTGGGCACACTCCAGTTTGTGTGTCTCTAATACTAATACATTTCCATAAACTTGCAGTAAATAAAAGTCCAGTCTTCACAAGGTTATTTACAACCCACCACATATTCCTAACACTGAAATCTGAATGTCAATAAACTTTTATTGTGACAGTTTCATTACATCCCTAGACTCTTCCAAGACACAGAAATTCTTCAGGGATTACAAATACGAATAATAAGCCAAATTCTCATCCTATAGAAGCAAAGAATATCGTCAGGTCACAATTATTTAGCATTTTAATGTTTTTGTTCTGAGGCATGGGACAGTACTTAAAGACCATATGTTCCTTTTATGGAACACTTGGGGACTTTTGCCACATTCTATTGAACTCCATGGAACCTTCCCATAATTTCACAAAGAAAGTCCCATGTAGCCCCCATACTCAGAAGTGAAAGACTAGCAAATTGACTTTTTTTTTAAATTTCAGGTCTTAAGAATATGATTGGATAAGTTTAGACAAATATGCACATCTGAATAACCCATGTCTTAAAAAATTAAGATATAGATACACTAACAACCCAGAAAGTTCCCTCATATTCCTTTCCACTTAATCCCCTTTCCCCAGGCAATGGCTGTTCTGATTTCTATCTCTATAGGTTAGTTTTGCCTAATGTCAAATTTCACATAAGTGGAATCATGCAGTATGTTCTCTTTTGTGGCTGGCTGGCTACTTTTACTCAACATAGTAAGTTTAAGATTCATGCAAACTGTAGCAAATATCAGTAGTAGTTCCTTTTTTCAATGCTGAACAGTATTCCATTGTATAAGTTTACTACAATGTGTTTATCCACTATTAACATAGAAGCTGCTGGTTGGGTACATAAAGACATTTCAATAAAATGTAATAAATTCCTGTTCGTTCAAATCTACAGCTCATACTTGGCTTTTGCTAATGGCTATACCCAGAGCTCACTCTGATTTTTAATCCTTCAGTCCTCAAAGGGATGAAAAAAAGGACACGGGGAAACAGGAACCACTTGAGAGTCTAAATCCAAGAAGAAAGCATAGGGAACAAGAAATAGGACATATTAGGGGAGCTATCTTCTACATAAACTAAAATTGCTCTGTCCTGAATCTTGTCAAAGGTTATAAAAAGACTGAATTAAATGTAGGTCTAATCCCTCATTATTATCTTCCTCCTTATCTCTCCTAGCTCTTTTGACCACTGGTTAAAATTTTCTTTTTCTCGGTGGACAATCTAAAGGCTTTTAGTTATTCCAGTAAACCTTGCTTGCTTGAGTGTCCTGAAAGATGACTCTAGTTCCAATTAATATAGCAGTGAGGGCAACAGCATATATAAAAAAGCTTTTTGAATCTTTTTCCTTGGATCCTGTGAAGCACACATCAAAAGAGCAGGAAGGAAGATTGGAGGAAATTATGTAATTTATAATGATTTCTCGTCATCAAGAATGTGTTCTGTCCATGGGGAAAGAACAACTCTAATAGGTATTACAAAGATTTCTTCTGGTTATCTGTGATTCCTCCTTCAAGGTGTTTATAACCTATTTAGAGAAAATACAGACAAATCTGGTCTGGAAATAAATAAAATCTAGTTTGATCCAATTAGTTAGGTATCTGCAGGAAACAATACCATTCCAGCTGAGGAGTATGGGACAAGTCATATAAAAAAGAATAACTGAACATAATACAGAGATTACACCAACTCATTATTACAAATACTATAAACATTGTACAGTGAATAATGGTTCCTAACTAGAGACTAATTTTTGAGCCGATAACTATTTACAAGGTCAAATCTTTAATAGTTTCATAGGTGGGATATCTTTTTAATGGGTTACTCCAGTACTATCCCATGCTTCTTAACTGAAAATGGGATTGCTAATATTCAGAATTACTTGAACTTCAAGTCCTCACTTTGTAGGATTTCCCGATAGAGCCTAATACTTTCTGTGAAGTTGTTCTTTCAGAGTAGTAGCTCCCAAACAGAGCCACATTTCTAGTGCCTAGAAAAAGTGATAGATCTCAGTGAAGTACTTTAACAGAGTCAGGAAAAGTCAAAATCATATAAAAAGGGCAATCTAGATTAGAAGTACATAAGGATATTCACAAGGAATGTCTTTTAACACAGGCAATGTCCACAGCAGAAATTAATCCAATTTGAATAGAAGTAAAATTAAAATCTTTATAATAAGACTTTTTACATTGGGGAAAAATTAGAGATGCCATATATCACAACTGAAATGCTGCTATTAATAAAATAGAATTCAATATCTAATGAACATGAATGCAAAATTTCTATTACTGTTAACTCCTTTCTAATAATATCACCAGATTAGCTTTTATTAAAGAATTCGAGTTTTCTCCTGATAAGGAGACTTAAAAGCAAGAGTAAGAGTTTGTCTTATGTAAGATTTTTATTTAAATGTTCTGTAAAATTGTAATCACATTTAATGTCAGTGGGGGTAAAGTGTTAGGTGATGTCATTTCATAACTTTCTGGAGTATTTTGAGCCAACTGAACTTTTTACAAGAATATATCAAGTATTGTCCAGGTTGTCTGCTTTACTCCTCTTGAAAAACACTACACGTTTTTTAATCAAAACTTTATGTGTGTGTATTTTTATATAAACATATAGTTACTGAGATTTTTTTCTCATCCTCACTTCTCAGAATATACCGAATTAAAACCAGATATTCATGTTGGGATACAGTCAAGTATCCCTTCAGCTTAAACCTTGGTTTCGTGGCCAGAACTGGTACCCTGCCATACATCTGCCCAGAAAAACCACAGTCCATGACTGTCCAGCTCTCTTGGAGTGAAATGCACTGCCTGGGGTTTCCAGTGAGAAAGCACATCTAATCATGGGGTACTGTGCTCACCAGGGGCAAGTGAGGCTTGTCCTCCCTGTCCCCAAAGAACTCCCCATTCCCCATGGTCAACAGCCCTATCCCATTTTCCCCCACATCATGAGTCACCACTGTGCTTATGAAGATAAGTCAGTTGTGAACATTTTATCTGTCACAGAAAAACACAAAATGGACACACTTTTCCATTCTGCTTGACTCGGTAATGAAAGCCCTAGGAAGTGAGTGTAACATGAAATCATTCCTTCCGCCTCAGCAGACAGATGGAGAGAGACATTCCAGTTTGTTTCCAGCCTTTTGTCTTTGGAGCATTTTTGGCATTTCCTTCAGGAAGCTGGAGGTTGTGACCTAAGGTTTCCTTAGCGAACGTACTTCTGTTTCCCACAGTTAACCGTACCCAGAAATGACATCTACTCTATTAGGTGAGGTTTATCTCTGTGTCCCAACTGTGTCCTGTGCATATTCAATGACATTTGAAAGCACAAGTTCTGCAAGTAACAATGGAACTGGAGAGCCAACCCACTTACTTTAATCCCCCAAAGATGACAATAATATCGAAACAAGAATTAACTATTACAGTAATTCTGTGATGATGGCAAAGTGCTTTGCTTTCATTTTGTAATTGGAGACATTAATGACTGGGAATGTTAAAGCTTTCAGATACTATGAACTGAAAGTTTTCAGATAAAAGGTGCTATGCTACTCAGCTCACATTCTACAACTAACTACTTCATTAATATTGTATACTTGTATATGGTTCAGAAGAAAGGCTGGGAGAAGCCAAGACAGTGTCCTGAAAAAAATAAAAGGATTTATTATCTCTCATATTCATACCCCTACTTCCCTAGCATGTCCGTGGAAAGGCAAGAATGTATGCTTTTTTGAACTTATCATTGAGTCTCATAATTTAAATTAGCTTTGCAACCTCATTGTTGTATATTAGTTCTTTAAAAATCCACGTTTTAGGACAGAATTTTTGTACTTAATTTAGTTTGACTTGAATGCAATTTAAAACTCAAACAATTACATTTACTTGCCAATGTGGTATTCAGAAGGTTGGTGGTTTTAATCTCATTCTTTACTACTCTTCAGTGTTAACTTATTGAAGTTTCTCTTCCTGAAAAAGATAGAGCGGTTTCTAAACAAACCACATTCTTTTCACACCCTAGTTAATCAAGGTAAAAATCCTTTAAAGAATAAGAAAAACTTGCCCTTAACTTTGATTCCAAAGAGTCACAAAGTCAACTAGAATGTCTCAATAATTATTTTTAAAAATGCTCTTCACAAAGGGATCTTTACAAAAAAATCAATTTATTAATGTTTAAAAGTTGATAAAGCTATGTGCAAAATGACCCACAAAAGTCAGAAACCTATTAAATACTATTTTTTTAAACAAGACATTTCTTGGTTTAATTGCACTGAAAACCATGCTAAAAGACAGTAATATATTTTTATTCTTTGTAATATTTATACATGTCTTCAATTATTATCTAATGAACAGCTGAACTGAAAAACTTGTGGTATTCCCTATCAGTTAAAGTAATGCTTTTTTTAAGGGCACAAGAGGGTGGTATTTTCTTGAGAAATACACATTCAATGGTGTTAACACAGGTTAGAAAAAAATCCAATAAAATGATCCCCACTGAAACAAATACATTCAAAAATCATAAAAAGTACTTTTCACACGACAAAATACAACCATCTGGTTGCTCGAAATGAATCACACAACACTCTGAAATAAACATCAACAAAAGTGCCAAAGACAGATGTTGTATTCATTAGACTAATTCATTAGGAAATCTCCCTTGGTTTACAAAAGTTAACTCTGTGAGTTTTCACCTTGTTTTGCTTGTTTGCTTCCCCTATGACACCAAGGATCCTGGCTGGTATCATTTAGATATAGTGGAATTCCTTAGGCAGATTTCAGCCACAGTGAACATGAAACTGTAACACATTTCACTGAAAGATGGTTTTTCCAAAAAAATCAAAGTGCCTTCAGCCAAATTCAAAAAATTGATCCTGCTTACATGGAAACTTTGGCCTCAGCAAATGAAAATTGCTCTACCCCTCCAAAACCTCCTCCACCTCCTCGCCGCCTACCTACTCCAGGCAGCCTACCTGCTACAGATGATCAGGAAATGGACCGTGCTGCAACTTCAGGTCTGATGAGTGCCAGGTAGTTAAAATATAAAGTAAAGGAATTTTCAGGAGGGAGGGTGGGACACGCAGGGCATCCCTAGAGAAGCGGAAGTGCACGCGCTCACTTGGGTTTGAAACTAAAGTGAAAGAAAACATTTTCTCCTCAAAGCTCCAGACAGACAGACGCTTTCACGTGGGGATATCAGTCTTTGAGGGGGGGCCCAAAGAACCCTTCAGGAGCTTGACCATGCTAGACCTTTGGCTCAGTGCAAAATCAAAGCTCCAAGGGGTGGGGGGAGGAAACATATTCCAGGCCGGGGCCTGATCTCCACCCTTCCCAGTGCATTGTTCGCAGGAACTCACTACCCACCGACCCCGGCACCACCAGGCTGTTCGTGTCCTCCCTCCGGCTCGCAGCAGCTCCTCCCCGGCGGCAGGGGAAGCCCAGAGATTTGTTTCCCAAACGCTGGGGTGGTGGGCGACCTCGTAAGAGCTCCAGGTGGGTCGGCAGCTTCCAGTCTTAAGAAGAAGAGTTGACGTTTCCAGAAGACATAATGGTCTCTGGGTTGTCCCCATCGTCCTTCTGGGGGTGGGACGAGTTGTCCGACTTACTGCGGCTGAATTCCACGCCCGCGACGATGGGCCGCTTGACTTTGCCGGCGGCGTCTCCGCCGGGGCACTTGCAGCAGGACACGATCCGGATGAAGGCCCTGCGCATCTCCTTGTTGGTGAGAGTGTAGATGATGGGGTTGGTGCCGGAGTTGAGCACGGCCAGCACCAGGAAGTACTCGGTTCTGAAGAGGATGTCGCAGGTCTTCACCTTGCAGCCCACGTCCAGCAGGAGCAGGATGAAGAGCGGCGCCCAGCAGGCGATGAAGACGCTCAGGACGATGATGACCGTCTTGAGCAGCGCCAGCGACTTCTCGGAGCTGCGGCTGGCCTTGGAGACGCTCTTGCGGAAGGTCAGCCGGCGGCTGCGAGTCCTGACCAAGGAGTAGATCCTGCAGTAGAGAATGACGATGGCGAGCAGCAGCAGCGTGAAGACCGTGGTGCAGAAGAGGATATAGTGCTTGTGGTAGAGCGGCAGCACGGTGGAGCAGCCGGGCAGCGCGCCCACGCAGTTCCAGCCCATGATGGGCAGCCCGCCCAGCGCGAGCGCCACCACCCAGCAGGCGCTGATGAGCAGGAAGGAGCGGAAGCTGTTGCTCCCGTTGTGGAGCTTCATCTTCAGCATGGTGATGTAGCGCTCGATGGCGATGGCCAGGAGGCTGAACACCGAGGCGGACAGCGCCACGAACATGCTCCCTTCCCGCAGGAACCACTGCGCCGGGGTGAGCTTGTAGGTGGTGGCCCCGGACAAGAGCAGGTTGGCGATGTAGGCCACCCCGGCCAACAGGTCCGACAGGGCCAGGTTGCCGATGAAATAGTACATGGGGCGGTGGAACTTCTTGGTCTTCCAGATGGTCAGCAAGACAAAGATGTTCTCCAGGATGATGAAGCAGCAGATGAGGATGAACACCACCGAGGTGGGCTTCAGGCCGTTCTCCTTGTCTGCGCTGATATTCAGCTTCCCCGTGTAGTTGTAATGCCGGACGATGATATCATAGTTGACATAGTCGGAGACCGAGCTGCGGAGGGCCTTGACCAGCGGGATGCTGGTGGACCCCATGGTGCCACACGGTGTCCCCGGGAACCCGCGGTGGGGTGGGGGGTGGCGCTTCTCCAGACGGACGCTAGAGGGCGAGGCCGAGCGAGCCTTCGGTCGCTGCAGGGGTGGTTCGGTGAGAGATCCAGGCTTTTTGTGTAGCTTTTCCTTTGGCTGGAGAGGGCCTCGGAAACCGCAGCCTTAAACAAGTCACAGAACAGAAAGTCAGGGGAAAAGCCACCGCACACTGGCATAATTCATTCTAGCTAAGGCATTGCTCCAATTCTGTTGTCGTTGTTGATTCGTTTTAGGGAAACTTGGGGAGAGCTCACGGAGAGGGAATTTTTTAAAAAAAACATCTATCATTTCTTGCAGAAAAGAAAGAGAGGAAGAAAACGCAAAAATCTGCCTAAACGCAAAACTCCAACTGGACCAGATGAAAACTCTGTCTAGAGTCATATTCACTCCAAGGGAAATGGGAAACCTGGGAATGAGCGCCCCCTTTTACTGCACTCTGGCCCTCTCGCCCCACTCCCGCCCACCCCCATCCTCCCCACCGACCCACCATCCCCCCAACTCCGACTTCTAGCGGGGAGAGTCTCTGAAGCAGCCGCCAGCTCAGCTGCGTTCTCAGCACCGGCCCACGGGCTCTCTTCCGAAAAGACCACAACTGCCGATCTGAGGGCGGGACGCACTTCTCTGCCTCCCACCTCCGCAGCCCCCAGCTCAAAGAGATGAGCACCTCCCCCTGATTGCCATGCAAGAAATCACATTTGCACGAAAATTATTTGACAGCGTAAGTCGTTTGGGGGGTTCTATTAATAACTCTCTAGGAGCAGATGTGCTGAGGGTCCGAGGGCGCGGTGAGGTGTGGGCAGCCGGGCCCGCCCCGCCTGGCGGTAAACAGGAAAGCTGAGCGCCTTCGGTGAAGCAACTGCCTTTTCTTTCTTCTTCTTTTTTTTCCCCGAAAGCCAGTGCAAGTAAATTTAAAGGTATTCAGTGAAAACCATTCACGAGAGATTGCAGCAAATCCCAGAAGTTTCGTACATTAACTGATTGCATAAACATTTTTAGTTTAGCCAGAGCACACACGTAAAAGAGAGAAGTCATACCACTAATGCTAACAATACATGCCACCACATTTCTGATTTCGAGTGCAAAACCACTCTCCAGAAACTCACATTACGGACCTTGGGTGTCTTGCTAAACTTGCGTGGGCAGTTTTATTTACTGCGGTTCCCCAACATGTTGCCTCCTCTCATGGAATGATAAAGTTAGAAAGGAACGACACACGGCACTGTCAGCAGAAGTGTACTTTTAAGGTGTTTAAATGTTTCAAGGTAATGCAGCAATGTGAGAAAAATGAAGTAATAGAGGCAGGACAAATTCCAGCGATTCCCCGAACAGCAGGGGCTGCTCACGCCAAAAAGCTCCGCATTCCGCCCCCGCCACCCCCCCCCCCCCCGCTAACTCTACGCTGTGCTCGCGGGCAGTGCAAGTTTAAGCCATTGCCCCTACCCCTATAGTCTTTGTCTATAGGAGTCCCAAAAATGAGCTCCTTCCCTTCTTCTCCTCAGACCTACCGCAGCCCCCACTCCCCCCCGCCCCAGTCAGTTCTACAATTGGGAATTAACCCTTTCCCAAACTCCATAAATCACCAGTGCCCAAGAACAAACCCATCGAGTGGGGTTCGTTCCTTAGTAGCCCAGATGCAAGTTTTCAGAGCCCAGAGACGGATGCTTTCAAAGTTTCTGTATGCTTTGTTCAATTTAAAAATTCGTTTCTGACACCAAAGCCCTCTCGCAGCGGGGCTCCCCGAGTCTCCCCGGCGCCCCCGGCCCGCGCCACCCACGGCCCCCTACCTCGCTCAGGCGGGGCGAAGCTGCGTTCGGAGAGCTCCGGGTCTGCACCGCGCGCTCCGCATCTTGCTGCTGCCCCCGACTGACTGCGTCGTGCTCTTGCAAACTTACTGGAGCCGGGTCCCCTCCCTCCGCAGCGGTGCAGTCCAATGGCCTGTCCCGTTCTCCGCCGCCCGCTCCTGCCAGCAAAGCGAAGTCGCCTAGCGCCGCGCTAAGGCTGGGTGGCTTCTTTAGGAAGAGACTGGGAGGGGTTAACGCTTTAACCCCCCGCCCCACGCCCTCCGCCTGCGGCTGGGGGCTCCCGGATCCGAGCTGCTGAGAAACACGGTCCAGAAAAGATCTGGGGCAGAAAAAACAGAAGGGGCGGAGCCTGGCAACCCTGGATTCTAACGTATAAATCACGGCCCGCGCCCAGATGTCCACCGCGCCCGGGCGGTGGGAGAGGACACTCCGGAGCCCCGGGAAAGAGAGGCGGTGGAGACCCTTTGGAAACTTTTCTCCCGAAAAGTCTTAGCGGGCAGAGGACGACCCGGCGTCTCGCAGCGCACCTCCCTGGTCCCCTAGCCCCGCAGCCCTAGGAGGATCCGAGTCCCAGGACTGTGACCGGGCGCCCCCGGGGCCACTGTGGAACGGGCGGGGGAAACCGGGGCTCAGGGAGTCTCGGCTGCGCTCCGGGAAGGAGAGGCAGGGAAGGGGCTGCGAGAGGTACGGAGTAGGCGAGCGGCCCGGGAGGGAGCAGGGACTGGGGGGGTCCTCTGCTCGCTCATCCCTCCGCCCCTGATCCCGGTGCTGCCTCGAAACTTGCGGTCCGAGGGGCAGAAAGCGGCTTCCCCAGCGCGCACAGCGACGTGGGCCGGCGCCGGCCTTGGTGTTGGACGGGGGTTTCCCTCGCTCAGCCGGGCACTAAGTCGGCCGTTTGTCCCAGATTCTGGCCAGTGTGTGGCCTTTGAGGAGGTGGGCTGCTGACGGGGCCTGAGAGATTTAAAAAGCTTGGGCAGCTCAGGAATTTCCAAAGGGGAAGAGCCGCCCTGCCCGGCTGTGGTGGGCGCCCCTCTCTCACCTTCTACTTGGGAGGCAACTCAAGGGTCCCCAAATCTCAATACTTGCACCTCGCCCATCCTTCCCTTTTGCCTTGATGCTACTTAAGAACGGGAGGGTGAGAGGTGGCCTTGGTCATGACTGCCCGAGCGGCAAGGTCAGGGTACTTCTGCCCCTGCCCTGCTGTTTGTTACAAAGAAGGCTTCCACCCGGTCCCTGGTCGCACTGCCTTACCTACCATCCCGGCAGATGTGAACTCAAAACTTCCTCCGCTGTGCAGTTTCAATTGATAGACACACCCTGTACCTGAATGACTCAGAAGGAGGCTGAATGAATAAACAACAGACCCCTGGCTTCTGGGATTTTATGAGTTTGCAAAAAAAAAAAACCAAAAAAAAAATTAAGTGACAGTTAATTCACACATATCCGCATATTCAACAACAGTAAGTTCATACCATGTGGAAACTAAGATAACAGTTCTCTAGACTTCAGAATAGACCCTGACTGTGTTTGAGGACTTAGTTCACTTAAAAGGGAGAAGATAGTGTGTCTACCCAGTATAACAAAAGTGAAGATTTGGCAACCCCCCGCCCACAACCCCCGCCACACACACACTAATTTATGAGTTTTTTAAAGGGAAATAAATTAATGTGAATTTGGCACCTGGTCTGTGTCAAGCATGTGATAGATTAATTTAACACTATTGCTCTGTGAAGCAAGCAAGCACTGTTGCTCATTTTATTGTTGAGGGAAATGTCACTCAGACAGCTTAAGTACCTTGTAGATTTCCCAGCTAGTGAGTGGCAGAGTTCTGTTCTAAAACGTAAATACTGCAAATGCCTTGTCTCCTAACTCAAACACCATGAGTCAATGAACAGTTAAGGGATTGAAATGTATGTTCCTGAAGGGAAGCAGACCTCCAGATTTAAAGTTTTAAATTTGTACATCTCAACAACATGCACATAAAAGTATTGTGATGAATGTCCTTTTTAAACCATTCATTTTCTGTATATGTATACAAAGTGTATACATATGTATATTAATGAATGTTTTGGGTTTGTTTTTTTTAAGAGACAAGGTCTAGCTCTGTTACACTGGCTGGAGTGGAGTAGTAGCCAGATATAGCTCACTGCAGCCTCAAACTACTGGGCTCGAGCGATCCTCCTGCTTCAGCCTCCCCAGTAGCTGGGACTGCAGGCGCAGTGCACCACCCGACCCGGCTAATTTTTTCATTTTTTTAGAGACTGTTTCCCTATATTACCCAGGCTGGTCTCGAACTTCTGGGCTCAAGAGATTCTCCCACCTCAGCCTCCCGAGTCTCTGGGATTATAGGCATGAACCATCACACCCGACTTTTAATGAATGTTTTCTCAAACCTCTCACTGCCTGCCTGTGATATCTAATGTAAGGTTGTACTCTTAGTATTTGTGTGCCAGATTGTAAGTGTTACACGTATTAACTCATTTAATCCTTACAATGACCCTACAAATTAGGTAATACTAAACAAGAAAACTGAGTCCCAGACATATTAAGCAACTGGGTTAATGTGGAATACACCCACAGACAGGCTGCAGACTCTTAACCACTACTCCAAACCACCATGATAAACCTCAAACAGGTTAAAGAATTTCATTGGGGAAATCAGTACTTTCCTTGTGAATACCATTGGTGAGGACAACATTCAACATTGATCCAATGTTTTGAAGAGCCCAAATACTTTGCAGATAATTATTTAGTGACATTCATTTCTAGTGCACATCTAGGGGATATAAAATGTAGAAGACCCACTCAGGCAAAATCAGAAAGTAGGCAAAGCTGTTTCCAGCAATGACTTCCCTGCCAATTCCACGTCTCCAGTTCCCACACACATCTCTTCCCATTGCTCTCAAGAGAGGCCCTAAGAATTGCATCCTCAAGCTATCTACTGGCTGCCAGCCCAACTCCCGTTCCGCTGCTGCCTGGAAGCCAAGCCCAGTGTTCCTACCTTATTTCTCATCACACGGAGTTTACCATCTGATGCCCAGTACCCGCTAAGGTTGCTTCATTCCCAATTTTCTGATTTCAAAGTGGCTTTGCTGTTCTCTATGCATGCTTTAGTGTCTCTCTTCAAGGGTTGCCAGATAAAATACCATGCTATCTTTGGAGCATACTCTAATAAAATATGTATTGTCAATCTGCCATTCAAATGTAACTGGGCAAGAGGTTTTTTTATTTGCTAAATCTGGCAACTCTCTTTCCTAATTGTTCCAGTCAGTTTATAACTCCCTTTTCTCCTCATTAATCGCTGGTAAAGATCCAGCTTACCCCTCATTTATTTGCAAGAGAATAACTAGCCTCTTACTTCATGGAGAAAACAGTATGAAGACCTCAATTTGTCTCCTCTCCAAGTTCCAGCCTAATAGCAACTTCACCCACCCTTACCTCCTTCCCACCTGTTTCAGAAGTCAAAGCAACTTTACTCCTTCTCAAGGCAAACTCTTGCCCACGTCACCATTCTGTGTCCTCCAAACTTTCTAAGAGGCGGGTCAATTATTCCTTCTCTCTCTTGTATTATACTTTCAATTACTGGCTTCTGATGACTCTTTACCTTCAACTTACCTGAACGTTTATGTGTTTCCTCTACCAAAAACTCACTGTATTCCCCTCATTCTAGGTCCCAATACCTCTCTCTTCTCTTGTTTGCCAACATTCAAAACTACGTAGTGGAACATGATTGAACCTTGGAACCAGACTTGGGTTCAGCCTTAACACTGCCAGTTCCAAGCTGTGTGGCTCTGGACAAGTTCCCTTAACCTTCTTGAGCCTCAGCTTCCTCATATCTAAAGTGGTATAATGATATTTGTCTCTCTCAGTCGTTGTGAGGATTAAAGAGCTTCGTATGTGTAAGAGTTCTCTATAGAGAAAATGCTTCATTCTCCCACCACCCCTGTCTCTCGCTTTGTTACAGTCATTGCTCTCATCATCTCAATTTCCATCTTTTCACTCATTTTCCTTTTGGATTTTCAAATAAAATTATTTTCAAGTCAAATTAATATGCACACATCATTTTTAAAAATCAAATAGTACAAAATTTGCAATGAAGAGCATGGTCTTCAGAGGCTCCCTGGTACCTCAAATCTCCCAATCACTGTTAAGTCTTGTTGATGTTTCCTCTGGTGGCTACTTGTAAATCCCTAAATCTCATGTCTCAAACTTCTATTTCTTCATTATCAGTTTTAGATGATACTTACAGATTTTCTGCCATGTTGAAGGAGTATTAATTCACTCAACTTTGAGGTATATAGATGTCAAAAGCTTTCTAAATTCTTGCATGTCTGGTATTTTTAAAATTCTGTGTTATACTTGACTAACATTTTGGCTGAGTATCAAGTTAAAGATTTATAAGTAATTTTCACTGAGAATTTTGCAAGCATTACTCCATTGTCTTTTAATTTCTAGGGCTACTGATAAAAAGTCTAAAGCTAGTCTGACTCCAAAACTTCACATGTGACTATTTTTCATCTTTGAATGTTTTTAGAAACTTCTCTTTCTCTTCAGTGTTCCAGAAAGACATGATGATATGCCTTGATTTTTCAAGCCGTTTGTAGTTCTGGAAATTATCTGAAATGATTTCTTTGATAACTTCGTCTTCTCTGTTTCCTCTGCTTTCTCTTTCTGGAGCTCCCACTATTCAGATTGTAGACCATCTGGGCTGGTTTTTAATTTCCTTATATTTTATTTTCATTTTCTACTTCTTTTTTGTTGTTGTTTTCCTTCAACCCTTCAGTTAGTATTTCCCTTTCCATTATCATACTTTTCATTTCCAAGTGCTCTCTTTTTCTTTTCTGAATGTTACATTTCTACAGAAACCTGTTCTTATTTTAGGGATGCCACATCTTTACCTTTGAGGATATTAGAATGTTGTTGTTGATGATGATGTTTTCTTCCGTCTTCTTTATTGCCTTATTTTCCTATATGTTCTGCTCCCAGTCCTTTGTGTCAAGGGCTTTCCCAATTATCAGATGATCTCTGGCTGTCTGTTCACATTTCAGAGAGAGGCACTGAAAGCTAATTGAAAACTTTGTGCAGGGGCTTGTCGGTGGAGGGGAGGAGGGTGATCACACTGCACATTTTTGTTGCAGGACTCCAAATGTCAGTCTCTGGAGATCTCTCCTTTGGGACAGGTCATTTTCACCAGAGAGGAATTCTAAAATCTCTTGTGTGCCCTCTCGCATTTTCCTGAGTGAACCAAAGAAGAACAGTGAGGGAGAACAGAAGGGGGAACCTCATCATTCGATATTTAGATTTGAACTGAATCACCATCATGGGGACCCCTCTGCACACGCTCAGCTTTATCAAGTGTTCCTGAGTCCAGAGACTCTCTGATTTAACCCACTCAGAAAATAAACCTCCAGTCTTCTGCTGGAACGGGGGTATTGATGTTTATCCTATTGTACAGGTTGGAGATGGAGGGCTGGAGATTTGACTGCTTATTTTAATTAAAATAATTGTATCTTAAAATTAAAAAGGAAAATAAACGGAAAGAGATATTGAAAGCCATGAGTACAGGAGAGTTAGAGAGAAGTGGCTCAGTGTGTGTGGAACATTTTCTCACTATTACAGTGGATGCTTTACAGTCAGTCTTTTTATTTTCAGATCAGTATTTACTGCCACCTTCATAAATACCTGGAGTTTCTGATTCCTGACCTCCCTTGAGGATCTGCAGTGGGAATTTAGTTTGCTTCTAGGATCCTCCTGCTGCTGGCTCAGGCCTCAACTTTCTCTGGTTTGTCAAGACAGTTATACACATTAATTTGTTTTCTAAAATTTTATTGCTATTATTACTGGCAAATTAACCTTAAAACTAATGTAGCTTAAACTTGAGTCCTTCATCTCCAAGTTCCTGGAAGGAGCCCTAGCAATATGTCCACGTGGTTCTATGTTTTTGTAAAATATGAACAGCAAAGTATTTTAACCAGAGTTGGCTAAGATTAACTAAAATTGCTGTCTTCTTCCATTAGGAAGTCCCTCTATTTCATTTTGCCTTGTATAGGGGTGATTTTAAAGTTGCTGAAGGCATTTTTGGGATCTGGCTAATAGGAATTTGAATTTGGGCTACATTTAGTTTGAGTTTAGAAGGATATGTGAATGAGATTTACAGTTACTTCCATATGATCACTAACCATCCTAGCGTAAAATGGTTTTCAAGACCACTTCAGCTACCCTCCACAGCTGTCATGGTACAAAAGTACAGAGCCAGTTTCATGTGACTCTGGGCCAGAAGCTAGTCTGGGAAAATTCTTTCAAAGATACCATGTATAAATTGCAATTTGAGGGTTTGATTCTCATTGATACCTAATTAAAACAGAAGTTCTCTTCTCCTCAGAATTTATTTAATAACTCAGTATGTATAATTATAAATACATTATGCATATTTTCCATTTTTGATAAGAATTATACAAAAAAGGATTGATCAGAATTTTCATATATATCTGGTATTTGTAGGGTATAACTATTATAATTTGGAAATAAATTTTGAATTATTTCAATAAAATACGTGAAAAATTACAGACTCCTCACTTAGCCTCATATAAAGAATATTTTCTTATCTATAAATTTATTTATTAAAGGGTTGACAGAAAATTCATATTAAAAATTAATGGAATATGAAATAAAAATAATAAAAGCTTTTCTAAGCCATCAGTAAAAAAAAAATTGATCAAACATTACGGAGGGGAGACCTTTCCATTCTCTCCAAAAAAATTATATTTTAATATTTTAGTCTATGAAGAGATCAAAGGATATATAGCCAAAGGATGTAAGAAAAAAAGTATTATAAAATGTTTGACAGTTAATAAAAATATTGTTATTTTTATGATTCATGGTGTTTGTTAACTTTTTAAAATTAGTAATTTGTTGTAATGTCTTTTCTTATTCTAAATACATATTCACTTTCATATCAAGTTTTGTGTTCCTTTTCTAAATGAGGGCCTTCCATTCCCAACCATATAAACTTCTACCTAGCTTTTGTGTCTTCTCTCTTTTTCTTTGTCCTTTTAAATTTATTTACTCTATGTAGTGGGTTTGGAAGCGTGAGAAAACATGGTTGCAAACCTACATATTTTGGCAGAAATTTCCATTCATGATTTCTCAAAATGGTAATAATTTGTATTTTAAGCAAATATATATGAGGGTGTAGTTGATTCTTACTCAGAAGCACCACCTGCTATCTCAGAGATTACACTGGGCATGCCAATATAATCCACATGGCTAAGAAGACCACAGGACTGGGGAAAAAGAAAGGATCTCAAAGACTTCCAACCTCCTTCATCAAAGAGCGATAGGGAATCTGCCCACAACATAGCTCACCACTGCTACAGCCTACAAACAACTAGCAACTGAGAAAGCCACCACACTAAGGATATATATAACCAAGGCGTCCATCCAGAACCTGGACCTCCATCAAAGCACCCACAAGCAAAGCCAAATGTTCTTACCCAACATATGCTACAGACACACCCTTACAAGTGAGGGGGGAAGGAAAAAACCCCACCTAAACAAAAGAAAATCCAAAAATAAGAAGTGCCAGTTGCCCCAGATGAGAAGGAATCAACGAAATAACTGCAGAAGTATGAAAAATCAGAGCAAAAGGACACCCTCAGAAGGGAACACCAGCTCTCTAGCAATGAATACCAACCAAAATAAAAATGTTGAAATGACAGATAAAGAATTCCAAATATGGACTGTAAGGAAGCTCAGCGAAATCCAGGAGAAAATGGAAAATCAACTCAAAGGAAACTAGAAAAACAATCCAGGAAATGAATGACAAATTCACAAAGGAGATCAACATATTGAAAAAAAAACAAATAGAACTTCTGGAAATGAAAAATTAATTTAAGAAAATATAAAACACAGTGGAAAGTTTCAAGAATAGACTAGAGCAGGCAGAAGAAAGAATCTCAGAGCTTGAAGACAACTCTTTTGAATTAACTCAGTTAGTCAAAAATAACAGAGCATTAAGAAGAATGAACAAAGCCTAAAAGAAATATGGGATTATGTAAAACAGCCTAATATAAGAATCATAGACATCCGTCAGGGTGAAGAAGAAAATGCACAAGGGCTGGAAAACTTATTTGAGGAAATAATTGAGGAAAATTTCCCTGGTCTTGCTAAAGATTTAGACATCCAGGTACAAGAAGCTCAATGAACACATGGGGGATTCATTGCAAAGAGGCAATCACCAAGACACACAGTTGTAAGACTGGCCAAAGTCAGCACCAAGGATGAACTCCTGCAAGCCATCAGGCAAAAACGTCAAGTAACTTACGAAGGAAAACTGCAGACTTCTCAACTGAGAACTTACAAGGCAGGAGGGATTGGGGCCCCATCTTTGGTCTTCTTAAACAAAACAACTGCCAGCCTAGAATTTTGTATTCTGCAAAACTAAGTGCCACATATGAAGGAGAAATAAAGACTTTTCCAGACAAGCAGACACTGAAGGAATTTGTCAAGACCAGATCTTCCTGCAGGAACTACTCAGAACTGCATTACACATGGATCAGCCTAATAGACACCCACCAGTGTAAAAACACTCAAAAGCTGAAACTCATAGCTCATATGAAACAATAACACAAGAGGTAAAATAACGCAAAGGTACTACCTAACAGGATGAATAGAATGGCATCCCACATATCAATTCTACCAATCAACATGAATGGTCTGAACATCCCACTCAAGAGACACAGACTGGCTGAACAGATGAAAAAATACAACTTAAGTATCTCCTGTCTCCAGGAAATATATCTAACTGACAAGGACTCATACAGACTGAAGGTGAAGGGATGGGAAAAAATATTTCATGCAAATGGAAACCAAAAGAAAGGAGGCGTAGCCATTCTCATATCAGATAAAATTGACTTCAAATCAACAATAGTAAAGAAAGACAAAGATGGTCTCTGTATAATGGTAAAGGGAATAATCCAACAAGAAGTCATATAATAACAATCCCAAATATTTATGCACCTAACACAGGAGCACCCAGAATCATAAAGCAAACCCTACTAAATCTAAGCAAAGAGTTAAACAGGAGCATTGTAATTGCTGGGAACTTCAAGACCCCACTGACAGAACTGGACATATCCTCCAAGCAGAAAATAAATAAAGAAACACTGGACTTAAACAAACTCTAGAACAAATCCTAACAGACATTTACAGAACATTTTATCCCAAAGCTACTGAATGTACATTCTTCTCATCACTACATGGAACATTCTCCAAGATTGATCATATCTTAGGCCACAAAACATGTCTCAACAAATTTAAAAAATAGAAATTATATCATGTATTTTCTCAGATCACAGTGGAAAAAAAACTAGAAATCACTTCCATGAGAAACATTCAGATCTACACAAAGTCACAGAAATTAAACAAACTGTTCCTGAACAATTACTGAGTCAATAATGAAATTAAGATGTAAAGCGAAAGATTCCTCAAACTGAATGACAAAGGGAACATAAGCTACAAAGATCTATGGGATTCAGCAAAAGCAGTCCTAAGGGGAAAGTTCATAGCCTTAAATGCCAACATCAAAAAGACAGAAAGATCACAAATTAACAATCTAATGACACATCTCAAGGAATTAAAACACAAAGAGCAAACCAAACCCAAAGCCAGCAGAAGGAAAGAAATAACTAAGTTCAGACTAGAAATAAATAAAATGGAAAACAAACAAAAAATACAAAGAATCAATGAAACAAAAAATAGGTTCTTTAAAAAGATAAACAAATTTGATAGACCTCTTGCTAGATTAACCAGGAATAGAAGAGAAAGAACTCAAATAAACTCAGGTAGGAATGAAAAAGGAGATATTACAATGGATACCACAAAAATACAAAATATCATCTGTGAATACTATGAAAATCTCTATGTACATAAACTCAAAAATGTAGAGGAAATGGACAAATTCCTGGAAAGAACAAATCTGGAGGCATCACATTACCAGACTTCAAACTACACTATAAGTCTATAGTTACCAAAACAGCATGGTATCAGCACAAAAATAGAGACATAGACCAATGGAATAGAACAGAGAACCCAGATATAAAACAATCTATCCACAGCCAACTGACCTTTGACAAAACAGACAACAATATACACCGGGGAAAAGAAGCCCTATTCAATAAATCGTGCTGGAAAAACTGGATAGCCACATGCAGAAGGATGAAACAGGATCTATTAATATATCTCTCATCACTCATGAAAATTAATTCAAGTTGTATAAAAGACTTAAATGTAAGGCATGAAGCCATAAGAATTCTAGAAGAAAATGTTGGAAAAACTCTTCTAGATATTGGCCTAGGCAAAGAATTTATGAAGAAGACCCCAATGGCAATCACAGTAACAACAAAAATAAATAAATGGGACTTAATTAAATTAAAAAGCTTCTGCACAGCTAAGGCAATAATCAACAGAGTAAATAGACAACCCACAGAATGGGAGAAAATATTCACAAATATTCACAAAGGCTAATAACCAGAATCCACAAAGAACTCAAGCAAATCAGCAAGTAAAAAACAAACAACCCCATTAAAAAGTGGGCAAAGACATAAAAAAGAAGCTTGCCAAAAGAAGATAGACAAGCCAATAAACACATGAAAAAATGCTCAGTGCCAATAATTATCAGGAAAATGCAAATTAAAACCACAAGGAGATATCGCCTTGTCCTAGTTAAAATGGCTTTAACTAAAAAGTCCAAAAACAATAGATGCTGGCATGGATGCAGAGAGAAAGGAACACTTATACACTGTTGGTGGGACTGCAAATTAGTACAACTTCTATGGAAAACAGTATGGAGATTCCTCAAACAACTAAAAGTAGACTTATCATTTGATCCAGCAGTCCCCTACTGGGTTATTTACCCAAAGGAAAAGAATTCATTTTATCAAAAAGATGCCTGCATGTGAATGTCTATTGCAGCACAATTCACAATTGCAAAGATGTGGAATCAACCCAAATGCCCATCAATTTATGAGTGAAATTAACAAAATGTGGTATACATATACTATGGAATACTACTCAGCTATTAAGAAGGATGACTTAATGACTTTTACAACAATTTGGATAGAACTGGAGATCATTATCCTAAGTGAAGTACCTAAAGAACGGAAAAACAAACACCACATGTTCTCACTATTAAATTGGAACTAAACAGGCCAGGTGCGGTGGCTCATGCCTGTAATCCTAGCACTCAAGGAGGCTGAGGCAGGAGGATCGCTTGAGGTCAGGAATTTAAGACCAGCCTGAGCAAGAGCGAATCCCATCTCTTTCTACTAAAAATAGAAAAAATTAGCCAGGCATGGTGGTGCACACCTGTAGCCCCAGCTACTCAGGAGGCTGACACAGAAAGATCACTTGAGCCCAAGAGTTTGAGGTTGCTGTGAGGTAGGCTGATGCCACAGCACCCTAGCCCAGACAACAGAGCAAGACTGTGTCCCATAAATAAATAAATAAATAAATAAATAAATAAATAAATAAATAAATAAACAAATAAATAAAAATTGGAGCTAACCAATGAACATACATGTGCACAGAGGGAAGTAAAACTCAATGGAGATCAAGCAGGGAGTGGGGCAGGGAGGAGGAGGGGATGGGTGAAAACCCACCTACAATGAACACTATCTGGGTGATGGGCACACTTGTAACCCTGATTCAAGCATAACAAAATCGATACCTATAACCAAACATTTGTACCCCTATAATATTTTGAAATTAAAACAAAACAAAACAAAACAAAAAATTTGAACAAAAATTCCCATAAATATATATGCATAATTTTTAATGAAATATTTCTATAAAACATTAATTTTATGAATAATTTCTGCCCCCCTATTTTTGCTTCCCAATAGTAACTACTTTTACCTTTCACTTTTCCTTTGTATAGTGTATTTGCTTTCCTGTTTTTTAATTATGTTGACATTTTTTATTTTTTCAATTTTAGATATTATGTATTGACTTTATCCTTTGAATATTAGGATTTAGCTTTCTTAAACACACTGCTTCCCCCCTCACACACAATTTTCCACTCTCCAAATATAAATTGGACATTAATTTTTATATTTTTATGACACTGCAGGTTTTATTCACAGTTTAGACACATATGAATTATGATATATTTACTTTTTTATATACTTTTTGGTATTGTCTTTTTGTTTGCTCAGTTTC
This sequence comes from Lemur catta, assembly GCF_020740605.2. NCBI lineage: Eukaryota > Metazoa > Chordata > Mammalia > Primates > Lemuridae > Lemur > Lemur catta. Next base: position 4,780,806 of record NC_059130.1, on the reverse strand, counting down.
CTATGTACTTATCACTAATTCATCCACCCACTCTCAGGGCACTCAAACATACGGGAAAATATATCAAGTTCATGGAAACATCACTCCTGAGTCCTCTGTCTTCTCCAGTCCCAACTGTTGCTTAGTTGACACCTTGGAGGTTCCACTCACCTGTCTCTTGGTTGAGTCTCATTTCTTGGATGTCCTTCATTCTTTAAGCCTTCCTATTGATGGAGCACAGCTCCCAGGAGTTTCCTGGTTAAGGGAATATGGAAAACAAATTTCTTGAGAAGTTAAACATAAACAAATGTCTTTATCCTGTCTTCACTCTTTATTGAGTTTTGCCAAATATAAAATTCTGGGTTAAAAGTTATTTTCTTTGAGAAATTTCTAAGGTGCTGTTCCATCATCTTTTGGCATCCAGTGTGATGCCATTGTGTTTCTCTATCCTTTGTGTGTAAGCTGTTTTCATTGTTTTTTTTCTGTTCTTCTCCACATGCCCTTCTTACAATGTAGTATTTACACTCCTCTATCAAGGCTGGGATCTATGTTACCTCTACTTGGACCTTTGTAACCAGAACAACGTAAAAATGATGCTGAATGACTTCTAAGGCTAGACTATAAAAAATGATATGGCTTCCCTCTCTCTCTCTTTCTTTCTCTCTCTCTCCCTCCCTCCCTCTCTCTCTCTCTCTCTCTCTCTCTCTCTCTCTCTCTCTCTCTCCTATAGGGTTCACATCATGATTGTCTTAGTCTGTTCCTGCAGTTATAATAAAATGCTTTACACTGGGTAATTTATAAACAACAGAAATTTATTGCTTACTGTTCTAGAGGCTGAGAAGTCTAAGATCAAGGTATCAACAGATCCAGTGTCTGATGAAGGCTCCTCTCTGCTTCCAAGATGGCACCTTGTTGCTGTGTCCTCACATGGCAAAAGAGACAGAAGGGCCAGGCAATTCTCTGAGGCCTCTTTAGTAAAGGCATTAATCCCATTTATGAGGACTCCATCTTCAATCACCTGGCAAAGGCCCCACCTCTTAATACCTTGGGGTCTAAATTCCAACATACAAACTTTGGATGAACACATGCATTCAAACTATAGCAATGATTTAGACACCATATGGAAGGAGGGGAGAGAAAGAGAGACAGAGGGAGGGAGGGAAGGAGGGAGGAAGGGAGAGGTAAGCACAAGGTGTCCCAGTTATTTCAGCCCCAGCTGTTCAAGTCTTCCAAGATAGGAGAGAGAACCCTTTGCAAGGTTCCCAGCCCAAGCCACTACCTGATTAAACCCTCTTGAGAGACCCTGAGCCAGAACCACCCAATGGAGCCACTCCTGGATTCTTGTCTCTCAGGAACCATGAGAGATAATAAGTATGTTAGAGTTTTAAGTCACTAAATTTTAGAGCAATTTATTGTTACACAGCCACAGTAAATGTAACTGTTTATCATCTCATTGCCTACCTTTACCAAAGCTTTTGGGATTCTGTCTTTGTCTTGAGTTTTCTGAAAGTTCACAATGATCTGCCCTGGCATGGTTTTCTCACTCTTTTTCCACACATTTTCCTAGTCACCCAGTGGACACTTCAACTTAGAAACATAGTTCCTTCAGTTAAGAAGAATTGTTTAAATTAATTAAATCCCTGAATTATTTCTTTGTTAATTTCTCCCTCTCTCTCTCTCTCTCTCTCTCTCTCTCTCTCTCTCTCTCTCTGTCTCTCTGTCTCTCTCTCTCTTCTCTCTTTTTTTTTTAACTACAAATTTATATTATTTTGATGGTAGAATTTCTGGATAGAGCACACGGGTCTCTTCTCTATCTGCATGTGGAATTTCCTTGACTTTACCTTGCAATCCTTTCTTCACTCATTCAACATATATTTACTGAGAACCTACACTGCTAGGATGCAAGAAGATAAAACAAGTTAACTGAGATTTTGATTTCTACTACCAAACATTTAAGTTCAAGTACTCATTTTTGTTTTCTGAATGTCCCGTTTCTTTTTTTGCTTTTCTTTTTTTAGGTTTTCTTTATCCTGCATTGTCTCATTTTTGTTTGTTTCTTTTAGTCTCTAACTTTCATGTCAGCAGCTTAGCTGACATCACTGGTGATCCGTGGCTATCATTTGTTAGGATTTTAGACATACACACAGAAAACAGTGGGAATGCCCTGTGCCTGAGCAGGACTTGTTAACTGGTGGGCAGGGCTGTAAGATGATTTGGCTGAGCCATTTCATTGGGAGACCCCTGTCTGTCAGTATCTGCAGGTCTTACCTTCTGGGGTATTTATTCATCCAGAGAAGAGTCTTCTACTCTCCTTCTAGAAGATAAAAACCTGATTACTGCGTTCTGGGAGAGGAGTGAGAGAATAGGGCTGGGCTGGCTGGCTCACCATTCAGCATACAGACTTCCACTTCACCCTCCCGTTTCTACTGTAGCATTCCGCAAAGTCATTCTGGTTCGTTCTTTCTGCCCCAGTCTTCTGCCCCGACAGGGGAAAGACAGTCCACCTTGGTGGGGCAGAATGAAGGAGGGAGAATAGTTCAACTGCTTCGTAAGCAGACTCCATTTTCATCTTCACTTTCAACCCCACTTTCAGAGGTACCTGCGAGCCCCAATTTCTGGGCGTTTCCAAGGTTCTGTAGAGCAACTCAGCTTGCTTCTGTGCTTCTTTCATTGCAGCCTTAATTTTCATATTTCTTAGATGTCATAAGTAAATTAACACTCGACTGTCTGCTTTTCAGTTTCCAAAATTTTGTTGTTGTCATCTCCTATCTTTTCCTTTTCACTGTTTATCAAAAAAAAAAAAAAAATCCCTTCACATCAGTGAAGTGTTAAGAGTGGAGGGAAGTGAGGCCAGGTGTGGTGGCTCACACCTGTAATCCTAGCACACTAGGAGGCTGAGGCAGGAGGATCGCTTGAAGTCAGGCGTTCAAGACCAACCTGAGCAAGAGTGAGACCCCATCTCTACAAAAAAACAGAAAAAATTAGGCGGATGTGGTGGCACGTGCCTGTAATCCCAAATCACTCTAGAGGCTGAGGCAAGAGGATCACCTGAGCCCAGGAGTTTGAGGTTGCAGTGAGCTATGATGATGCCACTGCAGTCTAGCTGGGACAACAGAGGGAGACTGTCTTAAAAAAACAAAAAAAGAAGAGCAGAGGGAAGTGAAAGTGTTCGATTCATCATCTCTGAACAGAGGTCATTTTCTCTTAAACCCATGCAGTTCTCCTGACCTGCCCTTGCTTAGGACACAAATGACTCCCTCACCAACACATGCAAGGGCCCCTGATGACTTGTCATTCTGAGAAGCTCCCTGTAACATTGACACTGTTGACTACCCTCCTGTTCAGTCTCTTCATGCTGTCTTCGGTAGCACTGCTGTCTCTCAGTCTCCCCTGACTCAGATCACTCTTTCCCAGCACTCTTAACTGGCTTATCTTTCTATATTACCTTAAATATCCCTGTTCCAGTCATAGGGAATAATTGTACTACCTGGATTACGTGCCAGGCACTATGCTAAATATGTACTTTGTGTGTAATAAATTCATTCTCTCAACGACTCAGGTAGGTACTATTAAATAACCCATTTCACAGATGAAGAAACTGAGGCATGGGAAACTTCAGTAGTTGGCCCAAAGTCTCACAGCTTTTTACCACCGTGCATGTTGCATCTCCAAACGCGGTATCCTTGGTCTTCCCTCTTATCTGTTTATATTTCCCAGGATTTTCTCATCTACTTCCAGGGCTTTATCATGCACATATGTCTACATTCAGGCAACTCTGAACTGTACATATCCAGTCCTACTTTTCTCCTAAGCTCCAAACTCAATTTCCAAATATTTATTAAAAAAACATCACTTGTAAGTCTCACAAGCACCTCAAGATCAAAATATCCAAGGTCCTGCTGGGCCATTTTCACTTCTTTCTCTTCTCAAAACAACTCAACCTGTTATATGTTATGAGTCAGTGGAATCACCATTGACCTCATCAGAAAAGGTAGAACATTCAGAGTCTGTTCTGACTGCTCCCTCTCTCTCCCCTCCGTATGAAATTTACTGCCAAGACTGTTGTCCCCTGAAGGGGCTTCAGATTGCATTTCCTTATCATCCTGCCACTATCCTTGCTAGACCCCTACCCGCCCTTCATAACAGCTTCCTCCTAACTGGCCTAGGCTCTAATTCTCCATGTCACCGTCAGAGTTGCCTTTCTAAGTACCTTTTCAAGATCTGCTCATTCTCTGTATTTTGGGTTGACTATCAGTCATGGGACAGAACGGGCTCCTCATATTGCAAAAAGATGACAGGATCCCTTTAAAAAAAATCTCATGTATATATTTACAGATCAATAAACACATACCAGGAGAAATGTAATAAAAGCTGTAATGTTCCAAACCATTGATGATTAAGGACCAATGAGAAATTAAGATCGAGCAGTTCTGAAATGATAGTCATAAAAATGGACATTTTTTATTTATTAGCAATTATTTATTGAGCACTTGCTGTGAACCAGCAGGCATTCTTCAAGGAACTGGGGCTGCAGCCATGAAAAAGACAGATAACATCCCCGATATCATGGAGTTTACATTCCTTTAGAGAAGACAAATAATATAGAAACAAACAAATAAATACATAAGAAAATATCAGATGACAATGAGTACAATGCTGAGAATTAACACAGGTTGATTGCCTTGAGTTGTCCCTCCGGGTGGCCAGGGTTGGCCTCTCCAGGTGAGTGACACTGGACACTAGTGCGCCACGACAGGCTTGGGGCTCCTCAGCACAGCACTGGCAAGGGCTGAGAACTCTGCCCTGCCCTGAGAGGCAGCAAGCCCAGCAAGGGAGCCTTGAAGCAGGCACCCTGAGACCTATCCAAGGACTCAATCAGGGGCCCACGGCAGGTCCCACTCTGGGCCTGTAAAGTCCTTTCCACCCCTAGCACACTGTCACTTGCCCTCCTGGGTCCTGTTTCCCTCAAAGCAATCTTCTGCCACTGCTGCCTCCTCCCCATCCCCAGTTTAAGACTCTTTCAAAGGCCTGGCTGGACCTCTATCCTGTCTGCCGTGGAGCCTTGCTTGGCTAGTGGTTGGGAGAGGTCCAGGCAGCCAGGGTATGGGGTGGCAGGTTCCAGGGAGGAGCTAGGCCTGGGGGTCCCTTAGCAATCAGTACTAGGCGTGATGGTCAATGGAACCCCAGCGGGCAGCCCTAACTTTCAATAAGACCACCTTCTCTTCAGGGAAATTTTGTAATCTCTGCCCAGTTGTGGGATTAGACCTCTATAAGCTACCATTTTGGCAAAACCTAAACTTTCATGATCAAATTTTTAAAAATAAAGGTTGAGAGATAAAAGCAAAAATCTCTCTCTCCCCACCCCCACCCCCCATATATATATTCACAGTCAGAAAAAAAATACCAGAAGAAATTTTGGTATATGTAAAATAAATAACATTTATCAGCTTTGAAAATCTCCTCAATAGATGACCTTTCTCCTGAATCACTTCTCTAGTTATTTTAGAAACAGATTGGAGACAAATTCTCCAACAAATTTTATGGTATATAGACGCTCTTTTTAAAGTTTCCAGACTAGTCTTACAGTTTTGAACTGTTGTGTCTTTTACATTTGTTTTGTCTTTTAGTATGTCATTTTCGGAAGTCTTAAAAATGATCTACTTCTTCACACTAATTACTGGTGTTATGAGGGACCCTTTGGACTATCAGCATGCGGAAGGCATCTCACTCTGCATCACCGAGCAAACCAGGCCATGTGGAGGAAAGAACAGGGATTGCTGGCACATTTGTGTGTTCAGGGAGATCAACTGAATTGTGCATACATGAAAACAAAAAATGTTTAATTGTTAAGAAATATAAGGGTATGTTAGTATCACAACCCTGGTTGGCAAATAAAAGGGATTACTATGCATTTAAGTAAGTTCACAGTTTTTAATTTATTTGTTCCTCTCAACTAAGGAGTAGGCAGGGATTGTCATTCCTGTTTTGCAGGCCAAGGAATACCCCTCGGAGGGAAAGTGAGTTGCCCAAGGTCACACTGTGTGTCTATAGCTAAGCCAAATGAGAAATTACAGACTCCTGGCTCCCCACCAGTGCTCAAAACACAGTTCAAATAAAAAATGTTGAAAGAAGGAGGGAAAAAATGGAAGGAAGACAGACAGAAAGAAAGAATGAAAGAAATAAAAGAGAGAGGGAGAGAGGACTCCTCAAGTATTTATTCTTTTATAATGCTTACTTATTTTATTTTTTACTTTTTTTTTTTTTTTTCAGGGACAGGGTCTTGCTCTGTCACCCAGGCTGTTGTGCAGTGGCACGATTGTGGCTCACTGTAACCTGGAACTCCTGGGCTCAAGTGATTCTCCCACCTCAGTTTCCCAAAGTGCTACCTATTTATTGTCTGACCCTCTACTGTAATAGAATTTAAGTTCCATGAAGACTGACATTTTGTCTGTCTCTTTTACTACCGTGTGATATGGATATTTAATATTAGTACTTAGCACAGTTCCTGGCACATAGAAGGTACTCAATAAATATTGATGAATGGATGAATGAATAAATTAAATGCTTCTCATACTTATCCTGAATTATGTCAAATGGAGTGGACTATATGAAAGCAGCTAGATCATAAGTCACAGCATACTTTTGATTTCTGATTGAATTTCAAATCACAGAGGCATCACGTGTTGCCTCTGTCTATAGCTCATTCTCCTGTAGTCAGTAACTGTATTCTCTCCTTGGCCTATTGTTTCAGTTGCAGTGAAGGATGCTTATTCAGTATTTCTGGGTCCCCCAAAACACTCCAAGTTTTTGTCTATATCGTTTAAGTCAGACCATCTTAATTATACCTTCTCACTTTGAGAAAAACTTGGCCAGCAACTTTTGCATGATGAAGTAGTAGAAAATTTTATTTACATAATTACAAATATTATGGTCCTCGGAAATGTAATTATTAAAATAAACATTGCAAAATCGCATTAATCCTTATTACCCAGAACAGGCCAAATCAGATTGGTGAGACATCTATATTTTTAATAGAAAATATTTAAAAAATAAATTCAACCTAGTTTAAAATTCCCCAGATTATAACAATGGGTAAGCAAGCACTGTTCAGGAGATGGCCTATTCTGAATGAAAGGAGTGGGTCAAAATCAGCTCTCATAAAAGTGAAATAAACAAATACTTCTCAAGTGGTGAAGGGATCTTACGTGTTTACTCCGAGCCCTTAAGTCTTTTAAGGATCACTTAAGTATTGTTTACACTCAGTGGGCTGACCGAACTTTGTTGTCACGTTACTCTGCTTCCCAGTCCATCCAAATTCTTATATTTATTAAATTTTTTTCTTTTTTCAGTTTTCTTTTTTTTTTAGTTTTTTCATTTTTTCGTTTCTTTTTTTTATTTTTATTTTTAAATAATTCTTATATTTTCTATCATTTGCAATTTTTTTAGTTTCTTTTCTGTGGCAGAAGGGGAGTCGACAATTGAACACAAAAGCAAAGCGATAAACCGATGAAGTGGTTTATGTATATTTCAATAATTCAGACAAGAATTTCCAACCACTGGAGTTATATCTCTTTCATTAAATGCAAACTGCTAAAAACAGGAATTTCAGAAGGTAATATTATATGGTATCAAATAATCGCTCTCCTGGTATCCTGCTTATTTGAAATGTAAGTCTCTGCTTTAAGCAATAAAAAGGAAAATAACTGAAGCTTGGTTATTTACATACACTCAAGAATAATTATATGCCAGTCTTCAACTAGGCCTTTGCACTTAACTCTTCTCTCTGTCTAGAATGTTCTTATTGTCCTCAGCTCCCACCCTCCCTTCATGCAGGCCTCAGATCAAACGGAGCCTCAGAGCTGCTGGCCCTGACCCCTGGCTAAAAATGCACGTCTCCTCTATACTCCATTTCTTCAGACAGACTTTATTTTTTCTCTACAGCACTTAAATTATCACCCAACACGTGATTTGTTTGAAATTTGTTTGTCTTCTCCCACCAGAGTACAAATTCTAGAAAATTATTGTTTTATTGGTGGCCCAAAAGAGTTCATGGGACAGTAGGCACTCAAATATTTGTTGACTGAATAAATTAAAATCACAAAAATTAGTGATATTTCTTTTTCTTTAAAAAAAGTGACCTTTTTTTTTAAATCTAGAAAGCAAAAAATTCTTTGATTTAAAAAACACAACTCTCAGTAAAAGCCAAAAAGAAAGCATCAAAACCTCTAAATCTCTAATGTAAAATCTAGAGCTTTCTTAAGTATAATGGACAACCTCAAACTATACCAACACTGATACTGTCTCACCCTTAGAAGAAAGGTATCTGCTAAAGTACTACTAAATTACTAAATTCAGTCAATTCAGTGTAAGAAATCAGTCAAACTGATTGGTCTTGCGTAGACAAAACAATTGGTTGCTTGGTTACATTGTTCCCCATTGACTTGGCTTCAGGTAAGACAGTACTGGATCTCTAACTGAAAAACCCAGTGGCTCAAAGTTGAGTCCAGGGGACTTTCCAGTTCCCGTCACATCTCATTTTGTGTGCTTCACTAATGAGTTATTTGTTTTATGACATCAAGAAAGATGTGTTTATGTATTCATCCAATTCGTAAATACCTAGACTGTATATATACTAATACTAAGGATATAAAATTCCTATTCTTAACCTGCTTACAGTATAGTAGGGATGGCTGAGAAATAAACAAATATGTATCATCCAGCATAGAAAGTCATTCGTTCCTGGCTGAGCTTGCACTCTTAGGCACACAGGTCCTGAGCGCATTGCTACAGAGACTACTAGAGGGAGAACTTGGTACCTGAGCATGAGCTGTCTGAAACTTGGCTTCAAAGTCATTGAGACCTCAGAGTGGATAGACACGGAGCCGGGAAAACTCATTTCAAAACCACAGGCAGTTTTCTGGAGAATTTGACACTTGAAAACATCTTTGAATCAGAATATTCTTTTATTTTTGAAAAAACATCTAAATGGGCCTTTCAGTTATACAAGTGAAAAATGAAAAATCAAAATCAGGAAAGGTCACTTTTGAGAAACTTTCAGCTTTAGGGAGCTAAATTTCCATTGCCACAAAGAAAAATAAAAACAGATAAAAAATAATCCACTTAATCGCTCTGCCTGAATTTCTCAGACATCTCGTACTCAACACAGCTACAGTGGAACTCATGATTTCCCATTGCAAGGAACCCCTGCGCCTGGCGGCCGCCCACTCACTCCCGTCTTCCAGTTCTCAGCAGATGGTATCACCATTCATCCTTGATCATCCCTTTTCTGTACCAGCAGATCCACTCCTTCAGCAAGCTTCATCAATGCTATCCCCAGAATACACATCTGTCCACTGACTTGTCACTTTCCACTGCCACCCTGGGTCCAGGATGTGATCAGCTCTCACTGAATTACTGAAGAATTAGTGTGGGGGCAGCCTCCACTTTCAGTCTTGCTCATCTCTGGTCCATTCTCCACTCAGGAGGCAGAAAGAACTTTTTTATTTTTATTTTTATTTTTTTTACTTTTTAGTTTGGTAATTCCATTTTTTAAAAATTAGTAAACTTTATTTTTCTAGAGCAGTTTTAGACTCATAGCAAGGTTGAGTGGAAAGTACACACAGTTCCCATATGCCCCCTTTCTTCCAACCACCCATAGTCTCTCTCATTATCGAAATCCAGCACCACAGTGATGCATTTGTCACCACTGATGAGTGTACATTATCACCCAAAGTTCATAGATTACATTAGGGTTCACTCTTGGGGTTGCATATTCTATGGGTTTGGACAAATGTATAATGACTTGTCTCCATTAATGTAGTTTTGTACAGAAAAGTTTCACTGCCCTAAAAGTCCACTGTGCTTCTCCTATTCATACCTCCCTCTCTTCTAATCCCTGGAAACCACTGATCTTTTGACTGTCTCAATAGTTTTGCCTTTTCCAGAATGTCATATAGTTGGAATCCGTATGTAGACTTTTCAGATTGAATCCTTCCACTTAGCAATATGTATTGAAGATTCCTCTATGTCTTTCCATGTCTTGATAGCTCATTTCTTTTTAGTACTGAATAATATTCCATCATCTGGGGGTCCCACATTTTATTTATCCATTCAACTACTGAAGAATATCTTGGTTGCTTCCAAGTTTCGGCAATTTTGAATAAAACTGCTGTAAATATCCATGTGCTGGTTTTTGTGTAGATATAGTTTTTATTTATTTGGGTAAAACCAAGGAGCATGATTGCTCCTTGTTTGGCAAGAGTATATTTATATGTACCATATGGTAAGAGTATGTTTAGTTTTGTAAAAAGCTGCCAAACAATCTTCCAAAGTGGGTGTACAATTTTGCATTCCCACCAGCAATGAATTAGGTATCTTGTTACTCCACGTCTTTGCCAGCGTGTGATGCTGTCAGCGTTCTGAATTTTGGCCATTCTAATAGGTGTATAGCGGTATCTCATTGTTGTTTTAATTTGCAGTTTTCTAATGACATATGATGTTGAATGTCTTTTCATATTTTCACTTGCCAACTGTATATCTTCTTTGATGAGGTATCTGTTAAGGTCTTTTTAGTCCATTTTTATTTATTTACTTTTTATCGGCATGTTTCTATTTATTGAATCCCAGGTCAAAGTAATTCTACAACAAAGAACAACAGTTTTCATATCAGACTGCTTGTATGCCTGTGAATTGAGGTTCTCGCCAAGGAGGTAATGAATATAATCTCAGGTTTCGTGAGATGAATCAAAAAATGGAAAAACCAGTAGCAGAGTTCTCATAGCTCAGATAACCTAACTCAAGGTATCTTTCTTCTGCTTCTCCATAAAACTAGCTTTTGAAATTTAGACATGAGGTATTAAATGTCATGAAGATAAACCATACAGGAAAACTCTGAGACTCTGTCTCCTATGCAATTTTCATTTTTTAAAACAACTTGGATGGTCTCCCTACATCATGATGATTTACATCAAATCCCATATTCCTGGAATAACAATTATACCCAGAAGATAGTATAGCATTGTTTAGGTCATTTTTAAATCAGGGAGTTCATTTTCTTATTTTTGAGTTTCCAGAGTTCTTTGTGTATTTCAGATAATTGTTCTTTATCAGATGTGTCTTCTGAAAATATTTTCTCCCAATCTGTGGCTTGTCTTCTCATTCTAGTCACATTGTCTTTCACAGAATACAAGTTTTTAATTTTAATGAAGTCCAGTTATCCATTTTTCTTTCAGGGATTGTGCCTTTGATATTGTATCTAAAAAGTTACCATCATAACCAAGTCACCTGCATTTTCTCCTATGTTATCTCCTAGGAACTTTTATAGTTTTGTGTTTTAAATTTAGGCCTATGATTCATTTTGAATTAATTTTCATGAAGGGTGTAAGGTCTGTGTCTAAATTCACATTTTTGCTTGTGGATGTGTAGTTGTTCCAGCCCCATTTGGTAAAAAGACTATCTTTGCTCGGTTGTATTACCATTGCTCCTTTGCCAAAGATCAGCTGGCTATATTTATGTGGGTCTATTTCTGAAATCTGTCTTGTTCCATTACTTTATTTAGCTATTCTTTTACCAATATTGCTGTCTTGATTACTGTCACTTTATAGTAAGTCTTAAAGTTGGACAGTGTCAATCCTCCAACAGAAGGAGCTGTTAAAAACATTGTGTTTTAAAAACATAAATCCTTCAAAGTCGTCTTCTTGTCCTTAGTATAAAGTCCAAAATATTTAACCAGGCCTCCAAGAACCTCTACCAACCTCTCTATTTCTGTCTCCAGCTCCTCTACATCCTTACTTTTTATTTCCCAGTCACGGGGACTTTTTTTGTCTTCCTAAATGTGCATGCTCCTAGGCACCCCCTAGGCACCTCAAAACTTTCACACATGCTGTTCCAGTTTTGTTTTGTTTTGTTTTGTTTTGTTTTGTTTTTTTGACATAGTCTTGCTCTGTAGCCCTGGTAGAGTGCAGTGGCATCATCATAGCTCACAGCAACCTCAAGCTCTTGAGCTCAAGCGATCCTCCTGCCTCAGCCTCCTGAGTAGCTGGGACTACAGTGCACATGGCACGATGCCTGGCTAATTTTTCAATTTTTAGAGAGATGGGGTCTCGCTCTTGTTCAGGCTGGTCTCGAATTCCTGGACTCAAGTGATCTTCACAGAGTGCTAAGATTACAGGCATGAGCCACACACGCTGTTTTGTTGCAAGGAATATTCTTGCCAACTCTTCCCCCACCCCCACTGGTCCCCCCATGCCAGGCCAGCTCCTTTTTTATCCTGGAGATGTCAGCTTAGACATCACTGCTCAGGGAAACCCGTCCGTGACCCTCCTGAGTGGCTCAAGGCCAGCATCACATGCTGCATTTCCCCTCTGTTCTCTTTTGCAGCACATATTAAATCACAGTTAGTTTATTTGCATAGTTATTTTGCATAAAGGGGTCCCCACTGGATTACAAGCTGTATGAGACCAGGGACATTGTCATCCTGTTCACTGTGGTCTCCCTGGCACAGCGCCTGGCACATGATGAGGAATCAATGGTTCTATTGAAGAAGTGAGGGATTGAACCCTCTACATTCACATATACATTTGAACAATATAAGGATGTGCCAAATTAGATGTGGAGTCTTTTCAGTACTAGAATTCATTCGCAAGAATAGAATTCATATGTAAAGAGTCATTTTACCTATTTGATTATTAATTAGGTAATATAAAAAGTTATTTTACTCTGGTTTTCTTACTTGTAAAATAACTACAGTTATAACAACAAAAAAGCTAATGTACTTTTCTCTGAAATTGGTATTCTGCAGAGAAGAAAATTATTCTCATTATAATGCTATCATTAGAATTTTCAGGTCCCTTAGAAAAAAAAATTCATGAAAAACCCACCCCTTTGTTAATTATACAAAGAGCAGGGCCCCAGCTGCTACTCAGGTGGTATTTTTTTTACCTATGGAGACACACAAGGAAACTAGTTATGGAGAATGATTTTTGTTGTTTTTGTTCTGGTTCTACGCTGCTTTCTAGTACTTTTTGTATTTTCTGTAGCTAATCCTCAACAAGTTAACTGATCTTTGGAACATAAGCACCATTGGCTCTTATTTTTAATAAGGATTAAACCTAAGTAGGTATTATATAAAGAAGCAGTTTTAAAGAACATCTTTGAAGTTTTATTAAATATTGTAAATAACTTTTTGAACTATAAACTTGAGAAGGTAGAGGCTCAGCCAGAACATACTCTGGAATTATTCTTGGAATAAAATAGGTTTCATTGGGGCTCAACTCTTCTGAGAACTCTGCAAATAGCTAAGAATATGGTTCTATAGTATATATTCTTTTTAAAAGCTACCTTTAATAAGGAAATATGCTAAAGCTTAAATCTGACAACATTCTAAATAACTTATAATTATGTTTAGCCGGGCACAGTGGCTCACGCCTGTAATCCTAGCACTCTGGGAGGCCCAGGAGGGTGGATTGCTTGAGGTCAGGAGTTCGAGACCAGCCTGAGCCAGAGCGAGACCCCGTCTCTACTAAAAATAGAAAGAAATTATCTGGCCAACTAAAAAATATATATATAGAAAAGATTAGCCGGGCATGGTGGCACATCCCTGTAGTCCCAGCTACTCGGGAGGCTGAGGCAGTAGGATCGCTTAAGCCCAGGAGTTTGAGGTTGCTGTGAGCTAGGCTGACGCCACATCACTCACTCTAGCCCGGGCAACAGAGTGAGACTCTGTCTCAAAAAAAAAAATAAATAAATAAAAATAATTATGTTTATATAATTTGGGGACAGAGATGGATTGATTTATGTTAAAATATTTCTTTTATTCATTCATCAACTCATTCATCAAACACTTATTCAAAACCAAAACGTACCAGCCCCAGTTCAAAGTACTTGGGATATATCAGTGAACAAAACAAAGATCCCTGTGCTTGTGGCAGTTACATTCTAGTAGGGAAGACATCCAATTAACCATCAATATAATAATAATTAAATTATGTAGTATTAACCCATTCAAAACATTTACTGAGCAGTAAACAAAACAGGCAAAGATCTCTATTCTTGTGCAATCTACTTTCTAACAGGGGAAGATAGACAGACAATGAACATAAAAAGTAGATAAATTATATACTATGTTAGAAATAGTTAAAACTAATAAATCTCAATCCAATATAGGAGGAAATGGCTAAAATATATTTTCTTTCCTTCTGAAAGTTTCAAAAGTTTTGCATACTCTGCAAACAAAAACTGCTCACTTTTTAATGAAATTTTCTGCAAAAAAATCCATTCATATAAAATCTCTTTTTAAATACTATGTATATTCATAAAGTTTTTGATCCATTTGTTCCATGAATATGTATTAAGTGCCAATTAAATACAGAAGATATGGCAGCAAGCAACATAGACACAATCCCTGCCCTCATGAGCAAATATTTTGTATTCATCCAAGAATTTCATGGCACAGAAGCAGATCTGAAAGAGCATGTATCCTCTGCACTGCACATTTACCCTAAAGTTAATAACTACTTTTTGAAGGCTGTGTCATGTTTGTTTTGTCAACTGAGAGGCTCCTGAAATCCAAACCATTGTTTTTAAGTGGAGGGGTGGAGATGGGATAAAAGCCTTTGCTGCTGCCAATACTATTTTGTTTTCACTGTGACAAGGAAAACTTGCTGGTAGCCTGTCCCCGTTACTCCTCCTTGTCCCAGATGTGGCAGCTGAGCCGTGGTGGAAAGTGTCTCCCAACTGCACACTCTGCAGGGCCATCCAGGTGAAGAAACTCTGGTTTCTACAAGCATTTTTCAAAACCACCTCTGTGGCCTCCTTTCAACCTTAGTTTCATATAATATTCTTAATGTCCCAATGTCCAAATTGTGGAAATTATTTTAAATAAGCAAACATACCTCTATCCAATATCTTAATAATATGTCATAAGATGCTCCAAAGACTTTTGTGGTATAATTTGTTCTTTTCAGCAGCCCAGAATCTCTCCCGCCTTCTCTTGGTCCTAGCACCCTTCTTCTCCTTTGGCAAAGCACCTCTTTCCATCACATGCCAAAACTGCCAATCAAGTGACCCCACTCCCCTGGCCAAGCCGTGTGCCTGGGACCTGAGCCAGGCCAGGCTGATTCCCCTAAGATTTGAATCTTGAGCAGGGTGACTCAAGGTCAGAAAACATTTGAGCCAAGACTTTCTAACAGCAGAATCCTGAAGGGATCATCCGTTAGTTCCTGCCAACTAGATCCCCAAGTTTAACTTAGCTACCTCATATATTCTTCCAGCAAAATTCCCTTTTACTTAAATATGCCTGAAATATTTCTGTTGCTTACAACCAAAGGATCCTAATATATCTGCTCCTCTAAATAGATTGGAGCATGTAATTTAAATAATTATTAGACCTTTAAAAATACAGTATATACATTGAAAATAGCAAAAATGAGAGTTCATTTTGTTTTTCCTTAAGAATTATCCAGAAGTTGACTCCTCAGGCTACAAAAGTACAGTTTAAGTATGTTGGTGATAATCATAATTTTTCTTAATGCATTGAAAATGGTATTCTTATAAAAATTATTTTGAAAAACAAATTTTAAATAGCCAAGGACATTTTTATGAAAAACTGCTGATGTCCAAATAAACCTTATAATGAATACAAATTTCTACCTCCAAATCGAGACACTTACAGCAGAAATAAAATGAGTCACTATAATAGCTGTGTGGGGAGCAACTGTCAGAGTCTTTTCACTAAAACATGCCGTATGTGTATATGTATAGACAGATACGCACACACACTCACACCTACTTAGATGTATACAAAAACAGTATCTGCTTATTCTACATTTAGGCACCTGTTTCTTGAGGCTGGAGAGTTTACTTATGATTGGAAATCCTTCCATTCTGATAACTGTTCAGCTCTATGATTATTTCCTAAAGAGGAAGCAAACCAGATACAGACGCTCTTTATTTAACATAACCTTGGTCACAGGCTTCTGATTTTTTTTAATTTCTGGGCTAGCACAATATTTAGATATAACCAGGAAAGTTTTGCAAACTTCAGAATGTAGTATTGATGGTGAAACTATGGCAAAAGAATAATAAATAATGACAATTTGATGACCTGTATTTTTATAGATAGTGCTCTGTCGTTTTCAAGCCATGTACTATAACAGTTTCCAAGCAAGCAACAGAATTTACTCAGAGGATTCAATGAAGAGACTCTAATGAAGGAGCTACTTACAGATGTTGTGAGCAGGTGAAAGAGCAAACAAAGGATGTCGAGGCACCCAGAGTGGAGTAGGAAGCCAAGACTTCCCCTAGAATCTAAGGGATGAGGGGTGGAAACAGTGTTGTCTAGAGTCCCGTTTAAGGCTGGGGCCCAGGGAGAAGGGCCTCCCTGCTGCTGCCCGGTATGTGGTGCAGAAGCAATGAGAGAGGGAAGAATTATCTGGCTCCCTCTCTCTTCCCACCTTCTGATCTGCTCCTAAAGTGAAGCAGAAGCCAGATGGCAAGGAAGTGCTAACAATGCAGTTAGTAGGAGGCACAAAACCCTTAGAACATAGAGATGAGCAGAGAAGTGTGTGTGTGAGAGAGAGACAGAGAGAGAAAGAGAGAGAGAGAGAGAGGGAATAAATCTGGGGGAAAAACCAGAGAATAACCAGCCACATACATTAACTCAGACTGCAATAGGCTCAGAGAGATTAAGAAGCTGATTAAATTTACACAACTCATGATCCCTGATTTGGGTGGGACTTAAATACAAGTTTTCCAAACCCTACAAAGCCAGTGCTTTTACCAATATGCTTTAATGAACATCTTAGTTGCTGATGATTGAGGAGTATCGTGTTGCTTGAGTCTAATATAAAATTTTGTTTCAAACTGACCCAGCCCAATGACGGTCTAGTGATGCATATCTACCACGGGAATTGGCCCATCAGGCAGGTTGTCCAGTGAACCAGAGAACACAGTGATGACTGTCTTGTCCTGGTGAGGTCAGTAGAAAGACGGTGGGAGACATGGAGCAACAGAGAGAAGGAAGGTGGCCAAGAGGACCCCGATGTCATCAGAGAGAAGCAGCATAGTGTGGGAAAGAGCCTGGCTATAGAAGTCAGCAAGCCTGAGTTTGAGTCTACTCTCTCTCTCAGTGCCTGGGGTATTGGGTAATTAATCTGAGTCTCACTTTACTCATTTATTATATAGGGTAAAAGTACCTACCTTCTAGTGTTGGAATGAGGACTGAAATGATGTTTGTAAAGTGCTTAGCATGGTGCCAGGTGTACTAGTTCTAATTAACAATAAAGCCGGCAGTCCATTCATTGGACTGCAGCATGCAGTTAAGGGAGGGCTTAATATCTCTCATTTTACAGATGCGGAGATTGAGGCTTAGAGAATGATTTGCCTAAGATCACGGAGCTAACGCAGGTGTTGAGATCTAAATTTAAAAGCACATGCTTCTACCCCATTATACAGACAAGATGGGGTTCCAGTAGTGGAGCCAGTAGGGATGCAAATCAGAAACTTACATTGTGCCTAAACACACATTTTCTTGAACTTGTTCAGGTTGTCGTAACCTGGGGGACATGAATTATACACCTTTTACTGGTTATTCCTCTCATCAGTTTGCTGTGTCCATTGCGACGTCTCAGGGCTAGCCATCAGCAATGTTACTGGTTTTAAATAAAGCACAGTGTGCCCTTGACAAATATGCCTTTCACCATGGGATAATTGGTTTGGAATCCCAATGCCATTATTTATCATCACGCGGAGCTGATTTGCAAGGAATATGGCTTTGATGCTTGCGGATTGGCTTTGCGCCAAGAAGTCATTGTTGGGGATTCTGGCTGTTTGATGTTAAGATGCAATCTGCTAAGGAGCTGACTAGGCCTATTAATAGAAGTTCAAACACAGTGTCACATGCTTAACTAGGAGGGCCTGGAAGGAGAGGCCTGAATAACAATTCTGACAGAGCCGGGAGGTGTCATTAGACAGGAGAGCATGACCTCAACACCATGTTAAGAACTCACGAAGGTATCTGAAACATGCCAGCTGTTCCTCTCCACACTCACTCTCTCTCAAATTCACTATTTTGGGCACACGATATGCCCCAATTAGGTGTCTGTCTTTCCCACAGGATAGAGCTCCTTAGAGGCAGGGATTATGTCATTAATTCAAAAAGCATTCACTGAGTGCCCCTTGCCACTGCCAGGCATTGTGCGGGGAGCCAGGAGCCTTATTCATCTCTGTGCCCAGCGCCTCATCCGGAGGCGAGCACATGGCAGGCGTTCAATCAGTGTTATGGCTAAAATATTACTCGCTGAGGAGGCTGAACACAAACACTCGGTTCTTTGAATAATGAACATATTTCGAATGTGTTGTTTCCTCAAAATTCGTCCCAGTGTCCAAGCTTTTTGAATAGGAAAATCAACTTGTGGCAAATATGGCAGAACTATCAAATACATTTCTATTGATCTTGGGGTTAAAGGATGCAGCATTCTAGTTGATCAAATATTTTGGTTGTTTGAGAGTTCAGTCCATAACCTGGTAGTATCAATTAAAAAAAAAAATCAACTCAATACCAAACAAGATATACATCGTTCCTTGATGATCAAAAGGCAATGTCTCATGACCATCACTGTGGATTAATCCATCACCCGGGTTAATAACTGCTTTCTCTCTTAGTGGGATTTGTTTTTTATACTCAACTAATGACACGTAATTATGATGAGATTCCCAGGTTACAGCCAATCATTTAAAAAATCATTAAAAAAAAGGAACTCTGTGTCAATGAAGGCTGTTTGTGAAAGCAACAGAAACTGACTCTGACTAACTCAAACACAAAAGAAATTCATTTGAAAGATAATGAGTAGCTCTCAGAAGGGAAGGCTGGAAGCCCAGGTTCAAAAATAAATGGCAGGAACAGAGGTTAGGCAGCAGGAAATGCAGCCAAGGAGCTGGATGGGTCCATTGCCCCTGGACCCTCCCTGCCACTGCGACGGTGAGGAATGTGAGCTGGAGCCCACGTGGGCTGAGCTGAAGCCACAGGGCCACAGCCTAAATGCCAGGGCATGGTGACAGCAAGGATTTGGCCCCTTGAACTTCTGTGGCAAAAATTTGAGCCCTGCCTCCCGTAAGCCTTATCCATTGGTGGCGTCAAAAAAGGCAATGTCTACTACGTAGAGTGCATGATTTGAAAACAAACCCAAACTATTTTCTTATAACACCTTACGGTACAAAATATAATACAATGGGATAAAAACAGTCAAGTAACAAGGTCATGATAGGTTGAATAATGTCCTCCTCCCACAAAGATGTCCACATTCTAGTCCTTAAAACCTCTGAATATGATGGTTTCATGGCAAAGGGACTTTGCACACGTGATTAAGTTAAGGGTCTTGAGATGGGGAGATTAACGCGAGTGTCTGGGTGGGCCCAGCGTAATCATCTCAGAGGGAGGAAGAAGGATCAGTCAGTGGAAGGATGTGTGACCGTGGCAGCAGGAGGCTGGAGAGAAGCAAGCAAGGTGTCATGAGCCACAGAACACAGGCAGCCTCTAGAAGCAAGAGAAAGCAGGAGACGGATTCTCCCCTGGAGCCCTCAGAAGAAACCAGTCCTGCTGCCACCTTGAATTTAGCCCCATAAAATACCATTTTGTACTTCTGACCTATATAACTATAAGAGAACAGATCGTGTTGTTTTAAGCCACTAAGTTTATAGTAATTCATTATAGCAGCCATAGGAAACTAATACAAATGGTAAAGGGGAAATTCTAGCCATTTAAACTTTCTAGTAGGACAGGCGTGGTGGCTCATGCCTATAATGCTAGCACTTTGGGAGGCCGAGGCAGGAGGATTGCTTGAGGCCAGGAGTCCAAGACCAGCCTGAGCAAGAGCAAGACCACATCTTTACAAAAAATAGAAAAATCAGCCAGGAGTCGTGGCGTGTGCCTGTAGTCCTAGCTACTCAGGAGTATAAGGCAGGAGGATTGTTGGAGTCCAAGAGTTTGGGGTTGCAGTGAACTATGATGATGTCACTGTACTCTCACCTGGGTGACAGAACAGACCCTGTCTCAAAAAAAAAAAAAAAATTCTAGTAAAAAACAGAATTCCAGATAAATGGAAGATTTTAGAAAATAAAAAATAGAATACAAAGATACTTCATGTGCATTCGTTGCGGTTCTTCAGTATTGTCAATGTCGCTGTGGCTTACCTTATTCTATCAGCCAAACTCTTTGATAATGGGATCAATATGGTGGTATTTTGGATACAACTCCATAAGCTCATATGTTTCTATGACCTAGCAGTAGGACTACCAAATATATAAGACATTTGGTAATATATCTATTACCAAACACAATGTGAAGGCAAAAATTAGAAAAAGATTACTATGTACTATGCTTAATTTTCACCTGGCTTTAGTAGTCCTTTCAATATTATTAAATGTCTTGTACGATGGTTAAGCCTTGATAATATACTAGTTTGAGCATGTAGGAGAAACTAAGAAGCGTAAATATTTAAACTTCATGTATTTTTAAATAACTCAATAAGCCATAAAAAGTAAAAATGAAACTGATCAGTAAGAGATGTAGTCTTCTTTTTTAAGTATGTTTTTCACATTAAAACAAGTTCTATTTAATAAGCTATTTTGAAGGAAGAAGGCTGCTCATTCTTTAATAAAATTTCTTTCTTTTCTTCCTCCTCAGCAATCATTAAAAATGATTTAAGGACCTAATCACACCATTGATAAAAATCACAATTTATAAAGAACAAAACAATTATGTTCATTTCTCTGAGCAAGACTTCACTGAAACAGCATTTTGACTTTTAATGAATCTTGGAAGCAATAGTTTAACTTTCCTGGAATTATTATACATTGATCTATTTTAGTGCAATGTAAATGATTTCTTTCTATGATAGTAAAGTTAACAGTTTGTATTTCCATTTGATTCAACAGACCTCAATTTCCTAGAATTAGGAGCAAGCTCTGGCTATGCTGTTTCTTGCTCCCCAGAGGCTCATTCTTGTTCCAGAATCAACTAACTGGGGGCGGGCAGTGTACTAGGAGCACCGACTCCATTGTGAGGGGGAGGCCTGGAACTGAGTCTTGCTGAGAACAGACTGAGTAGGGGGCAGCTCAGGCATAGGCCTTGGTGCTGGGGGGCTCTCAGTCCCTGCGTTACCTGCATTCATCTACTTGTGCCTCACTGGCCTTGCCCTGACTAGCCCTCCATTTACCCCCGAGGACTGGAGTTGGATCCTGAACATCAACTTTACAGTTGCCTCTCTCTTAGTAATCTTCTCCTTTAATCCTGTACTCTGTATCCCTTGACTATTGGGGTGCATCAGGAATCGACAGAGAGACATGATACAACTACCCTCCCTGACATATAGAACAGTCTTCCTCCTGATCCTCTCTCTGGCTGTAGGAGCTATGACAGTGGTCTGAAGAAGACTTTTTTTAAGTAGGGTAACTTTATATAATTTATTGTCCAACCGGGGTACATTGAAGAAATATCATAAGATTTGTGTTTTTGAAATAACGTTCT
The DNA here is from genome assembly GCF_020740605.2 of Lemur catta. NCBI lineage: Eukaryota > Metazoa > Chordata > Mammalia > Primates > Lemuridae > Lemur > Lemur catta. Next base: position 4,759,304 of record NC_059130.1, on the reverse strand, counting down.
GGTGACATGTGGCCGAGGGATGGCCAAGCAGGCAGGTGAAGACTGAAGCAGATGTCTCCTGCAAAGGCTTTGGAAGAAGACTGATGAGGCCCTGCCTGAATGTACAGTGGGGGTGGTGAGAGGAGACAGATGCAAGGGATAGTAGGAAAATATTTACTAGAACTGCTAGGACCTGGTCCCAGAGAATATGTAGGAGACAAGGGACAAGTCCAGAAAAGATAAGTTTTGGTTTCAATTACTTAGACTATGGAGATGCCATCTACTGAGCTAGTAAATAAAGAGAAAGGTCAAATTTAGAGAGGAACTTACATTTATTTTGGTAAATAAATGACGGTGACCCTAGGTGTTTAATTTTTAGATTCTGATTCTAAACTATGGAATATGATAAAGTTACATTTGACTGATATTAGTATTTTAAGTTATTTGTTAAAAGTGGAATAAATGTCCAACTTCTCTTTGAAAAGATTAATTTAAATAATCAGTAAAATCATGCCTCAACTGTAATTTTATATTTCTCAAAATTTCTTCTAGACAGTAATGATAACTCTCACATTTAAATAGCCTATGTTATCAATTATTTAGAACCTAAGAACCTTTCCCCTCACTGGGGATGCTAGCTATCCAAGCACGGTGCAGATGAGGTTTGGCTGTTTAGGGTGACAGGAAGATTTGGTCAGTCAACCTTGAAACCAGTTGTTCACTTGCTTCTTGGATGATCAGTCATTAAGATCTCCCCTTTCTCATGACTCATTAGCCTTTTGGTAACTTTATCAACAGAAGTCATTCACTGATCCACTCAATACGTTGATGTGATGAGCCTGGCTGCTATGTAGACGTCACTGATAGGTCTGGGGGACACAAATTTAAGGAGATGACTATTGTCCCTAAGTTGCTCAGCCTGTCACAAGGGAACGAGTAAGACAGCTGATGGTTTTGGTTAGTGCGGTGATTGCCTTAGTAGGGCTACACACAGGGAGCTCTAGCAATCCTTGGACAAGAAGCAGGGTTAACCTCTCACCACCCCAGGCCTGCCACAGATTCCTATCAAAGAACAGGCTCATACATCCTCCTATGTCTCAGTGGGATGACAACGATAACGTCTAACGTTGATTAAAGAAGCAATGACATAGACGTTATTTAAAGATACGGAGCTAACCACCAGAAGTACTAAAAACAGAAAAACTTTCAAGTGATAGCCCCAGGGGTAGGAACGGGCAGTGAAGAGGGGGTTGTTGCTTTCATTGTAAACCCTTCTGTTTTATCTTTCTACCATACGCATGCATTTGATAAAAATAAGAAAAATAAAAAGCCAATGTAGTTCTTTCTCTTTCGTGTTTTCTCCACCCGTGGCTTTCACAACTATCCCTTAATTGATAGAACAGGGGACAGACTCGATCGATTCATTTCAACACATATTCGTGGCCTGCTTGCTCTGTGCCAGGCATGGCGGACATGACGGTGGGCATCAGGGAGCTCACAGGATTTTTTTTATAAGGCTACTCAGAGCTAACCCTATTGGGAAAGATGACTACAACCACGTAGCTGTTTAATTTCAGTCTCCTGTCCCTCCCGACGTATCTGAAGAGCCAGATAAGTGAGGCTACCCGGCAGTCATCAGCGGAGTGTGAGCAGCTGGGGAGGCACGAGCCCAGGGAGGAGCAAGTGCCACCGTTAGCAGTGGAGGAGAAGCCAGGAGGATATAGCGGAAACAGTCCCTGCTGCCAGTTTCCTGCCGCAGTGGATAGGATAATTGACAGCAGAGTGGAATGCTAAGGATACGAGCTCTGGAGCCTGACTTCCTGGGTCAGAATCCCAGCCTTTCTACTTACTAGCTAGAAGCTTTTGATACCTCATTACAATATTGCATTGCCCACCGGTAGTTTCTAAACTTCTTATCCTGGCAATCAATAAATTGGGTCCCTCCCGATATTAATTTTCACTGTTTCTCAGAACAAATCCAGGCTAGTGTACTCACTGTCTCCCAGAATTTCTTTCTTTCTTTTTTTTTTTTTTTTTTTTTTTGAGACAGAGTCTCACTGTGTTGCCCGGGCTAGACTGAGTGCCGTGACGTCAGCCTGGCTCACAGCAACCTCAAACTCCTGGGCTTAAGCGATCCTCCTGCCTCAGCCTCCCCAGTAGCTGGGACTACAGGCATGCGCCACCATGCCTGGCTAATTTTTTCTATATATATTTTTAGTTGGCCAGATCATTTCTTTCTATTTTTTAGTAGAGACGGGGTCTCACTCTTGCTGAGGCTGGTCTCGAACTCCTGAGCTCAAGCGATCCTCCCGCCTCGGCCTCCCAGAGTGCTAGGATTACAGGCATGAGCCACCGCGTCCGGCCAGAATTTCTTTTAATTGCCATACTTACACCTGGCCTTGCACCATTTCCCTTGCCCTGTATCCTCCTCCTCTCTCTGTTTCTTCAGTCTACTAAATTCCCAAGGTTTAAATGAGCATCATCCTCTCTGTGAAGTTTTGCTTTACAAATCTAACTGCTATAATATTTATTTGGGGGTTACGTAGTTGGCGTTTAGATATTGCCTGCTATTGTTCAGTATCATGCATTCTTTCAATTACAAGCTTCTTGGGGGAAATAAGTGATTGGAGAAGCACCCAGCGTAATATTATTTTCAAACCGAAGTATTGTTAAACTGCTGTATCCATGTGCATAGTTTGGGGAGTGTTGAAAGTGTATACGCCTGTGTGACCACCATGGTAGTCAAGATAGAGAACGTCCCCAGCCCAGTGTGTCACACCAAGTGGTCCACAGACACCAGGCTCGGCACAGGTAGGGGCAGGGTGAGTCCGGTCAGGCAGGACCAGGAGAGTAAATCTTAAGTTTGAGCCTGCCAGAAGGGCTTGAATCATCTGAGGTCAGATGAAGTAAAAAGTCAAATACTGAAGTCAGGGGCGCCGGGGACAAGGGGGCAGTATTTTGTAAGTCAGCGCAGGTTTGGAATTGTGCAATTTTGTGTGTTATGCAGGCAAGGTTCAGTGACCCACAGACAGAGGTGGAGGCAGGGCCACTGGGTGGTGACATCAAAGTCAGCTTTCTCTACTTGGGACAATTTGCCCTATTGGAAGGTTAAGGGTTGTGGGTATGTGGTGCTCCTGCCTGAGGTATGAGATTTCTGGGAAGCTTCTTATTAAAAATCTTCGCTCACTGACTGACTACTAATAAAAGGGAGATCTGGATATTTTGCTGTTGCTACATTCGCAAATCATTCCACTCAATTCCCCAAATGGGAATTGCATTTAAATGAGAATATGTAAAAGGGCTGATAGGCTTTGATCCCAGCAGAATATTTCTCTAGCATAATGCTAGATTGTTTCTATCTTACATTTAAACAGAGCTGTCCACTTCAGGTATCAAAGGGCTTGCAGTGCCTACTGAACGTCTCTACCTGTCTACTTCTATGTGCCATCTTGAACTTAATGTGTTCTAAGCAGAATTTTTTTTTTTTTTTTTTTTTTTTTTTTGAGACAGAGTCTCACTCTGTTGCCCAGGCTAGAGTGCCGTGGCGTCAGCCTAGCTCACAGCAACCTCAAACTCCTGGGCTTAAGCGATCCTCCTGCCTCAGCCTCCCAAGTAGCTGGGATTACAGGCATGTGCCACCATGCCTGGCTAATTTTTTCTATATATTTTTAGTTGTCCGGCTAATTTCTTTCTATTTTTAGGAGAGATGGGGTCTCGCTCTTGCTCAGGCTGGCACGAACTTAAGCAGAAGTTTTGATCCCTGCTCTCCTGCCTAGTCTTCTCTATTTTAATAAATGTCACATCTTAACAAATGTCACACAATTGCTCTTGCCAAAGTCCCGGGAGTCTCCCTTGATCCTTGTCCTCTTCTTCACACCCAACAGCAAATCCATCAAGTCTGTCAGCTGTATCTTCCAAATGTGTCCTGATTTTTTTCTAGCACAGAGATGAAGCAGGCAAACTCTAGAGGCAGGTTGCCCAGGTTTGAATTCTGGCTCTAACACTTACTAGCTGTGTAATCTAGCCAAGTTATTATACTTTACCTTTCTGTGCTTCGGTTTCGTCATATGTAAAATGGAGATAACAATAGCACCTACTTCATAGGGTTGGTTGAGGAAATAATGTTAACACATACAAAGTACTTAGAATTAAGCCTGGCTATAGTAGGTGCTCAATTAAGGTTAATTAGTACTAGTTGTCAACCTGCCATTTTAATCCAACCCTCACCTCCTCTTAGCTGGATTAATGAAATCATTGAATCATTGACCTCTATCAGATTTCCCTGCATTTACTTTTACCTTCTATGGTCTACACAGCTACCAAAGTGAACTTTTAAAAACATAAATGAGATCAAGCCATCCACCTGTTCAACCCTCCAATAGCTTTCCAATTGCAAAAGAAATTCCAAGTTCTTACCCTAGCCAACAAGGCCCACGCTGGTCTGGTTTCTGCTGGTAACTCATCACCTGCTGCTCTCTCTTTGCACTGGCTTTGCTTAATTTTGCTGAGTCGTTCCTGCTGCCTTTGCACTTGGCTGTTCCCCCTTCCAGGAATACTCTCCAGTAAGCCCCTTGCATTAGAGCATCCTCACTTCACTCATTCAGCTCTCACACAGATACGGAAAGAAGTCTGTCCAAATTGCCCCATTTCCCCCTTTGTCCATTTTACTTTTCTTCGTAGCTCTTGTCAGCACCTGAAAATACACTGTAACTTAAATTGTTTCCTTGCTCAGGTCTGTTTTCCTCACTACTGTGTCAGCTTGCATAGTGAGTCTGGTTCACTGTGACGTTACTGTGACGAAAACGGTACCTAAACATTATAAGAACTCAAGAAATTTTTGTTGACTACGTGAATGAATGGGTTAATTTGGACATCTTCCCATATTCTCCGCCCATCCACTCTCTGCTCCAAATTAAACACCACCGAGATCATTTAGCTCAACACACTCACTGCACAGGCGAAGCAACCCGCCCGCAGAGCTGCAGGTTGTCCTGGGACTACCTCCTACTCCTGCTGCAGTGCTCCTTAGTGTGCTGCGCCTCTCCTTCCTCCTTCCGCCCCCCACTGTGCCTCAGTGTCGTCGACAACGCACGGTATCGTGAGAACTGTAACTAAAGGAATCTTTCAAAGGCTCTTCTCTTTTACCTTCCACCTTTCTGAAGTCTCTCTCCTCTTTCCCTCTTCTCCCTCTGCCTTTCCTGCAGCTAATCCTCAGGGTCCCACTCCTGACTCGCCTTCTCCCCGGGCACCCAGGGAGTCTCATCTATTGCCATGACTTCAACTATGTGCTGATGAATCTGTACTTCCAGCACAGACTTATCTCCTGGTCTCCAGCTCACACTTCTACCTACTTATGAGGCATCTCCATCTGGATGTCCCTAAGCATCACATATCCAGTGTTTCCAAAGTAAAATCCACTCCCCATCAAAATTGTTCCTACAGTGCTCCGTCTCTGATGAATGGTAACACGTTATCCAAACTGGAAACCTCCTCACTCTCTGTTCCCTTCAAACAATCTTGCAGACATATTGATTCTACTTCTCAATTAATTATTACTTCTATTTCTCCCATTTCCACTGCTACCACTTTACTTCTACCTACGATCATCTCTTACATGGATTATTATAACTTAATCACCTAATTAAGTATTTTTCAAAATGTAGGTTTTGACCCATTAGTGAAGTATGAAATCAATTTAATGGATCATAATAAACTTTTTAAAAAGTCTTAAATTTACTTATATGTGCAATCCAGAAACTAGCAGGGCCAAAATTAGCAGCCACACAGAGGCGTTTACTGGCAGCTTTTCCTTGTTTGTAAAGGTCAAAGTACTCAAAATATTTTCAATGAGCACAAAGACCCATCTAATTAAGAAGCCTGCCCTTGTACCCGTACACTTACCCTGAGTAAAGAAATGTTTTCTATGAATAGCACTTAGTGGATAGTATTATCAAACGTAGTGGCGATTTAATTTTAATATTATTTACTACATATGCATCATGGTTGTGAAAGACATTTAGTGTGTTTCACTGTCATGCTCCTCTAGCTTGTTCATACTGTCCATGTCTCCTGCCCTAACGAGGTTAGCTGCCCTGGGATATCTACTTGGAATATATCTTTTCTCCTTTTCTGCATATTGGCTGTAGCAACCATCTTGGATTTGAAATAGCAGTAAGGTACTCCTGTTTAGGGTTGGTCATATAGTTTTATTCTTCAGTTCAACCAGCTGGTCAGGAGTCAAGTTCCTTGGACACGTGAAATATTCCCAATGTCAATGAGTCCAGTAATCGCTCCTCTTTCAAATGTTTCTCCTTCCTGAATCGACTTCTGAGTTTGAACGGGAGTCATTCCAAGCTTTGCCATCAGCAGCTCTCTCCAGATTGCGGCTCCCCAGTCCTTGTGAGCCATGTGTACAGAGTTCCCCAGACGGTTCCCGTGACTGGCTGGTGAAGAATGACAAGGAGTCTCCAAAGTCTTGAGTTGGCCTAAGATAAACCAGCAGAGGCTGCAGGAAGGAGAGACAACCAAGCTTCCTCTTCCTTAAGCTGTCTGGCCCTCCGGTATGACCCTTGTGCCTGCGTTGTCTTATTTTATCATTTTCTTGTTCGTTGCAGGTTAGCTCCACTGGGATAGGGATTATTTTGTTCACCACTGTATCTCCAAGGCTTTCTGCTGTGTACTTCTGGGTCCTGTTTGCATTTCTGACCATTTTCTTGAATTACTTGCTTTGTAGCCTGAAGAGGAAACACTTTTCTATTTGTCTCAGTTCCATGGATGACCGGGCAAATAGCTACTGACACGAGCGGTCCCAACTCCCTGTGGCCAGGGCCTGGTCTCCCAGTCTCCTGCCCTGCCTGGCCCGCAAGTCCCGGTGTGCTGGGTCGACTCAGGCCTGCAGCCAAGTGAGGACCAGCAGGGACCACTCCTCAGCCCTTGCAAGGCCCAGGTGAGGACCACAACCAGGTGAGGAGACTAAGGCCTCAGAGAGAGTAGGAAGCTTTGCCTGGTGACCTGAGACTGAGGTTGTTAAATTTCCCATATGCCCCAACACCACCCCAGACCCCACCCCTTAGTCTGCTCAAATTAGAATTTTTAAAACATGAAATAAAATAGAATGGGATAGAAAATATCTGACTACGGCACGTGCACTAAGGTTCAACTGTTTTGCATAGTTGCTTGTATTCAGGGTTTACCACGTAATACTGTGGGTCACCATCAAAAAGTGGGAAAGGCACTGTCCTCATTTGTTCCCCTGCCTTCATTTTTGTCCTCCTCTTATTCATTTTCTACCCTGGAAATGGCCTTTCTAAAAAGTGAGTGCAATAGAGGAAATGTTAAGTGCTATTTTCAAAGTCTGACAAAGCTGGGGTTGAAACCCGGCTCTGGCACTTAATGGCTGTGTCATGTATGAGTTACTTCAACACTGACCCTTGTTCTTGTCATCTGCAAAGTGGGAATAACATAATTAACTCAGGGCTGTGGGCCGGCCCCATGCCAGCCACTTTGAATCATTTATCTCTAATCTTTGTGAGAATCCTAAGGTGCTTATCATTATCCTCATTTCCTTAAGAAAACCGAAGCTCAGAGAAGTTACGTAAGTTGCTTGTGGTCACATTGCTAGTATGTTCCTGAGCAAGGATTCATTTCAAGCTTCCCCATGCTCTTCCTATTGAGCATGAGTTTCCACCCGTATAGAGTCTGAGGTTTGTCAGCTCATGGCTATGTATATTGGCTTCTCAATCAACAAGTATGTATTAAGCATCAATTTTGTACATAGCACTGAGTTGGGGAATGTAGGGAAAGGAGAAGAGTAAAACGTGGTCTGTTCTCATGGAATGCACATTTAACTTAGAAAACACTGACAGACACAAAGCAATGGCAAGCTTATCAGTGGTGCTGGGTATCTAAAGCCCATTAGATACTTAAAATTTATAACAGGTGTTATTCTATTATAAATTTAAATCACACTTAAGGAAAGACATCAATGTATATTTTATACAATGCACAAAAGATCTAGTTTATAGATCTACATTTATAGATGAAGAATCTATGTGGATATGAGTAGGTATAAGTTGCTTATTAAAATTTAACAGGAGTTGTCTTATTGTAGAGACTGTGGCTGTTGGAATAACATAGTCTCTTTTGCATTGTAAAAATTAACCCCATATATTTGTGCTTTACCTAATTATCAGCATCTTTTCAAACAAATCTGCTCTCCAGTTAAGACTAGGGAAGAACATTTTTCAAAAAAATCATTCTTTAAAGGGCCCACAGGAAGCTGCCTACTTAGTCACTCATCGGAATAAGCCTCGCCCTTCCACATTTTGTTTACTCTTTCTGCTTTCCTTATTTATTGTTTCAAATTGATTTTCCATTCTTCTAGTGAGCACCATGTTCCAAGCAAAGCTGGGAAATTCAGTTTGTATGCACAGTACTGACTTATCAGTAGAAATATAAAAAGTTATTTAAGACAAATAAGATGTATGGTGCAATGGAAATGGATTCAGTGGGTGACCAAGAGCTGAGCGTGTGGACTTAGGGACAACCCCAAAAAGGTGCTGGAACCCTTCTGTAGCCCATGTCTATAGTGTGGAGAAAAGAGGAGAGCCAATAATTTGCCCTAGAACTTTTGCAGTGGTTGATATGAAAGAAAGAGTCAGACAGGATACTTCTTTGAAGTATAAAAAAAGAACACTGACATGAACTACATCATTACCTTGGTTTAACTGATACTTAAAAATTATACTCTGTTGTTATGATTTCTTAAAACTAAGCCCTGTTGTTTTTTAGCTACAACCTATGAGGAAACTCTAAGAAGAAATCCTAGGAAGGATTAAGCTTTCAATTTTCTTTCTTTCAATTTCTTTGCTTACAAATAAAATTAGTATTAAAGCCTCTAGAAGAAAATCAATACTACTCATAACCTGTTTAGGAAACCAAACGATATATATATTTATCCAGAAACCCAAAGTTCATTTCACTATTATTATTTTCCACACTAGAGTTTCAAAGGATCTTAGATTGTTTCTCAAATAGATGAGAATTTGCATGCAGGTATGCACACTCAGAGATATACCATAAATGGGGATTGTCTGGTTACTGAACGGGTCAATTTTTCAAACTTTAAAAACATTATCAGATCCAAGACATACAGAAAGGATCTTTAAAAACATTGTCAGAAGCATGAAAACTAGACAAAACATTTTACAAGAAAAAGAAAACTTGAGCTACAACCCATACAGAACTCCCAGCTGCCACAGTATTCCCAGCCAACTCAAAATAACAGGATTATGTTCTTGTGATGTGTGGGAGTTGATAAATATAAAAGAAAATAATGGTTATGGTTAGTGAAGGCACAATGTGAAATTTACAGATTATCTCACCCCTGACAGGCAAATAATATGGGTCAGGTTTAATCCACTCTGCACTTATTATAAGGTATATGGTACTAGGCCTTGTGGGACCATGAAATTAAAAGGCATCCTCTCTTAGGCTGTGTTAGTTAAATGTGCAAGATAGTAAGCCAGAGACTGAAAAATAGAAAACAGCCATCCACCTCTTCTCCAAAACGACATAAAAAGGCCTCAGCTGAATAGAATAGAATAAAAAGATTAAAATACAAAGATTTTTCTTTTAAAAAAGAAAAATATAGGAAAGGGCACGTCTTAAATCATGGTTGGGATGTGGCAAAGTCATAACATGTAACCAAAATGTTTGTAACCCCATAATTTCCTGAAATAAAAAAAAATTTTTTTAATTTAATAAATCCTAGAAGCTTATTTAAGAAGCTTATTTGTAAAAAAAAAAAAAAAGAAAAAAGAAAAGAAAGAAAAAGAAAAATATACCAATGAACTTTTACAGCCAGATTAAGAATATGCTATCTGAAAGGAAGTGACGACATTGGCTTCTCAGGGACACCAAAGTGAGGTGACAGGATTTCAGAGAAAATGCAGTCAGCAGAAAGCTTTGTTTCATTCACCTGAGAAATCCACACTGAGTGCCGCTTATGTATATACCTTGGTGCTGTATGTGAAACAATCTTTTTAAAAAGGTAAAAGAAGTGATTTTATGACCTATTCTAAGGTTGGCATTTTACAGGTACAATTAAATAGTGCTGAGATTTGCCTATAATGATATTTCTAAAACTATATTTATTTTTCATCCCTTTTAAAGATATTAGAAAATTAAAATGGTAATGTAAAGCAATTGATGAGCTAATCTGGGCTAAAAGCAATTTATAGAAGGAAACAGGTGCACTGCTGTTCGTACATGCGTGTGTGAGCACATGTGTGCATACGTGTTGAGGGGGTAGCCTCTAGTTTAACTGAGTATTTTAGACAAATTTTGCAGATTCCCTCGTGTCCTCTAATTCCACATGTCATAGTAGCCACTCTTCAGCTTCCAATTTTCTAGGTTATTTGGCCACATATTCTGGTGAGAGGAGAGGCTTTTACCAAATGTCTTATTTGCGTTCCCTTTAAATATAGGCTTGTTAAAGAACTTCACAGATCACTTGTTCTGGTTTATAATTTCAAAGGAAAATTGCTTTGGTCACTCGATCAAAATTTCGGTTTGAGGCACAGTGAATAATTATACTTAAAAAGTTCAGCATCACTTTTACTGTTGATATTTATAATGCATATAATATCATGTAAATAAGCACAAGGTTTCTTATGTGGAACAAGTTCGATGACTTATATAGAATATAATTTAATTGAACACTTTACATCTAGTTTGCAAAGTAATGATGCTGAGTGAAAGAAGCCAGACAAAAAAAGAGTCCACGTCGTATGATTACATTTATGTCAAATTATACACAATGCAAAGTAATCTATAGTGACAGAAAGTATGTCAGCGGTTGCCTGGGGGAGGGGCTGGGAAGAGGGAGAGACAGGGATGACAAAGGGACACAACAGAACTTTTTGGGTGCTGGAAATATTTGTTAGCTTGATTGTTGATGATGGTTTCGCTAATGTATATTTGTGTTAAAACTTATCAAAATAATACATTGTAAGTATAGATAGTTTATAGTACGTCAATTACACCTCAACAAAACTTTTAAAAAATTTAATCTTGACTGTCCAGTTATTCCTGTCCAAATGAACTGTGTCAATCTAACTACTATATATTACGCATACCTGGAAATTAAGGTGAAAAATAAAAATTAGAAAACAGAACCACAGACATATGATTGGCAGGAAGACAGACAGGTCCTTCTTCTGATGTATCTGGAGGTCATGTCTCTGGTGACTCATCACCTTAAGCTTTTCCAGCGACCCGGAACAGTTTGCTTTCATCACCACAGAACAAATAACTGGCCAAGTCTTCACATAACACTGTTTCCTGTGGTCTCTCAAGAAGCTACAAGACAATATCCCACAGGACTGTAGCTGCATAAAACATGGAACAGATTTAGTAGCTTTTATTGATAAGAGGAAAGGGAATGACAAACCGTGATTCAGGAGCAGGAAAGACAGTTTGGTAATTTTATTTTACCATTAAGATCTACAAGAAGGAAAATGATGTTTGAAAGATACAAGTTTAGTGTTCAAAGTATCCTTCCAATCCATTATATTTGCACTACAGCCAAAATGATATTTCAAAACCCCAAATCTGACCATGTCTTTCCTGCTTAAAACCCTAGGCTAGCTTCCCACTGGCCACTCCTTTTAGGAAAAAGCCTTAGGCTGGTTTACCAGGTGCTTCATGATTCGACCGTTGTCTACCTTTTCAAGCTGGGCTCCTCTCCCTGTCTCCCACTCAACCTGCAGCCATGCCGATTGCCTTTGCGTAGCTTCCTCCTCAAGGCTTTTCATGTTGTAACGCAGTTCGGGTTCTCCAGGAAGCAGACGTTAGCGTTCAGGATGTTTATCAGGGAGTGCCCTTCCTTCCAGCAATAACTCTGTGAGAATAGGGATAACTTCTGCAGTATTCACTGCTGTATCTTTAGCGTCTACCACGGTACTGGCACATAGTAGTTACTCAAGTAATACAGACTGAATAAATGAATGAATCTGAGGTTTAAAAAGCATTGCAAGGAGCAAAAGTCCTTGCCGATCTGCTTTGGCCATCCTAACGCGCATGGGAGTGTGATGCTGAGGCAAAGACTTCAGGCTCCATTGCTGGATGGCCCAGCTTGTCAGTGCCAGCTCAACGACATCCTATTCGTGTGACTTTGGATACAGTAACTGATCTTCTAAGCCCCAATTTTTAAAATCAATAATAATAATGGTAATAGTATTAATGGTAATATTGTCTTTCCATAAGGCTGTCGGGAGGGGTCAATGAAATAATCTATGTAAAGCGTTTATCATAGCACCTGGAATACGGTAAGGCATCCGTAAACGTTAGCTATAAATTCTATTATTATTTGACCTTTTGCTGTAAGTTCTTCATATACCTTTAAAAAGATACAAATGCAGGGAAAGACTGTTTTATATTTGCTGTCAAAAATGCATCAAAATAGTAATCTTGGAAAAGACTAGAACTTTGTTGTGTTTCCCTCCACTTACTTTACAGGTTAGTAGTGGTTTTTATTTGGCATCATATACAGGAGGTGGGTATAGCATCATCTTCCCATTACTCACAGTCTTCTGATGCTTTAAATAAGGCCTGCCTCTACCCTTCACTCACACAACCTAGGAATTTTGGTAATACTTATCCACTTGTAGCTTACAATAGTGCTGTGCTTGTGTGTGTGGGTGTGTGAAACATGCTTTTGCCTATGTCCAACGTCCCTTTTGCTACATTAGGAAATTTCTGCTTCAGTACGAGTTGGCTCATTGGCTCAAAAATCAGCTCCTAATCAAAGCCTTTCCCTGGGTCCTCCCTGCTAATCCTCCTGATTTGCCATTTTTTACCATGACACCATTTACACACGGGGACTGTTGTCCTGAGCCCCCTGCATTACATCTCCCCCTTTGACTGTGGGCTTCTTTTTAATTTTTTTTTATTTTAATACGCTCAGGGGGTACAAGTTGAATTCCATTACATGTTTATATCACCTACTGGTGATAGACTGTGAGCGTCTTGAAAGCAGTTCTTCTTCATGTGTTTGTATCTTGCACATCCAGACATGCAATAAACGTTTATTGAATTGACTTGAATTAGAAGGAAATCACCAGATCTCTTCAGAAAGACCTAAATGGTGAGTGGGTTAGGTAATCTGTGGTGTGCTCAAAGAACACAGTACGGATTTAATAAGATAGAAGTCAAATATTTATTCTCTGTTACCTTTTTGTTTTTAATTGCAATATAACACACCCATATAAAAGTGCCCAAAATAGTAGTTAGTGTATTACTCAACGAATCATCACAAAATGAACACCTGACAACCACCCAGGTCAAGAACTAGAACATTGGCAGAAGCCCCTCTCATGTCCCCATAAGCATCCATCTTTATAAAGTATTTTTCTTTATACTCAAACCTTACTTGAGCCTTTAGAGGTTATTCCTCTAAGAAATAAATAATTGTCCGCTCTGCTTTCTTTAAGGGCCACCATAGCAATGGATTGCCAGACACTTCTGTCCACTCTTTCACTGAGATGTATTTTCAAATTCTGTTGTCTTCTTAAAGAAATACACACATTAACACTCCATTTCTACACCTTTATGACTCTTATTTCCATTGGGCCCCACGTCTTCCTTTGTTTTCTTTTATTGTATGTTCTTTCCCCCCACACTCTTCCTAATTGAAACACTCTACCCACTTCCTGTTAACTGTCTGACCTCTCTTCCCCTTGTAACTCCTCCACTATTACATGCTTTAAATAAATCTCCAAAAGGAACTGAATTTTTGATTAGTACTTCCAATAAGATACAAATGTGAATTCTTCATTTAATTCACACTGCAAAGATTAAGGGAACATAGATATTAAGATGAGTCGATTAACGGAGTAGAAAAGATGACAGATTTAGAGAAAATGACTTACTTTTCTGGGTGATAGGCAAAGGAACATGAAGAAACTGAAACCACTGGCAGCCTCAAAAGGATTACTAGTAAGAGTTATACTCGGGATGCTTATGTCACAGTGATATAAACAACGCTGCTACAGAAAGTTTCAGAAGTTACATTGAACTGAAAAAGCTACTTATTAGTCAGTCTAAAAAGAAAATCAATAATCACAAGAATTGACTACTTTGGAAATGGTTCATTTCTTTACATGTCACTGTAAGTTAGCTTTTTCTTTTTTATTATTCTTAACGGTTCTTTCCATTTCTTGTCAATCTCGTGTCATTTGAAGAACCGGTATTTGCTGAGATTTGTAATTATAAGCCATTGCATGCAAGGGATAAAATGTTCTCTTAAATCTTAACGAGATGCCTCTAATATTCTGAAGGTAAAAAAAAAATGTACTGGTATATATGTTTTAGCTATTACATAGAAAAGATAAAAGACTGATCTGGGAAATTCAGTGATGAGAATTTATGTGACTATAATAAGAATAAATTCTGGGGTCTGATAGCACTCACAATTTAACAATAGTTCAGCCAAGTGTCCACAGTAAATTATTCCTCCCATTTGGAAGAGATATAAAAGGTGATGCTGATACAAAACTCCTGCCTAGAATATGGATTTTTGTTTCATTAATTTTTTTATTTTCTGAGAGGAGGTCTTGCTCTGTCGTCCAGGCTGAAATACAGTGGTGTAATCATAGCTCACTGCAGCCTTAAACTCCTGGGCTCAAGTGATCCTCCTGCCTCAGCCTCCAGAGTAGCTAGGACTACAGGTGCTCATTGCCATGCCTGGCTTACATTTTTACTTTTAGTTTTTGTAGAGAAGGGGTGTTGCTATGTTGCCCAGGCTGGACTTGAACTCCTGGACTCAAGTGATCCTTCTACCTCGGCCTCCCAAAGTGCTGGGATTACAGACATGAGCCACTACCCTCGCCAGACTTATACTGTGTCTATTCATGTAAGTATCTGTCTCCCTGGTAGTTTTTGAGAACCTCAAGGAAGAAAATGTATCTTATTCATTCACAGCACCAAGCATGGTACCTAAAACACAGAAGAGTTTCAAGCCTCCTAAGCTAAAAACCTCAGTGTCAGCCTCAGTCCCTCTCTCTCATTGACCACTTCTGAGAGCCACAAAATTCAGTAAATTTTGCCTCAAAAGAGAAATGTCTTTTAAATTCCACCTGTCTTCTTCACTCCCAGTATGGGTAAGTGCATGCCCTCGTGGCCTACCTGCATCGGGCTTTTCACTGATGCCTTGTTTCTCTCATCCATTAATTCCAGTCTGTCTTCCACGATGCCCTGGAGGTGCCGTCTCCTATTGCAAGGGGAGAGGACACTTTTTGAGTGTCAACTATATGCCAGGTACGATGTTGAACACTTAAAATTACGTCCTTCAATACTTGCAGTACCCATGTGCAGTAGGGTTGTATCACTACAGTCATTCTACAAGAGGAAATTAAGGGAGATCAGATGTCTTGCTGACACTGGCTGTCTTCCTGAGGGTGGCCCTCTCTTCCTGGTCATGTTATCCTCTAGCTTAAAAAAATCAAAAATGTGAAAGGTTTTTACTACTGGCTCCCACTTACTTACAGAATGAAATGTAAACTCTTTGGCTTGGCATACAAAGAAAAGACAATTCTCCCCAATATAATTCTATGCACTTCTCAAGGCTTCTTTACCTCCGCTCCTATGGTGTACTGGCAGCTCCAGCAGGTCTGGACTTTGCACGGTTCCTCAGACTTCCAGGCTATTCCGTGACTCCCTTCCGTTGCGTGTGCTAGTTTCTGTCTGGAAGGATCGTTCCCTTCTTTGCCCAGCACATTCCTATTCACCCTTCAAGACGCAACTCACGTTAAGTCAATTCTCAGAGGTTTCCTTGACGTTTCCGCGTAGTTGCTCTCCTGTTTATGACGTGAGTCATATATTATAACCCATTAGAAAGATCTTGCTTGTCTTTCTGACTCCCCCTCTGTGAGATCTTTACAGCTGTGGACTGTGTGGTTATTCAAATTTGTATCTCTAACTTTATTAAATGCTATTAATATAGTACTTAAAAAAATGAGATTTTCCTGCCTTTTTTTCATACCCAGAAAGCAGCTTAGAGTCAAGCTGGTTAATGAAAGGTATCTGCTTACATAGTTCTCAAAATGTGATTGTTTCAACAGGCATTTAGTAAGGTCATTACAAAGAAGATACATTAGCAAAGAATAAAGACTATTAAATCTAAATAAACAATGCAACAGCTAACAATTATTGCTCAATTACTAGGTACTAAGAACTATTCCCTTTGTTTCCATAAACAAACATTTAATCTTCAGATCGACAATGCTATTAGGTAGTTATTACTATTGTGAGCCCTTTTTGGAAAATGAGTAAACTGAGGCACAGAAAGATTTCTCTGTGAATATATAGAACTAATAAGTGGCAAAACTAGGATTGAACTTAACCTCTAGCCTACATTAATAAAAAGCTATGAAAAGCCAGATGGCAGAGTGAGATCTTTTCAGAAAGAATAAATTTTCCCATCTGTTTTAATTTTTAGGGGAAAGATTCAAATCGGAAAGGCCTTATGTACAAATAATTGGTAATGCTATTTAAGACTAAGCCACATCATAGGAAGGTCTATAATGTTGCTATAGAGTATGATTAAGGAAGGCAAGTAAGACTCAAATTATAAGAATTAAATAGAAAAAATACAACATAAACACCAATTTATCAAGTGAGCATCTACATATATTATACATCTAGAACTATGGTAAAAGTTTTAGAAATACAAAAGAACTATAATACACATTTCCTGTCCCCCAAAATAAACACTGCTATTGCAAAAAAATATGGCTCTTACAAAGTAATTAGAGTAGATAATAAAATCTTGAATTATGTAGTACCGGTAATGTTAATAAATGCAATTATAGAACAATGAATATATGTTAAATAGTTAAGTTATTTTTAAAAATAATTTTGAAAATTGAACTTTTTCTCAAACAGGTCCAAAATTATCCCCTCAATAGGAGAAGTTTTATAAAATAAAATTGTTATGACTATAAAATTCCATAAAAATTAAACTTAAGAAACAAATAACAAAACTTAAATACAAAGTTCTAGACTTCATTCTGATTAAAAAGAACCAACAATAAACGAGCAAGCTCTGTTTCACGGTATGACTAAAATGGAATAGCATTAGGAAAACTGCCTCAGGAAGTCAGAACACAATATAAATCAGTAAGAGTTTCCATACCTTTCTAGTCACAGGAAATCTTAAAATATCAGTCCATTCTGCCTGTGTGTGTGGCAAAGGCAAAGTTTCCAAAGCATTCAAAATATTTCATAAGGTAGAGATTACACACTTTCTTTAACAACTTATGTGTTAACCTTATTTATAAATGCCATTTCAAAGGAGAGTACGTTATAAAAGACATAGGAAACCTTATCAAAAGTGAATGAAAGAAAAAAAGGCTATAAGCAAAGAAAATTAACTAAAGAAAAGAAAATAGAAAAAAAACACGGCCTTCTCTGGCCATTCAGTTTTAATACTGAATGCATGAAAGGTTTCATGTTTGCTGAGATGAAAATTACAGAATCAGAACTACATAGTAGATTTGTACGCAGGCCACTGGAAGGGTAGGGGCCAGCGGACATTAGGGTCCACATGACTGGGAGGCTGACTGGGAAACACAGAGACAGCATTGACAATATAAGATAGAGGATACCTCAGCCAAATAAATTCTGGAACTTCCTTCTTGAACTAAATGAGAAGTTCAGAGATGCTTTGGAATAGGAGGCCAGATAGTTTGCAATGACTTGCTTGATGAGCAGTTTCAAAGGTCAGTGCAGGTGTTCGGCCCTCCATCTCCTGAGAAGCCTTGCTAAAAATATTTGGTGTCTTTAATTAGGCCTCTAGGAGTTTACCTTATTTCCCACCTTAACTATTAAGGTCTTACCTTTGCATATTATTTTGTACTTGAACATTCATAATAATTCTTAATTTTTTTCCATAGGGATATACTTATCTGTGTGTGTGTGTATGTGTGTGTATTTATAAATAGTCCCCAAATAGACTGTGGTAGCTTGTTTCCAAGATGGCTACCATCAATTTCTTTCTTCTCTGTATCTATTGCTTTATTCCCTTGAATCTGGGCTTGTTTTGCCTAATAGAATGTAGTGGAAGTGATGCTACATGACTTCCAATACCTCCCAATCCTTGAAGCTTCTGCCTGGGTCTCTTGGAACACTTGTTCCTGAAGTCGCCATGCTGTTTGAAGCCCAAGCCAGACTTGTGGCTATGTAGAGAGACAAGAGAGAGAGAAGTCCCCGACCAGCCTCCAGCTATTCCAGCTGTTCTAGCTGTCCCAGCCTAGGAGCCAGACATGCGAGTCAAGAAGCCTTCAGATGATTCTAGCCCCAGCTGTCATCTTTCTGCAAACATTTGAAGGACCCAAACTAAGTGGTTCCCAGCTCTTTCAACTCCCAGAAGAATGAAAAATAACAATAAATTATTGTTTCAAGCAACTAGTTTTGGTGTGGTATGTTACACACAGCAATAAATAACTTGAACATGCATGCAATAAACATCTGAAGACAAATCTAATTCTTCTTCATTCATTTGTAATAATCACTATGAAATTTATCACCACCCTGTCATTCCAGAAATGTAACTAAGTTCCTATATCTATCATATATTTAACTGAACAATATCACTATACTCCACTTAAATATTTATTTCACGGGCACAAAAACAAGTTGTTATATTTTGTTGACATTTTCAAGGGCTATAAAATCATGCAATAAAGGCAATACATATATAAACATAACACAAGTTTATATTAACGAAAAAGGGTTATATATTCTTTTTTAATAGACTTCTTTAGAGCACTTTTAGGTTCACGGAAAATTAGTGGAAAGTACGGAGTTCCCATATACTCCTACCCCCATACATGCACATCTTCCCCCCCATCGACATCCCCTCCCAGAGTGGTACCTTTGTTACGACCAATGAACCTATATTGACACTTCATAATCACTCAAAGTCCATAGTTTACACTGGGGTTCACAATTGGTGTTGCACATTCTATAAGTTTTGACAAAGGTATAACGACATGTATCCACCATTACTATGTTACTGTATAACACAGAATAGTTTCACTGCCGTCAAAAGACCGTGCTCTGCCTATTCATCCTTTCCTCCCCGCAACTCCTGGCAACCATTGATCTTTTTATTGTCTCCATGGTTTTGCCTTCTCTGGAATGTCATTTAGTTGGAATCGTACAGTACATAGCCTTTTTAGATTGGCTTCTTTCACTTAGTAATATGCATGTAAGGTTCCTTCATGTTGTTTTATGGCTTGATTATCCTTTTTTTTTTTGAAAGAATACTCTGCTACATTTTCTTATCCGTCACTCATCCTTTTAAATTGTGCTTTTGGCCTTACTCCTCTATGAAACCCTATGCTCTTTTAAACAAATTTTTTAAAAATTTTTTAAAGACAGGATCTCCCTCTGTTGCCTGGGCTGGAGTGCAGGGGCCAGATCATAGCTTACTGCAGCCTCAAACTCCTGGGCTCAAGTGATCCTACTATTTCAGCCTCCCAAATAGCTGGGACTGCAGGTGCACACCACAAGGCCTGGCTAATTTTTCTTATTTTTTGTAGAGGTGGTGTCTTGTTATGTTTCCCAGGCTGGGCTTGAGCTCCTGGCCTCAAGTGATCCTCCCACCTCGGCCTCCCGAAGTGCTGGGATTACAGGCCTGAGCCGTGATGCCCAGCCAACGCTGTGCTCTCAAAGGTCACGAAGAACTTCCTACTCATGAAATCTAGAGCCTTTCTGGCAGCCTCAAATATCGCTGCTCACTACCTCCTTAAACCCTTGCCTTTGGCTTTGTGAGACTGTTCTTTTGTTTCTCCTCTATCTCTCTCTGCGCATTCCTCCCTTGTCACCTTTCTGCATACTCTGTAGATATAAATATTTCCCAACAGACTGTCTCTGGCCTTCTCTGGCCTTTTCACTACCAGCTCAGCATCTCATTTTCTCACACCCACATTATCCTCTATTGAAAATATCTAATAAGCATTGATAATCTCTCTTGCTTCTTACACTCAGCCAGTTACCCAAACTCACCACTCCTTCCTCCCTACTACTCCTTGAAACTGTCCCTTCTTTCCATTTCCTCTGTCCCTTTCCTAGTTGAAGAATTCATTAACTCTTGTTTAGATAATGGCAATAGAGTCCTAGCCAATATATCTGTGCCGTTAGCCTGCTTTCTGCTGGTGCTCTTTATTCAGTCCTGCCAGATTCATTTTCCTGAACTGTCTTGCTGATTAATGCCTACTTTAACGTCATTTGAAGTATAGATGTATATTTATTATTTTAATAACGTAATGTTGAGATATTTAATGATGATTAAGAAAGCTATTATTTTATACATAAAACAGTTACTAATAACTTATAAATAGATAAAAATAGTGAAATACAGTTGACCCTTGAACAATGAGGGGGTTAGAGTTGCCAACTTCTGCACAGTCAAAAATCCACATATAACTTCTTACCCCCCCAAAACTTAATTACTCATAGCCCACTGTTGACCAGAAGCCTTACCAATAACATAAGCAATTAACACATATCGTGTATTAGATACTGCTGTGGTCCCCAACCCCCGGGCCGTGGACGGGTACTGGTCTGTGGCCTGTTAGGAACCAGGTGAACAGCGGGTGAGCAAGTGAAGCTTCATCTGTATTTACAGCCACTGCCTGTCACTCACATCACCACCTGAGCTCCGCCTCCTGTCAGAGAAGCTGCATTAGATTCTCATAGGAGCACAAACCCTACTTTTAATTGTGCATGCGAGGGAGCTAGGTTGCGGCTCCTTATGAGAATTTAATGCCTAAGGACCTGAGGTGGAGCTGAGGCAGTGATGCTAGTGCTGGGGAGCAGCTGCAAATACAGATGATCATTAGCAGAGAGGTCTGACTGCACAATAAATGTAACGCGTTTGACTCATCCTGAAACCGTTCCCAGCCGCGGTCCGTGGAAAAATTGTCTTCCATGAAACTGGTCCCTGGTGCCAAAAAGTTTGGGGACTGCTGATATACTGTATTCGTGCAAGAACATAAGCCAGAGAAAAGAAAATGTTATTAAGAAAATCATGAGGAAGAGAAAATATATTTACTATTCATTAAGTGGAAGTGGATTATCATAAAGGTCCTCATCTTCGTCATCTTCATGTTGAGTAAGGTGAGGAGGAAGAGGAGGAAGAAGAGGGGTTGGTCTTGCTGTCTCAGGTATTTTATGGTAGTAAATAATAAAATTGATTAGTATGTACATAATTTTATGCACTCATGACACACCTTTTTCATGATTGTTTGATATTTCTAGGCTATGTAGTTCATCTGTGAGTTTTTCAAATTGTCACAAATCTCCAAAAGATTTTTCAATATATGTATTGAAAAAAATTTGTGTATAAGTGGACCCTTGAAGTTCAACCTATGTTATTCAAGGATCAACTATAAATTGACATCAAATGAAAATTCATCAAATGAAATAAAATGACTTACTTATTCCATAAATTGAGTACCAGAAGGGAGTAAATTAGATGACTTAAAGGAGAATATTGTATCTTTATTGGGCCAACAAATATTTACAAAATTTTGAATTACAATACAAGGCATAAAAACAGATGTTAATCATAATTCTAATGTTTGTAAGCAGTAATTGTGTACTTACATTTATAACTTTAATAAAATTTTTATTTTATTCAATTTAGGTCATGAATGTTTTATGAAAAAGGTCCTATTAGGTAATTATTCACATCTTGAGAGGAAGAAGAATCTTATTCCCCTCAAAATTTCCTCGAAATTTAGAAAAAGCTACAACCTTGTGTATAATGCACATAATTTTTGTATATGTAAGCTAATATGAAAGCATGTGTAAGGAAAAAGTGAAAGAATTAGAGAAACATCAGGTATTCAAAATACATTTACAAATAAATAAAGCTTCTGTGTGCTTGTGCTCCTCCCTGAGTTTATATGTAAGTTGCTATCTCATCCCTGGTCTATCTGCCCTACATTTTTATTTCTGATCTCTTAGTAGTATATATGTATACAATTAAATATATAGATGGATAGATATAGATACATAATTTTTTTCTAAGAGAGTGTCCTTAAATGTTTTCAGGCGTGGGAGTGAGATTACTTTATTTTTAACATTTTTACTAGCAAGATTTCAATAGATTTCATTTTATTCATTCTTTTTTTTGGGGTGGGGGGACAGGGTCTCACTCTATTGCCCAGGCTGGAGTGCAATGGTGTGATCATAGCTGCCTTGAACCTGGTCTCAAGCTATCCTTCAGCCTCAGCCTCCAGAGTAGTTGGGACTACAGGCACTACTACTTTTGTACAAGCCTGGATTTTTAAAAAGTTATTTTTGGTACAGAGTCTTGTTATGTTGCCCAGGCTGGTCTTGAACTCCTGGCCTCAAGTGATCCTCCTGCCTCAGCCTCCCAAAGTGCTGGGATTACAGGTGTGAGCCACGGTGCCCCGCCAATTTCAATTTTAAAGAAAGTTGTTTTTCTTGACCTTAGAGTTATCTGGCATTCACAATATTAGTCTTATCTAGGTAAGAAAAGCCTAATCTAAAACCCAGGAAACATGATATTATTCTTGGTTCTGTCATTGATTTTTTTAATCTGACCAAATATTTATATTTTCAGTTTAAAAAGAATTTTAAGAAAAGTGCTCATTAGCCTTACCTCTTTTTTCCCTCAAAGTAGTAACATTTAAAAAATAAGAATACTGGGTATTTACCCAAAGGAAAAAAAGACATTCTATAAAAAAGACACCTGCACTCAAATGTTTATAGCAGCACAATTCACCATTGCAAAGATGTGGAAACAACCCAAGTGCTCATCAATACATGAATGGATTAATAAAATGTGGTATATGTGTACCATGGAGTACTACTACGCCATAAAAAGGTGAACTAATACCTCTTGTATTAACCTGGATGATACTGGAGACCATTCTTCTAAGTGAAGTATCACAAGAACAGAAAAACAAACACCACATGTACTCACCATTAAATTGGAACTAATCAATCAACACTTATGTGTACATATGAAGTAACATTCATCAGAAATCAAGCAGGAGGGAGGGAAGAGGAGGGGATGGGTAAATTCACACCTAACAGGTACAATGCACACTATCTGGGTGATGGGCACACTTATAACTTTGACTCAAATGGTACAAAAGCGATTTATGTAACCAAAATTCGTACCCCTGTAATATTCTGAAAATAAATAAATAAATAAATATAAATAAATAAATCAATAAAAATAAGAACAGAGGAAGACTAATAAATTTAAATATGTTAAATTGATAATGAATATTCATTTCCTTATTCCCTGGTTCTATATTTGTTGAGACACCCTAGACACTAAGCAGGTAGGAGGAGCGGAGGCTGCCTCCAAAAAGCTCACCATCTAGTGGGGCACATCAATAGCCTCATGTCAGTTCAGGGCAAGTTTTTCTGCCAAATAAGTTTTGTCACCAATAATAAAACAAACTTCCGGTTTTCAGAGTTTTTTACTTTTGGGGATTGCAGATAATAGATAGTAGCTTGTATTATGGTGCTATATGTATGTATTCTAAGAGATGTAAGAAAAGAGTACTAAGTATGTGAATACATAGGTATAGTACCCAACCCATACTGCCAGGGAGAAGGAGGGTTGGTGGAGAGACAATAGAAGTGGACTCATAGGTGTCAATGAAATAAAAATATTATACTGTATTATTGTTCAGGGTGCTGTGAGTGATGCTGAGGAAGAATTTATAGCCTGATGGTGAAATTTGAGACTACTTTTGAGCTTTCTTTATTGTTGTATTACAAATTGTCAGATAATGCTTATTGTTGTTACAAAGTTAACATTGAAAACTTTATGTAGCCTATTCAATTCCCCCACTGATGGAACAAAAAATATTATAAACAACACATTAAATAGCAGTGTCTTCATGTAAACACTCAACTATTTCTCGCGTGTCGGGCTATAATCCAAGGCTTTTATACTTCCTTACACTGTTGAGTTGGTCTCTCTGGGTCCAGCCACACTCTACCCTATCCCAGCATCCAGAGCTGATCATTTCGCTGCCATGCCTGAAAACCTTTAGGAGCTCCTCGTTGGTAAAAAAAAAAATTATATATCTATTTCTATCCATCTACCTATATACATATATACCAGTAAGAGATCAGAAATACACATGTAGGGCACATAGACCTGGGGTGAGACAGTAACCCACACACCAACCCAGGCAGGAGCACGAGCACAAGGAAGCTTTATGAGGATTGCAGACTTGGTGGGAAGGGGCAGGATGGGCAAACAGGACAAGCACCAAAGCTCCAGAGAGGATGTGAGAAATAACATGCACCAGGCCAGTCAAGAGCTCATGCTGTGCCAAAGACGCCCCCTGGAATTGCAGTGTGTGGACAGCAGAGCCGGACCTAGAATCCCTTTAACATGGACCTAGAATATCTCAACGCATTAAATGTTTGTGTGTTAACGGCCACTTACAAAGTTTGTTTTGTTTAGTATTTTTATCATTTCTTTCTCCCTACCTAACCTGCATAAATTATTTGTGCTACTTTTCAACGTAGGCTTTACTAAACAAATGCAAATTTCGTACTGATCAAGTTATACATTAATCACTCAAAAGTATCCACTGAAAATCTATTGGATAAGTGACCAGCGTGTAAGAGAAATCTTGAGGTATTCACCAGAAAATAAAATCAGGAGAATTTGAACAAATATGGTTTTACCATATAGCCTTATTTTATTGAGTATAAAAAAATTTTTTTAAATCCTAGAAACCTATAAAATAATTCAATAGCTATACCTCTAAAACATCTAAATACTTTAGGATATTACTTAGTTTCCATACTGCAATGCACTTAGAAATACAAAGTGCAAAGCACTGGCTATTCATTTCTCCTAGCTGAGACAAAATTAGGGCACTGAATATTAAAACTTCAAAAATGGTCGTTTGAATTATATTATGACTATGCAAACCAGAAAAGCTTGGCTAAACATGGAAAATGCAAAGTCTGTTTCATTTCTTGTTCTTTAACTCAAACTTTAGCATGAGGGCAGGAATATAAAAAAGGCATTGAATGTGCCTTTCCCATTTCCTTCTCATGCACTCTGAAAGGTGGTAGAACTTAATTCTGCTAGTTTCTCTATTGCTTCCTATCTCTAGATAAGATGTTGGCTGATTTGGGCATTTATTTCAGGGGCAGTTTTTTAAAAATATGCTCATATGGGACTTAATTTTCCTGAAGTAAGGCTTACTAAAACCATTAATCATTAGTACATGGAAGGTAAGTAATAATTAATTTTCTTCTTTGTGCAAGCATGGGATTGCACTCCCTAAAATAACCTAAATTTTAAGACTGCTACAGCTACTGCTACTGCAAGGTAGGTTTTAAAGATTAGGAAAATGAAGCTCAGAGAGGTGAAATAACTTGTCCACACAACCATATTCATAGAAGGCCAAGTCAAAACTAGAATCCAGATTTCTAATTCCCTGCACAGTATGCTTTCATATTGTAATACCAAACATGGTAGTAAACGTCATTCATTCATTTATTTGTTCATTCAAATAAATATTTGCTGAGTGCCTACTCACTGCCAGGCACAGGCACAGGGAATACAACAGTGAACTTCCCTTGTGAGCTACATTTGAGTAAGGAAGACAGAAAACAAACAAGAGAAATAAAATAAACAAAATATAAGTTAGAAGATGGTAATTGCTATGAAGAAAAATAAGGCAAGAAGAGAGATGAGGCATAAGGCAGAGGGAGACTGTAACTTTAAATAGGTTGGTCAGAAAACCCCTCAAAGACGTGAAGGAGATGAGGGGCTGGATATGTGGGTATCCATGAGAAGACTATTCTAGGAAGGGAAACAAGTGCCAAACCCGAAATATGAAAGTGTGTCTAGCATGTTCATGGAAAAGCAAGGAGGGCAACATGGCTGGGGCAGAATGAGCAAGGAGGAGAACACTAGGAGGTTAGGCCAGATTGTGCAGGGCCCGTCTGGTTTTACTTCGAGGGAGATAGGAAGCCACTGGAGGGTTTTGAGCAGGAGAGCAGTGGGATCTCAACTACATTATAACTGAATCACACTGGCTGCTATTTGAGTAGAGTCTGGAAGTGCAATGCTGGAAGCAGGAAGACAGTTAGGAGTTTCTAAGAATAATCAGGATGAAATGTGGGGAGGCCAGAGTGACAGAGGAGAAAAGGTTGATACGGGATTAAATTCTGGATAGATTTTGAAGGTTGAGTCAATAAGATTTCCTGATGGTTTGGTTATGGTGTGAGAAAAGAGGAGAGGGGTCAAGGATGACTACAAAGTTATTAGCTGAGCAACTAAATGATGAAATTGTCATTTACTGAATTGGGGCAGGCTACAGGTTTAGTTTTTGACAGGCCAAGTTTGAGATAAGCATCTAAGGCATACAAGTAGAGATCAGGCTGTTGGATACATTGATACAAGTCTGGAGTTCAGGGAGGAGGTCTGGACTAGAAACATATATTTGAGGGGTCAGTAACATGTACCTGATAATAAAGCTCCAAGACCAGACGAGGTCACTATGGGAGTGGTTATGGATAGAGAAGAGGCCAGAGGACTAAGCCTTAGCACATTCCAACATTTAGAGATTAGGAAAATGAAAAAGAGCAGGCAGTGGAATGCAAGGTTAGCTATTCCAAATGCTGCTTATTGCTCAGCTCAGGTGGGGACTGAGAACTGGCTACTGCATGGAGCAGTGTGAATGTCATCAGGGACCTTGTCAGGTACAGAGGAGTGATGGGTTGCCTGGCTGGCATGGATTCAGGAGCAAATGGTGGGAAGAGGAATGGGAGATAGTAAGTAGTCAGTTTTAATGTATTTGCTGTGATATTTCTATGTGGTTGTTAGGTATAAAAATTTTAGTAGGTATAATAGTAACTTTTTACTGATTGCCTCTTACAGGCCCTGTACTATACATTTTATACACTAAAAAATTATTCATCACAACAAAATGTAGTTTACAGATGTGGGCACTGAAGGTTAAAGAGGTGAAGTAACTTGCTCAAGGTCCCATGTGTGGCAAGGGGCGGAGCTGAAATTTGGATTCAGGTCTGTTTGATTTTACCCTTTACACTTAATCACTGTGCTACTTTGCCTTCAAATATTACAATGAATACATGAGATTGATTCTTTCCTGAGGTTAGACACTAAATTGGAAGAATGCAGAAAGGCTAATAAAGATGCACTCTTCTTCTTGGTCAAGGTATTCTTAATCATGACGGGCAGAACTAAACAGGGTTGTTCATCGTTTCGGTTGCCAGCAACTCACTGCAGGTCACTGTCCATGAAGCCCCCTTTTCAATATAAAATGTTTTGATAAATCCATTTTAGCAATGTTGCTAAATTCAAATAACAACTTCTACTGGAAAGAAATTCAGCTCCATAAGCATTAATAAAATAGGAGAACCATGGCCTATGTACAAGTCCAGTAAGCTAAGTACAAGGAAAGACAGTAGGTTTTTAAAGAAAACTTGGTCTTCTACTCTATTTGTATGAAAAGCCAAAGCCATCCTACTTACTCCTCAGTAAAGGAGGGTTTGTGTTAAACTGGGAAGGACAAATCTCATAGTAGCCTGTAGGCCCACTCCCCTTCCATATTCTCCATTAAATTTTAACTAATATTTTCATTTACCCTCAGACTCGGCTATTGAATTCCCCAAGACCCCGGCTTGGGCCCGGTGGATAAAACAAAGGCAACATCAAACAAAATTGTGATGGACTTTCATATGGCCATGACGAGAAACACATGAGTAACATAAGACTCTGTTCCGCAACCTTCAGCCTTATGATTCTATTACAGTTTGATCCAATACTCAAGGAAGAAAAGTATTAAAATATTAAATGGACTTTCAGTAAGAACTACTGAAGAAAATTTTATCTGCTGGCTTCCTATTTTCTGTGTGTGGCACAATGGAGAAAAACCACTGCCGTTCAACATCACAATCACATATTAGGACAAGAAAATTACAAAAGGTAATATAACAGTTTTTGCAATCTTATAAATTAGGTAATGTGTGGGACATCATTTTGGGAGTTCTAAAGAGTTTAAAAACATGAGTTAGTGTAACCAGGTAAACAAAATCAAGGGATATCATGGTTATAAAATATAATCACACACACATAGTTTTATGAAAATGAAGACTTGCAGTAAAAACATTTGCACTGTACAGCACTCTTCATTCTTCTTAAAAATTTGTACATGTATAAGGAAAAAAATTTCAAATACAACCACAGTGTAAATTGTGCAAAGTATTCTTGACGCATAAGCCCTCAATTCTTACCTCAAAAACAACCAGAGCTTCTGAATTTTTATATATCCATGTTTTATGAATTTTATATAAATACATCTATTCACATTTATTACTCATATCTTTGGAATAAAAATAATTGGTTCTCATCCAGCAGTTTTCTTTTACTTTCACCTTCTGTGAATTTTGGTATAGCAATTATACTTTATTTGGAAAAATAAATAGCATTAATTTTTTCCTCTAAAAATATTCAAGCAACTAATAAATATTTAAGTTATGCTTTCATCTTTCAAAACTCACCTATACAATTTACCAAGGCAATCTGCCTGACATTACTAGAGATCAGAACTTTAAGAACGGTATTCATCCAGACAAATTCTTAAATGTTTACTGTTCAATGTTCTTCTACCCACTGCATTTAGTGGGAAATCAAAACATGGTGAGAAGCTGGTGCTGATTAATTTAACACTGGGCCTTTGATAGAGCCTGCTTTCTTGCTTATATCTAACAGAAGTTGTGTGAGGTGAATCTTGCCTTTGATTCTGAAGTCTTCCTTCTTTATGGAGCCCCTAAATATTTTATGAATCCAGGGAACATTTCAATACAAAACTGAAATACACAAGTTGGAGAAGGAGAAGAAAAATGAAGTCCCCTTAGTCTTTGAATACGAAGTTTCAACTTGAGGCACAGAAATACATTGCATTATAATTTTAAAATTTCATTTCTTCACTGGGTGCTAATACTCTGTTGCCCAACTTACCTGGTTGCTCAGCATACACGGATCTGGGCAAACGTTTTGCTGTATTTCTTTGCCAAAGGGAGAACATTTGGATAATTCAGGAGCTCTCTTGTGCCTAGTGGGTAGCAGCATTCAAATGAAACAGTCTTTCTTTCTTTCTTCTTCTTTTTTTTTTTTAACAATAATCTAGTAGCTTTTGAAGTCTTTGGAAACCATAAAATTCAGCTTGTTAGAGTTGGAAGACGAGGGAAAAGAATTCTGAAAACTAAGGATTTGCCATAATTATTAAGTTGTCAGTTTTACAATTTAATGTGATAAAAAGGAAAATGCAACTATTACAATTGGTTAAAATAACAGACTACATTTAAGCATAGCTGAGGTGCTGCAGGAAAATGTGCACGGAGCCCTCTGACATAGGACTTCCTCTCACTCCAGTGTCACCACCAGTCCCCTCCTTCCTAAAATAAGACACCCGCTGACCTCACTTTTTTCTGAAATGGCTATTTTCTTAACAAATAAAATTGTTTCTCATTCAAAAGTTTTTACTATATAGCCATATAATGAAAACGCAACCATCAATTTATATGGAATATACACACAGTAAATTCAAAGATAAAAAAATTTCCCAAAATATACATACAGGTTGTTTGAGACTAGGTAGGGAAAACAATAAACTAATTGATTCTTTTTCCTTTTCACTTGATTGTTTTTGGTCGTGGAAAGACACAGGCAAAGCTCGGCTGAACCCCAATCGTTCATTCTTTACAGCGACACGTAAGAATTCACCCTGCACAAAGTGTGCTAGAATAAAGAAGTTTAAATTGACATTAGAAAAATACTATTAAGGGTAGTATTTGAACTGGAGAAAAGGATTTCTTGGATTCTGTAAAACTTGGAGAAAAAGGATAACTGAAAAATGGCATGAAATGGAACCTGTCAGATGCATAGGATATGGGATGAAAAAAGATTGTGGATTAAAACAAACGTAAAACGAGACTGTAGAGCTACTTAGGATAAATGAAAGAGAAAAAAGCCCATACGGTCACACCTGAATTATGCCTGAATATCTACTTCCTGATGTTTATTTAAATCAAATATCACACTTGGTATGCTAGGAACTAAACAACTGGCTGGCTTCTGCTTTGCTCAGAACCAAAGGTGTACAGTGGTTGGGGCAAAGCTCATTAGCACCATTTCCTTTCTTTCACAGAGCACAGCTCATTGCTTTTCACTTCCAAAGGAGGTAAAAAAAAAAAAAAAAAAAAAAAAATAGCCAGATTTGGGAGGGTTATTCCCTCCCCTTACCCCTAGATAAGTTTAAGCTTTAATCCTTATTCATTCAGTGAGTACAGCATTTCCTTTCATTTCAAAGCATTGTATTGATGCTGATGGGAATGGGACCAAAATAAAAAAAGAGATTAGTTTATGCTGAGAGATGTTTATTGTAAGTACTGCAAGAACACTGAAGTTGTTTGCTGCTGCTCACAAGAAATTGTATAAAGCACAGTTGCTAGAACAGAAGGGAATAGGGTATATGGTCATAGCCTTTGAGGATAAAAGAAGAATTTTCTATGTACAATAAATTAAGGACCTTCCAAAGGAAGTAAAAATTAAGACATACAAATATATATGCTTCACACACACCAACAAGCCAAGCAAATAGAAAGAACTTCCTAAGACCTAATTAGAAAATAATAGAAAACCTGATTGTGCCATCTATGTACTCTATTCCTCTAAAAGAGAGATAAGCTATGTGCTATGCCTGCGACAGCAAAGACAATTGTTCTGAGGATC
Source organism: Lemur catta (assembly GCF_020740605.2). Classification (NCBI taxonomy): domain Eukaryota; kingdom Metazoa; phylum Chordata; class Mammalia; order Primates; family Lemuridae; genus Lemur; species Lemur catta. Next base: position 4,728,478 of record NC_059130.1, on the reverse strand, counting down.
TGGTCACTTTAAAGAAAAAAATATTGTTAAAATAATTACATCAGCATATGGACTCTGGAAAATTTCTTCTACCGTAATAAGGTCAGATGGACATTTCCTGTTTCACATTTCTAGTACACGTTGTCTTTTAGACAATAATAGTGTGAAACAATAGTTTGGCAGCAGTTCAATGCACACTAAGAAATGCCCTGGCCCTTGAAGGCCGGGATGAGTCAGCCTCCAGCGGCAAAGATTCCAGTGACAACAAAAAGGCAGAGATGGTGTCTGGGGAGTGGTAGCCCCAGAGAACAAGATTCAAGAAGCAGACATATCCCTGACCTCAATCTTTGATGTTCCTTAACCGTTGAAGAGCTCTTATGTTCAACGTTTACATTTACACAGGCAGCATCTATGCTTGTATCCGAATAGATTGGCGTTTTTGTTTGCCAAGCAAAATTGCGATATAGAAAAAGAATGAATTGTCAGTTCCTTAAATTGTTAACCAGGACTGGCTACTGCTTCCCCTGTTACACCCCTTCACCTGCCCTGACAGTCAGTTCAGACAAGTATGAGGGCTGCCTTGCCCCGAGTTAAATCTTGCAATCCATTGGGAATCTTTACCCTGGCCCTGGACCTCACGGGTTACCTCAAACACCATGAGACAGATCCACTCAATCCTGGATCCCTCATAAATTTGTCCCATTTTCCATCTTCTCTGATGCCATATTTGGTACCCTCAGCACATGCTGGCATCAAAATGACCTATGCCTATGTAAGAATACTTGGGTCAGTCATTTCCAACGGCCTCTCTCATCTCTGATCTTTGGCCACTCAGTCAGGGAAAGTTCCTGGAATAGGGCAGAGGGGGCAGAGGGGTTGTTAACATTGGAACAAGCATTCCAGAGAGTAGAAGGGCCGAGTCGAGAGGGGCAGCATTTGAGATGAGATGTTTCAAAGCAGAGGGAATGACAACAGGGTAAAGGTGCAGGAGACTGAGAGGAGAACTGCTTTTTATCCAGTGCCAGCGAGTTACTCCAGGAATGAGAGAGCTGGAGGTCACCCTTGCCCAACTGTCCTGCTTCACCCTCTGCAAACAACCAATCAAGAAGCCCTCCTCATTTTTCACTCCAAGGGAAAAAACACCTGCTGGGTTTTTTGTTTTGTTTTGTTTTGTTGCCAAATCAATAAGGTTTTATTTACTTAAAAATTACATAAATAATGCATGATTGTCTTTTAAAATTCTAAAGTGATATAAAAAATACAGAGAAAAACCAGCTCCAATTCTACCATCCTGAAATAAGCATATTTTATTGAAAGCCTTCTAGATATCTCTAGATACACACATGCATATTCCTGAACAAACAGATAATTTTACATAAAGTGGGCATGTTATAGAGGAGTTTAGTAACCTTCTGTTTTCACTTGATAATAGGTCATAAGTATCTATTTCAATATATATAAATCTATTAATATATTGATTGCATAATACTGAGTGGATATATCACAATTTATTTTAAAAAATCTTCCATTGAAGGAAATTATTTTTTTTCAATTTTGATTGCTATTAGTAGCACTGAGATGAATGCTTTGTACATATATATATCTATGATATTATGTGATCTTCACTAATTTGATAATGAAGATTGTGCTTTTATTTCTATTTTTAAATGTTTTAGTGAGGTGTAACATTTTGTAGGCCGTTTATATTTTTTGATAAATTGCTGTGTGCATTTTTCTATTGGAAAGCTTTTTCCTTGTCAATCCATAAGAGCTCTTACTGTACTAGGGATACCAGCCTTCCCATCTTTCATATCATTCATACATCACAAATTTTTTTTCCAGTTTGTGTTTGCTTTTTAAACTTAATTTTATGATGTTTTTGCTGAAACAAAACCTTTAAGTTTTTACATAGAAAACCATATCAGTAACTGCTTTCTTTGGTTTGGGCATACTGATTTAATCTCCTAACATTCCTAATATCTCCAACCTAAATCAGATCCTTTATCATCTTTCACCCAGATACTTGTCACATCTGGATTGGTCTCTCTGTTCCCCATCTCTGCCTCCTGGAATCTGCACTCCACTTAGCTGTCAGAATGTTTAATTCAAAATGAAAATCTAGTGGGTCATTCTGCTTGAGACTGTCCAGTGCTGTGTGTTCCAACTTGGATATTTATACAGACAAGACCATATGATGTGTCTCTTCATATAAATTAAACTAAAATAAAAACAAAATATGGCAAACGTTCCTGGAGCATTACTTATTTGTAAAGATTCTTTTTTTTTTGAGACAGAGTCTCACTTTGTTGCCTGGGCTAGAGTGAGTGCCGTGGCATCAGCCTAGCTCACAGCAACCTCAAACTCCTGGGGTCAAGCAATCCTCCTGCCTCAGCCTCCCGAGTAGCTGGGACTACAGGCATGTGCCACCATGCCCAGCTAATTTTTTCTATATATACTTTTAGTTGTCCAGATAATTTCTTTCTATTTTTTTTTTTTTTTTAGTAGAGACGGGGTCTCACTCAGGCTGGTCTGGAACTCCTGACCTCGAGCGTTCCACCCACCTCGGCCTCCCAGAGTGCTAGGATTACAGGCGTGAGCCACCGCGCCCGGCCTGTAAAGATTCTTGAAGGAAGAAAGTGTATCATTTTTATTTTTAAGAAAACCCCAGCTATGTAGCAGGATGCAACATTCAGATAAATGTTTAGAATATACCAGCAAACCTCAAAGAAATATCCATATTTAGGTAGAAAAGTTCAAAAGGCAATGGAGATGGAGCATGCAGTTTAACACGTGCAACAGGAAGTGCCTTTCATTCAACAAATCCGTTGCCTTTTTCCCCCTCCCAATCACCTGGGTTTCCTAGCCTCTCTTGAAGCTAGGTGTGACTACGTGATTGAATCCTGGCCCATGGAGTGTGGAAGAAATTAGGGGGATCATATAATTTATTGTCTGAAACTGAGATGTTGTTAAGAGTGAAAGAGGACACTGTTGATTGTTGAGCTGGAAATTCAGGCACAAACTGGGCCATCTTAGTGTGGGAGAAATGAAGTGGGCCACCGCGGGTGACTCAGGACTAACTCCTCCCTCTCTTCTCCAGTCTGCAGGCAGATGCAGAAGGTCTGGAGGAAGCCTCAGTGCCCTAGGTAGAGCCACAGGCTGGAAGGCTTGGGCTAAACTGTCCGGGAGTATGAGCTTCACCTCTATTATTTCAAACCCTTGTTCATTACCGCAGTTCTTACCCTGACTGGTACAACACGGAACACGAGGCTTCCCACACCGTGGCCTCACCATGGCTCTCCAGCCTCCCCTTTCATCACTCTTCAGCTTGAACTTAAGCTCTAGCAAACTGAACTGCTCATATATTTTAAACAATGCCTATTTGTGTGTCAATGTCTCCCATTGGCCAAGGAGCACCTTGATGGCAAAAAGTCAATAATCTTTGTAGCACTTGCTACCTGGCATATAACAGATTTCATAAATATCTGTTGAATGAAGAAATATCTAGCCAAATGAGAAGTAAATCTTTCAACAGTGGCTATTTCACTTCATGCCCAGAACTAAAAATACCAGAACTATATATCACATGGAAGATCTTGTATCGGCAGATGTATATTTAAATTCGAGATTTTGGAAAAATGAGCTACACATTTTAGCAGTCCTAATATATGAATGCAAAAAGATTCTTCCTCTTTGCCTTCATTGTTTCTTTGTTGTCACCTCTTTCCACCCCGTTTACAAACACACACACATTCGCTCACCTCCTGAGGGAATATTTGACTTAATTAACGATAGAAGAATAAGTTGGAAGAAAAAGGAAGAATTAAGATTTTAAGTTCAGATCCTAATGCTGGACAATAATCCCGACATGAGGTGCGTTGGCTCAGCAGCAGGATTTACCTCTCCTGCTTCCCAAGACGATTAAGAGTTGATGTATAATTGCCAACGATGCACACTAGAGCATGTTATCTACTCAAGAAAGGGGCTTTGCCTGCATGATTTTCATTAACATTAATGGTAGTTAAGCTGCACACACAGAGCATAATGTCCTCTTTGCCCTAAGAAAAAGAGGGGCTTTCATCACCTAGATTATGAAATATTGATTAATTCATGTATGCTCAGACATCCATCTAAAAACGGAATCATTCAATCTGTCACTCCTTCCCCCTCATAAACATATAAAAACATAATGGCAGTCCTGAGAAGAACAAAAGGAGGGATGAGGGGGTGGGAACAAGGCAGGAGGGTAAGAATAGAGAAAGAAAAAGGCTGCAAATGAAACATGTCAAACTATGCCTACAGACAGACACACCACACCCACACACAATCACACACACACAGCATCCACTGTACTAATTAATGCAGCTTTGCTTTCATGCCAGATATTAGGGAAATGTTAATTAGAGAGAAATCTCATTAATCCATTTTTCAGTTCATTAATTATGCATCAATGCCAAATTTTTGTTGGCCTGCCGTAAGATAATTCTGTTCCAAGAGAGATCTGATGCTGTGCATTCTCCAACAGTTACAGAGTTTTCCTGACTCTTTCAGATGATATTTGGGACCTACTCAATCCCTGTGTGGTATATATTTGTGTTTCCTGCTAAGCATTCTGTGATTAGGGAATGTCCTGTAAGCTGACTACAATTGTTTCTTCGCTAATACTTCATCCCTCTCTGTCACAGACACATTAAGAATTCTATTTAGCTAGAAAAAAAGCAACACAACATTGTAAATGTACTTAATGCCACTGAATTATACACTTAAATACAGTCAAAACGATAAATTTCATGTGATGTATATTTACCACATACAAAAAGAAAAAATATTTTAAAAAAGCAAATGAACATATCTACAATACAAACTTTTAGAAAAGTTCATTTACATGATGACTATAAAAGTGAAAAAAGAGTGTGAAATTTCTCAATCTCAAAGGACCTCAGAATGTATTTCCTTTCTTGCAGAGAAAATATTATGAGATGAACCTCAGAGCCCAGACAATTGCCAATGTGCTGTTTACAAAAGGATTTGGGTAAAGCAAGGATACATGAATGGCCTCATCAACAAATATTAACTGAGCATCCAGAAGGGCCTTAGCACTGTACTAGTTAATGTGGAGCTACCTATGTTTAATTACATCCATCCTCCTGCCATATTATTCCTTATGTCCCTGCCTCATGTCTTTATCACTGTCTTGATGTCATAGCTCCCTCCGACCCAACTGCAAGTAAGGGTTAAAAGATTGACCAGAGTTTGAGTAGTAAGCACATGAAAGTTGGGGGCTGCTTCCACTGTTGGGTGGGTTCGCCTTTTCTCCATTGACTAAGTTTCACTTTTGGGAAGTCCTTCAGCTCCACAAAGTGCTTCATACTTAATGCCTGCTGCAGCGTCACACTTTCAGCGGGGACACAGTAAATGTCAACGTCTCAGTTCCCTTTTCTCCACCTTTGCCTCAAGAGAGTTAGTATTAAATGTCATCAAATCCTATCTTCATGGTGCAAATGGATTGACCCTGCAGTTTGAAAGGCAATTTTTCACTCAGTACCACATAACGAAAATTATTTTCAACAGTTGCTGTGTAACATTGATTTGAGGCAAAATTCTGACCAATAGATTAAAAATGTTTCAAAATGAAATTTGAAGTAAAGAAAAATGGAAAAAAGATACAATAAAGTCTTTGTTAATAAATATTTTATTCTTTGTCTAATTTTTCCCCATGTAAATTTTACTAATTGATGTCTTTATTTAAATAAAAATAAACCATTAGTACACCAAAGAAAGCTACACAGTGTTTGTTAAATCCCTTTAGTCACTTTTCCTTATGCTTTCGTATTTTAAATTCTTAATTTTATCTAGATTTATGTATTGAACAGGCTGCATTACTTAAATTCTCTTTTTCACCGTATCTCCAATTGTGTCCATATTTATTCAATCCCCCTCCTCCAGGGAGGGGTGTGTGGGATTGGTCCAACCTGCAAGAGATCAAGAAAGAAGACAGGAGTGCTTCTTGCAGAATGTATGTAGTGTCAGACCAGGAGGAAATATATACACAACTATGTAACGTGTGGAGTGAGAGGAATGCATCAAAGGTTAAGGAAAGGAGACTGCTGAGGTAAGAACCTCTCAGAGTCCAAATGCTCATGAAAACAGGGAGGACCGAAGGTGGCTAAGGAGATCCCTGCTGGAAAGCCAAGTCCCAGAGAACAAAACGCAGCGGCAGATCCAAACAGGTAGGCTGCATTTGTGCATGTTTCTTAGCATCAGGTCTGCGGGCAGACCCAAGTTATCTCGTGAGGAGATCAAGAGGGTTGGGACAGATAGTGTTCAAATACTCTCAACATGGCACAACTAATGTTTACATAACATTTTAAAGTCTCACATATTAGCATCTCACCAGAGCATCGAATCACCCCTGTGAGGCAGATAGTAACAGCATCCACATCTAACAGATGTAACAAACGAGGGTAGGACAGAAGAAAGTGATGCCACTGAAGAAACAGCACCTGGGGCTCGGCTTCCACTCACCTGGTTACCGAGAAGCAGCCACAGCTCTCTGTCAGTCCAGGGTCACCTCTCCAGTCGAGGAGCCAGTCCGAGGACAGGCTGCCTGCTGGCCACCTACTGACTGGCTTGTCGGAGAAGCAGCAGAGACAGGAACTGCAGTCCGGCTGAGAGAAGCATCGGACCTGGGAGGTCTTGGTGAAGCTTTTGAGATCTCAGTTTCTCACTTACGAGGCCCTAGAAGGACGTGGTGGGACGTGCTGATCAAGTGTGAGACCTCATTAAGTTGCCCACTGATAGATCTCCAAAGTATTTTGTGACAAAAGACTACTGAGTGCTTTTGGGACTATAACTCAGAAGCAATTCGAAAAGTTTATGCAAATTTTTATTAAAAAGACAAAAAGCCCTTATTTCAGTACCATCTATTTATATACATGAATAGGACTTTCCAGGAGATGTGGCTATAAAAACAAAAGCTAGGGCCTATATTAATGCTGACCCTATCTCGTGCCATCGTAAGTAATAACTATTCATGAATAGATAAATAAAGTAGTCACAAAACAAAATTCCCAAAAGGAAAAAAATAGCAGAATTTTTTTTAAAAATTGAAAAGCCCAATTAACCTCATATTTATCTTATTAAGAGGTGCATTTCTTGTGAAAGTACATTTAATTTTTAAGTTTTATACTTGTCAAATATTATAACTCTATTGTCATTTAGACCAATTATATAACAATAATAATAATTGTAATAGTGAGTCATTTCAGAACAAATTTGGGCCCCAGGATTAAAGGAAATTTAAACAATTTTAAATTTTCATGTATGTAAATATTTTTATTGAAGTGGGACATGATAGGGTCATCAATTTTTTCAAGCATAAACATATATTACGTTAAAATAAAACTCCATAGTGAAGTGGAATGGAAAAATAAGTTTAAGGGGAAAAATGATGTAAATAACTATTAAAGAAAGCCTAATAAAGAAGAAAAATTTACTTTTTAAATGGATGGTGGAGGGTATTAAATTGCTATAATATTTAGATTACATAAGTTGCTATTTAAAAAGTGATATAAAGTTTTATTTTTAAGTGGAATATTTACAGCATGAGGGGAATTATATCCTGTGCAACTGTTTGAACTTACAGTAAAAGTTTTCAGCTGTAACAATGTGTAAGGAGGACACACACAATTTTTCAAAATTCTATTAGGCTGTACGGGAGCAGGCAAGTTTAAAGGCCACTACGCTACAGGAACACATTGCTATCTCTAGAATTTGTGCAAGAAATGTAGACATTTGAACAACTATCTCTAACATCTGCTGAAGAAAGCAGAAGACAATACCTTGAGAGTACAAAGTCGTGGCAATTCATCATTAAGGCAAATGGGGCCAACGGCAATATTCATATCTCAGTCAAAATCTCCACGGTTGTCTCTGAGAATCTTCTGCTGCTCCATCTTAAAACCTATTGGCCAACTCATCATGCATATCAGGCAAGAAGTATGAAATGTGGGAAGCTGATGTAAAATAATCACATAATTTTATGTGATTTGTAGTGATAAGACACAGTATAACTTTGCTACATAAAGGAACACACATCCATATGATCACGTAATTCTTATCCCCCCAACATAACTCACCTGGCCGATCTGTGGGATTATATCACAGTTTTCCAGGAGTTGCCCTTAATGACTCGTTAGGAAGTTACTTACCCTGATGGAATGTCATAGACCTAAATAAAAAAGACTTGCCATTGTACACAGGAACAACACATCAGATAGGAAATGACAATCTCTCTGTGTATTTTGATTTATCTTTGGGGCAGATTGACAATAAACCGGCAAAGTTAAAATTCAATTGAATTTTAATGAAAATTCAGGGGCGAAAGAGTATTAAAAACAACTTTACTGGGACAGTTAGAACATGGAGTTCTGTTACAAAAGTCCTTGGAAAAAGTTTTACACTCTAAACACAGTGGAACTCCCTAGTGTAAAACCCTCTAAGCTAAATTATGGGAAAAGTCAATGTTGTATCAGCACCAAACAATCGCCCTGCATCAGAATGAAAAGAAGGAAATGTTGTTCTGGAGAGCTTGCCAAGGCCAAAGAAAAGTAGAGCAGTTGCTGAAGACGAATTGGTTGTGAGTAATAAACCAAAAGGATGTATTCTAATTTGTGTTTGCCACTTAAATTTTGAAGGAGGTAATTATCTTCAAACTCAGGGTAAATATCACAGCATTAGAGAAAAATAGAGAGAGGGAAAAAGAGGGAAGGAGGGAAAAGGGCTTAGCGGGTAACTGAGAAATGCATTTTAATTTTTAGGCTTTTCTCAGTCCATACAGCTTATCACCCATTATGGGCACATGAATGCTATTTTCCCTTTTCAATATTTAGTGTGAGAGAAAGGTTAGGGTACGTGTAAAAACAGTAGATCTGGATACCCCCATGGTAAATAAGTGATTAACAATGTATCTCTTACGTAGTCTTTAGTAACCCACTTTAATCTTTGCTTTAACAACTTGACGGCTTTCATATTTGTTGTCCATTGGATACCCCTTGCAAGGATTTTTATGTAAAATTACTTGACAATTTAGTATAAAGCAATAGTTTCCAACCTTTGTGAGTATAATAATTTTTAAGCTTATTATTAGGAAAAATTTCAAAAAACACCAAGTTAGAGCCCATAATAAATCTCCATGTGTCCATCACCCAGCTTTAACAATTACCAACTCATGACCCGTCTTATTTCATATGTGCTCTCCCTACTCTTCCCACTCCAGATTATTCTGAAGCTAATCTAAGATACGAGATGATTTATTTTTGTTCTTATTATAAAATATTTGCTGCCCCTCCTCATCACATTACAGTGGTTGCCTTTTTAATAATATTTGATTAAGAAAATGCATATAAGCATAGGAATTATTGCCCTCTCCCTGCTTCTTTGCTGTGACTCTGTGCCACCCTCCCCAGCCCAGGGGTCTGTCGCCCACGGGCAAGGAACCCCTGGTGGAATGAAAATAGCTGCTAACATCACTTAGAAATATGCTTATCTAACAGCACCTTTACAAAAACTCACAACACAAATACTGCTTCTATTGCTTTATTCCTCAGGAAATTATATTTGTCATTATAGGTTTACAAGCAGATCGGAAAAGCCAGTATTAGAATTTCCACAGAACTCTTTTCTCTTTATTCACCAAACGGAGGGTTTTTCTGCTAAGATAGGATAAAGAACTAACACAGGCCACTGCTTTCTAAGAGTTCGTACTCCCTGACATCTCTTTACAGGGCTTTATGACACTGATGTTACCTATGAAAAAAAATCCCAATCCTTGTGTGCTAGAAATCTTTGCACAATGCAGCTTGAGAGCTGGCATGCTCGTTGGCAGGCCCTCCAGGGAGCTCAGGAACAAATGAGCAAAGACTGTGTTCACACACTCGGAAATGACAATTCTGCACCAGAGGCACAGGCCTGAGAAAAATTCTGGTCTTGGTACACCCTGTACATTTCCTTTCTATAGTAGACTAATATTTAATGTTATTAAGCCAGGACTTCTCTTCCGTATGAAACTCACTTTTGTAGAAAGAAAGAAAAATAAAAGACTTCCCTTTTCTTGGTATGAGACAGATAATTTCTTTAGTATTCTTGGCAAGGGGCACTAAAAATAATTCTTTCCTGATTTCTGCTCAGTGCACATATATAACACTGATTAATGCTAATAGGATTCAGACATTTGAAAAAGAGTATACTCAATCTCTGGATTATAAATATCATTCAGAAAGTTTGTGATTGGAATTTATTGGTATGCATTTAATCCAGGTCAATTTAAAGTCTTAAACTTCTATGTTTAAATGGACAGAATTTTCCCCATTAAATCATATTTGACACCGTAGCTATGTAAAGAGAAAAATTATAGCGGTGCTATACTTGTATTTTATTAGAGAAAAGGCAATCATCTCCAAATGAAATCTTGTTTCTCTACTTTCATGGAATATACTGTTTTGTAATCATATCTGAAAGAAGATGTCATCATTTGAAGATTCCAGTTTTGGCTTTATTTTTCTAAATATGTCCATTATGGGGCTGAGCATACAGAATATGGAAGATAATGCAACCTTTATTACATAAAACAATGTCTTTCTAAGCCATAGTTCAAACACGAAATAAGACAATCTAGTTTTCCACCAGGGAAATTATTATCTGCTTCATATGTACCGTATTAATTAGATTAGGCTCAAATCCTAGTAGTTTGCATAATTGTATTTAATTTGCCAGAAGGGGTCAAATTGTAGCATTGGAACTCTACTAAGAAATAATACTATTTAGTCAACAAAAGCGTATCACGTTCTAAAGAAAGTGAAAAGCATTTGTAATTTTAGAATGATAAAATGTAGCCTTCTCTTCAAAGGCCCAAATTTTTATATTTGCATAGTAAAAACCCCAGAAATATACCTGGCTAAATATTTACAATCATGAAATACGGTTAAACAGTAGTTAGAATCTCATTTATTTCATCCCCTTCCAGTTTAGTGTTATTTCCTGAAGTGTATTTCTGGTCATTTAGCTAAACTGTCATTAAAATATAAAATTTCAGACACTGAATTTTTGTCCATTACTTCTTTCTTATACTTCCTGGTCTTGGGGTTGATATGCTTTCTCTATATCAAATAAATGTTTTCACTCCTTTTCTCTACCTCTCAGAATAGTGTACTCTGTTAACAAATTTGCTATATAAAGAAATTGACTCATTTATAATGGAACAAAAAGGATCATCAAAATTGTGCAAGAAGGAAAAAACCTGGTGTACAGGAATCTCAAGATGTTTTGGTGAAACAACATCCTTCCAGAGTCCATTGGAGGTACTTTCCTTTTAGGGAAAAAGTGCTCAAGCAAACTTTGTAATGGTCAGTGACTTTGGCCTACTCCAAGTCACTTGGGTATTCCTCCAGCCACCCTGAAAATCATGCCGCTTGTAAAGTTCCAGGTCCACCCTGGAATTCTGGATTTCAGCAAGTTTGGCCCAGTTCTAGGTTAGTTCTTGGCCAGCCCAAACCCTCTCTGAAGCAGTGATGGGCACACATGCATTATCACAAGAATTATATAGGACACCTTTGATAAAATGCAAATTTCCAGAAAACCAACCCAGATTTATTGAATTGGAATCTCAGAGGGCAGAGTTAGGATGGGGGTGTAGGTGGGGGATAACGCAAATTCAGGAATCAACATTTTTGAAAAATTCCTCAGAGGATTTTTTATGAACAGCTTTATTGAGATATTATTCATACACCATAAAATTTGCCCATTTAAAATGTACCATTCAATGGTTTTTAGTATATTCACAGACATGGGCCACCATCAGCACTGTTGATTTTAGAACATTTTTATCTCCTCAAAAGAAATCCTATATTCTTTGGCTACTACTTTGTTAACCCCCCCACCCCCCGTCTCTAAGCAACCACTTCTGTCTCTATAGATGTCCCTATTCTGAACCTCATATGAATGGGATAATGTATTATGTTGCCTTTTTTTGACTGCCTTCTTTCACTTAGTATAATATTTTAAAGGTCCCTCCAAGTTGTAGCTTGTATTAGTACAATACTTCATTCTTTTTTGTGGCCAGATACTATTCCATGATATGAATATACCACATATTGTTTATTCTACCATCTGTTGATGGGCATTTGGGTTCCCAGAGGATTTAGATCTTTAGGCATATTTGCTAGCTATTGGCAGAACAGGACCAAGTGTTGATGCCAGGAAAGTTCCCGGCTCTCAGAGGTTCTGTACCACAGAAGAAGAGAAGTGTGGCTGGCAAGGCAGGGCTGGGGATTCAATTCTGGTTCTGAACTTCTTAGTCACATGACCTGGCCAGGGTCTTTAATTCTCTCTGCCTCTATTTCCTCATTTGCAAAATGAGGAATAATGATCTCTGCTTCATAAAATTGTTATGAGGACACATGTGACACTCTGAGTAAAGTTCCTAAAATAATTGCCTGGCACACAGGTATTTTATGCAGAAAAACTATTATTCCCATTCTTATTTCCCTTGTCAAATTAAGCCAAAACAACCACTTAAATATAGAGTTATAGAAGCTGGATATATTATTTTCATATAGAAAATAAATTATTATAAAATATATAAAATAAGTCTTTCCAAGTTGTACGAGAGCAAGAGAGCCTGGAAAGTGCAATTACTTCACTTTTTTGAACTAAAGTCAAATCAGTAAATGAAAGTCTGCTTTTTCATTTTGGAAAAAAGTTGCCTCAAGTTAAGATTCCAAACAGATTTTTCTGGTTTTACTGCGTTTTCAAAGTCTACATATTCTGTATACTCTGTGAATCTTCTGAAATGTCTACCCATGTAGGTGTGTGTAGGTATTACGCATACACACACATACACTCACACGTAATTATAATTAATATTTATTAAGCCCTTGATACGTGCCAGGCAATACTCTTTATATGCACTAATATACTTCTGCCAACAAACAACATTACATGGTCAGCTGGGTAATTGAAGCATAGTATAGTTAGGAACCTTGCTTTGAGTCATATATCAAGTGGGTAGGAGAACGCAAGCTCTTAACCAGGACACTTGGAATGGTTTGTCTTCTACGTTTATTTGTAAGATAGTGGAAAAGAAATTGTTCATGAACTACGGAATGATGTTTCTATAGCTTGAAGAAACTTTTAGAGGTCACTAGGGAAATCCTCTTAATTTATAGATGAAAAGATGAAAACTAAGGCATTGAAGTGGCTAGCCTGGCACGGTTAGTTCTAGTCTCCTGTCTTCCAACCTTGTCTCTTTTCACCACGTCACACTGCCTAGGCACCGAGTTCCCATTTTTCTTTCTAAAGGCAATGAAGTATGAGAATGCCAAAGACATTCAGGGTATTTATGCTATTTCCTCTGCGTTACAAGTTCTTACTGCATTCTCATACTGGAAAACCCCTACCCATTCTTAACACTAACATCAAATGTCAGCTATTCTGTCGAAAGTACTTTCCTTTTATAAAGTTCAGCACTGGCTTTTTTTTTATTGTTGCTGTTCCCGAAGTGCATTGCACACCGTGCACTGTTGCACTTTGAACATTGTTGAAAGACCAAACCAAAGCTGCCCTGTGAAGTGCGTGGGGTTTCAGATTGATCTCTGCAGTGGCCCTTCACTGACCCAGGGGTGGAGGAAGGTAAGGAGTGGGCTTCACACCCTGAATTAATCAGAGCAGTTCTGCTTTTATCTCTTGGGTTTATTTTCACTTCAATTTTTATCTATTTAGCTTATTTTCATTTCAATAATAAGCTTCTTAATAGGAAAGAAAAATTTTGAAAACCACTGGTATTACAGAGGGAGCATGACCTTTGGAGAGAGGCTGGAGTCTAAATCCCAGTTGTACTACTGCTATCCCAGGCATAAGGGGCAAATAAAATGTGTATAACAGCACACTGCCTGACACATAGAGGCTCAAGAAATTAATTCCCTTCCCTAGTTATGATAATTATGTCTTTAGCTCCCTGCTATAGTTTGAAAGGTCTTTATACCCTTTCTACTGAACACATGGCCTAGATAAAAATAGGCACCCAATTCATGTTCATGGTATGGAAGCAAATGTGACAGGATAACAGGGTGGGAACAGTTAGGGTCAGTTTTGAAATTAGAGGTGGATAAGAAAGAGCCTTGAATGCTATGCTAAAATTGTAAACTGAAGGTTTTGAAAGGTAGATGTATGATCATATTTATGTTTTAATAAATAGATAATCCTAGATTCTTAACAGAAGATGCTCGGGTACCGTTTGGCTTAGTAGTGAAGTGTGTAGAATCTGAGTTTATGTCATAGCTCCATCACTTGTTAGCTGTTTGTGGGAGAGTCACTTAACCTCTTTTCTCTCATGTGTAAAATTGGTTTGAGAATAGCACTTACACAGATTAAATGAGTTAACATACATAAGGCAGTTAGAACAATATCTGGCACACAGCAGCATATAAGTGTTATGGTAATGGCAGTGAAAATGTTTATGATTATGATGATCACATGCTCTCTTGAAGTATGTAAAAGGGAGGTTGTGAAATCATTTGGTGTATGTAATGGGGGCTTCAGAATCATCTGAGATTCTTTTACAAACTTAACAGAAGCTTGAGTTGAAAAAAACCACCATATGAAGCACTGTTACTGATGGAAGTGTGTTGGATTCCTCATGTATGTTCGGACAAGTGAAAAGTTGAAAATTTCCACTGTCCTGACCCTGTAGAGGATGGATCGTAGTGGCGAGACACTGGAAGCAGAGAGATGAGTTAGGTTACTGCAATAGTCCGGTAACAAATCAATAGTTCAGACCCCTGTAAAAAAAAAAGTGACCACCAGAGAAGTCAGAGTTAGAAATAATCTAGATTAAACCAGATCCTCAGTGGAGTCCTAAAACTAACATTGAGCCTGTAGAAAAGTCCTACAGCTAGCCTGTTCTAGTGTTTGGATTCTCCAGAAAAGCTAGATACTTCCGGATAACTGCTCCAGAATGTTTAGTTCTATTTAAACATTTAGGGCAGGCTCTCTGGTCCTCCCGTTCAACAGATAGCCACATCTTCTCGTGCAGCGCCAGCACCATCTTGGAGATGCCATGGTGAAAGCGAAGGCCGGAATAAATGGCTTTAGCCAGACTGGGCACCTGGTCACCAGGGCTGCTTTTAACTCTGGCAAAGTGGATATTGTCGCCATCAATGACCCCTTCATTGACCTCAACTACATGGTCTACGTGTTCCAGTACGACTCCACCCACGGCAAGTTCCATGGCACCGTCAAGGCAGAGAATGGGAAGCTTGTCATCAATGGCCACCCCATAACCATCTTCCAGGAGCGAGATCCCACCAAAATCAAATGGGGTAAAGCGGGCGCTGATTATGGTGTGGAGTCCACTGGCATCTTCACCACCCTGGAGAAGGCCGGGGCTCACCTAGATGGGGGTGCCAAAAGGGTCATCATCTCTGCCCCCTCTGCGGACACCCCCATGTTTGTGATGGGCATGAACCACGACAAGTACCAAAGCAACCTCACCATCGTCAGCAATGCCTCCTGCACCACCAATTGCTTAGCCCCCCTGGCCAAGGTCACCCATGACAACCTTGGCATTGTGGAGGGACTCGTGACCACAGTCCATGCCATCACCACCACCCAGAAGACCGTGGATGGCCCCTCTGGAAAGATGCAGCATCATGGCGGTGGGGTTCTCCAGAACATCATCCCTGCGTCAACTGGTGCAGCCAAGGCCAAGGGCAAGGTCATCCCCGAGCTGAATTGGAAGCTCACTGGCATGGCCTTCCACATCCCCACTGCCAACGTGTCAGTGGTGGACCTGACCTGCCATCTGCAGAAGGCGGCCAAGTATGACGACATCAAGAACGTGGTGAAGCAGGCGGTGGATGGCCCCCTCAAGGGCATCCCGGGCTACACTGAGCACCAGGTTGTCTCCTCCGACTTCAACAGTGACACCCACTCTTCCACCTTTGATGCTGGGGCCAGCATCACCCTCAACGACCACTTTGTAAAGCTCACTGCCTGGTTTGATAATGAATTTGGCTACAGCAACAGGGTGGTGGATCTCATGGCCCACATGGCCACCAAGGAGTAAGAGCCCTGGACCACCAGCCCCAGCCAGAGCACAGAGGAAGAGAGAGGCCTCAGCTGCTGGCGTGTCCCTGCCTACTCAGTCCCCACCTCACTGAGAATCTCCCTCCTCACAACACAGCTTCCACGCCAGAGCCCCTGAAGCATGGGAGGGGCCTAGGGAGCCCCACCTTGTCATGTACCATCAATAAAGTGCCCTGTACGCGGCCAAAATAAATAAATAAATAAACATTTAGGGCAGTTTGTAAAATCCAGATATTAGACCATTAGGTCAGGAACAGGAAGCTCTTGAAGTTGGTTGGCATAATGCCCTTATTATAAGAGGCCAACAGACCTTCTAAAACAGAAGACGCTGCCAGTGTGCCATGCTTCGTGATGGATGTCTTCTTCAATCGGCTTCAGCTATGTGCTGCAAAACAGTAAGTGTGCCATTTCAAGAGCTATAAACCACCTACAGGGGCAATGTCTGGGAGAGATTTTGCTAAAAAAAAAAAATGTGTAAAGTATAGTTCTCTCCTAGAGCATTATTCTCTCCCCCTGCCACCCATGTGTTTCCTCATATGTGGTAGATGAAATAAGGGCCCTCAAAGATGTCTATGTCCTAATCTCCAGAACTTGTAAATATGTCACCTTACAGAGCAAAAGGCAATTTACAGATGTGATTGAAGTTATGAACCTTGAAATTGGTAGATTATCCATTCAGATTATCCCAGTAACCCAGGTGGGCCCTATCTAACCACAAGAGTCTTTAAAACCAGAGAACTTCTTCCTGCTGTGGTTAAAGACAGATGCAACAAAGGCTCAACCCACCATTGCTGGCTTTTAAGACAGAGGAAGAGGGCTGTGAGCCAAGGAATACAGCGGCTTCTAAAAGCCAGGGATGGCCCTCACTTCACAGCCAGGAAAAAAGTGAGGGCCTCAGTCCTTCAACCATGTGGAACTGAATTCTGTCAATACCTGAATGAGCAAGGAAGTGATTTCTCCCCTGGAATCAACGGAAAGGAATGCAGCCCTGCTGACACTTTAATTTTAGCCTGGTTAGACACAAACTGGACTTCTGGCCTACAGAAGTATAAAATCAGAAATCTGGGGTGGGCATGGGTGGCTTATGCCTGGAAGCCTGGCATTCTAGGAGGTCAAGGTGGGAGGATCGCTTGAGATTGTTAGGTAGCTAGCGAGGGACTCCAGGCCTCCTGAGCACACATGCATGCACTCAGAGCAATTGCTACATCTGGGGGAGGAGGGAACACCCTACCAATTTGCCAATCAGAAGTTTGCCCACCAACTGCAAAAGAATGTAGAAGTACAATAGGGTTTGGAAGGTGACCTAGGACAACCTAAGGCTAAGTATCATGTCATTAGCTTAAATCTACATTGTGGTTCACCCCCGCCATGGGCTTTCAGAGAGGCTCATGGGAAAGTGAATGTGCACTAAGACTCAGATCGTGTAACTCCCAACTGTCCATCAAAGTAGTTCGAGGGTGACGTCTGGACCATGAGGAGGGCCCAAACCAGACACTGTAAAACAAGACTTCAGACCACAACCAAGGCCTTTTTTTGTTACAAGAGGCCTGTTTGCTGTTCTGTGGCGAATGTATCTTGTTCTTACTCTGTAAACCTGTATCTTGCTCTTGCTCTGAAATCCTGTCTTTCTCTCCTCAGTAAACCTCATTTCATGTTTACTGTTCTTTCAGTGTGTCTGGCCATTCTTTGGCCAAGAGCACACCAAGAACCGACATTTCAAACTGCTGACCCAGCAAGATCAGGAGTTCAAGACTAGCCCAAGCAAGAACAAGATCCCATCTCTACAAAACATAGAAACCATTAGCCAGGCATGGTGGCATGCACCTGTGCTCCCAGCTACTTGGGAGGCTGAGGCAGGAGGATTGTTTGAGCCCAGGAGTTTGAGGTTGCAGGGAGCTATGATGATGCCAGTGCACTCTAGCCAGGGTGACAGAGCAAGACTCTGTAAAAAAAAAAAAAGAAAGAAAGAAAGAAAAGAAAAGAAAAAAGAAAGAAAAAAAAATTGCTTTGTTTTAAACCACTAAATTTTGTGATAATTTTAAACCACTAAATTTGTGATAATTTTTTACAGCAGAAATAGAAGAGCTAACATTTCATGTTACTAAAATCTGGTATAAAAATGATTTCTAATGGACTGTGGAAAACACACAAAAATGCAATGTAAAACTAGTCATTTTAAATTAAATATTAATCTCTCATTGCTACTATGTGACTCATATTCATTTTAATTAGCTTATGGGACTATGGGGAGCTTTTAACTCTTACAAAATAAGTTCCTCTTGTTTCGTGGAAGACACCCTTACAGCGCAGGCGTGTGCTCTTCCCTGCATGTCTGTTAACTAAAAAGGTAGCCAAACAGATATCCGAACGTTTGAGAAATAGGCTTGAACTAAAAGGATTCATTACAAGGCGGATTGTTATGATATTAAATAGCTACCACATGCATAGTCTTGGGCAACAACACTGATAAGCTGCTGACATTGTTCAAAATGGTGATATAACTAGGAATATCGAACATACAGGGGCACTACGCCAAGTGGAGGAAAATAAAAATTCATTATGGTCTGAATGTTTATGATTCTCCAAAATTCAGCCCCCAAGTTGATGGTATTAAGACGTGGGCCTTTGGGAGGTGATCTGCCCTCATGAGTGGGACTAGTGAGTGAGGAAGCCTCCTACCACCTCTTCCCCCATGTGAGGACGCTGCAACCAGCTGTCATCTGTGAAGCCCTCACCAGACACTGAATCTGCTGGCACCTTGATCTTGGACTTCCCAGCCTCCAGAACCATAAGCAATAAATGTTTGTTGTTCATAAATGACCCAGTCTAAGGCATTCTGTTTTAGTAGCCGAACCAGACTAAGACATATGAAGAAATTGATTTTAAAAGCTATGCTTGGGCATTTCATAGGATTGTAGTATTTTAGTTCAAATATTTCCAGCTCCTATTAATTTTCCTGACTAGTATCTCACACACCTAAGGTATCTCACATACCTTACAAAGTGAACCCTACGGTCCTATCCATTATTGGCTGATAAAACGTAACAAATATGATTTTAGCTAAATTGATTATCATTTTAAAATTGGGCCTAGTTATGATGTTCTTCCATAGAGGATTTTCTTGTAATAACATTTGTTGGAATCAAATTTGTGCTGTAATATTCATTAAGTTTCCTAATACCCACCATCTGATTACAATTCCCTTGTTTAAAACAGTTGACGTCCCATACAGAATTGTGTCCATTTTTTATAAATATTTCATCATGGATTAGCTCTCTGCTTAAGCATATTATCTGATCATAGTTTTCATTGTGATTTGTCAGGGCATGGCCCCACAGGACTGCTATGCCCAGCTTTTCTTTGCCTGTTCTCAGATGAAGACAACCAGTGCAGAACCATGAATAAATTGCATAATTGGATAAGGTCAACTTCCCCGCCTCCAGACTGCTCTGTCCCCTCCCAAAGATCCAGTGTTTTCTTGCCTCCTAACTCTCCTCCCACAGCAAAACAAGAAGGAGTTTGATATCATCATTTATAGCTAAAACTGATTCAGATATTTGTTTTAGTAAGCTCCTTATCTCTAATTGTGGAATGAAGGAATTTATCTACAGAGAAAGTGTTTTTTTTTTTTCTTTTATGCAAACAAAGTTAATGGAAGGGAAATGCTGGGTTAAAGGCTAACCCTGAGGACCAAACTATTTAGTTACATTAGGGGGCCGTGTGAGTTGGGGAAGCGGAAAGTTGTGCTGAGAGGGTTTGTGTGGAGAGAGATGATCATCGTAAAGAATACCAGGCTACATCCCTCCTTATTCCATGTCTTCTCATAAGCCTGATGTCTCTCCTTTTATTCTTTGGCTCAAAAGTCTCAAATTTTGGAGCTCTGGAGGCCATTCACCTTGCTCCTCTTTCCTCATTGCATTTGTCATAACATTTTCAAAGACTAGTAATTTAGAGTATTGGCTTTATGGTAGGATTTGAATAAGGAGTGAGTTGACCTTGAGTAAGTTATATAACTTTGCTATGCTTTTGTTTACTCATAAGTAAAATGAGGGAAATCATAATATACACAAATCTGATAGGAGAGTAACTGGCACTTAGCAAGTAGTCAGTAAATATTAACCATTTTTGGTATTATTCAAGGTCCAGCTAAATTAATCTTCTCTTCCTCCCCTGGGTTCCCAAAGTACTTCTAATAACTGTATGAGAGAGCTTATCAGAATATACCTAATAGTTCTACTTGTGTTTATCTTAGCCTGAGTTCCCTAGAAAACAGAGCCTGAGGCATGGATTAAGTGATCAAGCTTTGTATGGAAGGTACAATCTCAGGGCAGTGAGAGCGCTGGGGAAGGAAGGCGAGTCTGGAAAGGATGAGGAGTAATATAGGGTTTCTGTGAGAGCCACTGCTTCATAATAAGCCATGGGGAGACTGCCTCGCCTGCTATGTCTACCTGCTCAGACACACTGGGAGAAGTGCCAGGGAGTGGCTGGGAGGGAGAGAATTGATCTGTTTGTCTCCCCTGGTTGGCTCAAGTTGACCCCATACGGAGTGAATTCTCCTGAACTTCTAGACGGAGTGTTTGGCTAATCAGGAAGCCAAATACCATGCCCTGTGGTGAGGTGTTTCATCTGAGCCTATAAATGACAGGTGCAGCCAGAGACTCTGGGCATGTGGCTGGTTACCTGGTTGCACAGTAGCAATCAAAGTAGAGGGTCGGTATTTTGGGGCAAAGCTATTAGTTGGCTCCATGCAGCAAGACTACATGAGGCATAGAGGAAGGGCACCCCGGAAGCTTCCAAGGAGGAGCTAGTGGCCTGGGAGGTAGGGCAGGTGGGAGCAATGGGACCCAAGGGGCTGTATAAGCTATGTCCGATACGAAATTTTATATTTTTATAAAGATTAGACATTCTTCTAAGGAAGAGCTATTTATTTTCATCTTTGAATCCTCTAGAGCTAAAATAACATATGCTGTATTTCAGGTGAGATTTTGACCTCAAGATCTGTCTGCATTTCAAAGACAGCTATCAGGGAGAGGCAAGGAGCAAGAATTGAGCGGGACAGAGAAACCACTCAGGACTTCAACCTGGAGTTAACAAAAGAATGCGTTGAACTGGAGTTTGATCAAAAACAGAACTAAAGTTGTCTAATTCGCCTGGCATATGGCAATAATGGAGATACAAAAATCAGGCGGGAGAGCATTCTGGCTCCAGCGAAAGTGAGCACTGTACAGCCCCTAGCCAGCACCCGAAAAGCAGCTGGAGACAAGATTCAGTCTGCAGGAATAAACCAGGGGGCTAAAGACCCAGACAACTGGACGGGGGTTCAAAATAGAGTTTCAGTTTTAGGCAGGGAACTGGAATAAAAAAATAATAAGCCAAGGTAAAATCTCTCATAGCTGGGCAATATGAACACGGCAGGGATTTTACAGATGGATAAAACTATTAATAGTATTTGAATTAATAACAATGATCATTTGTAGCCAATATTTATCAGGTACATTAGCCATTTCTTTCAATTATGTTATTTGATTTTCTCAACAACTCTCTTAGATACTTTTATTATTTCCATTTTTACAGATGAGGAACTCAAGAATAAGGAAGGTTAAATAACGTGCCCATGGTCACACAGTTAACGAAGAAAGGGGCTAGCACCTAACCGCAGGAGAGTTTATCTCCAGAGCACACACCTCTGACCACCTTGAAAGTGTTAACTGAAATAAGGCTTACAAAATTCTCAGCAGAACTCCAGCCATATGGTAAGTACTCAATGAATTTTATCAATTATCTTTGTTAGTAATAGTAATATTGTAATAAAAGTAGCGCTGTTAATCATAGCAGTAGTAGTTACAGTAGCAGCAGTAGCAGGAACGTGGAACTTGGGATCAGCTAATAAATCCTCTTAACTGTCTTGGTTCCTAGGATAGGACTGATGAAACGGAAGTGTGCTGGGACACAGGGACTGCGATTCAGGTGTGATGGAAGAAATCCAGATATAGGGACATCTAACGCAGAATCGTGCCCTTTTAACAAATGTAATTGAGAGGTAACATAGAATAGAAGCTAAAAAACACGGACTTTAGAATTACAAAGGCCTATGTTCTGTTATTTATTAGCAGTGAGACCTTGGGGAAATTACTCAACACATGTGAGCTTTAAATAACTCACAACTGTACCTAGCAGAGTGCCCTGATATATTAATAGTAATCATTAAATAAATGCTTGTAGAACTGACTTACTGCTTCATTTCCGTACTTTTCCACACTCACCCCCTCCCCCCACAAAAACTACCCCCAGTACACAGCTGTTAAGTACAATTGTAAATACCCAGGCATGTTCATCCCACTGAGTGTAGCTACTTTTTCAACCAATGTAATCTGTCACCCATATCTACCTAACATTTCAGCAGCTTCCTGATTTGTGCTCAAAAACTGTAGCACCACTAAAGAGAAATGTACGATGTGCTATTTCTGGCATCCTGATTCTATGTTGCTGCAGTGAGTATTATTGTGGTATTCCTTTATCTGAAGCTATTTTGATTTGACGAGGAGGAGGAAACTTTGGAGAAAGTGCCTATTTTCCCCCTAAATCAGATCAATTTAAAAGGAAAAAATCTCTCATTTTAACTACCGTGCAATTATGCAAGAAAATAAATATATATTAAAAGGAACAGGTCATCTCTTTCACTGGTAACTTTCACTGTAAATTTGAATCCCATTTCCTGGGGCTCGAAGAAAATAATGCTGTAATTCACAATTGAGAAAAAGAGAAAGAGAGACAGAGAAAGGAAAAGATCATTACTGCCACCTCTCGCTCACTTCTTTAGAACTGAGCAAATGTCGAGGAAACCTGGCATTTGCTTGCCAAAGGTTCACACAGACAGTCTGACTTTTGTTTTTACTTCCATGACCTTTAATGGCTCTCAGTGCAGTCAGACCAACTTTGCATGTATATTGACACTATGGAAACCGCACAGATAAGCAGTCTTGGGTTTGCATGCTCTGTTTACTTTGGCTCTTAACAGTGATGCACATGTTTCCCTGTTAGAGCTCCCAAAGGCTTTGTTCTGATGTTGAGTTGCTTTTCTCTTTTATTCGGGCTTTGGATTACTTCATAATTACTCCACAAATGCATGTCTTTTAAAACTTTTTCTTTTTGCCTGGGTATAGTTCTGTTTTGTTATTGAGTGCACTGTGTTAACATTTCCTTTAGCGGAAGCAGAAAGGGTCCTGTTCAAGCTGGAAAACTCCCACTGGACTGCTGAGCCTCTGGAGAGACGCAAATAGACAAGGAAGGAAGGGATCCCTGCAGGCACTGGAGGGACAGACACCCTCACATCCATGGCACTCTCCTTTCTTTCCAGCCAGGGGTTTCAAAGTACTGTTTAACATTTCTGATTCTGGCAAGAGACCACTTGCTTCAGTTAGCTCACACCTCTTTGTATCACTTAGGACAAAGTAAATTCTCCTGGAACTCAAAAGAACGAACGTTTTGAAAAATCTGATAAATGTATTCTAATTTTCATTGTTATAAAATATATATAACCTAAAATTTACCATTTTAAGTGTGCAATTCAGTGGCATTAAGTTTATTCACATTGTTGTACAAATATCACCACCGTCCATCTCCAACACTTTTTCGTCATGGCAAGTTGAAACTTTGTACCAATAAACAACTTCCTGTAATCCCTTCCCCCCAGCTCCCGGCAACGACTATTCTACTTCCAGTTTCTATGAATTTGACTATTTCTGGGTACCTCAGATAAGTGGAATTATGTAATATTTGTACTTTTGGGTCTGGCTTATTTCACTTAGCATAAAGTCTTCAAGGTTCATCCATGTTGTAGCATGTGTCTGAATTCAAATCCTTTGTAAAGCGGAACAATACTGTATTGTATGTATGTTTATGCCACATTTTGTTGATGCATTCATCCACGGATGGACTTTTGGGTTGTTTCCACCTTTTGGCTATTTTGAATAATGCAGCTATAAACATTGGTATACAAAAATCCTTTCTAGTCCCTGCCTTCAATTCTTTTGTATATATACCTAGAAGTGGAATTGCTGGATCATGTGGTAATTCTGTGTTTAATTTTTTGAGGAACCACCGTTCTGTGTTTCACAATGGCAGCACTATTTTACATTTCCACTAGCGGTGCAGAGGGTTCTGATTTCTCCACGCCCTTGCAAACACTGGTTATTTTCTGATTGTTTTGGTGATGGCCATCCTAATGGATGTGAAGTGGTATTTCATTGCTATATTCTAATTTTAATAAAATAAAGTTTCTGGCCTAAATTTCCAGATGTTCTTATAAGAGATTTGGAGCTCACCACAGAGAATTTTATGGTAAACAAAGAATATTACATAAGATTCTTAACATGGCCCTAGTCAGAAATGGTCTCAAAGAGATACTTTAGTTAAATACACAGGACGTCATGCCTAATTGGATTAGGAATTTAGAGAAAAGAAGACGGTAGACTCTTCTCCATGTTTCTGGCATGGGCACTTGATAGATGGTGGTGCCATTTATCAAGATATGGAAAACAGAGGTGAGGGGGCAGCTCCAGGGAAAGGGAATTATGATAAATTACACCGCATATCCAGGTGGACATTTCAGCGTGCAAATGAGTTTAGAAAATGGAAGAAAGCTGAGGCTGAGGAAGAGATTTTAGAGTCATTAGCCTATGATGCTATGATGCTGCCAGTTTGGAGTCTCTCACCTGGGTGTAGGCTGAGAAGGGACCAGATCAGTGGGATGTACCAGTAGTTGAGAGTAGGCAAAGGAAAAATAAAAAGGAATGATTACACAGTCAGGAGAAATGACTCCACGAAAGCCAGAGAAAAACAAAGGCCAACAGTCTTAAAACTGCAGACAGACTAAACAAGTAAATAACAAAAACTGCCTACTGGTTTTGGCACCTAAGCAGCCACCAGTAACATTCATAGAGAGTTTCAGTAGAGAGATGAGGGCAGGAGTCTGCAGAGGTGGGAAGAAAGTAGAGGCGGCGAACAGAGCACAGTCTTTCAAGAAGCTTAAGAAGGAGTACAAAGAGAAATTCAGGGTGGTAGCCTGAGAGATACAGTGTTTTGTTTTTCAAACTGGGAAAGACTTGAGCTTGTTTATAGGCTAAATGGAAGGAGCTAAAGGAGAGGAAGAGGCTAAAGACACAGGAAAGAAAGAGACAGCTGATGGATCTAGGTCCTGGAGGAGGTGGGAGGGAGTGAAATCCAGAGCACAGGTGGCTGGATTAGCCTTGGCTATGAAATAGGGATGTGAAACCTCTCCCGCCAGAACAGGGAAAAGGAGCAAGGGTACAGCCTGCGGATATGTTTGTAGAAGTGGGGGGAAGGGCAGGAAGTTAAGGGTATTCATGCTTGATATAGATAGGTAGCCTTTTTGAAATAGAAAATAAAGTCATCTACTAAGAAAGCGTGATATTTTAGAACGTCAGTATGGTTGACTAGTGCAGTATACATTGAATGAGATAAAAGAGGAAGGACACTAATATAATTGTTTAGGCATGAGGTTATATGGGACTTAAGCAGAACTTATAGGATAGCAATGGGGTTGGAAAACAGAGATGAGCATCATACTTTTTTCTCATATTCTTCTGAAAGTTAGAAGCATTACTTTTCTTCTGAAATCCATGCCACGGGAATTGCCACATGACATCAATATTTAAAAGTCTCTAAGCATATTTGGAGAAGCACAACTCTCTAAAGACAAGTTGTTAGATTGCAAAGAGATGAATATCAATATTAACTTTCCCTACCTATTTCAGTCTTTGGATTATTCATTTTAGTGCCTTCACACACACACACACACACACACACACACCATTTTTGTGTGTGTACAAATACAGAGAGTAGAACAATTGATTCGGGAGGAAGTAGGGTAAAGGCAAAAACCAGCCTCACAAAAACCCCTGGATAAACCAGGAATGCAGATCACAATTATGAACAATTCACTTTTTTGTTGTAGCAAAATATACATAATATAAAATTTATCATTTTTATCACTTGCAAGTGTACAGTTCAGTGGTATTAAGTATATTTACATTGTTGTGCAAACATCACCACTGTCCATCACTAGAACTTTTCATCATCCCAAACTGAAACTCTACCCATTAAACAATAAGTCCCATCACCCACAGCCCACCAGTCCCTGGTAACCACCATTCTGTGTTTTGTTTCTATGAATTTGACTATTCTACATACTTCCTATAAGTAGAATCCTACCATATTTGTCCTTTTATGTCTGGCTTATTTCACTTAGAATAATGCCTCTATCATAGCTCGTAAGAAACTAGTTAAGTTCTTTTGATTAAGGAAAATTTGCACTGAAAAAACACTGCAACTTTTTCTAAAAATTGCCATAAATACAGAACAATGCATTTGTTCATTCATTCATTCATGCATTCAATAAATATCTGTTGAGTCCATATTGTTCCAGGCTTTCCTTTTTATAAGCTGTTGGCAGAAGATGGCAATCACCCTAATCTCCTTATCAGGCCGTGGTATTTTCAATCAACATGACCCAAATTATCCTTCCCAGATTACTGATGCCACCAAGCTGTGACTTCCCAGATTTTCTTATTTTGGCAATGTCATACCACAGGCTGAAGAGAACAATGGCCAAGAATCAAAAGGATCTAACTGGTTTCTATCATGGTAACTCTTGTATATGGAACTTTTGCTGTTGTCCTTTTTTTTCTAGAAGTGCTGATGCTCAATTAGCACCGAAAATCAGAGAGACAACTGACCTATATTTTTCACCCTTGCTAATATCTCACTTAACTACATATTAATCTGTTTTACCTTGCACAGGTGCACTGGACACAAACCATGCTTCCTCCTGCCAAAATGCCAAAAAATTCACGTAAAAAATCTGAGTGTTCAGTTCCTCTTGAATAGGTAGGAGATCTGGTGCTCCTGGGGCCATGTACTCATGTGTCAAGAAATGGTTAGAGCCAAGGAATAGCTGCCTCTTGTAAACCAGGTGTGACCGTAGTCCTCACTGCTTCTTATGGAGATATGCATACACACACATATATACACATATATACGTAAGTGGATGCTCTTTTGTACATTCATTCATGTTGAGTATCTACTATGGGGAAGTCATTGTGTTAAGCATTAGTGATTATTAAACATTGTCACTGGAAAATTAGCCCCAGGGTTTTCAGAGAAGGGAAAAGTACAAAACAGACATGGTGGACCATGGAGAGGAAAACTAAACTGGCTGTGACATCCTCCTTCCGTAACATGGTGGTAAGCAGTCCAAACTGCAATATTAGGCTCTGTCTGGTTCAGCACTGATGTCTAAGATGGCATAGAAATTCTAAGAGCAGAAAGATATAGTGTTATGATTCCTGTGAAATCCTCTTATTTGGAATAGGCTTCCCAGGTAAGTGGATATGCAGGTCCAGTTCCGAGATAGAGAGGGCTGGCAGGTAAAGAGCCTAGAACTCTAAACAAATATAGGAGTTTGTATTGTTGTTATTGGTGATGGTGGTGGGTAAGACACTCACTGGTGGGTCTGAAACCATTGAGACATCGCTCCCTTGGTCAGAATTAAGCCAAGACACCAAGCAGGGCTGAGCCTGCAAACTAAAGGCTGTCAGTTCTACACCTGAGCAAGGTAAGCAACTGGTGTAACTGATGCAGTAGACTTGTGAATGAACTATGTGTCATAGAAGGGAGAGCTCTCCCTGACCCGAGAGAGTCAAGAGGTTTTTCAGAGGTGACATTTTAACCAGATCTTCAAAGATAAAGCCCAAGTTCCACATGTGGAAGTGAGGATAGAAGAACAGGCATCCAACAAACATATATTGGCGCTAACTAAGAGCAATATGCTGTATATAAAAAAATGGATAAATTAGGCACCTTGCTTTCAAGTAGCAAGTCTAGTGGGGAGAAAAATAAATTAATTAGAATAAATTGAAATTAGTAAATGAATGTTCAGTAAGGTAGCAACGTAAAAGCAAGAGCAATGAATTCTAGGAGGAGGAAGGGGAGGTTTGCAGAGAAGTGAGATTTAAGTTGGTTCTTGATGGATGTGGAGGAGTTCACCACACGGACTGTAAGGGCATTCCCAGCTGATGACAACATGTGACGGGGTATTGAAGCCTGAAAATGCTTTTCAGAGAGTTTCAAGCAGTTCGTCACTGCTAGAGCCTAAGGTAAGAAGTAGGAAGCAAGGAGAGGAAGGTGCAGAAGGACTGGGCTGAAGAACCGCTATATGTTGAAAGAATGCCAAGCCGTCTGCTGTGGCTAGGATGTGTGGTGCATGGGGAAAATGTCTGTTGCTGAGAAAGTAAAGATAGTATAGAACAGAGTAAGTCCAAAGTGTGCTGCAGATCTGTGGTTTTTAACTTTTTAAAAAGTAAAATCCCCTTAAGAATAGATAATTTCTGTGGACCCATTCCCCAGAAACTTATGGAGGGCCTGTAATATCCTACTGCCCGTACATTGCTCTCCCCAAGGGTTCTCGGGCCTCAGTTAAGAACCCTGGCTTTATAGCAGTGCTTTCAAACCATTTAAGTAGCGCCCTAATTAAAAAAAGAGTAATAGTTGAGTAGCACAGTGGAGTTACCAGAAGAAGCTGCTTGAGGTTAGAGGCAATGAACTGGGGTTCTGGTTACGTCCTCACACCCAGGTGCTCCAAAGACTTAAGTGATTAAATATCTTGCCATACCGGTAACACATTCCGGTGAGCTACGAACCACAGAATGTTCCTGAGCAGAAGAGTGATATCCCCAGTGCTGCAGCTGACAGAGGAACTGTAGCAGCAATGTAGGCAGGAGGCACTCAGAGCAGCTGGAAACTTTCCTAGAAGAGTATAGGAAAGTGGCTAGAAAGGCCTATCATATGCCATTGGTGGTGAGGATAGAAAAGAGGAGACCCTAGAGATTTTTGAAGGTAGCATCAAAATACTTGATGCCTGTGATAGCTTCAGAATTCGTATATAGCAAGAGCTTAAGTGTGCCAACTGGGTTAGTGAAAGGAGTTTGGGGATTTGGAGGACCATCAAATATGTTTATGTAGATTGTTCACTGCACAAGTGAAGTCTTACTGGTGTCTGCAAAATAACTGTTCAAATCAGTTACCTGAAGCCTGTGGTGTTTTAAAAACTTAAATGTTAAGTATGATAATCAGTGAAGTCTTCTTTTAACTTAGATGCTGCAGGTTTTAGCCAAATGAAAGGTGACTTGGTAAGGAATAGTATTGTTAAAAATGTTGTCAGCAACTTAATAAAAAGTCCAGCAAATAGATTTCCATTTCAGATATCTATGTCTTGTATATTTTTACAAACACTGGTTAGTGAACCTAAGAGCTTTTCTTTTGCCCTTCATCATCGTGTTTTAGTTTTATCTGATCAAAAGGGTGTGGCCCGTGACCCACCGTAACCACTAAGCCACCTGTGAAGGAGCAGCACAGTGTGTGAAATCCTTTTAAAGTATGCAGCAGTGAGTTTACATCAAGCAGATTATGTCCAGTGCTCTTGCACTTGATGCTGTGAACATTAACGATCTAATTAAAAATATGTCCACCAAGTTCTTCTGCATTTTTGTCAACATGGAGGTGGCATAGGTACATTTTTTTTCTCTAAATAAAACTGTTGAGGGAATTTCCTTTTTACCTCTTTTCTTTCTTTATTCTTTAAAACAGGGTTTTAGAGGTTGGGTTTTTTTTCCCCTCCCATAAGTGATTACTCGGGTACTTTGAATTTCAAACTGATTTGTTTCACCTACTGGAGTCAAAACATGGTCAGATCTCCTTGAACTCTAGCAGTTGAGAACTCAGGGGACCCTCAAAGAAGCAGACAGCAGCTTAGACCACGCTGGTCTGGGGACCTAGCGCTTTGCTGTTATCTGTTACAGGCAGCTGCTGTACGTTTCATGCACAATTCATTTGAAGGTTTCAGAAAACATGGTGAAGTCATGTGCATGAGAAGGCAAAGCTGAACACGTCAACAAAGAGAAGGAGCTTGATCTATTGCATACCTCACAAGGAGTGAAAAGACAAGGCAGGAAGATAGAGTGGTGTAAGAGAGATTCCCACCCTACTTTACAGCAGGAAGGAAGCCCAGCCCTCAGAGACTCAAAGGAAAGCAGCCCTGGATGTATTCTGCACAGTGCTCCCACGCACAGAGTAACCGAATTTGCATAGAAATACAATGCCTGCAGCACTTCCTCCGCTCATAAAAGCTGTTCTGAAGATGTGCTTCTATGCCAGGCTTATTGTGGCAGCTCTTCATGTAATTCAAGAATCAGAGAAGAGGAGACTCCCAAAAGGAAGGTAGTATGACATTGCGCTTCCCCAGCCAAGGCAGATGTGCAGAACAGTTGCAAGCATAGTCTCTAGAAGCCCAAGTGCTGTCAAAAGAGGTTCTGAAAAATCCACCATCTTTAAAATCTAGCATCGACCTAATTGTTACCCCCACCCCTGGGTTTGCCAAATTGCCAATATCATGCCGTGGTTGAAAACAAATTTTATTTAGTGTATCAAAACTTTTAGCTCTAAAATAATCTCATCCAGGTCTCCGGATGGGATTGATTTCCATCAGAAACCCTTAATTTTGGTGATACATATAAATTCCCCATACAGATTCCATTAGAAGCAGTGGGGTATTAGAACTACATTCGTAAACAGGGAGCGTATAACTAGCATTGGTACAGACTGCCGATGGATCATAAATAATCATAATTTCATTGCAATGGAACCTCAAGCTTGATTTTTTTTCCTCCTATTTTCTGGTCCTATTTATAGCATAACCTGAAAGCAGATCAGACATCATAGTCAGTAGCACAAATAAAGATCTGATTTTGTCAAAAAGGAGAAATACGACATCTCTTTGGTTCTCCTGGAGAGAGCTGGAACCCATTATATTAACTGAAGTATCCCAAGAATGGAAAAACAAGCATCACATGTACTCACCAGAAAATTGGTTTCCCTGATCATCACCTAAATGCACATCGGGGAAGGATACCAACTGGATAACAGACTGAGACGGGAGGTGGGGGGAGGGGATGGGTGTATGCCTACATGATGAGTGCGTTGCACACCGTCTGGGGAATGGTCATGTTTGAAGGTGCTGAGTCGGGGAGGTGGGGGGTGGGGGGAGGGGATGGAGGTATGACTACATGGTGAGTGCCAGGCGCACTGTCTGGAGAATGCACGCGGTTGAAGCTCTGACTCAGGGGGATGGGCGGGACATGGGCAATATATATAACCTGAACTTTCGTATCCCCATAATAAGCTGAAATTAAAAAAAAAAAAAAAAGACCTGATTTTGTCAAAAAGGAGAAATAAGAAATATGGTATGTGGTATGTGTAATTTGAATGGTACCTTTTCTCTGATAATCAAGAATTATGTAACACTCTGGGAGGCCGAGGCTGGTGGATTGTTTGAGCTCAGGAGTTCAAGACCAGCCTGAGCAAGAGCGAGACCCCGTCCCTAATAAAAATAGAAAGAAACTATCTGGCCAACTAAAATATATATATACAAAAAATTAGCCAGGCATGGTGGCGCATGCCTGTAGTCCCAGCTACTCGGGAGGCTGAGGCAGGAGGATCGCTTAAGCCCAGGAGTTTGAGGTTGCTGTGAGCTAGGCTGACACCACAGCACTCTGACGCCCGGGCAACAGAGCCAGACTCTGTCTCAAAAAAAAAAAAGAATTATGTACTGCACCTTTCATCCAGAAAATCAGGATATTTTGCTATTGCTTTGATATGACAAATATGATCATACGTTAATCTTGATTAAAATTATTATCTGTTAGGTAACTCCACAGTATATAACTGTGAAGAAAGTTAGGGAAAAAATGACCAAGAGGGAATCTGAAATATTAATGTAGATTGGGATATACTATTATTTCAACCAACTTTGTCAGTCTTCTTTCTCAATGTGGCTAAATTCATAGTTAAAAACATACATACATACAAGTATATGTTAAACTTTGGCAGAAACTTTAAAAACTAGAATTATATGCATATTTTACGAGTATATTTGGGAAATAAGTTGTTTTGATTGAATGAATTTTCTAGTTTAACAAGGACAGGAAAACTCTTCTTTGTTTTGACTTATATAGTGGAAAATCTAGCTATGATATATTAGTTCACTATCTTCCCTTAGTAGGAAGAATATGACAACTATAAGTAAATATTCTGGATCTTAGAATGTGGAGGGTTTTACTTTTCCCATTCCTTAATTTATTCATTTGACAAATATTTACTGAGCATCTACTATGTGCCAGGCACTGTTTTGAACCTAAGCTCTATTTAATGATTATTATACACGCCAAAGAAGACATTATAGACAATGGAGCTCAATGTGTAGTGATTCCAAGTTATACCTTGGAAATATCTCTTTAAAAGTCCTATCAGCTTGTTTTTGGTAGTATAGGTATTTTGCCTAAAAGTTTGTAATGTCTTTTCTCTGCATGTTCTTAAAACAAACTCTGCTTACTTGAAGATTCTGGTTAATCAGTTTTGCTGCAGTACAAGATAATTCTGTAAAGCAATTACTACCACATTATGGAACTGTGCATGACTGGCAGAAATCTACTATGAAACGAGCAGGCTTTCTTCACTGTCTGCATGAAACGGCCATCTCTGAATAGGAAGGATGGGCAGTAGGAAACACGGAACGGACTCAGCCTCAGGAGCCAGACAAACCTGGCCATTTGACTGTAGGGTAAGTTCTTCAAGCTCTTTTGGCCTTAGTGCCCTTACCTGAAAAATGGACTAACATCCAACCTAAAGTTATCTGAAAACTTGACAAGATAAAATTTGATCTTTATATTTTTTTTATCTCAGCTTATTATGGGGGTACAGAAGTTCAGGTTATATATATTGTCCATGCCCCTCCCATCCCCCCGAACCTGAGCTTCAAGCGTGTCCATTCCCCAGACAGTGCGCATCGCACTCATTATGTAGGTATGCACCCATCCTCTCCCCCTACCCCCCACCTCTGTCCGACACCCAATTGGTGTTATTCCCAAATGTGCACTTAGGTGATGATCAGGGAAACCAGTTTGCTGGTGAGTACATGTGGTGCTTATGTTTCCATTCTTGGGATACTTCACTTAGTAGAATGGGTTCCAACTCTCTCCAGGAGAACAAAAGAGATTCTATATCACTGTTATTTCTTATAGCTGAGTAATATTCCATGGTATACATATACCACATTTTACTTATTCATTCATGAATTGATGGGCATTTGGGTTGTTTCCACATCTTTGCAATTGTGAATTGTGCTGCTATAAACATTCGGGTGCAGGTGTCTTTTTTTATAGAATGACTTTTGTTCTTTTGGGTAGATGCCCAATCACCAAGTGCTTTGTTCTGAGGGCAATAGGGAATCACTGCAGGTCTTCCACGGAAGTAAAGACATAATTAAATTTGAAATTTGGAAATATCAAAAAAATAGATGAGGGTCAGATTCGAGGGAGGCAAATAAGTTAGAGGCTTGTTGATATTTGGGGACAAGTATAGCCTTCAAATAAAAGTAGAGGCAAAGAGGATGAAGAGAAGTAAATGGATTTGAGCATAGTTAAGAAATTTAAAAAGTATTATCAACAGGAGAGGCTAGCAGGCTGGATGTGGATGATAAAAGTAGAAAGTATAAACCAGACCAACTAGGTCTCTTGTTTTGTTGTCTGAGTGGATGGTGGTGTCATTAACTAGGAGAACACAGGAAAAGCAGCAGGTCTTGTGGGAAAGATGGCAAATTCTGTTCTAGCCAGGTTGTGTCTTAGGTGCCTGTGTGACCCCGAAGTACTACTACACAATGTGTGATTGGAAATACAGGTCTGGAGATAACACAGGGGAACATGACACAGAGTAGACGCTAGTAGTCAGTGGCCATTACTGAACAGCCCTCCTAGCTGGTTGAGCAGATCTCTGCTTCCCTGGCTGTGATGAAAACATCCACAGCTGAAGGGCCATGAGCACTTCATTGCAGTGTAGTACAAGCAATTCACCATTGGAAGCTGTTTTGCAGCTAGCAGCACCACCTGAGAAACCTGTCTAGATTCTGTGTCAGCCCCTTAGTTTTCTCAATGCTACTCAAAAAGAGTCTCTCTGTTGTCTCATTTCTAGTAGTTTGTTTACTAGTTTTCCACTGTGGTTTCTTGGAATTTCAAACTTTTGTATCTATATTTCAAGAAATGCTTAAAGTATATCCTGTCCCTCATTGTGGTTTTTCCATATAGCTGTTCAGTGTGACATGTTGGAGTCACATAGATGTACTTCATGACTGGAGAAGAGCAATCAAGTCCAAGAAGACGCGATCAGCCCTGAGACAGAACATGTTCGAGGCATTCAAGGCCAGTGTGGAGCGATGCCCCAGGTGGGGGACAGTGGAATGACACTAGGGAAGCAAGCAGGAGTCGTGCAGGGAATGTGCAAAGATCCAGAGGTAGGAGCATCACTTCTTCAGAGAATTGCCGTTTCAGTAATTCAGAAGGGAGAAGAGGGAGGCTGGGGAAGTATGTGTTGAGGGAAGACATGCAGGTCATCTGACAGCAGTGGGAAATCACTGAAGAGTTTTAGATGAGGGACATTTGCAGTTTAAAAAGATCACCTTAGTTGTCCCGTGGAGAATGGACTGGATGAGACAAGAGTGAGGGCGGTCAGGAGGCTGTTACCACGTTCCAGGTGAGATATAACGGTGGCCCAATCTGTGTTAGAGAGGCAGGGGGAGAGAAAAGTAGACACATTCAAGAGAGACACTGTGGGGAGTGAGGGAGAGAAAGGAAGTAAAGCATTGTTGTCACCCGGGTTTCTGTTGTGGGCAACAGATGGCATGGTTTCACTCTGTCCCTTCCATGATAATGACGGTCCCTGTGTTGTCTCATTTTTAGGGAAATAACACCAAAAGGAGCAAAGCTTGTTCCATTTAAGTTCCCTACTCCTTCTGTCAAAGTATAATTTATAGAATGACAATGTCTTTGACATTATTAGAAAACATACTCCTTTTATCACACACTATAAAATTCTACAAATTGAGTTACCATGTAGAGAACAGTACCTGTAATCAACAATTGTGAGGTTTGCTGAAACCCCATGCATTTCTAATTTCTCACATACTGACCACTAGGATGAACCACACTTTCTGTTTAACAGGTGTTTAAAAAACGACTGTGGCTCACCACAGCACCTCAAAGGGTTTTTTTCTATTATCATACTAAAGGCTGTCATCTGGCATGTTCAGAACTACCTTTTTTAAACATAATCTATTTTTAATTCATTTACCCTGAAGTTCTTCCTTTTAGTTTGTTAGTAATTCTGCTTCAGACAGGATGTACCTCATTTGAAAATAAAAAGATAGTAAAGGAACTTCCAAGAGTTTATACCTCTGAAGCCATTTTAAGAAGCAATAAAGATTCGCTACTTTTTTCTAAGAATTCAGAATAGTTTTTAGTAAATACGATAAAGAAAATGTGCATAATTTTATGAAAACAGTATTTTAGGACATATCTGCCAATAACTGATTGTATTACAAAATTTTTGATGAGGAGGGAAAATACTATCAGGGAATCTTATGTAAGCCTTTTGCTTGCCTATTCAGTTGGGAGAGCAAGACAATGAAAAGTCATTTCAGTCCAATGTGCAGTTTCTTTTTTTATTTTAAGAAGGATGGTGTTAGTGATGTTGACACCAGGAAAAGAAAGTTTTTCTACAGCTTTACCTATGCATGTCATGCCTTCCAGTTTTTATTAAATAGTTTTTATAATGAAAATAGCATATATGTTCAATGCTCTCATTTCACTGATAGAGGCAGTAGATACATAGCAAGTTAGCTTGGCCATTATTAATGGTTTTGGTACAGTCAGCACTGTTCCTATGTGACAGTACTTTAGATGTTTGTTTGTTTGCTTGCTTTTTTCATTTTGGGAATGCAAAGCAAGAGCTCTGACACATTTTACTTCCACTGATAGCACTTCTAAGAAAAATCTGCGGACACTGGAATAGAAAGTTTTGCATTTGTTAAATATAACCCATAGTTATCCCAAATTTTAAATATCAAAAAAATTAAAGTTATTTCTTTTCTTGGGAAAGAATCCCTTTTAAGGGGGCAGCGACTAGAACTAGGTTTAAATATATGACATTATTTATATTTACCATATTATTTGGCATTGTCTCCAGAGGATCTTACGTGAGGAAATTCCATGTGCCCTTAGAATATTTGTTATGGGCCAGGCACGGTAGTTCACGCCTGTAATCCTAGCCCTCTGGGAGGCCGAGGCGGGTGGATCGCTTGAGGTCAGGAGTTCGAGACCAGCCTGAGCAAGAGTGAGACCCCGTCTCTACTAAAAATAGAAAGTAATTATCTGGCCAACTAAAATACATATAGAAAAAATTAGCCGGGCATGGTGGCACATGCCTGTAGTCCCAGCTACTCAGGAGGCAGGAGGATTGCTTGAGCCCAGGAGTTTGAGATTGCTGTGAGCTAAGCTGATGCCATGGCACTCTAGTCAGGGCAACAGAGCGACACTGTCTCAAAAAAAAAAAAAAAAAAAGAATATTTGTTATGAAGAAATGACTGACATCCCAGGAATGGTGGACCACCGGGTTGCCTAAGGAGTGGTGAATCAGCCCAGGTCAGAAACACAGCAGGTCAAAACTCTGGTGCCGATCAGTAATGGGATCGTGCCTGTGATGAGCCACTGCACTCCAGCCTGGACAACAGAGCAACAACATAGTGTTTCTTTAAAAAAAAAACAAAATAGAAAGAAAGAAGTAACTGATAGTCAAGATGATTTTCCTCATTTTAGTCCTTGCAATTAGAGTATATGCTAAAATGACATATATTAATAACTATCTTTTTTTAACTCGAGTATTCCCTTTATAAGCTTTGATTTCTGTAATACACAGGAGAGCCCTGGTATCTCTCTGCCTGTCAGGAACACTCTAGATGGGATCCCTTGCACCAGAAAGATTTAACTAGGTGACCTTCCCTAAGACTCAGCGATAGCAAGGAGATCGCTGGGTTTTCATATATTATTTTACTCATTCTCCTAATCTTCCTCTGAAGTAGAAGAGCAAGCACTGTAGTGTACTTACTCTCATCTTATATCAACAGCTGAAGACAAGAGCTGTAACTTCCTGCAAATCACGTAACCGTTCTCTGTAGATCTGGAACCTAAATCTTGGTCTTCTTCTGACTTTCTCTCCTTACAGAATAACCACAGTAGCATGTGATCAACTTGTCTTTCTATTTTCTGAATCTTCTTAGATGATCTCTTGCTTCTTAAACACTTGGGATTTTTTTCCTCGGTAATGCTATTAGCTCTATAATATTCTTTTTTTTTTTTTGAGACAGTCTCACTTTGTTGCCCGGGCTAGAGTGAGTGCCGTGGCGTCAGCCTAGTTCACAGCAACCTCAGACTCCTGGGCTGAAGCAATCCTACTGCCTCAGCCTCCCGAGTAGCTGGGACTACAGGCATGCACCACCATGCCCGGCTAATTTTTTCTATTTTTAATTGTCCAGATAACTTATTTCTATTTTTAGTAGAGACGGGGTCTCGCTCTTGCTCAGGCTGGTCTCGAAGTTCCGACCTCGAGCAATCCACCCGCCTTGGCCTCCCAGAGTGCTAGGATTACAGGCGTGAGCCACCGCGCCAGGCCAGCTCTATAATATTCTGAAAGAGATATGAAGCTGAGCTAATCTGACTTCAGATGAATCATCAAAGCAAGCTAGTGGAAAAATATAAAAAATACATTTTAATCTTCAACTTAAAATCTACGCATTTAACCATGCAAGTAAATAATTTATCACATTTCTTTGGGATCACTGGTTTAAATCCTCATGACAGTTAACAGCATATTTCCTTTTGGTAAGACAACATTACATTTTGAAGTTCCTTACCACAAATTTGAAATCAAAACATGTAAAAATCGGTTTCTGGGATTAAAAGAGTGGTAGGAGCATCAAAACACATTGCAGGATAATGATTCAATGTAGTTTTGGCATAATTTTACAAAAATAAGCTATTCGTGAAACTGTAAATTCTTTGTAATCTAATGCATTACCTTTCAAAACTTAAACTAAACATTGTAATAACAAAGCAGCAGTGCTATTCTCTTACAAGTAGAACTTTCTTTGTTAGAAATTGTTTTTCTCTCTCAAAATATATATCTAGAACAGGGTCTAGTACGTAGTCATGGCTCAATAAATATTTGTTGAATGAATAAATGAATGAATACATGATGCTCAAGTTCTGGACAGAAGTCTGGAATGCAAAATAGATGTGAAGATCACATCTAAAAAGGAGGAAGTTGCCTTCATGACAAATGAAAGAAGAATGTGTGGAGAGGTTCTCAAGAATGCACATAGATAAGAGGTATGAACATGGAAAGAAGGAGGTAAATTTATTACAATAATTATATCATGTCATCTATAATTAGAGTTCAATAAGACAATCAAAAAATATATAAAAATCGATAACTGTCAGACACAAAAAATTACTTAGAAAATGTAAAGGAAATCATGTCATTGATAATAGCATACATATATAAATAAGTAGAACTAAATTTACTTAAATAATCAGGACTTACAGGAAAAAACTGCAAATCTCTACTGAAGGAAACAAAAGAAGATTTGAATAATGGAGAGCTAACCCCAAATTAGATGACAAAATTTGAAACAAGATTCCGACAGCCAACTACACATCTGTTAGAATGGCCCAAATCCAAAACGCTGACAACATCAAATGCTGGGGAGGATGTGAAGCAACAGAAACTCTCATTCCTTGCCGATGAGAATGCAAAATGGCATAGCCACTTCAGAAGACAGTTTGGCTGTTTCTTACAAAACTAAACATATTCTTAACCATACAATCCTGCAAGCGTGCTACTTGATATTTTCCCAAATGAACGAACTGAAAACTTATGTCCACACAAAAACCTGCACACAGACGTTTATAACAGCTTTATGCATAATTGCAAAAGCTTGGAAACAACCAAGATGTCCTTCAGTAGATGAATGGATAAATTGTGCTACATACAGACAATTGAATGTTAATCAGTACTGAAAAGAAATGAGTAATCAAGCCAAGAAAAGACATGTAGGAAACTTAAATGCATATTACCAAGTAAAAGAAAATCTGAAAGGCTCTGTACTGTCCGATTCCAGCCATATGATATTCTAGAAAAAGCAAAACTATGAAGGTCGCCCAGGGCTAGAGGGTAGGGAGGAATGAATAGGCAGAGCACAGAGGATTTTCAGGGCATTTGAAACTATTTCGTATGATAATACAATGGTGGATTTGTGTCCTTATACATTTGTCAAAATCCACCAAAAGCACAACATCACGAGTGAATGCTAACGTAAACTGTGGACATTGGGTGATAATGATGTGTCGATGCAGGTTTATCAATTGTGACAAATGTACTATTCTGCTGCTGCCTGTTGATAGTGGAAGAAGTGCATGTGTAGGGGCAGGGGTTATGTGGGAAATGTCTGTACCTTCTGCTCAATTTTGCTGTGAACCTAAAACTGCCCTAAAACATAAAGTTTATTTAAAGAAACCACTAACAACCTTAATAAGGACCTTGAATAAGAGATTCTATTTATCTTGTATAAGAATTTCCAGGAAAATTCTGAAATGGAAGCGTTCTGGTGGTGAAGAATTGAGCAGGTCAACCATTTCTACAAAATATCAAAGCATAATATAAACCTACGTTACATAGAACCGTATGGCATTGGACTAGAAAGAGCCAGATGGAACTCTGGGCCAGAACAGAAAGCCCAGAGAAATACTCAAATTTATATAAGAATATAAAATACGATTAGAAGAAACATTTCAAATCAGTGGATCAAAACGGATTAATCATTTAGATACTGGGGTGACTGGATAGTCAGCTGAAAAAAGAAAGAATATATAAATGATTCTCTCTGGGGATTACAGGTAAGCAGGAAAGAATACGTATACTTGCTGCTTCACATGTTTCTAAACCCCATGCTATATTTGTAATTTAAAAGATAACTAAAATGACCCTGGGAGTGTTTTTATTTACATAATCAGGATACTCTGACATGAGATAGGTGCTAGAGTATCAAATTACAAAGCACTAAAAGGTTGCTAACACAGGTAAAGCCAGACATAAAAGCCTATTGTGAACCCAGTTACTGTGAATTCAGTTCAATAACAAAAAGATAAAGTCTAAGGAGCACAGCCCAGTGATGACGATGATATTGATGATACCAGTAACTGCTGCTTAGCTGCAGCCTCTCATGTGCCAAGTATTGTGCTAGATGCTTTGCATAGTTTATCTGATTGAATAATCACAATAATATTTTAAAGATTTATAAATGAGGCAGCTGAAATTGAGAGAATGTCAGTACCTTGACCAAAGTCACAGTTCAGGATTATCTGACTCTAAAATCCATAGTCTTTTTTCTACAACAGCCAGATTGCCTATTAATAAAAGGTGAAATAAGAGGGCATTTCAATAAGATACATACTTTCAAAGAAAATTTGATTCTAATAGTAAGAAATTTAGTGTACTAAATGGTGAATACTATTTAATTTTAACTGTAATAAGCATGGAAAACTAATCTCCATTATATAGCTCTTCCATGGCTGCCTGTTTCCACTTGAGCTCCAGGGCAACTCTTGCCAACAATCTGCCCTCTAGGCCTATGTATCAAATAGAGATCTAAAAGCAGCATAAAATCACTTTTGTATCAGTGAAGGGCTCAAAACTGAAAAACAAAAAAAGAATTATCTTACCTCACATGCGTGTGAGATTTTATATTTGCCCTCCTCATTCCTGCATAAGAGCTAATCCAAGTTTCATTACTTTACTGTCAAGCTTCTGAACATTTACATAAATGATAGGTTTGTTATCACTTATTACTGGATTCAGCAGATTACATGGAAAATGTGCAAAGACATGATTAAAAAAATCTTTGATCTTTTAATCAAAAGAGTAAGCAGTATTAATTCATTTGGCAAAGTATAATACATATACCTTATTGCAATACTACTTTGCATTTGAGATTACCACAGTACAATAATTACTGTTTATTAATGAAGGCTTGTTGCAATGTAATTTCACTGTGGCTCTAGGTGATAAAATTCTTTCTAGAGAATTAGTTAAATTTGGTGTGAAGTTATTTCATAAAATAATCCTTTTTTAATAAATAAAATAAATTTTACCACCTGGTATTTGATTCTGTAAAGCTCATAGAAACATCACTGAGACTTCTATAATGAAAACATGACAAAACCTTTCAAATGGAATGAGAAATAAGCTTCAAATTCAAAACCCACTGTCTTTCAGTCAGTACTCATTTTGTGAGGCCAAAAAAGAAAAAAAATCCAAAACTTCCCCAACCCTTTTCTTGTCCCAATCTAACAACAGAGAGAGATGCATACATAAATAATTATAACACAAAGCAGGGTGCACATTAATACTGTAACAAAAGAAGCAACATGCTAATTATTCCTAGAAAGATCCTGAAAGACTTCAGGGAAAAGATATTTTAATTAATCTTGGACAAATGGGCAGGAAATCAGGAATAAATGGAGGCAGGGAGAGGGGTGGAATAGGTTGTAAAAGGTAGAGTCTTGACTGCCAGTCTCAGTGGTGAATTTTTATTCTGCAACAAATAGGAAGCTATAGGGTTTGAGCGAAAAATATTAGTATGATCACAGCTATGAGGAGTACTCTGAGGGTACTGTGAAGAGAACATCAGATTAGGAGAAAACTATGGGATGGAACACCAGAGGGGAGGTTACTTCAGTGATTGATCTGTCTGTCTGTCCCCCTAGTGAGTTGCCATGGGCTCCTACAGGCCAGACATGTTTTCCACAACTTGATATTCGCCAAACCACACGTATTTAACAAACGCCACTGGGTGCATAAATGAAAGGGAATAAGCTCTTGTACTATGCTAATGGTGGTGGGGATGAAAAGAAATCAAAGACAGACAACGGTAATTGAGGAGGTAGCATTGTAAAGAGATGTTAACTGGTTGGGTGTAGCTGCTAAGGGAGACAAAGAAATAAGAACATTACTCAATTTACCACAATGAAAACAGACTGAGCACTCGACATGCCAGAAATGTGGTAGGCACTAAATATCCAAAGGTGAATTAATATCTGATCCTTATGATCAAATAACTAGGGGTGACACTTAAGTAATAGGTATGTAATAATATATATAAATAAAAGGATATGCAATAATATTATCTATACATTGCATTAATGTGTGTATCAGGTTCACAAATAGTAAGGAAAGAAATAATGTGTTTCGTCTGAGGAGACTGAGGAAAAAGACGGTCGTGTAAGGCTTTGAAAAATAAATAGAATTTTCCAGGGAAGGAGGTGCGGGGGCTATCTCGCACAGAGGAATTAACATTCCTAAGTAAGTACGGTCTCAAAAATTGTGTTCACACGTGCATGTGTGTGTGCATAAGCACTCTGTTATTGCAAATTTATTATATTAATAACATGCAAGACAGACCTGGGAAATAATGAGAAGTCAGACTGGAGAGCTGGGCAGGGGATAAAAAGTCCTTGTGTTGCACGCTAAGGAGCATGAACGTTATGCTGTGGGTGAACGGGAGTCAGCGAAGTTTTTTTAAGCTGCATGGCAGCTGGCAGATCTGCCCTTTGGAAAAGGGCAGAGGAGAATCACGTTGATGAAAACTTGGTGCATGGATGGGGGTAGGGTGAGGGGAGAATGGTAAAGAGACGGCTGCAACAGGTCAGATAAACAATGATGAAATCCTAACTTAAGACAATGGTAATAGAGAAAGAGTAGATAAAATGAAATCAAGAGATATTTAGGTGGTAAAATCGGACATGCTCAGTGGCGTGGAATGTGAAACAGCGGACTCCTGGCTCTGGCTCGAATCACTAGGGTGAGGGTGGTGCCACCAAATGAAAATCCAGTTTGGGATACACAGAGCCTGGCACACCCGAGGGAACATTTCCGACGGGGAGATTGGTATCTGCTTCTTAGGGGAAATGCTGTGCTAGTTTTCAAGTTAGATACGTCAAAGGATGGTGACACTATTAACCAGGATATGTAATACCATTTAGAGATCCGCAACTGTTCAGAATGAAAATTATAATTTGGGGTTTTGTTTGTTGACTTTGATTAAATGGTGGGATAACCCTGTGAAGGTGTCCACAAAGAGTTTAGAAGTGCGGTATTTTCACACTATGGAATACTATGTTCCCTTTTAAAGGATTAGATAGCTCCATATGCATTGATTAGGAAAGACATCCATGATTTGTTATACACAAAAAAATACAAGTTGCAGAACAATATTTAGCATGATCCAGCTTTGTAATAGCTGTACAAAATATATATGTAAATACATATGAGGGCTGTCCGGAAAACATCCAGTCATCGTTAATATGATGAGAATATATTACATGGATGCTTTCCGGTCAGCCCTTGTATATGTATGAATATATTATATAGATATATGTAAATACAAACATATAAATGTATATAAATAGAAGTATACATATGTATATATGTATATATGGGAGGAAGAGAAGACAGCTAATCTTTTACTGGATAGTACATCCATTGTATTCTTTGTGTTGTTACAATGGATATTCCTTATTTATGTGTTTTTTAGTTCTTTTTAGGGTTAAAAAAAGGTATGGAAGAAAATAAGATTGCCAAGTGAGAGTGCAGAGGAAGGAAAGAAAGGGGCCAAATATAGGAACCTAAGTAATGCTGTCGGCATAATATAATTTGAGTCAGCTAGAGGGGAGAAGAGGACTGGAAGATACCTGAGAGTTCATGACAGTCAGGAGAAGAATGCTTAGATAGTGTTGAAGACTTCAAAAAAAGATGGACAGAATGATGACCTGAATGTGGCTAAGGGACGTAGGAAACCGACAAGCTTAGATTAAACAGTTTCTTGAAAGCAGGGCCAGATTGCATTTGCTGAAGCAGGAGATTAAAATGGGGACATACATTTGCATTGACTAGGTGCGGGTCCCAGGAGGAAGACCAAAACCATGAGGAACAGAGTCAGTTCACAGATGCACGAGTGAGCTGCATTTCTGTAGCATTTACTATGTGCCAACACTAGTTTGCGTTCTTTACAAACATTAACTATCATGGCAGCACTGTGAGATAGGCAATAATATCATTCTCACTTCACAGGACATGCCGACCAGACTGGAAGAACTCCTATATGCTCTAACTAATGATCTCGCTTGTTATTCTGTATT
The DNA here is from genome assembly GCF_020740605.2 of Lemur catta. NCBI lineage: Eukaryota > Metazoa > Chordata > Mammalia > Primates > Lemuridae > Lemur > Lemur catta. Next base: position 4,684,151 of record NC_059130.1, on the reverse strand, counting down.
TTATAGAAAAATTCTAAATGGCAAGAATAATTTTTCTTTGCAAAGAAATCTATAGAGGAATAAAAAGTTGCTGTTCACTGCCTTGAAACTTGACCTTATTATTACTTGCTCCAGTGTATGTGGGTTACAAAAGGAAGATGGGGAAAAACTAAGAAGGAGAGAGAATAAAACCATTTTATATATCAAAAAATAAAATAAAATAAAATGGGGACACAGAGGTAGCAAAGCAGTTAGTTACCAAGGAAAGTGGTTCGGCCAAAGAGAAACTGGAGCATGCTTGTGATCTAAGGAGGACCAGTGTTCTGATAAAGGCTGAAAACAGAAGGGAGAGGGTGTAACTGTGCTGTTCAACTTCTTTTGAAAATGAATCAATACTGTGTATACTTTTATGTTTGATTTCAAAATCAAGTAGGCTTTTGCTTACATTTACATTTGATTACAAAGAATCACACTGGGGGCTTTTATAATTAATTGTTGATTCCCAACTTTGCCATTTTTCAGACAAAAACAGGAACCGGAAAGCAGGGGCTGGGCAGGCTGTCTGAGGTGTGACGCACGCTGCCAGCCCAGACAGCTGTAGTCGATGTTGTCTTGGTTCTCATGAAAGGCAGTCTTCTAACACTGTATCAAACAACCCTGATTGTTCAAAGTGACAGTAACCACAACAACTAAATCCGTTGGCGGTAATGTAACTCCACCCAAAGGTGGCCCCTGATGTGATACAAGTGAAGACTGCAACTGCATGTACTATATACCTCTTCGGTATAGGACTTAAACTATTTTTGTGCAAGTTGTTTGCAATACACACATGAGAAAACTGTGCCATTTGAACATATATCTGGTTACTCATTTGGGAATAATGCAAGATAAATTTCAGTCCTTAGTTTCCTTCCGCATCATCCATCAGAATCTTATCAACATTGGCATGTGGTTAGGATATGTAGGTTGATCTTAAATTTTAAATGTTGACATTAGCCTAAAAAATGGAAAAACTATAGGGTATACCTCCTAGGAGAGATGCTAGAGTAGAAAATCAGAAAATGCGTTCTAAATCTAACTATACGTGATTTCAGATTATCTGTGAAACTAAATTTAGACTATTTGTCATTTGAGGTTATATAGTACATAATGCTGGTAGAGCGCTGACTATGTTTAACACAAAGTTATTGTATCAAAGTACTTCCCCAAAATAAATCAACCTTACTTCACTACCTTGGATTACAAGACTTTATAGAAAGTATTGATACAAGCTGTTGCCATAGCTCTTTTGGTATTCACTGAACTATGAGAAAATGTCTCCCTAAAATAAACTCTAAATTTCCTGATGGTAGTCTCACATAAGGTTGGAATTTAGAGCAGAAAGAAATAAGGCTGGAAAGGATAGGGTGGGGCTGGCTATGGAGAGCCTTGAATGAAATGTCTATCATTTTTGGTCTCTGTCAGGCACTAGATGTCACCTTTGAGACTGCATGCCCTCCTCTCTGTTACTATTGGACCTGTGTACATTTCTATGGACACATTTATTTTATTATCTGTAATTGTCATTCATGGAACTATCTCTCCTTCCTAGATTATGAGCAATCTGAAGAGTGGGGAACACATCTTTATTCTGAAGTTTTTTATTCCAGAGCCTAGCATAGTGATTGGTGACCAGAAAGAGCTCAACAAATGCCAAAAGGAATAAGGGAATGGAAGAATGCATGCTGGTGTGTACACATGTGATACATGTACATTAGGCTATGAAAAGTGGCCTTAAAACAAAGAGATGTTTTCAGATAAAATTTTCCAGGTTGTACTCTGGACCCTCTCCCGTAGCTCTATTTTTCTCTCCCTCCCTCCTTCCTTCCCTCCTATCCATCCTTCCTTCCTTCTTTCCTTCCTTCCTCCTCCCTCCCTCCCTCTCTTTCTTTCTTGAAATTAGATTAATATTCATTTCGGCACTGCCTAATGTATCTCTCCCTACATTTAGGCGTGACCCCTGCAAAGCAATGTGGAACACTGAAGCATGGTCCAGGGGTCCAAGTCTGATTCAGGGTATAGTCACTTGGAATAGCAGGGAGAAACAGAATAAACTCTGCGTAAGAAGGAACACTGAGGCCCACAACTGAATGGAACAAATCCGTTGTGAAGTCTTTGAGGCAAGTCCTGGGAGCAGAAGGCAGGATTTATATTCTAGGTAAATGCAGTGAGGTAAGAAAAATTGGGAAGGGTAAGAGAGAAGAAGATCCAGAACTTGGGACATAACGATGGCTGCTTTTCTGAAGTTCTTCCACTTTTGGTGCATCTTGAGTAAGAGGTATGACAGAGTCAGAGTACACAGGCACTCTCTCGTCTTGGTTTCCAGAGTTTCCTACAGTCTCATCTTCATTTATGTGCTCCATTCAATGATGCGTGCTTCATTTATTTGTCCAACCCACACGTTTCTTTGCATATGGTGCACCAGGTACTAAATGAAAATGGTAAGTGGAAAAAACACAATGGTGAATGAGCCACAGCCCCAGAACTCAAGGACCTCCCAGTCCAAAAGGAAAACAGACATGTGAACAAATTCTGAGTAGGTAAACAGTCCAGGAAAGTATGTATAAACGCTGTGGGAGCTCAGAGGAAATTCCTGAGTCTGCTTGGGATAATGATGATTGAGATGGGAAGGTCTTCACGAAAATTCGATAAAACTGAGACTGGAAGTTTAGCAGGCAAACAAGGAGGACAAGAGCAGGTAGAATAATTAACTAATTAAAAATAAACATATTAAAAATCTGAGTTGCATAAAAAACAGGATACATTCAGAATTCAGGTAGTTCAGGTAAAATGGAAAGAAGTGGTGGGATATATGGATGGACTTGTAGCCAATGGTCTAAACTTGATAGCCTATGGAACCTACCAAAATTAAGCAAAACTGGACCATAAGTTAGATAGTGAGAAATACAGATGTCATGAATTTGATCCAAGACATTGGCAAAGGGGAATTGAGAGAAAGGTGCACATTTGAAAAGCAAGATGGAGGGAGAACTGACAGAAGTCGGTGATGTGACTGCATGTGTAGGGTGAAATACAGGATAGTCGTATGAGTCCTGAGTTTCTGGGTTGGCTGGCTAGATTGCATAGTGGTACATTTATCAAGATTGGGAAAATAGGAGAAGTAGCAGGTCTGAAAGAGATGAATTCAGTTTCGGAAATGTTGAGCTTGAGCTCAAACTCAGTATGTCCAAAATTAAATGCATGGCCATGGCAAACCATGTGAGGAGGACGTGGCTGGGTCATGACTTGAACGCAGAGTGTGGACACACGCTTTCCTTTGGATTCTGACAAGGCTGTTTCACAGTTCACACATGATTTCTTCACACATGTTCATGGTATACTTTGCTCTTTAATGACAATACACACTTTCATTTCTTGCTTAATGCCTAAGTCAAAATAAGAGTTTTGACTAGAGGAGGAGTAAAGTCTCCTTTAATCTTCTGATCTGTATGCTTGGGTAAAATATATGCCATTAACAAAATTTAAAAATGAAAAACAAAGGTGAAAATAGGTCTGTTTCTCCTTATATAAAAGGTATGTAACCCACTTCCTTTGTGGGGATTAACTGTGTATGGTCTTTAATGTGAGAATTAAGACTTGGGCAGCTTGACCCGAGCTAGGTTAATCAGATGCTTTCTCGTGGGATTTTTTTTACTTATGAGCAGAGCAAGGACAAGAAGACAGCGGCAGCACCCTAATCAGGGCATGAGCACTGAAGTGGTGACTGCCGGGGTGCTTTTTAGCTCTGGTGACTTTTTGGTTCCTGCCTAGTCCCAAGCTTCCCATGCCCCAGTCTCCTGTAGGTGCTGTGAGCCTGACATCTTCTCAATACATTCCCTTTGCTGCAAGTACCCAATTAGTTTCTACCACTTTTGATAAAAAACTTGGCTGAACATCAGGATAGATTAAGTCATTCAGTCAACAAGAAAATACTATCTATCTCCTAACTCTCTAATTGAGAGTTACTACTAAAACTATTGAATGTAGCTCAGAATCAGAAAAGATCTCAATAGTGAGCTTTTTTGAAAAGAGAATTTTATTCATTTAAAATATGTATATTTTTTTTTGTAGAAATGGGGTCTCACTATGTTGCCCAGGCTGGTCTCAAACTTCTGACCTCAAGAAACCCTCCTCCTTGGGCCTCCCACAGTACTGGTATTAGGGGCAGGAGTCACTGTGCCCAGCTTGAAAAGAGAATTTTATTAGCTTATCTTTAATTCAGAACTAGACACATTTCTTCCTGTCTGTCTGGTTTATTTTACAGTAATTCAAGCATAGGTATGTTGTTTCTAGTAAAATCTGTTAAGTTGATTGAAGAGTAATTTCAATAGGTGTTTTTTTAGTTTTGTTTTAAATTGTAAACGATGTATTTTTCTGCAGGTGAGTATCTGAATAGGAAAGGGATATTATTCTTATAAATTTAGTAAACATTTATTGAGTGATTATTGTGTGCAAAGTAGCATGCTACTCATAGAGGTTAAAAAGGTGTTCTTTTTCATCATTTTGTATTTTAAAGTAGCTAGCATACTGATACTTGTATATTAAGTTCCTGTCCTCATGGAGCTTAGATTCTAGCTGCGGAGACAGGGGACAAAAGAGAAGAATAATAAAAGTTGTAGTGTGCACTCGGAAGGACACAGGCTAGGAGATGAGGTGGCGACTAACAGCGGGACCTGTCTTAGGTAGATCCTGAGTACAGGACCAATATAGTGAGACCTGGAGGACGAGGAGAGGCTGCTGTACACAGCATGTGAAGAAGGTCCTCCTAGTTTCACCAATTACAAGTTGGGGGCACTTTGGGCAACTTATTGAACCTCTCTGTGCCTTTGTTTCCTCGTCGGTAAAATGTGGAGAGCAATATTGTCCATTCCCTACAACCGTCGTGTGGATTCAATGTGTTAATGTTTGTAGAACACTTAGAACAGTACATAGCACACAGCACGAACAAAATAAATACTAGTTGTAGCTATAAGATCATTCTTATTGTTCCACGAAAAGGGACCAGGCATGCATACAAGCCTGAGGCAGAAAAATCTTTGGTGCATTAATTAAACTGGAGTGAGAGCATCGCAGCTAGAGCAGAGCGGGCAGATGCGAGAGGCGCAGAGGAGGCTGGAAACACAGAATCCGATCACGCAGGCCTTGTGGTTCATAGTAAAGAGTCTGGAGTTTGTTCTAAGTAGAATAGGAAGCCACTGAAGAATTGAAGCAGGGGATTGGTGTTATTGGATTTGTGTTTTAACGTTATCCCTTCATCTGCTCTGGGGAAAATGGACGAAGGGGAGCAGGAGTGGAAACAGAGGGACCAGTTAGGAGGGTGTCGTGCAGCAGTCAGGGTGAGAGATGATAGTGGCTTGGACGGAGGTGACAGGAGTAGAGAAGAAGAGAAGAGAGTGGTTTCAAGATATATTTTGGAGATAGACTTGGTCCTAATAGTATTTGTGAATTAATTGAGTTTGGCGAAAAGGTGAAGCTTAAAGCAGGGCTGCCGTATACAGTTGTGCAGGATGTTCACTGCATAAAGAGTGCGTAGCTGAGCAGGGCAAGTGGGAGCTGAAATGCCGCGGGCACTTGGCTCACCAAGTCTGTCCCCTGGCATGGGCTACATCCACTTACGAGAAGGAGTACCTTTTCCTAATTTGTACGAAGGCACTACATAGACTAGAAGCAGTCCCACCCTTTAATTCTGGCTTGAGTGACTGGATAAATGGTGTTGCCACTGACAGAAATGGGGACATTGGGATGGAGGAGAGACAGGTTTGTGAAGGAAAAAAAATCAAGAGTTTGGGCCCTTATTAAGTTTGAGATGACTCTGAAATACCTAAGTAGAGATTTCAGATTGCTAGCTGTTTAATACTGGACTTCTTGTCTTCAGCTTTGCTGTATCTACTAATGTATCTGTAGATGCTTTTGGATTTTTATTCAGCGTGATCATATTCACAAATAATGACAATTTTATGTATTCCTTTCCAATCTGTGGTTTGTTTGTTTTTTTTCCTGCCTTACTGATCTTGCTCAGGTCTTTAGAACAAGGCTGAAATAAGTGGTGCCAGAGATCATCCTTGCTTTACTCCAGATCTCAAACACAAAGCTGTTGGCAGATCTCCATGGAGTATAATATTTGCTAATTGTTTCTTTGCAGAGACCCTTATCAGATTAATGAAGTTTCTGTCTATTCCTAGTTAGCTAAGTTTTTTTGTTTATCAAAAGACGATGTTAAATTTTATCAAATGCCTTTATATGTCTATTGAGATAATCACGTTTTCTGTCATAATTTTTCTTTCTCATAATTTTCATTTCTCATAATATCCTCAGATTTTGGTGACAAGGTTATGCTGGCCTCATGAAACAAGTTGCTCACTTTCTATTCTTTGGAAGAGTTTGTTTTGGAATAGATTCTCATAAGAGAAAGTTATCTCTTCCTTAAATCTTTGATAAAATTCACTGGTAAAGTTATCTAGACTTGGCCTTTTCTTTGTGGAAAGGATTTTGAACATGAATTCCTTTTCTTTAAAAGTTATGAGGCTATTTAGATTTTTCTCTATTTTTTTCTCTTTTTTTACCTTTAATAAATCATATTTTCCTAGGAATTTGTGTATTTCATCTAAATTTTCAAATTACTGACAAAATTATTCATAATGATATAATAATATTCTCTTATAGCTTTAAAGTTGACATTTGTTGTATGTGTCTTCTTTCTTGTTTTTCTTGGTCAGTTTAGTGAAAGGCTTATCAATTTTATCAATTATTCCAAAGAACCAACTTTGGGGAGTGACTGCTAATGGCATGTACAACTCTATGAATATACTAAAAATCACAGAATTGTACATGGTAAAAGGATGAATTTTATGTATGCAAATTATATCTCAATGAAACTGTTATTTAAATATATATATCAACAAAATAACATGACCTATAATCTATATAGGTAGCAGTGATGTTTATATTTGCCTACATCAAGTCTTCCAGTAACATTGCTTGTCTTTGTTTTTGAACATTGTAATATTCTTTAGATCACATAATTTTATCAAATTAGCCACATTAATGGTATTGCTGGGAAGGTTAGAATCATTAATATATGACTTCTTTAAAACCTTCAACTTTTAAATAACTGTTAATAATCTCCGGAGAATATTGGTACATGTTTGGCAGAGACCAAGCCAATTAAGGAAAGTAGGTCACAGAACACAATCCAATTCGAACTTGGCACGGGGTGACCCAGTGTTTCTTTCTTCACATAATCACTATGTTCTAATCAATCTATGATTCTGACCTTTGAGTCAGTGGGTAGTCCATTATTACTCAATGGCTGCTAAATCCAGAGTCAACATTTTGGAAGCTAAAGAATGCCATCTTCTTTCAAAATCTTTTGGTTTCCTAAACGCTGAGCCCAGCTAAAATCTCTTGCCAGCATTTAGTTACTTCATGCGTATGAACTAAAAAATAAACAGGATACAATTAGCATGGGATAAAAAAAATAGAGAGAATGTATTTATTTTCTAACATGTTAAACATATTAAAAACACATTAACTGTATTAAACATATTTAAAAAGAAGTTACATACTGTGAAGCACATTAAAGTCTTAAAAAAGCATAGATGAGATTTTCTTATTTATCAAAATGTTATTCTTTTTTTCCTACAGATACTAAACCAAAAAAATTTTATTTCAAATTAGAAAACATCAAATTTTTAAAATTCAAGTGACAGAATACTTGTTCTGTCTACAGGCTGTCAAAAGCCACTTTGCTTACTTCTCAGAGGTATCTAACCCATAAATTTGAAAGGAAAAGAAAAAAATCGGTGGCTTTGGTTTTAATAACTTTTGCAAAAGTATGTGTATCTTTTTAGAAGAATAATGCATTGAGCATAGTTTTCTCTCTAAATAAAGCAATTATTCATTTATATTAGTAATATATAAAATGCTCAAACTATTAATAGATTATCAATTTTCCTAGGATCTTTTCTATCACATCTCAAAAAAAGTTTCTTTCTTTTTTTTTTTTGAGACAGAGTCCTGCTCTGTCACCCTGGCTAGAGTGCCATGGCGTCAGCCTAGCTCACAGCAACCTCAAACTCCTGGGCTCAAGCGATCCTCCTGCCTCAGCCTCCCGAGTAGCTGGGACTACAGGCATGTGACACTATACCCAGCTAATTTTATATATATTTTTTTAGTTGTCCAGCTAATTTCTTTGTATTAGAAAAATACAAAGAAAAAGTAGAGATGGGGTGGTGGTGGGGTCTCGCTCTTGCTCAGGCTGGTCTCGAACTCCTGAGCTCAAACGATCCGCCCGCCTCGGCCTTCCAGAGTGCCAGGATTACAAGTGTGAGCCACTGCGCCCAGCCTAAAAGTTTCTTTCTTAACAAAAAAATACTATAAACATAAAATCCCAAGAGATACATAAGAGGCACATATAAGAACCTTTGTTAAGAAAAGTGGTTTGAAACCTTGAGAAGTCATTTCAGTGTAAAAAAAGTAATTGCACTTTTGCTGAAGAACAGCTAGCTTCTATATAATGATTCATTTCATATAGCAATAAATTGTCTCTTTGGAAAACTAGATACACACCTCTAAAATGGTCCCCAAGGTTCTAATAGTTTCTGTCCATGAGAATGAAAAGAATTAAGTGCAAATGACTTAATATGCAGGTGCATATCTGCAAACGGAAACCAAAATGACAAATACAATTTTAGATTCAGTAATCCATATGCTTCTGTGAGAGGTTAAAATACTGTGAGAAAATGTGTGAAAAAATAGCTTATTAAATATTCATTCTTGAACCTCATGGTATCTTTGCCTTCATGCATTCAATAATACATAAAAATCTTTAAAATCATATCCAGAAGAAAATCATGGTGACTCATAACAGACAAAGGATTTATACATCTGCTTTATAAAGAATTCCTGCAAATTAGTAAGGAAACAAATAAAGCAATAGTATAGTGGGTTTGGAGTATGAATGGACAAGTCACCAGAGAAGTACGAATACATAATAAACATATGAAATGATGCTAAACTTCACCAGCTAAGAAATATAAATTAAAATACATGTGACATTTTTTTCTAATCAGATTAGAAAAATCAAAAATATTGATAACAATAACTGTTGCACTGGTATCAAGTGTGGGGAAATGAACTCTATTATATTGTTGGTGGACGTATAAATTTATGCAAACTTTTGGAGGAAATTTAGCTTTCCCTATTAAAATCTGAAAAGTACACATTCTGTGACCTAGTAATCCCACTTCTAGGAATCCATCCTATAAACAGTTACATGAGAATATAAAAGTACAATAGAAATTGCTGACTACTTATTTAGTAACTGCAAAAAATTAGAAACAACTTAAATATCTATTGATAAGTGCATGTGAAATGAATGAAGGTATAGACATAAACTGGAACACTATCATAACCATTAAAATAGATAGGGTTTCTGACATACTGGCAATGTTGCTCTTAAACTGAGTAATGTATGTTTGACTGTTCACTATATAACCACATATATAATTGTACATATGTGTTTACACGCTTCTGAATTTTTACAAAAAAAATGAAGAGGAAAGAATAAGGCTAGATCTACATGTATTAAGCAAGTAAGATGTATGTGAAATGTTAAGAGAAAAAAACACAATACAAGACCATTGTGCATGGCAAATCCCAATTTTATGAGAAGTCCTATGCATGCATGTACATGGACATGTAAATATGCTTATATGGCATGTAAAAAACCTTTGTAGGATGTAACAATAGGGATACTTATAGGAGGAATTAGGTAGCATTGGAGAGATTTTATACTTTTTACAAAATATTATTTTTAATGATATATATATATATACATTTTTTTACTTTTGTGTGTGTGATTCAATTGACTAAAAGAAAAAGCTTTCCCAGGACACCTGAGCAAACAAAACAAATTTAAAGAAAAGAGACCAAACTTGAACACATTCCAATAAAATTGTATACTAAATCAGCAATAGCAGGCATATATTGAGTATGTAATAATATATTATGCTATGTGCATGGTGAAGGAGAATTTATAGAGAAGTTTATAACACTATGGTTATACTTATGTTTCTTGCATTGTAGTTAGAGAAATAAACTATTTTATCAACCACAGTTGATCTATTTTTATATAAAATTTGAGGTAATGTTTTAATTCAACTAGAAATCATAATTCACTGAAATTTCTCCCAAATGATAATAAAAGCAGACATTTATTCAGTGCTAATTAAGTTCCGAGTACAATTCTAAGTGTGTTATATGTATTAATCAATGTATCACAACCAATTATTATAATCACTTCTATTTACAGATTAGGAAAATGAGACACAGAGAGGTTAAGTAACTTGACAAAGGTCACACAGGTTGTAAGTGGTGGGACCAAGATTCAAACCAGATACTCTGATTCTAATATTTCCACCATTCTATATTGTCTATCAAAGAATTCCAAGTAAAACCTAATATTCATTATTAAAAGATGTTATAACATTAAAGTATGTTTTGTGCCTATTTCCAAAAGACACATAAAAACATTTTTGAAAAATGTAGAACATTGTAAAATGTAAAATATCTTGATTGCAAAACTTTAGTTATTGTGTCTTTTGCCTTAACTCAAAGATTCTTATGCTTTGATACTATAGTGGATTACATTCAATGTTCCATGTATCAGGACAAAGTTCTTTTCTGAAGGAAATAGTATATAATTTTCAGAAACTGATTAGAATCAACTGTTTCTTGTTTACTTAAATAGATTAATATGAATTGACACTGCCATTCTGTTTATTTATTCCACAGCAAAAGAACTACAGAACAAGTTAAGTCTTGAATAATTTATAAAGATTTATTCTGTTAGTAGATAAGACTTTCAGAGTAAATGAGACTATACAGTCCTTCTTCCCCAGCAAATTAAAATTCAGTTTAGAAGATGGAGTGCATTTAAGAACACTAAGAGAATAATAACAGCAACACTGTATATAAAGAAGTATTAGAATGTGTGTCATAAGATATATAAGAGAAATAACAGTTCTGAGAAGTTGGAAACTGCTGGAATATGAAATAACTGCAGGAGTTTTTATGCCTAAAGAGGAACTGAAATTGGACCTACATAAGGGAGTAAAAGAAGGAGTCATAAAAGAGGTGTAAAGGAAAATAAAAATCTCAGAACTCCACCCCCCAACTCCTTATGCAAAAGGGAAGGTCAAACCCGGAGGTTGAGTCATGCAATAGCCCCATCCAAATAAAAAGCTGCTACTAGCATTATGCACCAGCCAGATCCCCACAAAAAGGTAAAAGGCCCCAGGCTGTTAGGAAAGACTGCTCCCACAGATCATTCATAAGCAAATTCCTTGCTGGCCTTCCAGAAGAAAGGACATGCAAATTGTCACTTCAGGTCTGCAGATTAAGTCTAACTCCTAAAACTATAGTCTGTTTAATTACACACTATTAATGTTGGTTACAAGTTTATTTTCCCAGGCGCAGAAGAGAGACAAGATTAAACATTCTCACCTACCCAGGGACATCTACACAATTGATGCTTCTTCCTTCACTCCCTTTTTCTCTTCTAATGTTCACCTTATCTTATGTAAACTATAGATTTCCTGGCCCTTACAAAAATGTAACCATTTGTCTCACTGCCCACTCCCCTCCTCTCTTATTTTTCTTTCTGTATGCTCTATCCCCTTTAAAAACTGAGTTCCTAAATCCTGCTTCAAAAAAACCGTCACAGATTTGTCTGTGGCTTGTGTTTTTCCCAGCTGTATCCTCAAACTTTAGCTTAGTAAATGTCCATTGATTGAGATCTTTGCCTCAATCACTTATCTTGAGTTGTCAGAGGGAACTTTACTTTTTTTAAAAAATATACATAATATTATTTTACCTATGCTCCTAGTGTTAGGTAGATAGCAAGGGACTCCGGGTCTCCTAGGGAGGAAAGTGGGTGCTGTTGCCTTGGTGCAATTGCCCCACCCGGGAAGAAAGACAACGGTGGGCTCCAGGCCCCTCTCTTGGTCCTGCTTCTCCCTAATCCTCTCCCAAGTGACTGCCATACCTGGGGGAGGGAATACCCTATAAATCAGACAAAGTAACTCAGCGCACCAGCTGCAAAAGAATGCAGAGGACTTGCTAGCCCACAGGGCAAGCAGCATAGGTATGATAGTCTGGAAATTAACCTAGAACAACCTGCATGTGTAGTGAGACTCAAGTCATGCAATTCCCAACTGTCCAATCAAAGTGGTTCCATGGTGACCTCAGAACCATGAGGGAGGTCCCAATCTGGGCACTATAAAACAAGATGCAGACCGTAACCCCACCCTTTTTTTCCGCCCTTCCTTTTGCTTGCCGTTTGCTGCGACAATGGGTCCGGTAGTCATCTGTGGCATATGTATCATGCTCTGCAGACCTGGATCTTGCTCCTGCTCAATAATCCTGTCTTTCTCTCCTCAATAAGCCTCATTTTCATGCTTGCCTTACTTCGGCGTGTCTGATCATTCTTCGGTCATGAGCGCTCCAAGAATTGACATTTCAGACTGAAACCTGATGTTAGAACTGCTGAAAAATTACTATCATTATTTTACTATTAAGTACATTTTGAAAAAATATCTTACACTACACAACAGGAAGGTCTTTTTAAGCTAATTATGTTGTAATGTCTGAAAACACTTCTTTTTCTTTAATCCAAGCCAATTAAATGATAAGAATCCCTTCCTTTGCAATTCTTTTATGCATTAATCACCCAGCACTCTTTCTTTGCCTTTAGCTACACTAGTCCAAACAAAAGTATAGATCAGTTGATTTCTAGTTCTTATACCTACGTTTTACCAATAAGAAATGAAGAGATCACTGATTGGTAAAAGGTTATCTAGTAACATTCAGCACCTCTAATTTGCATTTTAAAGCTTCACCATGCTCAGGTTATCATGGCACAGAAATATGAAAGTGAAAACACTGGGAATCTGGACACCCAAATGAATAGTGGGATGCAGAGAAAGAATTTGGTACCACAGTGGGCTACATCTCCCAATGCCCTAAAAGGCAAATGTTTATACCAGGAAAACTCATTTAAGTAAAATACTTCATGCTATCAAAGGGGAAGCAAGTTGCATAAGATTGATTAGAGAAAATTTCAAGATAGGAGCAAATTTAATGATAGAAGAGCAAGGAAGTAGTTTAAGAATGTTTCATTTTAAAAAATAGTAAAGCAACAAATTTTATTATCCCTAATAAATTCCCTAGGCCTTATCTATGTCTACCCAGAAATTTCTATAAACACTTAAATTTACAGAGATTACCGAAAGAATTCCCACCCTTCCCACTACACGGGGGAGAAAGAGTGGGTGTATGCCAGTCATACTGTGGAGAGGAGAGGGCGGGATGGGGGTGGTAGGCAGGTGTGAGTGCCAAGAGACTGAGAACTTGTCCCAAAATAAATGCTTGGAAGATATCCAAACTTTCGGTCATCAGCATTCAGTCCCTTTGCCACACAAGCAAAAAGGAATAAAATACACAATAAGAAAGCAGACAAATTAAAAGAGAAACTATCAGAGACTCTCCCCAAATGGTTTCATTTAAAAGTGGGTTGAAGGAGAGGTCAAAGTCAGTTCCTTTATATACAAATTATCCTTTTGATGATCTAAGGCTACAGCAAAAGCAATATAGAGCAATCATCTAAAACACTCATATAGGAAATGGAGGAACACATTGTTTATTAAGGTTGTTCATATTTGGGTTCCTCAGGAAACTGAATAACATGGAAATTTGAGTGCATTGGAGCATGAACTCAAGAGGAAACTTCACACTAAAAATTTCAGCTTGAACTAGCTTGGACACTCAAATTAGCCTTCAGTCAGGCTTTATTATTTTAGTCAATGAATGGACTGCTTGATTTTTTGAGGTTTGGATATGCTACATTATTATCCAATGTCAGTAGCATAGGTAACAATTAAAATGATTGTTTCCTTGAACTCAGCGTGTTTTAAATCAGATTTATTCTTTGTCTACTCTTCCTTCCAAAATCTCCTCCTTCCCGGAAGCAGAAAGAAACACCACCTTATTGACCTTATTGAATAAACAATAAAACTTTCTTATTCTTCTCTCAATTGTGCAAATGTGAGTGTGAAAAGGACATCCTGTAAGTCTACAGTGGGGATGGGAAAAATTATTTATCAAACTTGATGCATGAAAAATTAGATACTATACTTTACGATAGATGAGGCTTTAAAAGATTGGTGAAGAATATGATACAAAGCACAAATAACTGTTAATAGAAACCAGGGAACTAGTCCACTGTCTAGTTTTGTTACCCTGTGCAGATGCCTCTTTCTGGGCCTCAATTTTGTCAGTTATGAACCTACTTTAAGAGTGATTGTGAGGAACTAGAGGAAATTAATATCTTGAAACAAATACAGAGCTGTATACAAAAGCAGGCTGTCATTGACTCTGTGTTCTATTAATAACATTACTCGTCAGTGTGTAAATGCAGTCTCTTATGGAGAGCATTGACATAAAATCTCAATTGAAACTTCTCTGGCCCTTGTTTTCTTTACCTATAGATAGGGCATAATAGCATATATGGTTTCTTTCGTACAATATCCTTGGTAGGGGCTAGTTATTTGTGGCAAGCAATGTGCTTATAGAGACTTTCTTAAGCATTTCTGATTCAATATCTGTGTTAGAGAAGGTTAGGTTTGGCAGCAAATAAGAAAAAGCCTTGTTTAAGCTATTGTTTGCCACACAGAGATGCCTAGGGAGTGGTCCACGGCTGGCCTGGTGCTCTGTGTTGTAGGAGCCCAGACTCCATTCATCTTGATGCTCTGTCCTAGAAGGCTTCAACCACACGGTCCCAAGATGGCAGCATCACATTCCAAAGGAGCAGAACAGGGAAAGGGTCAGAAGACAAGAGAGAGGGGGAACATACCTTGCTCTCTCCTGAAGAAGGTTCATGAAAACTGCTACAAAATATTTCCACTTACATGCTATTGGCCGTGCCTGGCTGCAAGCTGGAAATGCCGTGTCCATTGCAAAGGGCCACAAATCTGAGACCCTTCTTAGAGAAGTCCAAGATCAATGGACCAAACCTGGTGAGGGCCTTCTTCCTGTATCATCCCACTGCAGAATGGTGGAAATGCAAAAGAGCACACATGAAAGAGAAGGAGGTGGCCAAATTCATTCTTTTTTCAAGAATTCACTCCTGTGATAATGGCATTCATTGCTTCATGAGGGCAGAGCTCTAGTGACCTAATCACCTCTTTCGGGTCCGACCTCTCAACATTATTCCACTGGGGATTTTCTTAGTCTATTTTGTGTTGCTATAAAAGAATACCTGAGACTGGGTGTTTGGCCCATTAGGTTGTGCACTTACTAAGACGTGTCACTCTTTTCTTCTTTCCTATTTGTCCCTTTTAGAATGGGAATGTCCACCCTATGCCTGTCCCACCATTGTATATAATGCACATAACATGTTTGGTTTCATAGGTTCACACAGGTGGAGAACATTTTACCTCAGGATAAATTGTGTATATAATGCACATAACATGTTTGGTTTCATAGGTTCACACAGGTGGAGAACATTTTACCTCAGGATAAATTGTAGCTCAAGTGTCAACCATACCTGATTTAGATATTTAGATGAGACTTTTGATTTACATTTAAAGTTAATGCTGGAATTAATTAAGACTTTTGGAGATACTGGGATGGAATGGATACATTTTGCATGTGAGAAAAACAAATCTTAAGGGACCAGGAGAAGGAAGAGAATTTTATTTCTTCTTTTTCAATCTGTATACTTTTTATTTTATTTTCTTGTCTTACTGTATTAGCTAGGACTTCTGGTATGATGTTGAAAAGGAGTAATGAAAGGGGACATCTTTGCATTGTTTTTGATCTTAGTGGGAATGCTTCTAGTTTTTCATCATTAGTTACGATGGTAGCTACCCTGATCCCAATAGCCATCAATACGGAGGCAAGACCCTCCACTAGCAAAAAGATTGATTTGGTGAAGGCTCAGATGATCATTAGCAACTTTTAGCAATAAAGTATTTTTCAAATTAAGGTATGTACTTTTTTTAAGACATAATGCTATTGCACATTTAATAGACTACAGTGTAAACATAACTTTTATACGCACTGACAGACCAAACAATGTATGTGACTTGTTTTGTTGTGATATTTGATTTATTGTGGTAGTCTGGAACCAAACTCACAGTATCTCCAAGGTATATATGTATATAATTATTATTTCTATACTTCTGAGTGTCTAAATTACTTATTTCTCTATCTTCACATTGACCTAAACATACTAAATAAAACTAAAAATAATGTAACCACAAGTAACAAATAATGAAAATTCCCATGGCATATAAAGGAACTACTAGGAGGAGGCAGTATGAAATTGTGAAAGGAGTGCAGGCTTTGCAAAGAAAATCCTGGAATGAAAGACCACCATTTACTCAGTCATAGTATCTGTTGCTGTTGTGTGTATCTGTTTCAGGCAATGAGTGTTAGCATGGAATTTATAATCTATTTAGGGATATAGGCATGAAACCTACAATTATACAAATACTTTAAATTACAAGTATGATAAGTAATTCAAAATAAGAGTATACGGTACCATAAACATCTAAAAGTAGGATCTAGCAAAACAGAATAAAGTAGATTTATATTTGCTAGTCTTAAAAAATCTTTTGCACTTAAAAGTTTAAATACATTATTAAGTGAGAAAAAGGAAATTGCAAAATGGTATGTGCAGTATGATTTCATTTTAATGATTGCACCAAAAATTTTGACAATATTATTATGTGTGAATAAATCTTTAGAAAAAACTACAGGAATATACTCTGAATTATTAACAGAAGTTATCTCTGGTATTTCTGTTAAATAGTTTTTTAATTATTTCATTACTTACACTGAGCATGTATCACTTTTATGGTTAGAAAAAAATAAATAAAAATGCATTTAAAAAATAAAAGGTAGGAACATAAAACTGCAATATCAGCCTAGCTGCTGTACATTGACCTTAATCTGCAAATGTTCAGTGAAAGCTCTTATTAAACTGGTAGAAAAATATATTTTAAAAATTCTAATATTCTTCAATAAAAGAAAGAATGTTTTTAAAATATTTTAACTAAATTTATTCCTTTTATAGTACAAATTCAAGATTTGGTATTCATAATTAAAGCTAATTATATTTTTTAACTTACAAAAAAGGGAAAATAAATCCTGATTTCTTTTAGTTTTCAGAAATACTGAAGGAAGTAAAGTAAGATAATTTGGATTCTCACAAAATAAAAACATATTGAGTATGTACGTATGTATTTATTGATTGATTGATTTAGACAAGGTTTTGCTCTGTTGCCCAGACTGGAGTGCAGTGGCATCATTATAGCTCATTGCAACCTCAAACTCGTGGGCTCAAGAGATCCTCCTGCCTCAGCCTCCGCAGTAGCTGGGACTATAGGCATGCACCACTACTCCCTGCTAATCTTTCTATTTTTTGTAGAAACAGAGTCTCGTTATGTTGCTCAGCCTGGGCTCCAACTCCTGATCTCAAGTGATCCTCCTGCCTCAGCCACCATGCCCAGCTGACATTGAGTATTTATTATGAACAAAACACTATGCTTAATACTTCTGGGAAAATCTTGATAAGAAATAGTTTACTAACTGGACAAATATGAATTGGGTACTTACTCTGTACCAGGCCCTGTGCAATGCTCTGGGGAATCAAAAATAAAATAAAAAGGACAGTCCTTACCTACCTTCAAAATACTTTTGATTTAACGATGGAGACAGACACATACATAACTTTCTCTATATATTACTAGAATAATCAAACAATCACAGGTAATTTTTAGATCTAGACAGCTCTAACAGGCTAGCACAAACACACTCTTCTATGGAGTATAACAGAGCTACACACCTTCCAGTCAGGAAAACCAAGGGCAAAGAGCTTGAATGGCTTCCCATGTTGCAAAACCATCGAAATAAATCTGGGAGCTATGGAACAAGAAATAGGAGAAAAAAACACATTTGCTTAAATGTCTACCATACTTATGAAGTTTGGTGGCTGTTTTAAAAATAGTCATTTTTCTAGGCTTTATGTAATAATCCTGAATTGTGAAATAGTTTAGCTTGTTGACAATGTAAACCATTACAGAAAAAGGCCTTCTCATATCTCATAACAGTTCTGCTTTTCTCTTTTTGTCAGTTTTTTTTAGTGGTGACTGTGGTAACAAAAGAAAACCTTAGGTCCATAGTGATAAAAAGGAATGGTTATTTTTGTTTCTTAGCAGTCAGCACGGGCATTTATAGTGAGAGCTTACTAATAAGCATTTTCATTAACAGTGTAATGAAACTCCTGTGTAATGGTGTTTGGAAACAGAACTAGCTCTCACTGAGACATCTACTTCATTCATCCAAGCAACACTTTTCTATCATGTACAATATGCCAAACAATAACTAGGCACTGGGCAGTCAGAAATGAGGAAGGCATAGTTCAGGCCCTTGGATTCATACAGAAGCTTGTACAGGCACCAGATTTCCTTTAATCTAGTATTCTATGGTTAATACAATTAATGATATATCGTTAACCATATAGTCTTCATTTCTTCATTCATTCAATAAATATGTACTGAGCTCCTCCTACCCAGAATGGTGCTACACATAAAACAGTATATAAAAACAGATGCAGCCTCTGTTCTCAAAGAGCAGGTAGTCTATTTGGGACAGACTGAGGTAGAAATTGTTCATTTCTTAAATAATTTCCATTCTCCCTTCCTACCCTTTAAAAGAAGACAAATTCTGGTGCGGGATGTGATATGTCCAGCCCCAGATAATGAACGATGATTAATCTAAGCGTATGGTTCCCAAACTGTACACCCAGTCCCCAAGGATGCCAAAGTAAACTCGCTGGGAGGCCACGGCATATTTCAAATTTTCAAGGGAAATAGAGCAGTAGGATTCAACATCTGTCAGACAGCATATAAAGTACTAGCGCTTAAGGTGATTCACAGTTTCCACATTAGATCATGCTACATTCCTTTAGCCTGTCATATCATTGCAAGACTGGGTTTCCAGTGGTGGTTGTGATAAAAAGCAAGTACTATATGGCAAGAAATGAGGATGGCACTGTCCAATATGATTCTAAGGTACGAAAAGTTGTAGAGTGCCCAACAGGTGTGTGTGTATGTGTGCGTGTGTATGTGTACAGTAACTGTAGTTATCTAAGAATGAAAAAAGTCTTACTTTTCTTTCAATTTACGTGTTATGTTACAAATGGCTATTAAGTTGTAAGTGGAACTTTTATGTATTTCTTTGGGCCCCCTGAAAAAAATTACTGAGAACCCAAGGGGGCTGTGAACCAAGAAAGTTTGCAGAACTTTCGTCAAAACCAATCATGTCAATCCTGTTTCCTGCTTCCCCTGTGTCCTTGCACCTAGGGGTAAACATATGACCCAATTCTGGCCTAAGAAGAAAGATGCTGGGGTGGGGCAGGGGACGAGGGGTCTGGGAGAGCATTTGCTTTCCTGATGAACGGGAACAATGCCAAAGACTGCTAGCCGTCCTTCAATAGTCCTTTTAGTCATAGAATCCTGCAAGTTTCAGCTAAAGACTACACATTCCAGCCGCCTTTCCTACTGCTTGACAACTGTCTAAGCTCTGGCCGAAGGTACCTGGGCAGAAATGATGCATGAAAATTTTAGATCATATTATGAAAAGGAATGAGTGTGCCCTCTACTTCTTTCTCCTTTCTTGCTGAAGCCCAGAAAATTTAAATGATTAATCTCAAATATGCATAGATAATACCTGCAGAACCGAGATAAGAGGGTCAGGCCTCCTTATTTCTAATCTATTGCTCTTTCTATATACCACACTCATTGAAGTCTTGGAAGTCTCTTTGCTATAATTTTAAATACTATATTTGATATGTTCATACCATAAATTCTCTTTGATTTGATGCCATATTACTAATTGAAAATTATAATATGATCAATTTACGTTGTTATAATGCATAG
The DNA here is from genome assembly GCF_020740605.2 of Lemur catta. Classification (NCBI taxonomy): domain Eukaryota; kingdom Metazoa; phylum Chordata; class Mammalia; order Primates; family Lemuridae; genus Lemur; species Lemur catta. Next base: position 4,664,130 of record NC_059130.1, on the reverse strand, counting down.
ACCATAGTGTTTTTGTTAAGAAACAAGATTTATTTAATGAGTTTCTTAACCTACACAGCTAATGACTAGACCCTAACACATAGTAGGTTTCCTCTCCAAGGTGCAGGCCATGTGAGACTTGGATAGGTCCTATGACAAGGAACAGCAGAAAGCCAGAGTTTTAGCCATTGCTCTGTGAATGTGGGTTTCTTGTAATCAGAGGTGGGAATATGAAAACTGATTGTCTCTTATGCTATAAGATACAGGAAGTTCTTGTTTTACTTTACATAAAACAGCTCAAATAAACATAACATACAGAGACATAAAGACAAACAGACACTTAAGGACAGACATGAATCATAAGATTAAAAAATGGCAAAAGAATTCATAAACAGATTAGCAAGGACTGAGAAATCACATCTGAGACAGTTGACTTGGTAACTAAGTCGGGAGTTTTATAAGAAAAATAGTTAAAGAGATTTCAAAACACAACACATTTTTTATTTCTTTGAAAACATGACAAAATTTCTTCTATCATCTGCCATGTGCAGATTAACATCACATTATACTATTATTTAATTCCCTAAAATATCGAAAGAATGGTGAAATGACTGAGGATGTCTACAAGGCATGCCTATGTACTCTGCTTCAAGCCACCTACAGGACTTCAAACAGGACTGCATGGTGCTTACAAAGCCATAGTCACTGAGCCACGACTTTGTGTGAGCCAGAGATCCTTGTGTCTCACAGCACTGTCTTTGATGGCTTCTCTGGCCCGTGCCAGGATGATTAGCACCACGTTCTTTCAGTAAATACACCACAGCTTCATTGGAGTAACCACCTTAGGAAGTTCCTAGGAGAAAAACTAAAGGAAGATGATGATCACTAATGTCTTATTAAAGTTACATTTTTAATATTATTTCTCATTAACTTTTGGTCTCTTGTATCATGTGGATGACTTTTTCATGTCATCAGATTTTTTCACCGTGAGGTTGAAAATCGACGAATGGTGAATTTATCTAGATACCTAACTGGAACAACGGGGACATCCTGCCCGTATCTGTATGCAGTAGACATACAAAGAAAATACAAATGAGAGCCAATGAATTCAATGTAGGAGAAAGACAAAGGTGTGCTTGAAAGAGACTTTAAGTGAAAAGTACCTAATCTCATTTTTTTAGGTTATAATATTAGTGATTCCTTCCTGGAAATGGCTTAGTGTACGTGTATTCATTGTCATGAGTGACACAATCCCACTGGAATGAGAAAGAAGTTCTGAGTGGAGGAATCATCACATCAAATGGGCTAAACATCAAATGTACTTAGAGGCTGGAAATCTGATCTCCTGACTCCTGCCACTAATTTTCTGCTCCCTCCTTTCTCCCTATTCTCCTTCCAATCCTGTGAACGGACCTAGGCATACTAACACTTCCTACATTTTGAAAGAGAGAGAGAACTCTAGAAAATAGCTTCATTCATTAATTCCAGAAATAATTGTTTTGTGGCATGTAGTTTGCTTTCTTGGTTTTGGTGTCTTTCTTTATGCTTGCTAGCATGTCATGTACTCTGTGGCATTCAGTATTTGCTAAATGACATATAGGATAAATTCATAAATAAGATGGAAAAAACCTCCATTTAATGACCAAAGAAAGAAACAAGAATAGCAATAAAGAGTTATTTACTGGTAAAAATCTACCCATATTATTAATAATAATATGGTTGTTAACCCATAAGAAGTACCCAGAAGTACCCTTATTTGTTATAATTTAGTATAACAAACAAGACAATTATATAAACAACTATCGAACATGACAAGATATAGGAAGTGCGAAAGTATTACAAGGTTTAATGAGAAATGAGATGTGGGACTCACTGACTACTCTTCCAGCTGGCTAGTTCAGCTCCTATCACCAGCCTTTTCTTCAAACTCATCAGTCTCCAAGCACTCTGTTTCCTTCAGCCTCTCCCTATTTTTCTCTATTTTCTCTTCTTATTTCAGTTCCAATCCATCTTCAATCCCATGGGCCATCAATCCCTCTCTTGTTAGTACCTCAATTTCCCCTGTCCCGTCCTTCAAGTCACATTCTGTCTGACCGCCCACACTGGCCTTCTCTAAGTTCTTCAAATGTTCCCTGTTCACTCCCACTTCAGAGCCTTTACATATGTTGTTCCCTCAGCCTAAAACGCTCTTCCATGTCTCCCAGTTCCCTTAATACCCTCCCACGTCACCTAGCTAGCTTCTCTTCCTTCTTCAGATCTCTGTCTAACCCTCATTAGGGAAGCCGTTCCTGATTCCCAGCCTAAGCACAGACCCTTGTAAAACCCATGACACTTGGGTTATCAGCTATTAGTTATAAATTCTGCTTTTGTGTTAGATTATAACCTCCATTATAATTGGCATAGGTACCCATTCTGTCCTAGTCATTGCTAAGTCCCTAGCATGAGTTTATCACTTGATACATGTTGGGCACTTCATAGATATCTGTTCCATGAATGAATGCATGAAAAAAGAGAGAGACCCCCACACATTCAGTGGGGATGATCAAGGAAGGATCCATGGAGGAGGAGGCCTGTGAGACAGACTTTGAAATATGCATACAATAATGACAGGCAGTGGGAATGGCTGGTGCTGAGGCTTGGAGACAAGCGAGCCAGGGGGTGTTCAGGAAAGAATGGATGGTGCCCTTTGGCTACAGAGGATGGACCATATAGAAGAGTAAGACACGATTAGGCTGGAAAGGAAGGTCTGCATAATATGGTGAAGGAAGGCCTGTTTTAAAAATCAATACTTAGGCTGGGTGCGGTGGCTCACGCCTGTAATCCTAGCACTCTGGGAGGCCAAGGCGGGTGGATTGTTTGAGCTCAGGAGTTCAAGACCAGCCTGAGCAAGAGTGAGACCTTGTCTCTACTAAAAATAGAAAGAAATTAGCTGGACAACTGAAAATATATACAGAAAAAATTAGCCGGGCATGGTGGCACATGCCTGTAGTCCCAGCTACTCGGGAGGCAGGAGGATTGCTTAAGCCCAGGAGTTTGAGGTTGCTGTGAGCTAGGCTGACGCCATGGGACTCTAGCCAGGGCAACAGAGTGAGACTCTGTCTCAAAAAAAAAAAAAAAAAATCAATACTTAATTTTGTAGTTGATGGGGAGACAATGAAGGAATATGGTTCACAGGCTAAATGAAAGGAGAAAGAAAGTGCATATAGGAAACTTGTTCTTGAACTTAATAGTGTCACCACAGGCAAGAAATAATAAAAGCCTGAAAGGGTCTGCCTACTTCAGGAAATAAGTAGAAAAAGATATCAGTGATAGAAAGAATTATATGTTTAAGGTAGATTCTGTATAGAAAGACCAAAATGTTTAACTAAAACATTTTGGGGGAGACAAGGAAAATAGATAAGCCAGCATGTCTCTTTGAGGTTCTTGTGAAAGTAATTGGAAAGGTGGGATAATCGGGATCTAAGGATGTGAGGGGAAGGGAAATGATGAGTTTATTTTGTAGTGTTGTTCAGCTAGATTTTTAAAAATTTATCTAGAATATAATATTCTTGGAGTGAATGCTATAAATCAGTAGCTGAAGATTAATGCAGAACTTCAGCTCTAATGAGATTTTATATTTACATTTCTGGTAATTTCCTTTGTTCGCAGACTTTTATACCATAAAAGATGGGATTATTGCATAACAGAAAAAAAGATTAGTGCTTCCTAGTCCACAGCCCACTAATTAGATGGCTATGTTAAACATTCTTTTAAGATTCAATCCATCCTCCAAACCTTTAAAACACAGAGCTGACATTTTCTGCTTAAAACCTTAAAAACACAGTCAGGAAGTTCCTCACGATCTGGTTCTAAACTATTCTTTAGCAACTAATCCCTATCGAATCTCAGCTCCAAATACATCAGACTGTTAACTCTTTAGTTAGCTAAGACAACCCCAAGTTTTCCTGAAAAAGTAACCTCAAGGTTAAGGCTTCCAGGTAAGTAAGGGTTGATCGGGTTAAAGGGGATAAGCAGGGTTGGGAGGGAGAGAGTCCCACCCAGGAACATGCAGAAACACCACCACAGAGGAAGAAGAGCCAGGCCAGCTGCAGAAAGCTCAGTAAGGGAAGATGGCAGGAGATGAGGCTGAGAGGCCGATAAGCAGAAGCCAGAAGCCAGAAAGCAGATTTTGTAAGGCACGTGGAACACAGGCCTTCCATCAGGGCAATGGGAAGTCAGCAAAGGGTTGTAAGCAAGATCACTCCATGCTCAGATGGGGTCTGCACTGAAGAAGGTTCACTCTAGATACCACTTGACAATCATATCAACACTCATCTTACCACCACTGCTACTTCCAGACGCATGCCCTCTGCTGACTTCCACAGGGAAATGCGGAAAGTGATTAAGGGATTTACCTAACAAAACTGTAGTTATACATTCTCATCAGATTTTAAAACCATGAAAAACACGAAGGCTTTCCTCTTAAAGCCTTGGGGGGCATGTCAGTGTATTTTTTTAAAACTTTAATAACAATAAGAAGCAAATTACTCTGGAGTACTCCATTTTAAAAAGGTTGCTTACTGCATGAAATGTGATATTACAGCACTATTGAACCACTTGATAATCTTTTAAAAAATGTACTTATTTAAATACAAAAATATGATCAGTGAATACAGAATTACATAATCACCAAGAGAAGTTACTAGAGTTTTCATAATGGTCTCTCGGCTTTTCCTCTGCTGATATTGGCACCAAAGAAATTAGGTTATAACTATTGTTTCTTCTTGTGGCTGAAGAGACACTTCCAAGTACAGAATGAATGGAGTTCATTCAGAAGCCTTGCAAATGGGCTGTGGCCCCTTTTTTATGCATAATTGGCCAAGCAAGGATATGTAGGACAAAACCAACCTTCGGTTTTTAACCAGTTGACAAGGCCCTCACATTTTAAAGGCGCACCGCACGCTGGATTTACTTAAGCTTATCTGTTCTTTTATCACAGTTTCTACAGAAGAATATTAAGGATGCCAGGCAGTCTCCCACTCAAGGAAGGGAACTAGTTTTTTGTTGTTTGTTTTTTTTTTTTAAATAACAGGGTAAATCATATGTTACTTAAAACCTAAATTACAGAGGACATAGGAATTTCCCATAGACTAAACTAAAAACAATGACATGAAATAATAACATTTGAGGGAGAAAAAGAGAGAGAAAGAGCTTAGTGGAGAAAGCAAGTCCCTATGAGAGGGAAAATAATGAAAAAGTCATGCATACTTTAATAAATCTAATCTTTTGTTGTTGTTACAGTTGTACGGGAGTACATGGTAATTAAAGGACAGAGTTTAATGAACTTTTAACTGGTTTTTTTTTTAAAGGCACAACAGTTGCGAGAAAAAAAAGTTGTAACCCACTTCCTCCACACCCTCTTGATACTTACATTGATACTTTGTGTGGTCTTTGACTTATGCAGTATCCTGTCTCATTATGACTGGACTATTAAGAATCAAATAACTGTCGCAGGGCGTGGTGGTGTGCATCCGTAGTCGTAGTCCCGGTTACTTGAGCAGCCGATGCAGGAGGATTGCTTGAGCCCAGGAGTTCAGCCTGGACAACATAGCAAGACCCTGTCTCAAAAAAAAAAAAAACCACTCCCCACACAAAATGAATTCAATAACTGTCATCAAAAATACATTATCAAACTGAAGGTCCCATTTTTTTGGTTAAATTGTCAACTCACTCCTCTTTCTTTTTCTTTTTTTTAAACCACAAAAGAACTCCTGACAGGGCCAAATTCACAGCTGGTAAAGTAACAGAGAAGTAAACTGTAATCTAATGCTATGGCTTCAGAACAACATAGTCAAAAGATTTTAATGTGAAAGGAAAAGGGATTTCAAATTATTTGACCTTCAAATTCAATATTTAAAGGTTCACTAGTATTTTTTTTCCCTACTTTAACAAGGGAATAAATATATTCCAAGATCGGCCCAGAGGGGCCTCTCTCCTTCTCAAAGTAATTTGCAGGTTGAGCTACAAGAGAGACACAGTAAGCCAGTGAAACAAGAGTGGAAACAGGTTATTGGCACCTGCTTGCATTTCAGCCCGTATTTCTGCCCTCGCTGACTCAGGCCAGACAGTGCAGCGTCCAGTGGATGCCAAAGGACCCCGTGTCCTCTGCACTTCGCCCACCAGCAGGGCATCGCACGCCTCGGAAGCACTTGATGGAAGCTCTTCTTAATGGAGATATTAAGGACTAAAGAACAATTCTGAGAATGAATCATTCTGGGGGCCAAAAACACAACTGTGTAATTGAAAGCATCTCTGACAGAAGTTCTGAAAAAAGCGAGGACAGCTGCTCCTTTTCCACACGCTTCTCCAGGGCAGAGAGATAATTGCTAATTACTACCTTCATGTTTTCATGAAACAAATATTTTTAAATTTATTATATATCTAGAGCTGTATTTTTATTGTGTAAGTATTGTGTAATTACTTTGCATGTATTCTAAGCATTTTATTATGTAATAATATACAGTTACAGTGGAAGTGGCCTCCACTTTTGCCTCCCTGGGTTGTGGAGAGTATCTACCTCACAGAGTTGTGAGATAAGAAACATCACGTGCTCATAAACCATAATCCTGATGCCTTGCAATTGCTCAGTAAATGGTCATTCTTACTATTGCTGTATAGAAGCTGCCCATGTAAAGCATTATATCTTGTTCCAGATAGAAACCACCTTTAATGGAGATACCAGAGCTAAATGGTAACTCTGAGATTTGAGTAGAACATGGAAAAAAAGAAAAAAATTTGATCCAGAGGGATATGTAAGGTTTTGAACCACCCTAAAACTTAGATTTCTTGTAGGCAGCTTAATTCCTGAAGTTTGTGAAGAGACTTGCACTTTCAAGAATTTAGGCTTTGATGTTGAATTAGGGAATTTGAATCTTGGCTCCATGACTTATTCTCTCTATACCTTAGTTCTCTTGTGTGTAAAATGGGACTAATATTTCTGCATACACCTCTGGGTTTTTGTGAGGATTAAATAAGGCAATATATACAAATGCTTAAAACAGTGCTTGGTACTTAGTACATGCTAAACATATCTTAAATCAGCACCATCATCATTATCTCCAAATGGCAGAATTAGCAAATGGGATTTATGTCTCATTGCCTGAGATTATCTTTGATTTTCTGTACTCTTTGGTGTCTAAGATAATTTTGATTCTAATCATTCTATAGCTAAATATTCTGAAACACGAGGCAATTACTATCCTTCCCGTTTATAAATTGGAGGGATGTCTTAAAGCACAGTAGTTACAAGGAAAATAATCACACACTCCTCAATAAAAGGAGGAGAAACCACTAGGAATTGAAACCACTTGGTCCGTTTCTTAGGGAATGCATGGCCACTCTTATCTCTCATGTTTGCTTCCCTCTATCAGCTCTGTTTCCTCTGCTTCCCCACGGTGGCCCCTAGTCTTAGTCTACATGACCTTTAAGCTAAAAGTCCCTCATACCCTGTGTTTGTTTGCTTGCTTTTTGGTCTCTAAATTCACCTTCTTGAAAGAGAATCTTGGTGGCTTGGTTCACCCTCAGATAGATTACTGTGGTAACACTTACTTTCTTTAGTCTACCACCGCTCTCCCTGTATCTTCTTAACTCTAATTTCTGATTTAAAAGAGAAGAAGAACCTGTTTCCTAATCACAGGGACTCTTGAATCAAGTTGGCTTAAACAGATTCTTAGGAATTTGAATCTTGAGTGGAGGTGTCTTGGGGCGCTCTGAGTCACAAGCTCTCAATGCTCTAGTCTTCAGAATTGTCCTGGATTCTAACCTCCCTGAAGCTTGCTCGTTCAGTGATAGCCTCAATTGTGATCTCCTCTAATAATTCTTCTGTTTAAAGATGGTCTCTGTTGCCTAAGCATTCTTCTTCTCGTAACCCAAAATCCCTAAGTGGCTGAGCTCCCTTCAGGGAATTTAATCAGCTGTGGCCAATTAAAGATTTGAGCAAGACAAATTAATCTAGAGGCGATGTGAAGTATAATAAGTAGTTTGATATATCTATAACAAGGAAAAATGGTGGTTGTAAGAAAAGAGTCAGACTTGTGTCTATATCTACCATAGTTCTAACAGGATATAACACACTCCATTTAATGAAATTCAGTTTTAAGTCAATAGGCATTGCAATTAGGCATTCCCTTATATAAGCCTTCGAGGAATATTTAGATGAGTAAGGCTAAAACTGTACTTTCATGTAACGTCTAGTCTAGGGAGGAGAATACATGTACACATAAAACTGCAATATAAGGCAAAGTATGATGAGTACTATAATAAGATGAAATAAGAACACAGAGGAAAGAACAATTAATTTGGGCTATGAAATTAGCCAAACAGGTCAGCCTGTTTAGAAACTTAAATATCATGCTGCGAGCAACAGATGCAGAGGGGAGAAGGATGCCTTTTCAGGAGATGTGGCCTTTTGAGGTGTTGAGTAACATACATGGAAAGACATTTCAGGCTTATAGGCACCTGGGAGATAATTGCTCTCTCCCTTTGCACCTCATTTAAGTACAGATCTAAGTAAAGGTCTATAGGGACAAAACTCCTTTCTCACCAATTTAGTGGGCTGGTAGGAAGTATCCCTATTCAGTGCCTCATTTCCCCACCAAAGCTTCTATCCATTCCTAAATTACTTCAGCAAGGGGAAAATCTGGATTAATGGCCCCCACACCTTTGGGGTGGAGGAAAGTATGTCATTTTTCTCAGTCTTGAATCTGGTGATTTAGCACAAATTCTAGCCTGGAGTGTCTCCCCCAACCAGACTGAGTATCCACTGCATGAACAATGACTCACAGACACCAGTGTAACCCCTGCTTTCTCACCTGCACTGAGATTCTGCCCTGGATGTAGCTCTTTTTGCCTGAGAACTGGGTATCCTAATTCCTGACAGTCTTCTCTGACAGTGGAGTCTGGACCATGTTTTTCAAACCCTAGTTCAATGAGCAATTCTTTTAGAGCCCAACTGATATGCTCTTTACTCTGGAGCAGGTGTTGCTAAACTTTTTCCTTGAAGGGCTAGATAGTAAATGTTATAGTCTTTGAGAGCCAGAGGGTCTGTGTCACACGTAGGCTGGCGTTGTAAGTGCTAAAGCAGCCATAGACAACACTTAAGCGAATGAGTGGAGCTATGTTCTAATAAAACTGTATTTACATAGAGAAGTGGAATTATATCAAACTAAAAACCCTCTGCACAGTAAAGGAAACAATCAACACAGTAAAGAGATAGCCTGTTGAATGGGAGAAAATATTTGCAAACTATTCATCTGCCAAGGGACTAATATCTGGGATATACAAGGAACTCAAACAACTCAATCATTAAAAAAACAAATAATCCCATTAAAATGTGGGCAAAGGACATGAATAGTCATTTCTCAAAAGAAATACAAATGGCCAACAATCACATAAAAAAAAAAGATCAACATCACTAATCATCAGGAAAATGAAAATCGAAACCACAATGAAATACTGTCTTATCCCAGTCAAAATGGCCACTATTAAAAAGACAAAAAAATAACAGATGCTGGCAAGGAGGCAGAGAGAAGGAAACTCATATAATGTTTGTGGGAATGCAAATTAGTACAGTCACTATGGAAAACAGTATGGAGAATTCTCAAAAAAATTAAAAACAGACCTACCAAACAATCCAGCAATCCCACTAATGGGTGTTTAGCCAAAGGAAAAGAAATCAGGATATTAAAGGAACATCTGCACTCCCATGTTTATTGCAGCATTATTCGCAATAGCAAAGATATGGAATCAGCCTAAGTGTCCATTAATGGATGAATGCATAAAGAAAATGTGGTATATATACACAATGAAATACTATTTGGCTACAAAAACAAGAATGAAATCATGTCATTTGCAGCAACATAGATAGAACTGGAGGTTATTACATTAAGTAAAATAAGCCAGGCACAGAAAGACAAATGTCACATATTCTTACTCATATATGGGAGCCAAAAAAGTTGATCTCATGGAGGTAGAGAGTAGACTGATAGTTACCAGAGGCTGGGAAGGGTGTCGGGGAGCAGGGGAGGATGAGAAGAGGTAGATTAATGAGTACTAACATACAATTAGGTAAAAGGAATAATGTTCAATGGCAGAATAGGATGACTTAACAACAGTGTGTTGTATCTTTCAAAATAGCTAGAAGAGAGGACTTGAAATGTTCCTAACAGTTAAAAATGATAAAATACTTGAGGTGATGGATACCCCGAATACTCCGACTTGATCATTACACATTCTATACATGTAACAAAATATCACATGTACCTGATATATATACACACAAATATTATATATCAATAAAAAATATATTTATAAAAGAGTCAATTATTTGGCCCCTGAGTGTAGCTTGCAGACCCCCTGCTCTTGAACACCATTCCCCATGTATTCAAGATTACTTGAGCTCAGGAGTTTGAGACCAGCCTGAGTAAGAGTGAGACCCTGTCTCTACTAAAAATAGAAAAATTATCCAGGCGTTGTGGCACGTGCCTGTAGTCCCAGCTACTCAGGAGGCTGAGGAAAGAGGATTGCTTGAGCCCAGGAGTTTGAGGTTGCAGTGAGTTATGATGACACCACTGCACTCTACCCGAGGTGACAAAGCAAGACTCTGTTTCAAAAAAAAAAAAAAAAGATTACTTATTAACATGATCCATCTGAGAGATAACTCACCTCAGTCTTTCCCAATCTCCCCTTTATTTGCAAAGGTGTAGGACTGTTCACCTCACAGTTACAACATCTAAGATGTCCATGCACTTTACTTCAGTTCCGTGCATACTCCAGGGCAATGAACACTTCTGTGTACCCTCTCATTCCATCTAGAGTCAAAATGTAAAAAGAGAAGCCAAAAGTGGTGGTGTCTATATAGTTACTAGCAGTTAAAAAAATAAATAAACAGGAAATAACTTGGAAAGCCTAAAAGAAGTAACGGTGTTCTTGCTTCTAGAACAAGACAAAGGGAGAAAAGTTATGAGACAACAAACTGTTATATTCTTCAGGGAGCAGAGATACCTTGGTCAAAAGTACAGAAAATTGGGTGGGTAACTATCTAGAAGATGAGAAGAAACCTGAGGTTCGTAAAAGTTAAGTGAGAGTTCCATATAGGTATGTTATGAAATTCCTACTCATTACGTCCACCTTGAAGGTGATATGTCATGACATCCCAAATTGGAAATCTAAATATATTTTCTTGGTAAAGTTGTTAAACAATTTTTTAATACAATGGGTTTAATAGGATTTTGTAACTGGCCCCAAAATATACATGTATATGAATAATAATAACTTGCATTTAATTAAGTGACAGTGTAGTGCACATTTTTTCTGATTTTGCCATCAATATTCATTCTCCTTTCTTTTAGTAGCACTACTTACATTCTTCTTTGGGGGACCCATGCTTCCTGTACCTTCTGTCCTTATGCTTTGGATTAAGCTGAAACCATCCCTGATTCCAGGGTGGGTATATGACCTAGATTTAGACAATCAAAATACTGAATCCCGCCCCCCGCCCCCGGACTTTCAGGGGTAGAAATATGTAAAAGTTGGTCTAATCAAAGTGAGGCCAAGACTTTTGTAGATATTTTGTGGGAGAGGTGCTCTTTTTTTATGTTAGATTTGAAACTGGTAAGATGTAAATTTAGAGTTTCTTGGGGTCATTGTCAGGGAAAGAAAAAACTTATTTGAGAATAAAGCAAATATTAAGAAACGCAGGCCAGGCACGGTGGCTCATGCCTGTAATCCCAGCACTTTGGGAAGATGAGGCAGGGGGATAGGTTGAGACACGGGCCCCCCCCCCCCGCCCCCCACCCTCTCTACAAAAAAGAAGAAAAATTAGCCAGGTGTGGAGACACCAACCTGTAGTCTCAGCTACTCAAGAGGCTGAGGCAGGAGGATCACCTGAGCCCAGATGTTTCAGGTTGCAGCCAGCTATGATGCTGCCACTGCACCCCAGCTTGGGTGACAGAGTGAGACCCGTCTCTTAAAAAACAAACAGAAAAGCAGGCTGGAGGGCTGGAGAAATGCAGAGAGATCAAGTCCTGAGAATATTGTTTGAGTCCTTAATATTTTAGTAATGAGTTACTTGTTTAGCCAGTTTCCTTTTCCTATCCCTCCTTCCTTACCGTCCCTCCCTGTCCCCCCTCCCTTCCTTCCTTCCTTCCTTCCTTCCTTTGTATGCCTGCAACTGAGAGTTCTAGAAGAAAATAAAATAATACAACTTATTTCATGTTAGACAGTGTATACAGTTTTCCTTTAACTCACAAAACAATTTATGCGTAGGTATAATTATTCTCATTTTCAGAAGGTGAACTAAGGAACTGCATAGTATGCCTGTGGTCATGTAGCTAATATGCCTCAAAGCTACAGTTCGGCCTCAGACCAGTCTGACTCCAGAGTTAGGTGATCCTCACTATACTCCCTGCTCTATGGGAAAAAGGCTTCTAAGGGAACCGAGCCTTGAAGTCTCAACAATTCATATCTGCTTATACTTTAGGGGCCATCTCTATACTAGAGGCATAATGTGATGATAACAGATTTGCTCTGGTCAGTGATGTGAAAATAAATTATTTCCTTTTGCAAATACAGTGACGCCTTGACCAAGCCACAGGTGCCTTTTGGAATATTGGCGAAATGGCTGTTATAGAAAAGTCATTTATAAAAGATATTTTTTAAAGCAACTTGCATTTTCCATTTCTTGCCTAATGTCAGGAATATGTTCTAAGAGAAAACTTTTATACTCGTTCATTCTGCAACAGACATTTAGAGACATTTAGACATTTACAGCATTCCAGGTACTAAGCCTGGCAACGGAGAATTGTACTGAGCTGCCTATAATAAGACTTTTGTTTGGAAGGCCATCTTAAGCTGACGTTCCCAGTATCTGAAGTAATTCTATCCTGAAAGCTCTAGCAATGTGAAGCTTTCCCCTACACATGAAATGTCATGGGGAACTATGTTTTTTAAACAAAGGCATAAGAGCTTGAGAGACAGTATAGAATCTTGATTAACAGGGCTGGTATTGAAGTTCAAGTCCCATCTCAGCTGCATGGCTTTGGAAGAGTTATTTAACCTCCCTGTGTTTCATTTCCCTCATCTGTAAAATGGGCACAATAATAATAGTATCATTATTATTAGTTCCAATCCCCCCTTAAGTTTCTTCATAAAATGAACTAGTGACTTACTATCTACATTTTAAAGTTTGAATATTTGTAGATTAGATTTTTCATGGAATGTGATTCACCTATTTCTCTTATCTCTCTCATACTCTTTCTCACACACACAGGCAAATATGCTACATAAATTAGCTCCAAAAATGAGCAAGTTGCGGTACATGCCCAGCATTGTAATATAAGTTAAATGATATATTGGAGAGCAACCAGTAATCATTACACATAAAATGAATAAGAAAATATATCAAGAAAGTGTTCATTATAAAAGTATGTTGTTTTAAAATACCTCCCTTCTCAAATTTTCTATTAAATGTGATTTAGCCACATGGCTTACAGAAGTTGTATTAACAAAAACTGAAACCAATTATCTTGAACCATTTAAAGTATAGCACTATCAGAACAGTGATAGGATTATCACTTAAACAGTGTTATGTGTACGCACATATCTGTCTTTCTATCTAATTCAGAGGCAGAAGAACAGACGAGGCAATAGGGAAATCTCTCCAGTTATTTTTGAAATCAGAGGAATTTCCCTTTACCCTTTTCATCATAATAGATTAGAATAGAGCATTGGAATCTATTTCAAACAAATCAAAACTCTCCTAGTGTTTTTGGAATGCAAAGACCAAAAGGTCTAAATTGTCATCCTAGAGCAGCAGATAATTTAGATAAGAAAAACACATTTCTTTTAGTGCCCAGACAATAGTGAATATACTGCACAATGGAGCCATGTGGTGTAATGGTTAAGAACAAGAACAATGGTGAAAGACAAGCCCGGATTCAGATCCGGGTTCTGGAACTCACTGTCTAACTCTTGATGAGGTTCTTAGACCAAATGTATTACTATATGTAAAGTACTTAGCATGGTTTCCGGCATTTGGTAAGCACTCAATAAATAGTAGCTAAAAAAATAAAATAATTTTATATATGTGTGTGCATATACATATATAAAACAATGCTAGAGCTGCAAAATAAAAAATCATCAAAAAGACTCCACTGATAAAGAAAATATTAAAAGCAAAAGCAAAAACAACTATCTCCTCAAAGCTTCTTTACTATTAATAGTAACACACAGAAAACCATAAAACTCAGCTTCCTAATACAGCTTTACGAATTAAGAGCTGAATCACTTTGCCATGTAAAAAGGACTAGATAAATGCCAGGGAAATGCTATAAGTCTGGAGATTAATTATTTTGTTACTGTTTAACTAAATTGTCCCAATACATGTTCAAATGTGATATTAAATGATATGTTGTATATTGCTTCATACTTGATTTTAAATGAATCATAATGCTTAGTTAAAGGATTTTGGATTGTTACTTTTTGAGGCTTTTATAAACTTGATAGTAAGCTGAACACTTAGGTTAGCTTCAGTTACACAATTATAAGATCTTTTTCATCACACAATTATTCTTTTAAAATTGAATGTGCTCATACAAATGTTCAGAGTGTGGACAGCTGTCCAGACAGTAAGAACTCTATGTATCAGGACAGGTGCTGTTATTATTCCCCAAATCCATAACACAAGTGTTGGTTTATAAAAGATTTAGAGGAAAAAGACTTAAACATAAAATAATAATAAGTAAATATCCCAGTAATAAAACAAAGCAACAAATTTCAATCCATTCCTTGCACAAGAATTCACTCTTCAATGAAAAGTTTAAAGAAAATTATAGCAGGTTGTCCACTGCTTTGGAGGTATTTTGAGACCACATAATAATCCCCAATTTTGGACATTTATCACAGCTACCTAGAAAGCTCAAGGCAGTACTTCCAAGTGTTACTAAGAATCACCTAGCATGGTTCCAAAACCCGAAGAATCAACTTAATTTACAAATTGTTAGACTATGAGTTACTTCAAGGCATGGACCATCTTACTCCTCATGGTTTATTGGTACCTTGCAGAAATTATGCACTGAATATTTGAAGGTGCGTGGCAGACTGAAAACTTAGACCTATTGGAAGAAAGACCATACTATAGACACACTGCATCATCCCGTTCGCTTAAAATTAATAGGGAAGTGATCAAAAGCAGTGGTTCTCAATTGCGGGTGATTTTACTTCCAAGGTGCTACTTGACAAATGTCTGAAGTGATTTTTGCCTGTCAGAATCATGAGGGTGCTGTCCGCTAGCGGGTAGAGGCCAGGCATGCGGTCAAACCTCCTATAAAACACAGGACAGCCCCCCACAACAAAGAATTATCCAGCCCAAAATGTCAATAGCGTCAGGCTGAGAAATCCTGATCTAAAAGTTAACTGAACATTCATGATGGCATCAGTCACCCAGAGCAGAACTCACTAAAACACTCACTAAAAGGGTTCCTTATAAGATTCAGGACTCATCTTCTGAAAAATAAAAGCTGCTGGAATGGAAATGTGGAAGTAGAATGAAAAGATTTCTATTTCTCTCTCAGCTAATAGACAATTTTTCATACATCTTTGCATTTATCACATGTGATACGCAGAAACTCTGCGGGAACATAAGTGTTACAATGGTATGCTAACACACAAGGAGTCTCATCTCACCTGAAAAATGAACTGACTTTCATTAGTGAGACATTTAAAGAGGTCAAATATGGAAAGGATAGATTTGTCCTTAATAGGCAAAAGAATACTGAGATAGGAAAGGTAAAGGTGATAATGATAAAGATCTTTAACATCTTCTGTGTGTTTTCAGTATACCGGGTACTATGCTAAACATCTGACTTGTGCTCTCATTTAACTGGTAAGATCTATCAATTTCAGAAATTAAATGTTCCAGAAAGAGTATGACTTACTCATTTATATAAAACCTGTATTATAATTTCCTTCTACATGTCTCTCTCCTCCACCAGACTGAGACTTTCTGCAGGGCAGGGTCTCTTGTCTTATTCCTCATCAGGATTTAACTACTTTACCACCAACTAGGCCATTCATTACAGGTTTATTAGGTGCATAAGGGTAACACTGTCCCAAACAACACAAATCTAGGGAATCCATCTAAAACCCTCCAAATTCTGAGGCAAAGAGAGATTGTTACAAGAATAGGCTAAGAGCTCTTCAATGAGCAAGATGTCCCATTTATCTTTGTATTCAGTTACTAGTGAAGAGTCTAGCACATAGCAGGCAGTTATTAGAATATTGTAAATTGAATTTATCTGCAGACTGTAACGATTTTCAAAAGTTTTTCCAAGACAGGGAAATGTGATCCTCTCCTTTACATGGATCTTGACTCAACAAATGCAGTTATTTCTTTCTTTCACGTGTACTTTATAGTTCGTGTGTAGCTCCTGCCCTTTACACGTTCAGCTCTTATAATAACAATTGATGGCACTCAGACAGGGTCAAAGGGGGGAGATATTTCACTTGGGCAATTTTTTCATTCAGCTGTAAATGTGTCAGTGTGAGATGCAGAGTGGGTTATGTAAGTAAAGACAAATACGCCCTCTAAGTCCAACACAGAGATCTACAGCTGCCCCACTGGATCGCTGCCTTGTCTGGGGAGCCATCCTGTGGTGCCACAGTGGATATTGCGGAAAAAGGAGGAAGAAAAGAAGCAGAAACAAGACAAAGGTGCCAAGACAGAAACTACATTCCCATTTGGGGCATGTCATTCCGATGCCACCATCAATCAATCCTCCTGAGGTTGTTTGTACTGCAAGGAATGAGGGAGAGTAGAACCAAGGTCATAGTCCCTCCCTCTCCAATGTCATAATTACATATATAATTAGTGTAACTTGACAATAGCATAGATCTGACCAAACCGAATGGTAAGTATATGCCTTCAGAACATGGAGCGGGTGGATAAACAAAATATCACCCTCCCAGTTCTTTCAGCACAAATGATTTCTGAATTTATTGATTCTAAGATGAGCGGGGGCAAAGTCTCCTAGACAAGCTCTGACCACTTAGGGTCAGTGTCCAACAGCACAACCCTTCCCAGTGTACCCCCGAGGGGGGAGCAGACCTCAGGGCAGACAGCCAGAGAACTGCCACACATGCAGAACACTTGCAGCCCTTCTTGTTTTCTTATTTTTCCTGTTTTCATTGGCAGAATTTTTCCCTGCCCAAAGCAGAGCAAAGCCAATGAAGGCAGCTGCCCAAAGTGGAGGAAGTTCAAAGACCAGAGAAGAAAGGAAAAGGAGGTAGGGGTGAAATGAGGAAAACAAGTGAGGACAACAGGAAGGCTCTTGGCAACTCTGCCTTGTACCAAAGTCTGAAGGAGAAAACACACTCGAGGACAGACGGACTGATGGCTGCTATGGGCAAAGTGATGCACCAACATGCTTTCAAGTGACTTCGCAACTATCATATTTTTATACAAACTCGAAAACATATAACATTCCCTGGGCAAGAAATGTTTCTAAATATTTTGCTCTGAATTTATGATGGTTACTTTTTTGGTTCCTGTCATATATTCATTCGTGTTTCTGAATCATGCTACAGATGAATATCTATTAATATTTGCAATTTTACTGTATGAATTTTATGTATGAATTTCCTGTGGTATCATTACTTAAAGGTTATCAAGAAAATACATGAATGGTTATTTTGGAATCTGACTTCAATAGGTACATTTAGAGGAAATAGTGTATATCTAGCATTTATTTTTTAACTATAAGATTTAGTGCATCATGAGATATTCAAATTTCATCTTGAAATTCTTATAACAGGAGTATAGTTAAAACAAGCATTACAATTAATTACTTTCTTTTGAGGGAGAAATTAAAAGAAGTAAATAAATACAATTTATGGGACATTTCAGAATACATTTTAAAAATGGATTTAAAATATGTATGAATACCCTACTATATTTTAGGATTTTTAGAAATATTTTATGTAAAATAACTTAATTTACTTATAATTCAATGCTAATATATGAATTCTAGATTGTTGGAATTCCAAAAGAGATTGAAAAACTCCATGGAGTGCACAGATTCTGGAAGGCACCTTGTTTGAATATATTTGCAAGTTCAAGTATCTACATTGTTAGCACAAAGACTTTTCCTTTACCCTTCTTTAAAAAATATATTTGTAAGCAAGAATAACTGTGAAACAGGACCTAAAAGTATTTACTGTATGTAGAAATTTCATAAACATAACTGTAGAACAGTAAACACTTTTTGCAGACTGATGGCCAAATCCAGAAGCCTTTTCTTTCAGTCAACACTTTCCCACCGTGAGAACTATTTCTCATTAACAACCAAATTGTTTTCAGATGCTGTGCTATAAGGGGTTTCCTTAGAAACCATTTGGTAAAAGACTGTGGCTTTCTTCCACAGAAATCTCAAGCAGTGAAAAGGCAGATTTTCTGGCATAAATCAAACCCAATTTCTAGGGTTCACTAAACCCTTTCTCCTCAAAATAATGTTTTGTGACTTGATCTTAGCAGTTAATAGTACACGCAGGAGAGCTGGTGTGAACCAGTTTTAAAGGAATTTTATTCCATTTCTTTTGTCATTCAATTGAAATCACTTCCAGGGCTTGTTATACCTTGATGAAGGTTTAACTGCACAAATAAGAGACAAAATGATACATTTTACAATGTGGCAAAATCTGTAATTTTATTTCCCACAAAAGCCAGAGGGTAGCATGTAATTTCCCACCCTGGCTGAGGGCAGGTGACGGACCTCAGCATATGACAGGATGCTCTCAACAGCCTAGAAAGGGTCTGGGGAAGGCCAGCTCCTCCTCGCGGCCCCATCAGGCCTGTTTGCACCTCCCCAGCTCCCAGAAGAAAAGGCCGGCGTTCACAGCCACCGTAGGATGCAGAGACGTTCAGCAGTTCGCCATAAGCTAGGAGACAACCAGTGGGCCACGGCCTTTGGTGTGGAAGGGCCGGAGCAGGAGCCCAAGTGGACCAGTTGGCCTGGGACAGAGAGCAGACAAGCAAGTCCAAGCGGACTTCATTTCCAGGGTGACTGTGGAGGCCCTGGAGTGCCAGGAACTCTGGCTGACGGGGAAGGACCCTGATGATTGGGCAGCAGAGAGAAGCTGAGAGGGAACATAAGCAAACAATGAACATCCTACAGACCAAGGAAGAAGCTTCCAGAAAGGGAGATGAGCAGGAAGGGCCAGGTACGAGGTGACACATGTGACTTGACATTAAGAGACAGAACTAGAAAAGGCACAGGCTTGGCCGGTGAAAAGTTTTGGGTGGTACAACCAGAGACAGGCCGGGAAACAGCGGGTCACAAAGGAGGCTGAGGCTGGTGCACCAGGCTCTGGGCTCGACTCTGCCACAGCTGTGCTTTGGGTGGATCTGAAAACCAGTCTGAGCTTCGATTTCCGTGACTGCTCGGCAGGGTACCAATCCCTGCTCCATCACAGGGCTCTCACGAGGACCAGATGAGACCATGGACACAAAAGCACTTTGTATGTGGTTAGGCACATGAGGCTGCAATATGACACCTGCCATCTATGGGGTCCTCCGCAGGGCCTCCAGCACAGGCTGCAGTGCAAATGCTGGGGCTATTTAAGGTCACTTGGGCAGGTGTGCCTACTTCCTGTTGGACCTACCGCAGGGATCTGTCTTCTCATCCACTCTGCCCTGGCCCGGCTCCAGAGGAGAACAGAAAATAAGATCAGTTCAAAAGCAAGCATTTAGGCTGGGCGCGGTGGCTCATGCCTGTCATCCTAGCACTCTGGGAGGCTGAGGTGGGCGGATCGTTTGAGGTCAGGAGTTTGAGACCAGCCTGAGCAAGAGCGAGACCCCGTCTCTACTAAAAATAGAAAGAAATGATCTGGATAGCTAAAAATATATAGAAAAAAATTAGCCGGGCATGGTGGCGCATGCCTGTAGTCCCAGCTACTCAGGAGGCTGAGGCAGGAGGATCGCTTGAGCCCAGGAGTTTGAGGTTGCTGTGAGCTAGGCTGACGCCACGGCACTCTAGCCAGTGTGACAGAGTGAGACTCTGTCTCAAAAAAAAAAAGGCAAGCAATTATAGACAATGAAGAAAAAAAGAACAGCTAAGAGCAGCAAGATTTTTCACCTCCTATCTGCTCTTGTCCAAAAGGAAATAGCAGTGTTTTCTGCTGCTTTGTTCTCTCTCCACCTTGTGCCAACGCGTCCTAAGTAAAGATATGTGGCGGGGGGGTGGGGGGGAGGATGGAAAGAAAAACCCAAGAGAAAAAGAGTCTGCATGGAATGTCAGAAAATACATTCCACAGTCAGGCGTAGAAGCGGAACAGCGAGAGTGCCTGGGTTCAGATTGAGAAGCAACATATGCCACCAAAAGGTGCCTCTCTCCTACTTCACTCCACAGCCAGGCCCTGCACGGGCTTGTGTAAGGCAGAATCACTTGTTCTCAGATGCCAGAGCATGTCCACTCTATGTGGGACAGTGGTGATGGTTTCCACGCTGAGGGACAAGTAGCAAGGTCCCTGGTGATCCCAAAGTCCTGTCCCTTACTCTTGCACCCCTGCAATCTCTGATGCGGCTGCCTGTTGCCACCTGGGAATCACTGGCACCCAAGGCTCATCTGCTGCCTAACAGGGTTTTTATTTATGAGGGACAACACCCAAAGAGGTGCACGAGGAAGATCCCAATCAGTACGATACAGAACAGAACTCACTTCCTACTGTGCTACAGACATTCAGGTTTGGGAACATACTGTTGCTTCCAAAAGCAAGTCTCAGATGTTTGAATCGCAGGCAACACGCCATTGCAAGATAAAAGGCACGTGTCTGTAAGACAGAGGTTTAAAAGGTATTTACAAAACTGTCCACCAGCTTCCATCCACAGTGCCTTCCAAAGCTTTGCAAAATTGGCTGTGTATTATGCAAGACACGTGGCAAAACACTTCTTCACAGCGTCCCTAGGAAGGAAAAAACACAAAGATGAGTGGAACGATCGTCACCCCAAAGGCTCTCCTTTGGAGTTTCCTTGGCGCCCGAGTAGCAGCTGCAGAGTGGAAAGCACCTAGACTGAGTAGGACAGACTTCCTTTAGCATCAAACCACAGCCTCAACATTTATTGGCAGTATGAGCCTGGGCAAGTCCTCTTCGAGTTTCAAATTCCTCACTTACCCTACAGATTGGTTGTAGGAATTAGCACACTGCACAGAATAGGTATTTAATAAATGATAGCTAATCAGATGAAAAGATAAGAAAGTATAGGCTGTCAGAAAATAAGAAATTAGTCAGGACTGCTGCATTTCAGTATCAGCCACAATCACAGAACACACTGAAGGTATTAAGCCAAACAGTCACGAGGACCTTCCTTCATTCTAAGCAGGCAGCAGAAACTTTTTGAGGGACATCTTTCAGGAGCTCCCTAACACAGAGATCTCTCTGTGGGAACCAAACACTTATTAACATGCCGTATCTGCCCTATCACAGGCATTTCCTCCTTGGAATCCAGTACGAAGAGTGGGTGCTCACGAATTACTATCCTATCCCAGCAAGCATGCCCATTTCCAACACTACACCTCGTTGTGCAACGTGGCACTCGGCTTCTCAGGCCCAGCTCTGTTCCTTCCGTGTTTTTGACAGCATTTGCACTGAGGACGCCGGGAATCACACAAGGGAGGGAGCGGGGAATAATGCATGTACACGAGCAGGCACTGCATTTTAATATCAAAGTGATTCCAGGGCAGCATTTCTTGAGATATGCTCTGCGCTACAGTCCTAAAAGAAGCTCTGCACAAAAAGGGTTTTATGGCCACACAAGTCCCAGTCGTGGCTGCTCACAATACACACAGCATATTAAAGGATCTGGAAAACCAGGCAGAAAACAACCTGCCTAATTTTGCTTAACCTGTTTCCCAAATTTACTTGATCAAAGAACACTCCTCTGTTTCTGTGGAACGCTGTGGGAAAAGCTGTTCTAGGGAAAGTTGCAAATAGAAGCGCAGGACTAGCTTTGATTCCCTCCGTTATAGGAAATTTCCACCTGCCTGGCACATGAAAACTCAAATAGAATTGCACTGTGCTATCAATCACTGTACAGTTTTATACATGCCAGCCCAGATCAAGCCTGAAGCCCTGAAGAATGACACCAAGCAAGCTTTATGACTAGACCTGTGCAAATGCACTGGGCCCCGTGCTTAAAGGGTCTGCATTGAGTTTAATGCTTTGATGTCACCACCTGGAAATTCTTAATCACTTTTTAAAAAGATGCCCACATTTTCATTTTGCACTAGGCCCTACAAATTACACAGCTGGTTCAGGCACCAAGATATATTCAAATGTTGGCAGGTTGATCAATATCTCCTTGGATGCTCAGCTATGACGGGCTCTGGCTTACTTCATATAAAAACCTAGCTTCCTAGGACATCCCTGCCCATAATCTTCCCAGACAAGCCACCACTCCCCAAAACTGGCCAGGTCTGCACGGAGTATTTCGTAACTGTGACCCTCCTAGAACCTATCCACAAAGCCACCCAGCTACCTGGACTTGTTGGGCTTGTTAACTTCTCATCTAATCAATCCTCGGCACTTTCAAATCACTCTCAGCAACAGACTCGGAATACATAACACATGAGATTGCTCTTCCTCCTTCCCGGGTCAGGCATCATTTTTCATTTCCTCAATGCAGTTAAGGAAAAGCTTGCATTTAGTTAACAGGTAATGATAAAGAAGGATGGAATTAAATAGTTGCATTAGAACAGAGTCAGAGGCCAAGATCACAATGCTAATTTTGAGAGGCCCATCATTGAAAGAGCATCAGAACTTCAGAGCTCGAAAGAGGCCCCTGGGGATGATCTAATCCAACCAGCATAGTTATCAATGCCTCGGCCCAGGCCAGAGGGGTCAAGAGGGTTGCCCAAGGTCACACTGCTAATTAGGAAGCCCTGGTCCTCCAGAGTCCTGGTCCCACTCACTTTCCCTTTGTAAACTCTTCTGAAACTTTCCCATCAGTGGGCTACTACAGGAAAACAAGCACAAACTGAGATCCCTCCATCTCTTGCTCGGTGATATTCAAGTGACAGTCACCTTAAAAAAAAAAAACCCTACTCAAAGCTACAGATTAATAGATAATGTGCATATATGCACTGTGTATCAGAGTAAAATGTTCAACACCATCGGGAATTGGTGGAGCTGGGTCAACACCCACCATCAGTTGTATAATTAGGGTGGGTGGAGGGGTGACCCTTAGCTTATTCCTCTATAAAACAGATGTAGGATGTTTGCCTATTTGGCACAAGAGATTTTAGTAAAGAGAAATAAAATCACCTGTGCTCTCCAAAAGTACAATCTAAATTAAAAGGCCTTATGCAAACATGTCATCATCCCCAAGTGACAGAAATTATATTTCCAAATACACAGTTAGTCTTACCTGGCATACGGTATGAAGGAGAGGCTATACCTACGATGAAAAACAAACCAAAGATCAAATCGAATGAAGGAAGTAGGTTACACAGTGGAATGGGCTTCCGAGCTGTAGGAACCTCTGCAATGATTTGCCCAGACCCTCTCCCCTCCTCCGCCTGGGGGATGCACACGGGCACACAAAGGCCCCCCACACACTGTGCCACATGTACAGCCAGCAAAAGGTTCATGTGGAGAGAAACCCTGGACTTCAGCCTCACTGGGGTACCGCTCTAACCAAATGAGCAAGCAGCAGCCACCTAAGATAGGCACATTCCAGATATCCGGATAGCATGGGAACCCTCTTCTGAAAAAATAAATACCAAGTAAAATCTCCATCAGTTGAACTCTTAACATTTTACAAATCCTCAACAGAATTTAACTTCTACCCAATTGGGATAAATTTTCTGCTCTGCTCCTGTTAATTTTTAAAGAAGATAAAAGAGAACAAAAAAAGGGGAGGAGCACTATCAACTACCCTATGAATGAAAATTCTACAAAGCTACAATTCTTCAAGGACCCTCAGAAGGCTGAGACAAGAGGATCTCTTAAGCTCAGGAGTTCGAGACAAACCTGGGCAATACAGCAAGACCCCTTCCTCTACTCCTCTCCCCACCTCCTGAACGTGGTTCAATTCTCTGGAGTTTATTGTTACACATTTGATTGCACCTTGTTTTTCACTATTATAAATAAAGCTGAGAGGAAATATTTTTATATAAAAAATAAAAAGAATCCATGCCCAAAGTATCTTGGTAAACCGCAGTTAGCTTAACCAATTGTCTAAAAGGGAACCATGCAGGGAATCGGCACCATAACTCTAAAGAACAGGTACTCTGTGTCAGGCACTTGTAAGCTGTCAGCCCTAAGAAAAGCAAACACAGAATACATCAGTGTTGAAGGGAATACTGCCATTCATCTCAGCCCATCTGAATGCCAAACCTTTGAAATAGACTTCAAAATCAGTCTATAAGCAAAGAAAGGCAGGTGTATGTGGGTACCAATTTCCGCCCCCAGAAGAAAATCAAAATATAAACATAAGCCACCAAATCAGGCCCATTTAGGACCTAGGGCCAAAATGTGCATGTCATATTAAAACCACACCACTATCCTTCTCTATATCTTATCATGTACAGAAGTTCATTTACTTGTGAACACAGTCAATTCCAAAAGGCATTTTGAAAATATATTTATTCAGAAGTCCAAAATGACTAAAGGGAGTGGCGGGGGTCTCGAGATTCATTACCGAATAACAGGTCATTGACCCCTGGGAGCTTTACAACTTCCACAGTCCTCTTTTCTTTGCATTACAGCAAACATGTTTTTCCAAAATAGATCAGCCACAGCCATACTGAAGCTGTTCTAGCAGACACTGTCCCTCGATAAACTCTGAGAAATGTCTCCAGAGCTGCAGATTCCACACCTGCCACCACCCCTCTGTACAGCACCAAACCTTGCTGCTGTACAGGTTTGAAAAGGCCACCTGGTTTTGGAAAATAACGTCTCCGGTAGCCCTTCCCTGTGCGTGGCTCTCGAGTTATACTTTCCTAGTCTTCACTTGAATCACCAAAAGCCGACAGGCCTCCACTCCAGGAACACGCTGATGCTACAGCCCACGCCACACGGTTTTCCTTTTTGTCAGTGACTGTTCCTCATCTCCTACTGACAATTCATTCTCTGTCCTTCTGTTAAATGATTCATTCCATCACAAATGTAACACTCCTTATTTTTCTCACCACTTTCCTATTTCGTTACCATCTATTTGACTCACAAGCCTCTTTTTACCAGCCTTCATGCTTTCATTGTCTTTGTACTTACTGACATGAGCGGTTTAATAACATTTGCAACATCTCGAAATCAACCACAAGCCCAGCAACAATGCTGCAGCAGGCAAGCAAGCAGCCTCCCGTGACCACTCAGGACCACTAATGCCATCTGTCGGCAGTGGGCCGCATCGATGGGCTTTTGCTCTGGAGCCTCACTTCACGTGCATCACTGAGAATTCTTTTAAAGAGCTTCTGTGTTTTCCTAATCCTCCTACCCACAACATGTGGGTTTTATCTCCTTCAGCTGCATCAGTCAGAGGGCCATGTGGGAGGGGACTGTTTAAAAGGTTACCTACCACGTCAATGCCAAAGACTGCAAAATGCAGAAGATAAGGGCAAGTCCCTTGTTATGCCACTGAAAGAAAAATGACATGGTTACAGGAGAGTGTGTGACAAGGGGCACCAGCCAAAAAGGTTAAGAACAATTAAATATACACTTACCCAAAAGGCAGAACACAGGGTAAGTGCAAAACACAACTAGAAGAAGGAAACAGTATTTAATTAATACAATGACAACATAGCAAAAAAAAAAACCCCGTAAGACTTATTCTTGACAAGCTCACGATACTTAGGCTGCAGATGCTGTGCTCATCACAGCAACCAAGTGCATCCTTCATTTTAAAGCATTTAACCCACCTGAGTACCCACGTTTGGCAGCAGAGTTAAAATCCCCATGAAATCAAAACTGGCCAATAAATATTCATGTAGATTAAAAAGAAAAAGATGCTTTTCTACTTTCAGGTGTTCCCAGAAACTCTGCCCAGCAAACATAATCCCATTTCTAGCCCACCCATCTATCCACTCATCTTTTCATTCGAACACACTAAAGTAAGCTTAACACAAATCTCTATGTTCTAACTTCCGCCAACGCTAGTCTCGGGAAGAGAAAGGGCATATAAGGACAAAGGTTAACATGAGATGTCGATCTCACCGTCAGCAACCGGTTATTTGTTTACATGTCACCTAACACTTTCCCTGAGGCCTTTCTTAGAAAGTTCTTTCTACGGGAGACTGGTCCAGGCCACTGACATCCGGGGCCGGCCAAGAACGACTGGTGCTCGAGCCGCCGGCAGGCCTTTCCTCTCCATCCTTCTGTGACACCCGCTCCTCAGTAAGTGGGTCCTAAGTATTTTCTCTATGCCCAGCAACGTGCCCCACGCTCTGAAAGGACACCAGACCAATAGCAAATGTGATCATGGCTTTAGAGAACTCACCTATTTGAACAAATGAGACGTACACCAATGAAACTAAAAATACAAGTATGCTGATCAAGTTCCAAAAGTTGCAGTACTGATCGTTATAACACGAGTCCAGAAAACGTGGTCTGGAATGCCGTAACGGCCCCATGCAAGAGAATGGGCCAAAAATGAGAGGCATTCTGGGCCGATGGGACAGGAAGATATAACAAAACTGAAGGCACTGTTGTCAGAGCAGGGGACAAGGATGACAAGCCATAAGGAAGCTGCTCCCACTTCACAAAGACTGATGAAAACAAGTGACATGATCCAAAGCCAGATAATGATAAGGAAAAAAAGGGCCCATCCTAGAAGACTGGACACCCACTCCAGAGAATGAGTCCCGTGTTTCTGGGTTAGTCCCTCTAAGCTCTGCCTGTGCGTGGCTTCAGCTGTCACCAGGAAGGTGTCCCAGCTCTCTTACTACCACTGTGACAGTTGGGCTCCTGTGACAGGCAGCGCCCTCTAGAGGTGCTTTACAGAACTGGCAGTACCTGGATGCCAAGAGAAACACAAACAGGGGTAGGAGGGGATGGTGGTAATTACTAGAAGAAGAATGCCCCCTTCTGCCACGAGGTTACAGGAACTGGGGAATAGCTCAAGAGGAAAGAAAAAAGGAAAAAATACCTTAGGTTTAAAAGGGAAAAAAACTATACAACAGAAATAAAAACTCCTATTTGAGAAGCCCAGCTAAAAATAAAAAGCAGAACTTACCAGCACCATGATAGTTGCAATGAGACGTGTAGGCTCAAACATTCGCTTCAGCTGTTTCATGGGTCCCATGAGGAAGATGGTGCTAAGAGGCAAACACACATGCAAGCTGTTCAGACCAGGCCAGAACCGCACGAGGCATGCTGAGTCCGCCCCAAGATTTCCTGTGGCAATAAACTGTCATGGTAGCTAACATTTGCAAAGCTCTTACTCCGTGGCAGGCACTGTGCCTAAGGGCCTTTTATGCATTATTCTCACTTAACCTATCAACAACCCTGAAGCCCAGAGGGTTACGTACCCAGTGCCACCCACTATACATGACAGAGCAAGGCTGTAAAGGCATGTGGGTCTGACTCTAGAATCCTATTCACAGCACCAGGTTAGATGGCCCCAATCTCTAGAAGATGCTACCTTGTCTCCTTGATAGTCGACCAATGAAAACAAACCAAAAAGGATTAGGCAATTAAAAAAAAAATAAACCATACCTTACAGGCTTAGGTTGGTTATGTTAAAAAGTAGAGCATTTCTTTTTCTTTCATAATCTCCAAGGACTAATTCTAATGATAATAATATCATCTGTTTTCTGTTGAATGTTGCTAAATGCCAGATATTACATATATTACCTTGTTTCAGTCCCTCGACAACACTGTGAGTTATACATTAAACTTATTTTAGAGATGAGAAAATGAAGCTCAGAAAGGTTAACTGACTTATCCAAGATCACATGTTAGGAATCCAAAGAGCTGGCATTCAAACTCACATCTACGGCCTTCCAGAACTCCAAAACACATCGCCAGCATGAACTCTGTGTGAATGAACTAGAGAGCTGGCCAGTGAGAGTAACCACAAAGGAAGCAGACCATTATCACGCCTAACACAGCAAGTGCAAGGCCCAGCTTTATGTCGTGTTTCCTGAGCCCTGAGGAAAATGCCCACGTGCTGTCACTCCAGTGATAGCTCCTTAGTTACAGCCAGTGTTTGATACAAGCCAACCAGCAGGCAACATCAGCTACTGAGTATTCAACAAAGACAAGAATTTTAAAAAGTAAGTCTGCTTCTCTTAGAAGTTCTATGAAGTTACAATTTTGAATTCAAGGCTGCACTCTCCGCTTCAGTGGCCCAGCAAGGGTGCACCTCTTCCATCTACACCAGGTAAGAAGCAACAGCCAAGGCCGGTCTTAAAAATTAAGCATAGATACAAAATGTAAGAGATTACAGGGAAATCCACAAACTCCTAAACACACCCTGGAAATAACAATTTGCTCCCTTTATTGTCTCCCTATGCAGTGCCTTAAAGAGTCCATCCTGGCCGGGCGCGGTGGCTCATGCCTATAATCCCAGCACTCTGGGAGGCTGAGGCAGGCAAATCGCTTGAGGTCAGGAGTTCGAGACCAGCCTGAGAAAGAGCGAGACCTCATCTCTACTAAAAAAAAAAATAGAAAGAAATTAGCTAGACAACTAAAAATATATAGAAAAAATTAGCAGGGCATGGTGGCACATGCCTGTAGTCCCAGCTACTCGGGAGGCTGAGGCAGGAGGATCGCTTGAGCCCAGGAGTTTGAGGTTGCTGTGAGCTAGGCTGATGCCACAGCACTCTAGCCCGGGCAACACAGTGAGATTCTGTCTCAAAAAAAAAAAAAAAAAAAGAGTCCATCCATTAGGATTTGCTAAATAGCTCTTGTGGATTAAGCAGTAAGTACACCCATATATTTATGCCTAGTCTAGACTATACATTATAACCTACACTGTCTGCCCAAAGCCCCCAAAAGTCAGTATTTGAGAAAGCTTGAGAAGCAACATTAAACATCTCTGAGGGTCAGCATTTTACTGTCATACGCACTGATTATAAATTAAGCTTTAAGAAAGTGCCAAGAGTCATGCACTCAACCATTTGATTAACATTTCCAGCCAGACACAGAGCTGGGTTTGGGTACAACTGGGGACAAGTAAGACACAGGCACAGCCCTTGTCAAGTGGCTTACAGACTTGTAACTGGTCAGTGTAATAAAATGCTACCTGTGCCATGACTTAAGTACAGATGGGATCCAGAGGGCCCAAAGGAAGAGACCATCAGTTCTGGGGAGAAGGAGGAAATTAGGAAGAACGTCATAAAAGAGGTGACTTTTGAGCTAAATCCTGACAAAGCAGCAAGCATCAAACCAGGAAGGGTACAGACAGGGCAGCACGCCAGGCAGAGAAAACAGCCTGAACAAAAGCACAAAGACACTTGGAGGAAAGCAAGAAGTTCAGTCTGGCTGGGAGGTGCACTGGCCGGGGAGCGGGACCGGGGGGAGCCAGATCTCACGGGGCCTTGCTTGCACGCACGCTGAGGCGTCTGGACTCCGCACGTAGAGAGGGAACAGGGAGCCACTCGAGGTTATGCAGCTACAAGCCAATGACTCCAAAACTCAGTGGAAAACGGCCTGGAGGGGGGCAGTAAAGGAGGCAGCGGAACCCAGCAGAGGCATCCTGTTCAGGTGGGAAATGATGTGGCCAGAGATAGGAGCAGCTCAGATAAGCACCTTCTCCAGGAAGCCCCCCTGACTTTTGAGTCAGGTCGGGTCAGCTGTCCCTCCCTGAGCATCTCTCTTTCCCTATCCTGCTGTGTCGTCAATTTTAGCACATGATGTCTGCCTGGCTGACCAGTGAGCTCCACTGCAGCTGGGACCAAACTGTACTTACCTTTGTATCCTCACAGCCCAGCACAGAGTATGATCAATGCTTACCCACTGGGCTTGTAGGCCAATCAGTGAGGGACAAACAGCCATGGGGACAAAGAGGGAGGCAGGTAGGGCAGGTCTACACCAAGCCTTGGTGAATAATCACGGGGTAGGCGGAGGAAAGATGACTGAGTTCAGGTCCCTGCGGGCCATTCAGGCAGAGGGCAGGCCAGCGCTCCCAGCTAGAGGCTGACTGGATTTGTCAGCACGGGTGTGGCTGAAGCGTTAGTGTGAACGAACTTGACCTGGGACGTCTGTGCACCGCAGCGTGTGGAATGGGCTGCCCACTTCTGGGAAGCACTCCACCAGACGCCCTGCCTGCACGAGCTGCTATTCAGGTCTGGGATGGTCTGACACTAAATAAAAACCAGTTTCGCTTAGGGCCACTGGCAAGGTAAGCCTTTTAAAAACCACCGACTTAGTCTCTGGCAGCAATAAGACTACAAGCAATGGGGAGGACTGTGCTGTAAACCTCAGAGACATCTTTCAACTGCTGTATGTCACAGTTCCCTCGTATGTAAAATCACAATGGCAATATATTTCCTGCTTTCTCCCAGGTGTTTCAAAGATAAACTAAGATATAAAATGTTTTAAAATAATAGCATATGATTGTGATACATTCTAACTACCTCTTTTCTCTCCAAATCCTTAAAACTACTGGAGCATCCTCATTCACCTCCGTCAAGCACAATCCACATCCATTTCCCCAGCTAATGACTGGCTAAGGTTGGATTAAAAACAAAAAGGTTACCTCCCGATTGATGCGATGTTACCAAAGGTGTAAAACACTGCAAAGAGGGGTAGTCCCTTTCTGGGCACCCATAGCAGAAGCGTCCCCTGGAAGTTAAAGCACAAGGTGTTTGCATGTGAACAACCCCTCCTACCCAGCCTCACAACCAGGGGCTCACAGAGGAAGCCCGGAGAAGCCTGTCTCCCTCCCTTACTTCCCATTTCTCTCATCCATGCATTTTAGTGAAGAACAAAAGGAAAAAGGACGTGTTAGCTTTGGCAGCACGGATACTAAAGTTGGAACAATCCAGAGAAGATTAGCATGGCCCCTGAGCAAGGATGACATGCAAATTCATGAAGCACTCCATATTTTAAAAAAAATAAAAGTAAAAGAAATACAAAATAAAAAAAGGAAAAAGGAGACAGATGAAAGGGGGGAAATATAGTGAAGGAACGTGGGGGGGGGGGGGGGGAACAGAGGAGGGAGGGAAATCTTACCAGGAGTGAGCAGAGAATTCCTATAGCAAAACACGCGATGAAGCCCTTTATTCTGGTACCCCAGCTCAATGAAGATGCCTCAACAACCTGAAATCATTAAAAAAAAAAAAATTACATATATGTACATACATATTTAACAAAAGCAAAGAAAGCTCATAATTAAATTTAGAAACAGTGTTAATTTGTACTGGGGAAGGCAAGGAACACAGAATCCTATACTCACAGCTGCGGAGAGTCATCGAATCCAGCTCCTATTAGAGCTGTGAGCTCTTACCGGGACAGGAACCTCCTCTCCAGCCGAACATCTCCAGAGGTGGAGACTTCCGGCCTCAAGCTCAACCCATTCCACAAACAGGAAGGCCAGACAGCAGGCTCTCGAGTAGCCCAGTCTTACCACAGCCCAAGCAGGGTGAGGACCACAACTGAAAAGCCACGAGCTCCACCAGGCAGGGCCCCAGGAAACAGGGAAAAGACGAGGGGCTGGCACCCAGGCAGCCGGCCTGCTGGCCATTCTCTCCTACATCAACCAGCCAGGCTGCCGCAGGTGCTGCTCCTGCAGCGTTTCTGGACCTCAGAGGGCGAAGCCTCTCATCCTATCAGGACTTCGGTTCACAATATTCATTCTCGACGCAGATGTTGTACTTACAGTGTGCTGCCATCAGCCAAGTCACCCAAGTGAGACAGATGCTAGTTAATTAATTGCTGCTCTGCTCATTCTGACTCTCTGCCATCATGATAAATCACTCCCCCAGAGCAAAGTTCAGGGGAAGCCAAGACTTCCAGAAAAACTTTACTGAAACAGGAGAGCCCACGAGCAGCAGCTCCCAGTGGTTCCTTTCCCATGTTAGAGACGACAACCAAGTCTCTGCACCAGAGACCTTCCTAGTCTGTGCACTTGCTGCAAACAGGCATAGCTGCTGCAAGCTGGACACAGACAGCTGCCACTGAGAGACCAAAGCCACGGCAGGACAGCCAGGCCCATGTAAGCTCCTGCAGGGCTCAACTGACATGGCCAGCACGGTCCCCATCCGGCAATGTGGTCCAAGTTGCCCACCACATTTCCACCCAGCTGATGAGGAAGGTAGGTGGTGGCAGAGGGGGCACAGCCACTAGACTGGCAACCCCCTCAGTCTCGACTGCCCCCAACTCAGGGGCTCGTTTCCAACCCTGTCTCCAAAGTTCCTGTCAAACAAGAAGAGGCTTCCCCAGGTGTGGCGGGTGTTGCCAGAATGGCTTAACCTTCTCCCAGGAGAAAGGTATGTAGGTCAGCTTATCAAAAAAGGTTCTCTTCCAACCCCCAAATATTCACACGTATTGAAACTGGGCTCATGACACGGCAATAGCACGCACACGCACGTGCACACACACACAGCATTTGCAGAAACATGTGGCGACACATGACCCTGCACGGAAGGCACACTTAGGGAGGGTAACACGGAGCAGGCAGCACAGTGTGAGGACCTGACAGATGAGCCGGGGGGTTCCATGCTGAGGAAAATCCCTTCTCCATAAGGAGTCCGCGAGCTCCAGAACGAGCCGTGTGAAGATGCTCTGTGATCAGGCTCCACTAGGCCCAGACAATCTAGTTAGGCCACTTCTGACTAACCTGTTTAACCTCCCACCAAGGACAGAAGAAAATGACCAGCTACCACTCTTCCTACTCATACCAGAGCCAAAGCACTTACGTCGCCAGGTTGGAAAAAAGAACGAAGCTGCATGTAGGGAGAACACAGTGGTAGCAGGACTGGGCTGGAGCCAGAGCACTGCTTGGCATCAACAGGGATATTCGAAAAGGTTCAATCTTTTTCTTTTTTTAAGGAGGATCACCATAAGGTTTAGGGGTCAAATTTGAACTGGCCTTGTCATCTAGAGTGCTAAATATTCTCCACAGGACAGTGAGATTCTAGTCCTTGTAAAAATCAAAATCACTGGCAATATGAAGTAGTTCCACCAAAAATATGTTCCTGGTTTCTCCCTCGGGAAAGGAAAGTGACACTTGGGCTCTGTGAGTCTCCCAAGCTGAATCCATGCAAACGCTACCTTTTTCTGCCAAAATGTTGGGGGTGGGGAAAATTTCACCACTGTGTTTTTTGGACTACACGTCCCATGTTGCAAGTTCTTCGACACACACACTTGGGCAGGGAAGGAGGAAGCTGTTGTTCCACTTCTATTTTAAGCAAAACACTTCTTTTTGCAGATTTATGAAAACAAACTCAGTTTATATAAAATATCTTTCTAAATTCACGGTTGCTGAAAGCTGTGATAGTGCACTTTTTTTGAAATTAGAGTAGCTACAAGTACCTGGATAGAATCTGTGAGCCGTGTGCTCACGAGCAGTCTGACTGGCAGTTACTCACAAAGGTCCTTTGACTCTGGGACGTGGAGAAAGGGGGCTCTTACCAAGAAGTGAAGCTAAGGATTGTTCAGGGAAACAGGGTTGGTAACCAGAAGAAGGTAAGAAAGGAATACTGCTGTATTCCTGCACTTTAAAATCAGGTACCAGTCATACCTTCCTCATCCCAAGAATCCTTTATGAAAAACATAAAACCTATACTTTCAGAAAGAAGCCTACTAAAACTAAAGACTTAATTAAGGTGCATTTATGAAGATGAGGTATTAATTAGAAAATTCATCATGAGGCTATGATTAGACACAGCCACGAAAATTTTATAACTCCCAAGGAGAGGTGGGAGAAACAGAACTAATCACACTTTTATGGTTTGCATTAAAAGAATAAAGATGTTAAAGAGCCCTCACTTCTGGGAACCTCCTAAAGAGATGTTAAGGCCACCTCATCCAACTTACCACACAAAACAGAAACTTCCCCACAGAATCGTCCAGCTTTGCCGGCATCAAAAGTATGGAAAATGTGACAATAAAATCAGTACCGATATTTGGAAGGAGGGCCTGACCTAATAAGTAAAACCTAAGCCAAAACAGCCCTGAAGATGAAATCAGTCGGCAGCAAAATGCTTCCCAGGAATTCAAGACTCGGGAAGTGCCATACAGTGATGCATGCAAACAGAAATCTTACGCAGAAAGAGGAAACTGCCCCAGGTATTTTAGAACAAGAGAGAGGCACTTATTCTTTTAAAAATAGATTTAATACGTGCCTGAGCTTACAACACATTAGAGCCCTTCATTGTATCCAGCGCAGGCACTCACCATTTTAGGTAAAAACAAGCTCAGCATTTATGTTCTCAAACTTTGCTGCATCATGCACTCTAGAAGGTTTGTCCACCACATCATGATGACTTTCTAAATGTGTGATGTCTGCATCATCCCACTGTCAACAGTAAAGGCCACCCCCCCACCCCACCCCCTGAGCCGCCAAGAGTCTTCAGGGAGAGAAGGTGTCTCCCCTTTTTTTTTTTTCAGACAGAGTCTCACTCTGTTGCCCGGGCTAGACTGAGTGCCGTGGCGTCAGCCTAGCTCACAGCAACCTCAAACTCCTGGGCTTAAACGATCCTCCTGCCTCAGCCTCCCGAGTAGCTGGGACTACAGGCATGCGCCACCATGCCCGGCTAATTTTTTCTATATATATTTTTAGCTGGGCAGATAATTTCTTTCTATTTTTAGTAGAGACGGGGTCTCGCTCTTGCTCAGGCTGGTCTCCAACTCCTGACCTCGAGCAATCCTCCCGCCTCGGCCTCCCAGAGGGCTAGGATTACAGGTGTGAGCCACCGCGCCCGGCCCACTTGAGAGTTCTTAACAGAAGCTAGAATTAAGAAAAAAGAATTCATGAAATTATTCCTGAGCCTTGACCAATTAATAAAGACCACAAATTAAAAACAACTCACCAAGCTGTTTTGAAATGTCAAAAAAAAAAGTTAAGCCTCAATCCCTATAACATTTGATTCCTCAATGTTACACTAAACTCCAAGGTGAATATTCAGAGAACAACTTTTACATTCTGAGATTCCACAGAGACCGTGGAGGTCCCAGCATCATACAAAACAAAACCCAGAATAAAATCAACAACCACTTACATGCTTCCTATTTGGCCAAAAAGAAAAAAAAAAATCAGCAACCACGAAAGTGGGTGAAAGCAGCTTGCTGAGAAAACGAGAAACACTACAGTGAGAAGGAAAACTCAGGTTTCCAGCTGAAAGAGGCCATACCGTCTTGTTCAACACCCTCCTTTTACAGGTGGGGAACCTGGCTAAAGAAAACACCAAAAAGGGAAAAGTTACTCTGTCAACCAGAAAGGAAAACAAAGACAAAAGCTGAAAGCACCGAAAACAGAAATACACCATTCTGCGTGGTTCTAGAACACAGGGCATCCGCGGCCAGGTTTCAGCTCGATAAAACCTTTCTAATAAAACACACACACACACACACAACCTTTCTAATAAAACACACACACACACACACACACACACACAACCTTTCTAATAAAACACACACACACACACACACAACCTTTCTAATAAAACACACACACACACAAAACCTTTCTAATAAAACACACACACACACAAAACCTTTCTAATAAAACACACACACACACAAAACCTTTCTAATAAAACACACACACACACACACACACAACCTTTCTAATAAAACACACACACACACAAAACCTTTCTAATAAAACACACACACACACACACACACACGCACACACGTAGGCAGCCCCCGAGGCGCCGGGTGTCCACAGAGAATCTCCGTGCGGGCGGTGTGGACAGAGAGACACAAGAAAACAAGACGCGGTCCCCAATCCCCTGTGGCAGAGACATTTTTACAGCCAAAACGCGGTGTGCACGGGTCCGGTGGGAGTGTCACACTCTACAACCAAACCGGGCAGAAACTCGGCGCGGAGCGCGGCGAGCTGGGAGGGCTGCGGGCCCCCGCCCGGCCCCGGCGACGCTCCCTACCCAGCGGGGCCCCGCCCGGCCCGGTCCTGCAGCGCTCTCCCGGGTCCGCAGGGCTGGCAGGGCTGGCGCCGACGGCCTGGAGGCCCGGCCTCCGGCTCGCAGAGGTGGCGGCGCCGCCCTCTCTCTGTGGGGGACGGGCCGAAGGGGCGCGGGGCAGAAAGGCCCAGATGCCGACGGCCCCGCGCACGGTGCCTGCGCTCCGGCACGGTGGCGCGGGCCCTCGCGAAGCCCTGCAGGGCGGGAGGACAGAGAAGGGGCAGAGCTGCTTTCCAAGAAACCCTGGGAGTCCTGTCCCACTCTCGCAGCCGCCATCTGCGGACGCCCGAGGGCCGGGCCGGGGACGCGGCGGCAGCCGGCCGTGGGGCGCGGGGGCCGGGCGCCCGGGGCGCACTCACCTCGGACAGGCCGCCCCGGTCCTCCGTGTCCTGCCCGCTCAGCACCTTCTTCAGCTTGTCCATCTCGGGCCTGCTCGCCGCCAGCCCCAGGCCCTCGGCGGCCGCCTGTTGCGCTCGCTAAGCGCGCGGCTCTTCCGGGTGCTCCGGCCCGCGGCCCCCGCCCCGCCCAGGCCCCTGCCCACCTGGGCCGCGCCCGGCCCGCCGCCCCGCCCAGGCCCCTGCCCACCTGGGCCGCGCCTGGCCCGCCCCGCCGGCCCTCACACCGCGCCCGCCCGCCCTCCGCCCCGCCGGCCCGCCCGGCCCCTGTCGGTCGAGGGAGACGGGGCGGCCCGGAGGAGTCCGGACCGAAGTCGACCGAGCGGAGCCAAACCCCAGCTCTGCGTCCGGCGCTGCCTCCAAAGCGGAACGCGCCGCCCTCGCCCGGCCCTCGCCGAGTCAGTCAGCGACTGCTGAGCACCTGTCACGTGCGAGGCGCTGGAGAGACAAAGACTGAAGCCTGGTGCCCACGTGAACACGTGCTATGGCTGATGCACGTCGTGACTGCACTTAACACTGTTGAAGATTTTTTTAAAAGTCACCCGTGGCCAACTGGAATAAATTCAATCTGTAACAAATTTTCTGGGAATATTAGGAAAAAAACAAGAAAACTGAAAATACATTGAGAGGATGGGAAAAAGAACAATAGGTTTTTTTTTTTAATTTGGGGTTTTTTGTTTGTTTGTTTGTTTTTTGGAGACAGCGTCTTATTCTGTTGCTAGAGCTAGAGTGCAGTGGCATCAGCATAGCTCACAGCAACCTCAAACTCCTGGGCTCATGATAACCTCCTGCCTCAGCCTCCCAAGTAGCTGGGACTACAGGTGTGCACGACCACACCTGGCTAATTTTTCTTTCTTTCTTTCTTCTTCTTTTTTTTTTTTTTTTTTTTTTGAGATGGGGTCTCATTCTTGTCAGGCTGTCCTAGAACTCCTGATCTCAAGGGATCTCCTGCCCCAAAGTGCTAGGATTACAAGCATGAGGCACCTTGCCTGGACTGTTTTGTGTTTTTTGAGTGGTTTGTTTTACTGACCTTAAACCAGACTCCAGCACTAAAGATTCCATGTTGGAGAATCCATATAATCCCCAAGACAAGGCCAAACACAGGACATAGATTCATGTTGCAAACCAGTTGCTGGGGAATGTCTGGAAAACCTCCTTCAAGAGGAAAATGGCTCAGAAAAATAAATTCACAGAGAAGTATCAAGAGCACCCACTAAAAAAATCAATTACAGCATCTCCCCCAACACACACACTCAAGAACACTTATGAAAAGTAGTAATACTGCACCTTTCTGGAGAGAATTTAAATGTTACCCTGAAGTTGGGCCTGTTAGAAATCATTAATCAACCAGGCAAAGGGATTTGCACAGAACCTTATTCAAGTAAGTCAAATGGTTGTAATTTTAGCCCTTATGTGATTTCATCTTTATGGAGACTAACATGCCTTGCTTTATAATTTAAATTTCACCTTACAGCTTGAATAGGATGGTGCTGCTTTTGCCTGAATGCTCCTCACCCTACTTGTTCCACTCAGGTAAGCTCCTACACATCTTTCAAGACTTAGCAAATATCAGGACATAGTGCAAAGTCTATCCAGTATGGAATTGGGAAGATCTAGAAGTTGCAACTCTAGCCGTGTGGCATTGAGCAAGTTGCTTAACCTTTCTGTTTCTCCATTGTCTCACCTGTAAAATGGAAGTAAATGACTACTTCTGAAAGTTACTGTGGGAAGTAAATGTGACAGTATTCGAAGCCTATAACATAGCAGGCCTTCTGTTAGCATTTAATGGAAACTACTATTTTTCTGCCATATCTGAAGCCTTCCGTAGGTCAGGCTACACTGACGGGCAGTTGCTCTTTCCTCTGTATTCCTGTATCACTTTAAACACGCCTGTAAGTACTCACTTCACAATTTTTTTTTTTTTTTTTTTTTGAGACAGAGTCTCGCTCTGTTGCCCGAACTAGAGTGCCGTGGCGTCAGCCTAGCTCACAGCAACCTCAAACTCCTGGGCTCAAGCAATCCTCCTGCCTCAGCCTCCCAAGTAGCTGGGACTACAGGCAAGCACCACCATGCTCGGCTAATGTTTCCTATGTATTTTTAGTTTGTCCAGCTAATTTCTTTCTATTTTTAGTAGAGACGGGGTCTCGCTCTTGCTCAGGCTGGTCTTGAACTCCTGAGCTCCAATGATCCACCCGCCTCAGCCTCCCAGAGTACTAGGATTACAGGCGTGAGCCACCGCGCCCAGCCTGTCATTCAGTTCTTTACTCCCCAAAAAGCACCTAGAAAACAGGGTGCTTAGTAAATACATATTGAGTGAGCGAAGGAATGAATGAGAAATTCTGTGTTTTTTGCAGTTGTGTGAATTATAATAGCCAGACTGGCAGACAGGACGACACTTAAAATGACAATGACATACAAGTCTGCAGATAAAGCTTATTTTTGTCAGCAAAATAAGAAAATTGGTCCACCTTCCACCTCCATCTCCACTCACTGCATTCTTCATGGTAAATGAGAGTTTAATTAGAAAGGCCATATTTAATCTCACCCCATGGCCTAAGAGTACCATTGCCCTTAAAACAGGGCAGGAGGGGCCTCTGCATGCTTTGGGAGAGCCTGCAAATCACAAACACACACACAAATGTGTTAAAACACACGGGCACCTCTGTTACTTGGGATCTTACACTCAGCACTGGGACAGTGCGCCCCATACCTGAAACATGCCCTGTCACGGATAACAGGTCCCAGGGAAATGCTTCTTCGCAACTCCTGTCCTAGGTCCTTAAAACAAAAGGCAACTACATCCCGGTGCTCTGAAGGTTGAGGGTTGTGCTACTAGCAGTGCAGACAGACACTGCCCCAGAGTGCCACTCGGGTACAAGCACACAAGTGCTTAGGTGAAAGAAAAGACAAGTCAACTTGTCAAGTCCCTCCTCTCAGACACCTTGGATGCAATAGATTCTTGCATAGCAATATTCCATTTCCCAGTAATGCCAGCCATCTGTCTCCTTGTTTCTCTTCATGTTCTAATTTAAGATTCCAAAGGTACTCAAAAATTTGTATGGTTGCAATAGTTCACATAGAGCATGAGGGACATTATGTAATATTAAACAATTCATATTACTCTTAAACGTGTGTATTTATGTAGGCCTAGGCCAAACATATATGAAGCATGGCACTGATTCCAAAACATTGAACACTGGAATCATGAATAGCTTTTTAATAAAAATATCTAATAAGATTTCATTAC
Source organism: Lemur catta (assembly GCF_020740605.2). Lineage (NCBI taxonomy): Eukaryota > Metazoa > Chordata > Mammalia > Primates > Lemuridae > Lemur > Lemur catta. The sequence goes on along the minus strand of NC_059130.1, from coordinate 4,624,396 downwards.
ATTTTCAAAAAGTCAAAATTTTCAACTCTATTTAAATAGTTTAAATTTAATTTTTTAACATCTGTTAATCATAAATTATATTTCTTCCCTTTAACTTTTATAGATAGTTTTTAATGTTTTAGGAAAATAACTCTTAGAAATGTGAAAAATTTTGTTTTAAAATTGAATTAGATATGACACCAAAAACACAAGTGATAAAAAGAAAACAGATAAATTGAACTTCGTCAAAATTAAAAGCTTTTGTACTCAAAGAACACCAAAAAAAGTGAAAAAACAAGCCACAGAATGATAGAAAAGACAAGTGATCTATCTAATAAGGTTTTCTATCTGGAATGTGTGGAGAAATCTTACAATTCAATAAAAGACGAACCAATTTTTTAAATGGACAGAGGCTCTGTATGGACATTTATCAGAAGAAGATACACAGATTACCAATAAGCATGAGAAAAGATGCTCAACATCATTAGCCATCAGCATAATGCAAATGAAAACCACAAGGAGATGTAAATTCACACCCACTAGGGTAGCTATGACGAGAAAGACAGATAATAACAAGTTTTACTTAAGATATGAAGAAATCAGAACCCTCATACAATCTTGGTAGGAATGTAAATTGGAGGCCAGGCGGGGTGGCTCACGTCTGTAATCTTAGCACTCTTGGAGGCTGAGACGGGAGGATCCACTTGAGGCCATGAGTTTGAGACCAGCCTGAGGAAGAGCGACCCAATCTCTAAAAAAAAAATAGAAAAATGTAGCCAGGGTGGTGATGCATGCCTGTAGTCCCAATTACTGGGGAGGCTGATGCAGGAGGATCGCTTGAGCCCAGGAGTTTGAGGTTGCAGCGAGCTATGATGATGCCACTGCACTCTAGCCTGGGAGACAGAGCAAGACTCTGTCTCAAAAAAAAAAAAAAAAAAAGAATAGGAATGTAAAATGGGAGGCTATGTTGGAAAACAGTTTGGCAGTACCTCAAAAGTGAGAAAATAGAGGTACATATGACCCAGCAATTCTCTTAGGTATCCCTTAGCCAAGGGAAATGAAAGACATCCACACAAAAACTTGTCCACAAATGTTCATAGCAGCATTATTTATAATAACCAAAAAGTGGAAACAATCCAAATAGCCATTAACTGATGAATTAATGAATAAAATGTGATATATCCATACAATGGATTATTATTCCACAATAAAAAGGAATGGAATACTGATATTAACACTCACTGCAACATGGATGAACCTTGAAAGCACTATATTGAGTGACAGAAGCTAGTCACGAAAGACCACATATTGTATGATTCTATTTACAGGAAATGTCCAGAATAAGCAAATCCATAGAAACAGAAAGTAGATGAGTGGTTGCCTAGGGATGGAGGAGGGGAGAGTGGTGACGAGGGACTAGTGGGGTGACTTAAATGTTCTGAAGTTAGATGGTGGTAATGGTTACTTGCACAACTCTGAAGATACTAAATACTGTGGACTTGTACACTTTGAGTTAATTGTATGGTGTCTGAACTCTACTGCCACAAAGTCATTTTTAAAATGCTTAGAACAGTGCCCGACACGTAATTCACAATCCATGGATGCTACCTATTGTACAAGGTAACAGGCATCCACTCCTACCTTACACTGAGTGTATCTGAGTCTGAATCCGTAACACCAGGCTCCTTACTTATCTGCAGGTACATTTGTACATTGTACAATTGGCCTATTCACTGGAAAACTAAGAAGTCATTAAAAACGGAAGAATGAGGAAGCTCTTTATGTTTTGAAATGAAACTATCTCCAAGGCTTGTTGTTGGGAGAAAAAATTCAGGTGCAAAACTGTGTAGGAGAAAATAGATAGACAAGCAGACATATGTGTATTTGCTTATGTACCCGGAAAGATAGCAAAACACAAACAATTACCCTCCCCCCCCCATAAAGGTTACTCTTTACCTCTGAGGAGGGAAAGTAAGTGATCATGAGGAGAGAACTTTTCACTATGCACCTTTTTATGACTCTGCAATTATAAACATTGTGAATGTACTTGCTATTCAAAAAATAAATATAGACACAAAATGGCACATATTGCATAATTCCATTTATTTGAAATATGTGGAATAGATAAATACAGAAAGCAGATTGGTGACTGCCAGGGGCTGGGAGGAGGGGGATGAGGAGAAACTGGTCAGTGGGTGTCTTAATCCATTCAGCCACTATAACAAAACTCTATAAACTGAGTGGGTGGCTTATAGACAACAGAAATGTATTTCTTACAGTTCTGGGGGCTGAGAAGTCTAAGGTCAAGGCACCAGCAGAGTCGGTGTTTGGTGAAGCCCCAATTTCTGATTCATAGATGGCTGTCTTCTCCCTGTGTCCCCACATAGCGGAAGTGTGGAGGGATGTCCCTTTTTCCTAAGGGCACTAATCCCGTGAGGGTGAGGGCTCTACCCTCATGACCTAATCCCCTCCCAAAGGCTCCTCCTCCAGATACATCACCTCGGGGATTAGGTTCATCACCCACGGGAATTGTGTGGGGACACATGTTCAGGCTGTGGCAATGGGTCAGGGATGTTACAGGCAGTGGTTGCACAACATTGTGAGTGAACTAAATGCCACTGAATTGTTCACTCTGAAATGGTTAATTTTATGTTATGCAAATTTCACCTCGATAAATTACTTTTAAGAAGGAAGAGAGATAGGGGAATAGAAAAAAAGAAAGAAAGGGAAGAAAAGAGGGAGGGAGGGAGGGGAAGATGCAGCAATACATCTCAGAATCACAGATAGCGTGGAGGGTTTGTGAGCAAAGAGCGTGTGTGGAGTGGCCTGTGCTAAGAAAGGACACAGTTGACAAGGCACTCAGGCAGGTGAGAGGCCCAGGCACTGGGATGCACATGACAGCGCCCCTGCCTGCTCCAGCAGACCTGCCGTGCTGCCTTCTGGCTACAGGGCCCTCGGCTGTGATTCCAGTGTACCCCTTGACTACCGGCACACGAACTGCCATGCGCTCCAGCCTCCACCACCCACCCTGGAGCACAGTCACCCATCCTACCCGCCCTAATAACCAGGTATTCTTTTGATGCTACACACTGTTAACTAAAAAAAAAAAAAATGAACAAGGTTTATACTTTGGGAAAAGGAGAGCTTTATTCCTCACAAAGGGTAGCAGCCGGCTGGGCGGCCATTCCAACAGGTTGGGAAGCAGAGCCCCAGCCACGAGCCAGGCCCAGGTGCTTCAAAGAAGGGACAAAAAGGAACAGGATTTTATCCTGAGCAGGGTGGTCAAATATACGCATTCAACAAGCTATAGGAGGAGTCATGAACATTTACGAAGGGAAATCACACACACGTAATTGTGCTTTGTCTCTCCCATCCCATCATGGCTGGGAACTCAGTTTTAAGGTATTTCTGGGATCCCCTTGGCCAAGAGTGGTCCGTTCAGTTAGCAGAGGGCTTTGGATTTTATTTTTAGTTCACAGCACAATGACGATCTTTTAGTTTACTGGTTCAACAAGCTGGTCAGAGGCCGGTGGGTGGAAAGACCTCCACATCATGGTCTTCCAGTCATCTGTGATCAGAAGGTGGATTCTAGAACACCAGTCATAATCAGAGCAGTGTCTCGGTGAGTATTACTCATGTGCCAGTCACATTCGTAGATCATGTGTACTTTACTCCTCTCAGCAACCTCAAAAGGAAGACGTTAATATAATAATCTAGCTTTGACAGATGAGGAAATTACGGCTTGGGTTTCTGAGGTTCAAAATCAAGCAGCCCAACTCCTGAAGCCCTCTCCTCACCACCCCCAGATGCCATCCTGACAGGAGTGGGTGCAGGGAGTTTGCCATGACTCCCTTCAATCCTTTGTGCTGCCACGCGACGTAAATTAGTTTTCATGAACGTCTCCAGAGAATTCTTTCTGACTGTGCCACATCACGCCCTGAAGGATTTTGTCAGCCTAAATCTGACCTGTTTAAAATCTCACATGATTTGTTAAACTGAATATGTCCCCCAAAAGATATCCAAGTCCTAATCTCTGGAACCTGTGAATGTTATCTTATGTGGCCAAAAAAGGGATTTTTGTACATGTAATTACTTTAAGGATCCTCAAAATGGAGAGTTGATTTTGGTTTATCCAGGTGGGCCATAAATGCAATCGTATGTATGCTTAGGAGAGGGAGGCAGAGAGAGATTCGACACAGAAAGAAGGCACTGTCGCCACGGAGGCAGAGACCAGAGTGATGTGGCCACAACCAAGCAATGCCATTGCCATTTCTGGAGGCCAGAACTATGAGAGAATAAATTTCTGGGTTTGTTTTGGTCTTGTCATTTTTTTCTCGCTAGCTGGACATGGCGTACCAGGTAAAAGGAACTGCACTAAACAGCCCTCTAGTAATGCGGGGTAAGAGGCCATGGGAGGGGAAGTGTTCTATAGTCCTGAGATTAGGTCTCAGGCTTCGAATGAGCCTGTGCCTCGGGACTGCAAACTTCACAAGTGCTTCTCAGGAGCTCCCTCCCCACCGTGAGGTGGGACAAGATAGCCAGAGCTGGCCGGGGTTGGCTACTCCCCTTCCCCCAGGTCAGTTAGGCTCTGAAAAAACTTCAGTAGATTAGGCTCTGGTAACATAGTTTGTCTTAAGGGCAGGTCTTGTTCAGAGCAGAAAGCTCTGGCATATTTCAAAATGGTTCCTTGTCTCCTCCCGCTGCTGAATGCCTGGAATTTTTGGCTAATCTTCATGGTGAGAACCTGGTCGAGCTCCTGGAGGTAAAACTCACAAAAGTGTTGTCAATTACAATTTAGATTTTTTTTTTTTTTCCTACCCTGGCACTAGTTCCCACGGAGGTTTACACTTGTGGGTGTCTGCTCCATTAGTTGTGATTCTCTGTATTTTCCTGTCTCTCCAATTTAGGGGGTAGGTGTTTGCCCTGTGACCTCACTTCTCTGAGAGATCCAAGAAGAGTTACTGATTTTTCAGCTTTTTACTTACTCTTAGGATGGAGTGATGACTTTCAAACTCCTTACATTCCAGACCCTTTAATTCATTGTTTTCTTGCTTGTATACTTTCTGACTGACTAGAAGTTGGCTGTAATTGTTATGTTTCTTCCTTAGTATGTCATGTTTCTGTTTCCTCTGGATGTCCTTAAGACATTTACTCTTATCTTCGGTTTCAGCAGTGTGACTTAAGATACAGGACTTCTGGAATTCTAGGGTCTGTGGTCTATTGTTTTTCATTAACTTTGGAAAATTCTTGGCTATTGTCTCCTTTTATATTTCCTATCCCCCAGTCTGTCTCTACTTTCTCTGGGACTCCAGCCTACTGTTGGAAGCACATGCCACTTAGGACTTTCATAGCAAGAAAGAAGTCAATATCTGGCTTCAAAGCTTCACAGGACAGGCTAACTCTCTTATTAAGGGCTAATGCAGCTGGTGACTTTAAGTGGAAGCCAATGCTCCTTTATCATTCTGAAAATCCTAGGTCCCTTAAGAATTATGCTAAATCTCCTGTGCTTGTGCTCTAGAAATGGACCGGCAAAACTTGGGTAACAGCACATCTCTTTACAGCATGGCTTACTGAATATTTAAAGCCCACTATTGAAATCTACTGCTCAGGAAAAAAAGATTCATTTCAAAACATTACTGCTGATTGACAATGCACCTGGTTACCCCAAAGCTCTGATGGAGATGTACAAGGACATTCAGGTTGTTTTCATGCCTGCTAACACAGTATCCATTCTGCAGCCCATGGATCAAGGAATAATTTTGACTTTTGAGTCTTATTATTTAAGAAACACATTTTGCGAGGCTATACCTACCATAAGTAGTAATTTCTTTGATGGATCTGGGCAAAGTAAATTGAAAACCTTCTGGAAAGGATTCACCATTCTAGATGTCATTAAAAACATTTGTGATTCATGGGAGGAGGTCAAAATATCAACATTAACAGGAGTTTGGAAAAAGTTGTTTTCCAACCCTCATGGATCACTTTGAGGGGTTCAAGACTTCAGGGGAGTTAAGTCACTACAGATGTGGTGGAAATAGCAAGAGAACTAGACTTAGAAGTGGAGCCTGAAGATGTGATTGAATTGTTTCAATCTTGTGATAAAAGTATAATGGATGAGGAGTTGCTTTTTATGGATGAGCAAAGAAGGTGGTTTCTTAAGATGGAATTTACTCCTGGTGAAGATGCTGTGAACAATGTTAAAATGACAACAAAGGATTTAGAGCACGTTAAAAGTTTAGTTGATAAAGTAGTGGTAGGGTTTGAGAGGACTGACTCCAGTTTTGAAAGAAGTTCTACCCTGGGTAAAATGCTAGCAAACAGCATCACATGCAGGAGAGATCTTTCGTGAAAAGAAGAGTCAACTGATGCAGAAAACTTCAACCAACTGTTATCTTGAGAAATTGCCACAGCCACCTTGATCAGTCAGCAGCCATCAACATCAAGACAAGACCCTCCACCAGCAAAAAGATTTCGACTTGCTGAAGGTTCAGGTGATCATTAGCATTTTTGGCAATAAAAAGTATTTTTTAAGGTACATACATTGATTTTTTGACATAATGCTATCATTGCATATTTAATAGATTACAGTATAGTGATCTGTATAGTATATTGATTTATAGTGATTTATAGTGATCTATAAAAGTATATTACTTTTATATGCACTGGGAAACCAAAACATTCATGTGACTTGCTTTATGATATTAGCTTTATTGTGGAGAACTGACATCTCCGGGGTCTGCCTAAACATCAGACTGTCTGATCTTGTCGGCAGTTCTCGGATGCTCTGTATTGTTTCCCCACTACTACTTTTTTTCCCCCTTCTTGTATCTAAGTTTAGATAATCGCTATTGACCTCTCTTCAAGTTCACCAATTCTTTCTTTAGCTGTATCACGTTTTCTTAAGAAATTCTCTCTGATATTGTGGGTTTTTTAAATTTAAGTGTTTCCCTTTAACTCATCCATTTCTCTGCTGAAACTTCCTCTGTTCATGACTTAGTGCCTTTCCTACTAGGTATATTAAAACATTAATCAGTTGCCCTAAAGTCTGATAGTTCCAACATTTGTGGGATCTCTGAATTGGGTTCTGTTGATTTCTGACTGAGTGCCAGATATACGTGTGCAACAGAAGGAATCAGGTAGATTGTGTTTACACCTGGAAACGCACACATTTCTTCTGTCAGACAGTTAGTTTGGGGATTGTGTCAATGCAGACACACATTTGCATGAGTTTGGATTATATTGTTGCTGTTGCTATCTTCAGTACACCATAGGCTTCAAGTTCCAGTGGTTGATTGCTGTTCCCTTGTGCTTACAATGTACCTGGACTGCAGGACTTTTGAGTCCCATCCTCAACTTTGAGGGATTCCTGTATGTCTACACCACAGAGAGGATCTATATTTACACTCTTGCTGCTTCCTTAACAAAGGACTAGTGCTCCTTGTTACTTAGTGCGAGGCCCATAGCACTAAGCAGGGACAGGAAGGTTTTTTCTATTGACCTTGGCTAGCCTCAGTCTTAGGTTTTGTGTGCCTGGCCCTCAGGTATCTATGGCTTCTCAACATTCCTGCTCCATTTCCCAGTAGCAGCCAAACTCTGACTTAAATATATTGTTGGTCTTGTGTGAGAGAGAACTTCATGCCCATCCCCAGTGATAGCAGAGCTCATTTGCTATCAATGTGGGATCCTGGGCCAAGATGGTTTTTCTGTCCCTCCTACAAGGTTAGATAATTTTTGCTTCTACTCCTTCTCTAGCAGTAATGATTCCTTATCTGGTCCTGAAGGCAGAGAATTTCCTACCCCTTTCCCAGAGGCAGATGGGTTTTACCTCTATTCCTCCCCCTGAAGCAATGGATTTTTGCCTGGGCCCTGGGGGTGATAGGCTTGCTCTTCCCACCATAGCTTAAGGCCTTTGCATGGTTAAGGGCCTAGGGAAGGTGGGCAGGGTTTCACACCTTCACCCCAGCAGCAGCCACTCACCTTCTGCATGCCTGATCACCAGCTGAGACGTTCTGGTCCCCTGCCCTGCTCCAGTCTTTCTTGTGAGCCTCCTGTGGGCCCTTGGGAAAGAATTTGTGAGGGCATATCAAGTTCCCTTATTTGAGACTCTCAGCCATTCCAAACTGGTACACTAGCCCACATGTAGCCTTTCAATATTTGTTAAAATTTTTGCTAATATTTTCTTACCTGCTTGTATAGTGACCACCTCTTTCTCTTGGGTTCTCCCTAAGATGAATGGTTTGGATGTCCCATTCCTCTTTGTAGGGTGTATTGCTCTCTGGGATTCAGTGTTCTTGTTTGTCTTGCAATCTCAGTTCTTTGATATGCTCAAGAAACACTAATTTTGTAGATTACCCAGACTTTTCTCGATGTTAAACTGGGAATGACAGTCTCTTTAGGCTTTCTATGTCTTCCTCAGAAGCAAAACACTGACTACTTCTAATAAAGTTGATTTTCTGTTTTTTCTTAAGTCAGTATTATTTTCATCACTGCACCTATTAAAATTTGTAATTATTTTTACTTTGTCTCTTCTATTAGACTTTAACCCCATAAAAACATATACTATATCTCTTCATCATTGCAATCCCTAATACCTAGCACCATAATGAACACACAGTACTCAAAACGGAATGGAATGATACATATGACAGGTATTTTTGAAAACAGAAAACATTAACCCAACATACAGAACATATTGGCTAATTAAAACATCCATAGAAGCAGTGAGGAACAGAGGGAGAGGAGGGACAAGACCCAAAGTTAAAATGGGGAATTATATTCTGAACTACCTGTTAGGTTTTCATTTATAATCTGCATGGAGAATCTGTCTAATGTTAGGTTTACTCCAGGTGGGAACCCGAAAAGTATGTATAGGACAGAACGTGGTTAATGCAAAACTTAGGCTTGTACAACAATAGCCACAGGAGTCTGGGGAGTCCCCGGACTTTGTAGATCTAACAGCCAGCTGCAGCCAGCATTCCCCCCACCCCCACCCCACCCCGCTCCCTGATGGAGACCAAGGCTACCCCTCCCTAGCTCTCCTGATAAGGACGAAGCCAAAGCAGAAAGATGGATGCAACTGGGGCGAAGGGGTTGGAGGGGTTGGTTGGTTGAAGAAGAATTTACTACAAACAGCTCTTCTGCCCACCGTCCTCTGCCATACGTGAACTACACATAGCAGGAAGCAATTCTTCACCTGCCAGTTTGGCCCAGAAACAAAGAACTGAACAGGGCAGGTGGGAGGGGGTCGGCTATCCCCATTTATAAAAACCCTCACTAAACCCCCTTCTGTGCGGACTGTCTTTTTGGAGTCGGCCCAGTCGCACCCAGGTGAAGAACCCAGCCATGTTGCTCCCACGTAGCCTGTGTGTGACATGTGTCCTTTGGGTCATTCACCCTTTCATCTACAATGTTGATCAAGTTCAAAACATACAGCACAAACAAGAAAGGAATACCCCAAACCATTCTTCTTCAATTAAGCTCTAAGAAAAACTGAAATAAACAATATAGAAAACATAGATCGGTAATTGCTTATTGTTTATTCTTTTACAAAAAGACACTTCCAAATAAATATAAAATGGCATATGTCATAATTAGCAATGGGCAAATACACATTTTCTTGGTATTCTCCACAGAAATAAACTAATAAAATTTTCAGAAGCACACTCATCCTACACCCCTCCCACCCTCTAAAAGGAAAAAAAGAAGGTCAATTCTTTTAATTTCCTATACTTTTTAACAATGGATTCTCAAACTAATCTAGGACTACGCAGGGACCACAACATCTGAATCAACAGATTAAAAAAAATTGTGTGTACACGCACATAGTCATGCATGGGCGTAGACACACACAATATGTTGCTCAGAAACTCCAACTCATGAATATTCTTACAAGTTTTTCATTTCTTATACTTTACGTGAATAGTCTGTTCTGTTCAAGTCTGCATGGCAAATAAAACAGAAAGCTGAGTACAACACGTGTGTGTATATACATGTATATATGCTTTTCTGTACTAAGAGAAAGCATTAAATACAGGTATTTTTAATATACAGTGAATATACCATGTGTTTTTTTAAAGCTAACTAAATCCTGATTTCCTATACCTTAGAGGTGATACAGAAGGCAGACAAATACCAAAACTATTTGTGACCAAATTTAGCTAATAAAACATACTCTGCCTATTGGCTCACAACAATATACCAGAATTTGAACAATGATGAATATCCAAGTGTTATCTGTTTCACTAAAATTTATCTTCAGGCTAATATCTGAAGCACTTTGCTAATACTTTCAATTAAGTATTCTTAAAGATTTATCTATCAAGTGGAAATATGTACAACAGTTATTTCAATTCAGAACAAAAGGAGTGATTTTTCCTGCCTGCTCATCAAAAAATTATTTTTAAAAATCCATTTCAAATAATTCCTGGCCGGGCACGGTGGCTCACGCCTGTAATCCTGGCACTCTGGGAGGCCGAGGTGGGAGGATCACTTGAGGTTAGGAGTTTGAAACCAGCCTGAGCAAGAGTGAGGCCCCATCTCTACTAAAAATAGAAAAAATTAGCCAGGCGTGGTGCACACCTGTAGTCCCAGCTACTCTGGAGGCTGAGGCAGGAAGATCACTTGAGCCCAGGAGTTTGAGGTTGCTGTGAGCTAGGGTGATGCCATGGCACTCTAGTCTGGGCAACAGAGCAAGACTCTGTCTCAAAACAAAACAAAACAAAACAAAACAAAAAACCCAAATAATTCCTTACTTGGTGCTTCATAATAATTTCTCGCTTTATGAAGACCATTTAGAAATAATATGTTTAAAGGGTGATCATCAAATAACTAAATGGATTTGAAATGTACTTTTGTGTACTTTTTGTACTACATAGATCCAATGGTAATTAATTACATTTTACTGGATCCCCTATAATGTGACAAACATGAATCTTAAAATAGAAAAAAAAGGCTTTTATATTTTAAACTATGCCCCCTCCTCCTCCACACCTATCCCCAAATATTTTAAGAAGAAAATTAATCTTGTTGCTTTAGGGGTTGATGTAATATTTGCAAAAAACAATTGTTAATAAACCCTTCAAACTTTTTAGGACCAGTATCAAATTTAAGGATGTATTCACTCTGAGGTTGCATGAAAGATGGGAATTTAAAATATCAGTGCAAACAGAACTACGTATAAGAAGAAGCACCTAAAGATGGAGGAAAGATAGCGCTGACATCCTGTCAGTGATAAACCCCGTTCATATGTTTCCATGTACATAATAGCTTAAGTTCTCCAAAAAACTAGGCTTTTTTGGTTCTGGTTCTACATTTAAAACTGTCTTTAAATTTCAAAGCCAATTTAAAATTAGGAGGAAAATATATTATACAATTTTGTGGGTGAAGATCATTAAACTATGAGATTAATTTCCTGGATGGCAAGTTACAACTCCTGTGAAAGTCAAAAGGCATTGGGATTCGGTGATTTAAATTAACCTCCTCATGTTAAAAGACAGTGCTTCATGATGCATGCGGATTATGCTCACTACTCACGACACACACATACATTACTACTGCTGAGATCCCACTGTCATAATTTAGAAATCCAAATTTAACTCCAGAAAATAAAAACTCTGGAATATGAATTTGAAGACAGACCGTACAAATAGCAGTTAAGTGGAACCTGCCTGTGACAAACCTTTATTATTGTTTTTTCCTTTAAGGCTACAGAAAATCTGCTTGTAAACAAGGCAATTAATTCTCAAAAAAATACCCCCCTACAAATAGCCAAGGTGTCCAGTCAGTTCCACAGTAAGTATATGTTGTATCACATTCTATTTTGCGGGTGTACTTTCTTGTGAGCCTTCTGGGTTAGGATTAATTTTTTCTGGAAATATTAGCTTCTCACAAACTGCTTGCTTTATTGGTAAATACTGGGATATTTCATTAGGTTCCGTGAACAGAGAAGGTGGAACATGCTAGAAAATACATAAATCATATTAGCATATACTCAGTCATCATATTGACATTTCTTAAAAATGTTTTGGCTCAAGCATTCATAAAGCATACCAATTTCAAAATCAGCTGCAGTATACGTATAAAAGGAATACCATAAATTGCTCCTAAAAATAACAGGTATTTCCTGTTATTGAATCATTCAACTTTGCTACTAAATGATTTTTATTTAAGATCACAGGATTATATAATTTACAATGCTCCCATAAATGTCCTAATAATTTAATACATCTTAATTCAATCCCCTGTCCCTGCTGGTTTTGTAACCTGAAAACCCCAGTCTTCAGTTAGAGCCCAGTATGCAGTCTGCAATAGAATCTAAGCAACTTTTCTAACCCAAGTATACTCTATATCCAGACAGAAATAAGAACTAAGGGTGAAAAAAAAAATCAAGTTTGTAGGAAGGTATCACTTTTTAAGCAACCCATTATAGAATCATTAAATCTATGGAAGCCCTTCACAAGCCCCAAGGGAGCAAAAAGTAAAGGAGAATTACACCAAAACAAACAAGTCATGGAAGAGAACCAATACATTTTAAGAAGAAAAAAAGAGACTGCATAGAAAGCGTGGCAGGGTGGTAAGTGGAAAGAATATCCAAGTGGTGCCAGTTGTAGCTCCACTGCCAACCAGCTCTGTGACTATAGGTAGTAAGTTACAGCTCTGGGTCTCGATTTCTTCAGAATAAAATGTGCAAATTAGATCCGGTGACACAACTCTAAATGTTCTTGTATTTGAGGTAAGCTCAGAAAAGTTACGCTCCAGTAGAATTTATACTATAGAGCCCATTAGGTGAATGAATGGGTTTAGGGATGTAAATTTAGGTGGATGGGATTGAAGGATAACTTAACATGAAAAATTAAAATTCAACTTCTAAAAACTGAAATTTAAATACTTACCATTAAGTTAGCAATTTTGCTCTCTCGTGATGTATATTCTCGTAACATGTAGGTCTTATCAGCCTATATTTACAAATAAAAAAGCTGCAATAAATTTATTTATATTGATCTACAAAATCCTTTCTATTAAACAGACTCCCTGCATTTTAGAACAGGTTGTGAAAGTAGCATGTAGTGTGACAAGAACATCTCGTTCTACGTTGATAACTCCTATTTAACTCTCACTGAGAACTCTGAATTAGTATTTCCAATCTCTATAAATTATAGTAATACTACATACATATATGTAAACAGATTTAATAATTACCATGTAAAAGAAATACAAGCAAAGGCTTTACTTTGAAAGAATATGTATATAAATGAGATATGCAAGAGACTTTAATATTATTTCAAGTTTAGACCAGGCAAGGTGGCTCATGCCTGTAACCCCAGCACTTTGGGAGACTGAGGCAGGAGGATCACTTGAAGCCCGAGTTCAAGATCAGCCCACACAACATAGCAAGACCTCCATCTTTACAAAAAATAGAAAAATTAGCCAGGCGTGGTGGCATGCACCTGTTATCCCAGCTACTCGGAAGCTGAGGCAGGAGGATTGCTTGAGCCCAGGAGTTTGAGGTTGCAATGAGCTCTGATGACACCACTGCACCTTAGTAGCTCAGGCAACAGAGAGATCTTGTCTCAAACAACCCCAAAAAACCAAAAACTACTTCAAGCTTGGAAGTACATCTTTTCCTTAAGCTGTATTATCCTTTACCTACATAACTGTGGCTACTTTTATGCTCCAAAAATTCTTAAAAATTTTTTATTCTCTCCTAATTTCCACAAAATTCTTGCCAAATTGCTTACTTAAAATTAAAATCACCTTTTTTAATACTTCGATTTTTCCCATTTAAGTTTTTTTTTTTTTTTTTTTTTTGAGACAGAGTCTCGCTCTGTTGCCTGGGCTAGAGTACCATGGTGTCAGCCTAGCTCACAGCAACCTCAAACTCCTGGGCTCAAGTGATCCTCCTGCCTCAGCCTCCTGAGTAGCTGGGACTACAGGTGCATGCTGCCATACTCAGCTAATTTTTCCTATTTTTAAATGCCCGGCTAACTTTTTCTTTTTCTTTTTCATTTTTTTTTTTTTTTTTTAGTAGTGACGGGGGTCTCAGTCTTGCTCAAGCTGGTCTCAAACTCCTGACCTCAAGCGATCCTCCTGCCTCAGCCTCCCATAGTGCTAGAAAAGAAAAGCATGAGCCACTGCACCTGGCCCCCATTTAAGATTTTTAAAGTTAGGTTTGAGAACAGCAATTTATTACAATTTGCTTCTTGGTGAAACATTTTTCATTAAAGAAAAACCACAGAATTATACTCCCTTAAGCTTTCTATCTTTTATATAAATAGATTGGCCAGGCGTGGTGGCTCACGCCTGTAATCCTAGCACTCTGGTAGGCTGAGGTGGGAGGATCGCTTGAGTTCAGGAGTTTAAGACCAGCCTGAGTAAGAGCAAGACCCCATGTCTACTAAAAACAGAAACAATTAGCTGAGCGTGGTGGTACAGGTCTGTAGTCCCAGCTACTGGGGAGGCTGAGGCAGGAGGATCCAGGAGTGTGAGGTTGCTGCGAGCTAGGCTGATGCCATGGCACTCTAGCCTGGGCAACAGAGAGAGATTCTATCTTGGGAAAAAAAAACACAAAAACAGATTAATGCTTACTGTAAGAAAATCAAATAATATAAAATTATAGGCCGGGCACGGTGGCTCACGCCTGTAATCCTAGCCCTCTGGGAGGCCGAGGCGGGTGGATCGCTCGAGGTCAGGAGTTCGAGACCAGCCTGAGCAAGACCCTGTCTCTACTAAAAATAGAAATAAAAATTATCTGGACAACTAAAAATATATATAGAAAAAATCAGCCGGGCATGGTGGCGCATGCCTGTAGTCCCAGCTACTCAGGAGGCTGAGGCAGGAGGATCGCTTAAGCCCAGGAGTTTGAGGTTGCTGTGAGCTAGGCTGATGCCACGGGCACTCTAGCCCGGGCAACAAAGTGAGACTCTGTCTCAAAAAAAAAAAAAAAAAAAGTTATAAAGAGGAGAGTATAAATCATCAGCAATCACAGCTCTTATGGATAACACTATCTTTAATATTTAGAAATCTCTACACAGAATCTTATACGAATAGATTCATACTCACTTTTTAAAATTCAATATTGAGATGAAAATCTTTCCAAACTAGTCAAATATAATTATCTGCCATTAATTTTAATGATTGTATATTTTTCTACTACATAGGCATAAAGTAAAAGATGTAATCAAAGCTCATTTAATGGGCATTAAGCTCTTTCCTTCCTTCCTTTTTGCTATTATAAACAACAGTGCTGCGAATATTCATGTGTATACAACACTGGGCAATTGCCTGGTTAACATTTGTGGATTACTGTATAAAAGAATCTTTTTAGGATATAGTCCTAAGACTCAATATTGTTTAGTTAAAACATAGTATTTTTAAAATTTAGATTTCAACGTTTCTGGGAGACAAAAACATAGCCTACTTTTAGTAGTTTACTACCACTTTTAAAAAGAAAATGGTCTGTCACAATCATCATGTTATTTCAAGGGAAAACACCATCTCTAAGTGAAGAACTTGGGGAAACACCAATCCAGTCCCACCCTACTGGGTTCAAATACCAGTTCTGCCACCTAATTAATAACTACACAAGTTGGGCCAGTTACTTAATCCTTTGCCTTGGTTATCTGATAACAACATTGATTTCATGGGGTTGTCATGAGAGTTAACCATTATTATGACTATTGTAACTAATACTGGTGATCTCTTCTTTAATTCCTCATCCTACAGGATCACAAATCTGAAGTTAAAAATTCAGAAAGGACTGGCTGCTATAAAGATATTAGAGGAATTTTTACGACTCAATTTAAGCCCCTTCTTTCTTAAACTTTTTTTTAAACCCTGCATGTTATCAGTTCCTTCAGATAGAGCTTTAAAACTTCAGAACCATCGAAGTCATTAGGTAACAAAAATTTCAGGAGGCCATGTGATTGGTATTCCTAACATCAGACATACATAAACAACATACATAATACGATAAACGAAGGTGAGTTAAAGGACAGTTTTCTTAAATAGAGATTAAGTATGTACAAAATTCTTAAAAAAGCATCAGAGCTCTCCCCCCAGTAACAAGTGTCTTTTAGAAAACATTTTCAGCTACCAGAACTTTTAGAAAAGGAGATGTAATGTTCCAGTGATAGCATGCAATTAATAATCTGAAACACCCAAACTTAAAGGTTAGAAGAAATGTCATATAACATAAGCATTACTGAATTTCAAATTCTCAGATTAACAAAGAAACAACATCAATAGGCCCAACATCACTTAGTATATTCATTAAATGAGAAAAGGTACCTCATGGTAAAGTCTTGTGTCATTCATTCTGATAAGTACCCCATCAACTCTCAAGAAAAACCGCAATAGCAGGAAAAAACTAGAAGGCATTACTCTCTGAAAAAAAAAGTACATTAATATTTTAATGAAAATCAAATATTTTATTACTTTGCTAAAAGAAAAATTTATTTTTTAGCTGGGCGCTGTGGTGCACGCCTATAATCCTAGCACTCTGGGAAGCCTAAGCGAGAGGATTGCTTGAGGTCAGGAGTTTGAGACCAGCCTGCGCAAGAGCAAGACCCCGGTCTCTACTAAAAATAGAAAAAAGAGCCGGGCGTGGTAGTGTGCTCCTATAGTCCCAGCTACTCGGGAGGCTGAGGCAGGAGAATCTCTTGAGCCCAGGAGTTTGAGGTTGCTGTGAACTAGGCTGACTCCACGGCACTCTACTCAGGGCAATGGAGTAATACTCTGTCCCAAAAAAAAAAAAAAAAAAGGAAAAGAAAAATTCATTTTTTTAAAAAAGCATTGGAATAGAGCTGAATTCACAGTATATAAAAATCTTTGAACTAAAGGTTCTTTGTCCTAGCTCCAGCTAGCCTCAAAACCTTGTGTAAATTATTTAACATTGTGGTTTTAGTTTCCTACAATAGAATAATATTTTTTCTAGGTTAAAAGATATTGAGGTTTAAAAGACTTAAAACATATCCAAGTAACATGAAAATTACAATGTTCATTTTAAAAACTGGTAGTACTGATAGTAAATGTCAACACCAATAAAATGAGAATGAAAGAACAACCTCGTTCTTTGTCACTACTTTTAGTCACTTTACATCAAATAAAGGCAAAAGACCCTAAACAGAATGCTCTAATTCAGTGCAACCAATTAGGTACTATTTCATATTGCCAAAGAATGGTTTAGCAGAACATTTTAAGATGTTCTTAACATCTTTCATGTGTGGCGTATCTACAAATCCCTGTGCCTTCCGAGTATAACTGCTGAAGAAAGCCAGAATCAGCGGTGAGAACAAGGTAGGTCCTGGTGGCAGAGAGGGAGGGGCTGATGGGGTATGAAGTATTTAGGTCTTTAAAATAAATATGCTGACCATTTCCTAAATAAATATTTATTGTCTACTAAGTGCCAAGTTCTTACTATAGTAGGTCTTGGATTTATATAAATGAAAAGATAGAATTTCAATGTTCAGAAAGTTTATCAACCAGGGAAACAGTCAAACAAATGTGGTAGCTGGCATAACAGAGGTATGCCCAAAGTTCAGTATGCACTCAGAGAAAGAAGTACCTAAGTCTGCTGAGGAAAGAGAAAGCAATGCTTGAGCTGACCATGGAAAGAACAGCTGGGAATGGGAAGGAGAATTCTGGAAAGACGAAAAGCATGCACAAAAAGTACTGAGGCATGAAATAGTAAGACATCTTCAGGGAACTGCCTATAATTCCATACAAGCACAGGGCTACATTAATGAAGAAAGATGAAATAACAGGACGGCCCAATAATGATAGTGGCTTAACTGCCTGGAGAATCAGCAGCCACCAAGCTCTTTCCTGCCTTAGGACTTTTATACATCCTGTTCCCTTACCTGGAGTATTCTCCTGGCTAATGCTTACTTGTCCTTCAGATCTCAGTGAAAATGTCACTTCCACAGAGAGGCCTTTCTTACCATTCCATATCATAGTAGATTTTCTTGTTATTCTCCCTCATAGTCCTCTAGCACAAATTAACAGATTTGCAACTATATTCATTAATGTTTACTTGCCCAATGCCCCTCTCTCTCCACTTGACTACAGGCCCCAAGATGATGGAAATAGATGCTTTGTTCATTACTGTATCCCTATTGCCTAGGAAAGTATCTAGCACATAGCAGGTGCTCATTAACTATTTGCTAAATGAAATCAAGACTAGAAGCTATCTTTGCTGGAGAAAAGGCTCCCAGCCAAACTGCATTCTGATGGGATTATCAGCAACAGATTTAAAAGCAAGACTTATAGTAAAGAAAAGCTGGAGAAAGAATCTGACTTATGACAACTTTGATATGCCACAATTGGGAAGCACATCATTATCTGACGTCACTATAGAGTGATATCTATAATTTATAGGAAAGACTGATGCGCAACATTTCTTCACATTTTAAAACTAGTTATCAACAGTCACGCTGTGTACAACACAGGCAGCAAGGTGAAGTACCATTTCAGCATGGCATAGTGGGGAGAGTAGGAAATTAGGAGACCAGAATTCTAGTGCCATTTCTATCATAATTCAGTGGTATATTTTAGAGCAGCAATTCTAAGGGATGTTTGGGAATTTGTGGGGGTATAATTTGTTGCCACAATAAGCAACCAATACCAACATTTAGCAAATAAGGATCAGAAATGATAGATCTGAGAAGCACGGGACAATCCTATACAACAAATCCAGTCCTGAATCCCACAAAACTTCCAATCTCCCCTGGCATTCATGTAGGTAAAAAAAACCTATTTATAATTATCTGACCTTATACTTAATTCCATTTTACACAGAAATAAAAAAATTCACCCAATTATCCAGGAAGGTAATTTGAAAGTCAAGGAAAGATTATACTTTGTTTTATTCAGAACTTTACTAAGAATTGTTCACCATTTTGGAAAATTACATCACCAGTAGCAGTGCTATCTGTGCTGTCTGAGTCACAGATTGATACCTGACATCTCTGTGACCCTACATTTGTAACTGTTACATTCATAGTAACTCAATATACAAACACTTTAGTACAGGCATGTTATGCATTTACATATTGAAATATGTTTTATACTAAATCAATTTCCTCTAATTTCCCTCTTATTTTATAATTAGGATATTATGTTGATTTAGTGGAAAGTGTGTTACATTATCTGCAAATTTCTCTTCAGGACAGTAATATCTATCAATTAATACTTCAGCTTAAAGTATTAAAAAATGGGGTTAAAGGTTAAAAAAATGGGGCAATGGGTATAAGGTTGAGCGCCACTAACTTAAAGTTACTGAACCACCCAAGGTCTCCCTCTTCATCTGTAAAAAGAGGGAATGTAAAGAAACAATTTCTGAGGCACTGTCACTCTGTAAAATTTGACAGTTCTATAGGACTACATTTCTAACAAATGCTACATCTGCACAGGTATTGCAAAATTCTTTGTACCAGAGATGAAGGATATGTTCCTGCCCAGTATAATTGGAATCTATGTAAAACACAGAAGTAGAAGGTGGACAACATTCACTCCTGACTCTACTTGGAACGGTACTGACCATTAGCGGTAACAGCCTTTACAGAACACCACAGCACTACCAGTATTTGGTAGATAGGAAATTTGTTTTCTTTGAAAGCTAAAAACTAATACATTAGCATGAAAATAGATTCTCTCTAGATCTTTATTATTAGAATAGTCATACATGCCATAAGCCCTAGCAAGGATAGAAGAATGTTAGGGACACAAAATTCTAACCTAAAAACAAACATTGCTGAGAGAAACTAATTTAGAAATACAAAAGAAAAATTAATTTCTGAAACAAATCTTTTAATTAGATATAGGCAATGCCACTTATATAAAGTTTTCAAACTCATAATAAACTCAATGAAGCAAATCTAAAATATCCCAAATCTCATTGTACACAGAGCTCTTTTTCCCTAGGGAACTATACTACAAGGAAATTATGATTTTTTTTTTTAATAAAAACTTGCCTAGGTATAGAATTGAAAACAAGGTGGAAAGAGCACTGCAAAACTTTGAACCTAAAAGGCTCTATCCAAAAATAGCAGGAATCTAAAATAAATTACTTTTTTATACAGGCAGTTTCTATTAGTTCAACAATATTTCTTTTCAGAGTGTTTTATGATTATCATGAAAACCAAGAAATAAACATTCATAAGCAACTAGTCTTGCAATTCCAAAACAATTAAGAAACTTAGTCCAGTTACAGTGGCTCATACCTGTAATCCCAGCATTTGGGGAGGCCGAGGAAGAAACATTGCTTGAACCCAGGAGTTCAAGTCCAACCTGGGCAACATAGCAAGACCCTGTCTCTATGGAAAAAAAAAAGATACCAACCCATTCTAAGCTTACAAGACCGCTCTACAACATGATACTGACTTTGATGCCTTCTTTCTTAAAAAGTTCTACTTCCTTAGTTTCCCAAGCACCACATTCCTGGTTTCTCACTTACATCCTTACTTACCAGGCTAGTCTTTGTTTCTACAGAAGGAAACTTCATTTGTCCATACCTCATTGCCCCTAAGTCAGAAACTATGTCATTTATTTTATTTAGAGCAATATCTGTTACATTGTTTGAAAGAAACCAACTCAGAAAGGACACTATTTTAATGAAATCCTTCCAGGCATTCTTAAAAATGCA
The DNA here is from genome assembly GCF_020740605.2 of Lemur catta. Taxonomy (NCBI): domain Eukaryota; kingdom Metazoa; phylum Chordata; class Mammalia; order Primates; family Lemuridae; genus Lemur; species Lemur catta. Next base: position 4,603,779 of record NC_059130.1, on the reverse strand, counting down.
ATCCTGTCATATAATTTATAAAAGTTACACAAGGTAAAAAGAAGGAACATTTTAAGAATATATTACTCTTCAGTTCGAGACTTACTATTTACTGTGTATACACATACCACATTTATGCCCACATATTCTCCAGCAACTCCTTCATCCACCAAAACATATGTGCTCCCCATATATCTATCCACTTATATACAGCATAGATAGATCCACCCCCTTGGATGCAAATGCACACTCAGACATGCAAACTCATAACGAACATTCAGCATAATCTATTCAGCAGGTGGGCAGACAAGTGGAAAGTAACATGACTGGATGAGTTGGAGAATGAATACATCTAAATAAAAAAAGTTAATTCAGAGAGCATGATAAGTGAGTAAGGAAGTAACGGGCTACGAAAATAATTATCTAATGCTAGAATGATTTATGTCAGACGGTACAAAGAAAATTTTGTAAATAATTAGTTTCATGACCTTAGATATACTAATCTTTTTGGGCCTCGTCTATAGAACATGGAGAACTGGATAAATGATTCTGTAAAAATTCATTACAATTCCAAAGTCCTAAGATTCTACAGAAAAAGTTCACTTTTATAAATAAATTAAAGTTTATTTAACTAAAACTAGTTTAAAGTAAACTAAAGTCTTAACACTATACTAAGATTTTGTGAATTTTATAATGGATATTCAGTAAGATATACTCTAGACCCAAGTGAAATTACATACGACATCATGTTAAGACTCAGTGTGATTCAAAGTGAGCCTTATATTTCTGCCCAATGTTAAGAATGGAAGAAAAAAAAAAAAGAATGGAAGAAAGATGTTAATTTTAAACAAAAATCATAATACTCACAACTTTCACACTCAGGCTTGAAACTCCATGATCGTGAAGTTCATCCTCAAACAGAAGAACTTCTTCAAAAAACTTAATCTGTTCTCTGGCTTTCAATTTCTCTGTGTCTATATGATCTGTTGTAGGTACAACCTAAAAGAAAAATTTAAGAAGGAGCACATAAAAAAGTTTTAAGGAGCTACAAATAAACAGGAAAGTAGCTTTTCCTGTCAGTCTTTTCGGCATAGCCAAAGCACACAGTTCTAAATTTAGGTGTTGTTCGTAGACATCAAAGGTCAGAATATACCTCAATTCTGAAAAACTGAAGACATTACAGACACCTGATATTATATCTTCACAAAAATACGGAGTAAAAATTCATCATTTTTCATAGAAGCCAGATTAAAATCAAGTGTTCTATTGTGACTATAAGAAAATTAATCCGGCCAGGCGTGGTGGCTCACGCCTGTAATCCTAGCCCTCTGGGAGGCCGAGGCGGGTGGATCGCTCAAGGTCAGGAGTTCGAGACCAGCCTGAGCGAGACCCCGTCTCTACTAAAAATAGAAATAAAAATTATCTGGACAACTAAAAATATATATAGAACAAATTAGCCGGGTATGGTGGTGCATGCCTGTAGTCCCAGCTACTCGGGAGGCTGAGGCAGTAGGATCGCTGAAGCCCAGGAGTTTGAGGTTGCTGTGAGCTAGGCTGATGCAACGGCACTCACTCTAGCCCAGGCAACAAATTGAGACTCTGTCTTAAAAAAAAAAGAAAAAAAAAGAAAGAAAATTAATCCACTAAAAATCAGTGTGATGAGTTACTACAATAGAAGGTCAAAGCAGTTCTGTGCTGTGAAAATCCATTTTAAGACATTCATGTGGGACTTGTAAAATATTTTTCCATTTTTGAATATTGCACATTTTCTCAACCAAACTCCCCAAAACCTACAAACAAAAAAAAGTGCTTTAGATAATAAGGTAAACAAGAACTTTTAGAGAAATTCTGAGGGAAACTCCTGGCACTGCAAAGGCCTTTGAACGAAGCTGGCAATTTTTTCAATGTATTTTTTTGTAGCTCACAGAAACACACACACATAATCTAACAAAAGCATCAAAAATCCCAAGGCAGATCATATCAGCAGCTCACTGATACATATACCATGCATATGCCATTTTCTACTATATCCAATTTTACTACAAAATGTTCAGCTGTTCTGTTCTTTGGCAAGGTTTATCACAAACAAATACAACAGTGCTTGTCAAAACAGAGATATTCAGTAAATGGTAGCTATTATTTTGCTTTACTTAACAGTTATGATTAGGTCATTTATGTGACTTATGGACAGAATGAAGAGATGGAGAATAATTTGAGATAACTGGACAAAGATTAGGAGAAAATAATAAAGGTTGTTGAAGAGACTACAGAGATTTGCCGGAGAAATCTAAGGGAGTATTAAGTGATAACAGGGGGAAAAAATTTCCAATGAAAACAAAGTGGCACAGTTTGTATATGATTCCCAAGAGGCGAAAATATGTCCATAGCTTTTCCATGTTCACCTATAGATAACACTTTAGGCAGTTTTATTCTAAAATGCATCTAGAGCAGACAAATAGCCACTTCTGAAGGTGAAAATTGGGAGGGGAAGGCAGTTAGAGTGTTGGGACAGGGCATATAACCAACCCCATGCATTACACATAGCTTTATGATCTATTTAAAATAAAAGTTGTTCTGCCAACTACAACTGCCTAAGGTTATAAAACTTAAGTTACTATTAAATACATACACTTGTAAATTCCCTCTCTTTTATATAGTTTTAGTTCTAATAAACTAATTTTATTACACTTTTAAGATTCTCCTTTTGGAGTCTCTGTTGCAGCTACTCAGCTTTGCTGTTGTAGTCTAAACCACCCCAGATGATATATAAATGAATGCACGTGGCTATGTTTCAATAAAACTTTATTTATAGACATTGACATTTGAATTTCATATAATTTTTGTGTGCCATGGAATATTTTTCTTTTGATTTTTTTTCTCCAGTCATTTAAAAAATACAAAAACCGTTCTTAGCATACAGTCTATACAAAAATAGGCAGCAGAACAGATCAGACCCACCAACCTTGGTCTAGGAACAGAGTTTGAAGTGTAGTAGGTCTGTAGATAAGAAGCTCTGAAACCAGTATAGCTCTTCAGGGTGTCATTCCAAAATTGGGAGTGGGCAGGGAATTCTCCAAGGTCCCTGCCCTTGGTAAACACTGAGCATCAAAAGCTAGCAGCGCCCAGCCTCTTCTCTGGATTTGCCAATGCTGATGCCTCAGGGCAAAAGTTGGCCAAGTATAGACTCACTTTTCTAGACTTTAGTCTTCTTCTGGATCTCTGCCCAGTAACTCCTTACTGCCTCGGCCATTTGATGCTTTTAAGAAGTTTTTGGGCCAGGCATGGTGCCTCATGCCTGTAATCCTAGCACTCTGGGAGGCTAAGGCTGGAGGATCACTTGAGCTCAGGAGATTGAAACCAGCCTGAGCAACCGTGAGACCCTGTCTTTACTAAAAACAAAAACTTAGCTGGGCAACTAAAAATAGAAACAAAATATTAGTCAGGCATGGTGGTGAGCACCAGTAGTCCCAGCTACTCAGGAGGTTGAGGCAGGAGGATCGCTTTGTTGCCCTCTCACCAGGCAACAGAGTGAGACTCTGCCTCAAAAAAAAAAAAAAAAAAAGTTTTTGTTTTTTCAGCCAGGTTCTTAAATTGTCTTTGGCAAGAGCGTTTGTCTAAATTACTTATTCTGCCAATACTAGAAGCCAAAAGTGTTCCATATGTTTTAAGTTTAGCTGGTTTTTGTTTTTTTCCAGGTGTCTGAATGTAGGGAGGAGACGAATGGAGTTGAGGAAGAGAGAGGGCTGAGAAGTATAAAGTTTTAAAAGTATTTGTCATTGCCCATGAAAGAAGATAGCATAAAGTTAAATATAATGAATGTTTCTAACTCATGTTTTATCTAATTGATTTTTGTCTTTCTCTTTCATTTTATAAGAGCAAGTATATAAATGGCAAGACTGACGGCAAGACTCATTTTAACCAATTATTACTGAAGACATATATGAAACATTAATAATAAAGTAGCAATTTTCCAATGAGAAAATTCACATAATGATTACTTTTTTTGGAAGTCAGGAGCATCTATAAGGAAACTTTTTTTTTTTGAGACAGAGTCTTGTTCTGTTGCCCAGGCTAGAGTGCCATGGGGTCAGCCTAGCTCACAGCAACCTCAAATTCCTGGGCTCAAGTGATCCCCCTCCGTCAGCCTCCTGAGTAGCTGGGACTACAGGTGTGCACCACTCCACGCAGCTAATTTTTTCTGGTTTTAGTAGAGACAGGGTCTCGCTCTTGCTCAGGCTGGTCTCGAACTCCTGAGCTCAAGAGATCCTCTTGCCTTGGCCTCCCAGAGTGCTAGGATTACAGGTGTGAGCCACTGCACCTGGGCTACATATACAATCTTATTTCCTACCTCACAGCTGGTATTATCCCCAGTTTATCACAGTGAGAAGCAAGGCTTAGTAAGATTAAATTGCTTTTCCAAGCTGGTAAATGATGATGCTGGGATTTGAACCCTCGCCTGTGTTCTGCCAATGCCACTCACTACCACCACTGAGTGGGTGATCACATTGACATTTATCAGCAACACCTTAGAACAAGTTCCACTGTAGGCTGAAGTGTCAAGAAGAGAGTACTGAACACATGCTTTTCACCTCCTACTACTCTCACACTCCCTGTTTCTATTGCTGTGGTTCTTGCTCCTCAGTCACAGTTAATGCTACTTCATGGCCTCCCAGAAGCTTTTCCTAAGTCAGCCCACAAAGTAAGGCATCATCATTATTGCATGGGGTTAAAACAAGTTCCCATTTCCTTACTCCTGATAATGAAATATCAAATGGCTTATGCTCTCTGAAAAGCTTTTCAATCAGAAGAGAAGAGGCAGGAGAACACTAATCTAGGAAGTAGTGTAAGGACTGAAATAACCTTGCTCTCCCATTAGACCATAAAGGAGGAATTTTTGTCTGTTCTCTCTTGTATCCATAGCTCCTAGCAGTAGTGCCTAGCAAGCAGTAAGAGCTCAAGAAATATCTGTTGAATGAATGAATGAATACACATTCCCTCAAAAAGTGTTTTTTACTAGAAGCACAAAAAAATAGTTAAAACTTGGAATGTAGGAAAGGCAGAAACTGAAGATAAAAATTATTAGGTTCCTGCCATGAACTTATCTTCCCAAGACTCTCAAAATTTCTGTACAGATAAGGAGCCCATATACTACCCTATCTTCTTTACATTTCTGCCTGAGCACCAACATATGATATAGGGTCTCTAATAGTTACTTTTAATATTAGTATAAACATAGTTTATGCTGAAATAATTTCATTCTCTATAATAGTCTGTGATACTTAGAGATAAACAACACAAGTCAAACTTGCTTCATTTCTATCATACTGTAAGATTTCAAAATACAGCTAAGCGTCCAATATAAGACCTACCAATTCCACCTTACTAGTGTCATTTACCATGAAGTTAATCTCTTCCTACGCAGGGCTACACAGACGCAACTTAACACTAACACAGAGCTTTAGAATTTATTAAGAACTTTCCCATAAAGTATTTCATATCAAAACTCTGCTATAAGGTAGATATTTCTGTTTACTCAATTTACTGATAAAATTGAGTCTCAGATAGATTAAATAACTTGCCTAAAGTTATACCAGGTTCATACTCAGTGCAGGCAGGATCCAAGCTTAACATTGTCTGACCAAAAGTTCTGTTGGCCCACCTATTTGTTCACCTGTAAATGTATAAGCTACTAGCTAGCAGGTTCTGTCTAAACCACCTAACACATCACCAAGGACAGGTCAATATTTTAATGCTTCCTGATGGTAATAAGGAAAACATTAAGGCAGCTGGCCATTGCTACGAGCCACACTTTTAAAAGTATTGTTCTACTATGGCCTTTTTTTATTTTCTGCTGATAAATCAACAAGCAAAATCCCCTCACATGAGGTTCTAAAACCTGCCACAATAGAAAATGAGGACAATGAACGCAGTGGCAAAAAAACAATCCATTACTAGAAAGTTCTATTGCTGAGACTGTCCAAAACAATTCATGACTCATAAAAGCAAAAAGTAAGATTTACCTTTAACTTAAGAGATTCTCCAAGTAATGTTCCCTTATAATCTGTTGTATAGGTCCAATCATATGGTTTAATAACCTCTTTGGAGTGTTCACCCTCCGTCCTCAAATATCAAAATGAGAAGGATCAGATTCAGTGACGTAGAATATAGATGATCTGTATTCATATACCATATCAAATTACATTCTACAAATAATATAAAGTATCCTACAAATACATGCACTTGTCAAAATGCACTATTACATGATTTTTCTTATAGTTTTCTGCACATTTATTGTTACTTAACTTGTCATGTGCCGATGTAGCCTTTCCAGTTAGTCTGCACACTGCCTGAGGACATGTATAAGTTTAAAGGCTTATAATTCTTTGTATAAGATACCTAGTACATCATAGGCACAAAGTAAATAATTGCTGATTTGATTATCAAAGAAAATAATTTTTTTTTCCTAATTTCAATGCTCCTCAAATATTCAATGCAAGTCATAAATAAACATTTTCTTAAAAATCAGGAACATTAAGTACAATGTACTGTCTCTTCATCAAGGAACACTGAAGGCTTGAAACAGTAAACCCTATATACCTCACTGCAACTGTAATTGAATTTAACTCAGCAAGTATTCAAGTACTGGGTCCTTGAATTCTACAGTGATACAACTATAAACTTTAATTGTAATACTAGCCCTTCATTCTAATAAAACACACATATATCATTACTGAATATTTCTTTCAACTCTTCTTTTTGTTTAACCCATAACTGACTGGACTCTCACCTGCTTTCCTGCCATTCTTCAGCGCAGGCTACTTTAAGCATTCCTTGATAGTTGTTTACACATCTTAACGCATCTGTAGCATTGAACTCAATCCCAAAGCCAGAGCCATGCTGGATTCTTAAAACATTGTCTCCAAACATCATTTCAGGGAGAGATGGCATATGCAATTCATCGGCTAACCTATAGATAATCAAAAGTCAGGTGAGGTTATTTTATATTATTGTTGGCACTTTTTTTTTTTTTTGAGACAGAGTCTCACTTTGTTGCCTGGGCTAGAGTGCCGTGGCGTCAGCCTAGCTCACAGCAACCTCAAACTCCTGGGCTCAAGCAATCCTACTGCCTCAGCCTCCCGGGTAGCCGGAACTACAGGCACACACGACCAAGCCTGGCTAATTTTTTCTGTTTTCAGTTGTCTGGCTAATTTCTTTCTATTTTTAGTAGAGATGGGGTCTCACTCTTGCTCAGGCTAGTCTTGAACTCCTGAGCTCAAACGATCCACCTGCCTCGGCCTCCCTGAGTGCTAGGATTATAGGCGCGAGCCACTGTGCCTGGCCAACTGTTGGCACTTTTGTTTTCTTTTCATCCCCAAAGAATTCTTTCTATTAATACATTACTGAATGAGTCAAGTAACAAATAATAAACATATATTTGTAAAGTGTATATATAATGCTTTTATCATCATATTTTTGTGGCACTATATTAGGTAGTAGGCTAAATAACACATAAACAACTATACAAATACATACATTGTATAATATCAGCTTATTACTATAACATATATTATAAATAATATATATACAGGTTGAGCATTATGCTAATCCAAAAATCTGAAATCTAAAATGCTCCAAAATCTGAAACTTTTTGAACATGGACATGACACTCAAAAGAAATGTTCAATGGAGCATTTTGGATTTCAGATTTTCAGATTAGGGAGGCTCAACCAGTATGTATTCTGCAAATATTCCAAAATCTGAAAAAATCCAAAATCCAAAACACTTATGGTCCCACACACTTTGAATAAGGGATACTCAACCTGCATTATTATTATGATGGTGATGATGATTATAATATAATAAGTGATATATGAAAAAACAAAGCAAGGTAATTAGGGTATGGGAGGGTGCTATTTTAGGAAGGATAATCAGAAATCACTTCTAAGATAGTGAAATTTGAACCTCGAAAGGACCCTGTAAGTTAAGAAAAGCTCAGAGAGTTGAAGTGGCTAATCAAGATCACAGATCTAGAAAGTTTTAACACCAGGCTTTTTCCAATATATTAGACTGCCATATATACACTGAGACTTCATTTGGCCACCCTCATTAGAGAAAAACGTTATATCAGCCATACTAAAAAGCCAAAATCACAAATTCTCAATCCACAGATGTGTTTTGATTGGCCTGCACAATATATTTTTTAAATATTCAAAATAGTCGCCAACAACTACAGTATTGACAGTTGTCAACAAAAATTGAGAGATTTTTATATAATCCGGACTTCTGGTTTGTTTGTATTTTTTCTTTTTTTTCTCTTTTTCAAGACACAGTCTTGCTCTGCCACCCTGGCTGAAGTGCAGTGGTGTGATCATAGCTCACAGCAACCTCAAACTCCTGTGCTCAAACGATCCTTCTGCCCCAGCCTCCCAAGTAGTTAGGACTACAGGTACATGCCACCATGCCTGGCTAATTTTTTAAATTTTCTGGAGAGACGGGGTCTTGCTATGTTGACCAGGCTGGTCTTGAACTCCTTCCTGGCCTCAGTTTCCCAAAATGCTGGGATTACAGGCATGAGCTATTGCACCTGGCCCTTTCTTTCTTTTTTTTTTTTTTTGGTTAAAAAAAGTAGACCTGGTGCTCACTTTGGCAGCACATATACTAAAATAGGAACGACACAGAGAAGATTAGCATGGCCCCTGCGCAAAGATGACATGCAAATTCGTGAAGCGTTCCATATAAAAAAAATTAAAAAAAAAAAAGTAGACCTGGCAACATTGAACCTGTATTGCCACATGGTACCAACTGGCTCAAGTTGAGTAGAAGTTGCCCCCCTTTAAGTGGGGCATGTACTCTCCAGTTCACTGGTCCCCTTGGCCCTTCAGAAAGTTGAGTTTATAATCTCTGTTACAAAGGTTATAAGTGAGAAGTAGTTACTTCTGAAAAAAGTAGCCACATGTACAGGTTGCCAGGCTTTATGACCCCATCATCTTGGTCACAACCAGGACTTTCAGTTTAGAGATAAAAGTTCAGCATCCCAACCAAAGGCAATTATTTATGATCTGGCTGGAACCCCTGAATTTTAGCCTGAGAATTCTGCCTAATATAAGCATCCTATATTGAATAATGATCAATTAACTCACTCTGATTCTCTTTTAAGAAATCTGAGTGACAGTCAAATGAAGCACAGACCAAGAGACATGGCATGAAACAGAAGCCACTGGGCAGACAGGAGGGCACAGTGAAGTGAAGTTGTTAAGTAACAGGAAGAGAAGAAGACAAGCAAAAGCAATGACTTGAGAAATAAAAGTAACAAGAAGAGTAAAGACTTCTATAGTTGCTGGGGCCACAAGAACTGCTCTCCAGTTTCTAAAATTATTCCTATGTTTAATCATGTCCTCACATATTTTTTTTTTTTTTTTTTTTTTTTAGACAGAGTCTCACTTTGTGCCCCCTGGCTAGAGTACAGTGGTGTCATTCATTCATAGCTCACTGCAACCTCAAACTGCTGGGCTTATGCAATGCTCCTTCTTCAGCCTCCTACGTAGCTGGGACTACAGGCGCACACCACTACCCCCGGCTAATTTTTCTACTTTTTGTAGAGACAGGGTCTCACTCTTGCTCAGGCTGGCCTCAAACTCCTAGATCAGGCAGTCCTCCCACCTCGGCCTCCCAGAGTGCTGGGATTATAGGTGTGAACCACTGCGCCTGGCCCCTTACATAGTATTCAATTCCTATTACTTCAGGCAACCTGGGTCTCCATTCCTTGCAACCCAAAAGCATAACTAACACAGAGATTTCACACAAGTATATTTTTGAGTTATTTTATGTACCAATTTTATTTTATTTTAGAAATCTTTCAAAATGTTTTTATAGACTTTCTGTGTTTTTTAAAAAAGGAATATAAAACTATTTCTTGATCAATGTTCACTGTTCACCAGTATTTACAATAAAGTAAACAACAATATACAGTTGGGTAACATTCTGATTACTACAAAGTTATTGGTTTTCCTGGCTTCTGCTGAACCAGTAACCCAGATAATGAAAAGACTGAGTCTACATGGAGAAAATGAGTTAGGTAAAGAACATTTTTAACATGTTTTAACATAGGTTAAAACATTTATTCACCCATTTATGCCAGCAGGTTCTAAACTCCCCAACACCTCTAACCATCCGATTAGGTTTCTATCAGTGAAGTCTTAGACATCCCATAAATCATAACCTTTTAGCCAATATAGCATAGGGATTTCAACTCTTTGTAAAGGAACGGCTCACTAGAGGATTCTTTAAAAGTCCATTTAACTAAGTCTTGCTTGGCTAACTAAAACACACCAAGATTTGTCTAGTTTCCTCATCTGGGTGGAGAAGTTGTTGGTAGTGATAAAATTTTTCCTTTCAGGAATTTTGCAAATAAACTGTTACATTTATATGACCACAGATATAGATTCTGATATAGCTGCCTTTAAATGATCCAACTTAAATTGCTGACTTGTCTGTGTTCTTAAACAGATAATAAAAAATGTTATTTTACTTTTCTTGATGATCAGAGATCATCAAGTTTAATAATCACATAAGACAATATCCTCAAGTTCAATTGCGTGAACACATCTCTGGCTGCTCCAGCATGCAGGTATCTGTCCCTGAAGCACACCACCCCTTTTCATTTGGTTTCTAGTCTATTACAGGCTGGAAAACCAAACAAGGCACTTCTTAAAATTGCATAACAAAAAAAAAAGAGAGAACATGAAAAATAACAATTCATTTATTAGGGCAAAGAGACTATAGGGAACTTTTTCTTCCTTACATTTCCAATACGGTTATAATTAAAAGGTACAATAGAGTCAAAAGTTTAAATATGCACTGAGAGAAGTTCTAGGGGATGCACAGGATTTCAGTGTAAGTTTTTATGATGGCTATTTTGGCAGATCAGAAGGCTTTCTTTTCCTTTTTCTTCTGGATTTTTGAACAGCTATATTATATAGCTATAATTGTTAGGTAAGGTAAAATAATACTATATTAATGAATATATTCTTACATAAAGCCAAAAAAGGATCCATGCATATATCCAAAGTCCACAATCACTCTCCTTCCAATTGCTTTAAAACTATTTCCAATTAGATATACTAAACAGGTCTCTGTTTGTGTGTGTGTGTGTGTGTGTGTGTGTATGTGTATATAAAACAAACAAGTAAAAAACCCTGCACGACCAAATTAAACAATTTAGGTTTTAGATGGAAAAAACACTGGTTCTTATTGGAAACATCCATCTCATTCCTGGATCATCAAAGGCCAATAACTTTCAAAATAAAGATGGTTTTAATTCCATTATGACTGCCTAGGAAATGACTTAACACTCACAGTGCTTTGTCTCCATAAGTGCCGTGTTTCTGGTGAACTTTTTGTTCTTACATGACAATTATTAATATTAATACATTAATATTAGCTATGAAGACAAGATAGCAATTAAACAATTAAAGATATTGTCACTTGTAGGAAAACATTTTTTCCAGTTAAATTCTCTACTTGTTATAAGTCTGAAAAGGTGGTGATGAAAACAGCAGAGCCCCTGGCACTGGCGAGGATAACCAGAACTTGCTTATATGGATTTCAAGAAGGATTGTGCCAATTTACATTCCATCCTCCGGCAACAATCAAGCAAAAATACCAAGAATTTAATCAAATGTATACTCTTTGACTCAAAATACCAGCTTTGTGGCCTGGCATAGTGGCTCATGCCTGTAATCCCAACACTTTGGGAGGCTGCGACAGGAAGACCGCTTGAGGCCAGGGGTTCAAGACCAGCCTGGGAAACATAGCAAGACTCCACCTCTATAAAAAATAAAATAAAATAATATAAAATGAAATATTAGCTTTGGGATATCTATACTAAAGAAATAACCCTCAATACAGAAAAAAACTATACATATTAATAGCTACAAACAACCTTATTTATAATAGTGAAAAAAATACTCTGTCCAATTATAAAGAAATAAATGATTATATAAACTAGAGTATATCCATATGATGAAATATATGGAACCATTAAAAATATTTAAAGAGAGACTATAATAATGTAGAAAAATGCTTATAATAATAGTAATGAAAAACACTGGTCATGCATTGAATATTTATTACATCTGTGTGTATTTATATGTGCATAATCAGTGGTATCTTTTTAGTTGCACATCTTTAGGATGATACCTAATAATGTTAACTTTTTATCATAAATTTAAGTAAAATTTATTCTTTGTTATTAGGAAGTAGAAAATGTTAATATAATATGTGATTCTAAGAGTTTTACCCAATATATCAGGAAAACTCTGGTAGGCCTACAAAATATTCCAATTATATATGTAAAAGGTGAAAGATTTATATGATCTGAAGAGGAACCGGAGTATCCAGTTATAAATGTAAAAGAATCACCGTTCCTAACTTAAATTGCTTCAGATGTTCTAAATTCAGAGTATCTTAAACACAGGCCAGCCAACTGTGGTGGCTCATGCTTGTAATCCCAGCACTTTGGGAAGCTGAGGCAAGAGGATCACTTGAAACCAGGAGTTCAAGATCAGCATGGGCAACATAGTGAGATCCCCATCTCTACAAAAAAATCAGGAAAATTAGCCGGGCATGGTGGCTCGCACTTGTAGTCCTAAGATACTCAGGAGGCTGAGGCAAGAGGATTGCTCGAGCCCTGGAGTTTGAGGCTGCAGTGAGTTATGATTGTGCCACTGCACTCCAGCCTGGGCAACAGAGCAAGATCCTGTCTCAAAAAATAATAATAATTAAATATAAAAATTTAAATTAAAAAAATTTATAAACACAGGCCAAAATGTCCCATTTCTAATGTCAAGCTTCACTCTTAACAAATAGGTATAACCAGTTATAAGGGCAAGAAGAGAGGAAGCCTCTATAAGGGTGAGAAGAAAGGCAGCTTCCTTAACCCAATATTTTACCTAATCAATTTATTAAGTACCCTAGAGGTGTTTATACCCTACAACAATGCAACACAGAAAACTTTAGGATGGGTAAGGGTATGCCTTCTTTTTGTCATATGAAAAAAGGACTAAATATACTCAGGTAGACCTATCTTAGAAATAATACATAAGGAGATTATAGATCTGAAATTTGATTCCCTTAAAACTGTCCATGTATACAGCATCTCTTTGAGAGTCTGAAAGTAAATTATATGAGTAGCCCAATTTGAAGCTGACTGTTTTATATATCGTATAATTATTTTGAGAGGAAAAACTCAAAAGAGTAATTCAATCTGTGGTGACATGAAGGGAATTTTTTTCCCTTTCTTTTCTGTATTTTCCTAATTTTTTTCAATGAATCTCCAAGAATGTTACCATTCACTTATTTATGACTCTTCCCTGGTCACTCATTCTGCCTGAATCTTAAATTAATGCAAATGCTCCCTAGTGTTCTAGCTCATGATCTTGTCTTCTGGATGACTTGTAGATAATCTTAATTCATTCCCAAGGCTCCAGGTACCAGTTATAAGCTAATGATTCCCAAACCTAAACCCACAGATGTCATCTTTTTGGAGCGCCAAGATAAATACATCCAAATGCCTACTGAACATCTCCGCTTTATGACCCACACCCACCTCACATTTCACCTAAATTCATCCTCTGTCCAATGCCTGGCCCCCAATCTGTTCTTCCTCCTGTGCTTCTCGCCTTGGTCAGCGGCAATGCTATTCATGCAACAGCCCAAGCCAGAAATCTTGCCAGCAGTATAGATTCTTCCTTTTTTATTTCTCCTCTTATCAACTGTCCATCAAACCCAGGGCCTTAAACTTCCAAAACCTTTCTTCTCCTCTCTCTCTACTAACTGGTCTCCTTCCCAGCCCTGCAGCCCTCCAATCCCGACCCCCACCCCCTCCACACACACACACATCACCTCCAAAGAAGTCTTTCAGAGTGTGCATGTGATAATGTAGCTCCTTTGGATAAAATTACAATCAGTGTTTGTCAGGTAAAGTTTAAAACTCCTTAGCCTGGCATAAAAATTCCCTCAGTATCTCGACCCCCCTGGGGCCTGCCTCTCATTCTCACAACTCCCCTCTGCTATCTCACGCCCCAGCTCTTCAAACACAGCGCAGCTCTCTCCCCCTGACCTCCCGGCGCTACGCGCGTCCCCAGCTCCCAGCCCCCGCCCCTCCCCCCGGGACTTTGTCAAGATTCGGTTCAAGCATCCCAATGTTCCAGATGCTTTGTCCCTCTAAGAGATCTCAAATCACTCCGTGTATACATCTTTATCATAAAGTTATTCGCAATGTGATATAATTGCCTATCTGTCCCTCTGATGAAACTGAATCATTTGAGGCTCTGGCTGTCTTTCAATGTTTCATATTTCACGTGTCTGGTACAGCGCCTTACATACTAAAAACTAAACGTATGTATCACACCCGCCATTAACCCAAGACAACAGGTCACAGCTACTCAGAAAGCAAGGTGGCGCCGGCTGGGGCAGGAAGCGACGTTCGGGTAGGGCAAAGTCCATCAAAACAGTCACGCTTTACTCAAACCCAACGGAGTGACACCTCCAACCAATGGTCCGGAGGTGAGGGCAGGGCAGCGATGATTTACCGACGTTGTCAATCAAAGCTCCAGTCCCGAGGGACCGAGATCCGGCCCCAGGGGACGCAGAGGGGCTGCACCGAGCCCGCCCTGCCTCCCGCCCGGCCCGACAAGCGGCCCACGCCCGCGCCCCGCGCCCCGAGCCTCACTTCTCCACATCCGCTGACTTCATGATGTGGGTCTTGGATGCCGTCAGCTTCCAGGGACCGAAGGAGAAGTCCTGGTGGCTGCTCTGGAAGCCGTGGATCATCATGGCTGAGGCGAGGCCCGCGGCGGCCACACGGAACGGGCTGGAGCAGCGTCAGCGGAGGCGGCGACAACGGCGGCGGCGGACACCGGCTCCCCCCGCCTCCCTCCGGCCCAGCCCCCGCGGCTTCCGAGCCGTTACCATGCCCGGCCCCGCCCCCTGCCGGCGACCCGGACGCAGACCCGCTCTTCCGCCTTTTTCTCCGCCCTCTGTTTTTGCTTCCGGGGCCAGTTGCTAACGATCCGTGACCTGCGTCCTACGTAACGACGCTCCGGAAAAGAGGCATGGGGAGGGTCGGCGGGGGCTCCGGCGGCAGAGGGGGTGGTGCGGGCGCGTCGCACTTGAGCTGGCTGGGTGGCGCCGTCTGGGTGCGGGATGGGGGTTTGCGGGATGCGGGTTTGCGGGATGCCGGGGAATGGCAAGGCGACTCTGGCGTGACCCTTACGAACCTCTGAAAGCAGTGCCTCCTGTGTTAGTGAATTGTGGAGAGGACATGCCCAGCGTTTTTGTGTTGAGGCCAAAAAAAAGTAATCCCTTAGGAAGTTCATGATCAAGATTTAGAAGTGGCCTTCTAGCCACGATTGGCTAGGACAGACTCCTGTCAAAAATTTCATCCTATAGGCCGGGCGCCGTGGCTCCCGCCTGTCATCCCAGCACTCTGGGAGGCCGAGGCGGGAGGATCGTTTGAGCTCAGGAGTTGGAGACCAGCCTGAGCAAGAGCGAGACCCCGTTTCTACTAAAAAGTAGAAAGAAATTATATGGACAACTAAAAATATATAGAAAAAATTAGTCAGGCATGGTGGCGCATGCCTGCAGTCCCAGGTACCCGGGAGGCTGAGGCAGGAGGATCGCTTGAGCCCAGGAGTCTGAGGTTGCTGTGAGCTAGGCTGACGCCACGGTACTCACTGTAGCCCGGGCAACAGAGCGAGACTCTGTCTCAAAAAACAAACAAAAATTTCATCGTATAGGTATTTCAGCACGTTCCATGGTCTAGCTGCTACCGAGGCACCCGATATAGTGGAAACAACACAGGAGACCTGGGCTAACTCCACTTTTGTAACGTTATTGTGTGCATCCCTGGGCAAACCACTTAGCTAATGATTTTAGATTTCAGTTTCCTCAAAAGTAGATGGTTTGGAGGTAGGGCATCTCCCAAATCTGTCCTTCTGGCCTTAATTCCCACATTCTCTCTCATCTCTTACCACTTGCACTCAGCCCTACCTCTGAACCCTTGCTGTTCTATCTACCTGAATACTATCCTGTGTCAGACTCACTGGAAACCTTTTACAAATACAGATTCTGCAGATCTTGTGCCTTGCACTGGTCTGGCATAATCTGGCTTGCGCTGATACATGTCCTTCAAAAGGCTTTTCCCAAACCCTGGAACTGGAGTTTAATCACTTCATCCTGTGAACCAACATGTTGATTAAGTCAACTTCACTTATTCCAGTTATCACGGTCCATTCATCCAAATGCACGTCAAAAACTCAGCACCTGCTATTTACTATGTATTTTTATTACCCTTTCTTATAACAGAAATTGACAGTGGAATTCTGAGACATGATTTTAATGATACAAGACAGAGCTCCTTGCCCCTTAAAATGTATGTTTCCATCTGTCCAATTTCAACTAAAGTCTCAATTGCTTCTGGATAGGTAACAGGCCACTGTCATGTTATTATATAATTTTCTATGAGGTGGCCTTGATAAAGAAGTGCCAGGCCACCCCATCCAGAACTGAGGACTCAGTGTTTTACTTACCTACCCTCTCAAACATTCGACTCTTTCCAAAATTTTCCTAGACAAGATATGACGAAGACTTCCTCTAATAGGATATTTTTATTTAAATTTAAAATCTAACAATTGAATTTTTAGGCTTAAAGAATTCACCCTCCCCAAACTTCCATCCAAACCTCCTATAAAATCCACCAGTCTCCCCTTCCTAGGTGTGTTAGGCACAGTAGCCTTTGCCAGACCCCTAGGGAGATAAAGGAATGAAATGCAAGAGGGGAACTTACTTTCCCTCTCTCTCTAGGTTGTTTGAAAAGAATTTATTACAGCAGCTGTTCTGGCCCATTTGCTCACTCCCCCCCAAAAAAACTGCACTATAAAACCCAAGGCACTCCCCTTTTCTCTCACGGATGCCTTTTTCAGCCTCCACCCATCTGCCCCCAGATGCTCAAATAAACAGCATTTTGCTACACATGAAGCTTCGTGTGTCTCCCTCTTGGTTCTGGACCTAACAGAACCAGTTATCTCTGTGACCTCCAATCCAAAAATTTTATTTAGAGGACTTTAAGATGGTAATTTTTGGAAGACACAAGAAATGAATCTCTAAAGGTATACAATTTCAAGCACACATGTTAGGGAGATGTGTGGGTATTGGCAGGATATTTTCGATGCCCATTCAAGCACCATAACACGTAACTATCTGTTTTGTAAAGCTGATTCTTGGGATAGAGGAATACCTGGGACTTGATGGAGGGAAGGGATCCATTTGCAACCAAATTGGGAAAAGGATATTATTAGAGCCACCAGAACAAACCATCTGCTATGGAAGTTTGTCAAGATTCAGTGCTGAAAACAACTGACTAATCCGTTGATTATTAACCAGTTACTATAGAAATTTCTTTCTGCATTCAACAAACATTTTGGGGCACCTACTGTAGTGCTAGAAACTGTTTTAGGTGCTAAAGACACAGCATTGAGTAAAACAGGCAAGATACCTTTCACCTTGGAACACACACTATAATGGAGAAAATAGGTAACAAGTGAAACAAAATTTGTAATTTCAGATATTGGTAAATTTTGTGCAGAACCTCAAGCACATTAAGTGGAGAAGGTAAGAGTGTGGGGAGTGGGGAGCAGAATGGTATGGATGGAATGATCAGAGGATCCCTCTCTGTGGCAGTTACACTTGAGGACCTCCACAGGGCACATTTGGCAGGCTTCCAAATTAACTGCCTGGGGAAGGTTTTATGATTCTTGGCCTACATCCTATTCCTGGGTAAAGAATCTTATTGTGAGTCCCTCAAACCTTATGATTATTAGTTCCTCAAACTGTTGACATGCTGATTAATGTGGAACCTACAGACATTGAAAAGGACACTGACTTGTTTCTGAATCATAAAGTTTACTGATTTGTTTCTGAATCATGAAGTTTAACTGATTGTATCACATATAAAACATTTTAGCCTGTATGTTGTTACCTGTAGCCAAAGAGTATGACCTTTGTATTGTACAGTCCAGTGAAAAAAGACAACTCCAATGTGAAGAGTCCCCCTCCTGTCTCCTAAACCGTCTTATAAAAGCATTCCAACTTGTCAGACTTTGGACTTCGGAACATGCCCAACTTTGTTGGTGTGTCTTCCCAGGTGGATCCTCAAATTTGGCTTTCAAAACCTTTATCAAATTACTTCTGCCTGAACAGCCTTAATTTGGTCAACACACTCAAGCAGAGACCTGCTGAGAAGGTTTGATAAGAAGGAAGATCCCTGAGAAAATCTGGAGGAAGAATATTCCAGGCAGAGATAGCATCAGGGATTCAGGCCCAAGAGAGGCGATGAATTTGTCACGTTTTAGGAAGAGCAAAAAGACCAGTGTGGTTGGAGTGCAGGGGACTGGGAAAAGTTCAGAGAAGTTGGCAGAGACTTGGTTATGTAGGTGTTATAAGCCATACCTTATCATTTCTCAGCAATCTTATCAAATGAATGTACAACTTTTTTAAAAAATTTTCATTAAGCAGATGTTTACTACTTCTAAAAGGCCTGTGCCATTTATGAAGCTCTAATGATTAGAATGTTCTCCCTTAGGTTAAGCTAAAATATGTTTCCTTGCTACTTATATTATTTAGACCTAGTTTTGCCCTCTGGAGCACCGTGGAAAAAGCATGTTTCCCCTTCCACAATACTGTTCTTCTTTTTTTTTTTAATGTAATTTTTTCATTTTCCTTCCCTATAACTTATATTACTTATGTTTTTCATAGATTTAGGACTATGAGGTTTTTTTAATTTTTTTTATTTCAGCATATTACGGGGGTACAAATGTTTAGGTTACATATATTGCTCTTGCCCTACCCGAGTCAGAGCTTCAAGCGTGTCCATCCCCTAGACGGTGCGCACTGCACCCATTAGGTGTGAATATACCCATCCTCTCCTCCCCCCTCCCATCCGACGGACACCTGATGAATGTTATTACTATATGTGCACATAAGTATTACTCAGTTAATACCAATTTGATGGTGAGTATATGTGGTGCTTAAGACTGTTCTTATTTTAAAGCAACTTTCATGCCTTCCCCTTGTCTTTTTACTCACCCATTCACCTATAGATCTATTCCTCTATCTATCCATCCATCCATGTGCCTATTTATTCAATGAATATTTGAAATACAAAGCACAGTATTTAGAGAAGGGCATTACAATGAATAATGTAAGTAAACTATGGTATTCTTCAGCCTCAAGCACCTTGATTCAAGTCATCTGTGTAAGGTGCTAAGGATATGGAGATACGTAGACATTGTCTGTAATCTCAAGGAGCTGGCACTCAAGTGTAAGAAATGAAGTAAATAAAGGCAAACAATACCATACGACATCTGGGCAATAAGATGGTGCGTATCCATGGATATGGTACAGAGGAGAAGAAATAATTAATTCTGTCTGTGGAGGTTAGGAATGAGTCACAAAGGAGCTGATCCCAGAGCAAAATGTTAAAAAAAAAATAAGATTTCACTAGGTGGAGACAGTTCACTTCAAGGACAAGTAACAGATACATAGGTGTGAAAGCACAGAGCAGTACAGTATGAGTGTAAGAAGTGGAAGGTGCAGAGCGCAAACAGAGCTGGCAGCCTCTTGCAAGTTAGCTACCTCAGATGAGATCATCCTACAGTCTTCAAGCAAGTCAGAAACAACTTCATCAGAGAGAGGAGGAAGGGCTGGGATTGCGGGGTCAGGTACTTGAAGTCCTCCAAATCTTACTACTCCAGCTCTAAATTTCCCACTTTTAGCCTAATAAATGTCCTAAATTCATACAAGAGATCCATGAGCCTGCAAACTGAACCTATGTTGGAGTTCAGCAACCTGTAGGACTGTAAGTGCAGCTCATGTTCTGAAATGTAAGCCTTATGCTGTAAGAGGCCAGAGATACTTATAAAAGGCAGTCATAGAAACTCATTAATTTTCTAGCTTACCATGCACTAAGCCAAGGATTTAAGATAAATATTCTATTTCTTTTAGTTTAGTTATTCCCCTGAAATTTTTAACATGCATACTTAACAAAATCTATTAATCGGTATTACTACCTTCCTCTAAAACAACATAAGGACCTTAGAATGTTTTAACTCTGACCACCTCACTTTGTTACTTTCTTCTGATGTCTTAAGAAAATCCATTCTGTTTTTATCAGCTAACCAAATTGAGTTTTTAAAAAATTCCTCAAAAGGAATTGTGTTTATCCCAAAAACAAAACAGAGGAGACAGCAGTTGGGAACCCTTGTTCTGTTCTGAAGCAGGCCATGGAGAAGAAAACTTCTTAAGAACAGCGGACAGAGGCAGCAGCTATGTGAGATGGCTGGTGGAGCCCTGGGAACAGAGCAGCTCACAGGGAGTTGGCCGGGGGCCTAGAACAGTCTCCAGGAACTACATGCCTGAAGGAGGCCTCAGCACCCCTCAGTTCAGTGCTGATGAGAATATTAAGCACAAAAACACATTCCCTAAGGGAGTATCTTATTTGAGTTACTTTTGGTTAAAAGTAAGAGAAACCGTCTTCAAACTAGCTTTAGCATAGTATTCTATTCTTAAAAAAAGAGAATGCATTAAGAATTTGGAATGACCTCATGGCATGTGTAGAGATAGTGAACCACCAGGCCTCAGGAAGGACTCAGGACCTGGAAAACTTGGGGTGCTGATCAGCCCTGTGCAGTCTCTCTGACTCTCTCCTAGTCTCTTTCTTTCTTTTTCCCTCCAGTCTGCGCCTGTGCCTCATTCTCCACTTTTTGCAGACCAGCTCTTTCTGCTTCTGTTTGTGTGTGGCCCCCCAGCAGAGCTTCCTAGTAGATATCGTGATAACTATTTCATGGTTCACATGTCAGATTCCCAACAGAGAGACTCTGATTGGCTCAGCTTGAGTCAGGTGGTCCAGCATGGACCAATCAGCCAGGACTAGATTGGGCCATGCTGGCCGCAGCCCATGGGGCTTGGAGACAGTGGTTCTCAGAGACAGGCATAGCCTCCCCTCATGTTAGTAACAATGGGCTTTGTGCCATTTAGGGGAGGAATAGAAGAGTTTTAATGTGGAACTGCTAGTGTAGGCAAGCGGGAGTGGGGGAAGGAGAAATTGAAAAAGTTATGAAATTTAACCTCCACCTACTTTATAGTTTTTTGTGGCCAAAAGCTGTCCTAATGTTTAAGCAGCACCCTGGCAAGGTTTGAAAACCCACAAAAGGATAGGTAAAGTGAGCATTAGGGTATTTCTGGGTACAGTGAAACTGTAGTCACAAGTCAAAGTTAAAACTGCTGTGTGTGGGCTCACCAAATATGCAAAACAGGGGAATATCTTCTTATAAATCGGGCATCTAGGTCTATCCTAGCTCTAGTCATAACCCAGTATACGTCCATTTGGATTGTGAGAAATTGACTTAGGAGATTAAATACTCCTACCTTGGCTTCTAAGCCATTTCTTTGAGTTTACCAGGACAAACGTGAATTTTCAGCTGTCTGGAGAGCTGACGAGCCCCAGGAAGCAGCAGCCCCCGTGTGGCCCTTCTCACAGTGGGCCCCAGCCCCGGCCGCGGTTGGTTCTCTCAGAGCACTAGACTGGCTTATGGTGGAGATCATCTTGGGAATCAATGACGTTGTTTATATTGATTGTTTCCTCTTTGGTGCTTTTTATTTTTTTTTGAGGCAGAGTCCTGCTCTGTCACCCTGGCTAGAGTGCTGTGGCGTCAGCCTAGCTCACAGCAACCTCAAACTCCTGGGCTCAGGCAATCCTCCTGCCTCAGCCTCCCAAGTAGCTGGGTGGGACTACAGGCATGCGCCACCATGCCCGGCTAATTTTTTCTATACATTTTTAGTTGTCCAGCTAATTTCTTTCTATTTTTTAGTAGAGACAGGGTCTCGCTCTTGCTCAGGCTGGTTTCGAACTCCTGAGCTCAAATGATCTGGCCACCTCGGCCTCCCAGAGTTTTGGTGCTATTATTTGGCATTAAAATTTAAATTACATAAATGTTGTAATGCTTTGTTGTGTGTGTATAATGCATGTACACATTGTCAGGATAGGTTTAAGTGTATGGCATGTAACAGTGGCAAAGGAGCCGCTGGAACATAGATAGCCCTGTATCAGAATTATTTATAAAAGGAAACAGCTGCACTATATCATTGTTATAAAAATTAATGTTAACTATTGAAGTAACTCTGTCCACTTTATGAAGAATTGGTATTGTTTTAGTATAAATGGGTGAGCATTCATTTAGGGACTCAGGAAAATATAAACACATAAAAGAACTTGATTCAAAATGTTATTTTTGAAGTTGTGAGAAAATCACAAGACAATTTCTCCCAAGACATATTAGACTTGTAAAATGACTTTCATAGCAATAGATTCTGGTAGTTTTTTTATGTGTGTACTTTAATTGAGGTCACCAAAATGCTGAGCTGTAAAACTTCAGGAGATGAGCAAAATGTTTTAAAGGAATGATTGTGTGATACTTTCTGAACATAGAAATTAAGCAGGTGAACCAGGATTTCTAAGACAGCTACCAGGGAAACATGAATTCAAACAAAACCAAACAGAACAATAATAGGAATTCGTGCTGTTTTTGTCCAGGGATGTTGTAGGGTCAAAATATTTTCTTTCTTTTTCCTGCTTATGTTGAGGAGGAAAAAAAAGGATAAAAGAAACTGAGGCAATTTACATGTAGGGAACTTGAATGGGCAAACATAGCCTTTCTGAAATCAGAGCTTATGTTCAACCCTTGGTGATAGGAATGAGCTGGTAGAGGCAGGATGAAGGAAGACGAGGGCTGAGGTCTAAGTGAATTCTCAGCTGGGATCAGGGCTCTCTCTTGGTGAGCACAAGAAGGAGGCTGTGCGTGTAGGGATGGACAAGGGGCCTGGAAGCAGAGCCCCATCACTACAGCTTGGTTCCATGACTGATGTTAAAAAGAAAGAAAAGAAAGATCTCAAGGGGTTATTGCTATCATGGGGTAAGATCAATCAGAGCAAGCTGAGCAGAGAAGAAGAAAGGATTAGGCTTTGGCAAGTGGGCTCTTCAACATTCACCTTGAAATGGGAAAAGTCTAAATAGGCTCTTGGGAAGGAACTTCAGTGGATGAACACCAGGGCTCTGGAGGTAGGCTGCTTAGGTTCACTTCTTGGCTCCCCATTTTCTAGTTGTGGTGTGACCTCTGCCAAGTCTCACTTTTCTCATTATTGTTCCTAATAATAGTAGACCTCATGGTATTGTTAGGAAGATTAAATGAGAAATATACATGCATTTAACCCAGTGCCTTGCAAAGGTGCTCACTCAATACACTATGCCTGGTGTGTGTTGGTTCATTCAGAGTGATACTGTTTCTCAAAGTGTGGTCCTGGGGCTGCACATGCATCAGAATCATTTGGAGTACTTGATAAAAATCAGATTCTTATTGCTCCACCCAGAAGTATTGATTCAGAATCTGTAAGAGTAGGATCTAATTTGAAAGGAGGTCTTCATTTTTAACAAGCTCCCCAGACTAATCGTATGTAAACTTGGAGAATCTCCAAGTTTAAGGCTAAGACAACCCCAGAAGCAACTTAAAAAGCTAGTGCATTCAACAGAAAGAGAGAGCAAAAGAAGATACTTGGATAAAATAGGCCACAAGTTGGTGGCCTTTGAGGTCCTTAAGTACACCCTTTTGACTGAATCCAAATTTTACAGGACAAATCCTTTTATTAAAAGGGGTACAGCATAGAAAGATGAAACTTTTCTTGCTTCCTTTGGTGCTTAAAAAAGAACAATATTGAAATCAGAAGGCCACACGTTCTCCACTCCTGTATGGGATATGTGTATGTGTGTGTGTGTGTGTGTGTGTGTGTGTGTGTGTGTGTGTGTGTGTGTGTGTGTGCGCGCGCGCGCGCGCGCGCGCATGTGTACTGTATTGGGTACCTATTCTGTGCCAGACATGATAAGTGTTTTACAACATGAGCTTATTTATTCTTAATATGCGTAAAATTTAATTCCTACTCTTCTCTTACGTAAAAACACGCTATGATTTCAGATTCAGCTAGCCATATCCAGGCGAGACACCTGGATGTTACTCCTATGAGAACATGACCCAGGTGTCTTGCCAGCCTAGTAGCAGTTCAATCCTAATTGCAGCAAAGTGGGTACAAATAATGCAAATAGCTCCTGAGGATGTCCTGCCAGGATGTTGGATGGACGGACTACCTCTGGACGTCGAACAAAGTCACCCGGGATGATGGCAGGCCTTACGAAAGGAAGGCAGTGGCGGGCCAGGTGCCAGAGCATCCCATCAGGCCTGCAGATGGCCGGGAGGAGGAGAGGGACAGAGGGGTGGAGCTGCTAACGTGGGCCTCCAATAGCTTGGGGTTTTATATGGAGACAGAAAAGCAACGGTCTTGAAGCATCACTGTGGGGTGAGGATACTGAAACCCCCCACCTGCTTAGAGGTGTTTAGGGTGGGAAAGAAGGAGCTGCCAAGCTCACAGGGGCTGTGAGGGAAGCAGAGTCTTTAGAGGAGAGGCAGGCGTCATTCAGGTAGGAGTTTGGAAGGGGCAGTCCACCAACTTAATTCCTGTAAGAATTTGTTTTGCATAGGATAAGGGCTCTGTAGGGCTCGCAGATGTTCGGAAGGGAGGAGAACGGGGAATTGGTGGGGGGTGGGGTGGGAAGGAAGCACAGAGCAGGATCAGGATGAGACGGGCAAAGACCTGGGGGCCGTCATTAAGACGACAGAGTGGACGCCTGGTGTGATTTTAGGCATCAAGGTTTCAAGTAGTGCTTGGGCATAACACTACCTTCCACCCAGGTAGAGTGGAAGGCCCAGCGACACCGGCAGCCCATAGCTTTCTCTGTGGGTGCCATGAGCCTGGGAGCAGATCCGAGGTGGCTGAAGCTTGCCCTATGGTTGCTGCAGCCCTACAGGGCAGGCAGAGGCCCCCTGAGAGTAGAGGAATCAATGGTGAACATTGACACTATTGTGGGAACAAGTCCTAGGGGCAGAGGTTTTGTCAATAGGCACTGCGTTCCTAATACTGGTAAGCGCCTCCACCCCATGCCATTCAGTCACCCAGACAGACTCCCCTCGGGAGAAGTCCAACCGCAGGCGAGCAGAGATGCTCCCATTCCTAGGGGGAGCACAGCATGAAAAGAGGGGAAGGGACAATTCAGGCCAAAGTTCCAGCCACAGGAGGGAGACAGTCACAGATCTGAGGACCAAGAGCAGGGCTCCAGCTCAACAGAAGTAAGGAGAGGAAGGCAGAGCCCCACCCGTGGAAAATCACTGAGCCAGGAAAGGAATGGCATCAAAGCATCAGACACAGAGGGAGGAGAGAGGGATCCTTTACTAAAGGCAGAGACTCAGTCGGGAGAAACAAGGGAGAAACTTAGACACTGAGCTGGGATTGCTCTTATTGTGTTCTTACGTGCATCCTTCCATCAAGCCCCTCAGAGCTTGAGAAAACTTGGATGTGTCTCCGTTTCAAAGAGATCAGTGGAAACAAACATCTCTGTGAGTATCCCCATCCACAACTCCTTCATCCCCAAAATATTCACATCCAGTATATAGGGAGGTGCTGGGTTCTGGGGGGGATGGAGGGAGGGACTAGAAGACAGTGAGAGAACTCAGATTTGGGGGAATTCAAAGAGGAGATGGGGCATGATAGGGATAAGAATGTGAATATTTCATCAGGGTTAAGGGGTAGGGAAAGAGGATGTAGAATACGTAGGATTTGAGAAGCTGAGAGAAGAGCAGAAGTTGATTGCATCTAAATTAATTAATTAATTTTTATTTTTATTTTGGGGGGGAGACAGAATCTCGCTCTTTTGCCCTGGCTAGAGTGCCATGGTGTCAGCCTAGCTCACAGCAACCTCCAACTCCTGGGCTTAAGCAATCCTGCCTCAGCCTCTCAAGTAGTTGGGACTACAGGCATGCACCACCATGCCCGGCTAATTTTTTCTATATATTTTTAGTTGTCCAGATAATTTCTTTCTATTTTTCAGTAGAGATGGGGTCTCACTCTTGCTCAGGCTGGTCTCGAACTCCTGACCTCGAGTGATCCTCCTGCCTCGGCCTCCCAGAGTGCTAGGATTACAGTCGCGAGCCACTGCGCCTGGCCTTAAATTTATTTTTAAAAATGAAAAGATGTTGCCTACTCTCACTTGTGGCATGACTTGGAAATAAGACTAACTCATTATTAAAGGAGAAATAGAAGCCAGCTATTGCAAACGCTCAGAGGGTTTCAGAGAAATACATTAGCTGTCTAAAGTTACAGAACAAAGAGGCCCAGATCATAGTATATTGGACTTTATTATTACATCAACATGAAAACAATTATCTTCTCCAGAACTGAAGCTAATTGATTTCTGCATAACCATAATTTTGTTTAATAAGTATTTCCTAATAAAGGCACAATTAAGAAATCAACTCTATTGCAATGTCATATCAGGTTTCCTAATCTCTTTTCTATTAACTAACCCCCTAAGAAATAGCTTTCTTTTTTTTTTTTTATCCTGAAAAGCACATGTGGTGTTAAACCATCTGGGAATTTTAGTGGTTCCTCCCTAAGTAAATGGTAGGGTATTTAAAACCAAGGGTGGTTACTTAAGCTTGGCCATAAACTAGGCTTGTCAAAAAGTGACTGAGTGTATAAGCCTGTTTTCTCCCTAAATACTAATAAAATCTTTGAGGGCTAGCTGAGGTTGACTTCAGGGGAAGTTATGTAAAAACAAACTGTGTGGTGTAATGTGAAAAACACACTATTTGCAGTCAATAGATCCGTTAGTTTCCTGGATATGTTACATCCTGGCTGTTTGACTTTAGATAATGTTTTTTCATCTCAGTTTCTGTAACACAGTAGTAAAAGTAATAGTAATAACAATGATAATCTAATATAACATTACCTGCCTTACCTTGCTTATAACGGTGAAGTCCCTTCATAAACCATTAAGTGCTATACAAGTATCAGTTATTACAATATAATGGTTAAGTGTGTTCAAACATGCAGCTGTTTTCTGAGTAGGGAAGTCAATTATGAAGCAAATGTGGAAAAGATACAGGATAACATCACTTGACCCCTGACACAGAGCTCTAGAAATCCCCAATGATTTCAGCATCTTGCAAAGATTGTATCATTTTGTGTGTTCCAACATGTATGAGCTTCATTTGCGCTGGATTGGGGATGGAGACGGGAGATATGGATCGTAGCACCAGGAACAGCCACTTTAGAGTTAATTCCAATACAGAAGGGGGGACTTAGAGATGTAAGTAAGGGGAAGGAGGAATAGTTTGACTAAAGGCAAACTCATCCAAAAGAGCATCCACCATGTATCTTCTGCATTCCAGGCACTGCTCTAGATACTACTGAGATAAAATGCATCCCTTCTGACCTTACGAATGGGTCCTTGGGAAAGGGGACATCTGCATATAAGAAGTCATGGAGACGATCTGTTTATGTGAGTTCCATGAAGGCAAAGACTGCCTCCTTTCCCTCACTGTCCCTGCCGCTCAGAGGGTGCTTCAGCAATGTCAGAAGCGTGAACAAGTAAGGAGCAAGGTAAATGCCTTGGTAGTTCAGAGGAAGGAGCATTGCCTAGTGGTCAGGAAAGGAAGGAAATGGACAGTGCTTGTAGTTAGGACTTGAAGGACAAAGTGGGATTCAAACAGCAGAAGAAGAAAAGTTACTCCAAGTGCCAAAGCATCGTGTTCTGAGGCCAAGAGCTAGGAATGCCCAAGAGAATGAGAAGAGGGACAATAACAATGGTCAGTTAGAGACAGTCACAGACACTGTTACAGACACACTCCTTCAATCCTCACATGCAAGGACTCCATGAGCTGTGTATTATTATTGCCCATTGCACAGATGAGGAAGATGAGGCTGATAGATTCAATATCCTACTTCCCCAGTATCACATAATAACCAAGTGAATAATCAAAAGAAAAATGTAATAGGTATTTACAACCATGTAAGATATTCCTATGTATTTTCTTTAAGTCAAATTAAATCCAATTCAAACCCCTAGACAGAGAGCATAGTGACACCTCACCCCACCATTCTCCATCCCAACCCTTAGGATAATACAAAGGTCCTAGGGATCTACATCTCATGCAGAGAAAAATGCTTGAGGAGGCTCAAGTGTTCACCCCTGAGATGCCCACAGCTCTGTGGCCTGTGCCCAGCCTCCTGGGAGTTTCCATTGCTCCTCATACCCAGACTTCGGGAAGGGCAGGGCAAAGTCTCTGCCACTCATAGATCCCCCAATTCTCAGAAGCCTCTTACTTTGGGGGAACTCTCATTGTCTCTGATTTTGCCTATCTCCCCCCTACCTCTGTTCATCACCAAACAATAAAATCTTTTTTTTTTTTTTGAGACAGAGTCTTGCTCTGTTGCCCAGGCTAGAGTGAGTGCCGTGGCATCAGCCTAGCTCACAGCAACCTCAAACTCCTGGGCTCAAGCAATCCTCCTGCCTCAGCCTCCCGAGTAGCTGGGACTACAGGCATGTGCCACCAGGCCCGGCTAATTTTTTTCTATATATTTTTAGTTGTCCAGATAATTTCTTTCTATTTTCCAGTAGAGACGGGATCTCGCTCTTGCTCAGGCTGGTCTCGAACTCGTGACCTCGAGCGATCCTCCCGCCTCGGCCTCCCAGAGTGCTAGGATTACAGGCGTGAGCCACTGTGCCCGGACGGCATTTCTTCATTTTTTTCCTTCTCTTTTTGGCTCTTTTCTCCCCCTTCTCCCTCCCGCTGACCCTTTCTCCCAGCACTCTCCCTTCCGTTTCCCCAGCTGCCCGCACTCCCCATTTACCGAGACCCTCAAAGGGTGTGGAGCCCTCCTGTCCTCTGAGAGGCTCTTGTTCCCCGGCCCGTGGCCAGGTGCCCCAGGTCCCCCCAGGCCCCCCCGGTCCCCCAAGTCCCCCGGGGCCCCCCAGGCCCCCCAGGCCCTCCGGGCCCCCCAGGTCCCCCAGATCCCCCGGTCCCCCAAGTCCCCCGGGTCCCCCAGGCCCCCCGGGCCCTCCAGGTCCCCCAGATCCCCCGGTCCCCCAGGTCCCCGGTCTTGGCCAGGGCTGCTGCAGTTCTCACCTTGGCCGCTAGGGGCCCCCCGCTGCCCTGGCCTGAGAGGAGAGGAAAAAGCCTCTTGTCTAATTTTCCTAGCTGAAGCAAATCTCAGGCATGGGTAGTTTCAGGGGGAAAAAAAATGCCCCAAATAAACGAGGGGACAATAAAGAGAACCAAAGAAAAGATCCCGCAAACAGCAAACGTGGCTTCCGAGCTTGCGGTGACGGAGGCAGTGCGGGCTGTCCCGCGGATGCGGCCGACGGGCACAGCGCCCCCGCCCGCCGGGGGAGCCCGAGCCGGACGGAGGGACACGGCCGTGACCTTCCCGTCCCCGGAACGCGGCTCCTGGCGGCTCCTGGGCGTGACCCCCGGCGGGTTCTCCCAGCCCCGCTCCCGCCGCGGGGAGCTTCTCCTCCGCCGCCATCGGGTCTCCGCTGGCCCGAGGATCGGCCCCTGCAGTGTGTCTAAGCCCCTGCAGGCCTGTGACCGCGCGCCTGGGGGTCTTGGTGTCCCCAGCCCCCTCCCTCGGCAGCAGCCGACTCCTACCCCCACCGCTCCGCGGAGTCACGACCACCAGCAAGCCCGGAGCGTCCAGGCCCTTCGACTCCCAGCCTGGGATCTTCCATTTACACCATGACCCCCCCGATTGAGGTGATTTGAAACAAAAAGGCAACGGCAGTAAGAATAGAAAGGATGAATTTCATATACTAACGATAAAGGATTTTGAGTTCTAAAGCAAGTGTGCAGAAAAAAACATCCACCTGTGACTTCTCAGGTGGTTCAGGTTTTCATTGAAAAAAAAAAATTATTTCTCCAGCTTACAGTGTACTAGTTTTCAAAAATTGATGTTTTCCATGACAGGCTACTTTTCATGTACTCTGGATTTGGATTCCATTCCTGGCCAACGTCAATTGCTAAGAGGCAGCTCAGAGTTAGCCCTGCAGCAAACTGATGTTAAACAGTGGACAGGAAGCTACTCAAGGCAGGTGGGCAAGTGTTGGAAACGTTCCTGATTTTGTCTCCTATTATTACTGGGTCTTTCTCTTAGCTGGTGGTCAACTAAGTCAGTAATTATTGCTTGAAGTTTAACATAGACGTTTTGACATTTTTTAACTTTCTTTTCTGCTCAGCATCCACCCCCCATTGCAAGATTTATTCAAGAACACTTCCTACCTGGTGCTGTGTACTTCCCATTGCATTCCATTCTTTGTGATACTCAGATTGATCGGTTCTCCATCAACCATTCACCTAAATGATTTTAGTATACACTGATGATTGTTGGTTGCAACCACTATTTCAATAAAGGCTGAAAAATGGTGAGTTTTCAGCATGTATTTGCTGGAATTATTTTATTAAGATCTTTCTCTAACTACTCTTTGGATATACTGAAATGCAATTCCTCTAGGAAAAGTGGAATAAATGTTTGACTCCCTCCTTTTATTTATTAATTAATGACCATCCGCAAGCCTGGGCAGAGTCAGGATCAGAATCTAGGTCTTTTGACTCCCAACCAAAGTTGGGAGGAATAAGCTGATTGGCTAGCAATTACCAATGGTGAACAATACATTTTTTTTAAAAAAAACTACAAATTCAAAGATTTTTCTGTATTGGATGTTGTCTTAGTTTTCTATTGCTGTAACTGAACATTTGAGACTGGGTAATTTATGAAGAAGAGAAATTTATTTTTTACAGTTCTGGAGACTGGGAATTCCAAGGTCAAGGGGCCAAATCCAGTGAGGGTCCTCTTGCTGGTGGGGACTTTCTGCGGAGTCCCAAGGGGAGTACAGGGCATTCCATGGCAAGGGGGATGCACAAGAGAGAGCCAACCTGGCTTTTATAACAGACCCACTCTTGTGATAACTAACCTACTTCCATGATAACCCATTAATCCATTAACCCTTGAATAGATTAATCCCCCTTGTGATTGGCCTGACCCAATCACCTCTTAAAGGCCCCACCTCTTAATATTGTTACATTAGGGATTAAATTTCAACATGAGTTTTGGGTTCAAATATTCAAGCTGTGGCAGGTGTGTTTTAATCCATTTCAATTATTATTCTCTTTGGCCAGGTGTGGTGGTTCGTGCCTGTTATCCTAGCACTCTGGGAGGCTGAGGCGGGAGGATCGCTTGAGGTCATGAGTTTGAAACCAGCCTCAGCAAGAGCAAGACCCAATCTCAACTAAAAATAAAAAGAAATTAGCCGGACAACTAAAAATAGAAAACATTAGCCAGGCATGGTGGCGCAGGCCTGTAGTCCCAGCTACTTGGGAGGCTGAGGCAGAAGGATCGCTCGAGCCCGGGAGTTTGAGGTTGCTGTGAGCTAGGCTGATGCCATGGTCCTCTAGCCCAGACAACAGAGCGAGACTCTGTCTAAAAAAAAAAAAAATACTATATTCTAAATTCACTTGAAATTCTTTCTCTAAGTTGTTGTGGCAGAATTCAAAGATAGCTTCATAAAGAAGTCCTTCCCTTACTCCCAGGACCTGTGATTATGATGGGATATCACTGCTGTGATTATGTTATTAATATATGACAAAGCTGACCTTAAAACAGGTATATCATTCAGGTAGGCCTGACCTAATCACACGAGTTCTTAAAAGCAAAGAGCTCTTTCTGGATGAAAAAGGAACTAAGGGGAAGCCAAAGAGATCAGAGTGTGAGGATTCGACATGCCTTTGCTGACTTTGAAGATGAGGAGGCCATGGGAGGAAGAATGCAGGCAGCCTCTGGGAGCAGAGAGGAGCCCTGCTGACAGCCAGCAAGGACATGGGGGACCTCAGTCCCACAATAACAGGGAACTGGATTCTGCTAACAGTCTGGAGGAGCTTGGAAGCAGGTTCCCCCTCGAGCCTCCACAGAAGAGCCCAGCTCAGCCAGCACCTTGACTTCGGTGCTGTGGGCCCACCTGGACTTCTTGCCAAACTGTCCGATAATAAATGGGTGTCAACCCCTATCAGCAGACATTTGGGGGTTTTCAATCTTCTGTGATGACAAATAATTCTGCCTTTTATTGGCAACATTTTATATTTGAGATAGCTTCCCAGAAGCACTACTATAGACCAAAGGATAAATGTCTATTTTTTTGAGGTTTTTTCCTCCCGACGCCAAATACATAGTGTCTTTTCCAATGCCAATCAATTCTCCGATTCTCTGACACCAACTGGGTGTCCAACAATTTATCTCAATTCTGACGCTAACTACCTGAGTTAGTGCAGACCCCACAGGTTGAGGGCTCAGTCTCCCAGACAGTCCTAGCTTCAGACGCCAGTCGCATGGCTGAGGCCTGCAGTAATTCTCACTGACTTGGCTTCCCACCAGGAGTCTCCATGACCCCCTCCTCAGGTTCAATAATTTGCGATAACAGCTCACAGAACTCAGGAAAACACTTTACTTGCTATTGCCGGTTTAAAGGATTTATCAAAGGATAAAATTCAGGAGCAGCCAGATGGAAGAGATGCACAGGACAAGGTCTGGGGGGCGGGAAGGGTGCAGAGCTTCCACGCCCTGTTTCTTTACAGCCTTCTCTCGGAGTATGGTGTCAAACTTTCAGATTTTTGTCAGTCTAATGGGTGAAATACTGTATGTTAGTATAATTTTTTTTTTGAGACAGAGTCTTGCTGTTTCCTGGGCTAGAGTGCTGTGGCGTCAGCCTAGCTCACAGCAACCTCAAACTCCTGGGCTCAAGCGATCCTCTTGCTACAGCCTCCTAAGTAATTGGGACTACAGGTGCTCGCCACCACACCCGGCTAATATTTTTGTTTCTATTTTTAGTTGCCCGGCTAATTTTTAGTAGAGATGGGGTCTTGCTCTTGCTCAGGCTGGTCTTGAACTCCTGAGCTTAAGCGATCCTCCTGCCTTGGCCTCCCAGAGTGCTAGGATTACAGGTGTGAGCTACCCGTGCCCGGCCTTGTTTGTATAATTTTTAAAAACTATTTATTGGGCCAGGCGTAGTGGCTCACGCCTGTAATCCTAGCACCCTGGGAGGCCGAGGTGGGTGGATCGCTCGAGGTCAGGAGTTTGAGACCAGCCTCAGCAAGAGCGAGACCTCGTCTCTACTAAAAATTAGCCGGGCAACTAAAAATAGAAACAAAAAAATTAGCTGGGCGTGGTGGCGAGCACCTGTAGTCCCAGCTACTCGGGAGGCTGAGGCAGAAGGATTGCTTAAGCCCAGGAGTTTGAGGTTGCTGTGAGCTAGGCTGACGCCGAGGCACTCACTCTAGCCCGGGCAACAGAGCGAGACTCTGTCTCAAAGAAAAAACAACAACAACAAAAAACCCAAAACTATTTATTGAGGTATAATATACATACAGGAAGTGCACATATCACAAACTTATTAAGTTTTCACAGTGAATACATTTGCACAACCAACACCCGATCAAAAAACAGAAAATTAACATCATCCTTCTCATGTCCCCTTCCAGTCCCTACTCACCTCTATATTCCCACTACCTTGACTTATAATACCAGAGTTTAGTTTCACTTCTTTTTATGCTTTATAGAAACAGAACCATATCATATATACCCTTAGGGTCTTTTAAAAAATACCTTAGCTATGTTTGTGGGATTCATCCATATTGATATGTGAGGTTGTAAAGTTATTCATTCTCATCACTGTACAGTGTTCCATTGTGTGACTATTTCACAATCTGTTTATACATTCTGTTATGTATAGGCCTTCAGGTAGTTTCTAGCGTGGGACTGTTATAAATAGTGCCAAACATTCCAGTACATGTCTCTTATAAACATATATACACATTTCTGCTAGGTGTGGAATGGCCAAGTTCATAGGGTATGTATGTTTAGGTTTAGTAGGTGCTGGTTAACAGTTTTGCAATGTGGCTGTACCAACTTACACTCCCTACAGCAGTGTTTGAGAGTACTGGGTTTTTGACTTCTCCACCTGTGCTTCCTACATCCACCCAGCCCGCCAGGCCAGAGTGAGGGCCAGGAGAGCCCATCAGATGTAAGGGGCCACGCTGAGATGGTGGAGAACAGTTAAGCCTGGCCTGGGTGAGCAGCTGTCAAAGTCTCACTGGCTGGGCCTAAGAGCCCACTCGCTGCCCTGGGAATCCAGGTTTGCATGTGGGTTGTAACAGTGGGATGGTGACCGATCACACGATAATATTAACTTCCTTGGGAAAGCTAATAAAACAGAAAAAAAATGTTCACTTAGTAATATGATGAAAATCTGTTTACATGAACTGAAAAATCTTGGTAGGTCTTAAATCAGGGCATTCAAGGCAGACACAAGATATTCTTAGTAAAGGGTTCAGAAAATTGGCTTGAGACAGAGCTGGGGTAGATGTACACACACACACACGTATGTGCATATGTATTGTATGTTGGTATGTGTCTATGTATATTGGTATATGTACATACATACATATGCACATATATGTAGGGATCTACAGATATGTTTTATCAGTTGTAAGATACAGAGTTTTAAAATATTTTTCACATTTTATCATCTCTGAAATCGTGATGTATCTTACAATCAGTGGTATCTTGAGTTTGATGAAATCAGACAGATTTTATCTGTCTGAATAAAAACAACCACCCCGACAGGCCCCACTTTAAGTTCATAATCACGAAAACCAACAGGCTTGCGGCCAGCCTGCAATCGCATCCTGTGTTTCTGGACCATTCGCTCACACGCTGTCCTGGATGATATTTTCACAACTTCGTTTCTTGCCTGCAGCCCTCGTTTTCAGTTTGGCTTTTTAACCTCGCTTCCAACTTCACTAAGAGGATTGAAGTGCTCAGAACAAAACATCCACAGACTCCCACTACCGCATGGACCACCAGGCCTGCGGCCTTCCCACCACCACAGACGACTTGCTCCTGTCTGCACCTCAGTCGCCCCCTGCCTTAGGCACTGGACCCCAGCCCTCCTGCCACTCAAGGGCATCTCTCCAGCAACCTTCCCCTTTCTCTCCTACACTGATGATTTTTGTTCTTTCTACCCGATAATTACTATCAGTATAAAAATATGCTTTTTTTTTTTTGTTCCTATAAGAGAAAGAAAAAAAAGCCAAAAACCTTCTCTTGACCTCACCTTCCATGCCAGGCAACACTATATCCTTGCTCCCTTTGCTGCAAAACTCCTCAAATGAATTTTCTGTATCTATCCAATTTCTCTTGTCCAAGTCACTGTTAAATTTGTTCCAATCAGGCTTTGGCTCAGACGCCCTTACAAAATCCTCTTGTTAAAGTCACAGGTAACCTCTGCTAAATCCAGCGGTCAATTCTCAGGCCTCCTGGACCTGCCTGCAGGTGATCACTCCTTCTGTGAAGTGCTTTCTTCTCTTGGCTTCTAGGACACCTCACTTCTCAGCCTCCTCTTGTCAACCTTTCAGTGTTAGAGTGCTCCAGGGCTCAGTCCTCGGTCCTCTTCTCCATCTGCACTCACCGTCTTGGGGATATCATCCCCAGTGTTATGGGTTGGATTTTGTCCCTCAAAAAGATATTGAGGTTTTAACCCTCCGGTACCCCAGATTGTGATCTTATTTGGAAAAAAGGTCATTGCAGATGTAGTTAGTTAAGATGAGGTCATAGTGGAGTAAGGTGGGCACTTAATCCAGTATGACCGGTGTCCTTATAAGAAGAGAAGAGACACAGAAATAGAGACACACTAGGGAAAGACACCATGTGATGACAGAGGCAGAGACTGAAGTGCTGCAGCTGCAAGCCAAGGAACGCCGAGGAGCACCAACAAACCAGCAGAAGCTAGGAAGAGGCACGGAAAGATTTTCCTCTGCAAGTTTCCGAGACAGCACGGCCCCGCCAAGCCCTTGGTTTAGGACGTCTCACCTCCAGAAGTGAGTCAATGAATATTTGTTGATTGTGGCACTTCGTGACAGCAACCCTAGGAAACTAACATACTCAGTCTCATACCTTTAAAAACAATCTGTATGCTCTGAATTCCCAAATTTGTATCCCTGTCTCACACGTCTTTCCAAGTGTTTTCTTGCATCCTCATTTGGATGACTAATTAGACATTTCAAACTCAATGTGACCAGACTGAATTTCTGACCCCGTCACTTACCTCCACCTCCAACCGCTGCGGCTCAGTGATGGTAACTCCACCCTTCCTGCTGCTAAGGATAATAGCCTTGACATTTCTTTTTTTTCTTATACCCCACCCACCACGTAAGGAAATCTTACTGCTTCTAATTTTAAGATATAGCCAGAATCCAACTATTTCTTACCTCCTTTCCTGATATCATCTTGGTCCAAGACATCATCATTTTCTGCTCAAAATCCTCCCGATTTCACTCCTAGTAAAAGTCGAAGTCCTCTCCCTGGCCTGCAAGGGTCCACATGAAGCCCCTCCTTTTTCTTATCCAGCTGACCTCCTCTCCTAACTATCCCTCCTTGCTCACTCTGCTGTAGCCACCCTGGTCCACTTGCTGTTCCTTGCATGTGCAAGGTATACTCCTGCCTGAGGTTCTTTGCATAAGCTGATCCACCTGTCCAGGATGCTTCTTTCTCAGACTTCCTAATCATGAACTTTCTCACCACCTCAGGTCTTTGTTCAGGTGTCAGATTCTCAGTAAGCCCTACCTTGACCACCCTATTTAATATTGAAAACTGCCCTGCACTCAGATCCTCCCTATATTGCTCTAATTTTGGTTAGAATGTAAGCTCCTTTGCCTGTTTTGCTCACTGGTGTTCTTGAGAGCACATGATATGTGCTCAACAAATATTTTCTGTAGGTGAATGTCTATGTATATTTGGATATATTTATCAAGTGTTTAACTGCATTTTCATTTTAAATCTACATTGTTAAAATAAGAAAGTAATACATACTTGCTATAAAGGATATAAAAAGTAAAAGTGCCTGATTCCCCTAACTTATATCCAAATGTAATCACTGTTTCTGGTCTGGTGTATACTCCTCCAGACACCTTTTAATGCACATACAAACATGTGCACAGACAGGCACACACATGTTTATGAAAAAGGAATCATACTACCTGTGTATTTTTGGAACTTTTTCATTTACTATATCATGGACAACTTTCCATGTCTACTCATGGAAAGATATTAATAGCTCTATTTCATTGGTTTGTGGAGGTTGTCATTACCTAAAGTTTTATTCTAGCAAAATTTCATCAATTTGCAATTCGAGATTTGAGATGTTTTGGAAAGGGACTGCCCCAGTTCACCTTTATTTATAGAGAAAGGAATTATGAAACAGGTTATTTGTGAATAATATGAGTAATGAACATAACAATTTAAGAAAATAAATACTTCTATATTAACATCTAATAAAGATAGTACTAGAGAAGATAGTACTATATGTAAAATTGTTTAGTTCTAGACTTAGAAAATCATAAATAGTGTTTATGTCCGGTGTGAGGGGAATTGTTCCCAGCCGCATGTATCAGGATCACTTGGGGATGCTTGACAAGATGCAGAATTCTGGCCCCCTCTACAGACCTGCCACGTAGAGGAATGATTCTCAAATCTAACACACCTTTTATTTTTATTTTTTTTTTGAGACAGAGTCTTGCTCTGTTGCCCAGGCTAGAGTGCCGTGGCATCAGCTTAGCTCACAGCAACCTCAAACTCCTGGGCTTAAGCAATCCTCCTGCCTCAGCCTCCCCAGTTGCTGGGACTACAGGCATGTGCCACCATGCCCGGCTAATTTTTTCTATATATTTTTAGTTGTCCAGATGATTTCTGTCTATTTTTTAGTAGAGACGGGGTCTCGCTCTTGCTCAGGCTGGTCTCGAACTCCTGACCTCGAGCGATCCTCCCGCCTCGGCCTCCCAGAGTGCTAGGATTACAGGCGTGAGCCACCACGCCCGGCCTAACACATCTTTTAAAAATAAATATTTTGTGACAACCTTTTGGTGTCCTGAAATGAAATTAATAATATAATCTACTGACATATGGATTTCAAAAATTTAATATGGTACTCTAAATAATCTAAGGGAGTGATCATATCATTCTTCTATCCAAAACTTTCATCTTACCCAGAGAAAAGCCAAGGATCTATAAGCCCCTTCACAGTCTGGTCTCCTATTTCCTCTCTGAACTCAGAGCTTATTTCCCTACATCTTACTTACTTCTCTCAAACCACACTGGTCTCCTCACTGTCCTTGAAACAACTGGATATGCCGCCTCCTTATACCTCGAATACTCTTCCCCACATGTCCACTTGGCTGCCTCCCTCCCTCCCTTCATGTCTTTTCTCAAAAGACAGCTTCTCAGTGAATCTTTCCCTGATCACCCTATTCAAACTCCTAAGCCCCACCCCTGCTCTTTACATTTTGTTTCCTTCTCAGCTTTGTTCATTTTTTCATCATCTAGCACTATCTAAAATGGAGTACATATTGCTTTTTTTTTTTTTTTTTGAGACAGAGTCTCGCTCTGTTGCCCAGACTACAGTGCGACGTCAGCCTAGCTCACAGCAACCTCCAACTCCTGGGCTCAAGCGATCCTCCTGCCTCAGCCTCCCGAGTAGCTGGGACTACAGGCATGCGCCACCATGCCTGGCTAATTTTTTTCATTTTTAGTTGTCTGGTTAATTTCTTTCTATTTTTAGTAGAGACAGGGTCTCATTCTTGCTGCTCTTGAACTCCTGACCTCAAGTGGTCCTTCCTCCCTGGCCTCCCTGAGTGCTAGGATTACAGGTGTGAGCCACCACGCACAGCTCATATTGCTTTTTTATTGTTTCTCCCCACCCAAATATAAGCTCCAAGAGGGCAGGTGGAAGACAATTGTTCCACAGACGTGGAGGGGGCAGGGAGCAGAGCTCAGGCGGTGATGTGAGTGATGGGGAGCGGCTATAAATACGGATGAAGCTTCACGCTCAATCACCTGTCCCTCACCTCCTGCTGTGCGCCCCACCTCCCCTTTCTAAGTTTCACTGAATACAATTTTTCCTCAGATGTTGGGGGAGGGGGGTGTTTCTGAGTACTCACTATATGCCTGAGCTCTGCCCCCGGGTCCCTAAGAGGCTGTGGACTGACACAGGTCGGTAGCCTGGGGGTTGGGGACCACAGCTGTAAACACATAAATAGAAAAAATAGACCTATATTATAAATTGGGATGCATTTTTTTCCCCCAGGAGACGAGGTCTCCCTCTGTCGCCCAGGCTGGAGTGCAGTGGAACAATCATAAGCTCCCTGCAGCCTCCAACTCCTGGGCTCAAGCAATCCTCCTGCCTCAGTTTCCTGACTAGCTGGGACAACAGGTATGGGCTACTGTGTCCAGCTGATTTTCTTTACTTTTTGTACAGAGTCTCACTATGTTGTCCAGACTGGTCTCAAATTCCTGGCCTCAAATGATCGTCCTGACTCAGCCTCCCAAAGTGCTGAGATTACAGGCATAAGCCACCACGTCTGGCCTGGGATACATTTTTAAAGAAAAAGAACAGGAAGCTTTGAGAGAGAACAAAGGTTAGAGAACCTCTTTTAGATTGGTCAGGGAAGACTTCTCTGAGGAAGTGACATTTAAGCTGTGATGTGGAGGGTAGCAAGGATTCAGCCCGTGAAGAGTGGAGGAATAACGTTCCGTATGGAACAGATATTAATAGCATACTTCACAATTTTGCTTTTACTAGTTTTATGTGGCCTGCAAGATCGAAATGATATTTTATATAAAATATGTCTCATCACATGTAGATTCTTCAGTTCACATTTAGGATTCAGTTAGTTGGACGAGGCCTCTTGTGATCTTAGTTCAGAAGTCTTTGTGGTGGGGGCTAAATACTAAAAGAGAATGGCTTATGAAACTAATTTGGGAAAGGAGAATTAGTATGTACCTTTCTCTCCTTTTCTTGTAAAAAAATTAAATTTTTGCACAAAATCAGTGTCGTGTTTTTCACACTATTGTCACCTATGCAGTGATATATAGTGAAATAATTATTTAATAACAATTTTTGTTTTCTCTTCCTCTGACTAAATTCTGCTCATAGCTCAATATTAGCTCTAGAAGAAAAAAAAAAAAACAATCTTAAGAGAGCAATTGCAAATGCACTTGTTGGCAGCAATTTCTATCCCTGAATGCACAGTAAGTTCTGAGCTTATGAGCTATGGGGGAAAAAAAATCTTTGTGATAAATAATGTATTTGATAATGAGCAGCAGGAGAAAAAAACGTTTTCTGTTGAACAGTTCAAAATGAAATAGAATAATATGGGAAAATGTTGCTCAGAAGGAAGGACATCTTTTGCATCATGGTTGGATATGGAGCCAAAGAACTGTGATTGTTTATTTTTGATTCTCATTCTCTTCGTGCCAGTCTGTGGCATATATTTTCAGACATTTCATGAACATCAACTTTCAAAAGGGCTTAGTTCTCAGATCTGACACTGGGTGATTTACTTACATTATCTCATTTAACCTTTTCAACTCTACAGATAGGCAGGTATGAGTATCCCCATTTTAGATATGAATAAGCTGAGACTCAGAACGGTTAACTAACTCCCCCAGGGTCACAGAGTTTAGCCAGCGTCTGAGTCAGTGTAAATTAAATAAATAACCAGGGATTTCAGAATAAATGTCTAAAATACTCTTGAGAACAGACTGCTTTAAGCTCCTTCCAGCATCTGGCTTGCTAGGTGACCTAGACTCTGTAAGAGGAGGTTCAGCTTTCAGATTTTGACCAAATAAAGCATTTATCCCTTGGGAGTATTAAGGCATCCACTTACTTTTTTTTTCCCCTCTCCATTATTCCCTTTGTCCCTGAAGCAATCTGGGTGTTTGGCAGGTGCTAGACAGTAAATTATGGTTCTAAATGGTGCCTCAGTGGCCTAATAATAATAAGGAAACATGTCCCACAATGTCAATCTGTAGACTCGGGAATAATCAGTACATTTATCCAAGCAGATGGATTTCAGAGGAATTCGAATCCTGCTCTAAGTGCAGCATCAGTTTTTTGCTTCATAACTTCTTATCTTGTTATTTAGCCGCCCTGTTTGTCCTTCCTTCCTTTTTTAGCAGTTTTACTGCTTGCTTCAACTTTCCATCCTTTTATGCTTAGAAAACGTAGGAGCCTGAGGACAGAGGTACAGAAAGTGGGGATCGAGGAAGGGAAAAACAAATATTACGAGAAGGAACTGTTCTGTCCTCTGAACTGGCAGCGCCTGGTCTTTGTATTGTAATTATTGTTCCCTGACCTTTTGGCTCGGAGCGAGCCTG
The DNA here is from genome assembly GCF_020740605.2 of Lemur catta. Classification (NCBI taxonomy): domain Eukaryota; kingdom Metazoa; phylum Chordata; class Mammalia; order Primates; family Lemuridae; genus Lemur; species Lemur catta. Next base: position 4,562,550 of record NC_059130.1, on the reverse strand, counting down.
GAGCAGCCTTGCAAAGATGTGTTTACACCCGCTCCCCGCTCCGGAGGGCTGTGGGGGCCTCAAAGGGTCTTCGGGGTCGATTCACTGATATTCCCAGGGCCCAGGACGGTGCCGGGCAGCAGGCAGAGGGTCACACTCGTTGGCTGGATGAATGAAAGGTGAGCAAGCAAGGTGATGCCAGGAGTCATTCTCGGCGAGACTGGAGGAGGAGGAGGAGGAGAAGGATGGCACCGTGCGGGGCCTGCGGGAAGAATCCGAAAGTGTGTGTGCGATGGAGAGGGAAACGGAAAAGGGGACGTCCCAACCACTGGGGCTGGGACGCAAGAACCGGGACAGGGAAGGCCCGAGCAGGGACCACAAAGGTTTTCAGGGAAAAAGTGAGGCGAGCCTAGAGGGTGAGACAAAGAGGAGCAGCCGAGGCCGCTCGTGGGAAGAAATGGAGAAGAAGCGGCCGGGGAGGGAGGGCAGCGTGGAGGGAAGGGGCGAGCGGGACGGTAGGGGACGGCGCGGACGGGGCGGTGCGGGGGGAGGCGGTGCGGGGCGGTGCGGTGCGGGGCGGGGGGAGGCGGGCCGGGGGCGCGGGGGGAGGCGGGCCGGGGGCGTGGGCGGGGCAGGCGGGGCAGGCGGGGCGGCGCGGGGGGAGGCGGGCCGGAGGGGCGCGGGGGGAGGCGGGCCGGGGGCGTAGGCGGGGCAGGCGGGGCAGGCGAGGCGGTGCGGGGGGAGGCGGGCCGGGGGGGCGCGGGGAGCCCGGGGGGGCGCGGGGAGCCCGGGCGGCCGCGGCGGCGGAGGAGGGGCGCGAGCGCCGCGAAGTTGCTGGGCCTGCGCCCGGCCGGGGCCGCGTGCTGGGGCGGGCCGGCGGGAGGAGCGGGGCGCGGCTCGGCGGGCTGAAACCCGAGACCTCCAGTCCCCGAGCGCGGCCGGGAGGAAGGAAGCGGCGGCGGCGGCAGAGGCGGGGAGGCGGCCCGGCCGGGCCCTGAGCTGCCGCGGCGGCGGCTCTCGGTGAGCACCGGGCGGGGCGCGCGGGCCGCGGCGGGGAGGGGCCGCCCGGGATGAAGCCGGGCTGAGTTCGCCGTGCGGGGCCGGAGGGCGCGGGGGGCGCGGGCCGGGAGGGTCTCCGCGTCCGGTTCCCCCGCGCCCTCCACCCCCGCAGCAATCTTCTCCGCGCCCCTCGTGGAGGTAGGGGACTGCCCCCCGGCCGCGCCGCGCCTTGGAGAGCTGGGGCTCTTTGCGGGAAGGTGTTGGGGGCGCGCCCCTCCCCTGCGGCCGGGGGCTTCTGAGGGGACCACCCCATCCTGCTGGGCGCCGGCCGAAGCCCCCTAGCAAGTCTCCCGGGAAGGAAGGGCATCGTGCGTGCCAGGGACTCGGCTGATGGGGACCGCGCCCCCTGGGGCCGAGGGGCTTCGTGCCCTGCTCAGGGGTAGGGGCTGGGGCGAAGCGACCTCGACCCTTGGCTGGAGCCCGTGAGGACCCCGTGAGCAGCCTTCTCGCAGTCGGGGCTCAGGCGCTGTCTCCCCGAGACCCGGCGGGCGGCGCGCCCCGAAGTCGCCCGGCGCCGCCAGGTGGGTCCTCTGCCCCTGCGCCTGCGGGAGGGAGGTTCGGTCAGTTGGCCAGCGCGTAACCCTCGTGCGACCTGTGGACAAAGGCATGTGGGGTGCGAACGTCTGCTGGGTACCTGGGCTGGGCTCGCGGGCTTCAGCGATGTCTGTCGCCAGTAACCACACAACCACGCATTGCATTAGCATCACTCTGTGTCATGTCGTTGAGGCTACTTTTGTTCGCTCTTGTACCTTTCATCCCTTTTGCAAAGTGCTTTCAAGAGCAGGTTATTTGATCCTCCTCCCTGTGAAGCAGGGAGATGGCGTGTGGTTTTGGAGGGAAAGGACCTCAGTTCCTTGATCTGTCCAGCGGGGATCCTGATTACCCTCAGGCAGTCCTGTCTCGGTGTGCCAGAGGCTGGGGAGGACAGTCATCTCTGTCCCTCCTCCGTGGAACCAGCTGGGGATTCAGCCTGGTCTCTTCCCCGCCAGTGACCTGGGCCTCCATATGAGCTCTGGAGGGTGGCTGCTTCCGGAAGTTTCCCTTATAATCCATTGTACTGCAGCCACTGGGAGCCTGTGATGAGAGGCATTTCCCAGGCCCTTGGGGCAGAAAGAGGAGGTGGAAGGGACCTCACATCACACCTACGGGGGCTCTTCATCCAACTCTAACTGGGATGCATGTCACGCATTTCTGCCACCCCTCTTCCTGGCCTCATCCACACCTGTCTTATACTTGTAAGGTGCTAACAAGTACTTTCGTATACGCTTTTTAATTTCATTCTCACAACAGCCCTGGAAAGCTCTATTAGCCCATTTGTTAGTTGAAGAAACTGAGACTCAGGAGAGGTGGAGTACTCTGCCCAACGAGTGAACTCAGGTCTTTTGACTTGGCCAAGATTGAACTCAGGTCTTTTGACTTGGCCAAGATTGAACTCAGGTCTTTTGACTTGGCAGTGCTTTTCACGAGGCCTCCTGATATGACACAGGCCAGTCCTTTAACTCAGGACTTCTCCCTGCCCTACAGCTCCAGCTGCCATGACATTGAGAATAGAGACCCATAATAAAGAGGCCTGCTTGTCGTTTTGGAACTAAATCCAAGGCCTCAAGTATCCAAATGGTTCTGTTTGTGTTGCAGCCAGGTGCACTGGGAGTCCTCAGAGAGACTGTGTGGTCAGAGGGGTGTGAGCTCTCTGTTTGGGTTCGGTGGAAGACGGAATGGGCTGAACTGGAACTGACTTAAATGTCAGCAAAAGGAGGTACAGTCCTTTGCAGTCAACTCCACTGCGGACGGGCTGGTCAGGAAGCCCGAGTGTGGGAATGCGCTGGGCAGGAGAGTTGGGTGGGCGCTGTGTGCACGGCATGCCTCCCATGAGGAGGCCGCTGCAGGGCTCCGGCATGTTGTTGCCTGGTCTGAGTTTTGGTGGAAGCTGTAAATTTTTATGGAGAAAAAAAAGCTTCATAGTTTTAAAGATGGCAACTAATTCAAAACATTTTTAAAAATGTACGAGATCAACAAATTAATGTGTGCAGGCTGGTAGTGGCCTGCAGACAGCCGGTTTGCGACCTCTGTGTTAGACCTTAGGGAGCATTTACTGTCATTCTGAGATGCATGACTGGAAGGGAGAAGTGGTATCTTCTTGCTGTTTTTCTTTAAGAACAAAAGCCAGCAAAACCAGAGAGAGCTGTCAGTGCTGCCTCAGAGCTAGAGGATGGATTGACTTTATGATTCAATACTTCATTCATTCAAATAGAGCTCATCTGTGATTCTGTTTCTACAGCAAGAGAGAATGCTGACAACTAATTTTTATCTATCTGTTTCCTTGGACATTTTATGTGCCCAGCAGGGGAGAGGATGGCATTCATGCAAATACGTTAAGGGAACACTGGGAGCATCAAAAAAGGAGTATTCAGTTGGTCAGGGGTAAAACATGAGGAGGTATATTTCAATTTTATTTTGGTTTGTGTTTTTTTAGTACTCAAGTAATAGGTGAGAGAACGCTGTGTTAAAGGCACCTGAAGTCAGACAGCATCCCAGCCCTGCCTCTTACAAACTTGTGACCTTCGGTCAATAATGTAAAGCATGCCTGGAAAAATACAGAAACACAAGAAAAGAAATTAATGTTCCTTCCACCTCTTCTCTACTCCCTCTCCTTATCTTAGAGGTAACCATTATAAATGTATTTCTTTTCAGGTCTTTTTTAATACATAAGCATTAATATATGCTACGTCTGCAAATATAGGTGACTATAAATACATGGTTTATTGATATTACAGTATGAAATATCATAAAATAATATCTATATTTCCAACTTTAGGACAAACCTGAATATATTGAATATACTTTTAAAAATACATAAATGAGGCAGTCAGGTGTGGTGGCACATGCTTGTAGTCTCAGCTACTCTGGAGGCTAAGGCAGGAGAATCACTTGAGTCTAGGAGTTCAAGTCCAACCTGAGCAACGTAGTGAGACCCTATCTATTAAAAAAAAATCCACAAATGGGGGTCACATGTAATAGTACTCTGTGATTTACTTTCATGATTTAACAATATGAATTTGAAATCTTTCAGTGTCAGTAACAGATATACTTCATTCTTTTTCAAGTCTACATAGTATTTCATAGTATAGATTCACTATATTTAAACATTCCGCTATGGATAGACTCTTAGTTTATTTCCAGCTTAATCTGTGTATCTTTAGCTATCTGTGTACCTATAGAGTATTTCTGGATAAAAATTATTCCTAGAAGTAGAATTGGTGGGTCAAAGGAAATGTGCATTTTAAGCAGTTATTTAAGCAGAGCTGTCTTTGTGTGTTGAGGTCTGTGCAGAGAAAGAGATAGCATTTATTTACAGCATTTATTTAAGGTTACTTGTTTGGGGATAAGTAGTATATTCGAAAGGTACAATATTCAAAAGTTATAAATGGTAATATCTCTGACTCCTATTCCCTAGCCTTCTGTTTCCCTTTTTGGATACAACTAATTTTGCCAGTTTTCGTGCATTCTTTCAGAGATGGTCCGTTTACCTATAGGCAAATAAAATGTATCTTCCACTTGCTCCCTTTCAAAAATAAATATGGTAGCATACTATATACTCTATTTTGCAATGACATTTTAAACGTTTAACCTAGATCTTGGAGACCGTTCTGTATCAGAGTTATGTGCCTTTTAAATAACTGATAGATTCTTCCAAGTTTACCCTAAACAAACAAACAAAAAAAAGGTAAGAAAACAAAAGCTTGAATCAATTTACACTTACTCTAATTGCTCCATCAAATCTTTGCCAATTTTTCTGTGAATTCTTTATAATATTATGTACTATCGTTTTCTTTTGCCTTCCCTTCCCTTGCCTTCTCTTCCTCCCTTTTTTCTTTTCTTTCTTTTTGAATCTGGCTGTGTTGCCCAGATTCAAACTCCTGGCCTCAAGTGATCCTCCCGCCTTGACCTCCCAAAGTGCTGGGATTACAGATATGAGCCACTGTGCCTGGCTGCTTTTCTTGTTAATAAATCAAATATCTTGCCTTTTGTGTCTTCTTCCCCAACTTTGCTTATTATACCTTTGATTGTACAGAAGCATTTAATTTTTATGAGGTTAAATCTGTATAATTTTTCTTTATTTTCAAGTTTTCTGTCTTGCCTAGGAAGTCCTCTCCCATTTCAAGATTAACTTTTCGTGAATTTTCTCTTTCTTCTCCAGCCCTCCTTTGCTTTTCTCCATTTGCAAATATTTCGAATTACTGCTTCTTTTCCTTTTCCTCTTTCTAGTTTCCCTCCTCTCTGTGACACCAGGGAGGTCAGGGTTTGAATCTGCCTCTGAGTCTCTTTAGCCAACCTATGTTTTCTTTGACTTTTATGGCAACTTTTTCCCCCAAGCCTTAAGGGTGAGCTCTTCTCCAGGCGGGCAGAGAGGGAGAAAGGGCATTCTGAGGAGTGGGAAGAGTGTGCAGAGTCACGGAGTTGAAGAACAACAGTGAGTGCTGGGAGAACCGTGAGCGACTGGGGATAGCAGAAGTGGAGGGCATCTGCAAATGAATAGACTTTGTGGGTGGTGGGGAATAGCATGGCATGGTCAGGCTTGTGTAGGGGACGATCAGTCTGGCAACGGTAGGGAGGACAGATTGGAGTGGGGGCGAAATCAAAGATGAGATAGAAACGTCTGTTAGTAATTCAGGGGAAAGATGGTGGGGCTCTGAGCTGGGGTAATGGCAGTGAGGATGAAGTTTTGAGTTAGAATTTAGTGATGCACTGGATATCTGCGATGGAGAATGGCACACACCAACATATATTGCTTTACACACATTATTTCATTTAATCCTAGAGAGTCGGTATGGGAATCTAACGCTCAGATATGTTCATTAATCTACCCAAGGTCACACAGTCAGAAGGTGTCAGCCAGGGCCTTAGCCCTGTCAGGATTACCTGGCCAGAGTGGTCCAGGATGTCCTAGGTATCTCTTTTGAGAGATTGGGTGGGTGGTGATGTTTTATCTAGGGTAGGGAAAAGCATGAAGAAGAGTACATTGGGAGGGTAGCAGCAGAGGTGATGATTCCGTTTTGTGCATATTATATTTGAGGTGCCTGGGTGTGACATACGGATAAAGTATCTACCAGGTGGGTGGATATGAACCTGAAGAACTGTCCAGGCTACAAGTGGGGATTTTGGAGTCGCCATTATTTAAGTGCCCATAGAAAGGGAGCGTATAGAGAGATGAGGTATCAGGTCTCTTTCTTTTGCAAGTGGTAGAAAATCCAGTTCAAGTTGACTTGAACAAAAAGGAAAGTTATTGGCTATGTCACTAAAAAGCTCAAGAGTGTATTTGGCTTCTGGTATGGATTCAGGGTTCGAGTGATTTCATCAGAACTCATTTTCTCACCTCTTCTGGTCTCAACCTTCCTTCATGCTAAGGTTCCCTGTGGTGGCTCCGCAGCTCTGGGCTCTCCCCTCATGGTGGCTAGGGCAGGCTGCGGTTCAAAGCCAATGGGAAAGGGGCACTGTCTTTCTCCCAGCCATCCCAGCAACAGTCCCATTGTATCTTATAAACTCCAACCGGATCAGAGGAAGTTGCAAGATGCTCATTGGCAGGACACAGGTCTTGTGTCACATGTGTGAAGACGTATGGATGCGGGGTATGAAAAGGGTGGATCTTCAGAGAAAATGCAGTGGCAACTACCAGAGCAAGGGGAAGAGATGTCGAGGAGGCCTACAGTTTATTTCCTCTGCAGATGAGAAAGGAAGAAATAGTGCCCCAGCGGGCGACTTTGGAAAGAGTAACACTTACAGGTCAGGATAATTAGCAGGTAAGCAAGCCTGGTAAGGAACTAAAAGACGGGAAGACAGGAGAGAGCAGGATCAGGGGAGCCCAGGGAAGAGGGGTCTCAGAGAAAAAAGTAGTCAAAAGTATCAGATGCTAGGCCGGGCGCGGTGGCTCACGCCTGTAATCCCAGCACTCTGGGAGGCCAAGGTGGGTGGATCGCTCAAGGTCAGGAGTTCAAGACCAGCCTGAGCAAGAGCAAGACCTCCTCTCTACTAAAAATAGAAACAAATTTATCTGGCCAACTAAAAAATATATATATATAAAAAAAAAATTAGCCGGGGCTACTCGGGAGGCTGAGGCAGGAGGATTGCTGAAGTCCAGGAGTTTGAGGTTGCTGTGAGCTAGGCTGACACCACGGCACTCACTCTAGCCTGGGCAACAAAGGGAGACTCTGTCTCAAAAAAAAAAAAAGTATCAGATGCTGCAGAGAGCCTGAGGAAGGGCCTGCTGGATTTGGCTAGGAGGTCATTGGTGACCTTGCTGAAAGCAAAGATGGTCATTTGTTTGCACCTGGCTAGGACTACCTTCTAGAGGTTCCTGTTCCTACCTCTCTTCTGCATTCCCCACCCAGGGTTGGCCAGGTAAGGGCAGAGGTGTAGTGTTGGCAGTGAGAAAATCGGGGTCTTGTCAGTAATTAGGTATGTGACTGGGTAGCTCACTCCATCCCTTTAGGCTTCACTTTCATCACCTGTAAAATGAAAGACCAGAATGAGTTACTTCTAAGGCCTCCTTTAGCTCTAAAACGTTGGTCATCTTTAAGGAGATGAGTGAATCTAATCACTTCTCACCACTTTTTGTTACCAGAGCTCTGGTCCAAGCCTTTGTCTCTCCTTAGGCCACAGCGGCAGCCTCCTAACTGGTGTCCCTGCCTCCACGCTTGCCCCTGTGGGCCACTCTCCATCTGGAGTAACCCTTTGAAGGCACAAGTCACTCATATCATTGTGGTGGCTTCCTGTCTCATGCAGAATCCAGTCCACACTCGTTCCCCTGGTCCACGGTGCGCTGTGTAGTCTGGCCCCTGACCGTCTGCAAAGTCTACCATTCTCCTCTTCTCTACTCCTCTCCAGCTTTCTTGCTAGTCTTTACACATGCCAAGCTCATTCTGGCCTCGGGGATTTTGCCAGGGCTCTTTCCTGGCCTGAAATTCCTTTTCATCACTTCCTGGTCTCTGCTCAAATGTCACATCCTTGGAGAGCCTTCTCCCAACCCGCTTGACCCACTCCCGCCCCAGCCACCCATTCCCTCTACTCTTAGTCTGTTTGATTTTTCTTCATAGCACCTACTACGGCCTGAAATTATTTTATATCTTTATTTATTTGTTTACTGTCTGTGTCCCCTCCCCGACGTGGTGTATGCTTCAGGAGACGAGAGGTTTGGGCATGTCTTGTTTACTGCTATGCCCCAGCTGTAGGCAGAGCTGGGCACAGAGCAGGTATTCAGCAAACATGCTGGGTAGCTCAGTGAGAAATGAGAAGACAAGCATGTTGGCGTGTCCAGAACCAGTGGCAGTGTGGCTGTCATGGTGAGGGAGGGTGGGGACATCCCCTGTTCCTCAGGCATCTGTCTCAGACGCAGCCATCAGAAAAATTTTGTTCAGAAGAAATACTCCTTTAAGCTATTTAAAAATAGCAATATGAGCATAATTAGTTCGCTTGGCTCAATGAGGGTAAAGAATAAAAAATAAGGGTAAAGCCAATTAATATAGTCATTGTTGTTTATCTTGTGTTGGAGGTTACCATCTCACTCTTGTGCTCAGCATAGCTTCCGTCTCTTTTGTTTGTTTGTTTGTTTGTTTGTTTGAGACAGAGTCTTGCTCTGTTGCCCAGGCTAGAGTGCCGTGGCATCATCATAGCTCACAGCAACCTCAAACTCCTGGGCTCAAGCGATCCTCCTGCCTCAGCCTCCCAAGTAGCTGGGATTACAGGCGATCGCCACCATGCCCGGCTATTTTTTTTCTATTTTTAGTCGAGACAGAATCTTACTCTTGCTCAGGCTGATCTCAGACTCCTGAGCTTAAGGGATCCTCCCACCTCGGCCTCCCAGAGTGCTAGGATTACAGGCGTGAGCCACGACGCCTGGCCCTGTCTCTTATCTTCTTGGAACATGTGTATGTTTTTGTTTGTGGAAGGCGTTTTATTTTTCTCGGTCTGTTTATTAAGTAAAAATAGAATGAGAAAAGTGAACCCAAATAGTTCCTGTAGAGCAGGATCTCTCAACCTCAGCACTATTGACATTTTTGCATATTGGCCTCGATAATTCTTTGTTGTGGTGGGGGGGGGCATCTTGTGTATTGTGGAATCCTTAGATGCTAGTAGCATCCCCCCAGGTGTGACAACCAAATGTGTCTCCAGGCATTTCCAGGTGTTGGGAAGTGCAAAATTGCCTCTCCTTGAGATCCAGTGATGTAGGATGTTGGTGTAGGGAGTGGGCTTGGTTGTTATTTAAAGTCTTTTGCTTGGACATTTTCATTGTCAGTGACTCTCTTCACTGACATCATTTTTGCTTTTATGTGTAAAAAGATGAGATTTGCTCTTTCAGGGAAGGGGTTTTGAGCCAAAGGAAGCGTGGAACATCAGCCTCACAGTCACAAGTGGAGGAGAATTAAAACTGCATATTTCTTAGTCAGCTGGTTACCTGGATGCTTGTGACACTGACTCACCTTGAGCAGCTGTGTGGTTAGTGAAGCAGCTCAGCCCTGGGAGGGGACCCTTTCTGCAGCTAGGCTTCAAATCTTTAGGCCCAGAGCCTCTAATGGAGTCAGAGAAGCTTCCATTTTGCATTTTCCTGTAATGCATCTTTTCTCTCTTCCATTTTAACCAGTTACATAGTCGAATGAAACCTCTTTGGCTTTAATTAAAATCGAAGGGGAAAAAGAGAAGTGGGTTTTCTTTTCATGTCTTAAATAATTTTCTTAAACATTTTTCGAGTTTATCTTCTGATAGCCACTCTACTAGCTGCTTTTACATTTACCCACACTAGCTGCCGTATTCCTCTTGGCAATCATATAAAGTAGGTTGATTCTACTTTCTTTTTCTCCATGGAGAAATTGAGGTCCAGAGAAGTTAAGTGGCACATACAGGGGACACATGGAAATATAAAATGTTTATTTTCTTCACATGCAAAGTGCTGCTGGGAATTCAAAAGGGAAACTGAGGAAGCATTCATAAGCTGTCTGGAAGAGAGAGCATCCTCAACCTAAAATAAAAACTCCGTGCTATGAGAGACATGCGCATCTGAAAGGATAACTAAAATGTAGATGGAAAACTCTAGACAGTAAGAGCTGGTCGGGGTCATTGTGGGGGTGGAATGTTCCAGAAAGGCTTCTTCACAGTTTAACTCTGAAGGTGGGCCTTGAGCTGGATGTTAAGTAAGTGGCAATAAGGAGGTGAGTGGCCGGGACAAGGGGTGGCTTATGGCAGTCATCGCCATACTTTCCTGCCCTGTCAGCATCACTTCAACTGGAGAAAACGCTTAATTACAAACAGCTGCTGTGAATGAATACCAATGTAAAAATGAGTTTGAATTTTATTGCCCGCAATAACATCTATAGATATTTGCAGAATAGTAGTTTACATATGTGCGAGACTTCATGTATTTGGTCTTCAGACAGAGCTTGGGTGTGTTTGGTTGGAAAGGCCCATCGCGGTAACTGCCCCCCACGGTTTGCCTGACTTGGAAGACCCCTGTGGTAGGACAGTTTGTAGAGGAAATAGAAATAAGGGGAAGCCAGATAGCCGAGACGTGGTAACACTCTACCTCGTTGTGCAGGCCTGTGCAAATATCTTCTGCACAGACACCCATGGTCTTGTCAAGAAATTCATATTTTCCAGACTTGGCCTTCTGGAAAGTTCTAATGACAGTCCTTCAGTATAAAACATATTCATCTGCTCTTATATGCCTACCTTTCTGGTGGTGTAAAATCCAGTGGGACTCAATGGTCTTGCCTTTAAATTCAGCAGTTTCCCTCCTACCACTTAAAAAATATTAAAGGTAGATTCTGAGCTCTGAGCTGTGTCAAGGGTTCCTGTTTTTTTGGAACATTCTGCTCTTACCCCAGTCATGTCATGTATCTGCAGAGTGATGAGAAGTAGAAAATCAGTCCTCCCCAGAGGTGCAGGAGGAAATGTGTCTGACAGAGTCCTTGCTTGGAGAACTTTGTGCTGAAGCCCTCTCTCAGGACAGTGTTAACCCTTAACACTCACCTTTAATAAGCTTGCCAAGGGAAGCTACGGGTAAGTATACTTTGTATGGGGAAAAGGGACAGCTGAAGGTTGAAACGAGTTGCAGAGAAGTATGAAAAGGGGACAGAGATATGCAAGGCATGGTGGGTAGAGGAGGAAGTAACACTACCGTTACTGATCGTCAGAGGTAGAGCCCACAGATTTGCTCGTGGGCCAGATGTGGGATGTGAGGGGATGTGAGGAGTCAGGGGTGACTCCCAAGTTAGGGGTCTGAGCAGTGGAATGACGGGGGTGCCATGCGTGAGATGAGGCAGCAAGTGGAAGGAGCGGGTTTGAGAGACAAAAGTGTCCGCCTCTGGCTTTGCACAGGTTAGGTTTGCGATGCCCGTGACCCGCGGCCGGTGACAGTGAGCAGCCCGTTGGCTGCAGGAGTCGGAGCTCCGCAGAGTGGCGTTGGCCTCTCCGTCGGGCCCGGTGCCTGTTGAGTCACCACAGCCACTTCTGGCAGCAGCGCCAGGCAGACTCGGGATGGCCTCGGGAGGTTCTGACCTGGCCTGACCCAGCATTTCTGCCCCCGCCACTGGTGGGAATGGCGGGGTCGGGGCTGGGTGTCCAGTGGCGGCCGCAGGAAAGACATTTGCCTCGTGGGCAGCTGGAAAAGGGATTTCTGTGATGAGGACTTGTTGCAACTTCAGGTTGCTAAAACCTTCTCAAAGACCTGCTTTTTCTTCCCTTTTCCTAAAGCGCTTCCCTCTTGGGGCCCGAGCCCCTCCCGGAGCGAGCCGTCTTCGCCCCGAGTCCAGCCGGTTGCTTGTGGGTTTTGTCTGTGTCGTCTGGGAAACACGAGGCGGCGAAGGCAGCTTGACTGTTGCTGGTGGAGGCCCGGGAGAGAGGCCAGCTGCCCTTTGAAAAAGTCCTCTGGCAGTCTGTGGCGCAGAGGCCAGCTTTGCTTAGGACTGCGTGTTCCTCGTGTTCTCCAACTTGTCACAACAAAAACTGCAGAGATGTTTGATCCACAGAAACTAGAGTTTTGTTTTGCCGTGTAACCTGGGGAGTTATCAGTGGTTTTCTTCAGTGGGCTCAGCCTTGGCCGTCGCTGCTATATCGGCCCCTTGAGAGGAATAATTCATGCCAGACGAGGCCTCAGTTTCCTCATCCGCTACAGGAGGAGGTTATGTCTGCAAAGGTTCCTCTCGTCTCTAACAAGGAGTGAAAAGCTGTTAAGAAAGCTGGCTTCATTCATTTTATGCCTCTCCAAACGCTTGGGGGAGAGAAGTTAAAGAAAAGATGCCCAGATTTTTTTTTATCAATTTTTATTGTGGTATAATACATATAACATAAAATTTACCATCTTAACCATTTTTAACATACAGTTCTTTGGTATTAGGTACATTCATAGTGTTGTGCAACCATCACCACCATGCGAAACTCTGTACACATTAAACGATAACTTCCCATTCCCCCCGCCCCCATCCCCTGGCAACTGCCATTCTACTTTCTGTCTTTATAATTTTGACTGTTTAAGTATCTCATATAAGTGGAATCATAAAGCATTTGTCTTTGTTGTGACTGGCTTATTTTACTTAGGGTAGTATCCTCAAGGTTCATTTGTATCGTAGTATATGTCAGAATTTCTTTTTAAGGCTGAATAATATCCCATTGTGTGTGTACATACCACAGTTTGTATATTCATTTCTCCCTTGATGGACCATGTGGGTTGCTTTTATGTTTTTGCTGTTGTGCACATGGGTGTGCAAATGTCTCTTTGAGACCGGCTTTAGTTCTTTCAGGTATATACCCAGAAGTGGAATTGCTGGATCATATGGTAATTCTATGTTTAATTTTTTGAAGAATTGCCACACTATTTTCCCTAGTGCCGTACCATTTTATATTCCCACCAACAGTATACAAGGATTCCAATTTTTTCATATCCTCACCAACACTTGTTTTTTTCTTTTGTTTTGATAGTAGCTGTGTTAATGGGTATGAGGTGGTATCTTATTGTAGTTTTGATTTGCATTTCCCTAAATGATTAGTCATACTGAGCACCTTTTCATGTTCTTATTGTCCATTTGCATATTTTCTTCGAGGAAGAAATGTCTATTCAAGTCCTTTGCTTATTTTCGACTCGGGTTGTTTGTGTTTGTTATTGTTGTTGAGTTTTAGGAGTCCTCTGTATGTTCTGGATTTTAATTCCTTATCAGATGTATGATTTGCAAATATTTTCTCTTGTTCTGTGGGTTTCCTTTTTACTCTGTTGATTGTGTCTTTGGATGCACAAAGTTTTTAAGTTTTCATGAAGTCCAGTTTGCCTGTTTTTTCTTACGTTGCCTCTACCTTCAGTTTCATATCCAAGAAATCACTGTCAAGCCAGTGTCACCACTTGGCAAATCTTTTGTGTTGTTCCCAAGCCTCAATCTCTTCCCTATCCCATTTATTTGTTTGTTTCTTTCTCTTTTTCAATGAGGTTATTAGACCAATAGATCAATAAAATATTTTGTACTTATAAATCTTTATTCATTCATTCCACAAACAGGGAGAGCATTCCAAGTAGAGGATGGACATAAGCGAAAGCAGATTGGAAATGGGGGCACATAGCACAGCACATAGCGCAGCCGGCTGGTGCAGAGGGTCCAGGGAGGGATTGGTGGCTGAGAAACGTGGATAGCAGACAAGGCCAGACCTGTAAAATCTCTCCTGCTATGGTGAGTAGAGTCTATCCATTGAAGACAGACGAAAGACTCACAGACATAGGACCAAGTTGTAGAGCTAATATCTACTGCTCTCTTGAACTTAGTCACCTGACCTTTCTGAGCCTCGGTTTCCCCATTTATTTATCTAACAAACACTGATGTGGTACCCAGCACTATTCTAAGTACTGTACAAATACCAGCTCATTGACTCCTCCCACCAACCCTGCGAGGTAGGCATCCTGTGATCCCTGTTTGCAGATGGGGAAACTGATGCTCAGAGAGGTTCAGTAACATGTCAAGGCCACAGAGCCAGTAAGTCATGGCGCTGGGATTTTGACCCCAGGCTGTCTAGTTCCAGAGTTCGTGCTCTTAACTGTTACGTGATGCTGCGTCTTTCAAATGGGGGAGAAGCGTCATTTCTACCTGTAAAAGTTACTTAGAAAATCAAATGAGGTGATATGTATAATGGTATGTCATCTGTTGCAGTGTTTTACAAATACTGGTTATTGTTAGTTAATACTAATTAAGCAGCACTCTGGACAATGGGTACGATTCTCAAGGGTGTAGGGAGAAAGGAATAAATCAAGGATTGAGATTGGGCCGTGGGAAGATCTACGCTGAGGAATCAAGAGCCTGGGTTTGGGAGACTCGCTGCTGGTGCCCTTGAGGACAGAGTGACAGTCAGTGGCAGAAGCTGGAGAAGGGCCGTGAACTGCAGACTCCAGCCTGCTTGCAGAAGGAAGGGCGTTGTGAAGGGAGGAGATACTCAGGTTGATGATGTACATGCGGAGAGCACCAAAGCCAGGTGTCTGTCCCACTGGTAGATGAAGAATTCAGAAGGGGACCATAAGGCCACGTGGGGTTCTGACTCTAGCATTCCCTTCTCCTGGCGCGTTGGCCCAAGCAGACCAGAGCTCAGACCTGCTCCGCGTGTTAAGCGAGAAGGTTTGAGAAAGGATGCTGGGGGACTTGTGGTGCCCTGGTGGGGACAGGAGCAGAGCGCTGTGCATTGCCACAGGCTCTGGGTCGGCTGGGTGGGCACGTCCTTCCGGGGCTGCAGAGGCCAAGCCCCTGTACCTGCCGTCTTTGGGACAGCTTTCGGGTGAGTGGCGGGGAGGGATGGGGGGGTGCAGGGAGGGAGCCTTGGCTGAGAGCACCTGGCTGTTTGCACACGTGGCTGCGGAGACCCGGGGACCCTGTGATCTCTTTCTGTGTGGCCCGGTTTATGGGTGGGACGGGGGCGGGGGTTCACTCTCTTCATCTCAGTTACCTTAAGTGCAGAACCTTCTTCCCAGCTCCACCCCCGTCCTCACCCTAGCTCGTGATTGATGTGTGTAACGTGCTTTGAGGTGCTGAGATGAAGGGGCCCTGAGCGTGCGGCCAGAACAGCGCAGGGGCCGCACCTGGGCTTGTTGGAGGGGCTGTTTGGGAAAAGCTCCTCACCTGGAGGGTGGTCTGTTGCACGGCTTATGTCCCTACGTGTTCACATTTGACCTCTTTAGAAGAGGACATCTGGTGGCCCCAGCTTTTCAGGCTGGTCAGCTCCTCATAAAAACTGGTTGCGGGCTGCACGGAGCGGGAAGGAAGTGGTGTGGCCCGCGGCTGCGGAGGAGGAAGTGAACCACCGCTTCGCCCAGGCAGAGTTAAGGTTATCAGGAGAGAACTTCAGGATAAAAGAAACTATTTCTTCCCAAGCAGCATGCTGGGGAGGACAGGTGTGTCATTAGAGAGGTATCGGGGTCCTTCCGACCTCCGCATGCTGTTGCTTGCGGGCCCCCAGGCCGGCCTGCGATGGCCCCATTGAGGAGGGGCATGTGGAGCTGGGGGACGTCTCCCTTTCCCTTGCAGTGGCTTGTGGGTTGGGACACGGGTTTTCTGAGCCAAACAGACCTCACTGTGAGGGTGAAAAGCTTCTCTGTGCTGCCATAGGAGGAGAGTCCACGATACTGGGGCCCGGAGTTCCCTGGCAAGGTTCGCGTGAAGAAGAAAAGGGTAAGAAGATTCCAAGGAGGAGGCTGAGGTGTCAGGGCAGTGCCTGAGGAGACAGACAGCCTACGCTTGAGAAAGGGAAGGTTCTGGCACCCATGTCCATAGAGGTGCAATCTTGACGTGCTGCCTGTAGGTCATGATGCATCGGAATATGAGCCAAGATTCTTTAAGTTGCAAGTGATAGAAACTCAGCAAAATTAGCACAAGTGAAAGAAAAAATCGACCGGCTTATGCAACTGAGAAGAACAAAAAGATTCAGAATCTCAAATCCTATCATCGGCATTTGTGGGTAGGTTCCCCTGTGTCCCTCCCACCTTCCCCTCACCTTGTGCTCTCGTTCTCCCAGCTCTATTGGCTGGTGAGCTCTTTCCACCTGGCCTCCAGGATGGCCAGCTGCCGCGACCCCAGGCTCACATTCGTCAGACTGCCAGCCCTCTGGTGAGCTAGTCTGCCCTCTAGCACTTTCAGCCAAAGTCCTGGGCCTCGTGTCGTGTGACTGTCCCTAGACTAATCACCCGAGATTAACCTAGGTCAAGAGAGACCCATAGAGTGGAGGTGATGTTGGCTTCACCCAAATCACATGGCCTAAAAATAAAGGAAGGGTAGGCCAGATATAAAGGAAAGATCATTTCCCAAAGTAAAATCAGGTTAAACTCTTCAAATGGTCACACTAGCCTGCAGTGAAGGTACATTGGTTAGCAGATGCCGTTCTAGGTACTCTATACAAATAAACTCAGTCCTCACAGTAACTCTATGAAGACAATAGTATTTATTTTAAAGGCAAGGAAACAGAAGTCAACTCATTTCCTTAGGCTTATATAGCTAAAAAGTCGAGGAGGTAGGCTTCAAACCCAGGCAGTTTGGCCTCAGACTCTATACCCCTAACCATCAGGCCGCACCATCTTTCTGACGAGCACAGGGCGGCTGCAACGTGAGCAGGAAGAAAGCCCCTGTAAGCCAATCAAAATCAAAGAGTTCTAGGTAAAAATATGAGGTGAGACTACAAAATATCCAAATTTATACAATTAAATAAGAGAGAGAACCTATTCTTTCAACTCAAGGCATTTCTGAAATTATTTATTGGGAATTATGCAAACCAGTTTATGAAACAATGGATTCCCGTCTTAGTACTCTACCATGTTGCCTTGTTTTTTAACCCACAATGATATTGATCATTGACTTGAGTGGCAAGATTTAGCTTTGAAGGACGTGAGGCTGTTGCCAGCAGTGTAACCCAGCAGACAGTGCACTATCTTTGTACAAGACTGAAGGCCGTCCCAAAAGAGGAGTGACCACAACACATTGAGCTGTCGTGGCAAAGGCGAGTGAGTGTTCATCCTCGCTGGTGAGCTGTCTGAGAGGGAGAGCTCTCTCTCGGGGATAATTTCTGATGGATTTGTGTTACTGTCTAGTTGTTTCTCAGAGAGGCAGCGTAAGGTGATTTGTTTGGCCGGGGAAGGATGCATTGAGTGTGGGAGTTGTGAAACACCTTTGTGTCTGGCAACAGAACTAACTACCCAGGAGACTGGAAATGTGAGTCACCCTTGAATTTCTTCCATCCAATGGGCCCTGGCTTGTCAGGCCCTGGGTAAACTGGCTGCCTGCCAGGAAGCCTCCGCTGGCTGGGGCATTCCAAATCCCTGCCCTTGTTCTTTAAAGATACACCCCTGAGGGATGTGCTGGGGCTTGTGCCTTCTCCATTCCAGGCCTCCTGGCACAGACTGGGATTTGGGCTTTCGCTGGGTGGGCAGCTCTTTGGCCTGCCTTCCCCCTCTGCCTCCTGGAGAGGGTTGGACCAGAAGACCTCAAGGACTGCAGCCAACCCTGGGCTCTCTGATTCTGCAGTTCACTGGGGCGCCTGCTAATAGGGCCTCCGGAGAGTAAGGAGGTCAGCTAGTACTTTATTCCCTTTATTTCCAATCTCCTGAACCGGAAGTTTTACATCTTATTTTTGTTCTTTTAGTAGTTACCTTTATAATGTTAATATTCGTATTTGAGTTAACAATGACTTCTTTCATTTATTTTTTTTTTTTGAGATAGGGTCTCTCTCTGTTGTCCTGGGCTAAGAGTGCAGTGGCATCATCATAGCTCACTGCAACCTCAAACTCGTGGGCTCAAGCGGTCCTTCTGCTTCAGGCTCCTGAGTAGCTGGGACTATGGGGCACACCACCACGCTCGGCTAATTTTTTAAGTTTTTTATGGAGAAGGGGGTCTCTTGCCATGTTGTTCAGGCTGGTCTCAAACTCCTGGCCTCAAGTAATCCCCCACTTTGGCCTCCCCAAGTGCTAGGATTACAGACGTGAACCACTGTACCTGGCCTAACAATGGCAAAGTTTTGAAGGCGTTCATGAACAGATAATTATTGAGTTAGTACTGTCTACCTTGCACTTGTTCAGGTGCTGGGCAAACAGCTGTTCCCAAAGTCTCTGCTCTGAGTACGTACTAACTTGGAATATTTTTACTCCATTCACACCTTTAAGAGCTTTCATCTTCAGTTAGACAGGAGGAGTAAGTTTTTGAGATCTATTGCATTGCATGGTAATTATAGTTAACAATGTAATACGTATTTCAAAATTTCCAAGACAGATTTTAAATGTTCACACCACAAAATAATAAGTATGTGAGGTCATGGCTATGTTAATTAGCTTGATTTAATCATTCTATAACATATGCATATATCAACATCACATTGTACCCCATAAATATATATAGTTATTTGTGAATTGAAAGTAAAAAGGGGGCTTTTTTTTTTTAGTATTTTAGTTTCATCTTGTGTTTAAAGCTCCCAAATTAGTCATTTTTATAATATTTGTGGTTGATGTTTAACTTTGTACACTTAAATTTTATTTTTTACAAGTTTTTTTTTTTTTTTTGAGACAGAGTCTCGCTCTGTTGCCCGGGCTAGAGTGAGTGCCGTGGCGTCAGCCTAGCTCACAGCAACCTCAAACTCCTGGGCTCAAGCGATCCTCCTGCCTCAGCCTCCCGAGTAGCTGGGACTACAGGCATGTGCCACCATGCCCGGCTAATTTTTTCTATATATATTTTTAGTTGGCCAGATAATTTCTTTCTATTTTTAGTAGAGACGGGGTCTCTCTCTTGCTCAGGCTGGTCTCGAACTCCTGACCTCCAGCGATCCGCCCGCCTCGGCCTCCCAGAGTGCTAGGGTTACAGGCGTGAGCCACCGCACCCGGCCTGGTGAGGGCCTTCTTGCTGGTTGGGACTCCCAGCCAGGTGGCACAGGGCATTGCATGGCGAGGGGGCTGAGTGTGCTAGCTCAGGTCTCTCTTCCTCTTATCAAGGCACTAGTCCCACTCCTGTCAGCCCGTTAGCCCGTTCATCCATGAATGGATTGTGAGAGCAGAGCCCTCATGACCCAGTCACCTCTTTCAAAGGCCCCACCTCTCAATACTGCCACACTGGGGATTAAGTTCCAGCATGAGTTTCAGAGAGGACAAGCATTCAAACCGTAACAGACTTTTAGCCACTTTTCCTATTCTGGTTTTTCATCTGTTTTTCTCTTTCTTAGGAATTCTTTATAACTTAGGATGATTAGTCCTTTATCTGTGATATTAGTTGTAAATATTTTCTCCCCTTATTTCATTTGTCTAGTGTTTCAAAGTCTGTTTTGTTCTTTTTTAAATTTTATTTTATTTTATTTTTACTTATTTATTTATTTTGAAACAGAGTCTTGCTTTGTTACCCAGGCTAGAGTGAGTGCCGTGGCATCAGCCTAGCTCACAGCAACCTCAAACTCCTGGGCTCAAGTGATCCTCCTGCCTCAGCCTCCCGAGTAGCTGGAACTACAGGCATGTGCCACCATGCCTGGGTAATATTTTTCCATATATTTTTAGTTGTCCAGCTAATTTCTTTCTATTTTTAGTAGAGACGGGGGTCTCGTTCTTGCGGGTTGGTCTCGAACCCCTGACCTTGAGCAATCCTCCCGCCTCAGCCTCCCAGAGTGCTAGGATTATAGGCATGAAGCCACCGCCCCCAGCCTAAATTTTATTTTTTAAATTGACAAATAATAATTGTACATATTCATGGGGCACATAGTGATGTTTCCATACATATAATATGTAGTGATCAGATCAGGATAATTAGCATATCCATCATCTCAAAAGTTTATCTTTTTTTGTGTTGAGAATGTTTAATATCCTCTTTCTAGCTACTTGAAACTATATTATTGCTAACTGTTGTCCTCCTGCCCTGATATAGAACACTAGAACTTATTCCTCCTATCTAGCTGTAATTTTGTATCCTTTAACAAATCTCTCCCTTCCTACCCTTCCCCTGTCCTTCCCACCTTCTAGCATCCTCTGTTCTATTTTTTACTTCTATGAGATCAACTCAAAGTCTATTTTATTAATCCCCGTGTTACCCCTTGTTCAGTTAACTCAAGAATAATATGATTTTGTAGAAACTTTATTGTGAGACATCAATTAATAATTTGCTTAAAGGGTCCACAAAACCCAGAACTCACCAGCAAAAGACAAAAACCATAAACAACCTACAGAGACACCAAGATAGAACGCATACCTATAAAGTATATTCATGGCACAAAGCTGGAGTGACCAATTTGTTGCGTAACTGAATCAAAATTCAGAATATTTTAGAAGGCTGAAAATATGGGCCAAAATGCACAAAATAAAATTTAGTAGAAATAATGTTTTGTACTTAGGCTTGAAAACATTAATTCCGTATGTTCACAATTGGGGACATCTGCCTTCACAGAGATTCATATATGTATAAACTTTGGGTCTTAGTTGATCATACACTTATATAAGCCCAACAAAATGATGTAGGTGTTACAGGAAAATGTATTCTGAGAGTGGGTAGTGGAAGGGGATTATCCGGATCGTGGAGAACATTGCCCCTTTGGACCTGACACTTCTCAGACCACATCCAGAATGGGATGTTCGGTTTTGGGGACCACAAATCAAGAAAGTTGTAGACATCTGGGAGCAAGTCCAGAGCAGGGAAGCCGAGTCAGTGAAACCATATAGTGACAAATGATCAGGAACTGGAGAAATTTAATCTGGAGAAGGAAAGCAAGTAATTTTTGAAGTATTTGAAGGCTGCCAAGTGGAAGAGGGGTTGGAACTGTTTGTTGCTCGGATAGGAGGGTCAGGGTCAGTGGTTCTGACCTGCAGCACAGTCAGGCCCACGGTGAGGGACACGTCCGTACTGGCACTTAGGACTGCGGGAAGGGGACGGGCTGCCTTCTTAATCCGCACACTCCTGTGGCCAAGTGTTTGGAGAGAGGCCACAGATCTGCCAGGAGGGGTGTGGGGACCGTCCTCCGCTGTTTAGGCAGTTGAGGCACCGGCGTTCTTGTCTGCCTTGCGGAAAGCAGTCTTTCCTTCTGGGCTCTTCTGTGTGCCAAGAGCGAGAGCAGCTGGGGAAAGTGATCTGTGGGATTTTTTGCCAACGAAAGTATGTGAAGAGTTTTTGAGGAACATTAGTTTGTAGGATTTAATGTTGGAATGTGTCAACCTTGAGTTCTAGCCAAGATCCCGAGCCAGCGTCCTGAAAGCAGGGACTGCCCCTTACAGTGGTGTCTGAGGGCCAAGACCTCGGATGGTGCCTCCACTTACCCTAACAGTCAGCGCTTGCCCTCCCCCGCCACGGCTGACGAGGGCAGTAACGACCCCGCTGTGTAAACTGTACTTGATTAAAACCCTGCTCAGGGAACTCAGAACAGTTCCTATAGTAATCTTGCTGTCAAACTTTTATGTGCACACAACTTAACTAGGGATGGGCTTACAATGCAGATGTTGATTCTGTAAGTTAGAGATGGGCCTGAGATTCTGCCTCTCTGGTAAGCTCTCAGGTGACATTGATCCCGCCCGTTTGGCCCACCCTGAGGAGCAAGGGTCTAAAAGCAACAGTCTGCAAAGTGTCTCCCATGGGCCACCTGTGACAAGCTCCTGCACCCTGCCCCAGCCTGCTTGTTTAAAATGCAGTTGCCTGGGCCTTACCTGTGATCTCTGCCACCAGAATCTCATGGTGCAGCTCCAGTGTCGGCTTCTGGCGTTCAGGGGACTCTTAAGCACATTAGAGGTTTTGAACCGCTGGGCCGGGGGAAATGGATAGGGTGGTTCAGACGGAGGAGGAAATCGCCCCAGGGACACAGTGAATCCCACACAAAGTTGGTTGTAGAAAATAGGCCACTTATGCAGTGCTTGAGTGGGGAAGACTGGCTGAGGGTTTCTGCACCAGCTGGTGACCTGGGGCACGGCACTTAACCTCTCTAAGCCTCCGCTTCCTCTGTTGTGAAGCAGAGACGTTGTGATTTGATGCATCTTGTTCTTCCAGTTGTCCAGCATGCTCTGCCCAGCCCATGCCGGGGCGCACTGACCATGAGCCTCAGCTCCTCCCTCGGCCACAGGAAGGAGCTGCGTAACCTCACCGCGGAGGAGGCCGGTGAAGGGGGCGTTATTGTCACTGAGTTCATCGCCATCATTGTCATCACCGTTTTTGTCTGCCTGGGCAACCTGGTCATCGTGGTCACCTTGTACAAGAAGTCCTACCTCCTCACCCTGAGCAACAAGTTCGTCTTCAGCCTGACCCTGTCCAACTTCCTGCTGTCGGTGCTGGTGCTGCCCTTCGTGGTGACCAGCTGCATCCGCAGGGAATGGATCTTCGGCGTGGTCTGGTGCAACTTCTCCGCCCTGCTCTACCTGCTGATCAGCTCGGCCAGCATGCTCACCCTCGGGGTCATTGCCATCGACCGGTAAGCTTGCCTCCGACCTGGAGTTGAGGGGTCACAGAATGACCAGGTGCGGTGACTTTCCCACTGCTTTAGCTCCCTGGGAGAGTGTCAGGGGCCTGTGCCGGGGAGGCTGAGCACGCGGAGTTCTGCCCCTGCCTCCGTCTCTGCAACCAGGCATGTCTCGTTTTACTGTCCATATTGCACACAATTTTATTCTGTTAAAACAGATTCCATTGCTTAAAAAAATAGTTCTAGAAACCTCCATTTCGCAGGTTACAGGTGAAGAAACAGAAGGTGAGGAAGGCAAAGGGCAAGAGTAGCTCTGGGGCTGGGCGCTGACTCTGCCGCTCTTGCTCCCCAGCCGGCTGCCTGCCCCGGCTGGCTTTGGTCTTGGCCGGAGCTCGACTGGTGGAGCCCAAAGAGGAAACACTGTCGCTCCTCACAGTCCAGGACTGGCAGCAGAGTGGGGGAAGGAAGACAGTGGCACCTGGGAGGGGCTGCGTGCACTGTTAGAAAACTGGGTAGCTCCCCGCTCAGCATGGCTGGAGCACAGGGAGGTCTGGCTCTGCCACGTTCCTCTGCTGCCTCTCGCAGGTCCTTCCGATGCCCACGTCGTGCCGTCAGGGGCGGCTGCACAGGTCTCATGGGCTTTGGCAGTGGTTTATTAGGATTTTGCTGACAGTCACTTTTTTCATCGCAGACAGGGGTTGGACTTTATAAGAACAGCTTCTCTGTATGTGTTTTTTTCTTCCGGTAATAAAAGTAATGCAGAAAATATAATGAATGAAATAAGAAATACTCAGAATCTAATCAATCAGAAGCAATCGCTGTTTACATATTTAATATATTTAGCTCTAGTAATTTTGGGTTGTATACAGTAAATTTTTGAAATAGGCTCATGGAAAATGTATGGTTTTGTGACCCGCTTTTTTTTTTTTTTTAGCTTAACACGTGATCATGAGCATTTCCTTCCATCTGTACATACCCTTCAAGAATGTGATTTTTAGTGGCTATGTGGTGTTCCATCCTGTGGGCGTATTCATAGCATTTGAGCCGAGTCCTAAGTAGCAAGTGGTATCGCACAGGCATGGGAGAGGGGGAAGGGGCCCCTCCAACTAAAGGAGCGGCCTCTATTTATTCAGTTGGTAAGCATTTATTAAGCACCCAGTGTATGCCTGGCACAGTGGTTGATGCTGGGAATACATAGCTGAATGAGGTGAATAGACATGCTGAGAAATTCGCAGTGTAGGGGGGCAGGCATGTGGTGAGATATCTTCGGGACCGTATGATGTGTATACAATGCCAGGAGGTCTAAGGTGCCGTGGGAATGCAGAGGAGGAGAATAGACCGACCGTGGTGGACGTGCACGTGCCGTGTGCGGAGTGTGTGCTGTCTGACACGGCTGGAGCCCCCGGGGCAACGGTGGGACACAGACAGCTTCCTCCCACTAGGGCCGTAATCCAGGCTCCCCGGGCCCCACAGCCTGGCCCCAGGGTTACCAGTGACAGAGCAGCTGGTGGAGAAAGGACTGCTGCCTCACTACCGTGGCAACTTATCAAGGCCTGGTTATCTCTGGAAAATAGTTCATTTTCCCTTGCACAAGGTGGATTCACAGTGCTTTGGCCAGATCTGTATGACTGAAATATATAAATGCTGTGAGATTTGGTGTCTTCAGATATTTTAATGGCAGGTGCAATTTACTTTTGATTATTGGTCATTCAGGTGGCTTGCAGACACAAATTGCCTGGACCAACTACTATTTTTATGTTCACAGAAATGATCGTGACTTGGCCAGTCCAAGGTTTCTCCACGTCAGCACCGTTGACATTTGGGGCCAGGCAATTCTCTGTGGGGAGGAGCTGTCCTGTGCATTGTAGGATCTATAGCAGCGTCCTGGCCTCTATCCACCTGACGCCAGGAGCACCTCCCCAGTTGAGACAACCCAAAATATCTTTAGACATTGCCACATATCCCCAGGGGTTCCCAGGTGAGAGTCCTAGCTAAAGAAATCTGTCAAACTGGTTGGACAGAGGAGCCCAAAATGTCCCTCTTTGTAGCCCCATGAAAAGAGAGCAAAGACAGAATATACAAAGAATGGCTGCCTGGAGTGAAATTCACACTGCAGTGTCAACATCCTAAACCAGCCGAGTGGAAACAGGGCCAGCTGGGGGTGCCATTTCACCCATGAAGAGTGTCACTGTGACCAAGTCTGTAACTATTACTATGAATAAGTCTGTAACGTGCGGTCACCTCTAGCATAGCTGTGAAGCTGCCAGGATGCCGGGTGCTTGTAAAATTGTTCTTATATTCTCATTCCATTTTCGGTGGATGAAACTGCAGGTCTAAAAATAGAATTTCAAAACATGAAAGTAGCTAGAACAATGGGAAGGGTAGTGAGAGCGAAGATTACTAGTGATTTTAGGAGATTGTTCAGTGTAAGTTAATCTGTTTGCCCCGAGGTAGCCGGAGTTGGCTTAGATTTTGTGTTTTAAGTGACAACACCTTATTAAAAGCAGGGATTGCAATGGAACTGGTTGGTCTTGTGGCAGGAGAGCTTAGCCTCTGGAACACCTATGTGCTGGAACGTTCCGGTTACATGTGACACCATGAAATCCTCCTGTGGATTCAGGGGTTGTGGTTGGGCTCACGTCTAATGATGAGTTAGAGAAAAGATTGAGAGCCTCAGAAGACAGGAGAACAGGAGCAAAAGGAAACCCCTGTCTTTGGCCTGTATTAACCCACAGGGGAATAGGGAGTTTCGTTAGTTCTGTGTTTTCCTTTGAATCTACAACTGGTCCTAAATGAGGCTTCAGCTTAAAAAAAGAAGTTTCAGGTCTGTGATTGAGAACACATAAACCCTTTTTTTTTTTTTCTGGGAGATGTGAAAATGTTCTGTATCTTAATAGAGGTATAGATTCGTGCATTTCAATGTACATAAATTTCTCTCCCCTGCCCCTCCCCCCAATACTAAATACAACGTAACCCCTGGAGGGTGTGGCTGTACCTGGGCAGGGCTGTGGCCTGCGGGGCTTTCTGGACTCTAGGAGACTGACCCCAAGGGAGCCAGCACCCAGCTGCGCTGCCCGGGCGTGCTGACGGGACTCAGGACTCAGCTGGGAGGAATCACTGTCATGTCCCACGGGAACTGGCGGTGCCCGATCCTCAGCCAGCGAGTGACAGAAACATCTGTTACCATAAAGGAGAAGTCTTGCCATAAAGTAATAATAAGAAGTGGGTGTTGAGAAGAGCCAGGAGATCTGGCCCAGGACGGCGCATGAATCATAATCACGTTCACGACTGCCAGGACAGGGTTGGTCAAAGGACCAGGACAGCTAACATTCGCCAGACCTGGCCTCCCACACCCAGCTGTACACCGGCCTGAGGTGTCTGAGTTTGGAGCGCCCGTGCGCTCTTTAAAGGGACAGAGGAAAGTAGAAATCTCTGTCTTGTTTCTGTTTGAAAGTGAAGGAACCTTCCCTAGAGCCCGTCCCCTGGCCCCAGTCCCACCCTAGCAAAACCCCCTCACTTTCCATTTGCCGGAACGATGTTTCAGCAGCCCACCTGGCAACGGGAAGGAGACCACTCTAGTGGTTTGTTCATCCCCCGGGGCTTAGAAGGGCCCAGTGTCCCGCGTGGGTCAGGGGAGTTTTGCAGGAGTACAAGCAATGTGAGGCTTCCATCCTCGGGGGAGGGGGGATGGGGAGAGGTCAGTGGTCAGGCAGGACACAGGCTGTCCCCACTGCCTTTGAAGAGTGGGTGTGACTCAGGCCTTTTATGCGCTCTGCCCCATTCGTTCCGGGAGCAGACCTGTGGTGGGGGTTCTGTAATGTCCACTTTGCAGATGCAGGAACGGAAGCTCTGAGAGGCTAACTCAGCTACCCGAGGTCGCACGGCTAGCAGACATCAAACTTCCATCTGAACTTGAATGTCCAACTCCAAAGGCATGCTTTTTCCATTGGGTTGCATGGCCTTTGCAAGATGCAAACCCGGTATCAGTGTAGGACAGTAATCGTCTTAGCCCAGGCCAGCGTGCAGTGATTCTGTAACCCACACCGTGATCCCGGCTTGTCCTCAGGCCCCACACACCTACGCGCTCGCCTCCCAGGCTAGATCTCGAGCTCGCAGCCCGAGATCAGAGCAGCCTCAGGCTTGGCCCAGTCAGCATGTGGCAGTTCAGCTGCTGGTGCCCAAGGGTGACTCAGGAAGGTCCCCGTGGAGGAGGCGGTTTCCCAGGTGACGTGTGAGGCATGTAGCCACAATCATTGCCCCAGGTCCTGGCTGTACCAGGCAGCATTAGTGTGGCCACCGCTTCCCCTCAGCACATTGCCCTCAGGGGAAGGTCTTGTTTCCCTTGAATAAAATGTCTGGGTGGGGAGGGTGGTGGTTTGCGGTCAACCCTCCGGTCTGAGTCCTCCCACCCATTCCGGTTAAAGGGCCCGTCCTTATCTAGGCCTACAAGGCTCTGGGCACCCTGGCGCCTGCCCGCCCGGCTGGCTTCTGGTCTCTTCTCTGCACCTCGCACTCTGTTCTTGCCTGGTTGTGCTCCATGCAGCTTCCCCATTGAGCAAGTGCTCACTTCCGTCCCCATGCCTCGCCAAGGCTAGCTTTCTGCCTGCGCTGGTCGTGGGCCAGTGTCCCCGGCCTTTCCAGACACGGGTTGGAGCATCGCTTCCCCCAGGGAACCTGCTCCGGCCCTCCAGTCCGGATGAGGGGCCGCCAGTTTGAATCGCTAGCACTCCTGGCCTGTCCCCCCCTTAACAGCACCAAGCGATTGGGAACCACCCCCTGGTGCACGGACCCCGGCACATGATGGCTTGCAAGGAATTGCTGGGCATGTGTGTGTGGATCATAGAGTCAGATTGCCTGGGTTTGTGTCTTGTTTCCTCCATGTATCTGCGGTGGGTTATTTGGCGTTTTCTCTGCGTTAGTGTCCTTATCTGTAAGGTGAAGATAATGATACACCCCTGCTCAGAGCTGTGAGGATTCAGCGCGGGCCTTACCGCTCCAGACTGTCACACTCTGCTTAGGTGTCTGTCTTCCCCACGGCTCCTCGGCTGCAGTTTCAGATCACAGCATGGGACTTGGCAAGTGGCAGGCCTTCGGTAGATGTCTGCTGAGTGAATGAAGCCCGTAGTCCTTAGACATCACTGTGGTTCTTAATGACCCCTCTGGAAACTGGCCTCAGTGAACAACAGCAGAACTGACCTGGCCCAGTGCGTAATCCCCGGGGACCCCTGTAGATGCCTCGAGACTGGCCACACCTCCAAATAGGAATGGGTTCTGGTGTCGCCACCTGGAAACGGGACTGTCCGAGCTCTGTTCTTGCTGGTGTCCAGCTCTTCACTCGTGGAGAGTCTTGCAGGACCGGGAAGCATGGTACAGTCGATAGCGTGTCCGAGGACCGGGAGAAGGGGCCGCCAGCATTCGTCCCGCGGATGCAGCAGAGCCTCCTGGGCAGGAGAGCAGCGGGGGCCCACCCCGGGTGTCCTCTCTCCCTTTGACCCCTCTCTCTCGCCCTCTCCATCCTTTTCTAGCTACTACGCCGTCCTGTACCCCATGGTGTATCCCATGAAGATCACGGGGAACCGGGCTGTGATGGCGCTTGTCTACATCTGGCTTCACTCCCTCGTCGGCTGCCTGCCACCCCTGTTTGGTTGGTCACCCGTGGAGTTTGACGAGTTCAAGTGGATGTGTGTGGCCGCCTGGCACCGGGGGCCTGGCTACGCCGCCTTCTGGCAGACCTGGTGTGCCCTGCTGCCCTTCCTGGTCATGCTGGTGTGCTACGGCTTCATCTTCCGCGTGGCCAGGGTCAAGGCCCGCAAGGTGCACTGTGGCACAGTGGTCATCGCGGAGGAGGATGCCCAGAGGACGGGGAGGAAGAACTCCAGCACCTCCACCTCCTCTTCGGGCAGCAGGAGGAACGCCTTCCAGGGTGTGGTCTACTCTGCCAACCAGTGCAAAGCCCTCATCACCATCCTGGTGGTCATCGGAGCCTTCATGGTCACCTGGGGGCCCTACATGGTTGTCATCACCTCCGAGGCCCTCTGGGGGAAGAACTCTGTCTCCCCGACCCTGGAGACCTGGGCCACGTGGCTGTCCTTTACCAGCGCCATCTGCCACCCCCTGATCTACGGACTCTGGAACAAGACGGTTCGCAAGGAACTGCTGGGCATGTGCTTCGGGGACCGGTATTACCGGGAACCGTTCGTGCAGCCACGGAGGACGTCCAGGCTGTTCAGCATCTCCAACAGGATCACAGGTAACGGGGGGCTCGCTGGGAAAGGGACACGCGCCCTGCGGCAGGGTAAGCTGGGGTCCTCTCAGCCACGCTGCCTGTTGAAGGGCGAGTCCTGAGACTGACTGTGGCCTCAAGGCTCAAAGCACAGACTCCTCTGGGGAAGGAACATTCTAGGTACCCACTGGGATTCCCAGGCAGCTTTCTGTCACTCAGCAGCTCGAGGCCGTGCTGATGAGGCCAGCGGAGCTCCCAATGTGCATCCCAGGAGAATGAGGCAGGGAATGTCACTGTTCAGAAATCTGTTTTCTGAAACCCCAGCCTTGGTCTGCTGCTCTGGAGAGTGTAGTTACTTCTTCACTAGAGAAAGGAGAGTCCGGTGTTGGACCAGGCTCCCCCCTCTTGGCAAGTCCTTTCCTTCCCGTGTTTCCTCTTGTCCTCGCTTCCTGTCCACCCAGCTGCCGGTCTACCCTACCCCCTGTCCTCGACTGTCCTCCACCCTGGGCCTGGCCTCACAGGGGTCTCCTCGTACGGTCCTTGACGATTCAGGGGTGTCAGTGCCAAACCTCAGCCTCCACTGAGATGTCACCATCTCGTGTCCATGAGGCTGCTCCCCCATCTGGTGACGGGCCCGAGGGCGCAGGTTTCTGGACATGGTCCTACCACCTTTGATGAGACCCAGAGGAATTACTCTAGTTCTATCTAATCTAGTCTAGGAGTTAGATTTTTTTTTTAAATTTTTTTGTTTTGAAATAATTTTAGATTTACAGAAGAGTTGGAAAAACAGTACAGGGAATTCCTATACACACTCTGCTTCCTCCTGTAGTGCATCTTGCATAAGCATAGCACAGTTCTGAAACCTAGGGCAGCGACGCTGGGGCAGGGCTGCTAACTACAGGCTCGATTCGGATTTCACCTGCTGCTCCACTACTGTACTTTTCTGTCCCAGGATCCAGTTTAGGACCCACATTGTTTTGGTTGTCATATCTCCCGTTGCCTTCTCAATCTTTGACAATTTCCTTATCTTTTATGACATTGACACTTGTGTACTCATCAAGTTTGTTTGTTTAGTTACTTTTTTGAGACAGAGTCTCACCCTGTCTCCCCTGATAGAGTGCCATGGCGTCATCCTAGCTCACTGCAACCTCAAACTCCTGGGCTCAAGTGATCCTCCTGCCTCAGCCTCCCGAGTAGCTGGGACTACAGGCATGCGCCACCACAGCCAGCTAATTTTTTCTATTTTTGGTAGAGATGGGGTCTCACTCTTGCTCAGGCTGGTCTTGAGCTCCTGGCCTCAAGCGATCCTCCTGCCTCGGCCTCCCAGAGTGCTAGGAGTACAGGTGTGAGCCACCGCGCCTGGCTCTTCAGGTATTTTGTAGAGTGCCCTTCACTGTGTGTTTTTGGTCTGATGCTTTTCAAGATTAGGGTGAGGTTTTATGTTTCTGGCAAGAATGCAGCAGGGGTGATATGCTCTTCTTAGCGCATCCAGTCAGGGGACACATTGTCAATATGCCTCATTGCTAGTTACGTTACCCTGGATCTCTTAGGTAAGGTGCTGTCTGTCGGCTTTCTCCACTGTCAAGTCACTAATTTTTCTGTTGTAATTAATAAATACAGCAGAGGAGATTCAACGTTGCAAATTTGTTTCCCTTCAGCTTTCCTATTTCCCCTTCAGCCTTCACCCACTGTTTTCAGCACGAGGTGGGGGGTCTTGCCTCCTGCTGTTATTACCATGTTGTTCTGAAGGGAGGTGGCTGGATTTTCAGCACCAGGTTAGAGGGACACTGTCACCTGGCCAGGCCACTGGAAGAGAGATGTTGAGGGCGCTGCGTTGGGACTGCAGGTTTAATCTCTTGCTGGATGACTTCAGGCATCTCTTCAAACCGCTCTCATTAATTTTTCTTCTTCATGAAATGAGAGGTCTCAGAAGGGTGAAAGAAATAATGACTCGTAATTATAAATACTGAGTGGCAGTGA
The DNA here is from genome assembly GCF_020740605.2 of Lemur catta. Classification (NCBI taxonomy): domain Eukaryota; kingdom Metazoa; phylum Chordata; class Mammalia; order Primates; family Lemuridae; genus Lemur; species Lemur catta. Next base: position 4,531,910 of record NC_059130.1, on the reverse strand, counting down.
TGACGGGAGATCCTTTCAGGTGGCACTGAGACACCAGCATCACTGGAATTTCATGGATGATGGAGTGTTATTTCTTGGGGAAAAAAGGAAGCCTGGGACTTTTTATTTTGACCATAGTGGGGGAAAATCTCTCTGTATCCCAGTATTTTAACACTGAACCGCCCACCCGCTGCCAGTTAGTTGCAACCCACATTTCCACGCATCACTTGTGATCCGCAGTACATTCAATGTTTGGCTTCATCTCCCCGATTAACTTACTCATTCAGATTTTGTAAAGTCTCTGGTCTTCCTGGCAAGAAATAATAGATGTTTTCTATTTCAACGAAGTTAAGAATGAGGAAGGAAAAAAAATGAGGAAAGAGAATGGAGGAGGAAAGGGGAGCTAGAACAAAAAGAAGCATTTGCTTTTGGGGCCAGGATTTTCCATACGAGTCCCTGTGACTGTCGTGGAAGAGCTGGCGGGGCCGTGGGCACAGGCGGGAGTGGCAGCCATGGTCGCGCTGGCAAGTCCCGGGCAGCTGCGGTCTCGTCTTCTCTTAGGGAAAAGCAGCCTGGTGGGATGATGGGTTCCGAGTCGTTGGCTTCACCCAGGAATGGGAGTGGGGGGATCCTTGTGGTTCTTCCCAGAAGGTCCTTGTCCCCCTGGAGGAGGCCACCAAGCGTCAGCAAGAGTCAGGGACCAAAGCAGAATGAGGCCGCCCAGCCCCGCCGCGCACCCTGTGCTGTCCACGCCAGGAGTGCCACCTCCCCCCCACTCCCCGATCTGGAGGAGAGCCCCGGCCTCCGCCTCAGGGCCCTGGTCCCCCTGTCGGAGCCAGGGCTGCCCAGACCCCGTGTCGCGCCCTCTGTGGGCATCGCTTTGATCTGCAGCAGATCCCGAGCCCAGGTCACCTGTCCTGCCAGTGGCTGCCCTCGGCCCGGGGTGAGGAAGATGATGAGGTCTGTTCCAAAGCCAGCAAGAAATGACTGGGAGCGTCTGTTTGGTTTTGTTCCTCTCCATTTGTGTGGGTACCTGGGAAGGTTTAACCAAAGCAATCGGTAAACGGAATCATAAACTTCCCTAAGAGAGTGCGCACGAGCAAGGCAGAGGCAGACGGCCACACGTATCGGGAGCTTCGCAGCTGACTCGGATGTCAGGAGTGCCATAAGCGCTTGACGGCGTTTACTTCGTACGTCATGGGTTTAAACCGTAATGGATGGATTTTGGTTTCCGCGCTGTGTTCTCCCCAGACTGAGGACATGCACGTGCTTAGGCCTTCCCTGCGGGGCCAGCAGTCACCGGCCACCGAATGCCTCCTGCTTTCGAGGGCTCATTAGCAGATTCCCACAGGGAGGGTCACCTGGGGTCAGATCTCCGGGCTGCCTGGAGGTTGCCGGGCAGCGCTACCTAACGGTGGACAGGTCAGCCCCGGCGGGGACAGTGGCTGCGAGTGCTGAAAGGTGAGCTGAATGCCAGCATTTGGTCTGAAGATGCCAAAACACAAATCCAAAGCTGACAGGTGGCCACTGGCCGCTGGAGCCAAGGAGAGGCCTTCAGGGGGAGGGGCACGCAGCCCCTCCGGCAGCCCTCGCCGGCAGATCCAGCCCCTTCCCTGCGGCCGGGGCCGGACAGCCCAGCGTCCCCTCGCCCGGGCCAGGCGGGAGGCAGCCCCTCCAGATGCCACTCTCACCTGGGGCTGATGGGTGAGTGGACATCCCGGGGGAGGAGAGCCCTGCTCACAGTTACCCAGGGGACACGCCTCACTGCAGGTTCTTCTTGGAGGGGTCTGGGCTGGACGGGGGGCAGGGAGACCCCAGAGCCTTTGAATTTTTCTCCCTTGCTTTTCCAAGTTCCTTTCCCGGTGGCACCTGGAGGTCGTCCTCTTGCTTCAAAGTGCCCCGTTCTCTTAGTTCCTCAAGGGTGCTGTGACTTTTACCCACTGTTCCCTTCTGGGGAGCCGTGGACCTGTTCCCTGGGGCTGTGCCTTTGTGCTTTCTTGTTTGTTTGTTTTTGAGGGGTTGGGTTGGGCCCAGCCCAGTGGATATACTGTTTCCTGTGAAAAATCCCAGGGGTGAGTGCAGGGTAGACACAGAGTAGAGGGATGCCACCTGGCCCCCCTGCTTCCAGACCTTTCAGCGGAGCCACATGGGTCTGGCTCCAGTGATTCCGCCCACTGGGGGAGACCCAGACATGTTCCTGGCTTTCACCGCAGCCTCAGAGATGGCATCCAAAACCCACTGTGGCTTCAGCTGTCCCAGTTGGCAGGGAATGGCCCCACGGGCTCCACTCCCCAAGCCAGACGTCCTGTGAGCCCAGTCGTGTTCTCGGGCCAAGGCCCTGGAGGGGCTAGTCACGTGCAGGGGCAGGTGTGGGTCTTCTCTGGTCCCAGCCCCGATGCCGACCCCCAGTAAGGGACAGGGATGAGCAGGAGGTTCTACTGCGGCCATTTCCTCCCCTGCCACCATTTCCTCCATGGCGCCAGGGAAGAAGGGAGAGCGTGTTCTGGAGCCTTGTGCCCTCGGAAGCGTTAGGATGAAAGCAGAGGATGAGGTCTCTGTTACCTGTGAGTGCGCTGCAGGACGCGATTGTCCCTGGTTGATCTCACTCGGCCTGCCAGGCAGCAGGTCTTCCTCGTGAGATCTGAGGGGTTCAATTTTTTCTGCCATATTTTTAAGCATTCAGAGCTTTTGTGTTATCTCCATGTTCCTTTGTTTATAGCTTCCAACTCTTTTTTTGTGGATTCCTTATTTTCTCAACTTTCTGAGGACACCCAATTATAATTTGTTTTGCTTTCTTATAAGCTCCTTGTATTGTCTCTTCTGAGACCCATTTTTCTTTTTTCTTTTTTTCCCACCTCCGTCTTTCATGCTAGTACCTTTCCTTAAATGCCTAGTGATCTGGGCTGTCCCTTTGCCTTTGATAGCGAGGCCCCGCAGGGAAAGCCGTGGCGAGGCCGTGACTGAGGGGCGGCCTGGCAGGGCTGTCTCACGGGCACCCGGCTCTCAGGTCTTCTCTCAAGGCGGGTGGGTTCTCCCGGGGCAGAGTTCCCCAGTGCCCAGCCCAGGCTGCGTGGACAAGGGGCCAGGGTCCCTCTGATGAACACGTGGATCCTCACTGTTCCCTCAGTCTTTACCGTGTCACCTGCCTCAGCTGTGCCCTTGGGTCACTCTCTCCACTCTCCTACCCACACGAGGTCAGGTGCCCGGAGCCCAGACTGCGGAGAGCAGGGGAAGGGCCCCGCTGCTTCCCGTGGGGACTCTCTGTCCCCTGGGCCCCCAGTTCCTGAGCTGCTGGGGCCTCCCCACTGCCAGCGCCATTCGCGCCCCTGGGTCAGCTCATTGCCCTCACCCGTCTGCTTTCCAGCCTCTAGGAATTCCCTCCCCTTCGGGTTGTAAGCCTCTTTAAAAAAATCCATTTTTGGTGTTCCAGTCGGATTTCAGGAGGTGATCGTGTCACTGAAGACCCCGGAAGACGGTTCGGCTCCCACTTGCCTTCTTGGTACTTGACACTGTCGGGGCAGCTTCCCCTCTGGGGAGCCCGGCGAGTCCCGACTCGCTGGGACGGGAACAAGGGGCGCGTGGGGCAGGAGCAGCTCGCGTGGCCTGTCGTTGGGGGCTGAGAGCAGATGTCACCAGGGGAGCAGCGGGAGCAGAGGGCGGGCTGGGGCAGTCGCGGGGAAGCCAGATGGGACGGTCACCTGCCCCGGCGGGGAGCGGTCGCGCCTTCAACGCCAACTTTGCCTTTCAGACTTGGGCCTGTCCCCGCACCTGACGGCGCTCATGGCAGGCGGACAGCCCCTGGGGCACAGCAGCAGCACTGGGGACACTGGCTTCAGCTGCTCGCAGGACTCAGGTACCGTCATGCTTTGTGAGCCCCTCACCTGTGTGTCTCCCGGATGCCGGTGGCGATGTGGTGGAGCGACGTTTCCCACGGGGGTGGGGGGGGGAAGGGCCCAGGGCAAGAACGACGAGTCTAAGTTTCCAGTCCTGGCTTTGACTTTTCAGCTCTCCTGTGCCTCAGTTTCCCGCTCTGTAAAACGGGGATCTCAGTTCCTGTTCTCTGAGCCCCACAGTGCAATGGTGCGGTACAAAGCGAGCGGAGCCTTTGCACGGTTGGAATGCTGACCGAGCGTGCATTGTCACTAAGCACAGCAACCGCTGCCCACGGCGGGCCCTGGCGTCAGCCTTGCCTGTCGCTCTCCGGTTGGTGCAGGAGCCGGGTCATCTTGGCAAGTTGCGTGACCTCTTTCTAAACGCTCAGAGTCCCCCGGTGTGTGAAGCGGGGTAAGACCCCCTGCCAGGGCGCTGTGTGTGGGGTAGCAGGGCATGATGAACGTGGAGCTCCGTCTGAGAACGCCCTGCAGCGAGGCCGGCGAGCCTTGTCGTCCTCATTCGTTTCTGGCGCCCTGTGAGATGAAACCCGGTCTCCCTGCAGAGGCGCGTCTCCACCACGGTCCTCCACCAGCCCCCCAGCCCCTGCCAAGGGATCTTGCACCCCCAGGGCTGCTCCTCCCTCAGGTGTCAGAGCCTGTTCCTGGCACTCGCTGGCTCCGAGGCAGTGTCGGGAACCACACGAGGCCCTGGGTGAGGGGCACGTGGGCAGAGGCGGGAGGGCCTTGCAGCTTCGCACTGCTGAAGAGCCAGGTCTCCTGGCCACGTCTGCCGCCCATCCTGGGGCCGGCTTGTGTGTCCCTGCGCTGGGGCGTGGAGGGGTGGGGAGGGGAGCGGGGCTGAATCCTGGGGCTGGAAGCCGCGAGCGGAACACAGCACGGCAGCGGGCAGCCGGCACTGCGCCCCGAGCCCCCATCTCTCTGCAGCTGGGGACAGCGGAGTGGGGTGGGGACGCAGGGACGGCTGCGAGGCTTTTCTGAGGAAGGGGTGGCGCAGCCGGAGAGTAGGTGGGTGGTGGCCGAGCGCAAGCAGTGAGGGAAGAGCACGGGCCGTGGGGTCACAGGACCTGGGCGTGGGTGCCAGCCCTGTCATTTGTTAGCAGTTCTTAGTGTCCCTAGTAGTGATGACTGCCATTGATTTAGCCCCTGCTGTGGGCCAGGCACTGGGCTAAATGTTTACGGATCTGCACTCAGAATCCGCGCAGCGACTCTGTGAGGCGGGCGAGGGTGATCCCGTGCTGCAGCCGTGGGCGGCACGAGGCCCTGGATGACCCGTTGCTGGTGCCAGGTCTGTCCACCGCATCCCGGTGCCTCCCGAAGGGCGGCCCCTGCCACAGGCCAGGTCCTCGCACCTTTGCCGGGCGGAGAAATAGCAGGCGAGGAGCTCCGGGCCTCCTTTCTTCTGCTTCCCGAGCGCCGAGATCTTGCGGGTCAGAGCTGGCAGCTGAGAGCAAGGCTGGGCCACCGTTGGTCCCAGGGTTGGCCGGGGCACTGCTGAGTGACAGGTCCCGCCCCAGCCCTCCCTGCCCTCTGCCCCATCTCCCTCCACGCCCCGCTCTGCCCGGCTCTCTCTGATGCGAGTTCCTGGACTCTCTGCCCTCATTTCCCCACTTGTTTAGGTGTGGGGAATATTTTTGCTACACTTGATCTTAGCCAAAAGACCACGAAGTGATTAGAGGGTATATTTTTAATCCTTTTTTGATCCCCAAAGAACTTTGCATTTTCAAGTTGTAAATGTTAATTTAGTGCAACATATCTTAATTGTGGTAGAAATCCAGACGGTAAGAATAGCTCAGGATACAGAGTTCCTGTTGACAGGACCCTGTCCTCGCTCGGCGTGCGCCCTCTCCCCTCCGCGCCGGGCCTGGCAGACCCCAAATCTGGGTCATGGTTGCTGCGGCCCTTAACCCCCTGCCCTGGGCAGCCTTACTGCTGTCTCCATGTGGCCGGAGCAGCCCCACTGGCTGTCTGCAGACTCCGTGGAATAGGACGACAGGTGCTCGGTGGGCAGATGCCGCAGGGCAGTTGGTGCCCTGGTTATGGGTTTGAATGGGACAGAGGGGGCCGGGGTGCCCAGGGAGGGGAGAAGGGGGGACTTGGTGTTGCTGGTTTGGGTGCACAGTCGGCCCTTTGTTTTAGGGACGGATGTGATGCTGCTTGAGGACTACACGTCTGACGACAACCCTCCCTCCCACTGTACTTGCCCGCCCAGGAGAAGGAGCTCGGTGACATTCGAGGATGAGGTGGAACAAATCAAAGGTGGGTTTCTGTGACAGATGGCTTCAAGAGAACAGGGGAGAGGAAAGGACCGTAGGGAAATCCCTCGACTCAGCCCTGCCCCGTCCCAGAGCCGTGGCCCCTGCCCACCCCTGGTTCCTCCCGGCCCTGAGGGTCTCGCTGGAGTCCTTCGCGGGACTCTCGGAGGCTGGGCGGGTGGTGGCTTCAGGCCTCCCCCCACACAGCCCGGATTCTGAGTCCCATCTCCGCCTGCAGGAGGTTGCCTGCTGGACAGAACGGTCGCCGAGCCCCCTTTCTCTTAGTTTCGTTCCTCTATGGGTGATGCGTGGTTGTAAATCTGACCCCGCTCCCTCCGAGCCTCAGTTTCCTCCTGTGGAAAGGGAAATAACGGCCCAGTGAGTGCATCTGTTAATACGTTCCTGGAGCAAAAGCTGCCATCTTGCCTGTCACCCTTTCTGAAGCTGCGATGGCACTTGAGTCCCACGAGGGGAATGGCCCTGCGGTGGTCCAGGCCCTGCATTTTTCTACTGCATCTGCTCCCAGCTCAGCCCCAGCACCCCAGTGGCCTCGGGAGCATGCTAATTAGGAGGGTGACGAATAAGCCGCCCAGGCTGCCCACAGACCGGTGAGGACAGCCACCAGCATGCCTGGGCTGGGGGTGTGGCACGGGAGTGCAGGGACTTTAAGACCTAAGTTCTTCAGAAATGCTGGCTGTGAAAATCAATGGCCCTGTCAGAGTTGGGTTCGTAATTAATCACATCTCTTCCGCTGCCTCCCCGAGCTCAGAACGAGTGGAGGTCAGAGAGGTAGATAAAGCAGATTCTAGAACAGACCTTGGACTGCCAGCCGCATGGGTTCTATAATGTATGACCCTTCACAGAATAGGTGAATTGAACCCCTCCCCAACCCCAGCCCAACTTGCCCCATCAGGCCTGCTTTGTGGAGGTGGCAATTAGAGAGCCAGGCCCCTGCCGGGGAGTCCCCTCCCCGAGAGTGAGTGGCCAGGCAGAGGGAGGCCAGAGGTCCCGCCACGCTTTTCCCTCTTGGAGTATGGCCTGCAAGTCGCCCCCTCTCCAGCAGAGGTGGGCAGGAGGGTGAGGGCCCCCCCAGATTTTCAGACAGATGGGCGTGAGGCTGACATTAACAATAACGGGGCAGTGGGTGCAACGCAGAACGGCCACCTCCCTCACTTCTGTCCTTTTACTTGTCAGGGGTTCTAATCCTCAGTAGGGGCTTGAACCTTTAACGTCACTTCCCGCCCTGAGGTTCTCCACGACCTTGGGAAGCTCCGAGCAAGCGTGGAGAGGAGAGGGATGGTACTCGGTTTTGCAAGTGTGTAGCTGTCGATTGTACACTGCTTCAGGGAGCGAAAGGACCGGAGGACTCTTTCAAAGATGTAAAAATTTTGATGAATAATGCTAGAAAGTGTTTATCAGGCCTTTCTAAGCATCTTAGAAAGAGTGGTCTCATTTAATGATCACAGTCACCCTGTGAAATGAGAGGTGTCTAATTGCCTTCTCTTTTCAGTTCAGGAAACCGAGGCTAGATCAAACCACTCTTCTAAGATTTTCCAGGTAGGAAGTCGGGGAGTCAAGGCTTTCACCCTACGGACTCTGACTTCAAAACCCGTGCCCTTGCCCTCCATTTGCGTCCCCTCCCCGGGACAGCTGAGCCACGGCAGGCATGTGCCGGGGGTAGTCGCTGGTCCCGGCTCCTGGGCTAACCTCCCTTCTGCCTTCTCCCTCAGAAGCCGCCAAGAACTCCATTCTGCACGTGAAAGCCGACGTACACAAGTCCCTGGACAGTTACGCAGCCAGCCTGGCCAAAGCCATCGAGGCGGAAGCCAAGATCAACTTATTCGGGGAGGAGGCCCTGCCGGGGGTCCTGTCCGCGGCTCGGACCGCCCCGGGGGCCGGCTTCGGGGGCCGTCGAGGCAGCAGGACTGTCGCAAGTCAGAGGCTCCAGCTGCAGAGCATCGAAGAAGGGAACGTTTTAGCTGCAGAACAGAGATGAAGGCCTGGGCTGGGCTGGGCTGGGGCTGGAGCTGAGACGCCGGCCGCGGGGGCTTCCCGTGTCATCTGGGCCCCGGAGCGTCACTGCGCACAGCGGGCCGACGCGGGGCGGAAACATCTGGTGTACAGCCACCAGGAAAAGGACTGAAAACAGTGTCTTCAGCCCGTGACTTCAGCGTCCGCCTTGAGACCGTGGGCTTCTTTGAGGTCCCAGCGATGGAACCAGAAGCATCTAAAGCAAAAAAAAAAAAAAGGAAAAGCAGGTGGCCGTGTGGCCCTGGCTTTTTGGGAGGCGGGGCTCAGAGGAGGACTAGAGACCGTGGGCTTGGAAGGAAACCACCACATGGATCATCTTCTCTCCACAGCCTGGGCCCTGGGGGTCCGGCCACCTACTGTCCCCGCGGCCTCAGGAGGGGAGCCCTTCCCGGTGGGCTTTGGAGGATGGCGCGGCAGTTCTTCCTAACACGGCGTCACCCCTGCAGCTGCTGAGTGGGGCCGTCCGCTCTAGACTCAGGGGCGCACAGAGCGAGCACCCGGGAGCAAAGTGCCCCGAGCGACTTCCCACACCCCCTGTCCTCGTTAGGAACTGGCCTGCAGGGTGGCCTCCTGTTGGTGCTCGTAGGGGCAGCTCACCCTGCCCCCTTCTCTACTGACAAATTCTTGGGTATTTCAAAAGAAGGGCGAAACCACTATAAAAGATAGGAGGAAGGGGCAGGTACCAGGTGTGTTGCATTTCCAGAGTAAAAAAAAAAAAAATCCACTGGGTTAGGACATACCGCAGTTTCACCAAGACGAATGGGGCCGTTGAGCCAAGCACAGCCGGGAAACAGATACTGTTTTATTGCAGGGAATCCCTTCCCGTGGGCCCGCCTCACTGAGTGGATTCCATGTGTGATGTTTGAGTGACCAGTGGAAATCGCTGGCCGCGGTTCCACGGGGCAGCATCGACAAGACAGCAGGAGCACCGGGCCCGGAGTCAGCAGCCTTGGTTCTCGGCCCAGCCCTGCCTTTGTGTGCACGCTCGTGTCATTTGGGACATCGTGTCACTTCTCTAGGTCCTCTGTAAAATGGGAAAAGGGAGTGGGGAGTTGGATTGAATGGTTTCCAAGATCATTTCCAGCTCTGACCTTTAGATATTCTCTGAATTTGTAAATCAGAGGTAGGAAAAAAAAAACGAAAGTAGACCCATGGACCAATATTTGTATAACTTTTGAGCGTAGTTCCTGGTGGACTTATGAAGTGTGGCCCGGTCTGGTTTCCGTGTCCTCGTCTGACTTGTCTGTTTAGAGCACAGTTTGGACGGAATGCCAGCCGCCAGGCTGCGTAAGCGGAGGGAGAAGGTCCCCACCTGGAAAGTGGAAGCGGAAGAGCAGGAATGGGACTTGTCTGGTTAGACCTCGCTCCCCTCCCCTTTGAGCCAGGGCAGCTGTGGAAGTCTGGGCTTGGAGTCGGTGCTGTGGCGGCTTTGGGAGCCAGTGGATCCCCCCTTGTGTCGGCCCTTCAGCCTGGGACGGCATGATCTAAGTTCAGGGCTTTCCCTGCCTTGGTCAGCAGAGGGTAGATTCCAAGGAGATCTCACTGCGCCTGCTCCTAGGCGACCGTTCTAGAAAGTGAATTATCTTTGTGTTGCTTTCTCTGGGATCTACCTGTCTCCTGGAGAGGCAATGTCTTGTTTGCTGTGTGGCAGAAACAGTGGTTGGCTGGTCCCCTGGTCTGCAATTTACCAAGGACCTTTCGTGAGGCTTGGGGTCCGGCTACCTGTGGTGATCGAGCTCATCAACAGCTGTCCTGGGTCGTCGGGGTGCCAGGCCCTGGCCGGGTTCCGAATGGGAGTGGGAAGGTGCAGAGGGCACGTTCACCGGTGGGTTCTGCTGGTGACACGTGCAGGCCACAGAGACTCTGCTGTCACTGCTGGGTGGCATTCCTAAGGCTGAGGGTAGTTTATGTTTTCTATATATGTTCTGTATATATATATATTTTCTAGCACTTGTCTAGTTTTTGAAGGGACCGTATTTCTGATCAGCTAGTGCATACAGAGGTAGAATGGCGCAGAGAGACCTTTTCCTCTGGGATGGGTCGCCCGGAAATTGGCGTGGAACCCAGGGGTGGGAGAATGCTCTCCTGACCGCACTAGGCCTCGCGAGATCTAGGGAGAGAATCCCGAGGCCTCCCCAAGTCCCCACCGGCTGACCCCAGACTAGGTGGAATCTAATAGGATTTAATCTAAGCCAATCTGGCAAGACTGCATTTCACAAAAGGATTCGTTGTTTCCCTTCCTTGAGTCACCTGCCAGACACTGCACATCCTCTCTGTGCACAGCACCAAGCTGGGCGCTGTGGGAATAACGCCGAAGTGTTCGCTCCAGTTGCAGGAGAGAGACCTGGGGGATACAGAGTCTAATCAATGGCAAAGTTAAGTGGTGATTATAGAAAGAAGAGTGGCTCCAGAGAGAGATTTCCGGATAGGGAGTTAGGGCTCCACGAGGCAGGTGACGGGTCGAGCTAAGTCTTGCAGGCTGTTTGGCAGCTAGAACCGTATTTTGCATGTTCAGGAACTCGCATTTCCTCAGCTTGCAAGCCGGCGCGGGGAGGGAGGGAAGAGAGACCTCCGCACACAGAGGCATTTTTAAGGGAATCTGCCCTTAGTGCAGAAGGTCAAAACCCCCGACTTCCCCCACCAAACCCAGGCCCATGGGCTGTAAACCGCCACTCGGTGGCAGGCCCGCGGCCTTCCCGAGGGGACCCCATGGACAGTGACAGGTGGGACATGTGGTCACTTGGCCTAAATACCTCAGTCTTGTGTCTTCTGGTGTTGACAGGACCGCTTTAGAGCTGTTGCCCACCTCTGCTTGCATTGCGGTTGCCACCTGCCTGGGTCCCCGTGCTGTGCCACAGATACCAGCTGCCAGGTCCGGGGCTATTTTGACCCAGCAGGCACTGGCAGGGCCACAGGGCAGGGCGCACAGCTCAACGCCCAGCCTTTTCCTGGCCGGGGCACCAGGACTGGAGATCAGGGCCTCCGACGCCAGGTGGCAGCAGCGAGCCAAGGAGAACCCGGACGGCGCGTTTGCTTCTTGCTCCGCACACCTTTGCCAGGACTGCGGTCCTCAGCCCGGGGGACCCGGGAGCACCTGGTTAACCTGCTTGCGTGCGACCCCTGTTCGGTTCCCGGGGACTGCCGCTGCTCCCCCGCGTGAGTTTCAGCAAACCACAGAGTGGAGGAGCGTGAGCCGAGGGCCGCCTGGGGCCAACGTTCCTTGGATCTCATTTGAGGAGCGGCCGTGTGGTCTTTCTGCAAAGCATCGGGCAACCAGGGAGCCTGACTCGGTATCTGCAGTCGGCCAAGGAGGCTTGGGCTGGGGCAGGAGGAGGAGGAAAGTCGCTTTGGCACAACCAGAGACTGTTAGTCTGTTTAGGTTTGGCACCGTGACCATGTTGCAGCGGACAGTATGTGTCTGCGGGAGACGCCTGCGGACTGGACGCCCACAGCACACGGCCGGGCGTTCGGCCTTGAGCTCTGGCTGGTCCCGTGTGGCAGGGGCTGTGAGGGTGACGTGGCTGTGAAGTAGGCGGCGAGGGGTTGGCACGTGTTGAGTGCTCGCTGTGTGCCGGGCCTGTCGGGCCTCCGGGTGCTCGTTGCGTGCTAGGCACCGCTAGGTGCGTCCAGGCGCTTCGCCTCATTCGCCGCGCGCAGGTGAGCCGTGGGGGGCGTGGGGCAGGTGTGGGCAGAGCTGGGGTCCGCGCTGCCGCTTGCTGGCGGGTGCTGCACACGTTACACAGCGTCTGCATCTCGGTTTCCTCCTCTGTGAGGTTTAGGGATCTTTCTCTATGTGGGGGCACTTGAAATTCCAGGGAGGGCCCCCTTGGAGGCTGACGGTGTGGACTGCAAGAGGAAAGCCGCACCCAGCACAGGGCCTGGGGCGCAGCGGAAGCTGAGCCGCTGGCGTTTCTCCGCAGCTCCCTGAGGGAGGAACACAATTCTTGTTTTGCAGGATCTTTATAACCAGAAGTGAGAATCTTAAAAAGATAACTGTTATCCTGGATTGGAGGTGTTAAAGGTTGTTGCCATAGGAATTGTTACATTTGTTGTACAGCACAACAGGACTTTTGGGAAAGAAGGGGTGTGGTGAGCAGGGGAAGGCGATAGGAGGGAGGAAAGGCCACGCAGCTTTTGAAACTCGAGGTTTGGGGGAGCAAAAGTGAGCTTGTCTATTAAAAATGCCCGTCCTCCACGCTACTGGCCTGTTTGCACAAAGATAAAGTTCAGTAATTCTAAATATTGCCCTAAATGGCTGTCAAACCCCGGGGCCCAGTGTAGAGTCCCAAATCACAGCACAAATTCAGCCTTGACCTTCCTTAAAGCCGAGAAGGGACATACTCCCTGAGAAGTGCCCTTGGTTGCTGAGGACAGCTCTGTCCTGCAGTGACAGAGTGACCCCTTGGCTGTGGCTCTTGGGTTCACAGACTCTGTAATCCTCTAAGCCTCTGAGGGAGGAGGCAGGGCAGGGATAGGAGCCCAAGCTCTACCCACAGTGTACACGGAGCCCCAGGCTTTGAGGGTGATTAGTCTCCACCCTGAGGCAAAGGGAAATGGCTGTGACCAGCCATATATGCCTACAAGAAGGAGCAGAGCCAGGCCATCCTTGTGGGCTGGGGAGAGCGGATATACACGAACCAGGATGCCCAGGGAAATTGTCTGGGGTCTCAAAGTGAGTTAAGTCAGAGTCAGGGCCCAACTGCAGGTCTTGGCCATGGGCTGACGAAGGAAGGAGCAGGCCTTGTGGCTCAAGGAGGCTGAGGGATAGTTAAAAGTCATTAATAGCAGAACAATCCAGCTGGCTTTGTTAGACAGGCAGAAAGAACTATTGTAAACCAAGGAGCCTGGGAGATAATTAATACCTGCTGGCCAGACCTAAAAACACTGAAGCCTCAAGAAAAGTGATTGGGTTCACCGGAAAGTATCCAGTAAATACCTTGGATTCCAAAATATTTCCAATATGTTGAAAAGTATCCTTTGAAAATACCAAAACACAAACTCAAATATGCACAAGATTACAAAGAGCACAATTTTGGTCAGTGTTATTTTTAGGAGAATATAATACACAGAAAGTATTTTCCTGAGCAGTGTTAATAGCTAGCTTAGGAATTAGAAGCCACTTGTGTTTTTCCATCGGACACCACCATTTTGAAATACCACTGCCACCAATCACAGGCCAGCAGCCCTCCTGGAGGAACAGCGGCCTGGGGACCATCACAGGCCTGGGCAGGAAGAACCTGCATGCTTAAGGGACAGAGTACTGTGTTGTGTTGATAATGACTCGTAGATGCAGAATTGGTTAAAAACCAACCTTCAAAAAAATGAAAAGCAAAAAACCAAGCTAATCCTGAAATATATTTAACTTGGAGTCTCTGGATGACTTTTTTTTAAAGATTGAAAAAAGTTTAGGATTATTATAAACCAATATTTATAAACAAGTAAAAGTGTACTTAGAATAGTTTTGTTTACCTGATTAAATGTTTTTGGTACGTGTATAGCTGTAGAAATTGTGAATCTGTACTTGGACTTGTGGCCTGTGGGCTTTGCTGGGTGCCTCTCCTTTTCCCTGTTCTCTGCAGCCACATCCCTCTTGCCAGCCTCCCTTCCCACGGGCTGCAACAACGAGGAAGGAGACTGAGCAGGAAGGGGCAGACTTGCAGAATTGGGGGAGGGGGCAGCGGGAACGACGCCCATACTAAAGTCACCTGGAAACATCCATCCAGGCGTTTTTCATAAATTTCCCCAAGACAATTAAATTCATACAGTGTTATTAAATGACTGACTTCTCACCATGCCCAAGAAACACTTTAACACAAAGTGTTTCCTTTTAAAGGAAGTTTAATGAACATCAGTGCTATAGCTGTCTATCTAGATACAGAAAGTCTCCATCCCATAATCAAAGTTAAAGACAGGGCAAGTGGCAGATTATCATTACCTCTGAGACTCACAACCACTTCGGGGCACAAAACCCACCACCTTTCCCTGACCCCTCACCTGCCACAGCTGAAGTCATCTTCCTTTTTCTGAGTGGGCAGGTGAGTCCCAAGGTCCAGGTGCCTAACTTTCCGGGCTGCCCGCCACATACACTGAGTCTTGGAAGCGGCCAGGACTTGTTAACGCTGCCAGTGTAGACTGCATTCTCTCTGCTGCTTCCTGGCTGCTTGGGTAACACGGCCTACTGAGCAATAAACAATGCCAGAACTCTCTGCAACATTGCTGTGGGTGGGGGACCCAGTTTGTTTGACAAATTCTTTTTTAACAAGTAACTTTTTTAGAGCAGTTTTAGGTTCATAGCAAAATTGAGCAGAAAGTCCAGAGTTCCCATAGGCCCTGCTGCCTCACGCACATCCTCTCTTCCCCCATCAACATTCTGTGCCATTTTGCTTTTCCTACCAAAGACTTACCCCTTGACCCCACTGAGCCCTCCAGTGACCCTGTTCTGTCAGCTTTCCAGCACCCTCTACAGCATGTGCACGTTAGTTTTGTTACAGTGGGAGCAATGACATCCTGTGTGCCTACAGCAGTCTTTTCAATTACCCTGTACAGCCCTTCAACCTCCATGGCTTCATGTGGCCCTAACAGCCCTCAGGCTTGAGCAGGGGACATAACTAACCGGGAACCAGAAACTAAAACCCTTGTGCTTCCCAGAAATCAAGCAGTGACCTTTCTGGCTAACGCTGATTTCTTTATCCCTTTGAGCATTTGCTGTGTTTTCTAATGTAGAGATACACGTGCCTTTGTCCAGGTAAGAGCTGGATGCTGAGATGTTGAAGTCCAGTTGAACTTACGGAGTGAACTGAAGAGTTATTTTTCCTCCATACAAAAAACCAACCTGTCTTCTCTCGGCAGCAGGTGGCCCTGGGCTTGCCGCCGTCTTGTGGGGATGAGATCCTGTTCTCTACGTGGACGAGGGACGCTCTGCCCGGCTACACCTGTGAGGCCATTTGTGGCCCAGTCAGAGGGATTATATCTTAGTCTTAGTGTCTTAGTCCCTTCTCCGCAAGATATTTAGATTCTTGAAAATAATAGGAATATTTCAACTAACTGCTCATTAAGCAATAAGAGGTATATTACTTTCAACAAAAAAGGGCAGTTGTTACAGCAAAAACAACAGAAGCCTCAACAGAGAGCTGACAATGACAGGGCTGACAGTAACAATGGAAGACCATCAGATTTGGTATTGGGACTTGCCTTTTAGCCTCCGTGTGCTGTCACAGATGGTCTGACACTCACCTCCAGAGTGTGCTCAGGGCTGGTGCTGCTGGCGACGGACGAGGCATCACCTGGATCTATGGCTCTGACCTTGACAACCCCAACAGTTTCTTTCTTGTATCTGTTATAATCTGGGCAGCACTGGATGGCTGTCTCAAGATGAGTACAACGATCAGTGCAAGCATATAGTTCAATTTCTTCTCCAACTGCTGGTTGGCAGGGAGGTATAGTGAAGATGATAGTTACTGGCTGGACTGCAGGTCACAGAGAAGTTGCTGGGGTTAGTTTCTGTCCTTCACAAGTAAGACAGTTTGCAAGAGCTCACTGACTGGAAACTCAAAGACATTTCCCTCAAAAAGCAAGAATCAATATGCCATCCCAGAAACTTGTAACAGCAACTGCTAAGTGTGTGTGTGTGTGTGTGTGTGTGTGTGTGTGTGTGTGTGTGAGTGAGAAAGTGAGAGAGAGAGGGGGGGGTGGGGGGGAAAGAGAGACAGAGAAAGCACAAGTGAGTGTGCCTTTGAAATCATCCTTTTGGACCATTAAACACTGGACACATCACTCTGTCATGCTTGCTTTTTTGCCTCCAAGGTATCATGAGGCAGCACACTAACTCCTTCCCACCTGGGAGGCCTGGCTTCTGAAGGAGGCTCTGGACATCAAGAAAGTAGCAAAAAGAAGCCAGGGATGTATAATGTGCTATGCTCACTCGGATAACAAGAGGAAAGAAATTAGAAAGTATATGCTTCAGTATTGAGAAAAGATTTAATTTTATGAATGGATTAAAGAGATGTGAGCATGTGATCAGATTCAGGGGAAGACACCAACAGAATGAAAATTTAGGAGAGGGGAGGGAGAATGAGCGAAGGGTTAGGTCTGCAGAAGCAGTTTCGGGTCATAACCTGTGAGATAACTCGGCCTGAGCGTAGATGCTTGAATGGACGTGGACACTATAGTTAAGGAAGCCCAGAAACTAGAAGACTGGATGGCCAGCAACCTGCAGTGGAACCTAGAATTTGAGACAGAGGTAGGCCAGAAGGCAGCGCCTTCAAGACTAGTTTGTGCTAATACACAAACTATCCATGTTGCTTAAAGTCTCACTCCGGTACTTGTGTCATGAGGTACCATCAGTCATGAGAGATGACGGCTGGAGGTGAAAATAAAGTACAGTTGCCCCTTGAATGACATGGGTTTGAACTATGCGGTTCCACTTATATGTGGATTTTCTTCTCTTGCCACCCCTGAGCCAGTAAGACTAATTCCTCCTCTTGCTCCTCCTCAGCCTACTCAACATGAAAACAGTAAGAATGAAGACCTTTTATGGTAATCCACTTCCACTTAATAAATACTAAATATATTTTCTTTTCCTTATGATTTTCTTTAATAACATTTTCTTTTCTCTAGCTTACTTTATTGTAAGAATACAGTATATTATATATATATATAACATACAAAATATTGTTAATCAACTGTCTATGTTATTGGTGTGGCTTCCAGTCAACTGTAGTCTATGAGTACTTAAGTTTTTGGGGAGCCAAATTACATGCAGATTTTTGGTGGTGCCCCACCCCAGTGTTGTTCAAAGTTCAACTATACTTTTTGCAAAGGGAAATGAAAAAAGCCCTTCTATGTGATTATCACAAGAAGTCAAAATAGAAAGGTTATTAAATCTGGAAAAGAATAGAGAAAAATAGTCCCCTTATGCTGCAGAAAAGATTGGAAAAAAAAGTCAAATTCAGGGTATCTTAAAACCACCAACTTCTTTAATTAGAAAGCAACAAACATGCAAATGGCAAGTGTAGAAATTTATTTGAACCAATATTTTCACTATAATGAAAATTACTCTTCAACATTGATCCAAGCTCCCACATCTGAAGGTTAGGGGAAATATTGCACTTTGCATTTTCTAGCACTCCTCATACACGGCAAAAAGTTTTTAAAACATTTTGCTAGTTTTGTTTTACACACTCTCTCAAATTCATGCACACAATCATTCCAAACCAATATTAGGTCATTCTCCCAAAAGGGAAAAACTCCAAAAACCACAATCTTAAAATTGCACTAAAGCTCTGTAAAGAAAAAAATATAATAAATGTCTTATACAAATTTCAGAACATTTAAGTGCTTGCCAAAAAGAGTTGATTATTCCTCGTCCTCATTTTCATTCTCCTGACCAGAGCCTTCTGATCTGTCACCCTCCAACCGGTCTGGAAAACACAGATATGAGGATCACAAAAAGAAATACTTTTAGTATTTCAAGTATAAATAATTTACAATGCCTTTTATTTAAAACTGATTAAAATGTATATAATTCAACACATCGATATGTAAAAATCAGTTCATTCAACACTATGTGTAGATAAGTTGCTTTTTAGAGGCAAATAAAAGAATAAAGAACACAGTATTGTTAGTTTTGAATATGCATATAATTCTAAAATATAAAAATAAAAAAAAACCCACTCCTAAAGATCTTGATATATTATGTTCTACTGAGGTGGTTTTCAAACAGTGTTCTCTGGACTCTAGGTCTAAGGGTGTATATACCAGGTGCTACAGAAAGAAATGAGGCGGCGGCTGTGGGACAGAGAATGTAGGGACCACCGTTGAGGATTTGTGTAACTCTGTAAAAAGAGTTTTTAAGATTAAATACTATGTTCCAGGCATTGTGCTAAACACTGAGGATACAATGGTGACCAAAACAGATGTAGTTTCTGGCCTCAAGGAGCTTATAGGTTAACTATGCAAGTGAGTATAGTTACAAACTGCTGGGGGTGAGCACGGGTGTTCTCTCCAGTTTTCATGATTTACTCTTGCTGTTCCTCGGCTTGGGACACCTTTGTTCATACTTTGGCTACAATGGTTCTGTTTACTCATCTCAGTACAACTGTTGTCCCCTTTGTGAAACTTTTTCTGGACTTTTTCAAACACGCCATCTACAAAATTATGAAATCCCTCCCACCGTGTTCCAGAATATATAAATATGTTTTTAAGAGACAAGGTCTCACTCTGTCACCCAGGCTGGAGTGCAATGGCTATTCACAGGTGCGACCACAGCTCACTGCAGCCTTGAACTCCTAGGCTCCAGCAATCTTCCTGTCTTGGCCTCCTGAGTGGCAGGGATTACAGGCCTGAGTGACTGTACCCAGCCAGAATATCCTCTATGAACTTCATAATGATGATCCTAATTGCAGTAATACTTGTTTGCATGCCTTCTTGCAGACCAGACTGTGAGCTCCTGGAGGGTGGGAGTTATTTCTCTTTGATCTTTTTTTTTTTTTTTTTTTTTGAGACAGAGTCTTACTTTGTTGCCCAGGCTAGAGTGCCGTGGCATCAGCCTAGCTCACAGCAACCTCAAACTCCTGGGCTCAAGTGATCCTCCCGCCTCAGCCTCCCAAGTAGCTGGGACTACAAGTATGCGCCACCATGCCCAGCTAATTTTTTCTATATATATTTTTAGTTGTCCATATAATTTCTTTCTATTTTAGTAGACACGGGGTCTCGCTCTTGCTCAGGCTGGTCTCAAACTCCTGAGCTCAAACGATCCACCCGCCTCGGCCTCCCAGAGTGCTAGGATTACAGGCATGAGCCACCGTGCCTGGCTTCTTATTAATCTTTATATCTTTAGAGCCTAGTATAGGATGTTCAATGAAGGTTTACTGAATAAATGAATATAAGTTTTATGAAGGTAAGATATATGACAGTAGGTATGTGAAGTAGGCAACAGCATAAAATCACTACCACCACTAGGATGTTTCTGCCACAGAAACACTACCCCAAGGTAACGTGGAAATATTAAGGGAAGACGCAAGGGAAACAGCTCAGTTCCACTGTCAGTATCAATTATCTACAAAGGCATAAACAGTCCCACCGGATGCTGGGTTAACAGCACCAAGGACAGTATACAGAAGGGAATATGTTTACTGCCTAAATGAATCAGATTAAATCTCCTCTATGCAGACTCCAATCCAATGTCAAATCAATGAGATTATGTGTGTAAGATCTGTAATCTTAATTGTAAATTTTAGTTATTATCATTATATAAGTATTTAATACACATTTGTAAAACAAATGAACAAAGTAAGATTTGAATAGACCTTCATAGATTAATAAGGAATCTAAACACAGTGGAAGAATTTCTGACCAATAAAAGGCTACCTAAAGGATATTAGTTAAAAAAAGATTACATTATTTTTATTGTGTAATGTACTTTTAAGAGAGAACAAAACATTAAAAGTTGCATGAATGGGAATCTTGGGTATGATTGACTATTTCAAGAAATCTATTTTGTCATGTTAGTGAAGCATGAGGAAGCAGTTAGCCTGTTTGAAAGTGTAGGCTTCTTACCCAAATTTCTTTTGGTTGTTACACTAAAGATGGGAAAATAAAAGGTTAAGAAGATATGTCACAGCCTTTAAGTCAGGGAATGTGTAGTAGAGGTCAGAACTCTGCAGCCCAAGGCATGTGAGGGACAAGTGAGGGCCAAGGGTCTCTATGATGGGTCACAGAATAATTCACAGTGGCTTCTGGAATGAGGAGGGCAGAATATAGTTGTTCTATCCTGAAATCCAACTCATTTAACTACTGTATAGTCTCCTTTCTCAAAACAGAAACCCAATTCCTAAGAAAAAATTAAATAAAATCTGTTTACAAAGTGCTACTGAAGTAGTAAAACTATAAAGCAGTAACACACAAATTTCTGGTTGGCAATTATGGAGCAAGGAGGTCTGAAGAACAATGTATTTTTTAAATGAAAACTGGAAATAAGAATCGCTTTTATATACACGATTTTTTAAAAGTAGACAACACCAAACTTCTTTTGCAAATAAGTTTACATTTATGCAAAGGTTCCTTTTATTTTCTGTTCGAATAGTTCTTCAGAAAATTATTTTTGGCTGGAGAAGATACGATATGAAGAGACATTAAGTTTGCCAGGGGGAAGTGGAGATAAGAAAATAATTCCCTACAGGAAACTTATGTTCCAAAAAATACTTTTGTTTTATTTTTTCAGGCTATCATTTGTAAAGAATTTATTTACTTTATTAAGAAAAATAATATAAAACTCATTGTTAGCTAGAGATGATACTAGAAGTTCATTTATTTATCCAATTATTCAACATTTACTGGGCAACCATTATGTGGTAGGCACTTTTCTAGGAGCTAAACATCCATTTGCAAATAAGACAAAGTCTCTTATTTTCTAGAAGCTTATTTTCTAGAGGAGGAAGAAAGACAGCAAATGTATTTTTCTCTAATCCGTAATAAGAGAACAAATAAATGAAAAGTTAGAGTGGTAAGTACTTGAGGAAAATCAGGCAATGAACAGAGAGTGACTAAAGTGAGAGAGAAGATCTAAGTAAGACACAGAAAGCAACCTTAGATGGGTGACCAGGGAAGACTTATCTAAGGAAGTGACACTGGAACTGAGACCTCAACTGTCTGTGAAGTTCTGGAGGCAAAGTCTTTCAGAGAGTGGAAACAGTAAGTGAAAGGGTCCTAAATGTGCTAATAAGCTTGACGAGTCTGGTGAAGAAAAGCCAATATGGCTAAAATGCAGTGAGCTAGGAGAAAGCTGGAGTGAGTCGAAGTCAGAGGTTGGCTGGGTTTAGGGCATATAAGACCTTGTAGAACACAGTAAGAAGTCTAGGTTTTACTTTAAGAGCAGTGGGAGCCCCTGAGAATTTTAAGAGGAGGTGATATAATCTAATTTATGTTTTAAAAAAGGGTTCAGCAGACTAAGGTCCATGGGCAAATCCAGCCCATCGCCTGCTTTTGTAAATAAAGTTTTATTAGAACAGAGTCACTACTATTCATTTACATATTGTATGGCTGTTTTTGCATTATAGTGGCACAGTGGAGTGGTTGCAACAAAAACCATGTGGTCCATAAAGCCTAAAATATTTACTATCTGGCTATTTAAAGAAAAAGTTTACTGACTTGTGTTTTAAAAGGATCCCTTTGTCTGCTGTGTGAAAGTCAGACTGTATGGGAGCAAGAGTAGAGGCGGAGACCAAGGGTAGATAAATATCAGGCATATTCTGGAATAAAGCTAACATTACTTGCTGATGGAGTGAATTGTGCATGAGTTGGTAAGCAACTGTGAGCTTGATACGACGACAGGCCCTGCAAACCCATCGTGGAGAAACAATGGCTATCCTGTGCCAAGGTCCAGAGGTATTAAGGACGAATGTCAAGAGATAATGCAGGGTTTTTATAAGACATGTTAACACATTTGGACTCCATCCTAAGAACATGTGGAGGCACTGGAGAATTTTAAGCAAGGGATTAGCTTGATCAGATTCTAAGATGTTCTGGAAGATTCTAGAATAATCCATACATGCCATCATCATCTTTCCAAAGCCTCTCAAAGCTTCTAGGGATGTCACAACTGCCTTTACATCTCAAGAAGTGGCCTAGACTAGAATTAGTACATTATTTATGAGAATAATTCTGGTTGCTTTTTAAAAATGCAGAAGCTCAAACCCTATTCAGATAGAATGAATCAGAATCTTTAGAGGCTGGGACCCTAGTATTTGTAGTTTTAAAAAGCCCCATCAGTGATCTGAAGAGGATCCTTCATTAAAAATCACAGCTCCAGTAGGAAGAAACTATCTAACTTTTATTCCCTGGACCTCCCAGGAAGCCTTTTGGAGTAGCGGATGGGCAGAGGCATCTGATGGCTGCCTTGTGCTTATTTAACCGAAGTCCATTCTTAACTCTCCTGAGTATGTACACATTATTGTGCTTAGACTACAGAGCACGGAAGGGAAGGAGAGGAAAAGAGTAGCTAACTGACCTACCAAATAACTAGACATCTTAAGGATAAAAGCAGCAGAAATATAAACTATTTTATTCTATCTAGTCTTTTGCATTATTCTATCTAGTCTTTTGCATAAGAGAAGCAAGAGGATAAGCTGACTAAACCAACTAGAAATTATCTAGTTTTGATTGCTGGCAAAAAGAAATGAAAGAAAGGGAATTTTTATATCATAAAACATCTTATCTAATCCTAAAACCAAAGGATAGTAGCTGTTACTAAGAAACCACTGCCACATTAGCACCTGTTTATTTTAAAATAGATTCCTGCAGAACTGGAAAGAGAATTAGTTTTCTACAGGAAAATCCTTGAGAAAGAGTCATCCACTAGATAAACTCTGTAAAAGCAAGCACATTTTAGGAGTCATATCAGCAAGTAGTTTTCTTTTTCTATAAAATGTTGCTTTCTCACATCTGAAATCCAAATGGACGAATTTTAAGGGTTATTTTGCTGTTATTGAAATGGATCAAAAAATGTTATAGTGTTATTACAATTTAATACAGGAGCCCAAAGAAGTATTGCAAAAATATTTTGTTGGACTACTAACATTTTTTTGTTTATATTCCAGGTGTATTTTTCGTTTTGATCAATTGAAATTTTCTTTCTTTCCTGGTATAGTTAATATTTTCAATTCGAGGATTATTTTCTAATTCTTTTAATTATAAACACATAAGGCTTCTTTCATTCAGATATGTTACACATTCTCTCCTCTAGGGCTTAGAAAAATACTATATGTTGTTTATTTTTCCTTGAATACTTGTCTCTCCATTCCCCACTCTCTCTGAGGAAGTGATATTTAATCCACTGCTTACACAGACCTGAAGGAGAAGTAGAAGTTATCTTAACAAAGAGTGAGGATGGGAGGGGACAGCATGATTATAAAAACCCTGAGGAGGGAAAGTATTTGGTGTAGCCCCCAAATTCAAAGAGGGCCAGAGTGAATGGAATGGTTAGAGAAGAAAAGAATGTTGTAAATGAGCTAGAAAAGTTGTTTGCGATCAGATCATCCAGAAGTTTGCGTGTCACAATAATGACTTGAATGTATTCCTTTAAGTGAAATTTACAGGTCAAAGGGGAGTAAGGGCTTGGAAGCTAGTTTCAAATTCAGTTTAGGCTTTAACATTTATCAGCTGTGTGATCTGGGATTAAGTGATTATAATTAACCTACATTGTAAAGGGTCAGGGATAAATGAGGATAAATCATGAAATGATTAGTATAATACCTGATACAGTGTAGTTACTCTATAAATGGTAATTATCATTAAATGATAGATAATACACAACATATGAAGCAATTTAATTTATGAAATCAATGAAGAGTGACAAGCACTCTTGTTTGATAAACATTTTGTTTATAATGGATATGGGACCTTTTCTATTGTTATGAATATAGATTATTCAATTCCTTCTTGAATATTAGTTGTAATATATACATTTTTGTGTATCTGTGACACTGAAACTCACAGTGTATCATCTAAAACAAAAAAATTGAAAAAAATACACTGAGGTGTCTGTTTTGTTTCTTAGCATGTTACATTTATTTTGGTCTGGGCTATGATTTTGACCAAACCTACTACTAAAGTATACTGACTATAACATATCTTAAGGTTTATAGTATGGTCTTATACTCTAAGAAAAAGTTTTCAAGTGACTATCTTTTCATATGACCATTTTTCAATAAATTTAGTTCATGAGGAAATAAATTTACTGTGCTAAGATCAAGCATTCACAAAAATCCTAGTTCAGAAGTTAAGCTGCCTTCATTTTGTGACATTAAGGAAATTATATAAATCCCTTTAAAGTAGATCTTAATAACACATTTTTCAAATATATGATAATTTTAATAGTATACTAAAAGTCCTACCGGCTCGGATATGATTCAGTGAAGCCAACATCCTCAACATGAAAGAGGCTGGAACTGTAATGGTGTTTCTAGTCTCTTCCAGCATGAGTTCATTTCGAGTTATAACCTACAAGGCAAGTTAAACAACCATGTCAAAGACCATAGAGCAACTGTACCTTTTTCTTTAAGATTAGGAAAACAGTATAAAATTAGCAGGTCCCAGGAGGAATTACTTCATTCTTTGTATGTATGATGTCGATATTTCTGCCTTAAGGCTACTCAATGCCAAATACCTACTTTAACTTGCATTTAAAGGAGGAAGGTCAGAGAACACTACTCTTTCAACTGGCAGAAAGACAAAGGTCAAACTTTGAGGCCACTTAAAACATTCAAGAATTCAATTTAGCTTTTACTTGTAGTTTGCTTCCCAGGGCAGTCTACTTTGCGTTGTCTCATTATTTTCCTCTATTGCAGAACTGATACTTCAGTGACACAGCGGAGTCAAATTACTATCCCTGGGTCACTTGGATCCTTTGAGAAGATGTTACCTTTACTGAGGCTAAGTAGTCTTGAAAGATAAACTTTGTGGCAAGAGTTAACAATGAATTGTCTTAAGTACCAAGAACAGGACCAAATGAATACTCATGAACATCTAGGGATCTAATGTTTAATCATGAGCTAAGGAAAAAAGAAAGAGGAAAAGCAAAGAACATGGTGAATGAAAAAAGGAAGAAAGAAAGGAGAGCATGCGAGGAAGAAAAATGCTACTTTGATCAATAGTTCCTCAATGATATAATAATAAATCCCCAATTCATTAGGGTGCCCCACAGGGCCCTTTATAATCTTGCCCCCACCTACGTCTTGGGTCCAACTGAGCTACTTTTACACATACACCCAGGCACACCGATGGTTCATTTACCCTGTAACAACTTGGCACATGCTGATCCTTCTGTTTCATATACTCCTCTGCTCCTCTGCCTGGTGAACTACTACTTCTCAAACCCCAGACCGATTCTCATGTTCTCTGTGAAGACTTTTGCATCCTATCTGTCCCATTTATAAAGACAGCTCTGTTCCTTTCTACAGGCTTCCAGGGCACTAGGAGTGCACCTCTGACACTGATTCCACTACAGTATGTTCTAGTTGTTTGTCTGTCTTTCCCAGTCTGAGGGTAGGCCTTTCTCTTTTTAAACCCAGCACTGTGTCTGACATACATTAAGTGTTTTATAAATGTCTATTCAATGAATGAAAGTGTATGTGGGAACTGTGCAATAAACTGTCAACTCTGGTCTACAGTAGTGGTTTGTCAACTTACTAACATTTTTAGCAATGGACCCTCACTTTGATAAGATATCTTATATGGAAATGCACAGATAAAAACCCTGGTTGAAGTTGGGGAGGAAGGGCCCAGAGTTCAGCCTTCCTATCATCTGCCTTCCCTCTCCTAATCCCATTACAGAACCTAGAGTACCACAGAACTCAGTTTGAAAATGACTGCTTTAACAAGAAACTTAAAAGAACTTAAAATATAATGAAGATTCTCCAGTAATTTGTTCTGTTACCTATTGATTCTGAAAGAGAAAGTCCCATTTCCTGTTTAAGAAAAACACAGGCATGGGGGGGAAGGGCAATATACGTAACCTAAACTTTTGTACCCCCACAATATGCCAAAACAAGAATAAAATAAAAATAGCTGTAAGAAACACTAAAAAAAAACAAAAAAAACCTCAGAATAGAAAAATTGCTATGATTACGGAGAATGGCTATAGTAAAATTATTTTCTTAAAAGGACAGAATATTTTTGTGATTCTTTATTATAATGGCACAAATAGTCAAATGTATTTTTCTGAAACTACAATATATCAAATCTGGTATTTCTAATAATTAATATTATAATTAGCAAGCTACTATTTCGATTTTACCTCTCTAGTATTATAGGCATGTTTTTATTTTAATTTTAATTTTTCTTAAAATCTGATCTCCTTAACTACATTAACTTGTTTTATGTTGGCAACTAACAATAAACTGCTTTGATTTTTCTTAGGAAAGCATTTTAGGAACAAACTGAAATACGGTCTATAAATAATAAGTATAATAAACATCTTACTTCATCAGCAAGTTTTCGGTTAAAAATCCTCGACTCTTCTAGTGGTGACCAGATCTTTATGTCATAATCTATGCCAGATGAGGCTAGAACTAGAAGTAAAATTTACATGTTAATATAATGCTTAGACACATGCCATTAATTCCAGACATGCATATATTATGCATATAGCAAACAGCAAAAGTGAACTTGAATGGAAATTATGCCTATACATTTAACTATTAAAAATATCATTTTGAAGATTTCCTAAAACTTATCCTAGAACACAATTATAAGACCATCTTGAAGTCACTCAAATTTTTGTCTTATTCATTGTTCTCTTATGAGAGATATAGGGCAATTTCAGACAGAAGCATCCAATGCTCTTTTGTTCTGGTAAATTAATTCAGTGAATTTAGTGAAGACTAAAAAGGACTGGAGGTTCAGTGGGGTAAGCAGTAAAAAGTTCAGTCATGCCAAACATCTAATGGCTGATAAAATGTAGAAGAAATAGTAGGAGAATAAACACTTTAACTCATTTCCTTATGTTTCTGCCAAAAGCAGAATATAGGTGTTTTTTGTTTTAAATCCAAGTAGAGCTATAATTTACTCTAGTGGTGCCTACTAGGATAATTTAGATTATTCTTACAATATTATGAACTAGGAGAAAATTGGAGCTGATGAATCATACAACAATCTCTAGTCCTTGCCCTATAAAAGATCATCTTACTTGGGTCAAATGGATGTGGCTGTAGGCAGTTTACCACATGGTTATCGGCTTCCAGAAGCATCAAGTGCTCAGCAGTGTGCCGATCCCAAATGAAGATATGGCCACAGTCAGAACCACTCATTACGAAGTTAGCACCCCAGAAATTGGCTTCTTTTATCTAAGGGTTTAAAAAAAGTAAGCTATAAGAAAATTCAATCCAGAGTTATTAAAACAAAGACTTATGCTATTCTTATATTTAAAAAAAAAAACTGGCTTAGAAAACAGTAAAATTAAAAACTGATGTGAGTCTTAGTCTTCTAGTTTCTTAAACCATGGGTATAGGGACTTTGTTTTGTGTAATGCTACATTTACAGTGTCTTAACACATTGACTGCCACACTAGAAAAAAAAATTTTTCCTTGGGGGTCACAGTATTTTATTATGAAGATAGAATAAAAACTCTGAAAATGAAATAATCCTTACAATTTGTTATTTTTTATTGCATTCTGTTTGTGAGTTATATGCAACTCACGCAGTGCTAGAATCAATTTTTATATTGCACGCCACTTGAGTTGTACTTGACTCACAATATACTTGTTGAATTTGTTTCTGAGAATTAAGTCTTTTGTTCCACAGGTATTTAGTTGTGTTTGGAGTGGACCAACCACAGGGCTTTGCCCAGGGGGCTACCCTTCATGTAACATGTATGCTACAGCATGGCACCATGAGTTGTCTGCATACCATGCGGTTCACAAGATAAAGAAACAAGTAAGTTACATATGCTTCACAAGGCCCCGGGCTCAAAACTAGTGTGAGTTAACTACAACTCACATGGCAGTTAATGCATTAAACAGTACTTGACATACAGTAGGCACTTAATTAATAACAGCTACATGAATAAATGGTATTTCTCAGTTTTGGACAATATAATGAAAATTTATATATATGTGGATGAACTGACTAAAAATTGTCCCATTTTAGCTTTATAGGACAATAAAACAATTCATAGAAAAAAAGAAATTATTTTCCTTTCTTTTTTGTTTTATGCCCAAAGAACAAAAAGTACCAATTTTTTCATTAGCTGTTAGAACCTTACATAATTGAGAAGGAACCTTACATAATTGTGTTTATTATATAAACACAGTCTATATAATATATTGGAATGATTATGATGACATTTTTTAATGAATGCACAAGAATGAACCATCAAAAATCTTTGTATTTCAGATCAGGATTTTAAAAATATATATAGAAAAAATTAGCCAGGCATGGTGGCGCATGCCTGTAGTCCCAGCTACTTGGGAGGCTGAGGCAGAAGGATTGTTTGAGCTCAGGAGTTTGAGGTTGCTGTGAGCTAGGCCGACGCCACGGCACTCTAGCCAGGGTGACAAAGCAGGACTCTGCCTCAAAAAAAAAAAAAAAAATCGGGCCGGGCGCGGTGGCTCACGCCTGTAATCCTAGCACTCTGGGAGGCTGAGGCGGGTGGATCGCTTGAGGTCAGGAGTTCGAGACCAGCCTGAGCAAGAGTGAGATCTCATCTCTATCAAAAATAAAAAAAGAAATGATTTGGACAGCTAAAAATCTATACAGAAAAAAAAAATTAGCTGGGCATGGTGGCGCATGCCTGTAGTCCCAGCTACCCGGGAGGCTGAGGCAGGAGGATCGCTTGAGCCCAGGAGTTTGAGGTTGCTGTGAGCTAGGCTGATGCCAGGGCACTCACTCTAGCCCAGGCAACAAAGCGAGACTCTGTCTCAAAAAAAAAAATCATTTTATCTGCAGTTGCTACTTTGCCACTTTTGGTGCTCACACAAAAGAGGGAACCAGTTTTGTTGTTACGTGAGCTATTCTTATATTTACTTATCCTCTGTTTTTTTTATTCCTTCTCATAATTATTTTCATCCAAACTTTTTTTTTTTTTTTTTTTTGAGGCAGAGTCTCACTCTGTTGCCTGGGCTAGAGTGAGTGCCGTGGTGTCAGCCTAGCTCACAGCAACCTCAAACTCCTGGGCTCAAGCGATCCTCCTGCCTCAGCCTCCCGAGTAGCTGGGACTACAGGCATGTGCCACCATGCCTGGCTAATTTTTCTATATATATTTTTAGTTGGCCAGATAATTTCTTTCTATTTTTAGTAGAGATGGGGTTTTGCTCTTGCTCAGGCTGGTCTCGAATTCCTGACCTCAAGCGATCCACCGGCCTCGGCCTCCCAGAGGGCTAGGATTACAGGCATGAGCCACCGCGTCCGGCCTTCATCCAAACTTTTAACCAGCAAAATATAAGAAATGGAAATTCGTTATTTCTATTAATAATGAGTATCCTTTTAAAAATGATTAAATTGTTACTACCAATGATATCTATAGAAAGAGCTAATTATTTCCTCACCCTAAAGTTAATTTTTTACCTAGATCTTAAAGAAAGCAGATTAACACCTTGACGGTCAAACAAAAAAGAATCAGAAACTTTTCCTTGGGGCCACAGTGTTTTATTATGAAAACAGAATAAAAACTTCAAGTGTAATTTAAAGGTAAATATAAATAGAAAAATGAAATTTATTGACTTCTATTCATTTAATCCATGTTTTTAGAATTAAACTGTCAATATTAATTGTAACAATGAGAACATCCACAAGTAATATTTTACATATGCTTCAGGCACCGCTGGGGGGGGGTGGAACTAGAGTAAGTTAAATACAACTCTCATGGCAGTTAATGTGTTAAAACAAATTCTATAGATACTTTTTGATAACTCAATGAGTATATGAGGAGAAAAACACTTTCTAGATGTGAAGGGGTCAGCATAACAGTTATACCAATCATCTCAAAAGAATTTCTTATTCAATAATTCATATTGCACTGGGTGGATTTTGGATTGTAAAAACTAGAAAAGATCTTAGAGATCATCTGGTCTATTCTTCTAATTTCAAAGATGAATAAATTAAGGTCTAGAAAGAAAAAGTGACTAAAACAAATTTTCTTTCTTTCTTTTTTTTTTTTTGAGACAGAGTCTCGCTTTGTTACCCGGGCTAGAGTGAGTTCCGTGGCGTCAGCCTAGCTCACAGCAACCTCAAACTCCTGGGCTCAAGCGATCCTCCTGCCTCAGCCTCCCGGGTAGCTGGGACTACAGGCATGTGCCACCATGCCCGGCTAATTTTTTCTACATATATTTTTTAGTTGGCCAGATAATTTCTTTCTATTTTTAGTAGAGACGGGGTCTCGCTCTTGCTCAGGCTGGTCTCGAACTCCTGAGCTCAAACGATCCGCCCGCCTCAGCCTCCCAGAGTGCTAGGATTACAGGCGTGATGGCCTAAAACAAATTTTCAATTGTCAATCTTTTTAAAAGGATTTTTTTTTGAGACAGAGTCTTACTCTGTTGCCTGGGCTAGAGTGCCATGGCGTCAGCCTAGCTCACAGCAACCTCAAATTCCTGGGCTCAAGCAATCCTCCTGCCTCAGCCTCCCGAGTAGCTGGGACTACAGGCATGCACTAGCAGGCCCGGCTAATTTTTTCTATTTTTAGTTGTCCAGCTAATTTCTTTCTATTTTTAGTAGAGATGGGGTCTCGCTCTTGCCCAGGCTGGTCTCAAACTCCTGACCTTAAGCGATCCTCCCGCCTTGGCTTCCCAGAGTGCTAGGATTACAGGCGTGAACCACCACACCTGGCCAAAAGGGTTTTAAAGTAGTCTTACTATATCTTGCAATCAACCTGGATTTCGTAAGTCCAAATCCTCCTCTCCAAAACTAACAGAGGTTGCTAATATGAACTTAAAAAAATCTACTAGAAACTTTTCAGGTAGACAGCCAATGTGAGAGAACAAAAAAGATGCAATGGTTAATGGCATAAGCTAAAATTAAAAAAAAAAAAATCTACATATATTTCTTTAGTAGGTTAGGGTTTTGTTGTAAAAAATAATGATCTTTCACAATATATTATAAGACTGGAAGAGCCATGTTTAAATACAGAGACAACTGTGAAGGTTTAACAATGTAATATTGAAATCACACTGGCAATACAGAAGATAACCATTATGGAAAAAACATTTATATTATAAACTGTAATTTCACTAAAGAGTGCTGTAAGAATTTGGTACCATTGTCCTGGAGTTGCGATGGCCCTTGTAAACCATCTTTACTAGTGGCCTTCTAATGTTCAAAGTATCCAATTCTTCCATTTCTTTCCTTTCCTTTCTCCGCCTGAAGAACTCCTGAATGCGGGCAACAGCAGAGCGTCTATGAAGTACATAATAAAACAAAAACCAAAAATGAATAAAAAGTTTAACAAGCTACTACAGAATGATAATGAGGAACTTTAAAATATAGTAAGTTTAGGAAATTAATCTAAACACATTATCCCAATAAGGCACCCCCAACCAAAAGCATTAAAAGGCAGACACAGCGGTGAGGTATCAAACTAGTTGAGTTACTACAACAAAGTGTTTTAGTTAAGAGGTCACTTAGAAATTTGGTACTGGTTGAAGAGTAAAGGAAATAGCATGCGGCACACTGGTTTTTAAAGTGCTATTTTGTAAAAACGTAATACAGACAAAATTCATGTGCAATTTTACTACAAATAAATTCTATTCAATGTTCTTTCTCCTCTTTTCCCTACTAGGAAAAGTAAAGGCATAAAAAGAAACCAAAAAAAAAAAAAAAAACTAAGGGTAATATATAATAGCAGTGGATACACTTATGTTTTGAGATTTTATTTAAAATATTGTCTAAAGATATTCCAAGAACAGATTACTCAAGAAAAAGAGAATATTAATATATAAGCAATAAGACAAGGACCTTCAAATAGTATCATTTCTTTATGAACACTATACTAAATATTTGGAACTAATGAGGAAGATTTTATCCCCTTAAGACCTAATTTGGTGACAGAACACCAAATTAGAACAAAGGACTAACATGAAGAACAAAGAACTCTTTTTTTTATTTTTTTTTGAGACAGAGTCTCGCTCTGTCACTGGTGCTACCGTGCCATGGAGTCACCACTCTAGCTTACAGGCAACCTCAAACTCCTGGGCTCAAGCGATCCTCCTGCCTCAGCCTGCACACCTGGGGCTACAGGTGTGCACCACCACGCCCAGATAATTTTTCTGTTTTTAGTAGACACAGGGTTTCATTCTTGCCCAGGCTGGTCTTGAACCCCTGAGCTCAAGCAATCCTCCCAGCTCAGCCTCCCAGAGTGCTAGGATTACAGGTCTGAGCGACCACGCCTGACCCTAAAGGACTCTTTTTAAAACTGATTTAACTATTAAAAGAAACTTCTCCTAACATATGATATTACTTAATAATTTTGTTAGTTTGAATTTGTTATTTAAAATATATTTTGACAAATAGGCCAAAAGTCCACAATATCTTAAACGTCCACAAATCAGTAAGAAAAATGAACTTAACAGATAAATGTACAAAAAGACGCTCAGTCTCACTAATAAGATAAAAATAAACAACAAATTTATGTCTTTTTATGTTTATCAGACTGAAAAGATTTTTCTATCAGGAGTGGCAAGAGTTCAGGAAAACAGGTACTATTGGTAGAAGGTTGAAAGTGGTTCTACATATTTAAAAAGTGTACTCTTTTACTGTAAATTTTTCATTGACATACACCACATGTACAGGAAGGTGCAAAATCATAAGGTAAACAGCTCAATGAATTTTCACAAATGGAGCAGGCCCATCTAACCAGAACCAGTACTGAGAAACAGAGCATCACCGGAATTCCTGAAATCTATGTGCCCCCTTCCCGTTATTACTTTCCCCTCAAAGGAAACCACTACTCAGATTTCTAATCCCATGGGATTAATTTTGCCTATTTATGAACTTTAATTAAGTGGAATCATACAATATATATTATGTCTGGCTTCTTTAGCTCAACATTGTTTTTAACATTCGTCCATGTTGCTACACTTAGCTATAGTTCATTCATCCTCTTTGCTGTAGAGTATTACTTTTTATAAACATACTATAATTTAGTTATCCATTCCACTGTTAGTGGACATTCGGTTGTTTATACTATTTTCTTTTTCCTACTGCCTGCATAATTTCAGAATGTTTACAGTATTTATTAAAATGGGGCTACTATTAACATATGTTCATGTCTTTTGAATATATGTACATATTTATGTTGGATACATGCCTAGAAGAGGAATTGCTGGACAACAGTATGTGAATAATGTTCAGCTTTAATAGACAGATACTCCCAAAGTTAGGGTCTATTTGTAGTTTTCCAAAGTGGTTGTACAAACTTACATTCCCAACAGCAATGTAGTCAAGTTCCAGTACAATATATTTTTGAGGAGAAATTAAATAACATATACTAAAATTTAAAACATGTATGATATTTGACTCAGCAGTTTTACTTTAAAAAATGTATACTGTAGAAAAACTTACATATGACAATGTCCAATTTTTTTCACTGCAGAACTGTAATTGAGAAAGACTAGAAATAATCTAAATGTTTACATAGAAAGAATATGATAATTAAAAAAAAGGATAAGGAAGACCCATAAACAACTATATGAAAGATATCAGCATTGTATTAGCCAAACCCAAAACACAGGCTAAAGAATAATTCATAGAAAAAATATATATGCATAAAGATAGACACAAAATTGTTAATAAGAATTTTAAAAATAATCATGTAACAATTATATACTTTTTATAATAAAAAGACAAATTTCTTTTTCATAAAATGGTATGCTCTGAATTATACAGACTTATTTAAAAAGTGTTTAAAACACTTTTTCCTATGCTAAGTATGTCTAAAAAAGGAGTCTACACATAAGTTTTTAAGTTAGATATAGTTAGAGACTCTCAAACAGAAAAGAAAGCTGACATGTTTAGTTTGCTCTGATTATCTCTTTCTGATTGAGAGGTGGGAATGGGAAGGTCAAATGTTCTCAAAAGAGACATAATTAATGTGGTTGGA
Organism: Lemur catta; assembly: GCF_020740605.2. Classification (NCBI taxonomy): domain Eukaryota; kingdom Metazoa; phylum Chordata; class Mammalia; order Primates; family Lemuridae; genus Lemur; species Lemur catta. Next base: position 4,498,173 of record NC_059130.1, on the reverse strand, counting down.
TCTCTCTTTTTTCTGAAGTGGAAGAAAAGAGAAAAGAACATTATGAATCAGTTAAAAATATGTTATTTGCAAGAAATCAATAAAGAAAAAACTCTTTTGCTAAGAAAGTAGTTATCGGGTAGCAGAGGAAGTAACTTTGCTGGAAAGCCAAGGGACTTACGAGCTATAAATGGGAAAAAAATTATGTGACAATAATTTAGATAGTAGCTCAAATCATTTAAAATGAGATGTATGGGCAAAATTAAGGTTGTACTAGTAATGAGGTAATATAACTCAGAATTAGTGAGAACTATACCAAAGCATAAATGTTAATTTAAAAAGTTGTTTAGCTTAACTGTCCTTATAAAGAATAATATTAAAACCTGGGTCTTAAATTATGCAGTTTGTATTTGACAGTTTAGATCAAAAATTATATTTGGAGTTATATAACTTGTTATATGACTATATCTGGCTTCCAAGTGGGAACCTTTGTAACACCAGCAACAAAAGACAGAATTAAATATGGGTGATGTTGAGAAAGGTAGGAAGATTTTTATTCAGAAGTGTGGTCAGTGCCACACCTTGGAAAAGGGAGAGAAGCACAAGACTGAGACAAATCTCCATGTTCTCTCTGGGCGAAGACAGTCAGGGAGCTGGATTCCCTTACACAAATGCCAGTGAGGACAAAGGCATCACCTGGGGACAGAATACACTGATGGAGTATTTGGAGAATCCCAGCAAGTACATCCCTAGAACAAAAATGATCTTTGGTGCATTAATAAGAAGGCAGAAAGGGCAGACTTGATAACCTATCTCAAAAACTACTAATGACTAAAAAAATAATTGGCCACTGCCTTATTTGTTATGGAACAGAAATGTCTCATGACTTTTTTTAATGTGTATAATTTAACTGATCTCACACACCAGAATTCAGAATATTTTTGTTGACAGTCCTCATTTAAATAAGACTGTCTTATGGTGAAAGGAATATGATCTTTTTTTGAATTTTGATAGGTTATTAAGCATGAAATGTCCGATTTCCTTAAGTGCTAAATTTGACAGTTGGTATCTCTGACATTTCACTTTGACACTTCTTGTTTTACTTTTATTGTGAAGATACATCCTCATTCTTTCAAATGTACAGTTTGGCTTGTGATTATCTTTCAAATTCTTTTAGAGGAATTTTTGTGAAACCTTGGATAAGTAAAAAAATTCATGTCATTTTTGAATATGAGTTCCATCGTGAAACCAGTCCTGTGCAGACAGCTCGAAATATCAACCAAGTGTTTGGGAAAGATGTGGCTAAAGAAAGCACAATACATCGATGGTTTGAGAAGTTCCGTTACGGCGACTGTACCCTTGAAAACGAGCCACGTGTGTGATCAGAGACCAAGGTGGATAATGAGCTGAAAGCTATAGTGGAAGCAAGTCCATCTCAACCCAAACATGAATTAGCAGCAAGGTTTGATGTTACTGTTTCAACAATACTGGCCCATTTGAAACCAATAGGCAAAGTAAAGAAGCTGGGTAGATGGATACCACATGAATGAAACGAGCGTCAGAAGAGAAATCATCTCAAAGCTTGCCTTTCTTTGCTGTCATGACATAAAGGCGAACCATTTCTACACTGTATTTTTACTCACGTGTGATGAAAAATGGATTCTTTTTGACAATCTCAAGCATTTGGCACAATGGTTGGATAAAGATGAAGTGTCGAAACACAGTCCAAAACCGAATATGCATCAAAAAAAGCTAAGATGGTGTCAGTTTGGTGGCCCAGCGCTAGTATTATCCACTACAGCTTCATGAAACCTGGTCAATCAATGACAGGAGATGTCTACTGCAACCAACTGGATGAAATGATGAGAATGCTTGAGATTAAGCAGCTGATATTGGTCACTAGAGACAGGCCAATCCTCTTGCAAGACAACACTCAACCACACGTCACACAAACGCTGCTCAAACTACAGAAGCTGAACTTGGAAACTCTGTCATCCACCGTATTCACCAGATATTGCACCAACTGACTAGCCCTTCTTCCATGCTTTGGACCACTTCTTGTAAGGAAAAATATTAAATTCTCAACAAGCTGTGGAAAATGCCTTTCGCGATTTCATCACCACTTGCTCTCCAGGTTTCTTCACTGCTGGCCTAAACAAGCTACTGTTAAGATGGCAAAACTGTGTCGATAGTTTAGGCACATCCTTTGATTAATTGTACTGCTTCTTGTTTGAGATATAATAAACTCAAGTTTTGATTCAAAATCGGACATTTCATATTTAATGACCTAATACTTCTGGTTTAGTAAATACTAACACTGTTTCTGCCTTCTAAAGACATGACAGGACTTGATTAGTAATGTTCAACTTTTCACAAAGATGGTGAATGCCATCTCAAAACCTTATTGGAAACTGGTTTTTTATTCAGATTTATATAACTGGTTATAGGAATATATTTAAATACCATGGAAATCCCTTCACTGTCTCCAAACCAAGCAAGACTCTCCCGTGTTTTAATTTGTATTTGTTAGCCTGTTAAAGGCAAGGGTTGAAGATAAGGTAGCAATGTATGAACATCACTGTTATTTATATCAATTAATCTATAGGAAAACTGGTTTCGTTATATGTTGTTTTACTTAAAGTCACTATTTCCAAGAACCTATACAGAACAGGGGTCCCCAACCTTTTTGACACCAGGGACTGGTTTTATGGAAGACAATTTTTCCATACATACATATCTATTTTCATCTTTAGTCACTTCCAGGAGCTGTTTCATTTTTTTGAATTTGTTAATTTACCCAATTTTTCAAATTTATTATAGTATTGTCTTTTTAATTTCTACTGTGGCTTTAGTTATAGCCACCTTTTCATTCATAACATTATTTATTTTAGTCCCCTTCATTTTTTCTTTATAAATCATAGAACTCTATATTATTCTTCTCAAAGAAACAACTTTTGGCTTTGTAGATTCTCTAATATATGTTAACCTTTTCATTTTCTATTTCCATTTTTTTCTTTATCATATCCTTCTTTCCATTCTTTAAGATTATTTTGTGGTTGTTTTCTAACTTCTTAGGTTGTACATATTCAGCTTTTTTGGTCATTAACATCTAACTTGTGGTCAGAGAGCATGGCTGATGGGAGACTTATTTTCTTCGAATTTGTAGAAACTGGCTTTGTGGTCTTGTGGGTAATAAATTGGTAAATGGATAGTTCAAATAGTCCTGTAACTATTAAAGAATTGAAATAATACTTAGAAACCTTATCAAAGACAATGCCAGGCTCCGCTGGTTTTATAGGTAGGGTCTACTAATAAACTTTCAAAGAAAAGATCATTACAATCCATTTTTATCTTTTCTTTTTTTTAAAGAGACAGGGTCTTGCTCTGTCACCCAGGCTGGAGGGCTGTAGTGTGATTATAGCTCACTGCAGCCTTGAACTCCTGGGCTCAAGCAAAGTGATCCTCCTGATTCAGCCTCCACTGTAGCCAGGACTATGGGTGTGTGCCATTACGCCTGGCTATTTTTTTCTTTCTTTTTTTTTTTTTGTAAGACGGGGTCTTGTTATGTTGCCCAGGCTGGTCTCAAACTCCTGGCCTCAAGCAATCCTCCTGCCTGGGCCTCTCAAAGTATTGGGATTCCAGGTGTGAACCACTGTGCCTGGTCATTACAATCTTATACAAACTCTGCCAGGGGGAAAAAAAAAATGAAGAAATATTTTCCTACTCATTCTCTGAGGCTAATATAACTTTTTACCAAAAAACAGACCATGAAAACATAAGAAAGGAAATTCATTCAGAATATGGATGCAAAAATCCTTCACTAAATATTAGCAAATCAAATTCAAGGTATTAAAAAGTAATACGTCATTACCAAGTTAGGTTTATCCCAGGAATATAAAGATGGTTCAACATTAATAAGTGTTATCTACTACCTTAGCAGGTTAAAGGAGAAAAAAATACAGTAATTCAATAGATGGAGAAAATATATTTGATTAAAATCAATACCTATTCATGATAAAAACTGTTGGTATACTAAGACAGAAAGGAATAACCCTGACCTGATATACAGTATCTATTAATACAAAAACCCTAACACTCTAAATAAATGAATAAAGGTGTTTTCAAAATCAGGAGCAACATGTGATACCTACTATCATCATTAGCTGGTACAATAAAAAAATAATAAAAATTAAGAGGAAAGAAAACTCACATTTGCAGATTATACAATTACATTAAAAAACCTCAGAAGAATCTATAGGCCAATTAATAGAAATAATAGAGGATCAATGTCCTGTGGGGAAATTCAACATTTAATAAATGGTCAGGGGAAAAAAGGGCTACTTACATGAGGTGGTGGAGGGTACACATATACATCATAAACAAAAATAAGTTCCAAATGAATTAATGACTTAAATGTCAAAAGCAAAACAGACTTTTTTTTTTTATTCCAGGGTAGTAAGAATTTTGTAAATAAAAGTGATAAGCATAAAAGACTGATAAATTTTAACTAAATTAAAATAAGAATGGCTCATCAAAAGACAGCCTGAAGAAAGTGAAAAAAAGTCACAAACTGTAAAAAATATTTTAACCCTTATACATGATAGTGAATCAGTATCAAAAATGTAGTAAGAATTTCCTATAAATCAATAAAGCAAAGAAAAACAACTCAATTAAAACCACCCAGTAGAAAACTAGATATAGCTAAAAAACATGAAATGCAGAATCTCATTTGTAAATAGAGAAATGAATATCAAGACCATGAGATATTGTACATCCAATTAGCAAAATCAAGAAATGTGATCCCTCACAGCTTGGGTTCTCTAAATATATATATATACACACATATATACACACACACACATATATATATATATACATATATATACACATATATATATGTATATATATGACAAAAGCAAGTATTAGAGATGTGGACAAATGTGATTTTTTAAAAATAATGCTAGTTATTATACTAATTTAATTTACACTCTCACTTTGGAAAATAATTTGAAATTATTTTGTGAAATTAAACATTCTATTCCTACGTATATCCCCAAGAAAAATTTAGTATCAGGAGAAGTATTTCAGAATGCTCAAAGCAGCACTATCAATAATAGCAAAAACTAGAAACAACCTAAATGTCCATTAACAGCAAAATGGATAAATCATAGTATATTCACACACGGATTATTAGATAACAGTGAAAATGATTGAGCAACAGCTATATATAACAACATGGATGAATCTTAGTAAGATGATGTTTGAGGGGAAAAAAAAGCAAGTCCCAGTCTCATATACATTATGATGTCAATTTTTTTAATAAAGTTCAAAAGTGGGTAAAGCAACATAAATAATATGTTGTTTTGGCATTTATGTTTATATGGTAACATTTTATTTTTTATTTTTATTTATTTTTTTACTTTTTGAGACAAGGTCTTGTTCTGTCTCCCAGAGTAGAGTGCGGGGGGCATCATCATAGCTCACTGTGACCTCAAACTCCTGGGCTCAAGTGAGCCTCCTGCCTCAACCTCCCAAGTAGCTGGGACTACAGGTGCACACCAGCATGCCCGGTTAATTTTTTCTATTTTCTTTTTTTTTTTGTAGAGACGGGGGTCTTGCTTTTGCTCAGGCTGGTTTGAAACTACTGGCTACAAGGGATCCTCTGGCCTCAGCCTTCCGGAGTGCTAGGATTACAGGCCTGAGCCACCATGCCTGGCATGTTTTGTTTTTTAAAGCCAGGCATGATAAACATAATATTCAGAAGAGTGGTTACCACTGGTGCAGGGGGTAGGCGGACAGAATAAGGAAGAGAATAGTTGATTTAAGTTATAGCTAGTTTTCTAGTTCTTGGGTTGGGTGGTAGGTTCATGGATATTTATGATATCACTAAATAAAGAAAGAAGAGGAGGTAAGCATGAACTAATAATGATAGTGTATCACAAACCAAGAATTAAAATACAATTCTTCCCCTCCTCAAATTAATTTAGGAGTCCTTAATACTCTCATAGCCCATGCAAAGCTCTCTTACTGTACTATATGTTTCTGTTCATCCCACTGAAACGAGAGCTAATGGAGGACAGGGCTGTCATTATCACCAGCACTCACCAGAGTATAGACACATAATAGGTTTATTGAGTAAATAAAATAATAGATGCAAAATTGATTCATCCAAGAATTTCGAAGCAACAACAAAACAGCGCAAGGTTATCAGTTATTCTATTTGAAGGAAACATTTAATAGATGGAGAAAAAATTAAATCTGAAGGACATACAATTGACCTATGAAAATAAAACCTAGACTCTTGACTTTACGTTTTATTTTTAACATTGCATATTCCAGAAAATTCTGTTTCTAAATGATCATCAAAATTTTCATAAGGTAACTCCAAGGTTAAATTAGGAAGCTAATTATATGAATCAGTAATAGTCTATAAACCCCATTTAAAAAATGCTAAATTGTCACTGTAAAGAACTAGTCTAAATTATTAAGCAGAAATCCATTAAACACCATGAAAAATATAAAATATGAATTACTTTGCTTACTGTTTTCAACTTGGTAAGCCTTTTTATAAAACACCATTAGGTTGAGTGGCACAAATTAACTGATATTATAGGTATTATTAAAATAGCTTGCAGGAAAACAAAGAATTTTTAGGGTAGAAAAAAATAGCACAAAGATCATGAGAGGATGGATTTATTTAACCTGGAATGAAATGACTTAAGGGGTAATTCAGTTAGCCAAACAAGGTTAATATACTAAGGATACTGTACTAAGGATAGAATATGAGGACAAGACTAAAATTTCAATGGATGAGTTTTGAATTAATATGTAGAAAGAAATTCTTTACTGTGCAGGCGTGAAACACTAGGAAAATCAGAGAGCCTCCTAGTGTAGGTTTCTAGTGAACTGGATTTGCACAGTCTAGAATATAGTTAGAATGATCTGGAAGGAGAACATTTCCCAAACTTTGGGATTTTCATAGGTATTCCACAAATTAAGTTTATGATCAAACAAGTGTGGAATATGAGGGACTAAACAAAGCCAAACAGGTTTCTTTACTGTAAGTCTTCTCAGAGGTTTTATTATGCTAATGTGAAACTCAAAACGAGGTCTGCACAATGTAGTATTTCCCAAATTTTGTGACCCCATTTTAGAGTATCAGAACACTTTGGACAGTAGTAACCTCCACTTTCCTAATTTCATAATTAAATTCTTCCATCCAAAAATAAATTGAGTTTGCATTTATTATATTGCATAATATTGCATTATATTATTTTGCATAATCAAGTTACAAAACTTGAACTTTATTTTTTCAATTCAAAGCCTGAAGAATTAGGTTCTTATAAACATAGGGAAGCTATTCTCACCACCACCCCCTTCAACAGGAGAGTTTCTATGACAATTATTACATTTCTATGTCTTTCCTTTCGTAACAGCTATGAAACTTTGGTACAAGAGCCAAAGTTGCTATGGCTAAGAAGCAATCCCCAGGCATATTTAAGAGAAAGATATTAAAAGCAAAGAATAAATTAAATCCATTTATTTATGCCTTATTGGAAATTCTCATTTTAATTCTGAATACCACTGTTCTTCAGTACACTAAGTTTAAAACTCATAGGTTTTAAAATTTATATTATGTATACATTTTTCTTATATTGGCTTAGTGGTTTTTAGAAAAGAAAACCTCATTAATTTGAACCTTCTAATTTAGAACTTGTGATTATTCAGATAAAGTTAAGCTAAAATTTACATTTAAATTATAAATTTAAAGTGTTTACCATCCAACTGAATCTATGAATAAGAGTTTAGAAAAATGTTAATTGTTTTCTGAAAAATAACACTTTTAAGTGCTTTAAAGTACTTGTTTTACAGTAAAAAGCCATGTGCTATGGTTTGAATTTCTCCTCCAAAACTCATGTTGAAACTTAAGAGGCCTTTAAGAGGTGACTGGAACATAAGGGCTCTGCTCTCATGGAATTAATCCATTCATGAATCAATGGGTTACAATGGGAGTTGGAATGGTGGCTTTGTAAGAAGAGGAAGAGAGACCTGGGCAAACACAGCATGCTCAGCTCCCTCACCATGACTCCTGTGTCATCCTGGGACTCTGCAGGTTCCCTACCAGCAAGAAGGCTCTTACCAATTATGGCCCCTTGACCTTGGACTTCTCAGCCTCCATTAACTATTAAATTTCTTTTCTTTATAAATTACTCGGTTTCAGGTATTCTGTTATAAGCAACAGAAAATGGACTAAGACATCACGTTAGTGTTATTATCTAGCGTTACGACAAGCAAGGTCTGTATGTCAGAATTTCTGTCATTTCAACACAGGAATCTGAAATAAGTGAGGTAGATGGGTTGCTGGAGAGTATCTTGCTGCTTCTGCTCTTAGGGGCATGCGGAGGGAGACAACTGGCTTCTTTGCCTTACAATGTGTCAGTAAACAAGGTAAGGAACAGGGGCCTGACGTGGCTATCTTTAAAAGGTCTGCTTAAAAGGCAGGCCCTTGGCTGGCACCTGGGAACTTGACTTTTGGAATGTTCCCTACGTTGTTTTGCCTGCCTGAGACACTGACCCTGCTGTACCAATCTGCCTAGATTATCTGTAAAAATAATGTGATTTATGGTGAACATCTCCTTTCCTTCTGGGTCTAGAATTTAGGTAACTGTGGTTGGTGCAGAGGAGAGGATGCCTACATAACCAGCCCCCAGTAAACACCGTGGACTTTAAGTCGTAAGCAGGCTTCTAGGGACAGAAACACTACAAAAGGTGTTTTTTTTTGTTTTTTTGAGACAGAGTCTTGCTCTGTTGCCTGGGCTAGAGTGCCATGGCATCAGCCTAGCCCACAGCAACCTCAAATTCCTGGCTCAAGCGATCCTCCTGCCTTAGCCTCCTGAGTAGCTGGGACTACAGGCATGTGCCACCATGCCTAGCTAATTTGTTTTCTATTTTTAGTTGCCCGGCTAATTTCTTTCTGTTTTTAGTAGAGACGGGGTCTCACTCTTGCTCAGTTTGGTCTCTAACTCCTGACCTCAAGCAATCCTCCTGCCTCTGCCTCCCAGAGGGCTAGGATTACAGGCATGAACCACCACGCTCGGCCAGAAACGCTACACAAGTGTTAACTGCATTTTATCACTAAAGGAAGGAGTACATTCTGCAAAGGAGAATGTTGGAAGGCTGTGCCTGGATGTTTCCATTCTGTCTGATGTGTCTTTTCTCCTTGCCATAACAAACCATAGACTTTGAATCCTGTGAGTCCTTGTAGCAAGTCATCAAATGTGTGGGGAGACTGTGGGACTCTTGAAACAATAATGCATAGGCCTCTTATTCAACTTATGGGAAGCAGAGGAAGAAAGCAAAAAGCCAGATCATCTAGAGATATGAATAAAAATTTAGTTAGCTAGAGTTTTTGACAAAAAGATGTCTTTGCCAGCTTTTATTTCTGTATCATGTATACACTGGCCTCTAAGGTGCTTACATTCTTATATAGGAAAACATACACATGTAAAATAAAGTGTTATAGGTAACACAGTAGATGTATATAAGGGCCCATAGTTGGAATTATGAAATATATGGGCCAGAAAAAGTTTCAAAAAAAGGTAGCTTAAGATAAATATTGAAAGATGAGGTGGCCCAAATGATGATGATGGGAGGTCATTTCAGTTACAGGGTTCAGAGCAGGAGAAGATATGCAGGTTTAAAGCAGGATAATCTATTCAGAGAGCTCCAACAGTCCTCTGCATGTATTCAGTGACACTCCAAGCATGGCTGACGCAGAGAGCAGGAGCAATTCTCGGCAGCAGCCCTAATAGGAAGTGCCCTATATACCAGACAAAGAAGCTGGGATTTTCTAGATCATGGGCCATGGGAAGCGCCTGAAAGTGGGACTAGAGGGATCTGGAGGAGTGTTTCAGTACACCAGGTGAGAAGTGCTGAGGTAATAGCAGTAGAATGCAGAGTAGGGAATGACAGAAATAGATAATAAGGTACCTACCATTCAGAATCTTAGTGGATTATAGTAAGACACATTCACGAAACACTGTAAGACAGTCCCTAATGAAGACTAGTTATATGGGCAGTAGAGATAATATGTGATAATTATATTTTTATAATTTTGTTTATCTTAAGCAGAACTTGACATTCCTTGAGCATCCTCAATTGCTGAAAGGGGAAGCAGAACAAATATGTGTTCAATGTCAGGAAAATACTGCTTTATTATCAGAAATTTCCCCAGATAATTTCTATATAAGAAATAACCGAGGTAGAGAAAAATGAGTCTAATCTCATTTACTCTAAGGGAAGGTAAGTGTCACATTTTCTGTTTTACCACTGTTTATCTCCACTTCATAATAATCTCCACTTCAATGCTTTAGTTTTTCTAAAACTCATTTAAAATGTGGTACTTTTTAGTCGCAACTTTCATTGAAAAAGCAGAAACCAGCTTTGAGTACTTGGGATAAAAAGCATAAATCAGAAAATCAAAAAGGCCTGAAACAAATTCCATTGTTCTGTCATTTAACTAGAAAGTGGTAACTATAATAGCAATAGACTAATTTGCAAAAAGGTACTTTAGATATACCTTAGTGTTAAAACAGCCTAAAAACACCAGCATAAGAGTAAAACAGGTCTGAGGCTTTTCTATGGGAATCCTCCTGAGAACGGGCCTTACCCAGGAATTTCTATACATTTATAATATTTTTTGTGCGTGTGTATTTCATTATTTCTGTATTCCCCATGGGGGAACTCTGCCAATTTTACATTTCTGATTGTTGCTTATGTTATGTTTTATGTTTCACTTTGTTTTATTAATAGAAACTGATAGTAAATAACATACATATGCCACTAGAATTAAGTACAAGATTGGTTTTGTCAGTAAACCAGGTAGGTGACTGATGGGACTGAGGTTCACTTTAAAGATCTACTAAAAATGTACTCCATTGTCAGACTTCAAATTAGAGGAGTGTTTGAGGGATACATATCATCTTGATATGACACTCTTAAGTTATTAAACTATTTATAAGAAAACGGCCTTTTTAAAAAAAATCAGAACCTTAAACCTATGCACAGAATTTGACTCAAGTCCATTTTTAGTTATTGATCTCAAGGAAAAGGAGTACAGTTGAATAAAAAAAAGTTGCTAATTGTTATCCCAATCAAGTTTTTAAAAAAACATAAATTGCATTCTTCAACAAAATATTCAAAGCAAAGAACTGACATTTAAAGTACATTATTTCATATTATAGTTACTTTGTCATACGACACATTTGAAGTGAACATCAGTTATATCTGCACACAGGAAATTTCTTTTCATTCTATCCCCATGCAGTGCATGCAGCTAAATATAGTTGTGGAAAGCAACCTGCTTTACAATGCTCAGCACTTAGAGTTCAGCAAGTTCCAAGAAAGTATTAACTGTTAATAGGAAAGGTGGTTAGCTGTGGCAAAAGACGACCTGGCAAATCCACCATAAAGAAAAAATGAAATAATGAAGGAAGATACTGAATTACCTCATTATTCTATCACCTATTGTTGTTCCTCTGATATTAAATCTAGTGAAGGGAACACAATAACTGAAATCACTGATAAAGACTTCAAAGAACCAAATATTTAAAGCATTCAGGTCATCACTTTCATCATCAATCATCTCAATCTAAAAGAACTTTTGTTTCTCTTGGTGAGTTCGGGTATTACATGAAGAATATGTCATTCAACTATATATGAAGAAATTAAGAAAACAGAAACACTCATTGAAGATAGAATAGAAGGAAGACATTGCACTTAATCCCTTTTGTCTTTTAAATCAATTAGAACCTGGCCAGGCATAGTGGCTGTAATCCTAGCACACTGGGAGGCTGAGGCAGGAGGACCACTTGAGCTCAGGAGTTACGACCAGCCTGAGCAAGAGCCAGACCCCATCCCTACGAAAAATAGAAAAATCAGCTGAATGTGGTGGCATGCACCTGTAGTCCCAGCTACTCAGGAGGCTGAGGCAGGAGGATGGCCTGAGCCCAGGAGTTTGAGGTTGCTGTGAGGTACAATGACATCACGGTACTCTATCCAACGCAACAGAGTGAGACTTTGTCATTCATTCATTCATTCATTCATAACTAACTAACTAAATAAATAAATATACAAATAAATAAGAACCTAATCCTGTCACAGTATGGGGAACTGCACTGACTCATGAATACCATCCACTGGAACACCTATTTTATGTTCCTCAGGGCTGAGCTGCTCTTTGGAAAATAAATAATTAAGTCCTAAGCTGACTCATTTGGCCTAACCACAAGACTATATAACAAGCAAGCAAAGAATAACAAGGACTTTAACTTCCTAGGAGCCCGGTTCTTTCTCTTTGATTATTTTTCTCTGCAATTTTCTTTAATAAAGAGTAAACTGGAATCATGAGAAATCTAGAAAGAGTGGTTATAATGATGACTAAATAAATGCTGGCAAATTTACAGTACAAAGAATTTGGCTTTAAAAGTGAAGGCCATGTTCCACAAAGTCCAGAGTAGGTAGATGGAACCAAATTTCAATGCAAATAATACTTTTAAAAACTGATTAACAGGCAATATAGGATTAACATCCTCAATCTTTAGGGAAAAAATTGTTAGAGCACCTTAGCTGAAGCCGTAACTAAAAACTGTTCAAGACTATGTGAGCACTTCTTCAGGAAGCTTTCTTAGAGGCTTGTCTTTTTTCAGAGGGCAATTTAGTTTTCCTTTTGGATTTAGTAAGAGGAAGAGCTACCAGCCAGGCCACCATACCATTTACTCTACAACAGATTTGGTACTGTGAAAACAATTTATATGAAGATCATCTAAACAGAAAATCTAACCACTCTCCTTTCATTCCAAGGGCACATATTTATGTTTCTAAATCCATTATGTAAAATCCCTGAGGCATACACACATTAATTTTATTTATTGTTTTTTATACCATAATTAGCATATTTTTCTTTTTTTAAATTTATTTTCCATTTGATGTTCTATGTTCTTGCCCTAGACAAAGTTAAAGGGAACCTAAATATGTGATGATTTATAGATTCCATTGTTTTAAACTTTGGATTTCTGCCAGTGAAGAATTTTACCATAGATTATATTAATAGCTTGGACTATTTCTCTAAGACTGATTTATTACAGAGCAGGGATAAGCAAACTATGGCTCATGGCTAAATCTTGGCCAGCTGACTATTTCTGTAATGAACCTCAGGCTAAGAACAGTTTTTACATTTTTAAATGGTTATGTTTTTAATGGTTATATAAGCACTACATAATGGCCTCCACTTTGCCTCTTGGCCAGCAAAGCTTAAAATAGTTAATATCTGGCTCTGTAAAAAAAGTCTGCTGACCTCAGCTACAGAGAGTCCCAGTTATATTTATATAGACTTGCTACAGTTAATGAGTGGGGCATTCCATTTAAAAATATCTATGTTAGTTGTTAAGGCCTTTATTTTCTAAGACCTTTCCTTTTCATGCTTGATCTCAGCCCAAAAGCAAAAACTTGGGCAGTATTTATTTAATCAAATTACAAGAATGCAAATATTTTTTAAAAAATCATTACTCTGTATTGCAAAGAACTGCTTTGATATTTTTAGTAATGTGTATCAAAAATGACTTACCTATAAGCTTTTTAAGTTTCATTTTAAAAGTTAAATTTGGGGCAAAAAAATAATGAGATCCACTATATAGTTCTTCATATAAATTAAAGTACAGATTTAATTAAGTACATATTTTTATCATACTTAATTTTAGGACTAAAGAAATACAAACTGGGCTTTGCAAATAGCAGCACGGAGGGAACGTTAAGACATGTATCTTCTTAGTTGGACATTTCAGCCATGTGTGGAATATATCCTTGGACTCTAAGAACCAAATGGTATGATTTTTACAGTCGAGCTCCCAAACGCTTGGCCTCTTTGGAAACAGAAATTCTCCAAAATCACAAGCTAGTAAATGATTCTTCTCTTTTCTTTTCTTTTTTTTTTTTTAAAGAGAGTCTTCTCTGTCACCCAAGCTAGAACTCCTGGGCTCCAGTGATCTTCCCACCTCAGCCTCCCAAAGCACTGGGATTACAGGCGTGAGCCACCGTGCCCAGCCCATTTTCATGTTCTTAGGAAGCAAAATTTCTTAAACTTTCCTCTTTTGAATAAAAGTCAACACACCTATCCCTCCAAATTGAGAAGACAAACTGGAAATAGTCTTAGTGACAAAGAGCCCTTAGAAAAGGGTGGAAGTATTAAAAGTACACCTTATACAGGTAGCTCAAAATTAAATCAGGATAGTGCAAAAGAAGTTAGGAACTATAAAAATTATTTAGACAAAAGTCAGAGGAAGATTTTTTACCATTTACAAATTTTTGGTAAAGAGCTAGGAAATGACACAAATCTCAAAGGAAAACTGACAAAATTGTGAAACAGTCACTCTAATCACTTTAGAGTCACCTCAGAGAGTATGTACGTGTGTGAATACAAGTATATATAAATAACTGTATTTGATTTCACATATTAAATCTGTTTTTCATGTTCTTATAAATGGCTTATGTATTTGTTCTTTCTTCTCCAATAAATTACTGAGTTTCTCAAAGGGTAGGATTTTATTATTCTTATGTTACCATTCAGTAAGTTTACTATTATGTCCTATAAAACAAAATAATATATAGGATAAACCAAGGCTAAATACTCAAACTGAGTATACAGAATATTAAATAATATTTAATTTAAAAAAAGCAAGGAAGTGAATGTGGACCCAGAGAGGTTCTGAATCCAGATCTAACCATGAGAGTATGAATTCAAGAATAAATGCATGAAGTAGGGTCAGTTCTAGGCTGTTGTCCTGATTATCTTTCTTCTAAAAGATTCTGCTAATCTAATTCAGCACCTGGGTTTCCTGGGTCAATGAAGCTATCAGGTGACCGACCACTTAGCAGGAGATCCAAACCCTAGGGGAATCCCTAAAACATACAATCATCTAAGTATTATGAAAATGATAAGTAAATGATAAAGCTCTAAAGAAAGATATTATAGTTTCTGGATTCTCTAGGACTCACTGTCTCCCCAAATCCTTTCTCACTGTTACACTAATATGTTTAAAAAAATTTCCTTAGGTCTAGAATATACAAAAAGCTCTTGCTTAGCACCTCAGTTTCCTTTGCTTGGCATAAAGTTGTTATAATTAGCCTACATAGAAGCTGCTAAATAATTAAGATTTTCTGAAAATGTAAGCTAATATCCATTAAAAATACATAATTTCTTATTTAAACAAATGAACCTGGAAAGTGATACAGTACATTTTACTAGAAATTGGATATTTAAATTTTATTTTCAGCTATGACCTCAGTATCATGCTCTGCTACTTAAATACAGTAAAAAAAAAAAAAAAAAGACATACATTCACCTATATAAATAGAAGGCCATGAATGTACAAACTTAATTAATTATAGAATCTAGCTTTTCACGCTGGGTTTTTGAAACTCTCAGTTTGATTTTCAAATTGTGCTATGCTTGCTAACCTTATCTCCATACATTAAGTGGTAATGACATTCTAAGGACTGCCTCTGGGAATGGAAAGAAATGTAACTACATTTGACTTGTCTAAAATATGTATTAAAAATGCTGAGGATTAATGTGTGGCAGGCAAAGAAGATGTTTGGTTAATCTCTAAGTATAAATATGGGGAAAGATTACTTGCTTTATATTTAAAAACAGTGCCATGGCAAAGTAAACATTTCCCAAATATGACTAAAGGAAGATGTATATCTTCTTAAAGTTAATAAAAGGCAATTTCACTGAACTGCAAGCCATCCTGTTCAGGATTTTTGCTTGTCCTCTCTGTCTATCCCTCGAACTATTCTAACTGTAATTCTTTTTTAAAATCTAAGTAGCCACGTAGAATATCTTGGTTGTTTAATACAGCCATCATTTATTTAGTGCTATCAATGTGAGCCAGGTCACATCATGATTGATTTGATCGATTGATTTTAACAAAATTATTACAATAATTCTAGATAATCACAATCCCATTTTACAGATAAGGAAACTGAACCTTTAAGTCAACCAAGTAATTTGAATAAGAAAACACTGCTGGTAAGTGGTGAAATCAGTATTCAAAGTCATCATTATGCTCTTGACTATTAAACAACATTGCCATTCTTCAATGGTAAATTAATCTTTTCCTTTTATTTTTCAGTTCACAGAAATTTCAGAATATTTTATGAGCAACAGTTTTTGAGCACAGAAATATGCAAAACAGTTCAAATAGAACCTCACTTCTATGTGAACTATGATTTTTAAAGAGAAAACTAGATTCTCTGGAAGAGGAGAAAACTTACAAATGAGATATGATGGCGCTAATTATAGAAATAGTTTTAAGTATGGAATGCAGTATACTTTAAAGGATTTATTCTATCTCCTAAAAAAGAAAATGTATCCTTGTGATCACATAAAATGAAAAATGGAAAAACTATATAAACATGTTGGCAATTCAATTCTTTATTATAGCTATAATACATTTTTAATTTGGTATCTAATTTTTCATTTTCTAAATTGAGTCACTAAATTTAGTAGAAATCAAAGAAAAACATATTATTCTCAAAAAGAGAACTACTATCACGCTACCTTAATCCAGGGTCAATAGAAAAGTGGAAAAATAAAAATTAAAACAAAACAAAAACTGATAAAGGCCAGGATATCTACAGGACAAATCTGACAGCTAAATATAACCTTGACTCCATAATAACCTGCTGGTCACTCACAACATTCCCTTGTCTTCATCTGTAAGCTGGAAAGCAAGCCTCACTGACAGAGACACAGAGCAACGAAGATTTTTTTTTTCCCCTCTTAATGCACAGTTTGCTCAAAGAATGTATTATGTGAAATCACTTACAGTGTAAAAATTCTATGGGTTTATACGACTAAAGCACCCTTAGAGGAAGCAATTGCCAAAAACGGAGAGACTCCCTTATGTGACTTCAAACAAATCCTTGAGAAATGTTTTTCACAGTTCATGTTAATTAAAAATTTACCAACCTATCACCAGGTCCTGCTCGATACCTTGCCCCTGGGATCAGAACTGGGTCGTCATCACTGTCATCTGTGTCCTGCAGAGCAGAGTCCCTGGCTGATGTTTCCTCCTGAGCTGAAAGCCCAGTGGCTTCTGTTCGGGACTGAGGCTGAGGACTGGTGGTGTTTTCATTGGTAGTACTCTCAGTGCTAGTCTGATCTGAAGTTTCTGGTTCCTTGCCTTTTTCAGATAAAGTGGATTCTTCTGGAATCCCACAAGGGTTATCGAGATTGAGGTCATTTTTTTCTCCAAAACTGGAATCCAATGGCTCGGTTGTGAGCTCCTCTGATTGTGCTGTCAGGAAATAAAGTAGTTAACAAGGTCATGTGGGCAACATTAACTATTTAGCCTAATTTAGGAGCTGACATTTTCTAATATGATGTCTAATTCCCCTCTAAGGGGAGGAAAATTCCACAACACATCTATTTGAAAATGGCCTCTAACTCTGGAGAGACTAACGTAGATTAAGGCTTTTTATTTTCCCATTTGAAACAATTATCTAAAGGGAGCAACTCACCTGTGTCTATATGGTTCTGAACCGGGCTTTCTGCAGATGTACCTTCCTGATATTTTGTCACATCCTCTGATGATTCTTCAGGAGCTTCTGGAAATAAACCAAATTACAGTTGTCCCTCAGTATCCATCATGGGTCAGTGGTTCCAAGACCCCTGTGGATACCGAAATCTGTGGATGCTCAAGTCCCTTACATAGAATGGTGTAGTATTTGCATATAATCTACGCATGTCCTCCCCTATACTTTAAATCATCTCTATGTTATTTATAATACCTAATACAATGTAAATAGTTGTTATACTGTATTGGTTTTAAAATTTATGTTATTTTTAATTGTTGCATTGTTGTTTTTAATTTTTTTGATATTTCTAGTCTAAGGTTCGTTAAATCAGCAAATGCAGAAGACCGAATGTATTATTAAATACAAATTTTTTAGAAAAATAAACACCAACTTACTACTCCAGCTTTCCTATGGATAAATGGTTCTTAACTCTTTCTGGATCATAGAAATCTTTGACATTCAGATACAATCTCTCCCTAGCACAATGCAAAAATATGCATTTGCATACAAAATTGTATAAACATTATCATGGATGGATGGGCTCACTGCCTCTTCACCAAGTCCAGATATTGAACTTCATGAACTGTATGTGAAGAATCCCTACTTTAGATACCCCTCACAGCTCAGATTACTTCATCTTGCTTTCTTCTAACCTTCACATGCATTCGGTAAAATCTAAACTATCATGAACAAATGGTAAAGTTGACCATAGCATAAATTCTATTTTGGCCACTGGAAATACTTAATTCTGGGATTTAACTGTATGACTCATGAAGGATCAGTCTTTTGGCTCCTAATTGGACATTTGCTTACCAGAGAGTTGTCTTATACGTATTTAATTCTAAACTATGTTATATGGAGGTAAAAACTATACATTTAATAAGAATTCATTAAATAGAATTCATTTGTTTCTTCATTTACCAGGCATTACTGAACATCTATGTTCTAGTCTCTGTGCTAGACACGAAATTTCAAATAATGGTCATGTAAAAATATTCTATTAATACTAGGAAACGGTTCTGAACAATTCTCTCAATGGCACTTCATGTATGAAATAGATACACTCATAATCCTTTTAGATTTTATGCCTTCTTCCCACCGATATGAACTACCTACACTTTTTGAAAGAATCAAGACAGATACTGTGGATTTCACTGTTTGGTATAAAATGGCAAAGACAATTCAAACTAACATTTACATCTCACCCATGTGCAGACAATGACACCCATCCATTGTGTCCACAGAACAGATAATGCTTCACTGTGTCTTCCCACCTTAACAGCTTAAGGTCCCTATCTTTTGTATCTGCTGTTTATCAGCATAATGCCTGGACTACAGAAGCAAAAGTAACTTATGAAAAATAAGAAACAAAACTGCAGCATCAAAGGGAAAAGAAAAATAGATGAACATCCAATAACACTGGGGTTTTATAATGACTAACGCCAAATAACATCTTACTTGTTTCACTGTCTCCTTCTGGTGGTTGCACTGAGCTCTGTGGGACCAAGGATTCCTCCTGACCCTCAGATTTGCAATGGCTCCCATTTCCTCTAGAACTTGAGGCTATACTGCTCCTGTCATCAAAACAAGATAAGTGATTCCACCAAAAAGTTAATAAATATGAACTTTTAGGATAATTTTTATACTTTACAACTAGAGAAGCAGATCAAAAAATTCAGAATACAAATAAAATATAGAATTTATTATTTTAATGGTATTTGGAAATACCATTTTAAACAAATCAAGATGACTATTTTAACACACTTTATTCTAAAAAGATTTAAAAATACAAAAGGGCTGCTTTTTCACAGTTTGGATGCTTCTCTTATCTAGTATATATTTCTACGTGTCTCTCTATTGAATTTTAAGTGAATTACAGTAATCATCTCCCTTCTTATCCTCACTACAGATGGTTCACCATATCCAAATCCTTAATGGTTTTACAGATTTTGATCATATGTGCTTTTTGACTTTGTTGTTCCAGGCTATTTTTAAATTAATACTTGAACGAAAGCCTGGCCATTTCTTTGGTTTTTTGAACTGCTCCCTATGGATCACTTCCAGTTCTGGTTTGTGGTTTAAATATGGCAGGAGAGTGACAATAATGGTTTTGCAGAAGTATAATGTTTTCTGTATTAGTTTTAATACCCACCTGATGATGATCATTGTTTAGTTAGCATTCTGGCTATAGCAGAATACTAGGCCAATTTAAATAAATAATTTTCAATGAGTATTCTATGATAAATCATGGCATATTTTTAAGAAGGGGATTGAGTGGGAAAGAGGAAAATGTATAACAATCTGACTGAGGTTAAAATTAAATTCATAGAAATGCAACAATTGCTTAAATTTAAAATAAATGTGAACAAGAAATTTAAGGGTTATAGTAACTTCAAAAATATTAATTACAGACAAATAGCAGTGGCTCAATAAATAATGCAAATAATCATGGCCTTTTTGCCAAGATTTTATAAAAATTCTTTTAAGCTAACTGCAGAACTGACTTTTTAAAAAGAACATACATGTATAATATATTATTTTAAATAAGAACATATATCTACATGGGTATATATGCAGAGAAAAACATCAGTAGGGCTATGTACCAGTGTTAAATGTCATCTCAGTAGGATTATTCCAGGTAAATTTTTTATACCGAATTTTTTTCTTTTGCAATGAACATGTATTTCTTTTTAACCTGAAAAAAAAGTAGCTATTTTGGTAAAGGAAAGCCAATGTGATATATAAATCTTTTTTTCCCCATTGAGAAAGCTAGGATACAGGCATGAATAAAATGTTCAGTGTATAAGTTATGATAATTAAAATATTACGGTACTGAGTAGGAATAGAGAAATATTAGTTGAAAAGACAAAGTAACCAAGTAAATATATTTAGCATATGTTAATATGGTATTTCAAATCACAGAGAAATAAAAAGATTATTCAATAAATGGTACTGGGACAAAAGAACAGCCATATGGAAAAACTAAAGCTATAGCTCTACATCATACTTTATGGAAAAACAAATTCTAGAAGGAATATATAGTTTTTGACATAAAAAATATAAAAGGGAAAATAAGAGGAACCTTTCCCCTAATTCTGAGAAGAACAAGGCTTTTCTAAACATGAGATCACAGGCAGAAACCATAAAGCAAAACCACCATAAGTAAACTGAAAAACAAACACCAAACTGGGAAAAATATTTATGACAAATGAAAGACAAATGGTATTATCCTCACTTAGTTCTATAATAAATAAATAGTTCTAATAAATCAATAATAAAAAGATAAACACCACAGTAGAAAACTGGGTAAACTATTCGAAAGACAATTTACAAAATATGTCAATTGTAGCTAACAATTATTTAGGGCCTACCATGTACCAGTTAATGTGCTAAGTGCTATGTACTTTCTCTGCATGATCTCATTAAATCCTGATGATAAACCTTTAAATTAGGTTCTATTAAATATACCCATTTTCAAGTGAGAAAGTTGAGATTTAGAGAGATTCAACAGTTTGTCAAGTTCAGAATCCGAGTTCTTACTGTGTTATACTGCCTTATCGGTCATCAAAGAAACTAAAATAAAAGCAAGACACCATACTGGCATAGATGAAAAAGACTGCCTACTTTTTTGGACTATTTTGTTTTTTTCTTTTTTACAATGAATGTCAAATACTTTCATAATCAGAAAAAAATGCTAATTTTTTGACAAAGAAATAAGAAACTGATGAATGAAAGATTATAATTTATAGTTAGTTTTTAGAAAAGGAAAAGTAGCATTCAAAAGAAGAATGGACCTAATGATTTTTTTCTAAAAAAAAGTTCAGATGGGATTCTTTATAAGTCAGCTCCCTTCTGTAGAGAAACATGAGAATAGAAAAGACATAATAAGTATGACAACCTTCTGTCACCTTAAATTATGTATTAAGAGAAACGGCCATAGATACTATGATTTTTAAATGTTATGGTCAAACATTAGGGCTCATAAAGAGATCCTATTGACTGTACCTTCAAATACTTATCTAGATGGAATCCAGTCACTTTTTACTACCTCCACTGCTCCCATCCTTGTCCAAGCCACCGCCACTTCTTACCTTTCTTACTGCCATAGCCTCTTAACTAGTCTCCTGGCTTCTAACTATGGCATGTTATCTATCAACCAGAAATAACCCTTTTAGGATATTTCCTAAATATCCTCCTCACTTTTCCTGGCTGACTTTATCTTCTTTTTCTCTCTCCTTTGGTCGCTCCACTCCAGCTACACTGGTCTTTTAAAAATCCTTGAACATATTAGGTTTGCTTCTGCCTAAGTCTTTGCATTGGCTTTCTCTGTGCCTAGAATGCTCTTCCCTCAGATAAATGCATGGCTCACTCCTTCCCACCCTTCAAGTTTTTGCCCAAATGTCACCTTCTCAACAATGCCAAGGTTTCCCAATCACCCTTACCTACTCTATTTTCTTCCATAGTACTCAGTACCTTCTAACATACTATACAGTACACTTATTTATTATATTTAATGTCTGTCTCCTTAGTTCCACTAAGGCAGGGATTAGTCTGTTTTTTTCACTGATGTATTTCCAGCATCTAGAACAGTTCCTGGAACAACAGAAAATATTCAATAATATTTGAAAATCCTACTTAATCAAAGATTTTAATATAAAATACATATACACATAAACACAAATGGAAAGCAGTGAATTTGAGTAAATAAAATTAATATTATCACATATTGACATATAATTAATTATATATTAATAAGCAATATATAACTATATTATATTATTTACATATAATATGTTATATATTAACAGATAACATATAATCATATTAATATACAAATAATATATTAATATAATAATATATTAATTATAAATAATTAATATATTGGTCATAAAACAATTGATATAGTTATTACATATTAACAAAGAGTATATAATTATATTAATATATAATTATATTATATAGTAAGATATGCTATGTTGTCAATATATTAATATTAATATATCACTATAAATAAAATTTTTGGATGCTGTCTCCATCAAAAGGTGATGAGATAGTGGGAAAGAACTTAAGTTTATATAACTTGATTTTTTAAAATGTAAGATTCAACTAGATTAATGAGCAATAAATGTAATCAGAAATGTCATTAAAGAGAACCTATATGACCATTAAAAAGAAAATGTTCAATATTAATAGTAATCAATTAAAAATTCAAATTATTTAAAAATAAAATATAAAAGTTAAAAATAAATGAATATATTGAACACTGGCTTGGAGATAGTAAATTATGTACTTCCATATGCCTCTGGTAGAAATGTATTAAAAGGAGATCCTTTTGAAAATAATTTGGCAGTATCTTTTCATCTAGATATAGTTCACTTCTGGAGTATGTCTCAAATAATCTTGAAGGTAGGAAAAACCTTTGTAAACAAAGATATTCATTTTAGTCTTATTTGGTAGAAAATGGTAAATAAATTTACTGCCCAATTAAAGGAAAATGGTTAGGGAAACTACAGAAAATGGTTAAGTAAGCTATTAAGTAAACTATGGTTAAGTAAACTATAACCACAGTTTCTTTCAGTTATCTGAAAATTGTGTTTAAAACATTTGAAAAAGTCTCTGAAAACAGTAAAAAGATGGTAACTTGATGGACAATTATACAGGTAGTAAAATAATATTTATCAGAACTAAGTAGTAACGTGGGAATATATATCATAAAGTTAAGTCAAACAAATGCAGGGGAGAAGATTCAGTATGATTAAAATCATGTTCTAACACTCAAAAGAAAAATCATATCTACCTATACACATGACCAAGACTGCAAAACATGCCAAAATGTTAGTTATTTTTACACTAATGGTCTACAGGTGATTAATTATCATCTTGTACATTTTCCATCAGAAGAAATATCTCATGATGAACAACATCAGCATCACCTGGAAAGTTTTTAGGAATGCAAATTCTCAGACCCCATCTGAAACCTAATTCTGAGAGTGAGGTCCAGTAATCTGTGTTTTAACAAGCTCTCCAAGTGATTCTGAAGCACACTAAAGTTTAAGAACCAATGCATCATAGCAGAACAAACATAAATATGAGGAAGTGCTAAAAATGAATATCTAATACAATCCTACAAAATGGCTAAGAACATCTTTACAAAAATATTAACTTACCATTCATCTGTAAAGTTCAGTTTTATTGTGCTTGTAGTTGTTCCTTCTGTGCTGTAGTGCAAACTTAAAACTGGTTCACCTGTCCCTGGTTTGGGGCTCAGCTTTTCATTATTGTTATCTGAAAATTGTGTTTAAAACATTTGAAAAAGTCTCTGAAACCAGTAAAAAGATGACATTTCCTAAAATTTATAAAACTTTAGTTAGGTTGTCCTTGTCATAATTCTTTTTCACATCTGTTATGGTTCTCATTTAAAGTTTGAAGGCAAGTGTTACAGAAACACTTTCTATATTTCAAAGTAGCACTGCATCAAATTCTAGCTCTGTGTACGATTCCCTTTGATTCAGATGGAAATCATACACAATAAGAACCATATTTAGTTATTAGGGAATTAAAGAATATTAACATGCAATGACATATGTTACAAACTGATACCCTTATTTAATGGAATGCTTATGATATTATTATTCAGTTGTTAGAAAGTGTTGAGCATAACTAACACTGGCTCCTTTAGAAACACTGAGATATAAGATCCAAGAGCTCCACAAGTTGTTCAGCAAAAATTTTGCTATAATTACACATTATCAATTTTTTCTCTTCTTTCAAATTTATACATTTATAATTTAGGGAGGGATTATAGCCTGCACTCGCTGGGGGACAAGGGATAATTTATTGTGCTTTGATATTTTAAAAAACACTCTTTGTTGTAAGACCATATATTTTCGTATGTTTCAGCTTCTCTTCCACGCTAATCTTTCAAGGAATTTGTTTCTTAATTATGAAAATGACAATGTCACCTTAAGAGTCTATAGGGGATGTCTATGATAGATGTCTATCTCAACGTAAACAATCTTTTTAAAATGACAAATAAAATCAAGAAACTTTATAGAAATTGATGTAGAGAATTCAATGCCAAACCTCCTCCCACCAAAAAAAAAAAGAGTACACGAATATTCAAAGACAAAATTAAATAGGGCTTTAAAATTTTTTCATTTTATGATGAATAACTGTTTGGGGAAACATTAAAATATATAGGGAATACAAGTGGATACATAATCAAATATGTGATATTCCTGCCAGTCGCTTGCAGAAAGAACACCCTCCTGTGAGATAATTGTTTTCTGGACATCAGTTTAAGGACTGATATAATAGTACTAAAAATAAACTTCTCTTGAAAAATAATAACAAAAACAATCACAACTTAATAAAACCAAAATTACTCAGGAATTTTCATTATTAGGTATACTTTCTATTGCAATGAAGAACTTATATATCTTTTTTCCTTCCGCTTGAAGACGGTGGAGCACTTACTGAGAGAATCTCACAGAACCTCTGCTCTAGCTTTTACCCTGCGAGAGGACAACTGACAAGCCTTCAGATACAGAACTGTAGTAGAAAAGAAAAAGTATTCCCTAGGAGATGAGGAATGAAGCTGATAACAAAGCTCAGGAGTATCAATTCTTATGTCTTAACTTGTAACTCATGAGAAATCCAACCTATAAGATTAACTGCTATTTGAAAATAATAGCGTGAATTACTGAATATAAAGCTGATATCCCAAATGGTAAAATCACTTTTTTTCTGTACTATTTTTCTTATGATTATGTTCTTCATTTAAATAGTTGCTGGAAATAAACTAACAACCTGTTAAAACTTTCAAAGATTCAATATCACATTTGTTTTAAAGGAGGTATTTTACCAAATGGCATTCTGACAACTGAATTCACAGGTCTTTAGATTACATAAAATCATTAAGAACAGGACTTTTAAAACATCTGTCCTACCCCTGATCATCATTCAAAAATTTGCTATTTGCTAGTCATTTGTACCCACTTAGTTCTCCCCTATTCTTTAGTTATGTTGCTGAGATTTTTATTCCAGTTGCCTAAGTCATTGTTATCTTTACGCTTCTGGAATTGGTGGTGTTAGACAGCTAAAGATTGGATGATTAAGGAAACCGAGAGTTGGGGCTACTTCTACTTCGTTTGTTATTCTCACATTTTATAAAGCATTTTGCTATTTATTTTTCTTTTTAGGTAAAGAAGGAATAGAAAAATAAAAGCAGGCATGAGAAAAGCGTAGAACTGAATTTCTTAGATCCACCTTGGTTACAGAAGCATAAGTTATAAGAAGCCTTGTGGAATTTAAATACTATCTCAAAACTTCCTTTTTAAGGAAAACTAAAGAGACAGTTACAGATATTTACATGCTATGACTACAGGAATATGGTAAACGAAGAGCTATTAAGAGAGTTCAGAACAGTGCAAAAAATATTTTATTCAAATTTATATTGCCCCTCCACCAAAAGCAAGAAGCTTCCTGAGATGATCAATGATAATTAAAACTTTCCTCCTAGGGTGTCTATTACAAAGTTCTTTTTTTTTTTTTGAGACAGAGTCTCGCTCTGCTGCCGGGCTAGAATGCCGTGCCATCAGCCTAGCTCGCAGCAACCTCACACTCCTGGGCTCAAGCGATCCTCCTGCCTCAGCCTCCCGAGTAACTGGGACTACAGGCATGCACCACCATGCCCAGCTAATTTTTTCTGTATATATTTTTAGTTGTCCATATAATTTCTTTCTATTTTTAGTAAAGACAGGGTCTCACTGTTGCTCAGGCTGGTCTCGAACTCCTGACCTTGAGCGATCCTCCCGCCTCGGCCTCCCAGAGTGCTAGGATTACAGGCATGAGCCACTGTGCCCGGCCTATTCCAAAGTTCTTATTTAATCTCTCAGGAGTGTAATCTACATATTGTAAATCATGTAAAATACGGTAGTATTCATTCATTAAATCATAAAATTATTATGGTTGATAGAATTTGTTCATTTAAGTTAATGAGCTCATCAGCCTTGTGTAAAACTAGCCCATCTCTATAAAAATACAATGGATTCTTCTGTTAGTTATAAAAACTTCAGACCCTGAGTCTAGTTATTAATATTTCCACATAGTCTGCACATAAATAGTGTCTCTGGCAGAAACACTACATGATGCAGAACTTGGTTTCTTCAACTGCAGTATTAATGGGAGTACATACTCGATGTTTAGAATTCATTTCTTAGCCTTGTTCCATTCTACTCTTCCTAATTTAACTTTGAACACATATAACCTATCAGGTTAAATTTTCTCAGGAATGTAGATTCCTGAGTTACTAATGAATGCATTCACCATTTGTTTGTGATAAAATTCATATTTTAACCTACTAATGTATAAGAAAAATCTACTTTAAAGATCTCAATAACTAAATTTGTTTTATTTTTACTTTATTTGAAAAAAGTATATGTAACCATTTAAATTTTCTCTAACTTGGTCTAATAGCTAGAAGTTGGATCAACAAACACTTTCTAAAAACTGTATTTTTCAAAGCCTTATTTACATAATGCACAGATATATATTATTGAAATATTATGCTCAACGAGTAGAGTTTTATTTAAGAGCCTTAGGGTTTAGAAATTCACTGAAACATACAAATAGCTTTATGTAGAAAGCACTATCATATTAATAATGAAATTTATTGAGCATTACTATGAATATATATAAACTATAAATATATTAATATTATCCCTTTTGGAAAATCTTTGTAGTCTGTATTGTCGGCTCCATCTTACAGATGATGAAGTGATGATAATACACAGGATTTTTTTCTCTAGTTACATAGGTTTCCCTTCATATGAAGTTCCTACTTACTATACTGTCTTGGAAGTAATCTGACTACAAAGAAGAAAATAAGATTGCTTAAATAACTTTTAATTAAGAAATATCAACCTTTGGTGTTGTGATTCCTCAGAAATGACTAATTCATATCAACAGTAATATAACTGATGAAAGTTCTTATAGCCAAAACTGTCACTTTGGCATCAGAGTACTGGAAAACTATGTTGTATCTTCTAGAGCACTTTCAGATTGAACTATTTCTTCTTCCTCTAAAAATATTATGTGCTCAGCACAATTATTAAAAATAATTGATGATATTAGTAACTTAGATTGGTCTCTATCAAGGTAACCACTTATTTAAAATACATACTTCAGAAGCACAATAACCACATAAAAATCAAGATAATATACTGCAAAGGACTTTATTTTGGGGGGTTAGAAGTAAAAAGTCCATAACATGAGATTCAGAAAACCAAATTTAAAACATACTTTCCAGAAATGGTACTAGAAATGTGAATTGGGAGACACAGATAGAAAACAAATAGGTAAAGATGCCCACCGTATGGCACATAAGGCCTGTCAAAATCTTCCTCCAGTATTTCATGACCATTTCCTGAGGTATATACTCCTCTATTAAAAAAAGAAAATCAAATTTGTCTGTCATACATATACTGATTAAGTAGATAAATTAATATGTTAAAATGTGACTTTTAGGCCGGGTGCGGTGGCTCACGCCTGTAATCCTAGCCCTCTGGGAGGCCACGGCGGGTGGATCGTTCGAGGTCAGGCGTTTGAGAACAGCCTGAGCGAGACCCCATCTCTGCTAAAAATAGAGATAAATTATCTGGACAACTAAAAGTATGTATAGAAAAAATTAGCCGGGCATGGTGGCGCATGCCTATAGTCCCAGCTACTCGGGAGGCTGAGGCAGGAGGATCACTTAAGCCCAGGAGTTTGAGGTTGCTGTGAGCTAGGCTGATGCCACGGCACTCACTCTAGCCCAGGCAACAAAGTGAGACTCTGTCTCAAAAAAAAAAAAAAAAAAAAGTGACTTTCAGATAGACAAGGTAGCTTAGGAGAACACTCAAACCACTTTTCCCTCCAGCTACTGTGCTCCTCAATTATTGTTTTGAAATGCTTTTATTATTTCTCAAATCCATTTCTTCATCTCCTACTCTAAAATCTGGCCTCTATCACTCTAGTACAATTGCTCTACTTATGAGATCACTTCCATGTTGATTAATTTAGTGAAATATTTTATTAGTGCCAATTTACTGGACCTCTCAGCAGCCTTCAAGTAGCCACTGCTCTCATATTTGAAAATTTCTCTTACCTAGATCACAAGATACCATACTGTTCCATGTTGCCTTCCACCTCTCCAGTTGCTCCCTTGCAGTTTCCTGTAACAGCTCTTCTCTGCCAAAATCTTTTAATTTTGGAATTTTTCTGATTTTTCCTGAGATGTCTTAGAGCTTCCACTTTGTCTCCTACTTTCTGCTTTCATCCTAGTTGATTTCATCTATTTTCACGGCTTCATTGACCATCTATAGGTAGAAAACTCCCAGATTTACTTCTTGAGCTCTGATATCTTCTCTGAACTCCATATCCACAAAATCAACTGCCCAACAAACTTTCCATTTGGGCGTCTCACACAAGTAACACAACCGCAATATATTCAAAATCAAGTTCATGATCACCTCTCCCTACATACATATTCCTGCCCACACCTTTTTCCTTTTCCTCTTACCTAATTAAGGAACTAACCACCCACTTAACCGTATTTGATCAAAATGTATGAGTTACTTGTGCAGTGGTTGGAAAAATCACCTGCTAATCTTTACCAGTCCCTCCCCCAAAGCACCACAACTAAATGTACAATCTAAGTAAAACAATGTGTTTGCTATATAAAATTTTAAGACACATCCCCCTGTCTCCTCCAATCAGATTGCCATTACTCAACTATCTTCATATGGAAATTCTGGAGTTGTTACTGCAACTTATACTCTGGACTTCTCAATCCCTTGTCTCATTCAGTATACCATCAAGTCCTGTTTATTTTACATCTAAATATTTCTTGAATCTCTTCACATCTTCTCCTACCTTACTGTTGTCACCAGATCAAAATCTCTATTACCAGAAAAACCTCCTAAATGATTTAGTCTCTATAATCAATTCTTCATACTCTATTCAGAATATCAGGCCATACTTCTATTTAAAATCCTTCCTTAGTTCCCTCTGTTCTTAAAATCCAAAACTTTAAAATGTCCAAAAGCTCCTTCTCAATCTGGGCCCTTGAGCCATGACACTGTCCAGCCATACTGGGATTCAGGTCATCCTGATGTGGCATCTCAGAGGCTCTGCATACACTATTCATGCTTCCCTTTACTCACACTCCTTCACCCAATTTGTTCAGCCTCATTTTTCAGACCTCAAGGTAACGTCTCTTCCTCAGGGAAGCCCTATCTGACCCCCTACTCGAGGGGAGGAAGGATCTTATATGTTCTGCACGCACCCTGTTATTTCCCCTTTTATAACTCTAATCACACTTATTATTTTCATCAGTCTTTATTGTTAAATGACACAAAACACAGTGGTTATGATCACAGACACCATAAAGAGGCTGCTTGAGTTTTTTTTTTTTTTTTTTTTGAGACAGAGTCTCACTCTGTTGCCCGGGCTAGAGTGCCATGGCATCAGCCTAGCTCACAGCAACCTCAAACTCCAGGGCTCAAGCAATCCTCCTGCTTCAGCCTCCCAAGTAGCTGGGACTACAGGCATGTGCCACCATGCCCGGCTAATTTTTTTCTATATATATAATTTTAGCTGTCCAGATCATTTCTTTTCTATTTTTAGTAGAGACGGGGTCTCGCTCTTGCTCAGACTGGTCTCGAACTTCTAACCTCCAGTGATCCTCCCATCTCGGCCTCCCAGAGTGCTAGGATTACAGGCGTGAGCCACCGTGCCCGGCCTAGGCTGCTTGAGTTTGAGTCACATTTCCTAACGTTTACTAGTTGTGTGTGACCTTAGATCTATTTCTTAATCTCTCTTTGCCTTTGCTTCCTCATCTGAAAAATAAGGATAATAACAGTACCTACTGCATAAGGTTGTGATGAGGATTAAGTAAATTAACATATAAATGCTGCTCAAAGCAATGGCTGGTACAAAGAAAATGCGATATTATGTGTCCATGCTATTGTTGCTGTTGTTATTATTATTAATCAATTCAATGCTCCAAGAACAGCTTTATTCATCCAAGCATCCTAGTGTCTACTCCAGTACTTGCCACAAGGTAGGTAGACATTTAAATATCACTTGAATAGTAATGAAGTAGACACACAAATACGGCTCTACCACTTACTTCATTTGTCTTTACATATGGTTTCATCATCAGTAAAAAATGAGGATAACAACAGTATTCACCTCATTAAGTTAGCAAAACAAATGAGGCGATGTATGTAAAATTCTTAACACAGTGCCAGTCACAAAAAAACCCTCAGTAAATGCCAGTTATTTTTATCATTGACAATTCTAAGTTAGAAAACAATTAAACTGGAGGTACAGATTTGATTATCAGGAGAACAGAACAACTGAGCATACACAAAAAAAATTGCAGGATTTAACTTCCAAAAGATCAAATATGTCATTATTTAAAAGAATCTAGACCTAGTATTTGGAGATTGGGGGAAATCAGTGACTTCAGTCCAAGTGACTGATAACTAGGTTCTAAGGATTACAAAGAATCTGGAATGAAGTTTGATTTCACTACCTTATTTTTTCACTAGAATTTAAAATATGTTTACAGATATATTCTATTGTGGTGAATACTGAACTTAATATTTCAAATTAATATAGCAGGCTTCAATCGTAAGATATTTATGTAATAAAAATTAGACTTGTCAGTGTAAGGCTAAAATTACTTCATATAATACTATCAAGATAATATTACTAAAATGAAACTTCAATTTGGTGACAGTAAACAATCTTATGGGAATACGTATTTAATGTATGACAAGTCCAATTTTTCCACTTCCTAATTTAACTTAGTAGAATTAGTAAAACGGGTTCCACTGGTTTTTATTATCTATAATAGATGAATGTTTTACTAACATAAAAGAAAGTCTGCTGACATAAAATGATACACAGTGGAAAATTAACATTTGTATTTCTAAAGGCTACAAACTAAACATTTTTATTTCTTTAAATCTAGAATAGAAAATGACTATCTGACAGATACACAATTGCTCACAGGCGTAAGTTTCAAACTTAACAGCATATCAACTTCCACTTAATGGAAGCACTGTAAATGAATATAAAGAAAGTCGCCTCAATTCTAGCCAAAATTTAAAACTCAGACAAAATTATTTTCTTATACCCTCTTAAAAGTTAATTGTTCTAAAATTTTTATTTTTTATAAAATAAGGAGCAAATTGCTGGCCTAAATATTTGTAAATGGAAAAATGTGTAAGTTTTGATAATATAAACAGGCAAGGGAAATATGTCAGAAGAGGATTTTTCCTCTTTTAGTACAATAAGCATAACATGATTAGTGATATAAATAAAAAGGAAAACTAAAACTACTCATTAAAACATATTTATTGTTCAAACTAAACGAAATGCATGACAGATGTCACTGTGCTTATTCAAATAGTTACACTTTGTCCATAATTGGCACAGAAGGGCCATTGATGTGTTTGCACACAACCCTAAATTTGGAGAATATCTGAAAGTATTTTACAGTAGGATACAATTAAAAACAATGTGCATTTTATACACTTAGTTCCCTACAATTTCATTTCTTAAAAAAAGTACTCTGATAAAAGAAAACAAAAACTATTGAGACAGCCTGGCATCTGTATTTACAACTCTGAAGATTCAGACTAAATATACTTTTATCAATCAGTTCAATGTATATATAATTATTCAAAGAAAAAAATTTTCTTCAGTGAAGCAAGCCCATTAAAATTTTAAAAATTTTATAAGTAACATTTTTATTCTTGGTCTCAAATAAAGAAATATATGAACTGCTAAGGGAAATTAAACATGTAAAAGCACCTGGGCACCTGAAAGATGGTAAATAAACATCCTGTTACATAAATATAAAATTGAATTATCAATTTTAAAAAGGATTAGTGTCTCTTTAAAATTATGAAAAGCAAATTTAAAATATGCTTAAGTATTTATTCATTAGTCAGAGATATATTCAGAGAACTTACTAAATGTATTACTTTTTGCATTCTACATGGTAAAATGGAGAACAAGAGCCTTGGTAAAGGTAAAAAACTGGAAATAACAGCATATCCGGAGACATTAACTATCCCCTACAACTTGAACAAAGAATCTTTCTGCTTATTCCATAAAGATGCTCAGTTTTGAAACTATAACCACTCGCCCCATACCAGACATTACCTTTTCTTTATCTTTTCATTTCTCATTGAGCTTATGGAGAGAGTCATCTGCATGCCAATGTCTCTACCTTTTTTCCCCAAACCTTTCTCCTCAAACCACTGCTATCTGGCATCTGCCTCCACCATATCCTGTGTCCAGCTGCAATGTCAAAGCAATCATATTGCCAAATTAAATAAAAACAATTTCTCAGCCCTTTTTGTATTTGACATCATTGCTTCACATGGCATTACTGACCAGTCCCTCTTTGGACTTTTCTCCTGGCTTTGGATATGGCATTCTTTCTGTCCCACCTACTTCTCCGATCACTCCTTTTCAGTCTCCTTAGCTAGATCCTCTTCTCTGCCTGCTCTTCGTAGTACAGACTCTCCTCCTTTCACTTTCTCTTTTCCTACACAACCTCATCCACTCCCATGGTTTCAACTGCTACCTATAAACTGATGATTCCTAATCTTTATCTCCACCTCAGACCTCTCTGGTGACTTCCAGAATTGTACAGCCATCCAACTATTGATGAGATTTCCTCACATAGATATCCAAAGGCACTTCAAACTCAACATTTAAAAAAAAAAATCTCCCATACCTTCTTTCCCCTAAAATTAGCTGTTTCTCTTGAAATTTCTATCTTGGTTGATGGTTCACTATCTATCACCCTATCAAGACAACTGGATATCATTCTCTCATTCATTTCTAACTAACCAGTCTCAAAATCCCATTAATTCTACCTCTCAAATATTTTAAAAATCTGTCTATTCTCACATCCCAAAACTATTGCTTTACACTGTATCCTTCATAATCTCTTACTGGACTATTACAATAGTCTCTTTAATGTTCTTGCTGTTTTCAATCTCACTCCTTTCCAATCGATCATCTATAATGCTGCCAAAATGATCTTTCCAATACATCATTCTGATTGTGTTTCTCCCAAGCCAAAGTAATTTCTATAGCTCCCCACTGCTTAAAGAATTCATTTACTCACTCATTTAACAAATACTATTTACTACATAATTGATAAGATTTTAAGCATTGAGTGTATTTAGTGAATGAAAACAAAATTTAGAGAATATTTAGAGAATTTAGAGAAAACAATATTTGACAAATAATATTAGATATTAAACAAATAATCCCCTAAATATAATAAATAGATGATTATAAATTTGACAAATGCAATGAAGGAAAATAACAAGTCACAAAGAAAAAGAGGGGAGATCTGCAGATTGGGAGGTTATATTATTTTTGAGAAAGTGATAACTAAGTTGAGATTTGAAGGATGAGTAGAAGTTGCTTAACGGAAAGTATTTTTCGTAGAGGGAACAGCATGTACAAGGGATTTAAGAGGGAAAGGAGCTTAGAGTGTTAGAAGAACCAGGCCAATCTAGCAAGAGTTTAGTGAGTGAGGGGACAGTGGCCTGAGATGAGGTTGGCGAGAGAGGGGCCAGGTCACGCTGGGCTTCTAAACCAACGTATGGATGTAGGTGCTTTTGAAAGGCTAAGGGAAGCAATTAAAAAATTTTAGACAGATGAATGGCATAATATATTTATGTTTTAAAAAGTTTGACTCAGGCTGCTGGTAGAGAACAGACTACAGCCGGAGTGGACGTGAGAAGACGAGTTCAGAGGTTACTCCACTAGCCCAGGAGAGACAGATGGAGGTGGGCAGTCTCTATTAACTTTGATGACAGACGTTATCTTTAGGTAATATAAGCCTACAATGCGAAGTCCGTAGTACTTTAAAAGATATAATGCTGCTGAACAAAAGGGCATGTAAAAACTCAGGGTTTAATTAATTTGGATATATTTTCTACCATTAGAGCATTTCTGCTCAGAGGTCCTATTACAAAGCTACGTTTATGATCGTCTATTATGATGTAGCTTCTGCCAAACTCACTCAATATTTATCCCTTATATAGTATCTCTACTTACATGATTAAAAGGCATATCGTACTTTACACGGCCCCAAAACAAAGAACCTCTTGATTTCTACTTCCAAACTAGTCACCTAGTAAATGGCATGACCATCAACCCAGGCATTTATGCAACAAATCTAGGAGTTAACCTTAATTATCACATGTAAATCAAATATCAACTCAAATTGAATATAATATTCAATATAACCCTATGAAAATTATTATATGTGATTAAATAGAATACGAATCTGGCTATAAACTCTCTGAGAGTGATTTATTATTTACATTCATATATCCTTATCAAAAAAGATTATTTGATTAGTGAGTAGTTATAAATATATCATAATGTTATAATCGTGTTTTACCTTAAAGTTATTATTTTCAGTGTTAATACCTCTACAATAAATGTACAAAGATTAAAAAATGTTGAATTTTGTAATTTGCAAATTCATTTACCAATTCATTCATTCTCAGGAACAAAAAAACCTATAGCAATACTAGTCATCTCAGGTCTACAAAGAATAATTTAAGATCAGAAGTACAAAAGAAGTTTTCTAATCTGTTTTAAAATTAGTTTCTGAATGTTTGTCTAAGAAGATAGCTAAAATTAGATCTATTTCACGCCAAATAAGTACTATAACAATATTTGATTTCCCCATTACTGTTGACAAATGAATCATTCTACATATGTAAACTTTCAGCCAACCAAATCTTATGGCTTTAGTGCTAATTAAAAAAAATATTTTTGAAAGAAGCATTTGTAAAATCTATAAGACAATCCCCTGCCCTTTTTTTTTTTTTTTTATGGAGACAGTCTCACTCTGTTGCCTGGGCTACAGTATAGTATCATCATAGTTCACTGCAACCTCAAACTACTGGGCTCAAGTGATCCTCCTGCCTCAGCCTCCACAGTAGCTGGGATTACAGGTGTGTGCCACAACGCCCAGTTAATTTTTCTATTTTTAGTAGGGTTGGGGTCTCACTCTTGTTCAGGCTGGTCTCGAACTCCTGAGCTCAAGCAATTCTCCTGCCTTGGCCTCCCAGAGTGCTAGTATTACAGGTATGAGCTACCGCACCTGGCCTCATCTACCTTTAAAAATACAGAACATGAATATCAATTTGATTTTAAGTTATTCTTAACTTAAAGACTTAATATTACTAACATGAATTATCATACTGTGTCACAATACATTTAGAACACTTTAGGGAACTCTGAGGAAAGATACTAAACCATTTGCCCTAATTCTAAATAGCCTGTTTTAGTTTTTTATAGTCTTTCTTTCTCCATCCTTCTTTTCAGATGCCCTTCTTATCAGAATGTCTTCCTCTACCAACCCTTCTCTGTGCTATATTGATCTGCTAGTAATAAAGCTTGATAAATAAGTAACCTGTATACCTCATCAGGTTCTTTAAGGTTGACTTTACAGCTCTCCTACTTTAAAAAGTGCAAGTGCAAGTTATTTCCCCTTCTGATTGGTGGCTTTCAAGTTCATCTCTGGATTCATAACTGTATTCCTTATAGGTAAAGTTATTATGAGTTTGATCACCAGATAAGTGAGACATAAAACCAAGTATCATTACTACAATTGTCTAGTAATATAGGATATTACTGTGTTCAGATATCTTAAATGAGCAATGAGGTAATATGTTAACCTCATACCCACAGTTCTACACAATTTTACGATACCTAGAATTTTTTAAATGGATACAGTTTATATCCATTGTAATATTGTTATAGGAATGTTACAGGAAGAGAGTTTAAAGTTGGCATCAAGGGCCAAAGGTAGAAATTAGCTTACATAGAAAATAATTTGTATAGGCTACAAAGGCCCTTTGTGCATAATACCTTCTATGGTAATTTAGTCCACAAAATATTGACTGTAAGACCATAACCAAAATGAAATGCTATGAAAAAGCAAGAGAGAGCTTTGTTTATGCAATAAAACTATGCAATAAAACTATGACTGGATGGGCATAGCGCATCTCCTGTTGCACGCACCCTGTTGCTCATCAAGTGACATGGATCCGAGCTGTTTGTTAACCACAGAAGAAGGAGAATCTGAAACAAAAATGAGATTTCAACTTAAAAGTAAGCAGCAGAAAACTGCACAGCAATGTCATGATCATCTCTAAGCTTAAGAAACAAAAGTATAAGGGTGGGGAATAGACGTAAGTACTGTGGTATGTTTCCCAAGCAGTGAGTAAGCAGGGCCATGTGCTTAAGACATGTTATTCCAGGCAAGCATTCAAGCAACTTTGAGAAGGAGTTGAGAAAATATTCTTCTATTTCCATGCATTTACCTTTTAACAAATTCATTTAGCACAGGCACAAGGTGCAAAGTAGGTAAATTAGAAATGGGATATCTCCTTCACTAAATAGAAGACTCCTTGCCCTTCTCAAACTCCCTCTCTAGCTCCTTAAGATGGATTTTATGCTGCCTTGGAGGATTCAAAGCATGAAATGAGATGATCACTACACTTTGTGAGATGTTGTTTATTGTATCATGAGCTAAGCAAGGAGCTAAAGTAAACAGTTTACAAGAAAAATATTCAGTGAAGTAATAATTACCATTACAGAAACATACATAACGTTAAAAACTCTATAGTGTATTACGTATATTAGAACTACACCCTATGAAGGCTTAGGCTTCTTTAGAGGTACCTGGTAGGGAAAGGAAAAGAGAGACAAGGAGAAGGCTTAACAGTTTGGGCTTTATACTTTCCACTTGGCTTCAAATAGAACAGCTTTGTTCTTATCTTTTTCATATACTTGGTTTCTATGTAAGAATTTATTTATAAATGGTTTCTACTGTTGAAAAACACTGGAATAAAGGAAGCCAATATAATAAAATGCAAAGAGTATTTGTCTGAAGTTAGTAAGTTTTGATTTTAAACCTGTTTCTACAATAATTAGCAACATTTTAGGACTAAGCTTCTCCTTTTTCCCTGATCAGCCTAGGGATCTAGTAACCTAACCAAGACACTGAGGAATAGAAACAGGTGGCCCCTTTCCATTCCTGGCTTGGGATCTGGTATCCCAGTTGGGCTAGAGTAAAAGAGAAAATGTGGGTAATAAGCACAGCTCTCCCCTAAATGTAAGAATAATTCCCAGTTTCTAATGTCCTGTGCTCTAGTTCTTAGCAAAAGTTGTTAATAAAACACTTTTTGGCTAATACCAGTTTTTGCTCATAATGGCACTTCATTTCCCAAAAAGTGAGTATTTTCAGTGAATACTGTCCTTAGTTGTATAACTAAGAAAAGTTTTCCAATATAACCTGGATTCAAACCAATTTTATACAGTTTGATTGCTTCCATTTGTACATTTAAAAGTCTGAATCGTGCTACCATTTCTATTAGCTTTAAATCTCTCATCTTCTAATATCACCAGTTTGCTCACAGATTTTTATCTTATTAGATTTTGATAAAGCATGATCAATATTTGAATAATAGCTTTTATTATTCTTACTTATCACCTCTTCATTAGAACATTCAGTTAAATCTTTACTAAACAAAAAAGTGGGAATAACAGTATTTCAATCAGTTTCCTCTCTATTCATGCTTTACTTTCTTTTTTAAGACTGTTTCTCATTTATCCATTTCACAGTTAGATTCCGTATTGCCATCTATGTTTTTGAAGAACAGATTAAGTTGGTCTTTAGAAATAAAATTATACTCTTTAAAGAAAAACATAACAAAAATGTGACTCACAATGAAATAAACATTGAAAAAAACCTCCTAAAAAGTCTCCTACGAAGTATTTTTCATCCCTTTGTATTTGTTAGACACTTCATTATGCTCTCAATAATTAACAGCCCTAAGAAAACTATAAACTCTCCAAGAAATTCTCTCTTCAAATATTTAATTTTTCTAAAAATATCATGGAATGTACAACTCTTAGTGAAATAAAGTACTTTGCATTTAATTTTTAAATAAAATTTTAGAAGAAGTCACTGAAAAAAAAACCATATTGATGAAGGATCTAGAATGCTGTCATCTCCACAGAACTGTGTATTTTCAAACTCTTGAAGTATTTAAAATATTAAAGCTTATGTTAAGATGGAAAGATAGTATTAAACTAAAAGTGTTCCTTTTTGGGTTTTATAATCTGCCATAGATATTGTGTATTTCAGGGGAATTACTTGGTGTTCCTTCCATCTTGAAGATTAATTATTATGAAGAAACCCTTCTTGGTCATTGCTTCCATTCTATTTATAATCTTGGGACCATGCAACTGTTTTTGGATAGATTATCTTCCTGTCACAAACATTTTAAGTGACTTTTCTTTTTTTACCACAAGGTATTCATAAATATAATACCTATAACTCCTATCATACATAGTTCCAAATATTAACATAATAACCATCACAATAGCTAATATAAAAAATGCAATTATTAGTTCAAGCTGATTGCTTCAGTTCAAGCTTGATTGCATACTCTACTCCATCTCTCTGTGAAACACCTTCTAGAGAGCACCTCACACAAAATCAAAACCTGAATATATGGTCCAATGATAATTTATTATGAAATCAATATGGTTGGTCAGCTTATTTGGAGTGTTTAGAGTTATAGTATTATTTTTAAAGTAAAGATAAATTTTAAGCAAAAGCTTATTCAGTACTAAGCTCAGCATGTCTTATGGTCGATTACCATATATTTCTGAAAAAGATCTGTGTTTTGGTTTTGAGAAAATTCTTCAGCCCTTTCACATCAGAATTTTCTTAACTGTAGAAAAAGATAGATAATTATAGTTGAACAGGTAAATAAGACTCTTCAGCCAGACTTCCTGGGTTCAAATGTGGTTTACCTAGTCAGTAATATTGTAACCCTGGGCAAATTATTTAACTTGTCTAAGTCTCAGATTCTCTATCTGAAAAATGGGGATAATCATAATATCTACCACACAGCATTCTTCTGAAGATTTAATGAGATAATCCATGTAAACTACTTAAATAGCACATAGGAAAAG
The DNA here is from genome assembly GCF_020740605.2 of Lemur catta. Taxonomy (NCBI): domain Eukaryota; kingdom Metazoa; phylum Chordata; class Mammalia; order Primates; family Lemuridae; genus Lemur; species Lemur catta. The sequence goes on along the minus strand of NC_059130.1, from coordinate 4,458,468 downwards.
GCCAATTAATGTTATTATTACTTGCCTGTTTTTCAGAGGTCTGGTAGTGAATGAAAAATAATGGTACAAAGCTGTTCTGAAAAATATGGAGTGTATTATCATGTTTAAAGTTCTAAGAGACTCATCATTGTTTTGCTTAGGACTCTTATTCAAGAAATTAAAGAAGTGCTTGCAGAACTAGGCTAATACCGTATCTAATTTATTAACTACTTATAATCACTGCAAACATGGATCAAAGGAATCCCTTGAGAAGTGCTATAACGTGACTGTCATCATGGACACTGGGGAATCTGATGCTGTATAGAGCCTGCTTGCACAGGATCGGGTAAGTGCTGATTTTTTCCAATATGGCTCAGTTTTGAAAAGCCCTTTTTCAAAAATAATCACAAATGTTTTATACCCTTTGGGGGTATAAAAGTTACTTTTTTTTTCCAATTGGCAAAACCGTGCCATAAAGTGAAAAAACAGTTCCTACCTGACCCTCTCTAGGCTGGCTCCATGCTCCAGTGGGGCTCTGTGGTGGTCGGGCCAGTACCAGCAGACTCCACAGGGTGCTGTCACTCTGAGCAGGAGCCAGCAACCCATGACTTCAGGGGACCTGAAATGGAAAAAAAGAGTTGGGCTTAAAATCAGCCATATGTTGAATGCCTCTGCCACAGCTGTTTAGGGCATTCATCTGATCAATGTACCTATAGCTCATTCAAAACTCTGAATGCGATCAACGTTAAATGGCCTTGATAAAAGAACACGTTGAAGTAGTATGTAAAATACTATAATTAAGATAGTTCATTATTATGTGTACTGCTCTCCTCAGGAATATAGAAGATTTATATATACAGGATTGTCTAACCCATCATTACACCATTTCTGTACATTATGGCAGGCCACACTACCTAAATATATCAATAATTGGAAAACTGAGTCATAAAGCAACCAAATGACCTGTCAAAGGTCACCTAGTCATAGGGCCAGGGACAAATAATTCAGCCAGTCTAACACCCAGGTAATGATGGAATGAAGGCAAATTCATCTCTTTATGATTAAAAAAAAATCCCTGAATGATTTTATTTGTTATGCGCTATGGTATGTTTCCTAAAAGTCTAAAAAATGAGTTATTCGCTATCATGTATTTGCTAAACAAATTATGATGTACTCTCTAGTAGTCTAGAAAAAAATGTACTTTTTAAAAACTAAAAAGTAAAAACATTTTTAAATGATATATTTTGACTTTAAAAAACTGTATTTTTGGAAATTAGTTCTGAAGGATGATCATTTATAGATGTCAAAAATTCTTTCAGAGAACTGGTTTTCAAACTGGGTTTTGGGGAGCAAAGGAGCCCTAAGGTAGCATGAGGAGCAAGGAGGTGGGTCGTCATTCCTTACGCCCCTCATGCTGAAGTCACAACAGTGTCACTCTTACATATTGTATGTAAGACTCTGATGACAGAGTTCACAGCTAATAAAAAAAATAAAAAGAAAAACCACTGTTTAAACATCTTCTAACATCTATATCATATAGCTCATTTTAAATAATAATTTGAAACTGAAGGTGACATCATTTGGTACCTTGGCATGATGGTTTAGTCTTAAATTGCAAAGAAATATTGATAATATTGAATAGATAATATTCCACATGGGATTATCATTAACTAGCATCAGGCTCCTTCCCATTTGATTCCACTAAAAATGTAGATCATTATTTTTACAAAGTGGTTTGATGGTTTAAAATTACTTTCCTACAGAAGTTAGGTATTGTTGATTTATCTTATACTTAGCCTTTCACAAAAGATTCCCATGAGTCCTATATTTTGAAAAGATAATAAAATGTTTGTCAGACAATGTAATAGTTCAGAAATTCTTTCTACATTTAGTAAAATTTCTTAGCTTCTAAATCACAGTAATGTCTCCTTTGAAGAACATCTTGTACCTGAAAAACTTACAAATGTAAGACAATAGAAATATCATTTATTGGTAGTGTCGTCACTTATTGATACTCTAAAGATATCAAGGTATAATGGAAAAATATGCTTTTTATATATGAGAAATGTACATTCTTCTATTATTAATAAATTAAAATCTAGAATGTTAATTTTGGTGCTTTCTGTACTGACAGTAGTAACATCATGAGAGAATGGATTAATGTCCATAGTGCACATACACAAAATTGCACTTAATCATTATGTGTAAGTTTTGTTATTCAATTAAAATCTATCCCTCTGTTGAATTTCATAAATTTAATTTCCATTCTTTATTCTTATAATTTGTGTGTTCTGAAATAAAGAATTTTACATTAAGCCAACTTCTTTTTCCTCATATTCAAAATTTACTAAATGGACAAAGTATACAGATTTTATTAGTTGTCCATTGTAAGAAACTAACACCACATTAACTGTTCTTAAAGTTTTAAGTTACCAAATAGTGTTCCTGTGACATATGAGGACAGAATAAGATAAAAGTAGCGTTAGTAAATGAACCCAGGGCATGCTACCGATTAGATTTATTAGGACCTCATATGAATGCTATGCTAAAAGCATATGAAATAGATGAAGTACTTCACCTTGCAGCTGAAAAGAGAAACATGTACTATCAGAAGCCATTAATGAGTGCTTAATGATAGTAATAGCACTAAAAGCTTCTAATACTGGTCCGTGTGGGCAGGCTCAGGAGCTCAAGAATGTTGTTGTTATTTTTTGGTTTTTTTTCTTTTTGAGACAGGGTCTTGCTCTGTTGCACTAGTTAAAGTGCAGCAGTGTCGTCATAGCTCGCTGCAATGTCAAACTCCTGCCTCAGCCTCCAAAGTAGCTGGGACTACAGGCACGTGCCATCACACTCAGCTCATTTCCAAGAATGTTATTTAATGACAAAGAAAAGAGAACATGTTTCTCAACTTCAAAACTAGAAAGGTGTCTACTTGACTTTAGCTTTTTAAAGCTTATCAAAAATAGCCTGGTTTCTAAATTAAAAATTATTTAATTAGAATAATACTTAGAATTGAGAAGACAGCATTTTATTTCAGAGACCATATAATCACCCTAAAGCTTTCTGATTCTAAAAAGGACCTGACTTCAATTCAAATTGGTGAAGCAGATATGAAAGGCTAGTGAGTATCAAAATACATTTCTAATGCTCACAATGTATACTTCTTTCCTGATAATGTCAACAGTTTTTCTTATACTCAAATTCACTTTAATACTTCATTTGTTATCTGCCAAATTTCAGTATTTTAAAAATATTTATATATGTAGGGACAGTTTATTTTTATTGATTTTTATGTTTCATGACTCTGTAACCTTCAAAATGCATTGAATAGAGTTTTCATATATATAAAATCATAGCAAAATGTTTTATTATTAAATGCCATTACTGTAATCTGATCAAACTTTCTTATTGTTAGTTTTAAGTATAGGAAAAGATTTCCCTATAGAAAAAAAAAAAATCAGAAGCATCTTTACCTGACTGATGTTTCCTCTATTAATATAACACAGAATTAAAAATCAAGGCCATGATTTATCCCAAACATATATATATTACAGTGGTTTACATGTTTTTTATTTTACCCCAGTATTATAAAATGTGCTTTCATTACCATGGCACTTACTGGAACAGATATTTATAAAGTGGAGGCTGTCCAGTTCTACCAATATCCAAACTAATTCCAAGTAATTAAATTAGGATTCTCAAAGTAATTAGCACCTAAACTCATCACTCCTTAGGGTAGCAAAACAAAGCATATCAAAGTACTATAAACTCATCAATATGAGAACCTAGACATTCTCATTCCTAAATATTTATAGCACCTACTATAACATGCATACTATAGGATTTATAGTACTTATTATCCATGTTGAAAAAACTAGACAAATTATTTTGTGCTATGTCTTTCATTAATTTTTTTGACAGATATTTACTGAACATCATGAATTTTCTGGTCATCAAATACTGGGCCATCTAAATATTCAATAAAAAAAGAGTGGCATAGATTATTACTGTACTAGCAGAATTTTATAGCATAAGAACAGGAACAAGAGATTGTGGAGTACTTTTGCTGCTCTACATACAAGAGAGCTGATTAAGTATAGAAGGAATAAGAAAGCAAATATTGAAAATTTTCAAATAATGAGAGAAGGGAATGATTGAGTCAGCACGCTAGTATGGCCAAACGACACTATGATTCTAAAATCTAGCATTATAAGGTTTATATAGGAATATTGGTTAACTTTCAAAGAGGAAGAAGAAGAAGAGCTAGGAGCCACAGCACAGACTCATTTCAGCATACAGGAAATTTCAATAGAAATTATCAATGCAGGCTTTAAATTTACTAGATAATTATTAGAAAGCAGTTCATCAGCTATAAAAGTAAAAAATATTTTGCCCCTTTCCAAATATATTACAAATAAAGCAATAGATTATTTTATAATCATCTCTCTGACAAATGCTGCTGCCAATCTGTCCCTGTGACGTGACACTGAACACCACCATATGCGAGGGGGGAGGGGTAAGCTGCAAGCACATTAGTTCTCTTTTTGAATGGGAAGAGGAATTGTTACACAGTAGTAGTATTAAAAAACAATTCTACTAGCTGCTTAAGGACACTTGACATTAATAACCTGAAGCCTGAGGGTCCTTGGAAGAGCCCTCATGAGAAGACCGATCAGAAGTGGAAGGCTGCTGCTGGGTTTGTGCAGCTAGTTCTTGCTGCCTCTGCTGCTCAGCCCTCTTAAGCCTCAGCTGCTGCAGGCGCTTACGGAGCAAAGCTATCTCAGGCCCCCTTAAAAATTCTGACACAAATAGGAAAAGAAAGGTGAAAAGATAGTAATAAAATAGAAATCATAAGAATTTAATTATACATTAAAGAGAGGAAGGATATAAATAAAATATATGATTCACAGAGGAATACTAAAAACAAATTACTAATAAAAAAATTACTGGTCATTAAATTATGAGACAAACTATACACACTTACACACCCAAATACTTCTCTTTAACTATGATGAATCAGACACATATATTTCTCTAAGAATATTTAAGTAATTAACAGGATGAAAACAAAGGTCTCCATAAGCCAAAGATTTTAAAATGAACATTTCTTTCCTCATTTATCTCTTTTTATAGCAAAGTGATAACAGGAAAGAAACAAAATTGAAAAATATCAGTTAACTCATCTAATCTATACATAAAAATTTAAGTTACTTCATTAATTTCAATCAAGTAATAATTAAAATTCAATTAAAATGATGAAAAAGTTATAAATTTGGAAACTCTTGGAATTTATGACAGAACTCTTTAAAAAGTGAAAGATATATTCTTCAGCAAAATGTTTCCTTTTATGTTAGAATTGTCATTTAATTCTCCTTTTTTTAAGTACAAAAAGGTTTACATAATCATTATTTTCTGACCTTTTCCTGAAGAAGTGATCACAGACGAAAAGCAGAAAACTAACATGAAAATCTGCAGAGATAATTACTGAGTGCCTACCATGTATGAGGCATTGTTACAGACTCTGGGGAATAAATAAAATATTGAACAAAATAGTCCCTATTCCTGTGGAGTTTATGTTCTGAGGGAAAAATAGACATCTGCAAATACACACACACAACCCACATGTAATGTTGTATGCATGTGTTTGTGTCACGGAAGGATCATTGCTATGAATTAAACTGGCAAGGTAAGGTAATAAAGAGGATAGAGATGGCAGGAGAAGGGTTGTTATTTTATATATGGTCATTAAGGAAAGCCTCTCTCATAAGGTGCAACTTAAACAAAGACCTCAAGGACATAAGGGAATAAACCACATGGGCATCTGCAGGAAGAGTGTTCCAGGTGGAGAGAAGAACAAGTGCAAATGCTCAGGGCGCAAGAGTATCAGGATGTGAAATATATTTTAAACATAAAGGCAGCAGAATTTGCTGACAGTTTGGATGTAGGGTGATTCCAAAGTTTTTGGCCTAGGTAACAGGAAAAACAGAGTTTCCATTTATTGCAAAAGAGAAGAATGAAGGAGAAATGAGTAGTCTTGGGGGAAGAAAAGAACGAATAGACATCCAAGTGGAGAAATTAAGTAGGGACTGAATGTAACAGTCTAGAATTCAGAGATATAAATTTGGATGTCATTGGTAATGTTACTTTAAGTACTCTAGAGAGTAAGTGATGACAGAGAAGAGGTCTAAGAACTGAACCCTGGAGCACTCCAATGTTTAAGAGGAGAAAGAACTTCTAGGAAGAGTAAGAAGGAAAAGTCAGACAGGTGGGGTTGGAGAACTAAATGATATCGGCTAAGTGATGAAATTGGGCCAAAAAGGATGGAGTAAGCAGTTGTGTCAAATGCTGCTAATATACTGAAAAAGACACTGAGATTTAACACCTGGAATTTTAACATGGAAGTCACTGATGACCTTGACAACTGCTATTTCAGTGAAATAACACCAAAACCTGCCTGCAGCAGGTTCAAGAGAAAAGAAAGGTAATGAAGGAGAGACATAAATCATATATACTCTTTGTAGAAGTCTTACTGTTAGTGGGAAACAGAAATCAGACGGTTTTTGTGGGAGGAATGCAGAATCAAGGGAGGTTTGTGTGTCTTAGTTTGGGAGATAATACACGTTTGTATTCTGATAGAGAATGTTTAATTGGGGGGAGGGAGAAAGACGATGCGTGGAAAAAAGTGGGGCAACTACAGTATCAACATCCTTGAGTAGATCTAAGGAGTTAAGTTACAGTGGGTCAGAGTAGGAATTGGTTTTGAATAGGTGCGTAAAAACCTTCTTAACTATAACTAAAGAGGAGGCAGAGAATATGGGTAGAAATGTCAATAGTTGTAGATCTGGTGGTAGGACCATGCAGAATTTCTCTGTAACATCAGCATCAAATTGTACAAATTACTAAATAATTTTCAGCCTCTCACAGATAGATTGTAAGGGTGTAAAATTTGCTTTACTCTTTGAGGAATCAATCACGCCAGATACTAACTTCCTGATACCATGGCTTATATTTATAAAGAATTTTATTCAGCTAGCCAATTGGTAGTTAAGATTTAATCAGCAATTCAAGTATCATCATGGTCTCTCATTGTTCATGGTCTCTCATTGTTAATTGTTCCTAGAAAATTCTCCAGTACCATATGATGATATTCAATGACAAACCAGTGGTGACGGTCAACAGCACAGTGCCTTCTTTTTGGGTATGTACAGGAGCCTGATTTCTAGTGAGCATAATAGTAACGCTTTTAGCAATATAAAATAAAGTATTATGTAGCCATAAGTTTTGTCATTTTATACTTCAAAAGAAATCTACCACATAGAGAATAAATGTCAATGTTGCTTAAAAAGTAGAAAAATCACTGAATTTCACTGGAATTTCAAACCCTCTTTTGAGGTGCCAAATGTTTTATGATTATGTAAGTCTCCATCCTAGAACTACTTGTGACATAGCAAATAAACCACAGGCTCCAGGTGCATGCAGTAATGCTCTACAACTTAGAAAACCAAGATTCAGTTATGATATTCTTATGAGCCATTTATTCAATATTTCCAGTGCTTTTTAAAGAAGAGTTTGTCTACTTTTGTATGGTGGTTTTTTTCTCCTTAGGTTAAAAAAATGAGGCTCTAGGAAGAAAAGTCATCACACAGTTAAAAGACAAGTATTGAATTTAAAATTTCAACCAGAAATACCAGATTAAACAAATAGTTCTGCTAGTAGCTTGAAATATTAAAGCAGTTAAGATATACACTCATTACATCCTTTTAAGAATGCATACACAATCATATACAATTTATAAATGTGGATAAATGCTTAGAGAATTACTTTTGTTAACATAAACCAAACTGAAAAGGAATACAATGAATACCTCAGGTTAAATTTTAAAAACAATAATAAAAACTCAACAAGGTATCAGGAACTGCTATAGGAAAACTGTTATTCCATCTCCTGAAATTACTAATCTTATTCTTGGCTTCTTTTGAAAAACTCCAGGCTATTCTCCCTCATGGCTTAATTCTACTGCCATAGGAGAACAAGTCGTGCCTCTATAATATATATGGTCTTCTCTCCTGGACTCTGGATCATTTTTATATCTGATTTGATGGCACTTTACCTGCCTGCTTTCAGTCTGTCTTCCCATCCCTTTCTTGTCCTGGTGATCCCTGTTCATTCTTTGTCCTGGGACTGGTCACTCCTTCATTCCCAAGTTTCTGTTCTTCTTTAGTTTCCTCAAAGTGGACATCAACCTAATATCTCCACCTGTTTCTAACCTATAAATGGCCTACACCTCATCTGACTAGACTCTGATTCCATTTAAGGAAAGTGTAATCTAGATTTTAGGCTTTGAAAAGTTTGCTTTGATAAGCTGTACAACACAGTTCTTACTCCCCAGCAATTTTTCTACAAAGCTCAATGTAGGTATAATGATTCTGCATAGGCCAAAATGAATTTCTAATTTGAGCAGTTATTTGTAAATAAGCAGGAATCCACGCATAGGCCATATCATATACTAGCTTAAAACAAGAACTAAATCCTCATGATCTGAGTGGTCTATTATATTGGAAACAGAGGGATCCTTTTAGTGACTCACTTTTCAATGTGAACCCCTAAAACTGAATTTTGTAGATACTGATACCCTCCCCCAATCCAAAGTTACCACCTTCTCTAATCATATTCTTTAAATAGGTTAAAATAGAACCAAAGAAAAAAATTAAACTACAACACACTGGAAAAACGGCCTCATTTAATATTTGTTCAATATAAGAAGTTTCTTAACATGAAAAAAATTTATAAATAATGCTTAGTTTAAGAAATAACTAAAAGAGGCTGGGCATGGTGGCTCACGCCTGTAATCCAAGCACTCTGGGAGGCCAAGGCAGGAGGATCGCGTGAGGTCAGGAGTTCGAGACCAGTCTGAGCAAGAGCAAGACCCTATCCTCCACTAAAAATAGGAAAATTGGCCTGGCATGGTGGCGCACGCCTGTAATCCCAGCTACTCAGGAGGCTGAGGCAGGAGGATCACTTGAGCCCAGGAGTTTGAGGTTGCTGTGAGCTAGGCTGATGCCACAGCACTCTAGCCCCAGTGACAGAGCGAGACTCCATCTCAAAAAAAAAAAAAAAAAAAGAAATAATTAAAAGAGATGTCTGATGGGCATTACTGAGAAAAAAAGAAATTATCTTATAGTTACTTTGAAATACTTTTTATATATAAAGATTAGGAAAATTTCATTTTAACCTGCATAGTTTCAGACCAGTCGTATCTTTCTTGTTTTTAAATACACAATTTTATAACTACATTTTTAAAAGCACAGTCTTTTGTTCAATGTTCAAGAACATGTACAAGAATCAAAATGTTTAAGTTTTGAGCTATGTATATAGAATATGGTTTCCAATGGTCTGACATATGAATTAAAATAAAATTCAAGAATACAAAGGGTAAAGCAAAAATAAAAAAATCTACCAACTGATTTAAAATTCCACTTGAGAGTATTTATCTTCCTAATTTAGCTATAAAACCCAAAGCCAACTGTGCAGCCCCCTCTAGATATACTATTCTTCAGGTCATGCATTTTGTTTATTCACCTCACTACAACTTCAATTTATTTTTTTCCTACCCATATTTTTGTTTGTCCTGATTCACTCATTTATATATATGTAACCACATGATATTTAAAAAGTATTTTTGGTAGAAGGTAAAAAAATTAACTACCTAGTCTTAGGTGGTCTAGACAGCCAAGGGCAAACAATGGATCCAAAATGATAAATGACTTAATATCTAATCTCAGATCTCTCCTAGGTGTTACCAAATTTGGGGACTCTACTGGAAACATCCAGAGTTAATGAAGTGGGGCTCAATCTATAATCTAAAGCCTAAAACATAGGTAAATACACCGTACCTAGCCTATACCAGTTTAAAGATAACTAATTGTCTCATGATACTTTTAATTGTATCTTTAGAGAGTGAGTATTATTAGGAAAAAAAGATGCTTAGTCATAAAAGAAGTCATAAGCAAATCAAACATGAAAAAAACTATAAATTTACATGAGTGCTTTTCAGGAAATAAACAGGGTTATATAAAAGAGAATACAATTTTAGGAAGAGGAAAAAGGAAGAGGACTCTACCAAGGGTGGTTATGAAAGACTTCTCTTGAGTGGCATCTGAGCTGAGACCCAGAGAAAAAGAGGTTTGGCCATGTGATAAGCCAGGGGAAGAGTTTCCCGGGTACAGAGAAGAGTAAGAACAAAGTCTTGGACTCAAAATAAAGAAAGAGAAGAAAGAAAGAAGAGAATATGTCACATTAAAGGAACCGAAAAGAAACCAGTATATCTAGAGCATAATGCTCATCAGGGACTGTGGAAGTAGCATGAGATGAGGCTAGAAAGGTAGGGAAGGGCCAGGCCATGTAGGTTCTTAGAGGTCCACAATAAGGAGTTTGATTTTTTTTTTCCTTTTGTACTTATAAATGCAATTAGAAGCCTCTGAAGGGTTTTAAAGAACAAAGTTATATAATCTGCTTTAACATTTTAAAATACTCATTCTGGCTGCTGCATGGATATTAAATTATAAGGAAAGAAGAGTAGATGCAAGAAGACCAATTAGGAGATAAAAAATGATAGTGAGATGAAAAGAAATAGGATATAGTTTAGCTACAGGACCAACAGAACTTGCTGACGAATTAGGCATGGGACTGGAGGGAAAGGGAGGAATCAACTGATGGTTATTAGAATAAGCAAATGGGCAGGTGGTGTTATAATTTACTAAGCCATAAAAGGACTAAGAGATGGAACCAATTAGGGGACAAGAAGGGTAGGAGGTTGAATTCAGTTTGAACATACAAATTTAAAACGTACACGATAACAAAAAAATATATACAGTGTCAAACAGCAGTTAAACATAGGGGTCTGGAACATAGGGCATAAGATTAGATTGTCGATATACATTTCGGAGTCATCAATTTAGAGGAAATGTTAAAAGCTATGGGGAACCGACACAGACCACCCAGGGAGAGAGTGTGTGCAGAGAAGACAGCCAGAATTAAGGGCTTCAGCTATAATATCCAGAAGTAGACAGAACAGGAAACACTAACAACAGTTACTGAAAACCAGCCAGAATTGATAATAACAGTAAATAGGCAAATGTGTTATCACAGATGCCAAGAAAATAAAGTGTTAAAGAGAAGAGTAATAGACTATATTAAATGCAACTGGGTCAAAAAATCTTGTAAAATATTAACCGAATTATCCTCTAAATTTGGTGGAGGTCACTGATGACTACGATAACAAGTTTCAGGAGAAAAGGGGTTGAAAGGCAGATTGGGGTTGGTTAATAAATATATGGAAGATGGCAAGAAAATGGAAATAGGACATGTGAACAACTCTTTTCAGGATTCTGATTATAAAAGAAACAGGAATATGGCAGTAGTTGAAGAGGAATGTAGGATAATTAAAAGAGAATTCTTAAAGAAAGGAGATAATAAAAACATGTTTGAGGTCAAAAGAAACAACTCAGCAGAAAAGACAACGATGCAGGAACAGGAGCAAAGTCCTTGAGAAGCTGAAAAGGGATAGGAACTGCACTGGCTAGCTTTTGATAGGAGCAGATCCATTTCTTCCAAAATGTGTTTCTGCTTCTGTAAGAGACGATTAGTACAGATGTTGGAAAGCTTGGAGATTATATAGCAGAAAAATGAGTGCTCTTCTTTTCACTGTGAATGAGATGTTAGCAGCTGGGTGGGACAAGGGGGAAGTGGAGTGTTAAAAGTTTGAGAAACATGAAGGTGTAAAACAGACATTTTGCATAGTTGGAAAGCCACAGTGTCAAAAGAGACTGCTCTGGCATACAGTGTTGAGCAGCCATTGAAATTTGTGGGCATAACTTTCTTCACTTTTAGTGATTCAGTTGTAGACTAAGAGAAGGCAGACAATTAGCTTCAACCAGAGTTTTGCCTGGCTGCAAGTTTTCACATTCTTATTGTTCCTTTTCTCCATATCAGTAAAAATGACAGAGGAAATGTGAGAGATATGAAAGAAAGGCATAAACATTTACATGAAAAGGTATTTATAGCAAGGCAAGTATAGACAGAAGCATACTTTTTCATTTTCTCTATCTCTATGCAAGGCAATAATAAAAATCATGGCTCCAAGCTGACACTCCCATCTACTACATTCATCCAACGGATGGTTTCAATACTCACAAACCCATTTGGACTTAGGCTATGGTAAGTGCAAAAGAGATTGGGGAGAAAAATAAAAAAAAAAAAAAAAACACATTTGGACTCTGGAATAATGAAAGGGGTACTGTCAGAACAATTACAGACACAACCTTTAGATGTTACATGTAATACCAAATCGTTCCCCTCAATAGTGATACTGTTTTGGTAACATGGAAATATTCCAATGACCCATAGTACAGTCTCTCAATACTCTCCCAGTTAAAAATATTTAATTACTTTCTTATAGGCAAAAGAGCTAAGTAATGTTCAAACAATGATCACATGATCATCACAGAAAAATTTTTTCTATTTCAATGATTCAAATGACTATAATATATAATACATAAATATTGAAAGAAATTTAGCAGTTTGAAATATAATATTAAAATATTAAATATCTATAAAACAAATAAAGCTCCAAATACTTTACCCACAAATATGCTTAAGGAACAACTGGAATTAGATAAGATTCAGTGGAACTTGAACATAAGCCAGAGCATCTTCTTGCTAAGTTTTCCTGAAAACTTATAAATTGATCGAAGTATTAATATTTAAGAGTGTTTCCAAAAATGCTATCACTTTAAAAATTTTTGCTTCCACCAATTTTACCTGCTTTAAAAAACAACCTTTTAACTACTTCTGCCCCTGCTTCCCAAATCCTCCAAAATATTTTATTTTAACATAAATTGAAAAGCTGTGTCAATTAGTGTATGGAAAACCTGATTTTGTAACTCAGCTTTAGCACGTTATTATGGCTAAAATGTACACAGTGTTAACAGTTATGTAATTGACTCTAGCTTTTATTCCCATAGAAACTCAAAATGAATTACTAAAAATGGGATATACTGATAAAAGAGTGCTTAAATTAAAACATCCCATATTTGGTGTTCTGGCATCAGTTTCCAGAGAAGCAAGAATAAAATGACAGCTTGGCAGCTAAGCTGTTAGGAATTTTTTATAGGTTTTAGCTTAGGCCTGCCAGCTGTACCTCTAGTTGATAATATTTTTGGTTCTGTATCAAGTAAAATGCTTTGTTAGAAGAACCCAAAGAAAAATATGAATACATACCTTATTGGTTATTATAATTACATTATACAGTTAAAAATGCCAAGCAAATTATAGACATGTATGCTGAAAATTACTATTATGAATTCTAGTACATTCCATAGTTGGGGGAAAAAGTTGAACATGAGGGTTTTAATACTGTGAAGAAAATAGTATTTTAATAGATTTAGGAGTTGACTTCTTTCACTAACATCAAGTACCAAGAAGATAAAGATTTGGTAAAACAATTCTTTTTCATGTAAATATTAGAGACATTAATTCCTTTGGTAAATTGTATATGTTGTTGACAAGAGACCATATCAAATCTACCATATAGAATGGATTAAAGGCATTGCATGATTTGGGGAAAAATAATCAAGAATATAAATAAAATGGAACTAATAATAATGAGCGGTATTTTCACTATCACTTTAATATAGACATACAATCAAATAAATCTAGAAAAATATTTTGGTCTATAATGATCTGTAAAATAATCTTTAAGTCAGGGGCATTAAACTATGTCAAAACACTATCTGTTGGCATCTGTATTTTCAAAAGAACTATTTAATGTAAACTGAAGATTCCAGCTATTTGTTAAAATTCATGCAAGTTAGGCATACTTGAATTTTGTGTTTAAGTTACATGTTATGTGTCATTTTAATTATTTATTCCAGCAAGAAGATGATGTGATTTAGTATCTTCAAAATAACCTATAAAGAAGTTTTCATTATTCGAAATCATCAGAGGAACCATAGCCTTCTTAAAGAGTAGCATCCTCACCAGACTGATGACGTGTATGGTGTCCAGATGCCTCAACAGACTGCCTTTGTTCACTGTCTGGAGAAGACAGCAAAGAAGTAGAATGAGGGCTTTCTGTGGAAGATGATGTCGAATGAGCTTGAGCCGACATTGTAGAGGATGTAGAAGGTTGAAGAAATTGTTCAGCTGGAGCATCTACTTCCATTGCAGTCTCACCCACTTCCAAATCAGGACTTGATGGGACAGTAGGAAGAGTTGAAACATCTGACTGACTCGCTCCACCTTCAAAACATACATGTTAATATAAATTCAAATTTTAAATATTTTCCAAAACCAACTGCTCTAAAGAGATATACTCAGGAAACATACATACAACACTTGTGTGCATGCACACACAAATATGTAACTTCAGGATAACAATAACACCCACTGGTGGTTTGGTCCATTTGAACAAATAAGCTAATCAAGAGTGGTAAAAATTTATCGACAACATATTCTTGTTAAAACAACCAATCTTTCCAATTATATAAAAATTTTAATCTATAGAATTTTATATATTTCCATTCACAGTACATTTAAAAGGGTCTTAAAATGAGGACTCAGGCTCTTCTACTTTTTTTTGAGAAAAGCAAAAGGTAAGGGATAGGGACCTTGGGGTGGGGAACCTGCGGCCTCGGGGCCACATGTGGCCTTTCTGGATCCTTGAATGTGGCCTTTTGACTGAATCCAAATTTAACAAATCCCTTTATTAAAAGGATTTGTTCTGTGAAGTTTGGATTCAGTCAAGGGGCTGCAGAGAGGACCACATGTGGCCTTGAGGCCGCACGTTCCCCTCCTCCCGGCCCAGAGGACAAATTATATCCAATACTTTTTGTTCTCTACGGCTTCACGTAACACAATTAGGAACCTTGTGATTACTGCAGATGTAAACCATGGTATAGTTTAGATAATACAAATAAAAATGATTTCAATAGTTTTGGCCAGTTTTATGATGACTTTAATTAATATGAAAAATTACCTCTGGGTCGAGATCTTCCTCTTCCTCTATTGCTTTGCGCAACTTCACTTGCTTCTTCAAACCATCTTGATAACATATCAGACATTCTCTGCATCAATGACACATTGGGACTTTGCTCTCCTATTACAATACAGGTCTTATCAGTGAGTTTAATAATAAATCAGGATCTTTCACTAATGCAAAAACAGATTTGATGGGCTTTAAAATGAAAACAACTTTAAAAAAATCAAATTGCCTAAATAAATTACATAAATTTATTAAAGCCATCATCACATTTTATAGTAATGTCTATATGAGTGACTTTCCATCTTATTGTATGGTAAAGTTCCTTGAGAACATGGCACAAATCTCCTTTATCTTTGCCTATTCTTAGATAACTCCACACCTTCTACTCCTACCCCAACCTTTATCTTTTCTTCCAAGAATGTCCAGCCAGGAAGGACTCGTGAATCCTACATTGAATAGATTAAAAGAAAGTTTTCCTCTCTCACTAAAGCATTATCATCAAGTACAGGCACAAAACAGCCTTTTGTTTTTGCATGAATTTTCCTTAAACTGAATTTATTTTTCATCATCATTTACTGTAAGCAAATTCCAGATATCTGAAATCAACTGGAACCAGAAAGTATTTTGTCTCTTCTCTCACTCCTCTTCCTCTTTAAATAAATGAGTTTTTCTTAAGGGAGTTTTCAAATTAAAAGTATGGAGTCAAATTAAAATTGTGACAACTCTATTCCACAATCATATAATTTAAAGTGAAAATTATTTGTTCCTACATTTTTTCTGAAATCAGAACTTATTTTACACTTTATTGCCTTTATATTTAAATATATACTGTAAAATAATACCAAGGATAATACTTGTATATTGGGGAATACGCTTTTGATGATAAAAGAGGTTTCAGAAGCCAAAAGAATTTGGCTACCGACTCATTTACTAAAATACAGCCATATTAATTCTATTTTAAAGTGTGCTACCTTAAAGCTCCCAAGGTAGTTTCTTATGTGTGTCAAAAGCACTTGATAGAAAGAAAAAAAAAATTTATGTGTTATTATAAACCTCTGTTAGAAATTAAGAGTTTTCACTTTTCTTTATATAAAATAGGCAAAAATTAAAAAGTTTGATAACAACTAATTTTGGGGGGGGTTAATGGGGCATTCTTATACTTTCAGTGGGAATGTAAATTAGTGCATCTTTTTAAGGGAGTAATTTGATAAAAATTAAAATGTAGTTATCCAGTGACTCAGCCATTTCACTTCTAAGAATTTATCCTAAAATGTATTTTAACAAATTATCAAGATATGTGTACAAGGATGCTCATTATAGCATCATTTATTATAGTGAAGGAACTGGAACCATGCTAAAATATTAATTTTTAAATGACATATACCAAAAAAAGCTGACCAAAGTATAGTTACCATCTCGTTCTCGTTCACTCTCAGGTCTTGCTCTGGGTCCAGTATCTGACCAATCACCACGAAGTCTCAAACGCTTAACTGGAGGCTGTCGTAACTAAAAGATAAGGATAGGTAAATTCTACGTAAGTCTAAAACTCATGTGCTCTTGACTCCTAAAGCATACTTTAAATCTAATAGATTATTTCCACCTTCCTACTTTATTTATTGAGTATGCAAGTGAGATGCTAGAACAAAATATGAGCGACACGGATATAAGCTACATCAGTCTGTTGCAACATTCACTATGATGATAAATATCCACTGATATTAACAGCCTGTACTTAATATCTTCAACCTAAAGACTCTGACTGCAAATCTGAAATCTTATATGTGATTTCTTACACTTACATGTGATTTCTAATCCTACCTGTATCACTTTCCAGCTGACAACAGGATGTTTAATTACCTTGAGCCTTAATTTTCTATTGTGAAGACAAATATCACCTAGGTAAAGTACCTACACACTTAACAATGGGACTTATTATTTTTACATATTATTGACAATTTACTCTCCAGTCCCCCCAGCATCTATTCCAACCCTTTATCACCTGTCTCAAGTTTCTATTCCATCTTACTGCCTTCATTCTTGGCTAATAACTTTTCCTCCTACTTCAGAGAAAATAAAGTCCTATAGAAATGACATTAATTTCTTCAGCTGAATTCTACAAATTTTTCTATATCTACAATTTTCTAATTCCTTCCAACCATTCTCAAGGGATGTATCATTTATTCTGTTTAAACCTAATCTCTCCATCTATATTTTTTATTTCAGTCCTTCAACCTCTCAAGCACCTTCCTTCAACAATTATTCTCTCTTTTCTACACTTACACCCATCTTCTCTCTCCTGGTTCTTTCTCACAACATGCTAAAGATTCTTATCATGTTTAATAAACAAAATAATATCTCACTTTTATAAAAATCTCAATTTTATATTTCTATGCAGCAACAGTCCTTTCTCTTGCTTTTACTTTATTCTCAAGCTTCTTGAGAAAAGTCTATATTCATACTCTTTACCACTCCTCCCTCAATACCATGTAGTCAATCTTTCCATTGATTTCCCATCTTCCCACTGATTGCATTCTCGCCAAGGCTACCAGTGAATGATCAATTGCCAAGTTCACTCATCAGTTATAAAAATGGTCAATAATATGATCAATAATCAAATTGCCAAGTCAAATGATACCTTTCAAAGCTTATTTGACATGTTTATGGCATCTGACACTCTTGACTACATTAAATTTTTACATTTTTACCTTTTATATTAAAATATAATTCACATACCATAATATTCAACTTTTTAAAGTACATGATTCAGTGGTGTATATTCACAAAGCTGTGCAACAACCATCACGATCTAATTCCAGGGCATTTTTATCACACCAAAAAGAAACCCCATACCCATCAGCAGTCACTTCCCACTAATCCCTCCACTCAGCTCCTGGCAACCACCAATCTACTTTCTGTCTTTATGGATATGCCCACTCTAGCACACTGACTGCCACACTAGAAAAAAAATTTTTTTTCCCTTGAGGCCACAGTGTTTATTATGAAAATAGAATAAAAACTTTGAAAACAAAATGATTCTAATTTAATGAAAAATTTGTTATCTTTTACTGTTTTCTGTGCGTGAGTTATATGCGACTTAAAAAATAGTTCACACGGCTCACGGTAAAGAGACGTGTGAGTTACATATGTTTCATGATGCCCTGGGCACAAAACCAGTGTGAGTTAAATACAACTCACATGGTAGTTAATATGCTAGACATTTCATATAAACGGAATCATACAATATGTGGTCTTTTGTGTCTGGCATTTAGCATATTTTCAAGGTTTATTCATATCGTAGCATTTATCAGTATTTCACTTCTTTTTATGCCCAAATAATATTCCATTTTATGGATATATCACGTTTTGTTTATCCATGCATCAGTTGTATATTGAGTTGTTTCCACTTATTAGCTATTATGAAAAATGCTGCTATTGAGCACGTATAAGTTTTTGTAGAAACATGTTTCAATTCTTTTGAGTATACAAGCATACTTCGTTTTATTGCACTTTGCTTTATTGAGCTTCACAGATACAATGTTTGTTTTACAAATTGGAGGTTTTTGGCAACCCTGCCTCGAGCAGTCTATTGGTTCTATTTTTCCAACATCATGTGTTCATTTCATGTCTCTGCATCACATTTTGGCAATTCTCACAATATTCCAAACTTTTTCATTATTACTACATCTGTTTTCTTTATGATACATACACTGATTTTCATCCATAGTTCCTGGCTTATAACTCCCATAACCCTTGTTACAACAAGCAGAAGTGCTCTCTCTGATCTTCTCCTGACTTCCTTTCACCTGCCCAAGGCAAGACTCTAATCTGATTGTGCGTTATAAGATCCTCATTCCAGAGAGGGTCCAGCCCCATACCCTGAAGGAAGGAATGCTACATGGAAAGGCCAAGAGGAATCCGAAACAGACAGGCCTTACTGAGTTTAGATCATACCCTTTTTGTCCAATCACATTTCAACACAGTTGTCCATCCTTCAATCATGTCTATCCAATGAAGTCTCCACTGAAACCCCAAGAATTTGGGGAACTTCTGGATAGCTGAACACATGGAGGTTCCTAGACAGCAGCGTGCCCAAGGAGGGCATGGAAGCTCTGGGTCACTTCCCCCACATCTTGCTCTATGCATCTCTTAACTGTACCCTTCATAATATCCTTTATAATAAACCAGTAAATGTGTTTCCCTGAGTTATGTGAGCTGCTCTAGCTAATTAATCAAATCCAAAGAGGAGTTACAGAACCCCAAATTGAAGTTGGTGAGTTAGAAGTTCTGGAGGCCTAGACTTGCAACTTGGTGTCTAAGGGAGGAAGGAGGGAGTCTTGAGAGACTGAGACCTCAACGTGTAGGATCTGATGCCATGTTCACACAGACAGTGTCAGGGCTGAATTGGAGAACACTCACAGATGTCTACTATAGAACTGATTAATCGCTGAGTTGGGGGGAGACCCCCTCGACCATATTTGGTCACAGAAGTTTTCCGTGTTGATGGTTGTTGAGTGAGAGAACAGAAAAAATTCTGTTAGTGTTTTTTTTCTTCTCACAGTTATAGTGATCTATGATCAGTGATCTTTGATATTACTACTGTACGTGTTTTGGGACTCTTAAGAACTGCACTCATGTAAGAATGTGAACGTAATAGATAAATGTGCGTGTTCTTACTGCTTCACCAATCAGCTGTTCCCACTCCCTGGTCCCTCTCCCTCTTCGTGGGCCTCCCCATTCCTTGAGACACAACAATATTGAAATTAGGCCAATTAATAATACTACAGTAGCCTCTGAGTGTTGAAGTGAATGGAAGAGTTGTACATCTCTCATGTTAAATCAAAAGCTATAAATGATTAAGCTCAATGAGGAAGACATGTCAAAACCCATGACAGGATGAAAGCTAGGCCTCTTGTACCAGTTAGCCAAGTTGGGAATGCAAGGGAAAAGTTCTTGAAGGAAATGTAAAGTGCTACTCCAGTGAACACCTGAATGACAAAAAGCAAAAATAGTTTTATGGCTGATATGGAGAAAGTTTTAATGGTCTGCATAGAAGAGCAAACCAGCTATGATATTTCCTTAAGCCAAAGCCTAATCTAGAGCAAAGCCCTAACTCTCTTCAATTCTATGAAGGCTGAGAAAGGTTAGGAAGCTGTAGAACAAAAGTTTGAAACCTGCAGAAGTTAGTTCACAAAGCTTAAGGAAAGAAGCAGCCTCCACAATATAAAAATGCAAGGTGAAGCAGAAAATGGTGATGTAGAAGCTACAGCAAATTATCCAGAAGATCTAAGATAATAGATGAAGTTGGTTATACTGAACAACATATTTTCAATGTAGATGAAAACAGCCTTCTATTGGATGAAGATGCCATCTAGGATTTTATAGCTAGAGAGGAGAAGTCAATGCCTGGCTTCAAAGCTTCAAAGGACAGGCTGACTCTCCTGTTCGGGGCTAATGCAGCTGGTGACTTCAAGTGGGAACCAATGTTCATTTATCATTCTGAAAATCCTAGGGCCTTTAAGAATTATGTTAAATCTTCTCTGCTTATGCTCTGTAGATGGAATAACAAAGACTGGATGACAGCACATCTGCTTACAGCATGGTTTGCTGAATACCTTAAGCCTTCTATTAAGACCTACTGCTCAGGAAAAAAAAGATTCCTTTCAAAATATTATTGCCCATTGACAATGCAGGTCATCCAACAGCTCTGATGGAGATATACATGAAGATAAATGTTGTTTTCATGTCTGCTAATACAAGCTTGCTAACACAACATCCATTCTGCAACTCATGGATCAAGGAAGGAGTAATTTCGATTTTTAAGTCTTATTATTTAAGAAATATGTTTTGCAAGGCTATAGCTGCCACACATGGTGATTTCTCTGATTGATCTGGTTAAAGTACATTGAACACCTTCTGGAAAGGATTCATCATTCTAGATGCCATTAAGAACATTTATTTTTTATTATTTATTTATTTATTGAGACAGAGTCTCACTGTGTTGCCCGGGCTAGAGTGCCATGGCGTCAGCCTAGCTCACAGCAACCTCAAACTCCTGGGCTCAAGCGATCCTACTGCCTCAGCCTCCCGAGTAGCTGGGTCTACAGGCATGTGCCACCATGCCCGGCTGATTTTTTCTATATATAGTTTTAGTTCTCCAGCTAATTTCTTTCTATTTTTTTGGTAGAGACAGGGTCTCGCTCTTGCTCAGGCTGGTCTTGAACTCCTGACCTCAAACAATCCGCCCGCCTCAGCTTCCCAGAGTGCTAGGATTACAGGCGTGAGCCACCACGCCCAGCCAAGAACATTTTTGATTCATGGGAAGAGGTAAAAATATTAACATTAACAGGCATTTATAAAAAGTTGATTCCAACCCTCATGGATGACTTTGAGGGGTTCCAGGACTTCAGTGGAGGAAGTCACTCCAGATGTGGTAGAGATAGCAAGAGAACTAGATTTAATAGTAGAGCCTCAACATGTGACTGAATTTCTGCAATCTCATGATAAAACTTTAAGAGATGAGGAGCTGCTTCTTAGGAATGAGCAAAAGAAGTGGTTTCTTAAGATGGAATCTACCCCTGGTGAAGATGCTATGAACATTACTGAAATAACAACAAAGGATTTAGAATATTATATAAGCTTAGTTGATAAAGCAGCAACAAGGTTTGAGAGACTAACTTCAATTTTGAAAAAAGTTCCTGTGGGTAAAATGCCATCAAACAGCATTGCATGCTACAAAGAAATCTTTCCTGAAAGGAAGAGTTACTCAATGCCATAAACTGCAACCTTGTCTTATTTTAAGAAGTTGCTACAGCTGCTACAACCTTCAGCGACCACCACTCTGACCAGTCAGCAGACATCAACATCAATCAGGACCCTCCACCAGCAAAAAGACTGCAACTTGCTGAAGGCTCAGATGATTGTTAGTACTTTTTAGTAACAAAGTATTTTTAAATTAAGGTCTGTACATTGTTTTTTTCAGACATAATGCTATGGCACACTTAATAGACTACAGTATAGTGTAAATATAACTTTTATACAAACTAGCCAACCAAAAATTCTGTGCAACTTGCTTTATTACAATATTCACTTTATTGTGGTGGTTTAGAACCAAACCTGCAATATCTCCAAGGTATGCCTGTGTATCTAGGAGTAGAACTGCTGGGTCATATGATAACTCTGTTTAATTTTTGAGTAACTGCCAAACTGTTTTCCAAAGCAGTTGCAACATTTTATATTTCCACCAGCAGTATATGAGGGTTCCAATGTCTCCACATCCTCCCAACACTTGTATTGTCTGCCTTTCTCATTTGGCCATCCACTATTTTTATTTAGTGGGTGTGAAGCAGTGCCTCACTGTGGTTTTGATTTGCATTTCCCTGTGGACTAGTGATGTTGAGTTATCTCCTTTTGTGCTTATTGGCCACTCTTATCTCTTCTCTGAAGAAGTCTCTTCAAAAACCTCTACCTTAATATAATTTGGGTATTTGTCTTTTTGAGTTGTAAGTGTTCTTTACATATTTTGGATACCACACTCCAACCAGATATATGATCTGGAAACATTTTCTCCCATTCTGTGGGCCACTCTTTTCATCTTTATTTTTCTAAAATAACATTTACTGATTTTTTTTCCCCTCACAATTAAGCAGGTTTTGGTAAAGACTTGGCCACAGCTTAGTTCTAAATATTCTGATTTCTCCTGAAAACCATACCAAGCAACAAAGAGAATGGGGAAAAAAAAAATCTCTACATCCCCAGATTCCATATTATGTTTAAGTATGGCTAAACAACTGAGAATAGCAAAATCTACACAGGAAGACACAGATGTGGGACAGGGAACAGCCAGAACAGAAAAGGCCTGGTGTGTGGCAGCTGTCCAAAACCTTAAACACATAATCACTCCCAGAAAGAGAGGGCCTCACCCTTTACATGAACTATATTTAGAACAATATAATAGAACCCTGCTTCATGGTTATAAGAGAGAGAAATTTTTATATTATATAGGTAAAGAACTGGTGTTATGACCTCAGCAATTATTTCTATAATAAGATATTCAAATTAGAAACAAATTTGACTTTTTGAGTATGTAAAATAACCCAGTCAAGAATACTGAAAATGGTACAGCATTCACTCAGTCACCAAATTTTTTTTTGAGCACCTTTTATGTGTCAGGTACTATTCTAGGTATTAGAAAAGAATGATAGACAAAACAGCAAAAAAAAAAAAAAAAAAATCCCCAATGTCACAGAATTTATAGTCTAGTGGAGGAAATAATACCTGAAATAAAAAAGTAGAATATATATAAAAAGTGATGTGTTGTGGAGAAAAATAAAGTTGAAGAGGAGTAAGTAGCACCAGAGAGTTAAGGTTGTGATTTTAAATAGGGTGGTAAGGAGGGTCTGACCTGGATGGTTATAGTGCAAAGACCTGAAATACATAAGGAAAGAGGAAATCCAGATATCTGAAGAAGAGTATTTCAGGCAGAGTAAATGCACAAGCCCTAGGGTAGGAAGCATGCTTAGTCCGTCTGAGTTAGTAAGTAAGTAGATGTGGCCAGAGCAAAGGAGCGGGCAGAAGTAGTAATGGGGAACAGGTAATACAAGGTCTGGAAGCTACTGTAAGGACCTCAGCTTTGCTTTGGGTGATATGGGGAGCCACCTGGAGTATTCATGAGAAGAAGGGCATGACTGGACTTAGGAAGACTGATTAGAAAGCTACCATACTTATATGGGCGAAAGATAACGATGCCTCTGATCAGGGCAGTAATGTAGTGAGAGTGGTCAGTAGTAGTCAGATCTGGAACATATTTTTAGGGACAAATTATGGGGACCAGGAGAAAATGAGAGAATGGATCCAATAGTGAGGTGGGGCAAGTGGGAAATTATCAAAAATATTTTGGAGGAAAAAGAGAGGAAAGAGTAAAAAGAAAAAAATGAATACAAAAATAAAGAAAAATGAGAGAATGGATAATGGATCCAATAGTGGGGTGGGGCAAGTGGGAAACTGTCAAAAATATTTTGGAGGAAAAAGAAAACAAAAGAATAAAAAGAAAACAAAAGTAAAGAAAAATGAGATAATGGATTCAACTAATGCATCCAATGGTGGGATGGAGCAAGTGGGAAATTGTCAAAAATATTTTGGAGGAAAAAGAAAAGAAAGAATTAAAAGAAAAAAGGAATTTAAAAAAAAGGAAAATGAGAAGTACAAAAAAATTGAGTAAGACAAAAGAATATACCAAAGAAAGATGGGGAAAACACGAAAGAGAAATTATTAGAGGATATGAGAAGATAAAAAGAGGCCCACACAAATTCAGAAAACACAAAAATATTATGGAAACATAAGAAAAAAACCATATAATAAACTTTTATTCATGCTTTAAAGTCCTGCTTAAACTTTAATGTTCCCAATCAAAATCAATTATTCCCTACTTTTTTCTACTTATATAGATCAGAGTCCTTGTATATAATTGTATTAAGTTTCACACATTTATTTATTTGTATCTCTACTTCCATTAAATTGTAAATTCCTTGAGTGAGGGGCAAAGTCTTTGTCTGGTCATCCTTGATGTGCCAAAATTTAGTGTAAGACTTGGTATATGGTAGGCACCCAATAAATATTTGTTGAGATGCATTTGTCTGAACACTATCGTCAAGGTTTTAGTATAAAACACCAAAGAAAAATGTTGGAATTAAGAGGGAGACAAATTATTAATTTCTTCTATGTATACCTCTGAATAGTTTGTTACAATAAGCATGATTTATTTTCATAATTTTAATCCATTTTGAGAATTATTTTTCTTAATTTAGTTAATTCAACAACGAATACCATGAAAAACACTTCCAGAAAAAACCCACAGTGTTCATGACTCAGCATCGTTCACTCTGATTATATAAATATCTTTTGGCAAAGTATTCTATAGTATCAAAACCAGTTGGCCCACTTAAAATGTCCACAGACTTCCAACTCTTTCATTATGTAACAGGCACAAAGTTTGACTGTAACTTAACTTACCCATATGAAATTACACAGCAACAACAAAATGACAGAGCAGATTTCATGTTTCCTACCAGAACAATAAACTCATGGTTTTCATTAGCCATCATACCCTTCTTCCTTGCCAATTTCCCAATTCACTTGAACACACTGCCACATTTAAAATCACAAAACATATTTATAAAGTAATCCTGATTTTTTAATAATTTTATATAGCCCTCTAAACCTGAAATTATGAGGACTGAGTTTGGTTTTGCATATCACAGGAATTACAAAATCACTGTTGTTCTTTAGTAACCTTTAAAATGTATTCATTAATAGGCATTAAACCAATACCAAAAAGTCACTGATATTAAAAATCAACGGTTAATTTCAAAAGACATTTACAAGCCAAAGTGTAGAGTGAATACACACAGGACATTATAAAATAAAAAAGCCAAAGTGAAATACATGTTGGGGAACGAAGGTTAACGGGTTAAAAGCAAACATTTTTCTATGGCTATGTACTGTCAAGGATATATTATTTCTAAATCATTAATTATTTTATAGTCACTTTAGTGACAGTAATTCAGTTCATTCACCTACTTTTTAATATATATATGCCAACTTTAACTTGTCTTTTTCCCATTAATTCATATGTATTTTGTAAAATGTACCTAGAGATATTATATGTCACTAGTTCATGGACATAAACATTTAGTCTCTTGGAACTTCGTCTCAGATTTTCTATTATTTTGTCTTTTCTGCAAGTGTTAGAATTGTTGATCTTTCTTGCTGCTGCTATGTATCTACAAAGTTAGAGAAACATTTTGCTATTAAATATTTTCTCTTTAAAAATAGTTCACAATACTTTTTCTAGAGCCTTATTCTTAATTATTTATTAGCCTCTATTCTTTCAAGTACGTCTCATGTTTTTTGTTCCCCAAACTGTAAATGCCTTTGAAAATTAATGCTATTTTTTTTGCCTTAGGCCCCAGGAGTCACTGAATTAATGTTTTCTGAACTGAATAAAGAGGTAAACCTACCTCTTCTCTTCTCTCTTCTGCAGAAGGAGTTTTAAGTTCTCGTGCTGTATCATCTTTTGGGTCAAAAAGATATATGTAATCTGAAGAGTAACTAACAAGAATCTCTTGACCATCTTCACTATAACACAGAGATGTCACCCTGCAGGACTTATTATTAAGATGAGAAGGGATAAAACGGGCAACCATTCCAGTAGTTCCTCGGCCTGCATAATTCCCTAAATAAGAAACAGAAAGTTATTTTAAATTAATAATATTTTAAAAAAAACATTTCTAAAACTCTTAATCTGAATTATGAGAGACGTGACTTAATGTAACAGTATAAATCCAAGCTATCACATTCTATTTCTAGAAGAAGTTCTTTCTTTGACAGTGAGATTTTATGACAAAACAAAAATACAGTATAGGTCAGGCACAGTGGGTCATGCCTGTAATCCCAGCACTCTGGGAGGCCAAAGTTGGAGGATCACTTGAGGTCAGGAGTTCGAGATCAGCCTGAGCAAGAGTAAGACCACCGTCTCTACTAAAAATAGAAAAAAAATTAGTGGGGCAAATAAAAATAGAAAAAATTAGCCAGGCATGGTAGTGCATGCCTGTAGTCCCAGATACTCAGGAGGCTGAGGCAAGAGGATGGCTTGAGTCCAGGAGTTTGAGGTTGCTGTGAGCTAGGCTGATGCCATGGCACTCTAGCCTGGGCAACACAGTGAGACTCTGTCTCAAACAAAAAAAACCAAACAAACAAAAAATACAGTATAAAGACAACATATCTACAAAAAAATTCATGATTGCCTATAATTCCAGATTATATAAATGTTTTGTTAAAATATGAGTTATTTGATAATTAAAGTGATTTCTGATTATAATCACACTAAGTCATCTTTTCAGTTTCCCCCAAATTAAGATAATTTCTACAATAGGAAAGCAATTACTTATTAGCATACTAGATAAAAGATTATAATATCCTTAAGATGATTCATCTTTTACTTTATTTCTTAAAAGATTTCTGATTGCCATGAAATTTCCCTCTTATATAGCAACAGAATAAGAATACTATTCCTATTTTAACTAACTCTGGTAGTCTTCAATATAACACAATACGCTGGGTAGGAGTACAATTGGCACTTTGTGTCCTGAGGGCCCAAGAATACTAAATTCTAAGAATCCTGCAAAGCTGTATCATCTTTCACAATGAAATCTTATCCTATTCAAAATGTCAATTATGTCCCATCTGTTGAGAAACAATCATTAAGCCTGTAATTTCATATTCTACTGTTTCCCCTAAATGTACATATCCAAATAGACCACACTCCTCAATCACAGTTCAAAAAAGAAAGATCTCATCTGGTATTCCCATTTCCATAATCTATGTCCATTTTTACTGACATTCTTGGTTTCTACTCCTTTTCAAAAACAATATCACATATGTGAATATATGAATGTAGATTTAATATTTCTATTTGGGTGTGTATATATGTGTGTCTGTGTCCATAAGTAATCCCGGGCTTCCTTTACTGGGAACATGCTAACGGAAGTTGTCTTTCAATTGATTATTTTAGAATTGGCTTGATCCCACAGTGAATGAGGAGAGACATAACTGGTTTAAATTAGATTCAAATTCAATACTGCAGCATTGTTAACAGTACTTTAACTAAGCTAAGCAGGCATAAGTATATGCTACACATTAATACATACTCAAGTCACTATTCTAATTTTTCTCTCCACCACGTTTACCATTATCATCTTGACTGAAAAATGGCAGAGTCCCACCAAACCAGGTCTATCTAGAACCTGAGAATGTGACCTTACTTGGAAATAGGGTCTTTACAGATGTAATTAGTTACAATGAAGTCATACTGGATTAGGGTGGGCCTTAAATGCAGCATGACTGGTGTCCTAAGAAGAGGAAAATGTGGACACAAATTCACACAGGGGAGAATGGCATGTAAAGATGGAGGCAGTGACTGGAGTGATACGTCTACAAACCAAGGGATACCAAGGATTGGCAGCAACCACCCGAAACTAGGAGAAAGGCCTGGAACCTCTAGTAGAAACCAACTCTTAGACATCTTAGATTTCAAACATCTAGCCTCCAGAAATGTGAGAGAAGAAACTCCGTTGTAACATCCCCAGTGTATGGTAATTTGTTATGGCAGTCCTAATATACCACGTGTTACAACTTTTAAAAGTGGTAAGATAAACTGCAAAATTATCTTCCCAATTGAGTCATAAAAACTTGGTGAAATGCTACTTTTTATGACAATCTACATTATTTACATACATTCTATTTCCTGAAATTTTACAACTAAAGAAATTTTAAAATTGACAACATGTCATAAAGACTCTTTGAACTGACAGTCTTATGTTTACTTTAATATTATCTTACCTGTAGCTCTTGTGCCCAGCATTCGCCGATCATATATTCGTACTGAGCTATCAGAACAACCAACAGCAAGATAATATGGTATCGGTGGACAGATAGCTACAGATGTGGCAGCACGTCGACAGTTAATTAAAATATCCTACAAAAGATAACATAATACCAGTTACACAGAACTATACAACAGAGGTAACACTGTATTTAAAACTGTCTCCCTTTAGTAATTAGAAGAAAATAACCAGAAATCCTAATTCAGTCAGCATAACAATGAGGGGAAAAACAACAAGATGGTTTTCTTTTAGTTTATTTTTCCGGTTTCTACTAGAAATTGTTTCTAACACATTCAGCCTAAGTGAAACCAAAATAAATATACTCAGTCAATACTTGTCCTTAGCAATTTATCACTCTAAGAAAAATACTTTTTCTTTTTTGTTTGCTATACAGCTCCAAAATTGATTGATTTCTACTACAATATTGCACACTTTCCTTACAAATCAATCAAAGTATCATGTGGAAATACTAAACTTAGAGATTTAAAATTTACTCCCAAATATAAGACTAAAACACTGAGTAATTCTGCTAGATCAGCAGCAGCTAGAAACAGCTGGTAATAATTTAGGAAACTACTTATTTATATTACCACAATGAAAACCCTTTTCAAAACTAGCTACATTTCATACGATAATGTTATAATATAACTTGAATTATTACTCAGAAATGCCTGCTAAATATTGCCATACTCATGAATGAAAACCTTCTTTAGAAATGTAAAAAACTCACACATTACACCTATGTAATGTATTACTAAGTCATTAATACCACTAAAAATGGCTGCTATTATTTGTCCATTTGACAGTAAACATGGATTTACAATCTACCTTTGTCTATGATAAGTATTGATTATTTTATACGGTATTCATAATATTTTAATTATAATCATTATTAAAACATAACAAAAATATTAACTAATTTAAAATTTTTATGCTTTTCTTAAGTTGCAAAATCTTTCTCCTTATCAGTCCCCAAACTAAAATACACGTATACATACAAATCCTGTAAAAGACAGAAACATTAGAAGATGTAAGAGCTGTTACCCAATACATAAATCCTTAAGGCACTCTGTTGATTCCATACTGTTCTGTCTAAATGACTCTCTGGCTCCTCACTCTTCTTAGTATAGCCATGTTTTTAAATTCCTTTACCTTACACTTAATTAAATTATTTACCTTACAACATTATACAAAATTCACTTACTAAATGCCTTTCATAATTCTAAGCTTTTAGTAGTTAAGTATTACTCTAGTTAGCAGTTTTTCTTTCTACTCTCTGTCTCTAGTTACTTCTATATATAAGGGAAAAATTTTATTAAAGAAAGAGTAATTTTACTTCTCATCAAACTTGCTTTCTTATCTTCATGGGGTTTTTGTTTTAAAAAAGCACAACAAAATCCTACTATACACTAAAATTCATTTAAAAGAATTTGGAATAACAAATTTTAGTACTCACCACTTACTAAGAAATAGGTATACCAAATGCTCCTAATAAGCTAATATTTAAATTTATTTCTGCCCTCAGTTCAGTGTTTTCCTATTTATGTACGTGTTTATATATACATACATAACAAAAACTGATTAAAACAGTATGTTTAAAATTTTTTCAATTTTCCCTTTTTTTTTTCTTTTTCTTCTCCGTTTCAAATATACCAAATAATCTTTTTACCCCTAAAGCATGTTAACTATAATAACTGGTTTGGTTAGCAAGGATCTAACCTGATTACCAGGCATTTTTTTTTTCTTTCAGTAAAAATATATTGAATAATACTTTTTTTTATTTCATTTACTACTTCAAAATGATCCAAGAAAAAGCTACTGTGCTCTCAATAATGTGGGACAGAGAAAAACACTTAGAATTAGATGTCTGGGGTCAAAAGACTAAATGATTTCTCAGGTCTTTCATAAGTTTAAAATATCATTAGGCCAGGTGCGGTGGCTCATGCCTGTAATCCTAGCTCTCTGGGAGGCTGAGGCCGGTGGATCATTTCAGCTCAGGAGTTCGAAACCAGCCTGAGCAAGGGCAAGACCCCGTCTCCACTAAAAAATAGAAAGAAATTAGCTGGACAACTAAAAATATACAGAAAAAATTAGCCGGGCACGGTGGCGCATGTCTGTAGTCCCAGCTACTCGGCAGGCTGAGGCAGGAGGATTGCTTGAGCCCAGGAGTTTGAAGTTGCTGTGAGCTAGGCTGATGCCACGGCACTCTAGCCAGGGTGACAGAGCAGGACTCTGCCTCAAAAAAAAAAAAAAAAAATCATTAAAAAGTAAAACCTGATATTAAAGATACACCTTTGTAGAAATGAGCTAAATTTGCATGAATATATTATAGAATGGTATCTTATTATTTCCTTAAAAAAAAAAGATGGCATGTGATTTTCGGTTTAAAAGACAGAGGGAAAAAAAGACATTAAACTACCACAAGCTTTTATTATTGTTATTAGGATAAGTAAAATTTGTTTCTATCAGTAAATGAGATATATTGATAAATTCTTCAGGTTTTTATAATACTAGAGAGTGTATACTGAACAATTACACAAATTTTCATAAATATGCTTTAAATGTACAATTAAAATATAAGCTGAACTTCAATATTAACATCTTAATTTTAAAAATTGTAATTATAAAATATATGCTTATTGATAACTTTTACAAAACAAAAAAATTTAAAATTCACCCATAATCTTATCACCAAGATAACTTACTGTCCAATTTTAATTATAACCTTAATTTTTTCTCACTTGTACAAAAATTGGATTCTTACATCTTTGCAATCTTCTTTTGTGCAGCTAGTTTTGATGCGTGTATCAAACCACCTAACAGTTCCATCTTCACCACAAGACAGAAAAGTGTAAGGGTCATTTGGTACAGTCATAATCTGAAGATGAAAACAAAAGTATAGGTAAACATATTGAACATTTAAACAGATGGCTTTGAAAAACATTCCTATTATTTCATCAAACGATTAAGGTAAAGGCAAAAAAATCATGTATTTTAATCATTATGACTTACACACAATATGATTCAAAACAGTATAATACAGATAGAAACACACAAGTAGTAACTGAATTAATATGATTCATTACTTTGAAAATTAGAATATAACTTCAGATAGAAAGTTCATTAAAATTATAAACTTTTAACAATTTGACAAGAAAGATTCTCCCCTAGGTTGATATACAAGGCCTAATTTTTACATTGTCTGTAGGTGAACTTATAATTGTATTATAGATATGTAAGAACATTTTCTTCTCTGATAATGTTTAAGAAAACTGTGGGATGCTGAAATGATTTAAGCATATAAACTGACCTCTCAAATTTTTTAATGGTGGTGATGGTTACACAGCAATGTGAATGTACTTAATGCTACTGAAACGCACACTCAAAAACAGCTAAGATGGGATATTTTATATTTTACTACAATAAAATCCCTTTTAAAAGAATTAAAATATTTCAACTATTCCTATATCTACTTATAATTCAGCAATGACAATATTGTAAGTTGAGGCCCTCTGTGAACCCTGCCTCAACAACTTGCCCTCTCCAGTCCCTAGAAGTAAACAGTACCAAAACTGGGTAGCTACCATTCCCATACATGGTACACAAACAATGGAAGGTATGTTCTTATGTTTGCAATATTGTATACATGAAAAGGTGCTCAAACTCATTAGTCATCAAGGAAATGCAAATTAACACCACAAGGAAATACCACTATACCCCACCAGAATGGCCAAAATGAAAGACACTAATAATATCAAGTGTTGATGAGGTTGTGAAGCAACTGGAACAATCACACACTGTCAATGGGATTGTAAAATGGTGCAATCACATGGAAGACCATGTGTCAATATCTACTAAAACTGACCACATCTCTCCTGTAACCCAGAAATTCCATTAAAAATAAATGCACAGGGGCATCTAAAGACATGTGCTAGAATGTTCATAGCAGCACTCTTCGTATTGGCCAAATATGTGAAACAACCCAAACATCCAACAAAAGAGTGGGATTAGAAATTGTGATCTATTCCTAAATTGACAATAATGAACAAACCATTACTATCCATAGCAACATAAACGAATCTCACAAACCTCCAATGTGAACAAAGCGAGATACAAAGAGAACACACAACATGATTCGCATTTATATAAAGTTCAAAAAAAGAGGCCAAACTAATCTTTGCTGTTACAAGACTAGAAGTGGTAAACCCTATGGGATGCACAAAGGACCTATTGGGGGCTGTTCTTGTTCTAGGTGTACACATATATTTTGTGAAAATTAATCAAGTTGTACACAAATGATGCCAGCACTTTTCTGTGTAATTATTTTTAAAAAGTTTACTTAGAAAACTTTTGTTTTCTATTATTGTGGTAAGCAGAATAATGGTCCCCTAAAGATGTCCATGTCCTAATTGGTAACCTATAAATACACTACCTTAGTAAATTGCAAAAGGGACTTCGTGGATATGAAAATTAAATTAAATGTAGGTGCTCACACAGTAGTAATATTCTTTGGGGGCTGGGGGTGGGTAAACTCACAATTAATGGACGCGGTGAGTGCTGTACGGGAGGAAGGGCATGCTTCAAATCATTGTTTTTGTGTGGCAAAGTCATAGCATGTAACCAAAATGTATGTACCCCCATAACATCGTGAAATACAAAAAAAGCTCAGCTTCACCATTTGCTAAGCTAGATGACTTCGGCAAGTCATTTGACTTCTTTGTGCCTCAGCTTTCTCATCCGTAAACTGTAAACGGTATTGAGTTGTTATGAGGAATTAAATGAGTTAATATTTATAAAATGCCTGCAATAGTGCTTGGCACTGTTCAATTTTTTTAAATTAAAGTAAAAACTTTAAAAATGTTTACACACACACACAAAAATTAAATGTGTTGACATGGGGTAGTTATCTTGGACCACCAACATGGGCCCAATATAATTACAAGGGTCCTCATGAGTGAAAGAGGGAGGCAGGAGAGTCAGAGAAGGAGACAAGATGATGGAAAAAGTAAGAGAAAGAGATCTGAAGATACTAGTTGCTGGGTTTGAAGAGGGAGGAAGAGGTCTTGCACCAGGGAATTCAAGTGGCCTCCAGAAGCTGGAAAAGGCAAGACCAGAAGGAACATGGCCCTGCCAACTCTTTGATTTTAGCACAGCAAAACTCATTTCAGACTTCTGACTTCCAGAACAGTAAGATAATAAATTTGTATTATTTTAAGCCAAACATACAAAATATATCACTCTTAAGCTACTAAACCTAAATACAGAAATGTCTACTGAACTAATTTTGCAACCAATACAAAAGAACAAGATTTATAATCTGCAAAAGAAATTGTAAAAAGAATATTCAACAGAATCAAGTGCATATTTCAAGGAAAACGATTAAGACTTTTGACTCATTTCATATTTGTGAAAGATACACATTAGTATTTCCATCTCATCAAGTCAGCAGTGTTGAACAATTTACTTATGAAACTATTTTATCAATAAGAAATGTTTATGCAATTTGTTGTTGACTCAGCTTTGATGACTTTATTCAGTAAAAAGGTCACTTTTATCTTTGTATCCTACTGTCTACAAACTAAATCATTAGGAGCACATTTTCCCAAAGGTATTTTTAAAAACTGGAATGGCCACACTAGAAAAAAAAATTTTTTCCTTGGGGCCATGGTGTTTCATTATGAAAACAGAATAAAAACTTTGAAAACAAAATGATCCTTTCTAATTTAATGGAAAATTGTTATTTTTTATTGTTTTCTGTGCATGAGTTATATGCAACTTTGAAAATAGTTCGCACGACTCCCAAGGTGAAGAGACGTGAGTTATATATGCTTTACGAGGCCCTGGGCTCAAAACTAATGTGAGTTAAATACAATTCACATGGCAGTTAATGTGTTAACCTAATTAATTAATGAAAAACTATGAGTTGCACTCCTTACACTATTATAAAATTATTAAAAGAAAAAAGTCTAATTTTTATAATTCATGTTTTAATTTCTATAAGGATATGTTACAGATATCTGCATCACTTAAGAATTTTCCTCACAATTTAACCTTCCTCAAAAAGGTGGAGAAAACCCTAAGAACGTTACAGAAGCACTGCACTTCCGGGATGGCCAAATAAAGGCCTCTTAAAATACGCTCCTCCAAAAAAGCACTGAAAATACTGCCAAAATTGTCAAAATCTACTGTTTTAGAACTCTGTAAATTAACCGAGGGATCAGAACAATCCAAGGAACATTTATTAAAGACAAATGGCTGAATCTCAGAAAATAATCTGAAGTACTATTGGGGTTGGAAAAAAAAGAAAGAAAGAAAGAATAGTGAGCTTTGAGGATTTTAACTTGTGGTATTTTCCTTAATTCCATGGCAGCTTTCATAACCAACAGCCTTGAAACTTCAGTAGTTGTGAAAACTAGTACTTCAGCAGCCAATGAAAGTCACAATATGAGTCTGGAGCATTCCCAAAAGCCACATCTGCAAATAACTATCACTATTTAAGCTTTCTTGAGGTTCCCTGGAAAAGCTCCATTCTGAGGACTTACATTAAGGGTATTTGTCAAAAAAAAAAAAAAAAATCAGCAACAGTGACATAACATCACAGTTGCTTGAGGCAGCAATATCAGATGGGGCAAACAAGAAGCTGACCAAAAAAACTTAAAAGGAAAAATGAGAATTAGGGGTCCACAGGAGAAGTTGAAAAGCTACAAAATATATCTGGGAATCCAAAAACAATGTGCATGTGTAAGGTTGTGCACATGCCCAACATGGACCCAAGAAGGCTCTACTCTAACGTCTCTGGTTGACCCTGACCCTCAGCACAAGCAAGAAGTAAAAGCTAAGGCAGAGTTATAAAATGTCAGGTCATTGAAGGCACGCCCAAACACACAGACCCCTTTGACAAAGACTGGGAGACTTATTGGCTCCAGGCACTTAAAGAAGTCTCTGTGAAATCATTAATTTGTGACTAAGCTAACCCAGCAGAGGCTTCAGTAGCCATACCTGAAAAAGAATACAGATTTCATATAATTATTCCAGGAAAATGACTAAACAATCAACAAAGACAACAACAAACAGCAACAATGACAAAACCTGGGAAGGAAGGGAAATCTGATTTCCAGAGTTGGCACACTGTATTATTTAAAAGGTCCAGTTTTCAACAAAAACTTATGAGGCATACAAAGAAATGAAGTATGTTCTATTATACACATTAAAAAAAAAAAGCCGTCAATAGAAACTGTCCCTAAGGAAGCACAAAGATTGAATTAACTAAAGAAGGATGTTAATGTATTCTAAATATGTTCAGAGAACTGAAAGAAATCATGGCTAAAGAATTGAAGGGGGCCGAGTGCAGTGGCTCACGCCTGTAATCCTAGCACTCTGGGAGGCCAAGGCGGATGGATCGCTCAAGGTCAGGAGTTCGAGACCAGCCTGAGCAAGAGTGAGACCCCGTCTCTACTAAAAAAAAATAGAAAGAAATTATCTGGCCAACTAAAATATATAGAGAGAAAAATTAGCCGGGCATGGTGGCACATTCCTGTAGTCCCAGCTACGCGGAAGGCTGAGGCAGTAGGATCGCTGAAGCCCAGGAGTTTGAGGTTGCTGTGAGCTAGGCTGACACCACGGCACTCACTCTAGCCTGGGCAGCAAAGTGAGACTCTGTCTCAAAAAAAAAAAAAAAAAATTGAAGGGAAATATAAGAAAAAATGTCTCTCTAAAAAAAGAATTATGAAGAAAGAGACAGAAACTAAAATAAACAACCAAGTTCAAATTATGGAGTTGAAAAGTACAATAACTAAAATTTAAAAATCACTAGAGTAGCTAAACAGCAGATTTGAACTGATTTGAAGAATCAATGCTCTTAAATATAGGTTGATCAAGATGATCCAGTCTGAGAAATAGAGGAATGAAGAATAATGAATAGACTGAGAAAACACACCAACATGTACATAATGGGACTCCAAGAGGAATGGAGAGAAAGAAAGGAGTAGGAAGCATATCTAAAGGAATTACTGTTGAAACTTTCCAAATTTAATTATTAATCTACTCATATAAAAAGCTTGATGAACTCCAAGTAAGATGAACTAAAACCAATTCAAATCTGTACACGTAAGAGAGTTAAACTGTCAAAAGCCAAAGAGATGTACAGAATATTAAATGTAGCAAAAAACCCCACAAAAAACAAAAACAAAAAAACCCAAGTAACCAAAAAAAACCAACAAAACTCATAAAAAAATCCTAAATAAGACTAAAAGCTGACTTCTCATTAGACTCCATGAAAGACAGAAGACAGTGGTATGACATACTTAAAGTGCTAAAAGAAAAATATTGTCAACCAAGAATTGTATATGAAAGCCATATACATTTGAATGTTTACAGCAGCACAATTCACAATCGCAAAGATGTGAAAATAACCCAAGTGCCCATCAATACATGAGTGATGAATAAAATGTGGTATATGTATACCAAGGAGTACAACTCAGCCATAAAAAAAATGGTGAACTACCTATTGTATTATCTTGGATGGAGCTGGAGCCCATTCTAAGTGAAGTCACACAGGAATGGAAAAACAGACACCACACATACTCACCATTAAATTGGTACTAATAGAGTATATACTTACGTGCACATATGGGAAGTAACATTCATAGGGTGTCAGGCAGGTGGGAAGGGGGTAAATTCACACCTAACACATACCAGTACACGCTGTCTGGGGGATAGGCACACTTGTAGCTGCGACTCTGGTGGTGCAGAGGCAATTTATATAACTAAAGTGTTTGTACCTCCGTAAGACTCTCAAATTTTTTTAAAAAATTGTATATCTAGCAAACTATCCTTCAAAAATGAAGAAAAAAAAACTAAGACATTTCCAAATAAACAAAACTGAAGACAATTCATTGCTAGAAGACCTGAGCTACAAGAGTACAAAATGGAGTCTTTCAGGCTAAAATGGAAGGACGTTTGACAATAATTCAAAGGCACACAAAGAAATAAAAAGCAATAGTAAAGGTAACGCATATAGGTAAATTAAAATACAGTATAAATGTATTGGTTTTCTTCCTCTGATTGAAAGGATAAAAGCAGAAAACAACAATAATAAAACTGTATTAATGGGCTTATAATGTATAAAGATCTAACTGGTATGACATGAAGGAGAGGAAGGGTTGAAGTTGTACTTCAGCAAAGTTTTTGTATACACTGAAATTACACTGTAATTAACTTGAACTAGACTGCTTTATGTTAATTTGTAAATAGTAATCTCCAAAGCAACCACTAAGAAAACGACTCAAAAATATTAGTTTAAAAAAAAATTTCTCATATTGCCCGTGTCTGGCCTTATGGCAGACCTCATAAAATCAGTTTATAATTTTTTGTAAGTGTTTGAGAAGATTTGTATTAGTTCTTTAAATATTTGGTAGAGTTCAGCAGTGAAGCCATCATGTCGTAGGCTTTCCTTTGATGGGAGATTTTTATTTTTAATTTCAGAATATGACAGGGGTACAAACGCTTTGGCTACATCAATTGCCTTTGTACCACCCGAGTCAAGCTACAAGCGTGCTGATCCCCCAGACAGTGTGCACTGCACCCATTAGGCGTGAATTTATCCATTCCCTCCTGCCCCCTCCCACCTGCCTGACACCCTATGAATGTCACTTCCCATATGGGCACATAAGTGTTGATCTATTAGTACCAATTTAATGGTGTGGTACACGTGGTGTTTGTTTTTCCATTCTTGTGATAGTTCACTTGTTTGTGGGCTTTTTGATAAAAGCCATTCTCACTGGAATTAAGTGATATCTCATTGTGTTTTTGATTTGCATTTCCTTGATGATTAGAGATGTTGAGTATTTTTTCATATGTTTCTTGGCCATTAGTCTATCTTTTTTTGAAAAGTTTCTGATGGGAAATTTTTAATTATAGATTCAATCTCCTTATTATTGGTCTGTTCAGGTTTTCTATTTCTTCATGATTCAATCTTAGTAGGTTGTATGGTTCTAGAAAGTTATCCATTTCTTCTAAGTTATCCAATTTGTTGACATATAATTGTGCCTAGCAGTCTCTTATGTATCAGTTCTAATGTCTTCTCTTTTGTTTCTGATTTTATTTATTTGAGTCTTCTTTTTTTCTTAGTCTAGGAAAAGTTTGTCAATTTTATCTTTAAAAAAAAAAATTCTTACTTTTGATTATCTTTTCTATTATTTCTCTAGTCTCTATTTCATTTACTTTTGCTTTCTGTTACTTCCTTACCTCTGTTAACTTTGGGCTTTCTTCTTTTTCTAATTCCTTGAGGTGAGATGTCAGATTGTTTGACATCTTTCTTCTTTTTTAACATAGGCATATGTTGCCATTAACTTCCCTCAGAACTGCTTTTGCTGCATTTCCGTAAGTTTTGATATCTGAATTTCCATTTGTTTCAAGATATTTTCTAATTTCCTTTTTGATTTCTTTGAAATTCTAAGCCAATATACCCAGTAAATACGGATGCAAAAATCACCAACAAAATACTACCATACAGAATTCAAAAAGTGGGATTTATCTTTGAGGTGCAAAGATGATTCAACATATGCAAATCAATAATATGATACAACACATGAACAGAATGAAAAACAAAAATCATATGATTATCTAAATAGATGCAGAAAAAGCACTGACAAAAATTCAACATCCTTTCATGACAGATACTCTCAACAAATTAGGTATAGAAGGAATATACCTCAACACAATAAAGGTCATATATCATACAAGCCCGCAGCTAACATAATACTCAATGGTGAAAGCTTTTCCTCTAACATCAGGAAAAAGATAAGGAGGCCCATTCTCACCACTTCCATATCCTAGCCAGAGCAATTAGGCAAGAAAATGTTATTAAGAAGTAAAATTGCCTCTGTTTGTAGATGACATGATCTTCTATATAGAAAATCCTAAACTCCACCAAAAAATTTCTAGAACTAATAAATGAATTCAATAAAGTTGCAGGACACAAAATCAACATTAAAAAATTAGTTGAGTTTCTATATACTAACAACAAACTATCCAAAAAAAAAAAGAAATTAGGAAAACCATCTCATTTAAGATATTATCAAAAAGAATAAAATACTTAGGAATAAATGTAAACAACGAGGTAAAAGATCTGTATGCTAAAAACTATGGACCAGGTGTGGTGGCTCACACCTGTAATCCTAGCACTTTGGGAGGCTGAGGCTGGAGGATTGCTTGAGCTCAGGAGTTCTAGACTAGCCTGAGCAAGAGTGAGATGACCCTGTCTCTACCAAAAAGAAAGAAAGAAAGAAAAAACCCCAGCCAGGCATTGCAACTTGTGCCTGTAGTCCCAGTTACCCAGGAGGCTGAGGCCAAAGGATTGCTTGAGTCCAGGAGTTGGAGATTGCAGTGAGCTACAATGATGCCACTGCACTCTACCCGGGGTGACAGAGTGAGACTCTTCTCAACAAAAACAAATAAGGCAACTGAATACCCCTCCTCACAACATCCTCTGAATAAAAAATAAAAAAATAAGCTTAAAAAAAAATAAAAATTATGAAACACTGATGAAGGAAACTGAAGATGCAAATAAATATAAAGATACCCCATTTTCATGGATCAGAAGATTCAATACTGTCAAAATGTCCATACTACTCAAAGGGATGTATATATTAAATGAA
Organism: Lemur catta; assembly: GCF_020740605.2. Classification (NCBI taxonomy): domain Eukaryota; kingdom Metazoa; phylum Chordata; class Mammalia; order Primates; family Lemuridae; genus Lemur; species Lemur catta. The sequence continues at coordinate 4,418,353 of NC_059130.1, read as the reverse complement.
ATCCCCATCAAAATTCCAATGGTATCTTTCACAGAAATAGAAAAAACAATCCTAAAATTCAGACAGAGCCACAAAAGACACAAAATAAATGGAGCAATCTTGAGCAAGAAGAACAAAACTGGAGATATTACTCTTCCTGATTTCAGATGATTTTACAAAGCTACAATAATCAAAACACTATAGTACTGGCATACAAACAGATACATAGTCCAATAGAACAAAACAGAAAGCCTCCAAATAAAACCACACATCAGTAAATCAATTTTTGACAAAGCTGCCAAGAACACACATGGGGAAAGGACAGTCTCTTCAATGAACGGTGTTAGGAAAACAGAGTATTCATGTGCAGAAAAATAAAATTAAATCCTTATTTTACACCACACAGAAAATTCAGTTCAAAATGGTTTAAAGAGTTAAACAAAAGACCTTCAACCATAAAACTCCTAGAAGAAAACATAGGGGAAAAGCACCATGATACTGGACTTGGAGATGATTTTTTAGATAAGACACCAAAAGCACAAGCAACAAAAACAAAAACAGACTAATGGGACTACATCAAACTCTGCACAGAAAAAACAAAACAAAACAAAACAAAACAATAAACAAACTGAAAAGCCAACCCAGGAAATGGTAGAAAATATATGCAAACTATATATGAGACAAGGGATTAATATTCAAAATATGTAAGGAACTGGTAAAACTCAATAGCAAAAAAAAGAAAAAAACCGATTATAAAATGGGCAAAAGACTTAAATAGATATGTTTCCAGAGAAGATATACAGATGACAAACAAATTACATGTATATGAAAAGGCACTCAACATCACTAATCATCAGAGAAATGCAAATCAAAACTACAATGGAATATCACCTCATATCTGTTAGGATGACTACTATTAAAAAGAGAACAAGTGTTGTGGAGAAAAGAAAATTTTTATACACTGTTGACAGGAATATAAATTGGTAGCCATTATGGAAAATAGTAGGGAGATTTCTCAAAAATTTTAAAACAGACCATAGGATCCAGCTATCCCACTAATGGGTATCTATTCAAATGAAATGAAATCACTATCTCAAAAAGATATTTGCACTCCCAAGTTCACTGTAGCATTATCTATAATAGTCAACATATGTAAACCACCTGAGTGTCCACTGATGAATGGATAAAGAAAATGTGGAGTGTGTATATACAGACATATACATATACACATAAAAAATAACACAGGAATATTATTCAGTCTTAAAAGAAGGAAATCCTACCATTTGTGACATGGATGAACCTGGAAAACATTATGCTAAGTTAAATAAGCCAGACACAGACAAACACTGAATGCTCTTGCTTATATGTGGAGTCTACAATAAAGTTAAACTCATAGAAACAAGTAGAAAGGTGGTTACCAGGGGCCAAGTGGTAAGGGACATGGGAAGATGTGCCTCAAGGGGTACAAACTTGCAATTGTAAGAATACATTTTGGAATTTATTTTCATAAATTTCTAGTCTCCTAAGAAATTTATGGGGCATCATCAAGCAGAACAATATATACATTATGGAAGTTCCAGAAGGAGAAAAGAAACAATGGAGTAAAGAGCGTACTTGAAAAAACGGCCAAATTCTTCCCAAATCTGATGATGGAAATGGACACCCAAATTTAAAAAGTTCAACAGGCTCCAAGTATAATGAGCCCAAAGAAGCCCATACCGAGATACATTATAATCCAACTGTCAAAAGTCAAAGAAAAAATCTTGAAAGCAGCAAAACAAAATGACTGATCATGTGCCAGGAAGCTCTCAAAACATGATCAGCAATTTTCTCATTAGAAATACAATAGGCCAAAAGAGAGTAGGATGTTATAAGGAAAGGAAAAAAAACAAAACAAAAAAAACAAAAACAAAAACAAACAAACAAAAAAACCCTGACAACCAAGAATACTATATCCACCAAAACTGTCCTTCAAAAATTATGGAGAATTAAAGATCTTTCAAGATGAACAAAAGATGGGTGAGTTCGTCACAAATAGACCTGACTTATAAGAATGGATTAAGAGGAGTCTTTCAAGTTGAAATGAAAGAATGCTAGAGAGCAACACAAAAGCATACAAAAATATTAAAGTGCTCTGATAAAGTAAATATGTAGACAAATACAGAATCCTATAATACTACAATGATGGTTCATAAAATACTATTAATTCAGATATAGCAATTAAAAAATAAAAGCATAAAAAATAATTATACCTATAAAACTATGTTGATGTATGCAAAAATAAAAAGATGTGATTTGTGACACTGACAATATAACATGCGGGGAGGATATAAAGGAATAGTTTTGGTATATCATTAAAGTTAAATTATTAGTAATTAAAATAGATTGTTTTATGTAATCCCCATGATAACCAGAAATAAAAAACCTATAGAAGATGCACACACACAGAAATAAATAAGTAAAAGAAAGAAAATCTAAGCATGTCATTACCAAAACATCACCATAACACAAGGAAAGGCAGCAAAAGAGGAAATGAGGAATAAAATAACTATAAAATATGCAGAGAACAATTAACAAAATGGCAACAGTAACTCTTTCTCTTACAGTAACTACCTGAAGTATAAATGGTACACATGGTAGTATGTAGTTATTCAAATGATCCTCGACAAAGGCATCAAGAATACACAATGGGAAAAGAATAGTCTTCTCAACAAATACTGCTAGGAAAACTGGTATTTAAATCCAAAAGAATGAAGCTGGGCCCTTACCTTACATCATGTACAAAAATTAACTCAAAATGGATTAAAGACCTAAACATAAAACCTGAAAGTATAAACGTCCTAGAAAAAAACATAAGGGAAAACTTCATCACATTGAATTTCACAATGATTTGTTGACTATAATACCAAAAACACAGGTCATAAATGCAAAAATAGGCAAATGGAACTACATCAAACTTAGCATAAAAAAGCACTCTACAAAATGGGGGAAAATGTTTGCAAACCATATATCTGATTAGGGGTTAATATTCAGAATATATAATGAAATCCTACAATTCAACAACAACAAAACAATACAATTAAAAAATAGGCAAAAGGCTGGGTGCAGTGACTCATGCCTATAATCCCAGCACTTTGGCAGGCTGAGACAGGAGGATCACTTTAGGCCAGGAGTTCAAGACCAGCCTCAGCAACATAGTGAGACCCTACAAAAAATTTCAAAATTAGCTCGGTGTGGTGACTGTAGCCCCAGCTACTCAGGAGGCTGAGGCAGGAGGATCATTTGAGCCCAGAAGTTTGAGGTTGCAGTGAGCTGTGATGATGCCACTGTATTCTAGCCCAGACAACTGACTATGACCCTGTGTCAAAAAAAAAAAAAAAACAAAAAAAAGGCTTGGAATAGACATTTATCCAGTGAAGATATACAAATTCCAAGAAGCACACAAAAAGAAGCTCAACATCACCAAACTTCAGGGAAATGCAAATCACAACTATAATGAAATATCACTTCCTGTCTACTAGGATAGCAACTAACAAAATAATAGATAATAACTAGTGCTGGCAAGGAAATGGAGAAATCAATACCTTTGTGGGCTGGGCACAGGGGCTCATGCCTGTAATCCTAGCACTCTGGGAGGCCGAGGCGGGAGGATCCCTTGAGGTCAGGAGTTCGAGACCAGTCTGACCAAGAGCGAGACCCCGTCTCTACTAAAAGTAGAAAGAAATTATCTGGACAGCTAAAAATATATATGGAAAAGATTAGCCGAGCATGGTGGCGCATGCCTGTAGTCCCAGCTACTCAGGAGGCTAAGGCAGAAGGATTGCTTCAGCCCAGGAGTTTGAGGTTGCTGTGAGCTGGGCTGATGCCACGGAACTCTAGCCCAGGCAACAGAGCAAGACTCTGTCTCAAAAAAAAAAAAAAATACCTTTGTGTACTGTTGGTGAGAATGTAAAATGGTGCAGCTGCTATAGAAAATAGTATGGAGGGTCCTCAAAAAGTTAAAAATGGAATTACCATATGACCCAGCAATCCCACTTCTGGGTAAATATCCAAAATAACAGAAAACAGGATCTCAAAGACATATTTGCACACCCATGTTCACTGCAACATTATTCACAATAGCCAAGGAGTAGAAGCAACCTAAATATCCACCATCAGATGAATAAAGAAATGTGGTCTATATATACAATGGAATATTCTTTTGTCTAAGAAAGGAAATTCTGACATATGCTACAACATAGATGAACCTTGAGGACATTATGCTAAGTGAAACAAGGCAGTCACAAAAAGGCAAATACTGCATGATTCCACTCAAATGAGGTATCTAAAATAGTCAAACTCTTAGGAACAGAAAGTAGAATGGTGGTTGTCAGGGGCTGGGGTGAGAGGAAGAGAGTCATTGTCATTCAATAGAATAGTGTCAGTTAAAAAAATTCTATGTTGATCAAAGTGTTTACATGCATTCAGTAAAAAACATCTTTGGTCAATGTATCTATAGGGTTAAAATGTCCTTCCACACAATGCCTCTTTTGCTTGTGTGCTGTTTTGGATTTTTTTTTTTTTTTGAGACAGAGTCTCACTTTGTTGCCAGGGCTAGAGTGAGTGCCGTGGCGTCAGCCTAGCTCACAGCAACCTCAAACTCCTGGGCTCAAGCGATCCTCCTGCCTCAGCCTCCCGAGTAGCTGGAACTACAGGCATGCACCACCATGCCCGGCTAATTTTTTCTATATTTTTAGTTGTCCGGTTAATTTCTTTCTATTTTTTAGTAGAGACAGGCTCTCGCTCTTGCTCAGCCTGGTCTTGAACTCCTGAGCTCAAATGATCCTCCCACCTCAGCCTCCCAGAGTGCTAGGATTACAGGCGTGAGCCACCGCACCGGGCTGTTTTGGATTTTAATTTTTCAAGAAATAAATTATGTTAATACAAAAAATTATATGGGAAAAAACCAAAGTTGATTCTTTTGTCATAATATAACAAAAATCAAATCCAGGTAGATTATAGATCTAAATTCTAAAGACAAAACAGTGAAATTTCCAAAAGAGAAAACAGAAGAAAACCTTCATAACTTTGGGACGGAAAAGATTTCTTGACCAGGATGCAAAAAGCACTAAGCATAAGAAAAAGATCAATATATGAGAAAACATCAAGCACTTTTGTTCATCAAAAGACACCATTTATAGCTGGGCGTGGTGACGTACACCTGTAGTCCCAGCTACTCCGGGGGCTGAGGCAGGAAGATTGCTTGAGCTCAGGAGTTTGAGGTTGCTGTGAGCTATGATGACATCACTGCTCTACCCGGGGCAACAGAGCAAGACTCTTGTCTCAAAAAAAAAAAAAAAAAAAAAAAAGATGCCATGTACAGTGTGAAAAACCACAGAATGGGAAAAGATAGGCTCATATGCAGAAAATATGAGGAACTCCTACAAATCAATAGTAATAATAAAATAAAACAGATAATCCAACAGAAAAAAATAGGCAAAAGATTTGAATACACATTTCACAAAAGAGTTTACCAAAATAACCAATACACTCATGAAGAGATGCTCAGCCTCAGCAGTATCACCAGGGAAAGGCAAATGGAAACCATATTAAGATGACACTATATATTCACCAAAATAAAGAGATTACTGTACCGATTGCTGGCAAAAATGAGGAGCAACAGTAACTTTTATATGCTGTTGGCAGGAATGTAAGTTGCTACTACCACTTTGGAAAACTATTTGGCATTGTACCTAAAATAATAAAATATATATTCAATGACCCAGCAATTTTACATCTAAGTATATACTCAAAGAAATGTGTGCATCTGTGTACTGAAATACATTTAAAGGAATGTTATCCAAACTTCCATTATCAGTAGAACAGATAAATCAATTGTGGTAGATTCATACAATGGAATACTATACAACAATAAAAATGAGCAAATTATAGTTATATGCAAAATGGATGAATTTCACAAATATAAGATTTTGCTCAGCAAAAGAAGCCAGATTAAAAAAAAACAATAATAAACAATCAAAAGCCCATAAACTATGTTTCCATTTATATACTGTTCAAAAGCCAGAAAAACAGGCGTGTTAGAAAAAAACTGAAAAATCTAGGGTGTTATAATAGAAGTCAGGATAAGAGTGCTTCTGGGATAATGTTTTACGTTGCTAGGTGGTAGTTACATGAATAGATTTGCTTTGTGATCATTCAATTAACTATATATTTAGGATTTACGTACTTATCCTATGGGTTTTATACTTCAATATTTTAAAATTTTAATGTTGGATGGCATAAGAAAGTCCAATACACATCTAATCAGAAATCCAGAAAAAAAAAAAAAAACGGAGAGAATACTTAAGAGGTAAACCAAAGACCTATTAACTACAAATTTCCCACATTTTTCAAGATGCCAATTGCTCTCATCAAACACATCAATAAATCCCAAGTATGGAAAATAAAAAAGAAATCCACATCTAGATACACTGCTGTGACAAAAGAAAGTTAGAAGAAAAAGACCTAGCAAAGAAAAACAGAATTAAAAGTAGTCAAGAAAAAGAGATTACCTATAGAGAAACCACAATGAGACTGATATGGAAGTCAGAATACAACAGAATATCATCTGAAATAGAATAACTATCAAACAAAGTCTATGCCCAGCAAAATTACGTTTGAGGAAAGGAAAAGAAAGGAAAGGGAAAGGGAAAAAGGGAAAAAGGGAAAGGGAAACTAAAACTGTTTTCTATCAACAAACTCTCAGTAAAGGAACTACTAAAGGATGTACTTTAGGTATAAAATGACCCCACATGGAAAATCTGTGATGAAAGAAGAAATGACGAGCCAAAGGTATTAGTAAACATGTAGATAAATCTAAACAAACACTGACTAGCGAAATAATGATAATATACAATTCATGAGAGAAAACAAGATAACTAAATTCTGAACAATATAATCATATAAAATTAAACAAGGGATATTCTAAGGTTGTTTATTCAGGAGAAGGGTAAAGATATTTATTGATTTTAGACTTTGTTAAATATTCTTGTGAAACCAGCTGGAGTAACCTTTAGAATCACAGATGCGAATGTCTATCTTCCAAGCAAGTATCAGAAACAAAATGGACAAAAAGCAAAACACTCAGGCAACCGAAAAAGTGCGTAAAAAAGGAGAGGGGATTAATAGAAAAATGTTGGAAATTTTTTTTTAAGTAGAAAACACAGGATAAGATGTATAAATATATCCAAATATATCAGTACTCATAATAAATAAAAACAGAATGAAATCTCCAGTAAAAAACCCAAATTTGTGAGAATGAATAAGAAAACAAAATCCAAACACCAAAACACGAGGATACAAAAAAACTGGAATTTGAATGATGAGAAAAAATATACCAGGTTAACATAAATAATAGGAAACTAATCAATAATTTGATATGAAGAAATGCCATGCAAGTATTTTTTTTTATGCAAGTATTTTAAAAGAGCAGTTTGTAGTGCAAGTAATTTTTCTGAACCAAATAAAGCAGCATAATTGAGTCTTAAATTTATTCCACCTCATTCAATTCAGCTCAGGTCTTAAGCTCATTAATATCCTTCAGGAAGTGGATTCTCTTGTCTAGTATACTAGTGTTCCTTTGACATAAGAAAATAGGATAAGCATGTTAGCAAGGACTTTATGTAAGCCAGTGATAAAAGTGTTTAAAAGGGTAAAGCCTAGTACAGAGCCATGTAGCAGAAAAACACAGGTATTTTTTAAAGGTTGATATCTGTTTGTTTGGAGTGTAGTTGCTCAAGCAATTATAAACCCATCTTATAATACTTGTATCTTATTTCTTAAATTTATCACAAGCCTATCAAGATACATTTTCTCAAATGTTATGCTGACATCTAGATATTTTGTCAATGTCTATGCATGAATGTGTATATACAAATCTACATATATACATATACACATCTACACATGCATGCACTCATATAAAAACATACATACATAGATATGCAATCATAATACTATCATACCTCATAGGTAGTTCCATAATGGCACGTAAATTGGCATTGTCTGTTGGTTTCTGCATCTTGCTCAACATTGGTATAAAATATTACTCCATCTCCAGAGCAGGATACAATCTGCTTATCATTTGTGCATGGTAGGAACTTTGCACTAAATATATTTGCTCGGTGCCCTGAACGAATTGTTGTCAAAACCTAAAACACATGGAGAAAGCAGTTCATGGTAATTTATTATTTTCTACAAAGAAATATTCATATTTAATATAACCATAGCCACTAATAAATCCTCATTAACATTCTCATCTCAGTGAAAGATTATCATTTGATTCCAAACTATTACAATCAGAAAAAAATAAGAATCTCACATATTTTCATTTTGTTCCCTCTGCAATGTGAATAAGATAGAGTATTATCAATTGGAATAGTGCCATGAAAATCAAATATGCGTATTTCTACCTAATTGGTTTATCTGACTCACTCATAAAGTCTCAGGAAATAAGGACTACTTTGACTTTTGAAATTGCTAGATGATTAAATTATTCCCTTTGAGGATAAAGAAACAAAAATAAACTGAATTTTAATGACACAAAATCAAAGTAATGAAATGCTATAAGGATACAGCCCAAGTCCAACATCCAATTCTTTAATTGTATTTAAAAGACCAGAATTACTGTGACAGCAAAAAACTACATCTGTGTTTACCCTTTGATCAGGTAAGTCTATATCCAGGAATTCACCCTTAAGACATACCCTAAACAACACACAAAAAAATACATACAAGGTTATTTACTGAGTTATAATAGCAAAACACAGGAGACTGGTTGAATAAACTACAGTACCTTCCCATAATGGATATACAGACTGAAGGTGAATAGGGAATATCTGTCGTGCTTTTAAAAAGTGATTAAAAAAAAAATAGGAATATGTCAAAGCACAGACAAAAAGTTGGTTTAAAATGTCCACAAAACAAATCCGGGACAATCTGAGCATAAAAAAGAATATCAGTGATAGATTATAATTAAAAATAAGCCCATAGTTTTTTTTAGAAAGGTGGTAGGGACAGAAGAAATGCTCTTATTTACAGAAGAATGTAATTTAGTAAATGTAGACAAATGATAATTTAAAAATCACTGTTTTGTAACTACATTATTACAACTGATTCAAACAGAAATCATCAATTAATATGAAAGCCACTGGATGAAAGGCTGTTAGGAAAGAGAATATTCACACAGTCTCAACATACCACCTAAAAGCTTATTATTATTAATAGTTACAAACGGTAACTATGGAGGCATCAAACTTAATATCACCAATAAAAGGACAAACTACATCAGGTACCACAATGTTACTTGTTGAGAACTTTTACCAAAAATGCTTAATCTTAATCTACTCATGAAGAAACAGTCAGACAAATCCAAACTGAGAGACATTCCATAAAACAACTAGCCTGACATGTCAACATTATGAAACATATAATTAACGTAAAGCCTTTAAACAAGATAAATGTAATGGCCTTTAACCCTGTCAGGTATTTTAGGATGGTTTATCAACTGGCTAACTACATGTAGGTCACTACTTACAGCCATTAATTTCTTAGTCGACAGGTCTTCTGCTTTGAATTAGTCACATTTTTAGCATTAGTCACAGTCACAAACTCTTAACAATTTGTGATTTACCTCTATTTAACAGGTTTATATGTAACTTGAGAAACAAAAGCAGGAACCTCCCTGCTTCATTTGCCACTGATAAACTGAAGAGGATTCCTTTATTAAACTAATTGAGATTCAGGGAGTAGAACATTGGGAGCCCCTTACTTTGGAACACATCTATAGATTTCAGATGCCCCCTCCAAACTTCCTTCGTTCCAGTGCTCCCCATCTCAGTGGCGTCAGTATCTACCCAGACAGCTGATCAAGCCAAAAACTAAGGAATCAGCTTTCATTTTTCTTTCCTTCATCCACAACATCAAATATACCAGTGAAGTCATGCCAAAATACATCTCAAATTACTTCTCGCCACCTCCAAGGATATTATCTTTGCCTGAGCCATCATCATCTCTTACCTGGATTATTTCAACGGCCTCCTATCTCCTACTTTCAGTCCTGTTCAAACTCTACTCTCCCAATAGCAGCCAGAGCTATCTTTCAAAAATGAAAATCGTATCATTTGCATGTTAAAAACCCTCCAGTGACTGCCCATTTCAATTACACTAAAATGTAAACTCCTTCATATAGCCTCTCAGGGGTGGGGAACCTGTGGCTTTCTATTAATAGATCCTAATGTGTGGCTTTTTGACTAAATCCAGATTTTATAGAACAATCCCTGCCTACCATTTGAACTTCATTTTGTACCACTCTCTAATTTATTAACAGATATTGTTGGAAAAACAAGTATCCATGTGTGTATATAGTTAATAATTTCAATGAAGTTTAGAATTTGCTTTTTAATTGTTGAAACTGAATCTATACAGCCAATACAGGTATGTATGCTACTGTAGGTAAACAGCAATAAGGCTGATAACAAATATACCTACACTTGGAACAGTTCTAATTTCTGATAGCTAGAGTTATTTGCTTAGTTGTGCTTTCCTTGGATCAATGCATTTTGATAGTTATTCAGAAAAAAAATCTAAGGATAATGTCCCAGAGAGGTAGAAGTTGGTAGAATAACTTAATCTGAGATGAAAATAATATACTGATAACTGCAGTGGTTACTAAATGTGAAGGTAGTCTGGTTATAACATCTATTACTCTGCTGATCACCAGGTTATTTTGGCTAAATAGCTGGCCAAGCAGGTATCTCCTTCCTCCTTCATCATGTCATATATGACCGTTTCAAAACTTAAAGCTCAGGCCGGGCGCGGTGGCTCATGCCTGTACTCCTAGCACTCTGGGAGGCCGAGGCGGGTGGATTGCTCGAGGTCAGGAGTTCGAGACCAGCCTGAGCGAGACCCTGTCTCTACTAAAAATAGAAATAAATTATCTGGACAACTAAAAATATATACAGAAAAAATTAGCCAGGCATGGTGGCGCATGCCTGTAGTCCCAGCTACTCGGGAGGCTGAGGCAGTAGGATCCCTTAAGCCCAGGAGTCTGAGGTTTGCTGTGAGCTGGGCTGACACCACAGCACTCACTCTAGCCCGGGCAACAGAGTGAGACTCTGTCTCAAAAAAAAAAAAAACTTGAAGCTTGGTCCAAAAGCATCCAGATAGTAGAAAGTGGTTTTTCAACACCTTGGTTAAAATCACCCCTCTCCCAATCTGACTTACAACCCTGTCTAAGGTACTGAGAATACAAATCTGCACTTTTCTTTTACTAAGATTTATTGGGCACCAACCATATGACAGGTAAATATAAATTTGCTAAGTGCTGAGGATACAAAAAGAAAAAAGAAATTGTCATTGTCTCAAAGAAGTTATAGTCTAAGTACATGCAAACAAATATAATATTAATATAATAATACAGTTATACACAAAGTACAAGACTATAGAAGAAGGAATAGCTACATGCGTCAAGGAAAGCTAGAGAAATAACACAAAAAAAGAGCTGAGACTTGAAGGGTGAATTTTAAATTTACCAAGTAGATGAGAGGTACATGGGAAAGTAGGAGATCTCACAAAGAGAGACGAAAACAAGCAAAAGCATACAGTAAAGGAAACATTTTAAGCTCTGAGGACTACAAGTAACTGGTTAAAGTCAAATCAAGAAAAGTCTTATATACACTGTACATTGCAAATTTCTTTTACAGAAGATGCTGTAAGGCCATCTCAGGGCTAACTTCCATCTTTTTCATCTATATCCTGAAGGGGTAGCCCTTTGAGGGTCCCAATGTATTATGGAGAGTCCCTATGCTACATATAGTTAAAATATAGTTGTAGTAATAAGGAATATCCCCAGTCTCTTAAATCTATTAAAAAATAAATGTTTCAAAACTCTTATTTGCAATAATTTTCCCATGAACTCATATAATCTAAAAATAGTCAAAGTGTAAGAACAGGTAATACCTGACTCAGGATCAAAAAATTTACTTTCCTATATAATAAATAATCATCACTGTTTTAAAATTCAAAAAAAGTCCTATATCATACCAAATTTGGATCTATTAAAACCACTATGTGAAAAAGATAAAGCCTTACTATAATTACAATCTTTAAAAGTGAAATCTGATTAATTTCTCAAGCTGGAAATGAGGAAGTTATCATTCTCACGAATATACATATTCTACTGGAAATCATGCATCAAAGTAACTGTTATTTCTTCAACAATAAACAAATAAAGGAGAAACAGAGCTTTTACAAATCACTCCTTTGGTACCCAGATGATTGTTTGGTATAATGTTAAGAGTTAAAATTCCGACAGTGATGATTAAAAAGCATTCTACATATACATTATTTCAGGAAATTTTCTCTATTATAAGAAAAGGGTTGTCCTAGTAATTGCTGACCTAAGAAAAGTAGGATTTGAAAACATTAAGCTTTCCCTTTGCTAAGCCAGGGCAAGTAAGTAAAATATCACTGAAACAAAATTATAACCTACTAATCAAAGACAGCCTCAATATGAACAATATGAATTTTTTTGGCTGATGGGCAACAAACACTTATTTAAATATCTTAACTATTTAAATGTGGAAAAATGAGAAATATATGAACAGTTGATTCTATAATACTGGAAATTTTAAACAAGACTTTGGTCTATCAAGCTACTACAATATCACTGATATAAAAATATTTGTATACTTTCTCTACATATGAACTCAGAAGCTAAGAGCCAATGAAAATCAAAACATAATTCTAATTAAAATTAAGTATGATATCCCAAGTCTACTGAATTGGATATCATAAAGCATTTCACTACAACATAGCCAATGCTTGTAAACTGATAAAATTTAGTTTCTTAAACTACTTGGCTGAAGATTAGATTCTGTGAGCCTAAAAATAAATTATAATCAGTAAGGTCCAACTTCAAACAACCAGCCAGGATCATTTATACATCATTATACAACCTAAGTGAATAAACAAAAAATTCTTTTAAAGGTAGAAAGAAACATAAATATAAAATATTAATATTAGAAAGGACTTTACAGATTATGACTCTCTTAATATATGAACAAAACGGCTGAGGAAAGTTTAAATAACTTGGCCAGGATGGTAGAAAACCAACATATATTCTCAAGTTATGGGTCTTGCAGAAAAAAAAAAAGAGAAAACCAACATATAAATCTATATAGACCATTATATTATACTAATCATAATGTAATTAAAAATTTTTATGGAATTGTTCTTCAAAGACCTAAATATTAATTACATCTCATATTATAGTAGTACCAAAAAGTAAACAGAAGTACAACTACTGTGCCACTTATCAAATCATTTCCTCTCAGCTCCAAAATTACCCTTCACTTTTACAGATTAGGCAATGGAACTGGTTCCTTTAAATATTTTTCCTTTGCCAGTCAGCATAATGTTAAACTTTGCCAGTGCAAAAATTTACTGGCACTGGAAGTATAATACAAAACAAAGGAGTTTGCTTCCTATTTCTGATGTGCTTCCTCAGCAGGATCCTGCTCAAAGCTTCACAGGTTCTTCATGCTAGGGACTTCCAGTGTGGGCAGCTTCTCCAGCAGCACAGCATCGGGGTTCTGTGGGGCAGCCAGCTTCTTCAGGACCCACCTACGGAATGAATGGTGCAACACCCAGCAGCTTCTCCTGCATCACCATCTCCCCATGTCCTGGAACATTCTGTAGCATACTACCTTTCATGAGATACCTTCCCTTAAACATCCGTTCCCTACTCCCTAGAGAGAGGTGTTTCAGCAAGTTCTTCCAGAAGGAGATGCCTGGCAAGTTCCACTAGCATAGAATCACTGGTCATCACTGAGACTTCTCCACCATCCAGTGAGCCAGGGCATACCCTCTTCAATAAGGTCTAGATCTCAGCACTGGGGGGAGGGGGGGGCTCTCCGTCCTAGGTTCAGTGGCAGCTCATTATTATACCTGTTATTTTTGTGTTTTAGAGTCCTCTTTACTTTTTAGTAACCAAGCCCTTACTACTTCAATCTCCTGTTATAGGTAGTATTTCTTTACATTAAACTTTCCCTGTTGGAATTATTGTGTGGTTTTTCTGACTGGGCCCTGACTAACACAACCACCAATATACAGTTGCTACTACAGCAAAAAAAAAAAAAAGTTCTTTTAAAGATACATTTTTGGAATTATTATTAAAATACATGTTAAAAGACTTAAGATATAGGAAATCTAACACAATCAGGACAGAAAAATGTATCGTTTGAATTGCGAGGTAGCTAGGAAATATTCCTATTCTTAAATGAGACTTTAAATGATCCTTTGAATGCTTCAGATCTTACAAATTTTAAAATAACTATTTAGTCATATTTCTATAATAGGTTTCCCTTTGTAATTGCAAGATCAAATGTAAAGGATGTCACACATTTTCTTTTTATTACAGTCAGCTGTTTATAGCTTTACCATTCAGTAGCTAAATTTTCCTGTAACCATTCTTATACACTGAACATTCAGTAGATATAATAAACACTTATCGGAAGCAGTAATTAAAGTTACCAAAGAGAAAATTATTTAATTCTTAGGTATTTCTTGACCTTCTGGTGAGGAGTTTTATTAGCTTATGATAATTTTTTGTTTACTAAACACCATTTTTAATTTTCTCTGTACCTCAAAAGATTGTCACATGGTAGTCACTTCACTGCCATGTCTAAAAATGTTTTAAACGCAACTAAATTTTCTAAAAGACTAAATTTCAAATTCTTAAGAAAATAAGAAAATTAACAATGACTATGCTTGGCAGCTTTGTCCACACTACTCTTACCATTAGAACAAATAACTTTTTAGAATGTTAATATATTAAGGTTATAGACAGAGGTAATTTTCTCAGTTAACTCATACTTTATACGTGGCACATTGTCTTCCCCCCTACCCCAAACAATGTTATTGAGATAATGTCACTTGTAGCTATTATTATTCACTTAGATAAAATGAAGCATATTTCAATTTTCTGGAGTTTAAGGCTAAATTAATCCCTAAGGAAACCAATGGACCTATGTGTGTGTAATAACTTATAAATTATACAATTAAGTTTAACAAAATAATGGGCAAATGTCCATTCCATCATTATTTATAATTTCACTTCTAGTTTCCTTTTTCTCTCATTAAGTTATATATATATATTTTTTAACCACTTTACCTTTCTGCTGTAAGGATTACTAATTACTAACTTGGTGTCATCTGAGCCAGATAAAATATATTCTCCAGTGTCATTCCAACATATTGTATTAACCTAAAAAGAAAGCAAAAAAGAAATATAAGCAAACTGGAAATAATGGAATTATGCCATCTTTTATTCACCTGATGGTACGAAATTTATAGCACTGATGAGGTCATATCTACCTTAAAAAGTATTTAACAGTTTACATATTGAAAAAATAGACTTCCAGTTTCCAGTTTCACAGGTAAGAAGCTTGGAAGTCACCACTCCATCCTAACAAGTAAGAAGCTGAACAGACTACAAAATTAACAACTCCTCTTAGATTACTCAGAGAGGTCAAGATGCAAGACAAACTGCTATCCTCAAGACTGGAGAGACCAGTAGGTAAATAAAAGGAGTCTTGGCTTACCAGAGCAGAGACTCAAGAGAGGAAACCTCTGTAAAACACAGGGCCGGGGTAAGAAAACCTGAACTATAATTGATAAATTGCTAGAGGTCTGGAAAGGACAA
This sequence comes from Lemur catta, assembly GCF_020740605.2. Taxonomy (NCBI): domain Eukaryota; kingdom Metazoa; phylum Chordata; class Mammalia; order Primates; family Lemuridae; genus Lemur; species Lemur catta. The sequence continues at coordinate 4,402,632 of NC_059130.1, read as the reverse complement.
GTCTAACTGTTAAAAGCTCTAGGGGGATCCAATCATAGGGAATTGGGTGGGATCCTCTATTTTTGAGTTTTAATTCCAGGATCTCAACTAGGTTTTCATAATAAATTTCAGAGAAAAATCCTCTCTGCCTCCAACAGGGGGAGGGAAAAAGAAAACATTTTCAAATACACCAGAGTACTCTGTTCTTAACAAAGTCTGCCCTCAGGAGAATCTGTTTAACCACGCTTAACCCACTGGGGTTCTATCAGAGCCCACAGACCTGGGGGAAGAGAAATACCCAACTCTAGCCAATTCTAGGCTTCCACATAGGGGAATAAAAATACCCAACTCCAGCTCACTCTATTAACCTGACCCACCTAAGAGGGGTTTGGCAGGTGGACTAAGAATCCCTTATGAAGTTCACAGTCCAGGGCATAGACTCATTAAGAGACAGAGACCAAATCATACAACTATAGAACATCTCCTCTCCCCCTACACCTTACCACTACATTACTAAATACCTGTTTACACACTATCTTTTAACCAGTACATCATATCCAGCCATTATGAAAAACTCAAGGCATACCAAAAGGCAAAAATATAATTTGAAGACACAAAGTATCAGAACTAAACATAGCAGGGACGTTGGAACTATCAGACTGGGAATTTGAAACAACTATGATTAACATGCTAAGATCTCTAACGGATAAAGTATACAGCATGTAAGAACATACGGCCAATGTAAACAGAGATGGAAATTTGGAAAAAAATAAAAAAGAATTGTTAGAGATTAAAAAAAACAATGTAACAGAAGTGAAGAATGCCTTTGATGAGCTTATTAGTAGACTGGACATGGCTGAGAAAATAGTCTCTGACCTTGACGATATATGAATAAAAACCTACAAAACTGAACAGCAAAGAGAACAAAGACTGAAAAAAACAGAATACCCAAGGACTGTGCAACAATTACAAAAGTTGAAACTAAAGCATAATGGCACACCAGAAGGAGGAGAGAGAAAAGACGAAATAGCTGACATAATATTATTGCAAAGTTAACTAGCAACAGAAAAGAAAAAAAAAAGATAAAATAATAATGGCTGACAATTTCCCCCAAATGAATGTCAGACACCAAATCACAGATCCAGGAAGCTCAGAGAACACCAACCAGGATAAATACAAAAAGAACTACACCTAGGCATGTCATTTTCACAAACTAAAGAAAATCAAAGGTAAAGAAAAAATCCTGAAAGAAGCCAAAGGAAAAAACAAAGAAGAGCAAATAAAAGAATTACATCTAACTTCTACTCAGAAATCATGTAAAGAGAAAGCAAAGTGTGAAATATTTAAAACATTAAGAGAAAAAAAAACCACCAACCTAAAATTCTGTACCCTGAAAACTTACCCTGCAAAACCAAAGGACAAATAAAGATTTTCTCAGATAAACAAACATTGAGGGAATTTGTTGCCAGTAGACCAACCTTGTAAGAAATGTTGAAAGGAGTTCTTTGAGAAAAGGAAAATAATATAGGTCAGAAACTTGGATCTACATAAAGAAAAGAGTATCGAAGGAGGAATAAGTAAAAACAAAATAAAAACTTTTACTTATTCTTAATTGATCTCAATTACTGTTCAAAATAACATTATTATAACAATGTATTTGATTATGTGTGCATATGTATATATCACATATATATGAAAATATACTTATGGATGCTTATAAGTAAGTGAAATGAATGACAGCAATAACACAAGGTACAAGATAAAGAATTTAAGATTATTTTGTACTCATCCTACCTATGAAGTGCTATGGCATTATTTGAAATAAAATAGACTTGGATTAGTTATATGTGTATATTGCCAACTCTAAGGCAACCACTAAAAAAGTTTAAAAAAGGAATATAACTGATAAATTCTAAAGGAGAGAATGAAATCACATAAAATGCTCAAGTAGAACCACAAAAGGCAGAAGAGTGGAAGACAAAAACAGGAACAAAGAGCAAGAGTAACAAATAGACAGCAACAAATACGGTAGATATTAATCCAACTATATCAATAATCATTTGATTTACAGGTTTTTGTTTTTGTTTTCAGACAGGGTCTTGCTCTGTTGCCCGGGCTAGAGTGTAGTGGCATCATCACAGCTCACTGCAACCTCCAACTGCCAGGCTCAAGGTTATCCTCCTGCCTCAGCCTCCTGAGTAGCTGGGATTATAGGCATGCTGCCACCACACCCAGTTAATTTTTTTTTTCTATTTTTTTTGTAGAGATGAGGTCTCACTATGTTGCTCAGGCTGGTCTCAAACTCCAGACCTCAAGCAGTCCTCCTGCCTTGGCCTCCCAATGTGCTGGAATTAAAGGCATGAGCCACCACACCAGGCCCAGTTTTATGTTTTAATGTAAAACTTTAGTCTCCCATTGTATTATAGTTAGTCACAATCCCTTCTAGGAGGATTGGGGCATTTCATCAAACATTTAGACATGTAGTATTAAAGGCCTTCAGAGTTAAAAATTAACTATTACTTACACAGCCATCATGCACATTTAGGGTTGCTTCAAGTTTTAATCTTTGGATAAATTCTCTTCTTCCTGTTTAAAAAGAAAGAAAAAACTAAATAAAGCATACAACTCGTTGGTGAGAAAAGTATAATATTGAAGAGCCTAGGATCTGGCATAATAAGGTAGATTCAAGCTCTAATTTCAGTTCTGCCATTTTATAAACTAAGTGATATTGGGCAAATTAACCTCCTTTTAAGCCTTAATTTCCTCTTTAGATACCTATCTTATGTGGTTATTCTAAGGACAAAATGATTCAAGGACAGCAAGGGCTTAGCACAGTGTCTGGACCACAGTAAATGCTCAAATGTTTCCTCATTCATTCATTCATTCAACGAATATTTATTAAGTACTTTGTTTCAGGTAATGTTCTAGAAGGTAGGACTACAGTGGTAAAATAAAACAAAAAGATTTCTGCCCTCTAGTGAGAGGACAAAGATAATAAACAATATGCCAGTTGGTTAAAGCATCTATTTTTAAACATATCTAAATTTTAGAAATGTCAAAGTATTTTAAAGTTAATTTTACAATGATGAAATTTGGCAGCAAACATAAAATCAGCCTAAATGCCCATCAATAACGGAATAGTTAAAATATTGCAAAAATAGAGTAAGTCCCTTCTTTGAAAAAGAGAAATATGTCCCTTTAAAGAATGAATCATCTTTGCCAAAGATAGATCAAAAAGCATGTTAACTGAGAAGCTGTAACGAAAGGAAGCTGAGTTTATGACAAAGAATGATAATTAAGTAATCAGGCTAGTGAGATCGCTAATTAAATTTGCCTGTATTTTTTGTATGCTGTCACAAAGGGCAGATTTCTCTACTGTGCTTTCTTGCCATTCAATGTAAAGATCGAGATCCTCTTGAAGCCAATTTATTTCTTTCTTGTTTTTTAACTGGTAAGATGGCTAGGTAAAGGACGACCATATAGGTTAAAAAAAATAAACAATTATGGATAATTATGGGAGTTTTTTGGGAAGGCAGATAGATGTTCTATAGTTCCTAAACTTATTGGAATAAAACAACCTAAAGACATTCAGTAAAGTGTTTTCATGAACTAGGTTGTATTTTACATAATTACCTTTTCAAATCACAAAAAGATACTCATAGTAGTAAACAGATTTTTTACAACTCATTTCCTTTTGGCCAAAGGCAGGCTTGGTAATCTGGCTTATAGTTAAGAAACAAGGTATTCAAATTAATAATATGACAATTAGAACTCACTAAAATGCTAAAGTACTTGAAACTTTTTTTCCAAATTTTTAACACCTGAATTTGAAAACACACTTCTAGCCATTTTGATCTGGAGAAAATGGCAGTAGGACATAAGAGAATAGAAGACAAAGTTGTTCTAGCAAGAACTCTTTAACATATGAAATTTATACATACAAGCATATAGTGAGACATGATATAATTAAATAGTTCCTGAATGATATTTTTGTATGTGACTTTCGAGATAAAACAGATTGTGTTGTCCATCCATCTCATAAAGTGTGCTCCTAGAGCACACTAACAAAAACCATCTACTATTACCGTTTTAGTAATTAAATGCAGTACCAAGAAACAGAAGCTAAAAGTCACCATAAAATAAGAACTGAGTCCCTCAAAATAAAAATAAACTCACACTTGAATGCTATTAAAAACTGTGAAGGGTCTGTCTGGCCTATTTGCAAGATAACCAATTAGCCTGGCACCATTTCTTGGATGCTGGCAAAAGACACAAGACTCCTACATCAGAGGCAAAAAATTTTACTAATCACAGCACAGCAACCAGCATGAGCTTCAAGTCTGCATTTGTTACTCTTGTCCCCCAAATCTCATAGGGAACTCAGAGAGGCCTGAATGGATGCTACGCATGTAAAAGGTTTAAACCACAGCTAAGGAACCCTGCCTGAACTGAGGGAACCCAAATCTTACATCAAGCAAACCTGCCTGACCTTCGGAGACATCATTGTTACAATACTAGAAAATAAACAAACTTGCTCTCTGCTCCAGAGGGAGATACTGTATCTTCCAAGGCTGTTCACTATACAAACATCGCTGGAAAGACAGTCCAGAACAAAGCTAGTGCTTCTGCTCATAATATGTGCATAATAAATTCAAAAGAGCCATGAAGAATCTTCTCCCAATGATTACGCACTTTTTATGGATGAAATTGCCATTGTGGCTTCTTACTCAAGTCTTTCTGCAACCCAAGCTGCCTCTTTACATTAGTAGACTTTAAGCTCCATAAGAAAAGGACACTCTTTTGTTCACCAAAGTTTTCCAAGTGCCTAGAACAGGGCCTACCACAAAGCAGGTATTTCACACACATTTGCTGAATCAATGAAGAAATTATTAGCATCATAATATCCATTCTGTTCTGTAATCTGTATTATCACTCAATAATACATGGCAAACATCTTTCAATGAAAATAAATACAAAGCTATTGCTCATTTTTAATCACTGTATAACTTACTAAACAGCTTTGTAATTTATTTATTCATACAACTATCTCCCTTACTAGACTCTGAGATACTTGAACAAGAAACATCGGGACAAGGTTTAAATATCTAACTTGAAATATACTACACTTTTGCTGCACAAAATTTATTCTCTCAGGCTTTAGTTCCAAGGAGAGATGGAACAAGAACTATTTCATCTTTGGTAGAGCATAGGACAAAAGAGGTGACTGACACTGGAGTATGTAAGAAGAAACCTGCAAAAATTTAAATGAATGCTTAAATGCCAATTATGCACTAGAGAGAGTTTAGATTTCTCTGGGAACCCTGGATACAAGCAGAGTCTGCACTCGGTCACAAGCAATTTTCCATGAGCTCTCACCAAGTACTCATAAGAAACAGTGAAAAGGGGGCAGGAGACTTGAGAGAGCCCCTGTCTGGTAGGGCACAGGAATGAAACTCCACTCACTTTCTAGGCCATGCTCTCATGGGAAACAAAAGCCTTAAGCTAAGGGGTGAAACCTTAGCAAACAGTCTCAGTAAAGGTTCACTACCTCTGAGACAGGAAACCACCACCTCCCTGTTTCAGGCAAAGGCAAACGTTTTGTCCTAAGCAAGGGGCACAAATTAATTGCCTATCCTTAAGGGAGGAGCAGGAAACCCCTTTCCATTCCTACCATGAACTTTACAATAAACAACAAGCAAAACAGAAGCGTAGCGGTTGTGAGATATGTCAACTCAACTAGACTGAACTACTGTTTTCCAGAATTCCTTTCCTGTATGTTTCTGGTTAGGGTGAAATCACCAATCATTTTTGCACAAGACTTGGAGAGGGGAAGTAAAGCAACAGCCATATTGGTTTTCATGCCTAGAAGGTAGGAGCAGAGGCTTGTGTAATTCACAACCATTATTGCTTATCTGCTGCCCTGTTGGAGTGAGCAGCAACTTGACCTATAACTGTCCCACATTTCTCTGGTTCCTCCTTTAGCTTCTTCAAATACTGGACCAATTATATATGTAAGTCCATAATAAAGGGTGCTAATTTTTCCTGTAGAGCACCCACATCAATTAGACTGGAGATGGTGAGATCTGACACAGATTCTGTCATGAGATCCGGCTCATGCGCATAGGTTCAAGCTTACCCTTGCTTCCTCCTACGTTATAACAACCTTCCCTTCCTAACTGTCAGACCTTTGGATATAAAGCCCCAGCATCAGACAAGAAGAGAAGAGAACAACTTTACAGAGACTGTTTAGTGAGTATCCACAATGATATATGGTAAAATCCCTATGCCGTGTCTTTGTGTGTATGTATGTGTATGTATTAATAACTCCCAGGGGTCCTGATTCTCTGATTGAATCTATTCATGATAAGCACTTTCAGCAAACTAGGAATAGAGGGAAACCTCTTCAGCCTGAGAAAGAGCACCTATAGACATGATACTGAATGGTGAAAGACTGAATATTTTCTACCTAAAATCAGGAACAAGACAAGGATGCTCACTCTTACCACTATTATTAAACACAGTATTAGAAGTTCCAGCCAATGCAATAACATAAGAAAAAGAAAGAAAAAAACCACAGAAATTGGATAGAAAGAAACAAAACTATCCCTACTGGAAGGTGGCATGATTATCTATGTATAAAACCGGCAGGAATATACCCAAAAAACTTCTTGAACTGACAAGTGAGCTCACAAAGGTCACAGAATGCAAGATCAACACACAAAAAAAGAATCACATTTTTATATATTGACAACGAAAATGTGGAAATTGAACTTAAACATAGTACCATTTATAATCGCTCCAAAAAATTAAAGATTTAGGCATAAATTTAACAAAACATGTTGAGGATTTGTATCCTGATAATTATAAAATGCTGATGAAAGAAGTCAAAGACCTAAATAAATAGAGTGACATACCATGTTAATGGACTGGAAGACTCAACATAGTAAAGATGTCAGTTCTTCCCAAACTGACATCCCATTCAGTTTGGGAAGTCCACTCCCTTATGGGAGTCCATTCCCATAAGTCAATACCTATTCAAAATCCCAGCAAAGTATTTGGAGACATGGACAAGTTTATTGTAAAATTTACATGGAAAGGCACAGGATCTGGAACAGCTAAAACAATTTTGTGAAAGATAAGGTAGGGAAAAAAAAAATCACTCTACCCAGATGTTAACGTGTACTATGAAATATATAGCTACAGTAAGCAAGACACTATAATATTCACAGAGGGATAAATATACACATCAACTAAACAGAATAAAGAACTCAGAATTAGATTCATACAAGTATGTCCAACTGATTTTTAACAAAGGTATAAAAGCAATTCAATGAAGGAACTATAGCCTTTTCAACAAATGGTACTGGAGTAAGTGGACATTCATAGGCATAAAAATGAACTTCAATCTAAACTTCACATCTTATCCAAAAATTAACTCAAAATGAATCCTAGATTTAAATGTAAAACTATAAAGTTTTACAAAAAACGCAGGAGACAATTTTCAGGATCTAATGATAAGAGTTCTTAGACACAATACCAAAAGCATAACCCTTAAAAGAAAAAATTGATAAAATGGATCACACCAAAATTAAAAACCTTTGCTCTGCAAAAGACTCTGTGAGGAACATGAAAGATAAACTACAAACTAGGTGAAAAGATTTGCAAACCATGTATCTAACAAAGGACTAGTACCTAAAATACATAAGGAATTCTCAAAACTCAACATTTGGAAAAAATTAAATAATCCAAATAGAAAATGAACAAGAGACATTAAGAGACATTTCATTGAAATTATATAGATGGCAAATAAGCACATGAAAGAATGTTCAACAACATACCCATTAGGGAAATGCAAATTAAAAAACCACAATGAAATATCAGTACATAGCCATCAGAATGGCTAAAATAAAGTTGATAATATCAAATGCTGGAGAGGATACAGAGAAACTGGATTACTCACATGTGGCTGACAGGAACGAAAAATGGTGCTGGAAAAAGAGCATGGCATTCTTAAAATAAATTAAATAATGTGCTTATCATATGGCCCAGTAACTGCATTCTTTAGGCATTTATCCCAGAGAAATGAAAATTTACGTTAATACAAAAACCTGTACATGAATGTTAATAACCGCTTTATTCTTAATAGCCCAAAACTGGAAACAACCCAAATATCTAACAACAGGTGAATGGTTAAACAATTATACATCCAAACCACAGACTACTATTCAATAACAAAAAGGAATAAACTATTTATATATGGAACAACTTGGATGGATCTCAAGAGAATTATGCTGAGTGAAAAAGTCAATCTCAAAATGTTACACACTGTCATTTGTAAGGTTATATACATACGTTAGCTACGTAACATTCTTAAAGTTACAAAATAATGGAAATGGAGAACAGATTCATGGCTGCCGGGGCAAGAAGTGGTGGAGAGGAAAGGATACAGCTGTGTCTATAAAAAAGTATCACTGAAGATTCTGGTGATGGAACAGTCTTGTGTTTTAACCACATTAATCTATTAAAATCAACATTAGTCCATTAAACTTAATTAAAATTCATCTGTTAAACTGTACAGAACGAACACATACACGCACACACAGGAGTGCACTGACTGTATCCATGTCAATTTCCAGGTTGTGACACTATGCTAGAGTTATACAAAATGTTATCACTGGGGGGAACTGGTCAGAGGGTATATGGGATCTCTTTGTATTATTTCTTACAACTGCATATTCATTTACAATTATCTCCAAATAAAAATTTTTTTAAAGTATTTTAAAAAAACCTATGCACAAAGAAAACTCCAAGCCCAGATGGTACCAATGAGGAGATCCATCGAACATTTAAGAAAAAAGTAATTTCAATTCTATATAAACTGTTCAGAAAAAAATAACACATCCAAACTCATTTATGAGGCCAGCATTATCCCGATACTAAAACCAGGTAAAAACACTACAAGAAAACTACAGATCAATATCCTTTATGAACATAAGCACAAAATTCTTACCAAAATTGAAGCCATCGATATATAAAGGATCATTTACCATAATCGAGTTGGAATTAGCCCAGAATTGAATGTTGGCTCAACATTCAAAAATCAATCAATATGTTACTATAACACATTAACAGTATCAGTAATAAAAAATCATAAAATCATCTCAAGAAATGCAGAATAAACCCTGACAAAATTCAACAGCCAGTCATGATAAACACTATCAGTGATCTAGGAATAGAAGTAAACTTCCTCAATCTGATAAAGGGCATTTATAAAAAACCTACAGCCAACAACATACTTAATAATGAAAGACAATGCTTCCCATCTACAATCTAGAATAAGGCAAGGATGCCCACTCTCACTACTTCTACTCAAGATTCTACTGAAGTCCCGCTCCAGTGAGGGAGGGCCGATGGAAGAAAGGAAGGAAAGCATACAAGTGGAAATTACAAGAACTGATGAGTAGGTTTAGTGAGGCTGCAGAATGTAAGGCCAATATAAAAAAAAAAAAAATTCATTGTATTTCTATATACCGGCAATTATCAGTATACTGTATTTTATGATTATAATTGACAGTCAATTTTCAGTCATAAAATCATACATTTTTCAACTTTCATTGAAATTTCAAGACAAGAGAAACAAAATACAGATATTCCATTATTTTCCGCAGAGGCTAAAAAAGGAGTCAGAACTTATGGACCTTCATATAACTTGGCAACACATTAGGAAGAACCTGGTAATGCAGAACATAGATGTATTCAGTATACATTAAAGTATATTCTCTCTTTTTTATTTCCAAACACCAACTTGAACTAGGAATAATCTCAATGAAAAAGTATCCATTTCAATACATACTGACTCTAATAATATTCAAAAGACACTGACTTCCTAAAACCCTCACAAAAAGACTAGATTTCAATCTCCACCAAAAAAATTTTCATTGGCTGCCTAATCATAATTTAAACATTTTATACTAAACATTTTACACATTATAGCAAGAACCTGTTGAAAAGTTTCTTAAAATTACTTTTTTGTCACTTACTATCTTTTAATTTAGAAGGGTTAGAAAGTGTAAATTTAAGTTGTAGGCAAGTCTGTCCACAAAAGGAGAAAAATATAGGTAGAAACAGGAAATGTACCGAAATAATAGTTTTTATTATAAGCAATGTTTATCTTTATAAAACTGTACATACATATGGAAATGAAATATGTGTGGCTACAATGATATTATAACAATCACTGGAAACCAAAAGCACTACTCTACTGCTAGTATAATTAAAGAAACTTTGAAACATTTAAACCTATAGGTGTCTCAGACTCTGTCCTCTGACAATTATTCTTTAAAAAAAAAAAATCATACATTAGAATTTAGATCAGGCTCAAGAAGATTACAATGCCTGGCCTAGCTTCTGAATCCATGCTAGTCCAAAACAACACACTATTGGCTCAGGTGAATTTTCTGCATTTGGGAGCTACAAGTAAACACATACATCTTTTTCTCATAAATAACCTATGGGAAATTATACATCTTTATTCCCACAACATAAAAAGGATATTTTGTGAACTGTAATTTTGTTTGATGAGAAGAAAAGGGGTAATTAATCAATTTAAGTAAAATCAATTAAAAAGCTTGGAAACATATGTGTTATGGTGAAATAATGTGAAATGTAAATGTTACAGGAAAAATCTGTCCATTTGTTCTATCCCAATTTTACTGTTATTTAGCAGTAATTCATTATAAGAAATACAAATAAAGTAAATATAACGGAAAAATATTTAATCTCAATCTTGTAGCTAATCATAATGTATAAATATTGAAGTCTTTTAAAAGAAGGAATCTATGTACTTTCTAAAATCTTTGGGCATGGAATTTGACTTTTAAAAGGAAGGCTTTATAAGAGTACTGCAGTTGAAAAAGTCATTTTATCACCACAAAAAAAAGTAATTTCATGAGGTGTATTTTAATTAGCTTGATTGTATATATCAAATTATCAAGTTGTAAGTTGTATACTTTAAATATATACAATTTTAAACTGTCAATTATACCTCAATAAAACTGGGGGAAAGTCATTTCTTTTAAAAGCATCATTAATTCAGACACTACTAATGTGGATTTTGCTGTTTTATGAATGCAGAGATAAGGTTAGCACTGAAGTGTGGAAGAGTCGGATAAACTAATGGTGTAAAGGCCGACTAAGGGTAAAGACCAAGAAATTACTGTTCTTTACAAACTATTTTCAAATACTTAGAAAACCACTATTAAAGAAGCTGTTTCAAAAATGTGCTTACTATAAATACACACTATCAGACTTAAAATATTACTTAAGATAAAGAACTCCCTATACACATACATATATTTAAAGAACTATAGTTCAGGCTTTCTGCTAAAGCCAGTGGACCTTCAATTTCCCTGCACCCAACACACAAACTCCACTTCCATTAGGGAGTTAGAGTAGGAAGGGAAAAACAAAGTGTATGGTTTTTTTATATTTTAATTAACTCAATCATAGATACAGCTGAATTAATTGAACCAGAAGTAAACATTAATATATAAAACTACACATAAGTGCTTATTTAAAGTGCCCAAGTAATTGAGATGAGGACCAAATTATATTCATCCATGCAAACCAATGTTGATGTTTGTTTTAAGCTAAAATTAAGTTCTCAGAAAAAAAAATTCTAAAAGAAATATTGCACACCTTTTTAGGTTTATGGCTTTAATAAGTACTCTCTACAGATGTTTAATTTTAAAATGATTAATCACCACTCTAGGTACTTATCCTACAACAAATGCACAAAGTCACGTACAAGTATGTTCATTGGCAGTGCTGTTAGTAATGGTGAACGTTCATTTAAAGAAAGGTTGAGTAGACTATGGTACTTCATACTGTTAACTACTGTGTAATAATTTAAAACGCAAAATGGATCTGTTTTTAGATCCATTTTGCCTTTTAAATTATTACACAGTAGTAATGGAAAGATCTCCAAAAAGTACTGTAGAAAAAGCAAGTTGCAAAACAATGCTTACAAAAATGATACCATGTATTCAGTTGTATTCTCTCTCTCTCTCTCACACACACACACCCCTACAGCATTTTTATATATACGTATGAGCTTGTAAGAAGAAAAAGGTCTGGAAAAATATTCAGAAAACAGAAAACATTATTACCTCTAAGGGCAGGATGGAAGTGGAGTGGGAGGGATCACAGGGATTTTTGCTTCATTTTTATTGAATTTTTATAAGGAGAATGTATTTATGCTATTCGAATTACTAAAAAGCAACAATTTAGAAATTGCAGACTAACCTGTCTTAAGTAACTTACAAACCAGAACTTTGTTGTTGGCTGTAACGAGATTTCATTTTCTTCTATTTATTTGAAATCAAAAACAAATACCACCAACAAATACTTTTTTCTAACAAGAAGTGATAAGTTGGAAAGCAAAAAATTATTTGATGCTGTCTGCCTTACCTCCGAAAAGAAAAGGTAATAAAAAGAATGCACAGAAAGAAACAGAAAACACCCTTACTGAGCACGTCCACTTTTAAGAAACAACTTTTTAGTTGACACAGGCGTGACCCAGAATCCTCACAAAACAATGTTATCCAAAACCAAACCAAAAAGAAAAAGTGGACTAGTGTTCCCTCAGGTACTGAAGGTTGTTTTTAGAAAGCTTAACTGGGAAACAGTAAATGCCAAGTGTGTTTTCCAGGGGTGGGAAGAGGAACGTGAAACCCTACACCGGCTTTGCGCGGTCCAAACGGGCTGCACGGCGGGGTGGAACCGGGAGCGCGCGGGGGCGGGGAGCTCGGCCGTCACTTTTAGGCTCTGGCTCGGCGCCGCGCAAGTTCACGCCGAGTCTGTGCCGACCCCGGAGTCCCTGAGCGTGGTCAACGCGTCGCGGCTGACACCTGAACCCTCTGGAGACTGAAGGGCAGGGTCTGGGCAACAAAAACTTCGGTTCTCGGGTTGAGCGGGGAGAGAGCGCAGGAGAAGAGCAAAAGCGCCAACTTTTGCTCTAAACGCTGCAGCTCCGTGAGGTTCCGCGAGTCTCCTCCTGAGTCCCCGACCCAGCAGCGACCCCAGCACCTTTCCGAGCCCCAGCACCTTCTGCCCGTGGCCCAGCCCTTCGAGGAAAACCTAGCGAGGGCGGCGTCCGACAGCACGCCCAGGGGGCTTGACGGTGGCGGGCCCGGGCGCGCAGTCCGGAGGCCGAGCCCCACCCAGCACCCCGGTCCCCGGGCGCCCCTGCCGAGGCGCCGTCCCACCTCCAACAGCCCCGGCGGCGCGACCCCCTCCCCCACCTCTGGGCGGCGACCTCAGCGCCCCCGCCCTGGGGCCCTCGCTCACCCAGGTAGCGGCTCCGGAGCCGGGACGGGTCCTCCAGCCCGAGGGACCTTTTCCTCACGTCCCACAACAGGTGTGGGAAGGAGCCACCCCGAGACATGGCTCTGCCGGAGCCGGGGTGGGAGGGGAGACCACCGGTGGGGGAGGGGAGGCGGGGGAGGGGACACGCGGATCAACACCCGGGCCGCACGGGCACCATCCGCGCGCCGGGACTCGCGGGCGCGGCGTTAGACCGAGACGGCAGCGGCGGCGGCGCCGCCCCGGCCCCCGAAGCCCGGCCGCACCCGGGCAGGAGCTCGCTCCATACTCTCCTCCTCAGACTACCCAGAACATCCCGAGATCAGCAACAGTCTCCTCCCGCGGCCCCCCTCAACGGCAGGAGGCGGGGGCGGAGGCGGTCGCGGCTCCTCCCTCTCCTCCGCCGGGACACCCTCCCTTCCACGCCTTTCTCGCGAGAGGATGAGCACCCTGGAACGGAGGCCAGTGTGCGCCACGGCTTCCCTCACCCTGGAGAAGTGGATTCAGGCCGCTCTAGCCAAAGCCTTAATTCTCTATGGATAAAAGAGGCGTAGAAAGAGAAGAAGTTGGTGTCTGTAGTCTCTCGCTCACGAGTCTTCAGTTCAAAGGAAGAGTTGTGCGGCGTCATCTTTAGTTGGGGCACGGAAGACCCGAAAAGCCCATTTTAACTACGGGCCTCATTAGTCAATGCGACGGGGCCTTAGAGCCGGTGCGGCTTCACTTTCCCTTTTCCAACATGGCCTCCAGGGCGGAAAGGAGAAGTGGGAGGTTCCGGCGCGACCCCGCCCACGCCTCGGGGCGGGCCAATCACGGAAGGCGGCTCCGCGGGCGCAAGCGCGCTGTCACTAGGGGTCTGGGTGGACTTGGTGAGGCAACGTCTTTGGCACCTGTTGCCATGACTCCTCCTCGGTCTCCCTTGCCGGAGGGCAGGAGGCTGGCTCGGGGCGGGCCTTCGCCGAGCCTCCGCCCTCTCAGCCTGCGCTGGGCGCGGGCTGCGCGGTGGTTCACTGAGGGGCAGTCGGAACCGCGGGAAGGGCACCCTGAGGGAGAGGGGGACGCCTGGCCCTGGGGCAGGGTAAGTGACTAGCTGCCCTTCGTTGTCAGCCAGGGCCGAGGACACAGCCACGCGCCCGCCGGTCTGCCCACGGTCTCTCGGCGGCGGAGATGTCTGCTGCCAGCGCCCGAGGCCTGCGGGCCACCTACCACCGGCTCCTCGACAAAGTGGAGCTGATGCTGCCTGAAAAACTGAGGCCGTTGTACAACCACCCTGCAGGTAATGTGCCCAGAATGGCTGCCACCAGGACCCTCCCTCCCTCTCCCTCTAAAACGGACCGTTTAGGGGCCCGCGGACAACTCTGCGGCCGGAGGCATCCCGCAGCCCCAGCCCCTTCCGCTCCAGTGAGTCCGTCTGCCCCCGTCCTCTCTGCGTTTCACCTTCTCCCCGTCCGCCTCTCGTGAACCCCTGAATCTCAAGGCAGCGCCTTTCCTGGCCTTTGTTGAATAGGCTCCCTTATGCGCGACTCAAACCCAGACCTGGTCTCCAGATTTGAGCCTTCTAAACTTGTGCGGCCACCCTGAAACCCTCGTTCTCCCCTCTTTCCTTCCACGAATTGTCGTATATTAACCCACGCAGGACGGAGCTGGGTAGGTGGCTTGTCGCACGAGAGAGTTTGAAGTAAAGGTCATACTTCTTTCAGCTCCTGCTGGCAGAGGCCTGCCCTCCGTCAAACTGGATGCTTTACCCAGATTTCAGTCTCAGTGTCATTCCTCATCCCACAAGTCCAGTTTGTTTCTTTAAATCTGTCCTTACTTATGGAATTATTGAACAAGCCCTACCTGGACCTTTTTGTGTGGCCAGACCTGCATATAATTCGCTCTACCACTTGCTATAGTTGTGACCTTGAGCAAAATCCTAGATCTCTGTGTTAGTTTTTGTAAAATGTGGGTCGTGTGTGAGAACTAAAGATAACATATGCTTGATTCTTTGTAAATGCTCAGTAAATGTCAGCTCTCTCTTGTCCTACTGGAAAAAGTGTTCTTGTGGTTGAAAACAATAATTCTGTAAGAAACTGGAAGACTCGCAGTCCCTTCAACTCTTTATTAAAGATATAGAATTCTGTTACTTCCTCTACAAAATGGGAAGTAATAATGCTTATTTGGCTAGAGACTAAAATCACATATATTCTCAGGTCTCTTTCAAGCCTAAGACTAGCAAATGAGAAAATGTGTTATAAATTGAAAGATTGAAGTGCTGCCCAAAAAGTGCCTCTCTCTACTTAATATAGTTTACTGCAATCTTGAACCCATGAGAAAACTGATCTTGAAGGAGAGGTTGTTATTGATAAAGAAGTTTTAATTTATTTGCCTTTTAGTTCGTTAAATACTGAATTTTGGGGAATTGCACTGTGTTTTGTGGCAGCGATTTTCCAGAGGCAGGGTTGGGCTATGTTTCTGCAATGATCTGGGCATTACAGAGGCAGCTGAATTGTGTAGTCAACTCTGACCGTCTTAAGCTTTGTGGTCAGACTGTAGGATAAGGGCAGGGTAGAAGTGGAGCGATCATGAACCATATAAAACAATACAAAATTGGAGGACAGTCTTATGTTGATCTTTTCCAAGGCCTTGGCTGTTAGCTAAGTTAGTGATTATTGTTTATAATACTTTACTTTCAGAATAGAGTTTCCTTTCTCTTGTAGAATGTGCATTTCATCTGAATATCCTTGAAATGGTTCAGTTATTTTAACTCCTTTTTCAGTGTAGTAGAAGGAGCATAGTCTTTGACACAAGACAGATGTACATTTGAGTCTTGGCTGTGTAACTTTGACCTTAAGTTTCCCAAGCCTTAGTTTTCTAATCTGTAAAATGGGAATAATTATCACCATTTAAGAATTGTGAAAAGTAAGTGATACAATGTCCATAAAAAACGTAGCACCGTGTTTACATTTAGACTCTCAACAAATGTTAATTCTCTCCCACCTAAGCTTTTGAACAATATGCAGAGTAAGGATACCTATCACTGCTAAATTATTTATGATGGAAAAATTGCAGGCATACCAATATAGAAATAGAGAAGTATGAAAAATATAACTGCTGACTCAGTATTGAATAAAATCTGAGGAAACGCTGACTATTGTTCTAAGAGTTATCCAGATTGAATAGTCAAGGTTTTCCATACTATTTTGCATAATAGTATTTGCTTTGAATTACCCTTTAAACACTAGACTACATTGACATAGAAGGGATTTTTAAAATGATATGAAGGGCTGGAATATTAACAGTTGGAAACTACACATCGCTGATACTAAATTTTTGAGATTTAACTTTATCACTGACAAGTATAAAAGTAACAAGAGTATGTGTTTATATAGGTATATTATTATAGTTAGAGTATTGCTCTGACCTATGGCCCAGAATTTTGAGACCTTTGTCATCCATTTGCCTGCTTTGTTCCTGGCACAGCATGGTCTGCCTCTGTAGAGGAGTAGATCTAGTTCTAGCCAAATGTGTGTCCTAATCAAGTTCTTTAACTCACATGAGAGAATGTCTGTCACTCCTCCCATCCTTCCACCTGACTATAAAAGTATGTGACTCCACACTAACCAGCTGCATAGCTATACTCTAGGTATTTGTCAGAGAAATAACCTTGAAGTTATGTTGCCCATTGTTTTCTTAAAAGCTTAGTTGAGAAAAAAAATTACTAGTAGAGGTGTGTCATTTCTTTGTATTTGTTAGCTTCAAAATACGGAGAATCATCCCAAAGGGTACAAAAAATGAAACACTGGAAGGTAGGAAGAAAACAGTAGAACTTCTGTTAATGCTTACTGTTATTTCATCCTTTTAAATTTTTCATTGTGTATGGATTTTATAACATAAAATATATTAGTATAGTGATTATATATAGCTTATGAATATATACACTATATATAAAGAGGATGTGGGCTCAGTGTTTTTTAAACTGTTGGGGCATATGGTCAAAAGAACTTGGAAGATCACAGTTCTGAAGAGTCTAAAAACTATCCTTTGGTGAAGTTAGCCTAGAAAACAGCTATCTGAACTATATCATTTTAGCTCACAGTAGCTTTGCTCTCATTGTATTACATTTTTTAAGAGGAAGAGCTTTTGAAAAAATAGTTCTGTGAAACTTGTTGCAGTGCTTAGTGTGCTGTTGCTAGGAATATTATTCTCTGTATTATATGGTGTTCTCTCTGAAGACTCATGGGAGAAGTTACTTTAAGGTATTATGAAGAAGAATGTTTGCATTTTTTTTAGGTAAGAGAATTGTTTATTTTAAAGACCTAGAGAATATTTCTTTTTAAATAAAAACATACTAAATGAATGAATGTTCATAAGGGTTTATAAGAGAATGTCTTTATCATAAAAATTCAAAATTAAATGCTAAGGGAATTGATATTACACTAGATAGCTAAATGCAACTTAGTTCAAAATATATATTGTTTTACTATATGTAAATAAAGCCAGGTGTGGATCAAATAATCAGTGTACATACCCACATAGTTTGAATTAACACAGTTCTTTATTATCCCTATTAGAACAACTTATTTTCTTGCTACAGAGATTTGTTGGTGGAAAATTTTAATGGCAGTCTATGATATTTATATGTAAAAGTACATATCTTTAAATATATATTTAATATATTATATTTACATATTTAAACTAAATGTGTAATTATACATATGTAATTTTTTAAAGTAATAATTTAGTCTGTTATCTTAAGATTCAGGGATGAGAACTAAAATAGAAAGTTGGAATTTCAAATACAACTGTAAGATATTGATGAAAATAGAATATCTTTAAACAATCAGCTACCAAGAAAGCTGAATAATTCATTAGTTATTGAGGGCCTACTATATGTTAGGCATTCTTCTGGCACTTGGGATGCATTGGTGAATAAAATAAAAATTCCTGCCCACTCGGTTTATATTCTCAAAAGGGATCATAAAAGGAATACAATTCTTGCTATAGTTGTTAGTTCAACACTTAACATTTGTCCACTAACCTGATTTTAAACTAATTAATAAATTAGAATTTTTATGCCTTACCTGATTTGATTCATCAGACATGCCAAAGGAGAAGAAAGCCTTAAGAAAAGCTATAAATAATTTATTGTTTCCAGGTCAGGTAAAAATATTACTTTTGCTTTTAACAGAGTTTGAAATATAGTTAAAGAATAGTATGATATAGTAGAAAGAGGACTAGGATCAAAGAAGCCTATGTTCTGGTCCTTCCTTTATCCAGGACCTGAGTGTAAGACAAATTACTTAATTTTAAATGCCTCCACTTTTTCATCTAGAAAAATAAGTGAGTTTGGATTTTCCTTATGGGTCTTTGCCAGCTGTAATAATCTACAATTTGGTATTTCTACTAGGGTTTTTCCCACTTGCAGAGTCTTCAGGAAACTCAGATTTCATTGGGGAAGATCATATAATTATTATCAGATTAGGATTTAGGGATCTAGTTTTTCATTCTTGCTGTGCTATGTATCTTACACAAGTAATTTTACCTCTCTGGGCCTCATTTACCTACCTGATTTATAATATGAGTGCCCACAGTAGATGATTTTAACAATCTTTATGAATCTAAAAATCACTGATTCTTTGTAGTTGAAGAAATATGTAAATTTTAAAATGTATCAACCCTAAGATGCATCTTAGCTATTTTAGCTAGTCTCTTCACCTGTTTTTTAATTTGAACTATCAAACCAAAGCCTGTTTTCAATCAACATTTTAAAAACCATTGTATACCCATGCCATTTTGGGTACTATATGAGTGATAGCTGTTTCCATGACATTGTGGAAGATTGTATGATTCTAAAATGGTAGCCCAGTCATGTCCTCAGTGTTAAAGCAGAACTAGTTTTAGCACAAATAAAAATGAATGATTTTTGGCAGTCAATATCTGTGTCAAATATAAACCTTTACAAAGTCTAAGGATTTGTATGTAGTTTGTCATATTATGGCAAACGGGTGGACTTGTGTAATATGAACTAAGAGGGCGTTAAAAAGTAACAGATCATAGAGGAGTGGTAAGAAAGGGATGGAAAGAGGTAGGGAAAGGTAGTGATTTTTACAACCTCTAAGCATTCAGTAAGAAACTTTATTTTCCACATTAAGACATAGCAAATACCTCAGTTCAGTATTTCTAAGTGTGTATGTGTGCAAAAGTGACCTACCTTCTCTGCTTCAAGAAGTAAGTCTTTACTTAGAGGATCACATATATAATAAATTACCTTATTCTTATTTTAAAAATAAGACAAAGCACAAAAGAAAATAACTGTTATATTCTCTGTATTTTTGTTATTTCTGAAAATAGTTCATAGTTTTAAATATATATGTATTTTAAATACTTGTTTGATCTTTGTAAATTGTCAGTATTTGAGGCCTTTTGCAACTTCCAATAGTAGAGTTCTAAGAAACAAGATGAAAATGTGTTAATTGTTAGTTAATCTTTGTCTAAAAGAATTTATATTTATATCTAATGGGGACACATTTCCTTTATCTTAAGATACAAATTAAATGTCATATGAGGCAATTTTTATTCAGTGTATTTCCAGCAGTTCAAATTTTCCACCTACTCAAGTTATTTCATTTGTCATAATGGATGTTAGCTAGGAACGCTCTGACTTTATACTTCTACTTATTCTAATATTAAGGTATTATAATCACTTCAGGTATCATGATTGTCTCATTTATTTTTATGCCCTCCCATGGGAATAGTTATGTCATTGTACAGAACATAAACCTGTTTTTTCCAGGTCTAGAATGACATGTGACATTGTGTTGTGACCGTTTGAGTGATATCTCTTTCTAAATCCTTGGTTTTGTCAAAACTTAATGTTTAGAAATGTTGAAGTAAGTTGGAATGTTTCCTCATTACCATATCCACTATTGATTGATTACTGTTTTTTGGAAAACAGCGTCTATAGCTGAATTTATAAATGTCTAAATTTTTTTGTCTAAATTTATTTGACTTATTATTTACTCTTAAGGTAAAAAATTATTAGCTAAGAAATACTAATTGAATACTAATTAGCTGAAATGAAAGAGTAGACTAAGTTTTCTTTAAAATTTTTATTAACCCATGGTGTGATCACAGGTATTGCTAACCATTTTTTCTTTTTAGCAATTAAGAAAGCACTACTTATTTGCATTTATAAATATTAAATTCTGATTTTTTTGTGGCAATTGTCAGCATCCTCAAGTATCTCAGAAAAATTAGCAATTTAGAAAGTCTTATATGTTTGCTACTGATATTTTTTCTGTTTAGTATATAGCACTTGTTAAACTAATTTAAGGTTTGTTTTTATAGTTTAAAATTATTTGTTAACTAAAATACCTCTCTTGGTCCAGGTTCTAGCAACTGTAATCTCATGTTTGAAGTTTTTTTGTTCTTGTTTGGTTGGAGGGGAGGGGCAATATTTTAAAACTATCACCTAGCTCCAAGCAGTTGAGTAAATTAGTTACCAAGAAAACCTACTAAAAAAAATTGACTATTCATTAACCCTGAAGGATCAACCATTTAAGCTTGTAAAGAAACCAGAATCTAGAACCATTTACTCAGAAAACAATGTGGGCGTAGCAGAAGAAACATCAATTTCAAAATAGGAAGAGAAAAGTCTACTGAAGAGTTCAAAGTACAGATGAATACCCATTTAGCCTGAGACTGAAACAATATCCTGACTTATCCTTTAGTGATAAAGAAGCTTCATGCAGGGATAAAAAATAAACTTGGTAATTGATACGGCATATGATCCAGACACTCTGTATGACAAAGAAAAATGAATCAGATGTTATGATAGGAGTCCCAGAATCTCAACTTAGATTAAATTACCAGATTCAGGGGAAGAGTGCCATGGTCTAAAAGTAGAGTAACAAAAGTGTGAAAGTCTAATACAGCTCCCTGGTTTAAAGGGAACCTGATGTCCTTCGAGATGAGTAAATAGCAAATTCCGGCCTTAAGGATGAAGCAGTATCAAGGCAAATCTGGATCAAACCTAAAGTTTGGATATTTTTGATTAGCATCTATACTGGACATGGTTAATCCAGTTCAATTCTGTTGGCAAATATTTATTATTTGCCAAGGAAACTTAAGAAACAGGTCTTGTCTTCAAGGAACTTATTGTCTGATTAAAGTGACAGATGCATAAATCATTTTAACTAGTGCAGAAAATAATAGAATATAATATACAAGCTGCTTTGGTAGTTCAGAGAAGGAGCATTTAGCCTAACCTGAAAGTTTTTAAAAAGGCCTCCTTGAAGAGATGAAACATAAGGTGAGTTTTTGAAGGATAGGAATTAGGTGAAGACAAGGCAGACTATTCCAAGGGGACAGCATAAAGTGTAGAGTCATAAAACAGCATGAAACAGGTTTAATGATTGCCTAGCTTGTCAGTCTACCTAGGCCAGAGTTTCCTAATCTTTCACTATTGACATTTTTTGAGCTGGATGATTCTTGCTGGGAGCAGCTGTCCTATGCATTGAAGGATGTTTAACAGCATCCCAGGTCTCTACCACTAGATGGCAGTAGCAGCAGCATTGCCACTACCACCGCCATAGTAGTTGAGGCGTCTAAAAATGTCTCCAGACATTGCCTAATGTCTCCGAGGGCAAAATCACCACTGGTTAAGAACCACTGACCTGGGCTAAAATTTAGTTAAATTAGTATTAGAAATTTATATTCTGAAACTCAATGCCTTCATGTTTTCTTTTATATTCCCCTTTTTTCTTGGTAAAAATTTCTTTTGAAATTCCAACCTAGTCTTAACCAAAGAAGAAAGAAAATTGGTTCCATATCTTGTTCAAAATAGAAAGGGATGTGGCTGGAGTTTTATGTGTAATGGTGGCTGTGATCAGAACAATACAAAGTTTAGGATACTGGGCAAAAGATTTAAGTCCAGTAACCCAGAAACTGAATATATTTCTACCCAGTTTTAAGAACATCAAAATTTAAAACTCCATGACAGTTTTAATTCTACCAGCAACTATTTCAGCACTGTCTCCAGATTTATTTCACAATTTAAAGTATGGAAAATTTGGAGGTGTACACAAAAACATGAAAATGATTAGATATCAGATGTATATGAGAAAATGCTAAAATTATAATAGCATTATAATTACTTGAGCCTACAAAGAAAGACAGGGTCTGTGCCATGATCTTCTAGTGTTTGAAGAATTATTCTAAAGATGATATCCAGCTTCTTTGAAGAATAAGAAGAGAAAAATAAAACTTGGATTATAGTAGAAGGACTTTAGGATTAAATTAGAAAATCAACAGACACATTCTAAAACTCTTAAAAGTATAAGCCAGACTTATCAATATTTAAGTATCAGGCTGATAAAAACAACTTATGATTTTAAAGTATTTTAAAAGTCATTTGCATATGTGTATATATACACATACATATTTACTTATATAAAAGGGTAATAAAATCCAATTAGTATAAATTACTTGCAACTGTACTGGCTAACTTTCCTTTTTATTTAATATTCTATTAGGTAATAGGGATATAAGTATGAATAATATTTAGCCACTAGCCTCAAGAAAGTCATGATCTTGATAGGTAAGTAGATATACAACTAACTACAGTAGAAAATTTAAAGTGGACTGTGGTAGGTTTAAAATCACA
Organism: Lemur catta; assembly: GCF_020740605.2. NCBI lineage: Eukaryota > Metazoa > Chordata > Mammalia > Primates > Lemuridae > Lemur > Lemur catta. Next base: position 4,379,648 of record NC_059130.1, on the reverse strand, counting down.
TTGTATTAGATCACATTGACTTAATGAATTTTGCTGTAAGAATAATATGAATTAGTTTGAAAGAAGTAAAAAATATCAAGGACTATGTTAAATCGTGGAAGAATAGTCCAAAATATATAACATTGCTATCATTTAATGTGAAAGGCAAGTAATAGTTTACACTACAGTGCTTTTCTAGAACTGCCTAATAAGCAAAAGTAACAGAGGATGCAACTGCCATATTTATAGTTTTCAAATTTTTCTGCTTAATGTTAAGATTAACCAACTACTTTTGAAGGTGCACAGAAAAACATGAAAATAACTCAGCCAAATTCAATAAATCAGCCATGTGCACAAAAAAGGGATATTACCACTGGGTTCATTTTTACTTGCAGTGAGGATATTACCGAAGTGTGGAGCTAGTGTGGCTTTGATGAAAGTAGTTTAGAATTAAGTTTCCCTAAAATGTTTTTATATGGCTTCCAGATATGATTTTACCTGAATAGTTTTTTGTTGTTAAGTCATTAAAAGCCAGCACTGTATTTTATTTGCCAGCATATCCCCAGTACCTACTACACTGTAAAGCATGAAGTAATTATTAGGGGTGAATGAAAGAATGATGGTCCCGTCTACAACAAATTAGACCCAGAACTACAACTGACTCTTAACCTAGTTTAATGCTTTTTCTATTTCACTATCTTTCTTTTGTTTCTAAATAATAGATTTAACTCAGTTTTACCTTTTAAGTGTTATTTAAGCATATGTGAATAGAAATACTCCTTGTTATTGTCAACGGAAGAACGCCAAACTCTGTAAAATAATTTTAAAGAGATTTATTCTGAGTCACATTTGAGGACCATGACCCGGAGCCACACCCAAGAGGCCTTGAGCAAGTGGACTCACTGTGGCTGGTTTACAGTTGGGTTTTATTCATTTCAGGGAGACAGGGGTTACAGGTAAAGTCATAAATCAATACGTGGGAATCATACATTGGTTTGGCCTGAAAAGGTCGGCCATCTCGAAGGGGTTGGGGTGCTTACAGATTATAGGTGGGTTTAAAGATTCTTTGGCTTGTAATTGGTTAAAGACATGAAGCTTTGTCTAAAAGCTTGGAATGTTTTAACATAGTTGCTGTTTATCAGAGATAAGCCATTGGAGGACATAGATTTGTTATATAAATTGAGGGCCTGTAGGTTTGTCTTGCATACCCTTAGGCCTGTTAATGGGCTATAAATTATAGGATGTCCCCAAGAAGGGAGGGAGCATGATGAGGCATGTCTGACCTCCCTCCTCCTGGCAGGCAATTTAGTTTTAGGATATTCCTTTGGCCATGAGGGGGTCCATTCAGTCTGCCGTTGGGGGGGTGAGCCTTAAAATTTTATTTTAGTTTACATTATTAATGAGAAGGAATACTCACCTATAATTGAGAGTAGATGAAAAGAGTAAATGAAAAGAAGTAAAGTGATTTTAGATGTCATTTTTATGATCCATAAAGAATTCTTGCAAAGAAAAGTAGAATATTAAGGCAGTAATAATAGTCATGAATATAATAGGATTTTAAACTTTTTGAATTTGCTTATTAATCACTGTTGTCTTATATAAACTTGTGTAATTTGTGTGTTATAAGATAAATGTATTTTGACAATCCAGTGTGTGAGAGCATATACAACATATTAAGTGCTCTGGTATATATTGAATTTAGCATGCTTAGTTACATTTTCAATTTCCATGGACAAAGTCTCTTTCTTTCCTCTCATTGTATCCCCTGAAGGTTAAAATGAAATGTAAGATTTGGAAGAGGTAAAAGTGGGCAGAGATATATAATTAAAGAGTTTAAGAATTAGAAAACTTAGGTTCTAATCATAATCTACTGTCTACTAACTATGTTGCTTCAAGTAGGTTATGAAGCCTCATTGATAAAATGAAGGAGTTGGATTAGATGATCTCCTGAGTTTCTTTCCAGTTCTGAAACATCGTGCTTCTCAAATTCTTGGTTATTTAAGAAACCAGAATTGTTTTCAGTACTTCAAACATTTGTTTAACATTTTACATGAGGCAGATGGGTACCAGGATAACTAAAACAAGTTCTCTACTGTTAAGGGAGCTTACAAGTCGAGTCTCTCTTCTTTCTCCTATGAACTTTAAAATTAGATTCATTAATTTTTTTACTAGAATATGTAAAATTTTTACAAGAACTTTTACTAGGATATATTATAGTAAAGTGTCATTTATAGTTATAAACATGAATAAAATGGGTGAATAAGCACATATCTAATAAAGCTCATATCACTAAAATTTCAAAATTTGCATTTTCCCTGACTTGATTATCTGTAACTGAACTAATTTTAAGTTCCACATTTAAGGCAAAGCATCGGGAATGGTTTCCAAAATCATCTCCATTATACTTTAGCTAGTTTTTAACATCTCACAAAAATACAAATAATTGACAAGATCATAACAACTTGTGTGAAAGATTGATAAAGTTGACCCTTGAACAACATGGGGGTTAGGGCACTGACCACCTGCAGTGAAAGATCCAGTGTAACTTTTGACTCCCAAAAAACTTAACTACTGATAGCCGACTGCTGACCAGAAGCCTTACTGGTAGCATGAGCTATCAATTAACACATATTTTATATATGTATTATATATTGTATTCTTACAGTAAAGTAAGCTAGAGAAAATGAAATATTAAAACCATAAGGAAGAGAAAGTACATTTACAATACTGTATTTATTGATACCATAAGTTTACATCATCTGTTTATAAGATGAATGAAAATCTGTCTGAAATGGAGGGCAACTGCAGCTGCAGACCTCACTCGACAGTGCGTATCAAGCAGTCAGCTTTTGTCATGTCATGACTTTTCTCTGCTTTGGGGGAGCACTTTCAGTATCACTAGTGACATTTCATATGGGTCCTGTGGTGTTATTCAAAGTTTACAATATTGCACTAAACACAATGAAAAATACACACGATGAGGGATCACTTTTTACTGCGATACGCAATTTACTGGAGAGACAACTGCTCACGTAGAGATGAGTGGGATCACATGTGTTTTAAGTGGATATTTGCAACAGTGAGCTCATGGTAATAGCAACAAGAGGTGGCTATGAAGTTATTACAGTAGTACACTATGTACTATACAGTAAATTTTATGCATTTATGATTTAATACTGCATCTTTATGTTTTGTTCACATTTCTCTCGACAGTGAATGGCACCATGTATGGTCTGTAAATGTGTATGCACAATTTTTAACTTTTTATAATGCATTAGTGTATATTTCATGGTAGCAAATGATAGACTAGTATCTACATGTATTTTATGCATTCATGACATATGTAACTTTTTCTTAATTTTCTATGTCATGCATTTCATCTGTGAGTTTTTCTTTAATTGTCACAAATCTCCAAAATATTTTCCAATATATTTTTTTTTTAAATCCACATATGAGTGTACCCTAGCAGTTCAAACCCATGTTGTTCAAGGGTCAACTGTACTGTGATACTCGGGGGTCTTTCTAAATGTTAAATACAAAGAATATGGAAAGCATAGTAAAAATGGTTAGAAATAAATTGATAAAGATTTGAGTTTTTAAATTTAAAGATGGATTTTAAAAGACATGTATAAAATATTTTGTTCCTGAATTTTTCTTTTTTTTTTTTCAGGCCCCAAAACAGTTTTTTTCTGGGCTCCAGTTATGAAATGGGTAAGTCTTGAGTTTTTGCAAAAGTCTTAATAGGGACTTATTAATTTGAAATAACTTTTTCTGGAGGATGTACTTTAAAATATGCTTGGTATACCTCCAAATGATTTCATGGCAAATATTCTCAGATATATCATTTTTACTGCATAAAACACCCTATCTGCTTTAGTTTATCTGAACTCTTTAGATAAGAGGCCTTCTGGGAACATACTTGTTATTAAAAAACTTAGAAGTATAGGTCCTAGGGATACAAAATTTCATTCCAAAATTATATGGCTAAGTAAAACATTAAGCTATTAATAGTTAGAACCCCCAAATTAACCTTTATTATTAATTTAGTGTGAGAATGGAAAGTACTGACACCAAATATAGCTGAGGAAAGTTAGTTTCAAAAAGTAATGGATTTATCCAAATAGTAGCACTTGGCAAATGATAGAACCTAGCACATCTGAGTCCACGCCAGGGGCTTTCATCCTTCCCCAGAGCTTCCTTTCCTAAGGTTCTCATTTAGCTGAAAAGAAATATGTGGTGGCTGTTTGTAGAAAATCATTGATTTTATGTTGAAAGGGCCAGTTTTGCTTCCCAAAATGTCATTCATCACTGGACCTGCGGTGGCATCATCCGAGAACATGTTAGAAATGTAGATCTTCAGGCCTCGTCACAGACCTACTAAATCTGACACTCTAGGGGTGGAGCCCAGTAGGTTGTGTTTTAATAAACCCTCCAGGTGATTCTGTTGCCCTCTAAAGTTTGAAAACTACTAGTCTATAGGGTTTTTTTTTAATTGTGGTAAAATACATATAAAATTTACTATCTTCATCATTTTTAAGTGCACAGTTCAGTACTCTTAAGTACATTCACGTTGTTAACCAATCCTCAGAACTCTTTTCATCTTAGAAAACCACTACTCTGTACCCATTACACAACTCCCCGTTCCCCCCTCCTCCCAGCCCCTGGCAACCACCATTCTACTTTTCTGTCTTTATGAATTTGACTACTCTAGGTACCTCAAGTAAGTGGAATCATACAGTGTTTGTCTTCTTGCAGCTGGCTTATTTCACTTAGCATCATATCCTCAAGGTACATACGTATTGTTACATGTGTCAGAATTTTCTTCCTTTTTAAGGCTAAATAACATTCCATTGTATGTCTATACCACCTATGTTCATCCACCCATTGACTGGACACTTAAGTTGCTTCTGTGTTTTTGCTTTTGTGAATAATGCTACTATGAACGTTGGTGTACAAATATCTGTTCCAGTCCCTACTTTTAATTCTTTTGGGTATATACCCAGAAGTAGAATTGCTGGATTGTATGGTAATCTGTAAACTATTTTGAGGAACTGCCATACTGTTTTCCTCAGCAACTGCATCATCTTACATTTCCACCAGCAGTTCATAAGGGTTTTAATTTTTCTACATCCTCTCCACACGTTTTACTTTCATGGGGGAGTCGAGGGTGTTTGGGGCTTTGTTTGTATGATAACCATCCTAATGGGTGTTAGTTATCTCGTTGTGGTTTTGATTTGCATTTCGCAGATGATTAGTCATGTTGAACATCTTTTCATGTACTTATTGGTCATTTGTGTATCTCCTTTGGAAAAATGTCTATTCAAACACCCATTTTTTTATTTAATCAAGTTGTTTGGTTTTTGTTGTTGAGTTGCAGGCTGTTTTATTTCTCTTAAATGTACCGTTTTAAATTGTTAGAACAATTCAGAAACTCAGTTGCACATTTGAGTGGTTAAGATTGTTAGTGCTGGAATTGGCTGTGCTTCAGTCTTACGGCCTTAGGCAAGTTTTATCTCGGGTATTTTGTCTCCTCAACTATAAAATGACAAGATGTAGGCCAGGTGCAATGGCTCACGCCTGCAATTCTACCACTTGGGGAGGCCAAGGCAGGAGGATTGCTTGAGGCCAGGAGTTCAAGACCAGACTGAGCAAGAGCAAGACCTCATCTCTACAAAAAATAGAAAAATCATCCAGGTGTGGTGGCATGCGCCTGTAGTCCCAGCTACTCAGGAGGCTGGGGCAGGAGGATCACTTAAGCCCAGGAGTTTGAGGTGGCAGTGAGTTACGATGATACCAGTGCACTTTAGCGCAGGTGACAGAGAAAGACCCTGTCTCAAAAAACAAGACAAGATTAGAATAGATTAGTGGTATGGGAGCTGCTATGTTTTTACAGAGAACTAGGGAGCAGTTCTTTGTTTTTTGTTTTTTCTTCATATTTATATATTGGGAATAGGTCCCAAAGCCTTTATGCTAATGGAAGGTATATTACTCTTTCCTTTTTTTTCCCTATCTACACTTAAAATTAAATAGTAATTATATATTTATGCATATAAAGTAAAATTGATTGCTGAAGTATTATTTCTATCACCATCATTAAAAGAGAGTAATTTCATTTATTTACAATAAATTTAGGGGCTTCTCTGACCCCCAATTTACCATAGTTTAGGAGTTTATTGATTTTATCAATAGCTTCGGTGTTTATTTGATTTGGTCCATCAGTGTTTTGAGACATTGACAGTATCGGATACGCGTAAGTGCCATCTTGACTATCTCTGTCTCCTTTAGAAATATGTATTTTAAGTTTATGTTGAAATCATACATAGTCTGCTGATGAGAGAGCATAGCAGTGGAAACTTCTGTGTCTCATTCTCTGGTGGGGAAACTTCTTTGGTTAAATATTTACCTTATGTACATTTTTATGTATTTTCTTAACTCAGAATATTTGATACTTAATCTTTGGTAGCCTATACTATACATGACATGTTACAGTTGCTACCACAAGCCACATATGTTCTTTTTTTTTTTTTTTTTTTTGAGACAGGGTCTCTCTCTGTTGCAGTGGTGCCATCATAGCTCACTGCAGCCTCCAACTGCTGGGCTCAAACGACCTTCCTTTCTCAGCCTCCTGAGTAGCTGGGACTACAGGCTCATGTCACCACACCCAGATAATTTTTCTATTTTTTGTAGAGAGGGAGTCTCTGCATTGCTGAGACTGATTTTGAACTCTTGGCCTCAAGTGATTCTCCCGCCTCACCCTCGTAAAATGCTAGGATTACAGGCGTAAGCCACCTCACCTGGCAAGCCACATGTGTTCATGTGTTCTATAATAAGACTCTCAGACCATACTTCTTCAGACATTTAACTATAGTGGAGTTCTTAGCCACGTTAAAAAGGTTGAAACCAAATAATCATAAAGCCCAAAGTGGATAATCCTAAAAAAACAATACCTACATACCTTATTTTATTTTAACCTAAAGAATATATATTTATTTGACAATCATCTGTTACACAGCTAAAGATTTTATTTACGTGTGGATTCACTGATTTTGAGTTCCACATTTTCTACCTTGAATAAATTATACCATAGTACATCCAATATAATATCCAGTTTAGTTTTCTTTAAAGCAGAGCAAATTCATAGACACTTTCAAAGAATATGAAAACAGAAACCTGCTAGATTTTGATACGGCTTTTCCCCCAACCTTTTTACATGTGTCTTATTCACACCTTGTTCACAGGTTTTAACAACTTGCCTTTATTTAATCTGTCCCAAGCAGTCACTTTAATTTTCATTGAAATCGCAACCCTCTTTTTGTATTTCATCTGTTTATGTAATAGTTGTATTCAATTATATAAATTACATTAACAGGTAAAACTGGCATAAACAGGCTTGGGGACAGACATAGTGGCTTGGTAAAAATACAGCTCATCTGATAGGAGCAAAAATGGATGAATGCAACAGAGAGTAGCTCACTAGCCGTAAGTGTTCAGCAAGCCATGGGCATCTGTTAATGTGTTTACGAAAGGAATGGAGATCACTGACCTGGGGAAACTCTTATGTGAAGGTCAGTTAAGAGGTCAGTTTATTTTTGTTCATAGTCTTTTTGCACAGCACTGTTACCACGCAGCTCTTGAACAGTACACCATTTGGTGTAGCTAATTTTTCTATTTTCTCTTCTCTTTAGGAATAAGTCAAACTATTTCAAAGTTGTGTGTGCAGATTTTTAATACCTATTTGCTTTTCCAGCTAGAACTACTTAAATAGATTAAGTAGATTTGTTATCTCTAAGCATTTTAGAATTGTAATCGTCTATGGTGATATTTCATTTTTTAACACTCGTTATCTAAAAGTGTCATCTTTTTTAAGAAACAAGAAAATATGGAAGGAAGGAAGGAAGAGAGAAGGAAAGAAGAAAGAAAAACATTTAAAAATATCTCATAAATATTTATCCCAACCTAGTGAAGACAGTCAAATACTAGAATCACAAACATGGCCTTCAGACATTTGGAAAACATTTTTTAATTGCTAGAAACAAAGGGAGCTAACTTGAGTCTACTAGATATCAAATTGTTGTATTAGGTTGTGTAATAGATTATCTCATATTTAATCTTCACCCCCCAAAAATCTGAGAAATAAATATTACCACTATCTTCCAGGTAACGGTGCTAAGGTTCAAAGAACTATATAATTGTACATACTACTACTGATAGTAAATGGCAGAATCAGGATTTGATCCTCTAGGTCTATTTGACTCCAAAGCCTGTGCTCTTAAACACTTATTTTAGCACCTTAAAATAGTCACTGTGGATCCATCTAAAACTGATACTTTCTTAGTATGTTAGGGAGTATTTTATATAATCTTGTAGTATACTCTCAGGACTTTCTGAATCTACAGTTCTGTTATTTGAGTAAAGTCCAGAATAAAGATGAAAAGGAACATAGACCTTCTGCCCCTAATCCTGCTAGTAATGCAGGGAAGGGTATAGAGACTAACATTTCTTTATCTGTGCTGCTCTAAAGATGTTAGCTACTGTATTTTTGTTCCTAAAGGTGATATTTTCAGGCACTGTGCTAAATACTTTTAAAGTATCTCATTTAGTTATTATGTCACTCTTGGAAGGGTAGGTACTAATAGTCTCATTTTGCTTATGAAGAATTTTAAGACTGGTTGTTACATAACTTGATCAAAGTCACATAGCTAATAAATCACAGAGATTAGATTCATGGTGAGGTTTTGCAAAATAATTTACATAAGGTTAGAGTGATATTGAAGTAGAAAGAGATTTTTTAGAAACATGGGAAAAGGATCTCAAGACCTTTGTGGAAGAGAACAGTTACTAACATATCCCAGAAAAATAAAATGTATACTGAGAGTATAAACAATCATGACTGCTGACTTCTTCAAAAAGAGAATGCTAGAATGTAGCCCATAGTCTTCATAGAACTATTCAGTAAGCCGCAGTGCAATACATGGATGCAGTAGAATAATAGTTAAAGGTAGTCCCTTTTTTCCCCATACAATAGCAGTTTTCCACCCTACAGAAGAAATAAAACAAATATAGAGCAGAGAAAATGTGCATTGGGACCTGGAAGAAGAATAAAGGAGGGATGATTAGGAAGGTACCTGGGAAGAAATCACAGGACTATGGGTAAATGTTAATAAGAAGAAAGGTAGTGTTGGTCATGATTTGCCTCCAGTTGTACCCCTGTATTTAACCATTTACCCCTTTTTAAACTAGAATCATTGCTTTCTTGAACTACTAACTTCATTAATTCAAAACCATTTGGACTTGTTTTAAATGTATACAAAAGTTCATAAATATGTGTGTTTTATTTAGAAGCAAAACCCTTTGCTGATGTATATTTTCCATACAAAAGCATCTTTTAGAAACTCAGTAAAAACCTAAAAATAATTTCTCAAAAACATATTTTGTAATAACATATTTAACATTTGCTTTAAAATACTTAGAAAGAGGGGAAATGAGGAAGGGATGCGAAGCAAGTGTGGCAAAATCTCAATAATCGTTGACTCTGGGTGATAACTGGGTGGAGGTTTTTTGTACTATTCTCTCTTATTTTGTGTAGGTTTGAATTTTTCGTTAATGAAAATCATTTTATTATATATTCTTCAATAAAGTAGCATAACCAATTTTCTAATGAGGACTCATTAGTAAACTTTCTGAATGATGCTGATGGAAGGATATGAGCAGGATAATTCTCTAAAAGAAAATATTAAAAACATAGCAGAGAAGAAATGACCATATATACTTTGATGTTAAAGAAAAATGATCTAACCAAAAACCTAAAATTATAACAGAGTTTTTCTGATACTTCCACTTCTAAAAAAGAATAACATTGACAGAAAACTTGAAAGGAGGAATAATCTATACGAGGGACCTCAGAGAGCTTTCAGATATCCTCCATACCAGTGACTTCTAACACGTATAAAGAATATAAAGTTCATATGTGAAATAAGTATCCTTTGTAGACTCAAAAAACTGATTTTGAAATATATGAGGCTATATACTACTGATATACAAATATATGAGGGTGCTTAGTGATTAACAAAATAAAAATTAGCTCAAAAAGCATTTTTTAATTCACTGGTGCTTTTTGTCATGATCTACATTTTCTTAATTCATGGATGCTAAAATTATAGCTTTCATATGGAAATCTCAGAAACATCTTGTGTTTGATTTAAAGCTAAAAACCATTACTCCACACTCATGATGCTTTTTTTCTTTCTGTATGTTAATATGTATTCCCAGGGGTTGGTGTGTGCTGGATTGGCTGACATGGCCAGACCTGCAGAAAAACTCAGCACAGCTCAATCTGCTGTTTTAATGGCTACAGGTAAATTAAATGAATATATTCTGTGTTACATATAGAACATAAATGATTTTTATTTGGTTTTACATCAATTTATAGTTTAGTATTTGAAATACATACACATACACTCATACACATAAAGGAATTTAACAGTGTTATGTCTAGGAAGTTATTAAATTATGGATGGAGAGGACAAAGAATAAATATCTGCATGAGTTTTTGTTTTTTAGATTTTTGCTATCAATATATTTTTGTAAATAGGAAAAAAAGTTACAGTTAATATTCACTTGCCCTACAAAGATTCCCCTTTAATGTACTAGAGTATTTTGTGTAGTACTGAGTTATAGAAACTTTATTAAAGATTCAAAATACAGCATTTCTTTGTCCTTCATCCTACATTATTGTTGTCATAGTCCTCTTTGTAATTACTGTACTCAGTATTAAATGTTCAGATACGTTATTGTAGTGGTACCTGTGCTTTTTAAAAAAAATACTTTGTTTCAACAGGGTTTATTTGGTCAAGATACTCACTTGTAATTATTCCAAAAAATTGGAGTCTGTTTGCTGTTAATTTCTTTGTGGGGACAGCAGGAGCCTCTCAGCTTTTTCGAATTTGGAGGTAAGCCTACCAAAAGTATAAAAAAACAATCTGTTTGAGAAGCTACTTAGATTACAATAATTTTTTTTAAAAGATTCACATACAATGCTAAGACAGGAATGTGCCTAAAGCAGAAATTTAACATTTCTAGTAAAGTCTGGGAGTTTACAGATAAGGTAAAAGCAGTTAAGCAATATGTTACCTAGTTTTTTTGTGCATTGTCTAGATGGATAGCCCTTTCATCTAGCCCCTTTTGTTAAGACAATAGGTACAATTTTTGATTTATTAAATAATATCCTACATGAACCTTTTATCACTCACTTTCAACTGTATATAATAAAGTGGGACTTAACTATATAGTTATGTAGTATTGGAAATGATGGAGTGATGTAATTCATTTCATTGGAAAGTATTCCATGAGCACTGGAACTTATTAAAACTGTTTATTCAGTATTTAACATTATTTGTCAGTGACTTCATGGTAATAATATGATCAAATATTTGAAATCAGGATCTTTTGAGAAATCCAGGAGGTATGATTGGCTTCATGGAATAAGTTCCTTCTTGTGCTATACTGCTCTCCACTCTGTTGTAAGCTGGGAAGAATAATGAATAAAGCCCAGGGTGTTGTAGAAGGGAGAGACACTGTGGCTCTGTGCTTACTTCTTTGGACTGAGAATTGAGAAAATGGTCCTTAGCCTTCAATAAACTTAAGTGTTTACAACCTGATTAACCTAGTAGCCATCACAAATGTATATTTTACTTTTAATGATTAGACAGGAGCCCATTCCCTGTTGATTTTATTCTTAGAAAAGGTGTTTTGTGAGTGTTAAGTAAAAAATTCTAGATGACCACATTTTGCTAAATTTTATTCATGTGATCACATTTGTCACACTCTTGTATAGTTTAAGAATGAAAATATTCATTAGAATAATACTTTTGCACAGGGAAACTATATGTCAGTTAAACTGTTAAAAATTTTTGGCACTTGGAAGCCGGACATACTGGCTCATACCTATAATCCCAGCAACTCAGGAGGCTGAGACAGGAGGATCACTTGAAACCAAGAGTTCGAGACCAGCCTGGGCAACATAGCGAGACCTTGCCTCTAAAAAAATTTTTTAAATTGTCTGGGCATGGTGGTGCATGCCTATAGCCCCAGCTTTTCAGGGGGCTGAGGCAGGAGGATCACTTGAGCCCAGGAGTTTGAGGTTGTGGTGAGCTATGATTACGTCACTTCACTCCAGCCTGGGCAACAAAATGAGACTCCGTCACTAAAAAAAAAACAAATTTGGCAGTTGAGATCTTATTATCTGAAACACAAATCAGATGCAAATGAACTATTTGGGTCACTTTCCTTTCTGCTTGTTATATCTATAAGCTCCTAGAAAGATTATAATTAGACAACTAGGAAAAAAGGAATGAAATGTGCTTCCCATTCTCTCCTTACTATAAATATTGTCTATTTTTATTGATGATTATTTTTCTTTCTGTTTTTTTATAGATATAACCAAGAATTAAAAGCTAAAGCAAACAAATGAAAGAGTTCCTGATGTGCTGAACACTCTAGATGTGAACATAACCACTGGGACCTAGTTTATTGTTTGATTCTGGATAAGGCAATGTTAACTAGGCTGACACTTGGAAGGCACAAAAAAATCTAACTGTGCTTTTCAACATAAAAATAAAGCAAACTTTTAATAACAGTCTCTCTTTACATATGACTTAAAGAACTTATATATAGATATTAGTAACATTTTTTTCTACCATTTATCCCTAATAAATCATACTTGCTAATGTATGCCCCTAGCCTCTTTCTGTTCTAGTTAGCCAAAGTGTGTATATATAAAAGCACACAAAATTCAAGCAAGTTGAAAGATAGTTGGAAGATTAAATAATCTGCCTATTTAGTGTAAGATGGTCCAGTAGCTATAAGTAAAAGGAAATATTGCTGGAGAGAGTGAGAAATGGATAGCAGAATGGCTATGAAAATGACCTCTAACTATTTTTAAATATTTTAGCTTGCATGAAAAATCTTGATTTTTTATATATATTGTATAAAATTCTTTTACAGCTACAGATTTTTAAATAGGATTGTTGTAAAGATTAATTGAGATGTGTTAACACAGTGCCTGGTTCATGATGAGTATTACATTTTTGAATTACACTCAGTAACTGATATAATGTAGCAGAAAAGGCTCTAGAGTCAGACAGACCTGAATTTGAATCCGGGGTCAGCTAAGACTTTGGACGAATTAGGGAAAGAGCCTAGCATAGTACCTGAGACCTAAGTAGGCTTTCTGTAAATGTTTGGAACCTTGGTCCCCATTGTTGCCCATGTAAGGAGAGATTGGCATCGATTACTCCACACTAGAAATAACAGTCCATTTGATTTGGCCTTCAGTGTGGAGTACGGAGCTTTCTTCTAAAAGTGCTACTAAAGCCAGTCTTCATTAGAATCGTAATCAGATGAATCAGCAAAACAACTTGTTTCAAAATTTGAAGAAAGGAAACAAAAGAGAACTTTTTGAATAATGTTATAGCTGATGAAGATTTAGCATTTAGCAGTTGAAAATCTTGCACTTTATCATTTGTCCCTTAACTATAGTCCATCTTTGAGGAGAAAGGATTAGAGAATTTGACATAGGTAAAAGTGAAGAGGTTCTGAAGAATTAAATTATTATTGCTTTTTTTTTCAATAAATCACACTGTTATATTCATTTGTTTGGCATGTGTTTGCACACATGTGTTTCCTAGGTTAAGCATGTAGGAAAAACATACATTATGAAAGATGTCATAAACACAAAAAAGTTTATTAAAATGTATTTGTTGAATTGGTATTCCACTTTTCATTAAAACCTGCTCTTTCCTGTATGAGGTCTCCTAAGCCCCATGGGCAGTTAAAATCATCATAGCATTTATTAATAGACAGATGACCAGGTTCTCAGAAGTTTCATTGACAAACCACCACCACATGCTTCCTTTCTGCCCAAAAGCTTTCAATCCATCCTGTTTTTTAATCTTAAAAATTAAATGACTCATATGTATCCTGTCAAAAATTCTTACTGCCACTTAGAACACGTAGTCTGTTGATCAATTTCACAACCACTCTCAAAAACTTAGTAAAGAATTTATATATCAGAAGTCCTTACTATCAATGTGCAGTAGATACTGAACTCCCTAAAAATACCTTCTACAGGGTACAAATCTCTTGCTTGGTGTAGTTGAGTTGAATTCCACATCACAGTTTTCTAATAGGTCCTTACTGAAGGCCTCCTTAGGTAAGTCTTCTCAGAGCCAGGTTGGAAAGCCTGGGTTTCAACCCAACTCTGTCACATATTAACTATGAGACTTTGGTAACCTCTGTCTCTGAGCTTTAATATTTTCAAGAGTAAAATGACAATAGTACTTACTTCACAGGATTGTTGTAAAGATTGAAATAATGTTTTAACACAGTGCCTGGTCCATGATGAGTGTTAAATGTAGAAAGTTTAGAAAATGGTAAGCTTACTAATTGAAGGTTGATCCAGAAAATTCTTAGACTAAGGAAGTTTTAATCTTGCTGCAAAAAGTATAGTCTGTGTTTACCTATTTGCACACCTTCTGAACTAATTACTAGAACTCCTAAGACTTTCACAATGTACAGCAAAAAACAAGCTGCTTGGGGTGGGGAGTGGGAGGCAGTGTGGAGAATGCTCAATAAAAGATAAATTCTTTAATCTTTTTTGTGGTTTGGCATTCATATCAAGGAAACATTGATCCAAGGTATTCTCCATAGTAAATAGATTTTCTTTCAGTTGTTAAAATGATAGTGAAAGGTTGAGTGTTAACAAGGATTGACCTCAAAGCCCAGGTTCTTCTCTATAAAACAAAAGTCTCTATTGGAGCTTGTTTATTTATATAATGAAACAGAAAACACTGGCGTTTATTAAGACAGGCTCTCTCCCTGTATGTACTGTTTAATTATATGAGGTATGATTCTAATTATAAGACTGGTTTCCACAACTCACACTAGAAAATTCACTCAACAAATATAATATAAATGAACTTTTTTCCTCCCTTGAGACAACTGTTTTACAACATTTTGAAGCACATAGTAAATTTAATTATTGGGCGGGGCTTTAAGAACATTTGCTTGCTTTTTTAATTAGATTTTTTAAATTCCAATTTTAAATACATGCCCCTAAATGTTCACTGTGGTTGTGATATCTATAAGATCACCTAGAAAACATGATTTAAGCTGTTAGAAAATATTCTACCCTCTTAAAACACATTTTCCCAGTATCACATCTGATGAAGAAAAATCTAGTGCCACATTGGATTTCAGGTTATCTTTGGGATAAATTAGGTCAGAAGTACGCACTTGACCAGTCAGAAAAGACAGGTACGTAATTCTTCAAACAAAAATTTACCTCACAAAAATCTCTGAAGATGAGTACTGAATTCATTATAACTGATAAATTTCATAGTCCTGGTACAAACTGTAATCATTATTGACTAAAGTTAGGTGTTTGCTCACGCTGAAGACAGTTAATGATAATCACCTGCCAACTGTTGTCTAATTTGAACCACCTTCCACATGGTCAAGGAAAGAGTTGCGTAAACTACTTTGGGGTCATCTCCCTGACCCTTGCCCCAACATGTCAGGACAAGAGAACTGGAAACTGAGCCCACCCTTGTATGAGCAGTAGCCCACTGAGGTTGGTGGGGGAGGGGAGGGCAGTGCCAACCAATCAGAAGCAGAGTTAGTGCCCGTGGAACAATGAGCTGCTGGTGAGGGTGTGGCCTGGAAAACGGCTTTTAGCCAAAACTGTCATTTTATGGGTCAGTTATAGACAGACATGGCACTTCTGCTGTCTGCAGAATAATGTCACCCAGGCCTCTTTCCAGTTTTCTGCACTCCTGAAAGGTCTAGGCCCTGGGTTTTCTTCAGTCTTGAAGGAAGAGGAGGTATGTGGAAGTGGGAGTCTGAGTAGGAAGAATGGTTGCCGAGCTAAAGATGAGGGCACCTGTCTGCGACGAAACAGCTTGGAACTTACAGGAAAGTGGGAAAGCCTTGGGCGAGGAGTCAAAATTCAAGCTTGTATATATCTTTCTGTCAGCCTTTTAAGTGAGGTTAGAAGCGTGGAGGGTAAATGTTACCTCGTATTTATCCTGGATGCTCCATCTTTCTAGTTTACCCTCTTTATTTGCCTCTTTTCTGCAATTGCTCACATGATATCCTCCCTTTTAATCAGTCATCAAATAACAAGTGCCTATGATGTCAAGAGGGCACTAGGAAGATGCAGTGGCAAAAACAAAGACGTGTAGAACATAGTCTCTAAACAGGGAGTTTACGAATCCAGAGGAAGACAAAATATCAACAGTTCAAGAGATAAGGATATGTATCTGGAAAATAAGCCACATCAATTTATAGACACTAAGTGCCATAATAGCTCAGAAGAAAAAGTATCATGGCTGGAGTGGTCAGGCAAGATTTTGTGACAGGCAACACTAGCCCTTTAAGTTCAGAGTATCTTCTTTAGACTCTTAGGAAACCTGACCTTCCATGTTGATGAAAAGTTGAATTTAAGCTGAAATCTATTAGAAAATTCTAGAAGAGATGTTTAGAGAAACAATAATGGAATGGATCTGTAATTTCTCTTTAATTTTCACTTTTGGGTGCTGCTGAGGTTAAACAGAGTGAAACTACTCACTCTTTCCCTCATTCAGGAAACTCTCCGGTTTATCTTCGGAGCTTCAATCCTGCTTGCTCTTTCACTCAGATACCCTCATTCCTAGGTACTTCCGTGCTTCCTCAGTGACCACTCTGTTCAAACTCTATCTTTGACTGTGCTAGAATTGGCCAAACAATTGAGGATACTGTCAACATGCACTGAAAGTGCTCTAAAATGAGATACATCTTTTCTCTAGGTCATAAACATCCCCAAAGTGTCATACAGCATTCCCAAATGGGATAGAGCATGGTATGGTAGAAAGAACATGCACCGTCAAGTCCCGCAGACCTGGCTTTTGCGGCTGTGTTACCTAGGGCAAGTTAATATCTCTGAGCTTCGGTTTTTATATGTATAAAATAGGTATCAGGCCTCCCTCCCAGTCCTGTTTTGAGGATTAAATGAGGCAACGTATGTAAAATGCTTCACATAAAAAGGTCTCAATAATGTGGTATGTGCCTATAGAAGGGTAAACACTAATCAGTTTCTGATGTTGCAGGACTTAAGACTATGTCTTCTAAAATAGAAACTTTCTATTGTCTTCTTAATGGGTGTTCATTTTAGATGTCTCTGCCTTTTAAACCCGTGAACAAAGAACTTCCCTCCTTTAGCTTCACTTTCAAATGTGTTATCTTAATCTCAAAATGCATCTACTTTCCTTGCTTAGTAATCATAAACTTAGAAAAATCTGTCCAAGTCCTCTAATTATCTTACTTAAAACAACAGAATCTTAGCATTCATCTAATTCATCTTCCCACTAAATAAAAGAATCAGCTCTGGAGTTCAAGACCAGCCTGAGCAAGAGTGAGACCCCCATCTCTACAAAAAAATAGAAAAATTATCCAGGCATGGTGGGACACACCTGTAGTCCCAGCTACTCGGGAGGCTGAAGCAGAAGGATCACTTGAGCTCAGGAGTTAGAGGTTGCAGTGAGCTATGATGATGCCCCTGTACTCTATCCAGGGCAACCGAGGGAGACTTTGTCTCTGGGAAAAAAAAAAATCAGCTCTGACCTCACAGGCAGATAGGTAACTATCCAATACTTCCTAAAACAGCCCAGTTTGAATGTTTATTCTTACAGTGTTTATATTTCCCTCTGAGGGATTGCCAGTCGTTGATCCTAGTTGGTCCTCTGGAGCAACAAAGCATAAATCTAACCCATTTTCCATACAGTGCTGAAACTTTAGCAGTCTATACCATTGATGTGAGGAGGGTGTGGGGTTGCCAAGATTGAAGGGGCTGTTTGCTAGATAAAATGGGGTTGCTAGATAAAATGCAATATTTGGAATATATTTATACTAAAAATTATTCATTGTTTATTTAAAATCGAAGTTTAACTGGGCACCCTATATTTTTATTTGCTCAATCTGGCAATGTTACAAGTGGTAGCCAGAGATGAAAGCTGAGACAGTCGGTGAGCCAGGGGCAGGAGAGGGAAGAACAGACCTCCAACCTGGTGAGTTCTGCTCTGTCCTGTCTCAGCTCTGTGTCTGCTCAGCACGTCTGTGGAAGCCTCTTCAGTGCTTTCATGCCTACAAAAGCATACTATTTAAGGTCATTTATTCTTTGATAACTAGCTCCCTCCGGCGAAGGAGAATACACCAACTCTCCTTTCCCTCTCCACACCTCCCGTGAACTGTATTCTTGCTTAGCCAAACCAAATTCCTACATCAGAAAACAGGGGCATTCTTTTCTTGACTGCAGGGGCCCACATTAGACTTTACATGGGCATCTGTGTCTCCTACTTACCCCACATTTCAGTCCAAATATTTGAGCACAACTACCGTTTTTAACCCATTGTCGTTATTTCCTGACTTAACATTTCCAATCTCTTCCATCATTCCTCATGTGCCAGAACTTCAAATAAAGTGGGCAGAGTAAATCCAATCCTCTGGATCGGATATGAACCTTATGTACCTTAAAACTGCATTGCATGTGGGTTTATTCAAGTGTTGTCAAAAAAAATGCATTGCATCAAAATGGCCTATTAGCATATGAAAAGGTGCTTTATCTCATTAGTACCACCAGGGAAACACAAAACTACGGATACCACCACTTACCTACCAGGATGACTAAAACTTGAAAAGACTGACAACACTAAGTGTTGAGTGGGAAAAACAGCAACTGAACTCCTATACCTTGCTTGTGAGAATGTAAATTGGTACTACCACTTTGGAAAGCTGTTTGGCAAGATCTACCAAAGTTTAATATATGTATATCCTACGACACATTAATTTCACTCCTAGGTATATACCCAAAGTGCATAGATATGTTCACAAAAACACATGCACAAGAATTTTCTTAGCAGTATTAATCCTAATAGTCTAAAGCGAGAAACAACCATACCCATGGGTCAGTAATAGAAGGGACAAACACTTACTGGTATAATCATGTGATGGAATACTATACAGCATTGAATGTGAACAATTACTGATATAGGCACAACATGGATGAATATCACAAAAACAAAAGATACAGTATGATTCAATTTATATAAAGTTTAAAAACTGTTAAAGGTGATTTACAATGTGAAAAACCAGGTTACCTTCGGGGAGAAGAAAGGGGAGTGACTGAGAGATGGCTTGAGAAGGACTTCTGGAGTGCTGGTAATGTTTTCTTGTTATGAATGGGTATTACCTGGATTTGTTTACTTTATAGTAATTCAAGCTATACACTCATAATTTGGGCATTTTCCTGCATGTGTGTTATGTTTCAATAAAGTGTTTTAAAAGATAGCATTAATTTGTAGTAAATCTAGTTTTTTACATCATGTGCTTATGCATTTGATTTTGTTAGAAACTCTAAAAACAGCATTTTGCACTTATTTTTCTGAAATTTCATTGTTATTTCAGTTGATTAAGATATTTTAAGATCCTGATTCTATCATTCATTAGCTTTTCCTCCAATTATATTTTGTTAACTTTACTTATTTTCCTCCAATTTTATTAAAGTAAAATTGACAAATAAAAATTGTACATACTTAGCATGTATAATGTGATGTTTTGATATATGTATACATTGTGAAGTAATTAAATCAAGCTAATTAACATATCCATCATCTCACATACTTATCTTTCTTTTGTGGTGAACATTTAAGGTCTACTATCTTAGCAATTGTCAAGTGTACAATACATTATTAACTATCATCATCATGCTGTACAGTAGATCTCCGGAACTTACTCATCCTGTATAACTGAAACTTTGTATCTTTTAGCCAATATCTTCCCATTCCTCCCACCACACCCCAGCCCCTGCCAACCACCATTCTACTCTCTGCTTCTGTGAATTTGACTTTTCGAGTCCACATACAAGTGAGATCATGTAGTATTTGTCTTTCTGTGCCTGTCTTATTTCACTTAACATCATGTCCTCCAGGTACATCCATGTTGTCACAAATGACAAGATTTCCTTCTATTTTAAGCCTGAATAATATTCCAGGGTATATAAATATATAGACCACATTTTTTTTTACTATTCATCTGTTGATGGACACTTAGGTTAATTTCATATCTTGGCTATTGTGAATAGTGCTGCAATGAACATGGGAATGTAGATATCTCTTTGACATACTGATTTTATTTCCTTTTAGATGTACCTGGCTGGGCGTGGTGGCTCACGCCTGTAATCCTAGCACTTGGGGAGGCCGAGCCAGGAGGATCGCTCAAGGTCAGGAGTTTGAGACCAGCCTGAGCAAGAGCGAGACCCCATCTCTACTAAAAATAGAAAGAAATTATCTGGACAACCAAAAATATGTACAGAAAAAATTAGCCGGGCATGGTGGCGCATGCTTGTAGTCCCAGCTACTCGGGAGGCTGAGGCAGTTGGATCGCTTGAGCCCAGAAGTTTGAGGTTGCTGTGAGCTAGGCTGACGCCACGGCACTCTAGCCCAGGCAACAGAGTGAGACTCTGTCTCAAAAAAAAAAAAAAAAAAGATATGAGCACAACTGAGATTGTTCGATCATATGTAGTTATGTTTTTAATTTTTTAAGGACCATCCCTACTATTTTCCCTAATGGCTGTCTTCCAATTATATCTTTATCAAAGTTCTCTAGCATGCCCATGAAGATTTCCCTCTGAGATGATATTGGAACACTAATAGATATAGGTATCCTTTAGGTATGATTGTTAACCACCTAACTATATTTTCATCATTCCTATTACACACAAGGATATGAGAAATTTGGTCAAATGCCTTGTTAAAGTCAAGATATACTTTGTCTATAGGATTGTCTTGATTTAAAAGCTTAATAACCCTTTTTTAAGAAAGGAAAGAAGGTTAGCTTGCTCTTGGCTGTGAATTCATTTGACTCCTTTTAATCACCTCTTGCTGATCTAAATAACCAGCGAAGCTGCTCACAAATACTCCAACTCTTTCTCTCTCCTGTTGCGTACATGATAGGATTGCACTTGCCTGCCTACTTGAAGTTAGGTAGGTCTGTGTAACTTGCTTTGGTCAATGTCATGAGCAGAAATGAAATATATCACTTCTGGGAAGAGAATGAGTATTCCCCACTGCATCGTCTTTCCCACTGCCATGGCAACCACAATGTCCCCATGTGGGTCCCAAAGCGAAGGCAACAACAGAGAGCCCAAGGCACCCACAACAGACATGTAGTATGAGCCTTTATTATTTCAAACCACTGAGATTTGGGGGCCATTTGTCAATGAAGCATCAACTAGATTATTTTGACTCATACATCATATATGTCAGTCTGTGTTTTCTGGAATCCACATGTAGACTTACCTTTTTGAAATTCAGAAGAGAATGTGCCCATCTGCAATTTCTACACCATCTGTCGTTCTCCATTATTTTTTGAAATTACTGACATTACATCTGTAGGTTCCTTAAGTATTTGAGGATATAAATGGGGGATGGCTACTTGAATTTATTTAAAATGACTGGGTGAGTGCTTTATCACTACTTTCTTAAATTTCAATTCTTTCTTAGCAATATTTTTATACTTTTCAATTCTCTATGGTGGAGAAGGCAGAAACAAAAGAAGAGTTGTGTAGTATACCATATTTAAGCTTTGTCCTTATTTCTCTTTTGTTAGTTTCCTTGCTTTCAATAAAGCTTAAAATCCCTCTGGGTTTTTTTAACTTTGGCATTTTCCCTAAGTCTCAGCTCGTTCTGGGTATTCAGTTTTCTCACACTCTTCTTAAAAGTTCATATAGCACTTATCAAATTCACCATGTAAAATTATTTATTTGCTTTACTTATTTTCTACTTACTATTCCTAGTACATGCTATGATCTTTATTAAGTTTTTAATGCTACCCTTTTTTTTTTTAAATCTTATATGTTTCTTCTTTCTTTTGTTCACTTCTTAATAGTTGAATTTACCAGGGCTTTTCCTTATAAAGGTTATCCAATATCTAATATTTGATACTCACTTTTAGAGGTTTCCATACATTTTAAAGTTTGTTAAATATACTAATGTTTTCCCTGACATTTTTTAAAATTATTTCTTTAAGTCTAAGGAATATATGTGATTATCTCACTTTTTTCTTCTAATACATTTATGTATCCAAATATGACCAATGTTTGGTTGAAATTGCTAACAAGTTTCTTCCTGCTGGTCAGAATTAAACCAACAATAAAAATTCCTTTTATTTATTTATTTATTTTTTGAGACAGAGTCTCATTCTGTTGCCCGGGCTAGAGTGCCCTGGCACCAGCCTAGCTCACAGCAACCTCAAACTCCTGGGCTCAAGAGATCCTCCTGCCTCAGCCTCCCGAGTAGCTGGGACTACAGATGCACACCACCACGCCTGCTAATTTTTTCTATTTTTTTAGTTGTCCAGTTCATTTTTTTCTATTTTTAGTAGAGACAGGGGTCTCACTCTTGCTCAGGCTGGTCTAGAACTCCTGACTTCAAGCAATACTCCCAAGTTGGCCTCCCAGAGTGCTAGGATTACAGGTGTGTGTCACCACACCCAGCCAACAGTTCCTTAAAAAAAAAAAAAAAAAAAATTCTCGTATTTTCTTTATCATCTATTCCAGAAACTTGGATGGCACTGAAAAAGTTGGGGATGCTATTATTGTTCAGGGTGGTAGAGCATGATTTTTACAACATGTGGGCATGGGCATTTACTCTGCCCCAGCAGCTACAGGAAGGCCTTAAGAAATCCTAGTTTTCTCTGAACTAACTGGGGAGCAAACTGAAATTTCAACATTTCCTTCTACTTACAGTTGAAGGCTGTCCAGCTTTCCAGCTGTCACACACTCACACACCCTTTTGAACTCTTTCCCTCTCTATACTTAACATTATAACTTTATAGACTTAATCTCTTGTCTACATATAATACTCTACTCACCTTCATATAAATATTTGCACACAGAAACTCACTACACTTCTTTTTTTTCTGAGACGTGGTCTCACTCTGTTGCCCAGGCTAGAGTGCAGTGGTGTCGTCATAGCTCACTGCAACCTCCAACTCCTGGGCTCAAGCTATCCTCCTGCCTCAGCCCCCCAATACGTTTTGTTTTTTTTGTTTAATTTTCAAAATGTAGCTGAGTGGATTAATAAAATGTGGTATATGTATACCATGGAGTACTACTCAGCTATAAGAAACAATGGTGATCTAGCACCTCTTGTATTTTCCTGGATAGAGCTAGAACCCATTCTACTAAGTGAAGTATCCCAACAATGGAGAAATAAGCACCACATGTACTCACTATCAAATTGGTTTCACTGATCATCACCTAAGAGCACATTTAGGAATAACATTAAGGGGGTGTCGGGCAGGTGTGGGGGAGGGGAGGGGAGGGGCGCATACATACATAATGAGTGTGATGTGCACCGTCTAGGGGATGGACACGCTTGAAGCTCTGACTTTGAGGGGGGGTGGAAGGGCAATATACGTAACCTCAACTTTTGTACCCCCATAATATGCTGAAATAAAAAATAAAATAAAATAAAATAACAAAAACAAAAGCAAAAACAAAAGATAAGAGACCAAATGGCAGGAGGAGGAGAAAAGGAAACATGAGGCTAGAAGAAAAAAGAGTCTGGCCTAAGCAAGCAGTGCTAGGGGCCCCCAGCCCCAGGCCTTGCACTGTGAGGGCTTACCCCTTCCAGAACATGGGTGGGCCCATTCAGCCCCTTTGTGACGGTGCTTATTCAGGTAATAGCTATTCAGGGTTGGAGGGCTTTTCCTCTGTAGAGAAAACTGGCCCTTTTGGAGCGTGACCCCACAACCCTGGCATCACCATTCAATCATTTAAATAAGCGGTCCGTAGATTAGAACAAAGCAACTGGAGAAAAAGAAACAGGAAAGTGAACGAATGAACAAGTCAGATGTCATCTATTCCCCACTTTTCTTTCTAGAAGACCTATTTGGGGACTGCTTCCTGTCACCATAAAATACTGAACACTAGCCTTGAACATGGACGCTCAAAAAGAAGAATTACAGGACCGAGTCATCATCAAAATAGCAGCTCATTTACCAGACCTCATTGTCTATGGAAATATCCCTCCAGATCTACCCTCTGTAGATTATTTTGATGGAGTTCTGATGTTTGTCGATATTTCAGGCAAGTGCAAAGGAATGTTTGTTTAACGGACTGCGCGACAGGCCCACATCGGAAGGTACATGCGGAGCTCAGCCTGATTGCAGAGCGGGGAGGCTGTTTTCCAGCCCCTGGGCTGTTGCAACAGATGTTCTCCACTGAGAACACCAGAGGGAGGGCATGACCTCTGGCCCTGGCTCGCTCTCATCTTTTGTCACCCTGCACTTCCACTCATGGGCGTATCTTTAAGATGCCCAAGTCCCAGGCCTGGAACTTCAGGTTCCGGTGTCCCTGCCCCAACTTCACTAACGCATCCTTCCAAGTCCCGAGCCCCTCACCCATCGCCATCAAAATTGACCTCAGAAAAACAATCTCCCTAGATGATGTCTACATCTTAACGGTAAACTTGCCACCTCTTCAGAAGTATTTAAAATTTGTCTGTGTTCATCACCATGGAATGAAAGTTCTATTCCTAGTTAAAGGAACCACAGTCATGGCTGGACCATTGAGAATTTGGAAGAAAGGACATCTGGAGCCTTTCCCTGACCTCCAAAATAATAAACACAGAGGGGGCTGCATGTCTGACACTCGATTAGCCACAGAGATCCTTAAGAAGAAACTTTGCCAGTTCCTAGAAGCCAAGGCCCACTGCTTTCTAGCACAGCCTCTTCCGGCTCTGTTTGCTTCCCCCAAGCAGCCAAGAAAACCAGCTGCACATTTTTTACAGGTTTTACCGCGATGACTGAGAGGTTCAGCACAGCCATGTACATGGACCGAGGGGCTGAGCAGTTGGTGGAGATCCTCAACTACTACCTAAGTGCAATTGTGGAGAGTAAGTCTTCCCAGAGGTTCCCGGCCCAAGAGTATTTCAATGCATTGCTTTCTCTGTAGTTGGCTATAACCTGATAGAGCAGAATTGCTTAGCACTCTTCATTTTCCCCAGGAAGCACGTGTGAAACCAGTCTTTTTTGAAATATGATATAGTACAACTGAAAAAAATAGAATGAGGCCTCACTAATAGAGACTATTTGAGAGAAAGGATGTTTTGGGTTAAAGGGCTGAATTACAAACTGATTTTAAAAGAACTGTAGTAGTAATACTTTTAGTATATTCAATATATCCAAATGTTTTAAAAAGCTAGCATCAGTATAACCCAAACATAGTCAGGGATTCTATAAATAGAAAAGAGTGATCTGTAACTAATTTATCAATTTGTCTCCTAATGATGGACACTGAAGCACTGACAGCTGCCTGAAGTTTAGTACCCTTTTCAACCTCTGACTGTTGCCTTGTTTGCATTGTTAATTTGAACTATCATTCAGGAAGGAAAGATTTTACTCTGTTAAGGTAAACTCCAGGCCTTCGTGTTTTAGTAGGCTCTAAGTTCCCTCGTAATATCTTAATGTGGCCCACCAGACAAAATTTAATGCTCCGTAAAAGCAGAAACTATGTCTAATTCCTTTTTGCATCCCACTTAAAACAACAGGTGCTCGACAAATTTGTGATGACACACCACTAAGAGAAAAAATGTCCATTTATACCATAAAGTCTAAATAAGCAAAATGCAAGTTGGTAATAAACAAAACTCAAGTTGACCACGGTGGTGATTTCCCCATTTCCTAACTCCCCTTTCTTGTGTAATCCTGTCACTCATCTACCCACCGATGCCACGTCCCAACCTGTAACATATGTTGATCAATAAATCAATAGAAAGCATTCCGTTATTGTGAGAGGAAGGCAGCTGTCCTCGGGTGTCCTCTGAAACCTCACCATCCTCTTTCCTGTCTTTCCCCATTCACAGATATGGGGCAAAGACAGAACTGGGTTCAGCATACTCATTTCACAATTGAGGAAACAGACCCAAGTGGGTTAAGTGATTTGTCTGAGATAACGTCTTTAGTATAAGCCTGTTTTCTGAATTGCTGTTCCCTTGACCCATTTTCGATTCTACTAATGAAGAATGAATTCTTTTTACTAGCTTTAAGGAATCAGGGTTTGATTTAATTAATTTATTTTTTTCCCCCAGAAGTGTTAATTTATGGAGGAGACATCCTAAAATTTGCAGGTATGGAGGCTAACTAAGAAGGGAGGGGTAAGACGGAGTGTTGAGATGCCTGTGCTCAAAGGAGGCATCTCAGAGAAAGTAGTGTCCAGGAGGTGGGTTGAGGAATGTTTGACGAGTAGGTTTCAGTACAGATCTCATAAAACAGATTGATCCCGGCCAGGCATGGTGGCTCACACCTGTAATCCTAGCACTTTCAGAGGCTGAGGCAGGAGGATCACTTGAGGCCAGGAGTTCAAGACCAGCCTGAGCAACACAGTGAGACACCATCTCTACAAAAAAATAGAAAAAAAAAAAAAATCAACCAGGCATGGTGCTCACACCTGTAGTCCTAGCTACTCGGGAGACTGAGGCAGGAGGATCACTTGAGCCCAGGAGTTTGAGGTTTGTAGTGAGCTATGATCACACCACTGCACTCTAGCCCAGGTGACAGAGCGAGACCCTGTCTCAAAAAAAGACTGATCCCCAGGGAAGGTCAAAGGTCCCCAGTATGTCTCTCTCTTAAAGGCGACGCACTGCTAGCCCTGTGGAAGGTGGACCGAAAGCACCTGAGAAACATTATCACGGTGGTAGTTAAATGTAGCCTGGAGATCCACGGATTATTTGAGACCCAGGAATCTGACGAAGACCTAGATGTCCAAGTCAAAATAGGTAAGCGTGTGAGAAGGACAGATGCTACAGCAGTTCGGATATGGGTCTTGACTCTCTCTCCCAAAGGGAAAACAGCAGAACTTGGTGGTTCAACCCCATCATGCCCGGAACTTTGGAATCAGTCTGACCAGCATGTGAATTTCGGCTCCCTCACTTACCAGTTAAGAGAATTTGGGCTAATCATAATATCTACCTAATAGGCTATTACACAAAGTCAGTTAGTATACTGGCACCTAGTAATCACTAAACAAAATAGTCTTTATTACTCCTGTTGCTGTTATTATGATTATATCTTGCTGCTTGTCAAGACTGTGCAGTATAATAAAATGGAGAGTAGCTAGCCGGTCATTACACGGATTCATAGATTCAGCAATGGCATGAGAAGGCTCATCCCCCAGTCACGTGCATTTCCATATGGCAGTGCAGACGTCACGCACAGCATGCCATTTTGCTTCTCCACAGTCCTGAGCTACCGGCATCATTGTTTCCATTTCCTAGAGGAGGAATGAGACTGTGAGACGCACAAATGATGAGCAACAGCTAGAGTTATGGTTGGTGCTGTTGGTGTTAGCTTCTGCCCAGCTAAACTTTGTAAGACTTAGAACTCTCCAGTGTCAGAGCTGATGGGATCATCGGGGTTATGCAATTAACTGTTTCTCAATCTTCCTTACTCTATTCCACATTTTGATGTTATTCAGAATTTCCAAGTAAGTTAATATTGTTTTGGAAAAAAAAATCAGAGTCCTTATAATACTGAATATTTTTTACAACTTGACACTCAGGGAGTCTGATGCAGTCCCCTTCCTGAGAATGACGGATGCCAAGTCCGTTAGGTGCGTGCCAATTGGCCGTTAGAGAGCTGGGTTCCAGCACCCTTTCCTTCAGCGGGTCTAAGCATCAGTGTGTTTGAGACGGAAAACTAACCATACATAGTATCAGGGGAAATCAGCCTTGACAGATTAGCACAGCAGAGAGCAAAAATAAAAAATCCTTGCTCGTATTACAGCTGTTTAAAAGAAATGTGTATCACATATAGTTCATTTATACATATATTTTGTATACATGTCATAATATTGCTCAGGTGCCAAAACCATCTCCCAACTTGAAAGAACCATTGTTGGGATGGGACACATGACTGCCAAATGCCTATTTCTTTTCCCCCATCCTCTCTGGCTGTTGTCCAACATTCAACCCGAAGGTATTATTTTTAGTTAGAGCCTCAATCTTTGATAAAATGCAAATTCTCCCAAAATAGGAATTACTAAAGTTCTCCTCTGTTACCCTTAAGTATAAATAATTGAAGAAAAGATAAAATAATTTTGGGCCTGATAGGATCATTTAGGGAGATAAATATCCCAGAAAGGCAAAAATTAGTGACTGAACTTCCTAGCTTTAGAAGGGGAGTTTCAGAAGGCCTGGGCCTGGAAGAGGCATTCTCTGATTCTTATGGAAAATCTTAGAAATGAGATTTTGCTTTGAAGTAGTATAGTCCCACCAAGATTCTGCTTTCTCCAAGAACTCGCGCTGCTGGGAAATACCACAGAATTCTTGTGCAAACCTCTTGCTTGCCTTCTTGCCAGGACTGGCTGCCGGCCACATCAGCATGTTGGTCTTTGGAGATGAAACACGCAGCTACTTTCTGGTGGCGGGTCAGGTGGTGGAAGATGTGCGCCGTGCACAGAACATAGCACACATGAACGATGTCATCCTGTCACCAACCTGCTGGCAGCTCTGTGACCGGAGCCTGATTGAAATCGAGAGGATTCCAGATCAGAGAGCAGTTAAGGTAAGTGTGATGCTGCCGTTTGCAGAAAGTTCTGCTAGGCTGAGCCAGAGGCTCCCTGCCACGGAGACTGGTCTGGAGACTGGGGAGGGGTCAGTCTGGGTTAGTCCAGGGCAACTCTTCTGGGAGGAGCCAAGGCTGGTGCTCCCAAGGAGGAAATGATTAGGCTTCTCTGAGGGTAACTTAGGATGTGGAATTTGGGTATGGAGGCTTTCCAGGAGGCTAGTGACCTTGCTTAAGGAAAAGGAAGGCTCTGGTGGCTCCCCGAGGAGCAGCGGGGAGTAGTTTAGAGGGCTGCCATTGGCCCTCACTTTCTCTACCCAACACCCTCCTAGCTCAGGGCAAGCGATCACCGAGGGAAGAGTTGGAGGTGAGCAATACAGCAAAGTCCAGTGAGGGAAGAGAGACTTTCCCATGCCTCTGCCTCACAGAAAACACTGTGCTTAAGTTGAAGGTTGACTACAAGCAGGACTGTCCCTGGCATATGGCCAATTAGAGAAACTGTGCTTGGAGGGTGTGAAAGGCGAGGAGAGCTGTGCCGCTGGGTAAGCCAAAGGAATAGGCTGCATGGCAGAAGGAAAGACAAGAACGAGGACCCATGAGGGTGCTGGTGAAGAGAGGAGGCAGGGCCCCCCATGCCTGAGTCTACAGCCCTCGCCACCTAAACCAGGCATAACCTAGCTGGCCCATGGCAGTACCCCACTCCCCATCTGAATTCATTTTAGACTTACAGAAAAGTCGTAAAAATAATGCAGAGTTTCCATATATCTCTCCCCTAGCTTCCCTTAATGTTAACATCTTACATAACCAGTGCAATAGTCAAAACCAGGAAATTGACATTGGTACCATACTGTTCGTTAATTAAAGCTCTTATTTGGATTTCACCAGTTTTTCCACTCACGTCCTTCGTGGAATGTTCCAGTTCTATACAGGATATTACATTGCATTTTGTTGTTATTTTTATTTAGGCTCCTGCAGTCTGTAACAGTTCTTCAGTCTTTCCTTGTCTTTTATGACCTTGACCCTTAAGAGGAATATTGATCAGTTATTTTGTCAAATGTCTCTCCACTTGCTTTTGCCTGATGCTTTCTCATCATTGGATGAAGTTTAGGCACTTTTGTTTTGGCAAGAATACCACAGAGATGAGGCTGTGCTGGGTGTGGTGGCTCACACCTGTAATCCCAACTGCTCGGGAGGCTGAGGCACAAGGATCGCTTGAGCCCAGGAGTTCGAAGCTGCAGTGAGCTATGATCATGCCACTGTACTCCAGCCTGGGTGAGAGTGAGACTTTGTCTCAAAAAAAAAACAAAAACCCAAAAAGAAAGAAATGAGGTCGTTCGTGCCATTCTCAGTGTATCATATCATGGGGTTCCTGATCTTGATACTTCTTATCTCTGGTGATGTCCCTTATACCTCTTTGTACATCAGCCCCCTTTGTCCTCTAACCTTTATAAAAAATAAATAGTGTACAGTTTAACCAGGTTTTAGTTGAATTAAAATATTATGAAGGAAAAAAAGCAGAAAAAAGTTCTGAAGGTAGAAAAGTATAAAGGTTAGTCCCCTTAGATTGGCCCTCTATGTATGTATCCTAAATATTGAAATATGGATGCATACTGTAATTGGAAAGACTTTTAAAATTTTGAATTTTACCAGTTGAAGATCTTTAGTGTTTAAGTGTGCCAACCTCCGTTTATCATTTTCTAGACATTCAAAAGCAAGTGGCCTGACTTTCTGCTGAGAAATTACACTCAAAGGACTAGACAAACCCTCAGGAAAACCAAAACCTTCTCGTTTTATTTTATTTAGGTTACCTTCTTGAAAACGCCTCCCACTTTTAACTTCGAAGAATTTTTCACCAGGTGTATGGGTTTCATGAGCTGTTACCCTTCTGATGACAACAAAAGTAAGTGCCTTTCACGGGCAAGAGCCTTTGGCCCCCCCCCAGCAGTCACTAGGGTCGTAAACCAATGCCAACAGCTCCGCTACGAGGGGCTGGACCCCTCAGCACAGCTCCCGGTCCTTACCAGCACTCGAAGGGGACCTGCTTCCCATTCCCCAGAACAGCGACTCTAAGTATGACCCTGCTCACACCCTCCATCTGTCCCTAGGCCCTGACCCCTTCCCCTTGTCTGCCAAACATTTGTGAGTAAGTCTCCCTCGTGATGAAAGAAAAAAAAATAAAGCTTCTTGGAATCTACTTCTCCCTCCTAACCATCACCAACAAACATCTCAGAAGAGTCATCGCTGTGAATGTATTTGTACCTGTTCTTCTACCCGCTCGTTCATTTACTCACCCAGTAAACACTGACGCCAAGCGCCTCCGACTCGGGCACTCCTGCCCCTTGGTCTTGCCCCCCTGACGTCCAGCCGCTGCCCTGTCCCCTTCCATCTGCTGACACTGTTTATGTAAACGCCCCAGTGACCATCAACCTGCCCAGCCAGGTGACCTCTTCTCAGGCCTCCTCCTGGTGTGGACCTTAGGTTACTCTCTTTTCCTACATGCTACCTCCTCCTTTTTCTTTGGGTTCAAAAGTATTCTTTTCTAGTTTTGCTTTTCCCCCTCAAACCACCTATTTTCAGTGCCCTTTGCTCAGTTTCCTTCCCATTCCTTAAATGTTGGTGACTTTAGGAATCTGTCCTTGACCTTCTAGTCTTCTCTACTAAGCCCCTCATTCGTGTTTAACTTTCGTGTGACTGGGGAGGCAAGTGGGAAGCCTGGGGCACAAAGTTTAAGGAGGAACTCACACTTAAGGTCCCACAGATTGCACGCCTCACCCACGCCCTGGCCCCAACTGCCTGAATTCAGCCCAGTCCTTGGTCCTGAATTCTAGGACAGACTTTTGTCCTGAATTCATTTAAAAAAAAAAAATGCCTATGGGTCATCTCCAAGGATGTCAAATGAGTACTCAACATGAACATATCTACATTTTAAGCCATTTATCCTTCTCTGCAAACTGCTTCTTCATCCAAACTAGAAATCTCAGAAACACCTCTGACTCATTTTTCCTCTTCACTTACGTACAGGTCTGGAATGTTTTGACTGTTACAAATAGTAGATCGTACTTTCACGAAGCTGTATTAGTAACGGCACGGGGCGGGGAGTGGGGTGCTGCGGGGATACTGGTCAGGAGAGGCCAGGAGCCCCAGAAGCACCAGGTGAGACAAAGGAGAAAGCCCAGTGACCTTTCTTGAGCTTTAGCCCATCCCACCTCCGAGAGCTTAACGGGGCCCCCGTAAAGGGTTTCTTCAAGCCTTATTTTGGGCGCTGCAACACTGCAATGCAATTTGGATGCAAACTACCCGGAGTTAGTGCAGGACGCCATAGGCTGAGTCCTCTACAAACTCCCTCACTTCAGATACCAGCTGCAAGCTCTGGAATCCCCAGGCCGCCTGAACTTCTGACCAACGGCCTACAAATTTGAGGATTTCCTCAGTGCCCTGAAGCTCAATAGTTTACTGAAATGACTCACGGTAGTCGGCAAAGCCCTACACTGAGGGCGGTGGTTTTATTAGAAAGGATACAAATCAGGACCAGCCAAATAAAGAGACACATAGACTGGGGGCCGTGAGGGTCCCGAACACAAAAAGTCTCGGCATCCTCAGGGAGCATCACCCTCCTAGCACATCAATGTATTATTACCAATCGGGGAAGCTTGTTGGAGCTTCGGGGGTCCAGAGTTTTTATTGGGGTTTTATCACATAGACACGATTAGTTGAGTCATTGGCCACGTGATTGAACTCAGTCTCCAGCCCTCTCCCCTCCCAGCTCAAAGTCCCAACCCTCTAGTCACACAGTTGTCTCTCTGGCCAGCCACTGTCCTGACTCAGCTCATTAGCTGTAAACTCGGGGAGCTCTGGAGGGCCCCCCATGAATAACGAAGACTCTCCTATTCCTCAGGAAATTCCAAGGACTTAAGAGTTTAAGTCCCTGGAACCTGGAAGCAAGACCAGCTGACTTCTTTGTTACAGAGCAGGCACATACCTCTCCGCAGTCGCTGTGGCCTCGTGGTCCAGGCCTTTGCCGCCACTCCCTTCTCCCTGAGCTCCTTTCCTCCGTCTGTTCAATGTTGTTTCCTCCTACCCTTCCGTGCTCACGTCGGGCTCCAGCCAGGCTAGTGCTCACAGTCCTTCACCAGACTGTGCTCCTTCTTGGCTTTCACCTACGTGGCTTGCTCTGCTAGGCACGCCGCCCTCAATCCTTCCAGTAAAATGCTATAAGTCAGTCAGGATCCAGTTAAATTCTTACTTCTCCTGTAAGAATTTACTTCAGCCTTTGCTGATTAAACCAGCTCATATTGATCACTGCTTCCTCTGAGTCTTGCCAAGTGGCTATCCTCTACTAGCTTGTTTGGTCTGGCGACTTTCATTTTTCTATTTAGCTTTTCCTTACATATGATATTTGAGTGTCCAGTGAGACAGTCAGTGCCTCAAGGGAAAGGGCCAAGTTACCTTCTTACTCTTTTCCCCCCTGTACCGTGCTAGCCTGGTGCTTGAAATAGAGTAAGAGATCAGTAAACATTTTCAAAATTAAATTTGTTTCTTAATTTACGTCTCTCTTAGAGTCTGTTTTTATCTTTCATCTCCTTTTGTTCACATTATCATTCTATTCCCTGCTGAACACCTCTCATTTCTCTCTCCCCTTTTTTAAAAAATGTCTTCAAGCTCCTTCCTACCATATCTTCTCAGGCCATTCTAGAGCACGGAACTATCAACCATTATATTGATAGTAAAGGGGACCACAGAGACTGTGAAGCCCACCTGGTTTTTGCCCCAGGTGAGGAAACAGGAGACAGCGGGGCCCTGAAGTGACTTGTCCAGGGTCACACAGTGAGTTGGCATCAAGCCTGAGGTCAGAAGCCAGGCTCCTGAACTCAACCCCGGCTGCTCTTTCAACTCTGTCTTCCCCTTCTGTCACCATTCCCCTCTATCGTCACCCCTTCATTTGTCCATTCCCATCTCCTGTGCCAATAGTTTTAGATCAAATCCAGAGGTGACAATCTCCCCAAGTCCCAAAGCATGATGACAAATAGAACAGAGTTTTGAGCCACATGCAATTGACTTTTGGGAAACCTACAACCTCTCTGGATTTCCCTGAGCTCTTTTTGGCCAGTAGGGGTCCCAGAGCCTCCTGACTGAACTTCAAGGACAGGACCCCAGCCCACGGGACTGGGAGGCTCCTCTCTCTAGCACTGCGGAGCCCAGCCTCCCTCTCTGAGCCTGTCCCCTCCTTCTGCCCCCCTAGACCTCCTGAGGCGTGCGTGCGTGCTGGAGTCTGATCCTGTTCTGGAATTGTCCCTACAAAAGTATGTGATGGAAAGCATTTTGAAGCAGGTATTTTTATAATTGAGTTTTTTTGGATTTTGGGGTGTCAGGGATCTTGGACAGCCGGAGAGATTTTTAAAACTCAGCAGCTAGTAAAATGTTCCCTTTAAATAAATAAAAAGATATTCTCTATGTGTAGGTGACTGCAAAATTTATTGTTCAAATTAGGATACTCTTAAGAGTTAAAAGGGGCATTATTCATAATGTCACTGTGACAACAGGCATAAACTAGGACTGTGTTGCCTTAAATAACTGGGCAAACAGGAGCTGTTGCAAACATATAAGAACATACAGTCACCCTTTCTATGTGCCACATAGCAGAAAGATATCAACTGGATGAACATTGGCACACTATTTTTCTAAGTCACTTGCATTAGATCTTTAGTTTTGAGATTTAACAATACAGGTAATTAGAATGCTCTGAGCTACCTCTACCCCCCACCCAAAGTTTTCTTTTTTTATTCTCTTACATCTGGGTTCTCTCAAATGGATTAATTCCTTTGAATTGTAACTGTCTCTTAGCACTCACCACATGCCAGTCACTCCCGCTATTTCATGTATTTATTCTTCACAGTCCCTGGTAGATGTTTTTATCCCCATTTTATATGTGAGAAAACTGAGACCCAGAAGGTTAGGAGGAACTTTCCTGAGGTTGTAAAGTAAAATGTATACAGCTAAGATTTGAAGCCTGGTCTGTCTGAATCCTACAATTTTTGTATAGGCTATCCACTCTCCTAACGTTTGCCTGTTTTAATGCTTTACCCGTCAAAGTACAGTTGTGTCCTGGAGGAAATCTTTGTAAGCCTGAGCACTGGACAACTTTCTTCAGAGTGTGGGTTGTAGAGGTATCAGGATGCACCCTCCCACCTTCAACCCCGTATAAAAACATTACCTCTAGTGCCTGCAGCTGCTCGACTCTTCAAGGTTTTTGAAGCTCAAGAAGGTCACCCCCCACTCCTCTCCCTACCCCCAATAAATATAACACATCATGCTTCTCCAGCTGCAACCAGCTGAGAGCAAGATCTATAGAAATGGGCTACAAATGGACTCTGTGAGTTGCTGGGAAAGTTGTGGGTAGCAGTAATAAACACCTGGGAAAGAGGTCTGGCTCAGGGGGCTGAAAGGAGGAGAAAGACTTGTCACTGTTTTACCAAGGCCTGCCCCTGCACCTAAAGAATAGAGGTACTTAGAGATACTGTGGTCCTCTTTTCCAAGCCAAAACTCAGAACACATGGTCTGACAGAATAATTTAATTTTTAAATTATGTCTCAATAAATGTATTTGAAAAATCAAAGAAAATCATTACATGGGTTAGCTAGAAATTATTAAATCACCTTTTATGAAAAGAATAAAATTGCATGAATCCAGGACCATCCTAGGCAATCAGGAAGCATGGCTGCTTATTCCCTATACCAATCCCCTCTTTCATCTGGCAGGTGTGTTTCACACTGTCAACAGAGAATCTGCCACTTCTGTGCTGTTTGGGTAGAAAGTGCAATGATTTCCCCCCTCTGGTTTGCTATGCACTTAATTTAACAAAATTCAGCAGTGTTGATTGGCAGGGATAATTTGGGAACACTCTCCTCTCCTTCCCCTGTGCCTACTGTAGGTAGGATTGGAGGGAAGAGGGGAGCCACATGAAATACACCACCCTGGAGAGGCAGGCATATGCGGTAGCTGCAATGCCGGACTAGGAGTCTGGAGATTTGGGTTCTAGTTTGCTGGTCTCCTCACGTGACCTTGGGAAAATTGTGTTGCATCTCCATGCTTCAGTTATCTAATCAGTAAAATGGGGATGATGATGCTGATTTTATTTCATTTGAACATACAGGAGGATGGAATGTGAAAATATTCCAGAAGGCAACCGGCTATGAAAATATAGGGTTAAATTACATAGCATGCTATTCTTATCCCTAAACTGCAAAAATAGGAGAGCCAAAAGGAACAGTGGGTCTTTCTGTTACTGCAATGGCTCATATCAGCACGAGGGAGCTAGCAGCTGGGGTAATGGCGTGGTTGCTGGCCAAAAATCAGCAAGTGTGTTAGTCCCCATTGGAAGAGATTTTGATAGTGCCTTCCATTTTCATCTGCTCAGTTCTAGTGGGCTGGCTCTGCCATGTGGTTCCTCACACATTCTGATAACTTCCGTTTCCCCAGAGAGTCTCAAAAGGCTACTTTCTCCCCACCGATGACTCTGGGTGTGGGGGTGGTATCGGGAGGAAGGGTCCACTGCTAGGGACACATGCTTTGAAAACCTGCTCTCCGCCTTGCAGATTGATGACAGACAGCTTCTGGGTTATTTGTCTGAACTTCGCCCAGTGACGATTGTATTTGTGAACCTGATGTTTAAAGAACCAAACAAAGCAGGAGCCATAGGCTCGGCCATCCAGGATGCCTGCATGCACATCACTTCCATCCTGAAGGTCTTCCGAGGCCAAATCAACAAAGTCTTCATGTTTGACAAGGTAAACGTGAACGAGGGGGTGGGAACCTACCAGGAGTTTGAGGTTAGCATTCATGGCCAAGCACATTGGTGAGACTGAGGGAATAGATGCTAGAAATTTAACCTAAATATCAGTCTTTATTTATAATTATAATAGCTCACCTGGTGTATATGGTACTCTGTGTGTGCCAGATACTGTCCTCAACACTTTATACAGAGGGACTCATTTCATCCTCATGGCTACTCCAAGCGCTAGGTGCTCTTGCTATTATCCTCATTTTATAAATACGGATGCTGAGACAGAGTGACATTAAGTTTTGCTTATGATCATCCAGCTAGTGAGTGTGGGATTCAAACCTGCCTTCCCAGCTGGAGCTCACCATGCTGGCCTGCCTTTCACGGCACACATAGTCTCCAGCCTGGCAGATGATGTGTTTCCCAGGGAGTTTAGGTCAGGAGTCTAGTAACCTTCACACCCAGAAGTTTGTTTCCAATAATCCCCACCTGCCATGTCCACCCCTCCAGTTCCCTTTTCAGTTTCATTTTTGGCAGGGAGGTGGCTCACCCCCAGCTCCCATGGGTTTTCATTCTGTTCTTAATCAATTCATCGAAAAATGACGTGGTAAACAAATGACCACAGGAGTGTTTGTGAGAATTGATTCTCCACCGCAGGTGTTTTTGTATCTTAAGAGCAGAGCACTTAACTACTGATCCACATCCACTCACTCACTCACTCATTCAATAAGCATTTATTGAGCATTTTGTAGAAGGCCCAAAGCTAGGGCTAGGCAGCAAAGATGAGCAACTCACGCGCTGTCACGCAGGCAGGCAGGAAGCACAGATTCCACATGAGAAAAACTACCTGTGCTATGAGAATTCCGAGGGAGGGATTACTTCCAGCCTGGTGCCCTCCAGCACCTTCTTCCAATATTCATTCATGAGGATAAGAAAAGGCCATAGAATCTAAGGAAACAGTCTCTAGCGTTTTGCAGACCTGGTGCCCACAATTCCTAGCTATGTGAGCTCAGGAAGTCATTGAACTTCTCGGAGTCTTGAATCACTCCTGTTTGAATGGGGATAGTATTTGCCTCAGATGATTTTGGAAAGTTTTAAATGATGCAATATGCGTGCAGCACTTGCTGCAATGTCCCTCTCACAGCCAACGCTCAGCAAATGAGAGCTGCTATTCTCGTTGCCAGAGTGAGTCAAAGGCTCACTTTGCCAAGCCACTACGTAAATTTCCAGGCAAAGCAGACCCCTTGGTGCCCCCAAAGGGGTAGCCCTCTAGTCTTTACACGTATCTAGAATTGCGGCTTTTCTTCTCCTGTCAAGACATAGCCTAGCCTCTTTCAGGATCTGACACTTGATCAAATTCTTTTGAAGAGGGTTGAAGAAATTGAGGTATTTTAGTGTTCTTTTGCATTTCATCAGGACATAACATGTCAAAAACTCAAATGTTTAACCCATCACCCTTTATTCACTATGCCCTTTTCTTACAGACAACAGCATCTGACCGAGGTAATTTCTTTAAGTGACTGATACCAAGAATGAGGTCCCTCGACCGAATCCAGACTTCACAGAATTAAAAGGATTTGTTCTGTGAAGTTTGGATTCAGTCGAAAGGCTGCACGCAGGGATCCAGAAGGCCACATGCGGCCCCAAGGCCATGGGTTCCCCACCCCTGGTTGGAACAACTTAGCTTTATACCAAGAAAACCTACTCTCAGCTTGTCTTTATCCCTAAGAATAATAACAGTAACTGAAAATACTTTATAGTTTACAAAGCTTCTTTAATATAGATAACATTAATTCTTTTAGTAGCCAAAGCCACCTCTATAGCAGGTCTATATTACATCCATTTTCAGGTTGATTAAACTGAAGTTCACAGAGTATAACTGACTTATCCAAGTTTCCACAGTTGGGAAGTGGCCTGAGAACACAGATTTTCTGATTCCAGAGCTGGTGGCTTTTCCACTGCTCTGTGCTGCTGCTTCGCGGACTTAAATTTAGCACCTTGCAACACCAGACCTCGGCCCCAGGAGGGAGTAGGCAGGAGCGCGCCCACAAATAGCTCAGCACAGCTCGTCTCTGCAGCAAAGGCAAGCGCTTCCCGAGAGCTCAAGCCCTACTGCTGATGACGCACTAGAAGTTATACAAAGTTTACTAAAAATAAAATAGGTGTGAGAAAAATCATGATGAAATCTAATTCTGAAAGCGAGAATTGCTGCCCCGCCGGCCTGTCCTTGCGGGCTTAGGGCTGGCCCGGTTTAAAGCTCGCCCTCCCCCAGCTGTGTCTGCTGGACTGTCCCCCGACTGTCCCCCTCGCAGGGCTGCTCCTTCCTCTGTGTCTTTGGTTTCCCCGGCGAGAAGGCACCGGATGAGGTCACTCACGCTCTGGAAAGTGCCGTGGATATATTTGACTTCTGCTCTCAGGTGCACAAAATCCAGTGAGTGTTGCCCCTTGTCCCACCTGGTGGCCCCCGACGCTTTTGAAGGAGAAGGGAGCGGGGGGGCGGGTCGCGCAGGGAACAGCAAAGGAGGAGAACTAAGACCTTGGCTCTGTGTCTCAGCCTGTCCCTCTTCCCATGGCCAGGCCAGGGACAATCGCCGTAAATCAATTGCAAGGCAGAGAGAATCCTTTAGAGGAAATCTCCTCTCGCCCCCGGACCCCAGTCGACCCTGCCCCACCCTGCCCACTTCCTCTGCGCTCAGCTCACCGCCTTCCTCTCTCTCCCCACAACCCTCCCTCCCAGCACCGTGTCCATTGGTGTCGCCAGCGGGATTGTCTTCTGTGGGATCGTCGGGCACAGCGTGAGACACGAGTACACAGGTGCGCGGAGCCAGCTCGCCTCTGCTTGCCTTGCAGCAGACACGTGCCTCCCCCCTGGGCCTTGTGGGAGGAGGCCCCCAAACGAGAGGGACGGGGCCCCCGCCCCCAGAAAGTGTAGGGTCTTCCAGAAGGAACGAAGCCCCGTGCAGCTTTACCCACCGACAGTTGGGTGCTTTGCAAACGTGAGCGCAGGGGATGCACGGTCGCGGGCGGGCCTGGCGGGCTGCAGGCTCAGGGACTGAGGGGCTTTTATAATAGCTTCTCGCTAACGTTAGGCAGTTAGTTCCTCCTCTTAATTCCTGGAACAGGTTAGGACCACTTCTGAAAAATTAGGAATATTTGCATTGCTGAAAAATAGTGATACTCTCAAAAGAGAGTAGTGATAAGTCGATGTTATCTCCAGATTTCACGACTCTTGCTATTATTTCTCTCTTCATTCCTTTTAAGATGTTCAGGAAGAATACATCTCAAATCCTGAATACATCTAAAATTCTGAAATAGGTTATGTCGGAAATGATACAATGTCTGAGATTGTCTTCAAAATAACAGAGGGTGGGGAGGACATGGGGGAGGAGAAGGGACAGGACTGGCCGTGGGTGACAGCCGTTGGGATGGGTGATGCATGGATGGAGATTCATGATACTGTGCTTTACTGTATGATCAGATGTCTCCATAATAAGCAGTTAAAAAAGAACATCTTGATTAGAAGTATTCAAGTTTATGTTAAAATGAAACATTCAATACCTAATTTGTACTAATATTGAGGTTTTACAAGCAGCCAGGCACTGCTGACAGTGATAAATTTACATTAACGCATTCATCTTCATAAACTACCCTTTGAGATAGGTTCGGTTATCACCCCATTTTATAAACTAGGAAACTGAGGCAGGAAGAGTTAGGAAACTGAGGCAGGAAGAGTTAAAGCAATTTGCCCAGCAATTTGCACATAGTAGTTAGAGGTAGAGCTGTGATTCAAACCTGGACAGTCTGGCTTCAGAGTCAGATATTCAAATATCCCCTAAATCAATCCTCCATGTGCACTCTTTCCAGCCCTGTTTACTAACTCTCAATAAATTACCAAATGAAGGTTCATTCACAGGAGCACAAAGACACAATTTTGTGCCTCATGTAGGGCCAAGCTTGTGCTTGTCCACCTTATAGCAGACGACCCGCTCTGCCTTATCTGAGCGCCCTCAGGCCTGTGGCCGTGCCACCTACAGAACCCTCTCCATAGGCAAGACCCTCCTGGCCCTGAGCAGATTGTCCTCTTGGTCTCCCAAGTGAGGTAGAAACTTTACTAACGGCTGAGTTAATTCCCTGCTTATTTTTTTAAGAGCCATTGGCTGAATATGGGTAGTTAAAGGCTACACTTGTGTGTCATTTATGAGAGGCATAGGGGATAAAGAGTAAGATGCTATTTGGGGACAGTATGCCTCAGATGACACTCAATCAATAGCTGTTTTTCCTTGGGTCTTTGACTTTCTCCTTTCTGTTGTAGTCATTGGTCAAAAAGTCAACATAGCTGCCAGGATGATGATGTACTACCCGGGAATGGTGACCTGTGATTCTATCACCTACAACAGCAGCAACCTACCAGCCTACTTTTTTAAAGAACTTCCAAAGAAAGTTATGAAAGGTGTTGGAGATTCTGGACCATTCTATCAGTGTTTGGGCCTTAAAGAGAAAGTGTGAGTGTGGGGCATTGATTTTGCAGTAGGTTCTATAAAGAAGAGGGGAGTCATGCTAGCAAAGCAATCAGTTGCCCATTTGAGATTTGAAGCCAATTCATGAACTTGAAATCTATTCTTTCTCTAGACCGAGACCCAGACTCCAAAATCCTTCCTGTTCCCTACATCCTCCTGATATCATGGCATGGTGGAAGATCCCATTCTCCCCTCAGGGGTGAGAATCTGCCGTTAGTTCAAGGTGTCTTTATTATTCACACTTGTATTCTTGAGGCTTAGCACTGCGCTTGCCATACCTAGGCCGTCCGTGAAGTGTTGTTTGAAGAAATGTACGAATGAGTAATAATTTTTAGTGAGTGTTTATTAGATGTTAGGCACTTTACCTCAAAATATACAATTTAGTCTTAATATCAACCGCACGAGGTAGAAGCTATTATCTCCATTTTATAAATTTAAAAACAGAGGCTTAGAGATGTTAAGTGACTTGTGTGTGGTTGGTCATAGCTCTAGTAAGCAATGGAGCCAAAATCCAACTGTCACAATGATGTGGCATTACAGGCCACCATAAAACCGCAGTGGTATGCACAATTAACATTTATTTATGTCACGAATATGTGGGGTTCAATTGATCTTGGCTGGAATTTAGTGAGCTTGCCTTATTTTATTCACATGCCTGGGGGTCAGCAGGCTGTTGGCCGATCCAGGATGGCCGCAGCTGAGAGAGCTGGGGCAGTCTGGCTGACATAAGTGGGGCAATTTGGCTCTATGTATCTTATCCTCCATCAGCCATGTTGTCATGGTGATATCAGAGGCACAAGGCCCAATGCACAAGCATTTTCCAAGCCTCTTCCTAGGTCTTATGTCTGTTAATATTCCATTGACCAAAGCATTCACGAGGCCGAGCCCAGAGTAGGAGGGCACTGCTAAGTTACATAGTAAGGGGCATAGACACAGATAGGGGTGAAGAAGTGGGGCCATAATGCAGTCAGTCTACCACACCCAGGGCTATCTGACCCCAAAGCCTGTACTCTTCACTATTTTCCTATGCAATCTCTGCAGATAAAAGTGTAGTAATATATATATACAGATATGAACAGGGCCTGATTCCTGCCCTGAAAATCCAGTCTAATGAGGAAGACCAACATACACAAAATTAGCTCTATGTTACATGGGAGACTTTGATATGTGCTATAAGAGAGGCATAACAAAGTAGCATGGTAGTACAGAGAGGGAAATAATTCATTCTGACTAAAAGGCTTCATCAAGAGATAGTACTGGCTGGGTGCAGTGGCTCATGCCTGTAATCCCAGCACTTTGGGAGGCTGAGGTAGGAGGATGGCTTGAGGCTAGGAGTTCAAGACCAGCCTGGGCAACATAGCAAGAGCCTGTCTATACAAAAGATAAAAAATTAGCTGGGTATGGTAGCTGGAGTCTATAGTCCTAGCTACTGGGGAGGATGAGGCAGGAGAATTGCTTCAGCCTGGGAGTTCAAAGTTGCAATGAGCTCGTGCCACTGCACTCCAGCCTGGACAAAACGATGAGACCCTGTCTCAAAAAAAAAAAAAAAAAGAGAGAGAGAGAGAAAGATAGTCTTATGCAGGAGGCAAGCATATGAACCCCTGGCCTAGGTTTAGAGACTGTCTGTATCCTGTGGCAACACTAGCTATAGGATCTTGAGCAAGTTCAACTCTCTGTACCTCAATTTCCTCATTTGTAAAATGGACATAATAGTAGTACTTCTTAATAATGTTTTTGTCAAAAGGAAATGATACATGGAAAGCACTTGGAACTGTGCCAGACACACAGCATGTGCCCGACAAAGGTAAGCTAGTATTGTCTGAGCAATTGGTGGAATCTGCCCAGATGTGAGACTGCGCACCACATGCAAGTCTATTGGGTCATATGTTAGATGTCTGGTTATACCAGTGCAGACTCAACTGGCAGCTACTGAACAGTGTGCCAGGTGCTAGGGGAACAGCTGCTGTGAAAGTTGTTTGG
The DNA here is from genome assembly GCF_020740605.2 of Lemur catta. NCBI lineage: Eukaryota > Metazoa > Chordata > Mammalia > Primates > Lemuridae > Lemur > Lemur catta. The sequence goes on along the minus strand of NC_059130.1, from coordinate 4,336,742 downwards.
GTTCTCTATGACCAAGCAAGAACTTCTCCTTTCTCCTTCTCTTGGCATTTATAACCCTTGAGTCAGACTCTTGTTAGAGATTAGAAAGGAGGATTTCTGGGCACTAAGAACTAGTCACTCTTGCTCTCAATATTTCTCTGCTTTGCATCTAACATCTGTTCTTTCTTTCTTCTCTTCAGCAGGTTTGGTATGGCATACTTCGTCTCCAAGAGAAATGAGGATTACCCCTTGCTAGGTAGGTAGTGGGCCTTGATTTCAAACTTCTTTGTTCAAGAAAACATGCAGAAAAGTACACCCATGGTGCATATGCAGCTTACTGAATTATCACAAAATGACAATTAATCATTGTCCAGGTCAAGAAATAGAAAAATAGCCATACTCCACGAAACCCTACACGCTCTCTCTCACTGCCTTTCCCCAAGGACTTCTAATACCTTAGGTTACTTATGCCTGTTTGAAATTTATATAGATGAAATCAAGCATTATGCAATTATATATACCTTATACCTTCCTTTACTCAATGGCATGTTATGAAATTTATCCATATTGTTGGGTGTCGCTGTAATGCATTATCTGTCATTACTATGCAGTGTTCCATATTTTATAAGTATACAATTTATTCATTCTGTTGTACAACATTTGGATTGTTTTCTTGTGAACAATATTGACATAAACATCCTCGCACAAGTCTTTTGGTGAACACGTGTGTGTTTCTGTTGAGTACATACATAGGAGTGAAGTTGTTGGGACAAAGGTTACAATTTTGGTAGATTGCGCCAAATGCTTTTTCAAAATGGTATTTATTTATATCCTGACCAACCACGTTATGAGAGTTCCAGTTGTTCTTCATCTTTGCCAACAACTTGGTTTTATCAGTTTTTATGATTTTAATAATTCTGTTGGGTGCATAGTGGTATCTTACTGTGGTGTCCATTTGGATTGCCCTGATGTGGCTGAGCTCCTTTTTTAGTATATTTATTGGCCATTGGACATCTTCTTTCAAAAAGTATCTGTACAATCTTTTACCTATTTTTCAGGTGGGCTGTATTTTTATTACAGATCTTTTAGAATTACTTATATCTTCTGGAAATGGGCCCATTGCTGGAAAGTCCATGAACAATATTGTGGAAATTCCAAGGATATTGTTAGAAAGCGTGTCACTATGTGCTTTTTTATATCTCTAGCATATTTTATATTGATTGAGTTTAATCTTTTTTTTAAAAAAAAATTAAAACAACAGGACGTGAAAAGGAAATCAGATACTTCAGGTATACTATGGATGAATTTTTGACGTCTACCTGCAGCCAAGTCTTAATGTATGAAGGATTATCAGGATATGGAAAAAGCCAGATACTTACAGAAATTAGGTCTCTGGCCCAAGGTGAGAACTGCAGGTGAGTGTCTTGCAATTGTCATTCCCTTTTGAACTCAGAGAATACTGACATCCTTAAGAGATTCATTTATTTTGATGTTTCTCTCCTTTATATAACTTACCTTATGTAAACAATCCACCATCTATAATTGCTGGGTGCCATGACTCTTGTGCTAAATAATTTTTTTTAAGAGACGGGGTCTTGCTCTGTTGCCCAGCTGGAGTGCAGTGGCTTTAACACAGTTCACTGCAGCCTGGAAGGCCTGGTCTCAAGTGATCCTCCTGCCTCAGCCTCCCAAGTAGCTGGGACTACAGGTGCATACCACCACACCCAGCTAATTTTTCTTATTTTTTGTAGAGATGGGGGTCTCACTACATTGCCCAGGCTCGTCTTGAACTCTGGCCTCAAGTGATCCTCCCAGCTTGGCCTCTGAAAGTGCGGGGATTACAGGTGTGAGCCACTGTGCCCGGCCTAAACAGATAATTAATGATAAACATCCTGAACCAAGAAAAAGAGAAACTGGGCTGACCCATGGAAATCCTGATTTAATGCCAAGTAGGGCTTCGGTACTTTAATGTTTCTGAAGTAATCCCAATATGTAGACAGGTTGAGATGCTGAAGTCAAGGCTAGATTTGGTCTGCAGAGCAAACATGTCAGTTTATCCAGCTACCTGACAGGGAATCACTAGTTCAAACCATTTAGCCCTGAGAGTGGGGAGAGAGAATGACAGGTCTCTGGATTTTTGTCGTTTATCTATTTTCATATAAGGAATGTCATGAGGGCTCTCTTTGGGACAATCCACTGTCACCCTCATGGAAGTGGACAATACGGTCTTTACCAACAGTGACGATGACCACAACGATGACGATGTCTCCTATCGTTTGACCATCTAACTTAAAGGCTATGAAGGGGAAACGCTTGTTAACCTTATATTACTTTTAGCTGTATTTCTATGTCTCTTTAATGTCCAGCCTGAAAAAGGCCAGTTTTAAAAATATCTTTAACATTGCTGAGGGCGTAAGTCACACGACCAGAAGAGATTGATTTATTCATTTATTCAATCACTTATTGAATTCCTAGTATGTTCCAGGAATTGTTACGTGCTATGTTGGTTAGCCAGGGCTGCTGTGACAAAGTACCACACATGGGGTAACTTCAACCAGTGGTCCCCAGTCTTTTGGACACCAGGGACTGGTTTCATGGGAGACAATTTTTCCATGGGCCGAGGAGGGGGCGGGGGGAGGTGGAGCTCAGGCGAAGATGCAAGCGATGGGGAGTGGCTGTAAATACAGACGAAGCTTGTGGTGGTTGGCTGGAATCTTTGGTGTTCCTTGGCTTGTAGAAGCTCCACTCTGATCTCTGCCTTCGTCTTCACGTAGCACTCTCCCTGTTGTCTGTGTCCAAGTCTCCCATTTTTATAAAGACATCAGGCATATTGGATGAGGGGCCCACCCTACTCCAGCATGATCTCATCTTAACTAATGACATCTGCAATGACCGTATTCCCAAAATAAGGTCACATTTTAGGGGGGACACAGATCAACACATAATAAGTACTAAAGTCCTGAATATGAATAATATCTGATCCCTGCCCTCAAGGAACTCTCGCAGAAGAGGAGACGAGAGAGTTGACAGTAGAAATAGAATGTGGTGCGGGCAATGACAGTGACATGCAATGCAGGTTTGTGGGAGCTCAGAAGGAGGGGTATGTAATACAACGTCGGGCAGGGAGGAAGGTTTCTAGGAGGCTGCATCTGAGCCGAGACTTACAGATGAATAGTGAATGAGAGGCTGTGAGAAGTGATAGTACTCTGAGCTGAGGAGACAGCTCTGGGGAGGCAGGGAGGTCTCACCTGCTTATTGTTGCTGGAGGGTATATTGCTAGGCAGAGAGTGGCAAGAAATGACAGAATGAGGCTTTGAAAAGCCTTGTATGTCTCCTGTCCAAGTAGTAACCAGGTCCGACCCTGCTTAGGTTCCAAGATCAGACGAGATCAGGCACATTCAGTGTGGTATGGCTGTAGCCGAAAGTCTTGTATGTCACATAAAGGAGTCTGGGTTTATGCCTTTCAACAATGAGAACCACCGAAAAATTTTAAATAGGAGAGTGACACAAGAAGACTTACATCTGACTAGATCCTTCAGGTCTCTGTGACAGTGATGCATTCCAAGGGCCATGACCCTCAGAATAGTGGCATGCTATTGTGGTAGCGTCGGTGGGAGTATGGGGACCTGAACCAGGGCAGTGATGGTAGGACTAGAAAGGAGGGGATAGTAGGTTAAATTATCCAGGGTTTAGGATTATAATAGAATGAGGCTGTGTTATCAGAAGCAGGAATAACAAACAGCTTTCAGATCGCTTGGTTAATCTCCATCATTGCAGCTGAATATGAGGAGTCAGAGCTTTCCTTCAACCTTTATTATTTTCAAAAAATATATTTTAAAACTCTCTTTTGTTTCTTGATCTTCTCATAAACAGGACTGTTTCCGCTGCATTGACTAAGATCAGCTTCTATGAAACTTTTCATACCATCCAGATACTCATGGCCAGCGTACTAGGTCTGGATACTTGTAAACATTATAAAGAACGGCAGTCCAACCTCCAAAATAAAGTCAAGACACTGTTGGATGAAAAGTCTTACTGTCTCCTTAATGACATTTTCCATGTCCAGGTAACCAGCTAGCATTAGACTTCTGCAAGAAATAGCCACGGGCAGGCACAGCAACTCCTCCTTCCTGCTTTATGACTTAGCATCTCTTTGAAATTTATTACCCTTTTTTTTCTCATCTAGAGCATCCAGGTGGCTAGTAAGTGGCTCCCAATCTTCCTTGAATGTGTATCCACATTCTTGAGGTGTATTGGAGGTATCTAGAAATAAATACTATACTCGAGAAAATTCAAATGGCCACCTGCTGATTCATTTTTTTCTCACTTTTTCCATCGTAGTGATACTATACTAGGTGGTCCGGGGCACTAAGTCACTCTGCTCCCACAAGTGCCTGTCAGTGCAAAGTCAGAGTGTGCCCTGTTCTTTCCTGTGTCTATTACAGTCAATGACATAGAATATTAGGGCTGGGGCCGGGCGCGGCAGCTCACGCCTGTAATCCTAGCACTCTGGGAGGCCAGAGGTGGTAGGATCACTCGAGGTCAGGAGTTCAAGACCAGCTTGAGCAAGAGCGAGACCCTGTCTCTACTAAAAATAGAAAGAAATGATCTGGACAGCTAAAAATATATATAGAAAAAAAATTAGCCGGGCATGGTGGCACATGCCTGTAGTCCCAGCTACTCGGGAGGCTGAGGCAGGAGGATGGCTTGAACCCAGGAGTTTGAGGTTGCTGTGAGCTAGGCTGATGCCACGGCACTCTAGCCTGGGCAACAGAGCGGGACTCTGTCTCAAAAAAAATAAAAATAAAATAAAATAAAAAAAAATATTAGAGCTGGAAGGGACATTATGGATTATCTAACACTTGAAGATTTTAAAGCAAACAATAGTTAAGCATTTTGCCCAAAGTTACCACCGCTAGCAGTTCCCTTTGTTATTTTCCCATACTCAGTATTCTCATAATTCTTTGTACAGTTCCCTATCTCACGAGAGATTTCCAGAATGAGCACCTTGAGAAAGCAAAAGCAATTGGAAGCATTGTTTATGAAGATCTTGGAGCAAGTAAGAACATCTGTGGGTCAAGCAATGCGGGGAGGAAAACTGGTCAAATCACTACAAAGCCAGGTGGCCGGCGAGGTTCAGACTCCCTCGGCAAGAGGTTTTAAAGTTTGTGAAAGCTTTGTCCTGAAGGGCTTAATTCTCCTTCATCCTTCCAAACCTCGAGTCTGTTCAGAATTTACGTATCCTTGAAAGGAGTCCCTTAAGTCTGGCCTGTCCCAGTGCTTTTTGTTCCTCCTCCATATGTAACGTACCAAAGAAGTTACGTGTGCAGGCTTTGTAGCCAGACGACTGAGACTTGAACCCCTGGGCCCATCACTTGTACCTGAGCAACTCTGAGCAAGCGACTTAACCTACATTTCTGTTTTATCATCTATCAAATAGGGGGAAATAGCAGTACCTGGCTCACATGGGTGTAAGGTTTAGATGCCTAGATGATATGTAAACACTTAGTGCCTTTGTCATAGGAAACATTCAACAAGTGTTCACGCTCTCTCTGAGTTAATCTCATAATCCCAATTTTCTACTATATGTTGATGATCACCAAATTTATATTTTGGTCCCCACCTCTCCTATATGCACCAGAACCATTTTCCCAAGAACCTTCTATATATTCCACATGGTTGTTGTAACTCACACAGAGTTCAGTGTCTAACACCAAAATCATTTTTTCCCGCTACAGTGCCCTTTCTTCTCCATACTGATCCTGACCCTTGATTTAGTTAATGGCAAATTATGCATCATGCATCATTTAAAGTTAGCCTTGGCAGGGCACGGTGGCTCACGCCTGTAATCCTAGCACTCTGGGAGGCTGAGGCGGGTGGATCGCTTGAGGTCAGAAGTTCGAGACCAGCCTGAGCGAGACCCCGTCTCTACTAAAAAAAAAAATAGAAATAAATTATCTGGACAACTAAAAATATATATATAGAAAAAATTAGCCAGGCATGGTGGCGCATGCCTATAGTCCCAGCTACTCAGGAGGCTGAGGCAGAAGGATCGCTTAAGCCCAGGAGTTTGAGGTTGCTGTGAGCTAGGCTGACGCCACGGCACTCACTCTAGCCCGGGCAACAAAGTGAGACTCTGTCACAAAAAAAAAAAAAAAAAAAAAAAAAGACTGTATCTCCACACCTAGAACAGTGCCTGACCCTAATAGATGCACAATAAATGCTTCATGAGTAAATAAATAATTCAGACTAGTTAGGGAAGGGTAGTCTATATGAGAAAATGATCTGCTTTTGGGTGTAACACATGCCACAATTCGAGCTAGACTAGTGTAAACTGCCAGCAGGGCAAAGACTAGATCAGTTTCCTTTAGCACCTAGTCCAGTGGGTGCTCAGTGAGCATGTGTTTAATATGTGTGAGTTGAATAAATGTCAAGTAGACATCCCCAGGAGACCTTCACTGATCAGTAAAGTGACTTGTAGTTAACATATCAGTTATTTTTATGTGATAGGAACTTTTACCTGGTTTTTGTGGTTACCTCTACAACGCCATTTATCCTACAAACTTGCATTACTTTTACACAAAAATCTGACCAAGTAAGAGTCCATTCCAGCCAACTATGTCCAAATTGCCACAGATCTCAAGTTAATGGAATGTAAATTAATACAAAGTAATTGGAAAGAAAAAGATTTAACTTAGCTGGTTCTTTCTCTTCGTCAGCAAACCACAAAACTCAGTGCATACCCGTATACACAGATACAAACCTGAACTCCCACAGCATTTTTCTTTCTGTTTCTCTATCTTGTCCAGACAGCGAAAGAGGAAAAGATTATTTTCATCATTGACGGGGCCCAGTTTGTGGATTCGACCTCCTGGGCCTTTATAGAAAATCTTCTTCGGAATGTTCCTGTCTTCATCGTTATGTCTCTGGCTCCCTTCCTCGGCATCACCTGTGCAGCAGCCCATGCCATACTGAAGAACAGGAACACAACGTTTGTCACCCTCGGTGCAATGCAGCCTAAGGACATCCACAACAAGGTCTGTCTAGACCTCAATGTGAGCAGCATCCCCAAAGAACTGGACTTGTAAGTAACCTGTTTCTTTTTTTATATATATAGAGGCGGGGTCTCACTGTGCTTAGGCTGGTGTCGAACCCCTGAGCTGCAGCGATCCTCCCGCCTCGGCCTCCCGGGATGCTAGGACTACAGGCGTGAGCCACTGCGCCCGGCCAGTAACCTGTTTCTAACTGGAGGTCTTGACGTCCACATTCATTCCCCAGGACCTGACTTCATCAGATTCTTTAGTGTGTGCCTTGTAGTGCCTATTGCAGTATTTTTGCTGGTCCCACCTTTTAAAGGGGCCATTCATTGGTCGGATGGATGGTGCTCACCTTATCCATGTTCCGTTCCTGCTTCACCTTCTCAAACTGCGCTTAGGGGGTCTGTTTCCCTTTCATTATAGCGGGTATGGGTATACTCTAATCAACAGTGAGCAAGAGCAAGTGAGACTCATCATGGGCAAGTGACAGGAGGCAGCCTGCTCAGCGTTAAAGTCTACGACCCACAATTAAGCAAGGTCTGACTTGGCTAGCAGTAGTGTGGTCTGGTTTGGGTGTTCCCATCTCTGGCAGATGTGGAAAGCTGACTCTCTGGTGAGTGCTTTCTGAGCTTTTCAGGGACTTCTCTCCTGGGGTCTTGACAGCAATCCCCTTAACAACACAGACGATATCTCTTCTTTAGCTGGCTGTTTGCAACTCACCTTGGCATCTGCCCTTTCTAATGAGGTTGCCCTGCTTCTGGAAGAAAGATGTCTTTTTTTTTTTTTTTTTCTGAGACAGCATCTCACTCTGTTGCCCAGACTAGAGTGCCATGGCGTCAGCCTAGCTCACAGTAACCTCAAACTCCTGGGCTCAAGCGATCCTCCTGCCTCAGCCTCCCGAGTAGCTGGGACTACAGGCATGTGCCACCATGCCTGGCTAATTTTTCTATATATATTTTTAGCTGTCCATATAATTTCTTTCTATTTTTAGTAGAGACAGGGTCTCGCTCTTGCTCAGGCTGGTCTCGAACTGCTGAGCTCAAACAATCCGCCCGCCTCGGCCTCCCAGAGTGCTAGGATTACAGGCGTGAGCCACTACGCCTGGCCAGAAAGACGTCTTGGACAAAGGTTTATTTAAGATAACTAGGATAACTCTAGGGATAAATTTGACACACACTTTCTCTTTCTCTCTCATTACAAATATAAGTTATATATAAAATATATGCATTAACCTTTTGATCTAGCAATCCCAATTCTAAGAATCTATCTTAAAGATATATTGACAAAAATATGAAGTGACACGTGGACAAGGTTTTTACTGGGACATTGTTTGTATTAATAAAACACTAGAAACAACCAAAGGTGAATCCCTAAGGAGATAGGTTGAGTAAACTAGGGTGCGTCCACACAATAAAAAGAAATGAGAAAGATCTGCTGACATGGAAGATCACTGGGATATATCGTTGAGTGAAAACCAAGGAGCAGTCCAGTATGCAGAGTGTGTAACTTGCTGGCTTTTATTTTAAAAGGGGGTGAAGTAAGGGTGTATTGTGTGCATTTGTTTATATTTTTGAAAAGAAATATTGGAAAGGTAAACCAAAAGCTAATCAAAATGGTTACCTATAGGGTGAGCAAGACTGAGGAAGTACCTTATTATACAGTTTTAGCTTGGGAAGGATATGTTTTATGTAACTTAAAAAAATTAAATAAAAAGAAAAAGCCATCCCCCCAAAATAGAAAACAAATGGAAACAAATGAAGAACGAGAAGTTGTTTCCAAGTGATTGAGAAGACTCAAATATGTTTCCTTCCTAGAAGACGGATCTTCAATATAAACAGGTTGCCTTGTTGTCACCACAGGTACCTGGCAGAGGGAAGCTGTGGGATTCCATATTACTGTGAAGAATTGATAAAAAACCTCGACCACCACAGAGTTTTCATTTTCCAACAAATGGAGTCTGAGGAAAAGACAAACATGACCTGGAATAACCTGTTCAGTGAGTCCTGCTGCAACGGTTCTTGCTCAGTCTGTCCTGTGTTAAAAAGTCCTTGCAGGAAAGGGCTACGCCTTAGGCCACCTCCTTGGTTCTTCTTGCAATCGAAGAATGACACCAAGAGACGGTTTTGAAGCAACAAGCAGCAAAGTTTATTAAAGTGAAAGTTTCCTCTTAAAGGGATTAAGAACAGGCTCACGTCTGAGCAGATGGTGGCCCTGGGGTTCCTGTGTCATAAGGGACAGGAGCAGGCAGATGTCCCAGCAGACAGTGGCCCTGGGGTCTCTGTGTCATACCTTTTCCTTTTGTCTGGCCTCTCCTCTGTGACGTTGTCGCTTCTCTTTTTTCTCTTGGCCAATGAGGATGTTGTCTCTTTCCTGCTGTTGGGTGGGCGTGTCCCACCGTACATCTTAGGCCAACCCCGTGGGGGGCGGGGGCAAAGTGTAATGTATAACGTGCCCTGTGTTGTTTCTGTTACGTTTCTTGTGATAGCTGTGGTTACCCTTATCTTGTTACTGTTACAGTGTGTTCTCTTACTCTGCATCCCATTCCTTTAAGTTGCTGGCTTTTGGGTTTTCTCCGCCTGTGTGTCACTTTTCTTATGCTAATGTTCGTGACACTCACAGCTCCCCTTATCTCGCAGTGTGTTTTCTTACTAAGTATCTTGTTTGTTTAGACTGCCCCTTCCGTTCCCTGCCTCCTCTGTTCATGCCTCAGTTTCCTACCTACGCTAACGCTAATGCTCCCTGCAGGGTCAGAGGGTTTGCGGGATGCAAGAAATCCTGGATCTGACATGCCAGATTATGAGAGAATTTAGTATTGCCCAGGGCTCCCTGGACTGATCTAAAGAATGTGCACCTGTAATACATGTGACAGAACACTGAGAAATCTTAAGGCCCAGAATCAGAACCAAAGAGGGGCTTAGATGTTATCTAGAAAAAAATTCTCATTTCCCAGAGGTAAAATTACTTGGTCAAAGTGAGTGGTAAGTTTCCTATGCTACAGAAACATACTAGGGGCATGAAATTTGAGATGATGGCATGACAGAGGTCAATTGGAATTTTTAAGAAAATAATTTTAATGCAGGAAGAAGGGTGGGATCAGAGAATGGGGTAAGGATGCAAGTTGGAAAGCAGAGGATGAAGGCTAGAGACACAGCTACCCCTTCGCTAAAGCTTTTTTGTGTGTACCTTTTGGTGTTTCTGGGTCCCAGATTCTTCAGCCCCCAGTCTGGGATGCATGAGGCAAACTGAGGAAACCCTGCCATAGAACTCACTGCCATGCTGTTGCCTGGGTCCTGAGGTCCCTAGCTATTGTAATTTGGCTTCTCTCCACCTTCAATGTCATCTTCTGTTGTTTTACATATAATGTCCAGGGGGTTCAGTGGTACTTAGCAGGAGGAATAGGGGAAAACATGTCAACTCTATCTTCCTGAAAGCGAAAGTCTCTTAATTTTTTTGTGACTCAAAAAAAAAAAAAAAGAAAGAAAATGATGCTGTTTTAACGGCGATAAGCACTATTCATATTAATATTACTAAACCTGTAGGATCAAACTTCTTCCTCTGCGACTAAATTTAAGGGTGAGGAAATGGATGGAAATTCAGTGTCATGTTAAGGCGAATATCGTGGAATAAAGGAGCTGATGGTGCTGTTGTCTCTATACAGCAGGGTAGAAAATCACCACCTATGGGTGGTAATGAGGGAAATTTTACAAAAGATTTCTCTTTGCTTCCTGGAAATCCCCCCATCTCCTGGATGAATGAATGAAGCTGAGCTGCCCCGTCTCCCTCCGTGAACTGTGTTTCAGTCTCTGGAACGCCTGTTGCCTCCCACTCCGTGTGCAGTAACTGACTGCAGCAGACCGTGTGGCCAGGGTGGTCACATCCGAAGGGAAAACGAGACAGATGGCTGTCTGAAAGAAGAATAGGGTCAGAGCTAAAAATAATTTTTTTAATGAACAAGAAACATAAGCTTGCTTTTTAAGAAAAGATCAATTTATTTTTCTGGATGATTGTGATGAAAAAACAGAAAAGGCTTTCCCTGGCTACATTAGTTTTAAGGATGGTAATGGGTCACTAAATAGATAATGACTGCTATGATCATTACTTTTAGACTAAATAATTCCATTATAATATTATATTAGCCACCCAATGAATCAAGGGAAGGAAATATGTAAATATAAATACCATAGATAGAATAATACTATTCCTACATTTTGTACATTCGTTTACTTGTTCAACAAAATATTTATTCAGTGTCTGTCATGAGCATTTTAAAAAACAATCAGGTGTCTCCCCTATTTAACACCCTTCAGTGTCTTCTAAGGTAAGGAAAATTAATCGAAGCTAAGGAGAAGTGCTAATTACACAATATTGCAAATGTACTAAATGCCACTTAATTATATGTTTTAAAATGGTTAGCTGTATGTTATGTGCACTTCACTTCAATTAAAAAAACCTAAATACATTACCTAATCCTAGAATGGATTTTATATTGGAAGAAAAAACAATGTTAAAGCACATTATTGGGTCAATTGACAAAATTGGAATGTGGACAACGAAGTATTGTATCAATGTTAAACTTCCTGAAGGTGGTAAGTGCACTCTAGTCTGGTTATATACGAGAATGTTGTTATTTTTAGGAAATACAGAGTAAAGTATTTGGGGGTAAAGAGTGTGATGTGTGCAATTCATGTTCAAATGCTTCAGAAAAAATATGTACATACAGAGAAGACAAAAGATATAGCAAAGGGGGCAAAAGGTTAACAACAGGTGAAATTTGAGTAGACTACACAGTACCCATCACTCTTTTATTTCTTCCACATAGCTGAATCACATTATGAGGGCATCCTATTAGCTTATTTATCTGTTGTTTATTGTCTGTCTCCCATTGTTAGGATGTGATCTCCCTGAGGCAGGGAGTCTTTTACTCTCCTGGATCCCCAATTCTAGAATGATCCCTACTCCCTAGAGGCACTCGGTTAAGACTGGCTGAGGGACAGAAAGAACGGGCAGTGCTAGGTCCTGGAAAGGGAAATTAAAAAGCATAAAGGAGCATAGACCACCTCATACCCTTGCACCCCACCCTCTCACCCGAACACACACACACACACACACACACACACACACACACAGTCTCACACTCACACCTGGCCCCCTTCTGGGCATGCTGCCCTCCCTTGGCTTCCCTGCTCCCACATTCTCCCTGCTCCCAATTCTATCCTTATCCCTCTCTTTTTGTTAGTTCGGTACTCTCTCCCCTGTTGTTTTCATTTATTCATCTATTCCCCAGCCTTCATGTGCATATGTGCGTGTGTGTGTGTGTGTGTGTGTGTGTGTGTGATCTCCAATCCTAACCTCACTCTTAATGCCAGACCCATAGACCCTCAAACTGAACACAGCTAAAACTTCATGCATCATCCTCCCTCCCCAACTGTACTTCCTCCTGTACTTCCGAGCTCGATCAATGGCGTCATTCATGTCTCCCTCGCTTCCATCACTATCCTGCTTAGGCCCCATTTCTTCAATATTTTTAGCATTTGCTTTCTCCTCGCTGCAACACTTGCCTGGCTGTATCCATTCTTACCTCTTGGTATTCCACTGTCACAGCTTTCTTACACAGTCTTCCCTATTCTGTTTTCTCACTTCCCCCATAGGCTGCTTCTAGTGCTACCTTCCTAAAAATAGTTGGCTGGATTATTACTATTTTCTCTTCAGAAACCTGTGATCTTTATTGTCTATAAAGTCCTGTCTTCACAGTATGCTGTTAAATGCTTTCCATGCTCTGCTCCCAAATGGGGTCCCTAGATACATCTCCCACAGTGACACTCCAGCAGGCCGGGCACCACGTGTTAGCCACACTCATCCACTCACATGCAATACTTCCTCCCCCATGAAGCCTTTCTGAATCTACCGAGTCTGAATTAATTGTTCTTCTCTGTTCCCACAACATGTTACTCTTCAAGTCGTTTTCCCTGGTGTTATGGTTAATTACTTATATATCTGTCACCACAGATCTTATGCCCCTTGAGGGCTGGAAGCACACATTATTCACATTTATAGCCTTCATCCGACAAGATGCACAAAAAGTCCATAAGAAATACATCCTGTATTGATAGGAACTCTCGGATGCTTCCTGTTTGTGCCCAACCACATGGCACTCATTTACTGCCTGGCAGTCCTGCTTTTTATATACGTGACTTATGTCTCCAGGAAATGATAACTTGGTTATGTTCCCCTTTATATCTCCACCTCATCTACCACAGCAGTTGCAGCTACCAAATGCTACTTGAGTGAGCAAAGGGATAGATAAATTATGCATTTTAAAGTACCAGGAGACCAAATTACTGGGTAAATTTACTATTCAAACCTCACCATTTTACATACCTCTTTCTGATAGTAGCTGTGTCCTAATTAGTCCCTCACAGAACGTGTTTGTATCTGAGTGTAGGGATGTGGATGTGCATACAACTATATGTTACTACGTGCTGTAAGATAGATACATCCTGATGATCTGTGAATCAAATTTTTTGTAAAACCTTATATCCTGTGGAAGACATCAATAGTGCCAATCCTTTTTGTTGGGCAGGGTTGGGGTGGAGGGAGACAAAACATTTTTGAGTACATCTAGACTTTCATGTATCAGTTTTACTTAAAACAAGGTATGCCAGAATATTTGGTGAGCCAACACACGTTTATGGCCACCATTTCTCACGTGAGATCCATCTCAAAGAGGATTGGAAAATTGAACCTTATAAGACAGGGCAAGGACTCAACTTTTCTTCCCTTATTCTCCTACAGAGAATTTCACTAAGCCAACAGAGGAATTAAAAGCATTTAGTGACTATGGTGAGGAGGGATTGAAATCAGTCTGTAACCTTGTAAGTGGTGTCAAACTGAAAAACCTGTCACCACCAGCATCATTAAAAGGTAAGAAAATTTGACCTGGTATTTATTTTCCAGTACCTAGACTCTACTTTTGCTTTCTCTAGGATGGCTGTCTAAAAAAGGAACAAGAAAAATAGATTGGTTGTTTGTTTTGTATTGCCTGAGGCAGTAGGAACGTTCCATGGAAGGCTTGGCTTTTCTTCTACTTAGAAGCCACCTTCTCCCTGTGCATATTCTGGGGTCTGACTTGAACAAAGGTTTATTCTGCCATATACAAGAATGAGGTATAGTACATTTTGAATTAAACAGAAACCAAATAATGAGGGAGAAAAAGCTAATACTGAGACACTTTCTGCTTTTATGAGAAATGACAGGTCAAGGGAGTTTATATCAAAGATGTATTATTAGTCTTTTAAAGAAAAATGACTTTCAAGGAATGTTCTAGTATGCATTCAGCTCCAATCCATACCATCCATAAGTAACTTTAAATGTCTAGAAGGATGACCTCAGGATACCTGAAGTTTCTCAGTCTCCAAAAGAGCTTCATTTATGTTTCATTCACTGTGTCTACTAAAGTGAGAGGTAGACTAGCTTAGCTTCTACTGAGTTCTGTGGGGAAGTTGAGAAGTTCAGATTTTGTCCCTAATGTAAGGACATCCTGGTCAAAATGTCCAGGAAGCCACATGATCTATGATACCCAAGTTTAGATGAGAAGTTGGGATAGGAGCTATGAAGTCTCTGAAACTTAGTCATGGCATCGAGATGATAACGTACATCATGAGAATGAGTGAACCTCTGGGGTAGATAGAGAGAAGTGTTATTGCTAGGGGTTTCTAGGAGAAAGAGGAACCAGGGAAGAAGACAGAAAAAGACCAGCTGGGGAAGTCAACAAAGGACTCCTGTATGGTAGGCCCTGCTCCTCAGACTACTGTGGCCTTCAGTGACCTCTACTCGTCTCATACACCTTTGTCACACTCTAACACAAAACCAGAACACCATGAAATCAGTCCTCTTTTTGTCTGATCATTGTGCCATGTGTCTTTTTAGAGCATAACATCTCCATCTTTTATACTCTCAGCACAAGTGCTGTCTATGAATTGTGTATTAAACAAATACTTCTTTTGACTTAGTTCGGCTAGGTTTCTGTGGACAAGAACTATAGAGCAGAATGGCTGTCCAGTCCACCTTGGGAATGTATTTGATAAAGACAGATGCCTAGTTTCCTACTGTGTGGCTTTCTACCTGCAGAAATCTCTCTGATCCAGCTGGATAGCATGAGCCTTTCCCACCAAATGTTGGTGAGATGTGCAGCCATCATTGGCCTGACCTTCACTACAGAGCTGTTGTTTGAGATTCTCCCTTGTTGGAACATGAAGATGATGATCAAGGCCCTGGCAAGCCTAGTGGAATCTAACGTTTTTGATTGTTTCCGGAGTGGCAAGGATCTTCGAATGGCCCTGAAACACAACGTGGCCTCATTTGAGGTGCATTATCGCTCCTTGTCTCTGAAGCCCAGTGAAGGGATGGGTGAGTAGCACCTGGAAGTGACCCACATTTCCTCCTAATGGCACATCTAGATAAAAGGATTGATCTACGTTAGGTAGCAGGAACTGATCTGTCGCTCACCACCTGGCTGAAAAACCCTTTCTCTTCTCTCTAGCTCATGGCAAAGATGAACAGCTTCGTGAACTGGAAAGCGAGGTGATCGAATGCCACATCATTCGATTCTGTAACCCTATGATGCAGAAAACAGCCTCTGAGCTGTGGCTCAAAGACCACAAGAAAGCCATGCTCTTGAAATGTGCGCACTTTCTAGAAGAAAATGCCCACAAATGTGACTACTGCAGAAAAGGGGACTTCATTCCCTATCACCACTACATAGTGGACATTCGGCTCAACACGTTGGACATGGATACCATTAAAAAGATGGCTACGTCCTACAGATTTGAAAGTAAACTTACCATTTTTAATTAATCCTAACTATTCTTGAGAAATCTGGAGACTGAGATCTAGAAGGAGTGGATCTGGACCTTAAGGGTTCCAAGTCCCCTGAGGGCTTGGGCACAAAGAATGATGAGACTCTAGCACATAGGACACTGGGGAAGGGGAGCGTTGGGAGTGCACCTGCAGCTAAGTCTAGCAGAGCCAATATCACCATGAGGCTGCCAGGGAGGGTTTGGGGATAGGGGTTCTGCCAAAACCGGGTGCAACCAGAGCTCAAATTAAAATGTCCCACTTAATTCACACCAAGGGATGGAATCCCAGGAGCCTGGGGGATGCAGTCTGACATAATGAAGTGGGAGCAAAAGCAAAATCCACCAGGAAATGGTGTTTTTGGCAGGCAAGATCATTATTGCTTTGTTGGTCTACTTTGAAATAGGCTCCAATGGAAAAAAAATCTGTTATTTTCTGAGTCTTGATCCATTTCAAGGATTTACAACCCTCCTGGGCTCTCTCCTTCAGCTTCCTCCTCCTACTTCATCAGTGACCACTCTTCTCACTCCCATATCTTCCAGAAGTGTGCTGAAGTTTCAATCAACATTTCATTTACTCACTCAACAAATATTTATTGAGTCCCTATGCTCACTGCCCTAGGCACCTGAGATACATCAGTGAACAAAACAGCATTCTATTGGGGAAAAGTAGACAGTGGGGAAAAAATATATAATAAAGAAGTATAGTTTGTTATAAATGCTACATCCCCTGGAGAAAAACAGAAAAGAATGTTGGGTAGGGCAAGGAGGATTAGGAGTGCAAAACCACTAGAGCAGGCCTCACTGAGAAGTAAGATTCACATAGGGACAGAGGAAGTGCGGGGTTTTGTTCTGCAGGTGGCTGGGAGTAGTATTTTAGGCAGAGGGGATAGCTAGTGCAACCACCCTGGGTCAGGAATGTGATCCCTTCCATCCTAGGCATTGTGGGTTTATGCTTTGAAAAATCATCTTTACATCATTCTCTGAAGTATAAGAAAAAATGAAATAAAATCATCTTATTCTCATTTAATGTAAAATGTCCTGATCCTGGGGAGACAGGAGATGAACACAAGAGGACAGTCTGACACCTTGAACCTAAAGTCTCATTTCTAGGTCTTTGGAACCATGGGGTGAGCAGGTGATATCTTTGCTTTTCTCTTCTGAGAACCTACAAGCATTTTGTATCTTCTTTTTTTTCTTCTTTTTTTTTTTTTTTTTACTTTTACAGATCCTCCTTATATTAGAGAACTCTTGATAATATATGTTTTGTAAATGGAGAAAATTGAGAACCAAAAATAATATCATTCCCACAAGGGGTAAAGGATATGACAAGGAACATACCTGTACACCCTGACTCTATTTGCTTTATCTATCCGATCTCTATATCTCATTCTATCACCATTACAATTTTAAGCATAAAAAATATACAGGATGTGAGAGGAGGAATAGTATTTTGTTTTTAGTAACTGATTTCTTCTCAAACAAACGTCCATTAATGCAACAAACATTTACTGAGCATCCATCATTCCAGGTAGTGATCTAGATACTGGGGCCATATTGGTGAAAATGATAGACATGTGGAAGCTGACAGACAATAGACAGATTAACTAATAAAACCATCAAGGGGCCTTGTAGACCTAGAATTTCATTGTACGTGTATTGGAACACATTGGAGAGGTATTGATTAGAATTAGTATTGGCTACATATAATAAGAACCCAACTAGAGTGGCTTAATTATATTTATTATTAAATTCATTAAATTTATTTCTCTCTCAAGTCAAATGCTTGTCTCATCACTAGGACTAGCATGGAGGCTTCCATATTGTCAGGGGTCTTGATTCAACACAGCTCCTGGAGGTCCAACCATTATGTTCACATTTATTGCCAGAGGAAGGAGAAAGAAGCCAAAAAATTAAAGGGATCCTCCCTCCCTTTTAAGGAATTTTCTGGGAGTATTACCCAATATTTCTTCTTACATCCCATTGGCGAGAACTTAGTCACATGACGATAGCTAGTTGCATTTTCCGGCTGCAGAATGTAGCTGTCCTGTATAAAACTGAGTTCTATTACTAAGGAGAAGAAGGACAATGGTGATTGGGATGCCAAGCCAGCAGTTTCTGCCACAGAGATCTGAATAATGTTTTTAAAAACTTACTGTGTCTTATCTAGATAAACAGATTGAAAGCAAAAGAACAGCAGGAGATCAGTATTTTGCAGTTGTCCAGATAAACTTTTGGTAATGGACCAGGGTGGTGCTATGGTGAAAATGGACAGAAGAAGATGGATTCAGATAATTTGGGGGCACACTCAAAGTTGGGAACTTTCTTGTGGATTGAATGGGGATGGGGTGAAAGAAAGAACAGAATCAAAGCTGTGTCCCACGATTTTGGCTTGAGAAAATGGATATATGGCAGTGATGGTTACTAAGACGGGAAAGATGTAAGTGGGTGTAGGTTTATGGAGACGAGATTAATGAGTTCTGTTTGAACCATGTTCATTTTGAAACGCCTGTTATGAATCCAAGTGGCAGCTGCCGAGGAAGTATTTGGATATACAGGTCTGTAATTAAAGTAGATGTCAGGGCGTAGAGGTATAAAATTGAAAGTCATTGGCATATAGATGGAATTTAAAGTCATGGGCAGATGAAATTACCTAGGGAGAAACTGTGGATGGAGAAGGGAGCCCAGGACCACACTGAGGCTTACCCACATTCAGAATGTCGGTAGAGGAATAGAAGCCAGCTAAGTGGGCAGCCAATGAGAAGGGGAGCCAAGGGAATGTGTGTTACAAGAGCCAGGGAAAAGAGAGTGGTCACTTGTATTAAACGCTGCTAGAGGTGTAATAAAACGTAGGCAAAGATTTACCCTTTGGATTTGGCAAGATGATGGCCACTGGTAACCTTGACAGGGGCAGTTTTAGAGGAGTAGGGGGACAGAGGCATAGTTCAACATATTCAGCTTTTAGTCACTAAGGATACAATGAATTGTAGTCTAGGAGAACGATGGACAAATTGATCGCCATGTGGTATGGTAAGGACTATGATAGAGGTCTGCACAGAGTTGATGCGTGCACATGAGTTTGGGCACACATTCTATGGGGCAAGGGCACAGAAGGCTTTCAGAAGAGGGTGATAACTTCTTAGATGTTCAAACTAGATTTCTATAAATTAAAAGATCTATGGAGAAATGCATTCGCCTTGGAGCCAGAAGACTGAGGGTCTAGTCCTACCTCCACCGCTGACGGATACGTGACCTGAGACAAGTTCCTCCCCTCTCTAGGATTCTTTCTTCTTCCTGAATGGAGAAATGGCTGGATTAGACGACCCCCATTTATTTTCTATTTTAAAATCATTATGGAATTTTCTAACCTATTGAAGTCTGGTTAAACTGAAGGTTTTAAATTCAAGATGCTCCGCCCTTTAGTTAGCCTTTTGAGGGTACTTCATTTAAGTATCTATGTATTTCTCTGCTAGAAACTGATGTCACCTTCCTCAGGATTGTTAACTCATAATTTTAGTTATTGTAGGGTAAATTAGTCAGGATAATGTTATTAGCTATAACAAACCCCAACATTTCTGTGGGTTAACACAATAGAATGATAGTTTATTTCCTGCTCACGTAATAGACAATGAAAGTTCTGACAAATGGCTTTGCACACAGTTAGTAAGGGACCCAGGCTCCTCCCAACTTGTGGTTTTGCCATTCTTTAGGTCCGTAGAATGATTTGCTTTCTTGTGGAAGGACAGGATAGAGAAGACAAATAACCGTCTCAGCCCAGAGGTGACATATATCACTTCTGATCTAATTTCATTGTGAGAACTAATTACGGGACTTCTCCTAAGATGCAGTGGGGACTGGGAAGTGCAGTTCCTGGCTGGGCAGCAACAGCTACATATCATGAAAAGGGAACAAGAGTCTTTGGTAGATCCCAGATATCTTCATTATAGAGAACATTTCAATGATCCATACAACTAATTAGTTTATTTATTTTCTAGCTGAAGAAGAGAGTACCATTTCCAAAACAGACTTTCCTAGGATATCTGGGTCATTTTCTGAAAATGTGAGGTATGGACATATATAATTGTGTAGGAAGTAGAGTATAAACAATTGTCGTTAAATTCAAAACACTGTTAGGATCATTTGATCAGTAGTTTTGGCCTCTTAGGTACAAGTGGGAAAAATTTGGGGGGTGTGCATGGTGAGTTTAGACCGAAGTATCCATATTAGGTTTTATTACCTTGCTCTTTTATTAGTTTTTAAAGATATTTTCATGTCAAAAGCTATACTATATCTACAAGTTATTATTCCTATTTATTTCTGCATTTGGACAGTCCCGACGAAGTAAGAGAAAGGATCTTGAATTTCTTTGACATTATTATAACAAAAATGAGGACATCTGAGGAAGACATCATCCCTCCGGAATCTTGCCAGTGTGAGGAAATCCTAGAGATTGTCATTTTGCCTCTGGCCTACCATTTTCTGGCTTTGGGAGAAAAAAACAAAGCCTTATATTACTTCTTAGAAATTGCATCTGCTTATCTCCTCTTGGGAGATAACTATATGGTAAGCTGTTGCTACTCAGACTCCTCCACCCCAGAGAGACCCATAGACCTCAGAGCGAGAAGGGAAGCTCCCTGTGTCTTTTCAACACTTCGTGTTCTTGACTCCTGCCACCACCCCTTTCACTTGAAAATCACTTACCCAGAAGGGAAATAATCTCAGATTGAGAAAACACAGGTGGAACAAATTGTAACTGGCATTATACCTTATTTAAAATATTGCCACCTTTAGAAACTTGCCATGAATAATCGGCCAGCATGGGAAGTAAGGGGTCACCTCTCATTCCGAAATCAACGCAGAGAGGACTTTTAGTATCAATGCTTCAGTTTTAGCATAGTCTTCCTCAGTAAGGCCCCAGTGGCATTTGCCCTCTGTTGTCCCCTATGAGCATAAAATACCTATATGTCTTCCGATGGGTGCAATTCTCATTGTAATCTTGTGACCCCAAAGAGGCAAGAGGCTCACCCACTTCCATCTTCATGCGATTTGTGCTGGATTATCACACACACCTTTAGACCACCAAAGCACTAGTGAATGTTTCTCCAGGATAGTTATAAAGTTCCAGGGCAAGATGCCCCCAGAAACAAGGGGATTTGATACACACAATGAAATAAAAAGAATTTATTGCTAAGTAAGTTAGAAAGCACCAAGCTGAATATAGCTAAATAAAATTCTTTACTGTACTTATTTCAGGGCCTTTTATATGCTAAGATACATATAAATCTCCCAGAGGATAGAGGCAGGTAAGGGTCAGGCTAGGCTGAAGCATACTGTGTTTCTCAAACTTATTTGCCCTTAGATCACTTTTTGTGGAATAGCTGGCTGGACTAACCTTCCCTGAACTCACTTGAGGAAATGTTTTTCTGGGCTGAGCCTCCTCTGACTCCAGCCAGCTTCAGGAAGAGTTGAACACACCTGAGTAGCCATGTCTCTCGTCCTTCCTGCCCACACTGGTGGTCTCGTTCGTATTTTACAGCTGCTGTTGATCGCAGCAGCCTAGTCAACCCTCATACCTTAGATTTGTATACAATTTTTAAATTAAACTATTAAAAATGTCAGTAAGCCCAGGCTTTCTAAAGTATTTATGTTAAGAATGAAAGTCTCCTACATATTTCATGCATATTTGGGGTAATAGTGGGGATGTGCCCAGTGAGTCCCAGAAAGGGGAGGCTTAGGTAGCCCTGGGGGCCAACTCTCTAAAAGCTGTGCATACCCCATTTCATTCCACGTGGAGCGCTGAATGGTCAGGAAAACGATGATTGGAGGCAGAGCCCTGGTGCAAGGCCCTAGGATGTGCCATTCGCACCTCTTCTCCATCAGTGAAAATCTGGTGGGCCTGGGGCTGGCAGCCAACTCATCGTGTCTCCCTCTTTTTCCCTCCCACACACATTCCTTATAGCTCATGAGACTGGGAGGGATTGCCTCATCTTATTTTACCCTTCAAGTCTGATCTTGCCTTGGTGTTCACATATGCCAAGATTCACCTGTCTAATGACCTCAGGAGGTTGGAGACGAAGTGAGGTGAATTGCTTAGGGCCTTACCTTCATCTGCCACCTCCCAAAGATGGCTCTGGCAAAGGAAGTGGGAGTGATTCATCACTCAACCCAAAAGTAGAGACCAGCTTCTCAGAGATGTGGGGATGTTGTCTCAAGGGCAGTGGGTATGTCGTTGGAAATTGGGAGGTCAGGATGGAATTACCCTGGGGAAAGGTAATTGCCCCGGGGGAAATTTCAGGTAAGGTAACTTATGGGATAGCATACGGAAAGGTGGAGATTTCTAGATTCATCTTCATGATTGAGTGATCCTGCAAAAGTCGGCATGAAGGGGGAGCTTTACCCATCCAGCTCCTGTCTAGAATTAGGAAGCCCATTCTAATCACTGGAGCTGGTAACTGGGGTGGCCCCGGCTTCTCTATCTTCGGTAGGGTCTGGGACATTGGCCCCTCTGTAGTTTTAATCCCTGACAACTCAATACTTTTCTACTCTTTGGGCTGGTTGCAGGCATACATGTATTTGAAAGAGGGGGAGAAATTGCTGAAAATTCTCAAGAAAGAAAAATCTTGGAATCAGACATTTGAGTCTGCCACCTTTTATAGCCTCAAAGGTCAGGTAAGAAGCCATTAAAGACATGAATTAATCTGTTATTTGTCTTAGGCCTTTCCATTGAAGTCATCCCTATACATCGTATATCCTGCTCCCATCTCCTGCCACAGATTCCTATCCAAGACTCTAGAACCCCAAGCCCCTGGACTCGAACCTCTTGCCATGGCTTATCAGCAGCAAGATCTTCCCTGTCCTCCAGGTTAACATCTTTATATTTTTGCAACAACCTCTAAAATTGAACATGAATGGGTGAACGTTTCCCCAGAGGTAGATGCTACACGACTGTGATGCTAAGTCCTAGCCATTCAACCATCCTTCCCGCGTGCATTTGCTATTATGCCAGCCAGGCACAGGAGGGTTTTGTTTCTGGGCCATAAGTTACTTTTTTTGATGAGAGTCCCTAAAATATGTATTGTTGGAACCTACTAAGTCCAGAATCATTGCTTTTCCTTTTTTCTTCTCTTCCCCTCCCATCTTCCTGGAGGTCTGTTTCAATATGGGCCAGATGGCACTTGCCAAGAAGATGCTGCAGAAGGCACTGAAGCTCCTCAACCGAGACTTTCCTTACAGCTTAATCTCCGTGTTTCTCCACACCCACATTGAGAAAAACAGACACTCTCGTTACTTGCACCAGCAGGCCCAAGAGACCGCCCCTCCAGGGTAAGAGAAGGAGCTGGGGAGACCCAGGTGTCTCATCTCATTGCCCACAGGAGAGAGAGAGAGACCCACAAACACGTGACCCCACAGTCGGCCCCCAAGCCTGAGCCTCCAGGGGGCGCAAAGACTCCTCTTTGGCTCAGAGCACTTACCTAGTGGGGGAGGTGCTCCCAGGCCAGGGCTGGGTTGCCCCCAAGCCCTTTACAGGCAGCTTTTGCCAAAGGCAGTTCAGATGATACAGACATAAGGGACCCCTTTGCAAGGCGAGTTCCAGTGCACCCCGCCCGGCCTCTGCGTTCTGACTGCAGCCTGTTCCACCTGCTCCTGGAGCCCGCGTCACAAGCCCCCTTCCATTCAGTGCTAAGACGCTGGGTTCTGTCCCTGCCGCACAGAAGAACAGCCAGCCCCAAAGACATCTGCCAAAGGACAAAACTCCCCTCCATCTGTGTGTCTCGATAAGGATGTGGATTACATGGGGGTATCCACTGGTCAAAACTGTACTGTTAAGATTTGTGCAGTTCGGTGTAAGTCCATTTTACATATAAAAGAGCTGTAAAGAATAATAATGAGGAGGGAGAAATAGTAAGTGGCAGATGAAACAAGAATGTTGATAGTTGCTGAAGCTAGGGTTGTAGAGCAATGGGCTCGCTGCCTGGCGCACACAGAAGCTGATATGAAATCATGGCACTGGCCTTTGAGAAAAGGAAGGAAGACTTTAGTGCAAGGCCAACCAGCAAGGAAACAAGAGGCGCAACGCAAATCTGTCCCCCTGCTTTGGGGTCCGGAGCGAGTTTTAAGGGGTTGGAGGGCAAGGGAAAGCATTAAAAATGTTGGCTTGGCCGGGTCTGATTGGAGGCTTCAAATTTGGCTGTTGATGGTAAGGTGTGTTGAGGCGGATTTTAGCCCTGGATTTTCCCGGCCGGCAGACCCTAGCTTCCGGAGGGTTCCTGCGTTCGGGTTCCAGCCATGTCCTGGTCTTCTTGGTCCCACGGGGAGGAAATGTTGGCTCTGGGTGTCGTCAGAGGTCAAAGCTTTTTCTGTTGTGCATGCCTGGGACACATGACTTGCAGTCTGGGCTCTGTTGTACCCACAAGGTAACTTGATATCCTGTAATCAACAGAGGGCCCGTTTGGGCCGATCCTGCGGTTACAATTACACTAGGTGTTGGGCTCCCGTAGCTCATTATGCTCTTTGGCTTGCTGCAGGCCTGTTTGAATTTTTCCATAATAAAAGCTTTAAAAAAAAATCCCATCTATCCAGCAATTCATACCAAGGGAGATGCCACCTCGTTGGGGATCTGGAGAGCTCACAGAGGACATCTCTGCCATCCTGGGAGAGATCAGTGGCAATATTCCTACAGGTTCCGCCTAAGATACAAACATCTGTTCTTGTGAGCAAGTGACTACAACTTTTTCGCAACCCCTCTCAGAAGGGGGTTCCCTTCGTTAGCTTCTGAAAGTGTTTCCTTCGACGTGGGGGATTCTGAGGCAGAAAGGAAATGAGCTGAAGCTGAGCTCCTTTCCAGGCTGCAGGTGGGCTCCTGGGACTACCCGGCTGCTCCTGGGGGCGCAGGAGGAAGGGGCAGGGAGACGTTCAGCAGAGATCTCTCTGAGAGCAAGAAGGAAGTAGTCTTTGGGGCACGTATAAGGTTGCCATTTGAAATGCAGGATGCCTAGTTAAATCTGGATTTCAGATACATGATGAATAATTTTTTTAGTACACATATGCCACAAACCAGGACATATGCATTCTAAGAAAGTATTGGTTTTTAAACTCAAATGTAACTGAGAATCCTGTATTTTCATTTGCTGAATCAGATAACCCTAGTTTGCAACCACATTTTGTAAAAGGAATAAGAAGTACCTGCTCAAGGAGAAAAGGTAGAAAAGTGTTGAAGAGGGAAGAAGCGCAGCACTATTGGCTTAAAATACCTGCAGGTCAAAAGTTCTCGTTTCAAAAATCAGGACAATAAGAAACAACATTTAATGTCTGAGTGTCTATTGCCCTTGTGAATGCTCCATATTAGAAATGATTTTGCCCTGCTCTTGTTTCCTTAGAACCTTTAAAAAAGGTTCATTTGCACAACCTACTCAAGGGCGTCCATGCCTCAACTAAAATACCCGCAATTCATCAGCATCTCTAATACCTCTTTCCTCCTTCCTTCTCATCTTTATTTTAAAGCCTACCTTTTGAGAAGTATTTCTAATTACATTTTGTTTTCTTGGTTTTGTTAAATTACTAATACTGCAGCCATCTTATGGAGGCTCCTGTGTTTTAATCACACACATAGCAGATTTTTGGCTACATTATCAGTTACGTGGCCTGTTGAGGCTGGTACTGAAAACCCAAGCATGCTTTGTGGAAGGTCATCCATCCTCCCCTTGAATACCACCTCCCGCCACGTTCCGTCCCACTGTTGGAGTGTAATTGTTTAAAATGCTCAATTCCTTTGCTGAGCTGAGACCTAGTTCCTAGAAGCAGTGTGCTGTGGGGGAAATACCACGTTGGACTGAGCTTGAGGTCCTGCCACCACCACATTCCGGCTGGGTGACTTTGTGTTAATTACTTAACCTGAGTCTGACCTTCCCTATATGTAGAACGGGGTTCATTATTGCCCCGTTTCTTATAGGGGCGTCGTCAGAATCAAATGTGGTGAATGACATCAGCGTGGTTTTCAAATAGCTTCATTAAACTGGCAATTACCTGACGTGGGACAGGTGATAAATATCTTAATCATGATAAAGTAGGTGTCGTGGTCCCCATTCTACAATGGAGAAAGCTCGCTTCGTAAAAGTTAACGTGCTCATTAGTCAGCAACGGAGTCAGGCCTCGGAGTGAAGCCAGTGCTGAGTCCCAAGCCCATAGCGAGGACACGGCCCCTGCGCTCCCCTAACGCGTGGCGCCGATTCTGCCTTCTCTCTGTGTTTCCTGTGTGTTTACCTCGCCTAACAGGAAGAAGAGGCTGGCACAACTTCACCGGCAAATCGCCTGCTTCTCCCTGCTGTGGCAGATCTACAGCTTAAATTATTTTTTTCACTCCAAGTATGACGGCCGCCTGGCTGCTATGATGCAAGTGAACGCCGCACTGGAGACGCAAAACAATTTCCAGGTAGGCTGTTTGGTAGCTGCCGTTTAAACTTCTGAATCTCATTTGGAGAGAAAAGCCCAGAGAAAGCCAACTGGGATTCAAAATCATGAGGACACAACGAAAGCCTTTCTGCCCAGATCATGTCCCCGAGGCCAGCAAAACACCCCAGGATCTCTTCAGGCTCCTAAAAATTATAGAGGATCCTGAGTGGCTTTCATTTATATGAGTTGCATCTATTATCGTAGAAGAAACAAAAGTAGAAAATTAAAAATATTTATTTTAAAATAAAACTAATAAGCCCATTACATGTTAACATGATTAACATTTTCTTTTTTTAAAAAAGACCTTTATTTTCTCAAACAAAAAAATGTAATGAGAAGTGTGGCCATGTATTCAACTTTTTGCAAATATCTATGTCTGGCTTCATAGAAGGCAACTAGATTCTCCTTCTGCTCCACCCTTCAATCTGTCACAATATGATGTATGTCACCTCAGGAAAACTCCATATACTCATGAAAGAATGAGGGTGAAAAGGAAAAATGTTAAGGACAGTTCTTTTACAAGTGATAGAATCATAATGCACATAAATATGAAAAGTACAGCTGGGCGCGGTGGCTCACGCCTGTAATCCTAGCACTCTGGGAGGCCGAGGCTGGAGGATTGCTTGAGCTCAGGAGTTCGAGACCAGCCTGAGCAAGAGCGAGACCCCGTCTCTACTAAAAATAGAAAAGAAATTATCTGGCCAACTAAAAAATATATATAGAAAAAAATTAGCCGGGCATGGTGGCGCATGTCTGTGGTCCCAGCTACTCAGGAGGCTGAGGCAGTAGGATTGCTTAAGCCCAGGAGTTTGAGGTTGCTGTGAGCTGGGCTGATGCCATGGCACTCACTCTAGCCTGGGCAACAAAGCGAGACTCTGTCTCAAACAAACAAACAAACAAACAAACAAACAAATAAGAAAAGTACATGTTCAAATATTTTATTTAACTCTCAATGAGAGAATCAGTAAGATGTTACAACTGGTTCCAAGGAGAAGTCAATTTACTGAATGGATACAAAACTAGTCTAGTCACAGGGCAATGATTACTTGTATTCCACTGAACATTGACCATTTATATGAAAATGAATTATATCATTTATATTATTACCAGTTTTCTGCAATATTCTGAGTTGTAAAATCGTCAAGAGACAATGAAAGGCAGAGATAACCTTGACTGGTGAGCTAGACAGGACAACCACTAAGTCTTTGTTTCAGCCCATTTCAAGGCCTTTCAATATTTTTCTGTCATAAGTAATGCCATGATATTGTTAAACGAGCTTTGATCTCATGTGCTCTCTGAAAGGGTCTCAGAGACCCCTAGGGTTCCTGGGGCCAACTGGGAAAACCACTAGTCTAGGTCATAAACTGGGGAGCTTTTGATTGGATGAGGAAGACATCAGGAGACAAGATCAAGAAATAGGTAAGTTAAGCCAACTCATCTAATGAGAGTGACCTGGCTCCTTTATAAAAGTACATCAAGTGTGGGTCTCTTCTGGGGCAATAACTTCCTCCTGGAGTCATTAATTATCAAGTAACACTATAAATGTTGGAGGAGCTTAAATTCCTAACCAGGAGTCTGTCCCCAGCACTAGTTCCTTTCAGTAGATCCAGGCTGGCTCTCCCAGCATACATAGTGTTTTTAAAGCCCATCAAGATTTGGGCCCCTGACTATTTCCCATCCTCCTCTCCTGACTCCTTGTCACTAGGAGCCACAGGTCCAGTCCAGCCACATGGACCCTCTTTTGGTTCCTCAAACAGAGAAATTCAATCCCAACTTTGCACTGGATCCTTCTGCCTGGAGTGTCCATCTCCTGCCCCTACTGGCTTACTCCTTATCAGCTCGAAGCTCATCTCCTCAGTGAGGCTTTCTTGACCACCTAATTTAAAGTAGCCACCCATTCATTGTCTAAACTGTTGCCCTATTTTAATAGGTCTGTTCTATTATCATTGGACATTTTCTTGTTTGTTCCTTCATTGGTTTGTGGTGTGTCTCCCTTGCTACCCCATAGACTCCACGAGAGCAGGGAGCTTGTTTGCCCTCTTGTCTTAGTCACATCCTGAGCACCCAGAACAGTGTGCCTGGCACATTGCAGGCGCTCCACAAATATTTATTGAATAAAATGCCTTGCTTTTCCTCCACATTTGTAGCTATACCCTAAAAACTGTGGTGGAGTTGGGGTGCAGGGGGGAGGATAAAAATGGAAAAGCCAAGTGGGAAAGTGAATCAAGACGCTTATTACCAAGATGGCAGGGGCTGAGGGCAGAACAGCAGGGGAAGCTTTCACCCCTTGGATTCCTCGTTTGCCTAACAATTCTCTCTCCTCCACCACCATTTCTGGCTATCCTTCCCATCTGGCAGCATTATCGGAAGCACGTTCTAAACTAGGAATAAAGGAATTCCCTGAGATAGACTTTGTGGTTTAACAAGTACCCAGGGACCTGCTTTTAACACAGATTTTGTAGACTGGTTATTTTGTGTGATTGGAGGCATTCCAGGAAAAAAGTCCCTACTGTAAAATTCTTCCCCTACCCAACTGCCCCCAAAACTTCTATCATGAGAGATTCTAAAGTTCTCCTGTTTGTATTTTTCAAAATAGTTTCCATGTGTTCTGTTGTCATTTTTATATACAGAACCAAACCACTCCCTTAGAAGAAGCTATTTTCTTCTTACCCTTCTCTAAGCATTTATATACCGAGGCAATTTTATCATTTTAAAGAGTTGTTCAAACAGTAACCAACTTTTCTAAATCTCCAAATTAAGTTTAGAAGTAGTCCTTAGTTTGTTTTATTTAAAGCAAACAAACCAAACCAACCTACCTTTTTTTGTTAAATTATGCAAGTAATACATGTTTCGTATAACGCATTGAACAGCACAGAAGTGCATAAGGTAAAAAAGAAAGTCCCTCTTCGCCCCCAGATCCACTCCTTCAACAAATAGGTAACCATTATTTACACTTTGGAGTGCATCCTTTCTGCTATGCAATCATAGATCCACACATATAAGCTATTGCTTCTACTTTTTCACAGAAATTAGAAGTTTTATATTTCATTTAAGTACTCCATGAGCAAGGGCCCACAAGGATTGTCCTGGATGACTTGGTGAATAGGCGGCAGAAACCCAGTTCGATCTCTGTCTCTAAGTTCCATTCCCAAGCTTACTAAACAGATGTTAATATTTACCGGCAGACATTAAGTAATGTCCCAGGGCTTTCTGCTTTGGGTTCCACCTCAGTCTTACCCCTTCTCTCCTCTCCTCTGCCACTACAGATCATTAAGGCTTACCTGGACTATTCACTGTACCACTACCTGGATGGCTGCAAGGACGTGTGGTTCAAATATGAAGTCCTGGCCATGGAGCAGATCTTCAACCTCCCCCTGAAAGGCGAGGACATTGAAATCGTGGCATACATGGCCGATACACTGAGCTACATCAAGCTCTTAATGGGACACCTGGACTTGGCTGTTGAGTTAGGTAAGGGCTGGCTGGGCAAGGAGGGATAGGAAGATGCAAGTAAAGCCCCCCAAAACACTGGAATCGTTTTCTTCCCAGGCTCTCGAGCCCATAAGATGTGGTCACGGCTCCGGAATCCCAACAAGTACTATATGGTCCTCTGCAGACTTAGTAAATCGCTCTTCTTGAAATGCAGGTATTTATCTTAAAGCATTTTCCAATGTTAGCAGGAAGAGGCCATATTATCACTTTATTCTGGCTGTAGGGTAGGGAAGGGAGTGCTCTTTGCAGAAAGATGATTTAACTGATAATCATCCTTCAGCTTTGGATACCGAGGCTTTTTTAACAGAATTCTTCCAGGTGCATCCTCTCTGATTTGGTTGCTCTGGCCAATGACCAGAGGGGAGTCAGACAGTCGTCCCCACAGTGGGGGTCGGCTGCCACCCCTGCCAAGTGGAGAGAAAGGAGAAGGGTTAACAGGGAGGCAAATGCCCAGAGAATGGCAACCAGGACTTGAGGTCCAGGCCGATTTGGCCTGACTCTGGTCACCCTAATATAGAGGCTCCATGAAGGAACAATTTGAAAAAAAAACCGCCAATTTGAGATGTTCCCGTCCTGAGTAGGGGTGGGTTTCAAGTCTGTTTAAGAGTTGTATTTGGTTCTGAATTACTGCGCGGGATCAAAACTAGACCAGGACTGGCCTTCATCCTCTCCTCTCCACTGCTTTTTAGCGCCACCACCTTCTCTCTTCCACAGATACAAGCAATTGATCCAGGTGCTGGGGTGGCTGTGGGATCTTTCCATAGCAGAAGAACACATCTTCAGCCAGGCATTTTTCTATTCTATCTGCTTGGATATCATGCTTTATTCTGGTAAGAGTGGCTTTGGAATGTAAAAGAACTTGGAGATGTGGCGCCTATGCTGGTGTGTTGTGGCAACTGCCAGGGCTAGGGCTTTGGGACCACTAGGTTTGTGGCGGGATGGACTTATAGGACAGGGATGGAGAGAGCCTAGTGGTGTGAGCTGAGGAGCTGTCTAGCAGTTGCAAAGATTAAAAGGGAGCAGCAAGAAGGGGAATGAAGTCTGGAGGAACCTGTTGGGTATAAGCTGCCAGTTATAAACTGTCAGATAATTTTACACATAAGTGATAGTTACTGACATTGTCTTACCATGTGCCTTTTACTAGGGGTATTTAATTTTTAGCAGGATGTACTTAGAGACTTCATGCTTTAGAGTGAAGGACTGGATTGCTAATGGTGAGAGTTCCAGGCTGGTAGCTGTTGGTGATTTGGAAAACAAGTTCTTTCCCAATAACCTTCCAGTGACACCAAGCAGGTCACTTGAAGTGTACACATTAAACTAGAGGGACCAACCTGGGGATTGTTTTCCTCACATATGATTTTGAAAGGGGATGCAAATATTACTGCCAACAGAGGAAGCATGGGTGGGAAGACAGAAGCCCTAGGCTGCACCAAGACCAACGCCTTGCACTTTGGCCAGGAAGGGGTGGTTTAAACTCACCTGCCTGGTCTAGACCATGGGATTATATTATATATGCATAACATTCCACAGTAGCTGGGACTCACAAACACAGGGCAGTTCAGTTACATGCTTGTTGCAATCTACGGGACCCTTTGGATTCATGAAGTAATCAGAGACTACTCTCCCTGCAATGGGAAATTCTACCGGGAATGGATAGCCTGAAAGGTGATCACCCACCCACGAGCAAATTTCACCCATTTCTCTCTTTTAGGCTTTGTTTATAGACCATTTGAAGAATGTTTGGATTTCATATCCCAAAATGACGACAACAGAATCCTCAAGTTCCAAAGCGGACTCCTCCTGGGACTTTATTCGAGTGTAGCTATCTGGTAACAATGTATTACATATCACAAAATTCCCAAGGTAAAAATGTTGAGTCCTGAAGAAGAGTTCTATAAAAATTCTTTTTAAAGAAAGAAAAGTGTTCGTAATTTATACCTGAGACAGCTTAAAGGCATCAGAGAATATGGGCCTGAAAGATACCTTAGGGATCAACTAGTTCATCCCCCTCAGCCAAGGACAGAAAAGTGATGTCTCAATTATATTCAATGCAATGAACATTTATTACGAACATATTATGTTTTGATGATCCTGGGATAAATAAAGAGGACTTGCTTCTGAACAGTGCTGGGGTTTAAGGAAGGCTGATAAACAGCACCAGTTGCGTACCTACACTCACCCAGATCTAATCAGATGGAAAAACACTATTGACAAACCTGATGTTGGAGGATATAGCTTATATCTGCATACAAATGGGCTTCCTAATATGGAGCTCCAAAATTAGACTTATCCACTCAGCAGCAGGAAGTTCTGGAAGACTGCAGATCTCCCCACATCAAGGCAGGCCTCTTTCTAAGATGTGGCAGAGAGCAGATCAGTACCATACTCCCCATCGGCTTCACTGGCTCTTTTTTTTTTTTTTTTTGAGACAGAGTCTTGCTGTCTTGTTGCCCCAGGTAGAGTGCCATGGCATCATCCCAGCTCACTGCAACCTCAAACTCCTGGGCTCAAACGATCCTACTGCCTCAGCCTCCCGAGTAGCTGGGACTACAGACGCACGCCACCACGCCTGGCTCATTTTTCTATTTTTAGTCGAGATGGGGTCTCACTCTTGCTCAGGCTGGTCTTGAACTCCTGAGCTCAAGCAATCCTCCTGTCTCAGCCTCCCAGAGAGCTAGGATTACAGGCGTGAGGCACTGCGCCCGGCCTTCACTGGCTCTGAAGATGAAGGAGAGACAGGCTGTGAGCTACACTTGCCCAATTCCTCTCCCCAAATCACCAGACCACTCCTTTTCTTTTTTTTTTTTTGTTTAGCCTCCACGGACCATTGAAGAATAGGCCACTCCTTTTCACTGGAGGAACGAGTGAAGCCAGTGAAGTGGGGAAAGAGAGCTGGTGCTTGCACGAATGGAGGGCCCTCACATGCAGGACTTCAGGAGAGAGGAAGCAGCACTAGCCCTGTACTCTTAACGCATTAAGCCTGAGGCTTAATCCCTTTAACTTAATAAGTTTTCAACTCAGTAAACTTGCAGCTATGGCTATACCTTCAAGGAAGGAGATGAACAGGAAGGCGCCAAAATGGGTCAGAACAGAACATTCATGAAATCACTTCCATGACCATCCCCAGAAAGTCTTCTATTTCCCATCTCAAATTATATGCAGCCATGTTGTCCAATGTGGTCTCCCCCCCAGAGGTTGTGTGATTAGATTAAATGACAATGTGGAGACATTCCTATACAAAATGCCACAAATGAGAGCAGCTCCAAATTTGAATAGACCCTCCCTTTTATTATAAAATTATTGGGGAGATATTAAAATCCAAAAGTTAATTACCCTTGCCAGTTAAAGTTCTAAGTCAAATTATCTTGCCCAGGTGAGTTAAAGATCAAGGAATGTGACGTCCAAAAAGCAGCCTAATTTCTTATTCTTTTCTGTCTCAGCCGGAGAGTTCTTACAACAGCTGTGTCCTAGGCAAATGCTTCTCACACGTTAGTGGGCATGAGGATCACCTGGAGGGTGTGTTCCTGCAGAGATTCCACACCCGCAGAGTCTGTCAGATTGAGTAGATCTGGGTTGGACCAGAGAATTTGCACTTATAAGGAGGACCCCGGTGTCACTGACGATGCCAGTCTGTGGCGCACACTTTGAGTAGCGCTAGCCTACACTCTCTCTCTTTCCAATTGGAGCAACCTCTTCAAACCCTAGAATTTATAGTGCCAAGTATCTGATCTGTCTCACTTTTTAACTTAAAAAATCTAAAGAGTGAACTAGAAGGTGGCAACTATGACCTGGGTGTTCCCAAGAGCTCTGTTCATCTTAAGTCATCCAAAAATTCTACTCTTTCCTTGCTCCATGTCACAGAATTTCCTGCTTTCTTAGGGAGAGTGGAGTGGGGCTGGGCAGGAGGCAGACTTCCAGAGACCCCAGTATGGGAGGCCACACATCCAGAGAGAGCCATTTCAGCCAATCCGCCCATTCCAAGAGTGATCCTGATCTTTCTTATTCTCCTGTGGCGGTACAGGTATGCTAGACTTCAGGATTGGGACAACTTCCACGTATTTTCCAATAGAGCTAAACATCTAGTGCCGAGAAGAATCCCAACAGTTGTCTACTACCAAGGAGTTGCCAGGTACATGGAGGGGCAAGTTCTTCACCTTCAAAAACAAATTCAGGGACAGACTAAGAATGCCCAGGCGAATGGTGTTGAGATGCTCAAGGTGAGGCTTATTCTGCAGTCTCCAGTACAAATCCCTCCTTGAATGCCTTCCTGTCTACCTCCTGTGCGAATTATTTTCTGATTACGGAATTTACACATGTTTATAATAGTTTTTGAAGGCACCCCCTCAAAATTATAAAGAAAAACATATAAACTGCTCATAAGCTTGATAATAAGAGACAACCACTTTGTATACATTGAGATATACCACTTTTCAGTTTTTTTCCTATGAGTGTGCATGCTCATTTCCATTTTGTAATTTGCTCTTAAATATATTATAATTTCCATGTCATTACATTGCTGTTCACACTACTAATTAATCCTACATAGTATTTTATCTTATGAATATATTATTAAATTATAATATAGCCCAGTTATTCTTGGACAGAACTTTTCTGTAGTGTTTTACTGCTATTGCTGTGATACGGACCCTGGTGGATAAATCTCTGCACACAACGATTTTTAAAATTCAACTCACATACATTAAGCACCAGACAACAGGTGCCTGGGCTGTAGGAGTGAGCAGGTCGGGCGTGGGGCCTGCTTCTGACAGTTTACAGCCTGCTATGGGCTGGTCCCCTGAGAGAATGAGGGGCGAACCCTCTGGTTTGGGCTTGGCACTTGTTTGCCTTGTTTTTGTAAAAAAAAAAACTGAGCACAGGTGTATTAGTTCTCTACTGCTGCATCACAAATTCCCACAAACCAAACAGCTTAAAACACCCTCACTTCTTCTCGCACAGTTTGGCAGATCAGAAGTCTGGGTGGGCTTGGCTGGAATCTCTGCTTAAAGATGTATTTGATGTATGCATTAGCATACGTAATCGAACATAGTGTTGCTATTATTATTTTGAACAAGCTTATTATATGTTAGATAAATTAAGAATAATAAAAGGGACATTTTTATTTTGCCTTCACTTATTCCCTCTTTGATGCTCTTCCTCTCTTTATGTAGATCCAAGTTTCTGACTTGTATATTTTCCTTCTCTCTAAAGAATTTCTTTGAATGTTTCTTGCAAGGCAGGTCTACCGACAACGATTTCCCTCAATCTTAGTTTGTCTGAGAAAGTATTTTGTCAATTTTGAAGGATATTTCCACAGGGTACAGAATTCTAGGTTAGTGGGTTCTTATTTTTTTTTTTCCTCTCAGCACTCTAAATACGTCATGCTACTCTCCTTGCTTGCATGGTTTCTGAGGAAAAGTCAAATGAAATTGTTCCACCGTAGGTAAGATGCCCTCTCCCTGCCCTTGGCTTCTTTCAGGATTTTTTCTTTGTCTTTTGATTTTCTGGAGTTTAAAAATGATCTGCTTTTTTTTTTGGGGGGGGGGCATTTATCCTGCATAGTGTTCTCTGAGCTTCCTGGATCTGCGGTTTATGTCTGACCTTACTTTGGGGCAGTTCTCAGTCTTTATTTTTTCTAATATTTCTTCTTTTCTCTTTCTTCTCCTTCTGGTATTTCCATTATACCTTTTGTACTTGTCTCATGGTAGAAATACTTGTATAGTCCTTGAATATTCTGGTTTTTTTTTTTTTCAGTCTGTGTTTGCTTCTCAGTTTTGTAGGTTTGTGCTGATAAAGCCTTAAGCTCAGAAATTCTTTCCTCAGCTGTGTCCAGTCCATTAAGCCCATCAAAGACATTCTTCATTTCTCTTAAAGTGTTTTTAACTTCTAGCACCTCTTTTTGGTTCTTTCTTAGGATTGTCACCTCTCTGCTCGTATTGCCTTTGCATGCTCTCTACTTTATTCATTAAAGCTCTTAGCATATTAATCGTAGTTGTTTTAAATTCTCAGTCTGATAATTCAAAACATCCTTGCCATGTTTGATGCTTGCTCTGTCTCTTCAGACTGTGTTTTTTGCCTTTTAGTACGCCTTGTGATTTTTCCTGATAGACAGACATGATGTGCCAGGTAAAAGGACTTGATATAAATAGATCTTTAGTAATGTGACGGGTAAGGTGTGGGGGGGAGAGAAAGCATTCTTTAGTCCTGTGATTAGGTCTCAGTCTTTTAGTGAGCCTATTCCTCTGGACTAAGAACTTCCCAATGCTTTTCAGTCCCTTCCTCTTAGGTGGGACAGGAGAGCTACAGTTGGCTTCCGTTGGGTATTTCCTGCTCCCCCCTATTCCTGTCACCGCCCCCCCCAGGTGGGTTAGGCTCTGGTTACATTGTTTCTCCTGAAGCCAAACTTGGTTAAGAAGAACAGAGTGCTCTGGCTCTTTAAAAATGGTTTCTTTTCCTCTCCCTCTGCTTTGGAAGTATGAGAGAATTTTTCTCGAATATTTACCTGAGATTCTGGTTGAACTCCTGGAGGTAAAACTCACAAAAGTATGGGGGCCTATCTGGAAGTGGTTTTGGTGGGTTTTTTTTTTTGGTTCAATTTTAAAAATCGTGGTCAAATAAACATAACATAAAATTTACCATCTTAACCATTCTTAAATGTGCAGTTAGTGGTATTAAATACATTCATAAACCTTTGACTCCATCTCCATAACTCTTCATCTTGTAAAACTGGAACTCTGTACCCATTATGTGTATGTTTCTTAGATCCAGCTGGTTTATTGTATTAGGTTCTCTATTTCTTATCTTCTCTCTGGTTGTTCTATCCATTATTGGGAGAAGGTTATTAAAGTCTCCAACTATTACTGTAGAACTGTCTGATTCTACCTTCAATCCATCAGTTTTGCTTCATATATTTTGGTGGTCTTCTAATTAAGTGCATAAATATTTGTAATGTTTATAATTGTTATGTCTTTTTGCTGTATTGAAAATTTTACTAACATAATGTCCTTTTTGCCTCTTGTAAGCTTTTTTCTGATTTAAAGTCTATTTTGTCTGATATTAGTCTGGCTACCCCTGCTCTCTTTTGGTTACTGTTTGCATGGAATATCTCTTTCCATCCTTTCACTTTCAATTTATTTGTGTCTTTGGATGGAAAGCAAATCTTTTGTAGTATATAATTAGATTATGTTTTTGGAAATCCACTCTGCCAATCTGTTTTTTTTAGTGGGGAGTTTAATCCATTTACATTTAAAGCAATTACTGATAAAGAGGGATTTTTATCATTTTGCTATTTATTTTCTATATGCCCTATAGTTTTTTTGTCCTTCATTTCCTACATTACTGTCTTCTTTTGTGTTAGTTGAGTTTTTCATAATGAGACATTTAAAATTTCCCATTTTCTTTTGTGTATATTCTATAGCTATTTTCTTTATGGTTACCCTGAGGATTATATTTAATATCCTAAGGCAACTTTAGTAGGATACAAAAACTTTGCTCCTTTAATAACGTCCCACCCATTTTGGTTGTTGATGTTACAAAATTACATTTTTATACATTGTGTACATAAAAACATAAACTAATAATTCTTTTAAATGATTAGTCCTTTAAATTATGTAGAAAACGAAATGTGGAGTTACAAACCAAAGTTACAACACTAGCAAAACTCCTTTTCTTGCTGCGACAATGGGTCCAGTTGTCATCTATGACGTATGTATCATGCTCTGTAAACCTATATCTCGCTCTTGCCCTGTAATCCTATCTTTCTCTCCTCAATAAATCTCATTTTTGTGCTTGCCTTTAAACAAACTTACTAGCAATACTAGCTTTCAGGCTGATAATTTTTTAATGTATTAATCTCTTAAATGATGTAGAAAACAAAAAACGGACTTACAAATTATGACAAGAATACTAGCTTTTATAATTGTCCATATATTTACCTTTATTAAGATCTTTATTTTTCCATACAGCTTCAAGTGTTCTTTCATTTTACCCTACAGAATTCCCTTGAGAATTTCTTTCTTTCTTTTTTTCTTTGAGCATTTATTTCAGGGAAGTTTTAGTGGTAACAGTCTCTGCTTTTGTTTATCTGAGAATGTCCTAATTTCTCCCTCACTTTTGAAGGATATTTTGCCAGATATAGGATTCTTGGTTGACAGGTTTTTTTTGTTTGTTTTTTTTTCACTTTTAGCATTTGAAATATGTTGGTCTGCTGCCTTCTGGCATACAAATTTTCTGATGAGAAATCTTCTGGTAATATTATTGAGGATCCCTTGCATGTGATGAGTTGCTTATAATTTGTCTTAGTGTGGATCTCTTTGAGTTCCTCTTACTTAGAGTTTGTTGAGCTTCTTGGATATTTATAGTTGTGTCGTTTTTCAAACTTGGGAAGTTTTCAGCCATTATTTCTTCAAATGTGCTCTTTTCTCTCTCTTTTCTCCT
Source organism: Lemur catta (assembly GCF_020740605.2). Lineage (NCBI taxonomy): Eukaryota > Metazoa > Chordata > Mammalia > Primates > Lemuridae > Lemur > Lemur catta. Next base: position 4,298,500 of record NC_059130.1, on the reverse strand, counting down.
TCAGGGACTTGCACAATGAATTTGTTGGTTTGCTTGTTGGTATCCCACAGGTCTCTTAGGCTTTGTTCACTTTTCATCAACCTTTTTTCTGTTCCTCAGACTCAATAATTTCCATTGTCATATCTTTGTTTGCTGATTCTTTCTTTTGCCTATTCAGATCTGCTTTTGAATCCCTCTGATGAATTTTTTTATTTCAGTTATTGAACTTTTCACCACCAGAATTTCTTTTTAAGCCCTTTAGATTTTCTGTCACTTTATTAATATTTTCATTTTGTTCCTACAACATTTTCTTGACTTTATATCTTCTTTTAGTTCTTTGATCATCTCTAAGAGTTGTTTTAAAGTCTTCATCTAGGATATCTGGCATCAGATCTTTTTCAGGGACAGTTTCTGTTGGTTTTTTTCCTTTGAATGGGCCCTACTTTGCTGTTTCTTTGTATGCCTTGTGATTATTTTGCTGAAAACTAGACATTTGAATTTAATTATATGGTAGCTCTAGATATCAGATTCTCCCTCTTCTCCAGGGTTTGCTGTGTTTTTGTTGTTATTGTTGTCATTGTTTTTGGTTTTTTATTTTTGTAGGTTATTTCTGTGCCAGAGATCTGCTTTGTCTTCTCAAGTCTTTTCTTAGCCTGTGCTTTCCCTGTGCATGCAGAGTCACTTTCTAATTTTCCCCATATAGGCAGTTGCTTTGGAATGTCCTAGTATTTGATGCCTGGCTCTCAAAGGGGAAAAAGAGAAAAGTGAAGGTGGGTGAGGGGCATTGGCCTTTTAAATCCCCAGAAGTCACTTCAGCCAGAGGGAGAGGGACTTGTGACAAGGGGGGTGAGAGGGTGTAACGACAATGGCTGCCTCCCTCGTTGTCTGTACATCTTTGATCAGAAGCAGCAATCAGTGATCGAAGCACAGATCCCTGATATTTAGGACAGGGTCCTTTTTGCCCACCCTGGTTCTCACAAGTTCTGTGCAAATTGCCTCAGGAACACGTGCACAGCTCTTTGCTATAGGGCTGGGGTGGGGGAATAAGTAGTGCTACTATGCTGAGAGCTGAAACTGACAACTTTAACTTACCATCCAAGCCTTCCTCTGGCAGTTACGAGCCTTTAATAGACTCCAAAGTTCTAAAATCGTTATATCCTGACAGATTCTGCCAGTCTAATTATCGTCCAGGTGGGGACACAGATACCTGCTACTTCCTACTCTGCCATCTTTCCAGAATCCTCTTCCCCCTGGAGTTGTTAACTCACAGACTTGTCCACTTTGAGTCTTCAGTAATTCATCAATTGCAGTTCAGGTTTTCCCGCCCTGGCACTGGTCCCCACGGCGGTTTCCACTCATGGTCTCTGCTCCGATAAGCCGGGGCTCCCTGTACGCGTCTGTGTGCCTCCCCAGTCTTGAGGGCAGCAGTTTGCCCTGTGTTCTCACCTGTCTGACAGATGGATCTAAGAAGAGTTGTTGATTTTTCAGTCTGTTCAGATTATTTGTTTCTAGGGCCAAATGGTGATTTCCAAGCTCCTTACATGCAGAACTGGCCAGTTTTCCCCCTGTTTAATAATCAGAAGAAAGTATTTTTTTTTTTAAAGTTGTTGCAGAGAAGTATTGATGGGCCCTCTCATGTCAATTTCTGATTTGGGTGGACCATGGGGGCTATTCCACCTGACATTTACTATCTTATCTCCAATACTTGCTGTGTGTGTTTCTGTAATGTACTTTCTCACTTGACTGCTTATATCCTTGGAATAGTCCCAGATCATCTGTGCAGGCAAGGACCCCTGTCTAATTCTGATATACTGTTTTTTTTTTCTCTTTAGAACTTGGAGAGTCTGGTGGGTCAAAATATCACTGGCCCTATTTTTTACCCGAGGCTCTACCACTTGATGGCCTATGTCTGTATACTAATGGGAGATGGGCATAGCTGTAACCTCTTCCTGAACACAGCCTTGCAGCTCTCCAAAACTCAGGGGAACGTGCTGGAGCAATGCTGGCTGAACATGAGCAAAGTATGTATCACCAGATAGCAAGCTGGGGTTGGGGGTGCTCACCCTTATAAGGAAGCCCCAGAATCCCACTGCCTGGTTAGGTTTCACCAGGCACAGAAGGTCATTTTGCCTGGTGAAAGTTTTGTTGGGCCGCCATAACAAAATATCTTGGGCTGGCGTAATTTATAAACAATAGAAATTCACTGCTCACAGTCTTAGAGGCTGGGAAGTCCACGATCAAGGCACTGGAAATTTGACGTCTGGTGAGGGCCCATTCCTCATAGATGGTGCCTCTTGCTGTGACCTCACATTCTAGAAGGGTGAAAGGGGAAGACTCACCCCCTCTAGTCCTTTTATGTGGGCACGAATCCCATCCAGGAGGGCAGAGCCCTGGTGACCTAATTACCACCCAAAGGCCCGCCTCTTAATGCATTACCTTAGGGGTTAAGTTCCAACATACGAATTTTGGGGGATGCCAAATTCAGACCACAGCAGTCATTATAGGCCTTTCTAGATTCTTACCGAAAGGGTGACCTGTCCATAGCTCAGGTTTGTGAGCCTCCTGTTCCCCTTCAAGTTCTCACGGACTCTCTTCCCTCCTCCAAATTTTGTTTAGCAGATCTCTCTCTGCTCCTTTCTGTGGCCACTTTCTACTTTGTGTTACATTTGTTTGCGTGTCTTTCCTCCCCTCAAGAATGTGGACTCTTTGAAAGCAAAAACCACACATACACCCAGCACAGCGCCTCTTACTCAGTTTTTGTTGAATAAGTGAATGAATGTACAATTCTGTGTGTCTATTTAAAGAGGCGCACGCCAGTGTCCTCCTCTGGGCAGCAAAATTCATTTTTGCCTGTGGGTTCACGTGGTTTTAAAAGCTCAAGGACGTTTCACCCTGTCTGGTGTGGGACCACTTTCGATGACACAAGTTAAGGAGCATCATTGCTTGTTCTCTTTCCCTCCTCTCAGGAATGGTGGTACTCAAGCTCCGAGTTCGCAGAAGCCAACTGGCCTGAAACAGTCAGCAGTCTCCCGTCATGGGACAAAATTGTATCAGGCGAGGTAAACATGCAGGATGTTCAGAAAAACAAATTCATGATGAGAGTTAATATCTTGGACAATCTTTTCTAACATTTCACGAAAAGAATAAAGATTTTAGTAAGAACCAAGCCTTTGCAGTTCTCCATTATTGACCCTTCGCTGTAGCCAGCCCTCTCCAGGCTCCTACCTTCTCTCTTGTTCCAGACGCAGAAGCAGACACATTGGTTTCTTCTCTTTCTGGAGGGTCAAAAAGGGTCAGCAGTGTCATGCTTTGCTTTCTCCCAATTTGACGAAAGTTGCCTTTGCCCTTCATGTCGTTTTAGCTTGACCTGTTTATTTCAGCCCATGCAAAATTGTATCATATGAGAAAATATGAAACACAAGATGGTGCCACAGCCTGTGTTATGACAGGCATGTTCCTAGTTAATGTAATTAAACTGAAAATTTTATTTTTAAATGTCCAATTGCTAAATCTTTTGGAGGTAGCACAGTATTACAAATAGCACCTGGTCACCTTTCTCTGAATATACTCAGATTTATCTCTATTTCTTTTATATATGAGTTCCATATGGAATGGCCAACCTGGAACACAAGGGGACTCTTAGTTCTCTTGTCCTACCTATAAGAGTCCTATTAAAACCACTTATGCACCTTCACTCTTCTGGCAGCCATTTTTGGAGTCACTATGGACATATTCCAGGTGACTGGAAAATAATCCCAAATTGCCCACTTATTACCTGTGCTTTAGTTTCCACATCTGTAAATGGAAATAATAATAGTACATACCTCATGGAGTTTTAAGTGTTGGGTTTTTTTTTTTTTTTTGAGGATTACATGAGTTAATGTATAAAGAATTTAAAACACTGCTTGATATCCTGGAGATCAGTAAGTGTTACCCCTTAATACTGTCACAGGTGTTCTAACAAGTTCTCCCCATCCTGTACTTACACAGTTTGTTTTTCTTCTTTAAAGAGAACAGATGATGCATACAGGATGCAGAGAAGTATGTGGTCTGCTATTAGCAAGTAAGAGAGAAGTGAACTAAAATCAAATATGTGTATAAATGCTGGTGGGCAAAGGAAGTTAGCCTTTGTGAGCTCTTTCTGGGTGGTGGCCTTTATCTCTAGTATGTGCCTTTCTTATTAGCTTACAATTTTTCCTTTTCTCTAAATGTTCTACACCCCATGTTAGGCCTTCCCGGTTGTAACTGCACGTAGTGATAATGATATTGAGTAATCTCCTCAGAGTTTAGCATCTTCTGGTTGCCACTTTGTATTAGTTGAACAAAGGGTCAGGGGACAGTACTCTGGGGTTCTTCCCTTACCATCTTAGCCTGGTTCATGCTCAGCTGCCCAAGAGCTGCCCACAAGCCTGAGTCCCAGCCCACCCCAGTGCTCTTTGTGAGTTGCAGGCAGATGTTCAGATTTTTTGTAGCTCAACACCAGGCTGTGCTGTGACTTTGGTCCTAGGGGTGGATAGTGCTAATGAGTTTGAGGATTGCTGAGATGAATTGTTTATCTCCCAAATTACTAAAATACTAAAGCATACATATCTATTAGAATGTCCAAAACTCCAAAACACTGACAATTCTGGTGATACGGAACAACAGAAACTCTCAGTCATTGCTGGTGGGAATGCAAAATGGTACAGCCACTTTGGAAGACAGTCTTGCAGTTTCTTACAAAACTAAACATACTCTAACCACATGATCCAGCAATCATACTCCTTGGTATCTACCCGAAGGAGCTGAAAACAAAAATCCCTGCACATGGATGTTTGTAGCAACTTTATTTTTACTGGTCAAAACTTGGATGCAACCAAGATGTCCATCAGTAGGTGAATGAATAAAAAGAAACTGTGACAAATCCAGACAATGAAGTATTATTATTCAATGCTAAAAAGAAATGACCTATCAAGCTTTGGAAAAACATGGAGGAATGTTAAACGCATATTGCTAAGTGAAAGGAACCAGTCTGAAAAGGCTACAGACTGTGTGGTTCCATCTACGTGACATTCTGGAAAAGGCAAGACTGTCCTGGAGACAGTAAAAGATTAGTGGTTGTCAGGGTGTGGCAGGGGGAAAGGATGAAGAGGAGGAGCACAGGGGGTTTTTAGGGCAGTGCAACTATTCCGTACATCACCGTAATGGTGGATACACGTCATTATACACATTTATTCTGTGAAATTACATAATTCAACCTTAAAGCTGTTGGAATTCTAAATTATTCTGAGCCTTGAGAGGAATGTGGCTGTGTGGCCTAAGTCACATGGCATTCAGCTGCAACTTCTACCTTTTTTTTTCCTTCCTGTAAAAAATTAGGAGGACGAAACGACACCAGAGATAAGACCGCTTTCAATCACTACCCATCCCTGTAGAGTAAGAAAGTAAATCTTCCTTGGAATGTACCAGTGTATAACCAACGAAATCGTTAATGTGGGCACTGGTCTCACGTGCAAAATGTTGTCATCTGCTAAGATTTCTCTGTTTCTGCCTATGTGAGCGAAACCATAACTTCTCCAATTTGGAATGCTGACTCTGTTTGTTTGGAGTTCGCGTCCTTCAGGTGGCCATCTCAGGCTCTGTGCTCGAATAAACTCTACACTTAATCATAATTTCTGAATCTCGTTTAAGGTCGACATTTCAAACCCACAGCATGCACAACAGCAAGCACGAACCTTAATGTAAACTCCAGACTCTAGACTCCGGGTGACAATGATGTGTCACTCAACGTGGGTTCAACACTTGTAACCTACGTACCCGTCTGGTGGCAGATGTTGATAGCAGGGGTCCGGGGAGTATGTGGGATCTCTCGTACCTTCAACTCAGTTATGCTGTGAACCTACAACTGCTCTAAAAAGTAAAGTTTATTAATTAACAACCAAAACAAATCCTAAAACATACGTCAGCCAGCTTCCTTGCCCTCTACAGAGCTAGGCTTCCCCCTCCCCAGTCCTTAGCCAGCTGCTCCCTCTTCAAACTTCCCCAGCACAGGAAATGGCACTGATCCTTCAAAATCCAAAATCTAGTTACCTGTGATTCTTCTGTTTCTTCAACACCCCCCTAGTCCATGGGTAAGTCCAGGTGCCGCCAGGGTCCATCTGGGTATAACCATTCCTTGTCTCCACCACTGCCACCTTCCATGAAGCCATCACAATGTCTCACTGGCGCCATTGCCATCGGCCAACTAAGCAGTCTTCCTGTTCCCACTCTTGCCCCTCTCTGACCCGTTCTCCACACAGAAGGCCGGGCGCGGTGGCTCACGCCTGTAATCCTGGCACTCTGGGAGGCCGAGGCGGGAGGATCCCTCAAGGTCAGGAGTTCGAGACCAGCCTGAGCAAGAGCGAGACCCCATCTCTACTAATAATAGAAAGAAATGATCTGGACGACTAAAAATATATATAGAAAAAAATTAGCCGGGCATGGTGGCGCATGCCTGTAGTCCCAGCTACTCGGGAAGCTGAGGCAGGAGGATCGCTTGAACCCAGGGGTTTGAGGTTGCTGTGAGCTAGGCTGACGCCACGGCACTCACTCTAGCCCGGGCAACAAAGTGAGACTCTGTCTCAAAAAAAAAAAAAAAAAAATGTGCAGGGCTGGGCTGGAGAAGATAGACAGGGCCAGGGAGGGGCATTATGGGAAGTACAGTGATATTATCCCCCAGGACTGAGAAGAGAAAAGGAGACAGAGGAAGAGGTGGGCAAAGACTAGGCTGCAATTTGAAGATCGTACATTCCACATGCCTGAATTTTACATGCATCAGATTTTAAAGAAACCCTGTACTGGGTTTCTGCTCCTGACTGTGCCACAAACCAGTTATGTGACCTTGGGCAAGTCTCTTCGCATCAGTTTCCTCGTCTGTAAGCAAGTTGTGATAAGGTCCCTTCCCTGCAGCATCTGGTCCCGCCTGCCACCGCCAGGATGGGCGTGGTGACCTGCTCTCTGGCCAGCAGATGGCAGCACTGGCTCGGCTGCGGCTGCCGCCCACAGAACCGTTTCTGGACACGCTGTCCCTCCTGCAGCCCCAGCGCCCCTGCACCTGCCACCCCTGCTCCCCTCCTTACCTGCGGGAAGCTTCCAGTGTGGCGTTCTCAGGAGCATCCCGGATAGAATTATTTCTGGGAGAAAGCTTCAGGAACAGAGAGAAATGAAAAAGTGATTTTTTTCTTCCCCATGAGCCTTTGGACTGTCCCCACATCTGTGAACTCCTGGAGGGCAGAGGTGCTGTCCTCGTCCCCCATCTCCTGCACAAAGCCCAGTGCCTGCACACTGGGAAGTGTTCAGAAGGCGTGTGAATTAATGAATGTAGTAAAGAACATTTTCATTTGATCAAGTTAAACCTCACAGGCAGCCTTAGAAGTAGGAGCCTAATATTTGTTGGATGAGAAAAGTATACAGACCATCGTGGAGATCAGCAAAAATTACTAAACATCGTACTAGCCAGGCTCTGCAGTGGGGAAAAACAGTGACTAAGAAACACTGTGCTTGGTGGTTACAGGGGTGGGCCTGGGCCTCACTAGATTGGATCCCTTCGGTAGCTCCGCGCTGCTGAGCAAGTTATTTAACCTCTGTGTGTCTCCATTCCCTTGCTGGTAAAATGGGGATGATAACAGCATCCACCTCCTAAGGCTGTTGTGGGTTAATACAGGCGCAGCTCTCAGAATTCTGCCGGGGGACAGATACTTAGGATGCGGAGCTATGAAGGGGCCTGGCACACACCCTGACATGGCTCTGGAAGGCTGGAGAAAGCTTCCTGGGAGGGGAAGTAGGACTCAGCCAGGTGGAGAGCTTGCTGGGCCGGGACACAGTGTTCGGAGCTGGAGACGTTTTGGAGGGCCTGGGTCCTCCCCCGGGGTCTGGATGGAGCCCTGCTGAGCAAGGCAGTGTGTGTGGTGACGAGGAGGCAGCCTGGGGGCCCAGCCCCTAAGGCCTTGTGGCCAGGTGGTGGTAGGGTTAGGGACCTTATCCTGCCAGCGGTAGGAGTCACGGAAGGGCTTTGCTGAGGAAGTGCATGGGCCCCGTTTCTGTTTTAGAAAGACCACCAGTCTTTATGGAAAAGGGTTGGAAGCCAGCTGAGTGGAGACGAAGGCTGGGAGACAGTTGCTGTTGCGAGCTTGGAGTTAGGGTGGCCTAAAATAAAGACGCGGCAGTGGAGACAGAGATGAGGGTATTGTTCTGAAAGATATTGGAGGAGGTAGAACATGTCGAAATCAGAGATGGGCTTTTCAAGGAGGATGCTCAAAATTAACAAATACAGAGAGGCTAAGTAAACTAAGGGCGGAATAAGTTCGAGCATTTGCGTGAGTCCCTTTGCTTGCTAAGTGGATAGTTACATTTGCCCCTCCTCCCTCTGCCCCCAAACCTCACCCTTTCAACCCTGTCTTCCGCCTGGGTCACCTACTCATGACCAGTTTCCCGTCTCTGTTTATGGGCCCAGTCCCTGCTCACCTGACTCTTCTCTCTTCAGGCCCAGAGCCAGTCACTGTGTTCTGCCAGTGCTCTTGAACATTTCCTAAACATTTCCCACATCCCTTCTATCGTCTTCATTCCCACTGCTGGTGAAATTCCCAGCTCCTTCATCTCTAGCTGAGCTCTGTAAGGGCTGCATGATTAAATGGTCTCCCAGTTTCAGATTTCCATCCGATTTCAAATTTCCAACAATTGGCAGGGTAAAGCGTGCTAAAACGCCAATCCCCATTGGTTACTCTACTTACAATTTGATTTGCCTTCAGGGCAACATCCCAATTTCTGAGCTGGAATGGAAGGAAGGCTATTAAGGCTTGGCTTGCTCCCAGGTCCACTGCTGCAACCACACTGGCCTGGCTCCTACCCTGACCCCTTGGGGCTGGTTGCTCCAACTGGAATGGTCTTTACCAGATTCTCCTGGCCTCAAGCAATCCTCCCTCCTTGGCCTCCCAAAATGCTGGGATTATGGGGGAGAGCCACCGTGCCCAGGCCCAATCTGCTTTCAAATGCTTCTGCCTCAAAGCACCTTCTCTCTGCTGCAGGTTGGCTTCATCAGACTGCTCTTGTTATTCCCCAGATATGTTTCCTTCCTCATTAGGGTGGCTCTCACAGGACTATCTCCTCTGAGCTCATCATGGGCAGGGATTCTGTCTCCCTCGTCTTTCTATCCCCAGAACTTGGCATAGGGTCAAAGATTAGAAGGTCTTCAGCAAGCTCTGTGTTGATGGGTGGGCACTGTGAGGTGCCCACCCATCCCCACCCACACCTCCATACCAGAGAAAAAAAGCGTGCAGGAGAATTCTGTGAGTGCGTGTGCGTATAGCCTGGAACAGCTACTGGAAAGGATGCTGACTCCGGCGTGGTCTATACTAGCGCTGTTCAACAGAACCGACTGTGATGAAGGAAATGTTTTGTATCTGCACTGACCAATATGGTAGCCACAAGATGCATGTAGCTACTGAGCACTTGAAATGTGGTTAGTGTGACTGAAGCTACGAATTTTAAATTTCATTAATTTTAATGAAATTTAAATGGCCACATGTGGCCAGCGACTCCCGTATGGTACGGTGCAGGTCTATACCTGTCTGCATTAACCTTAAAATGCCAAAACAGAACCACTGAAGGCTGAACTGAGACATTTCTATAGCAGAGAATAATAAGCAGCTTGGATGAGAAGGGAGTTTCTAATATAGAAATAGATCAGGCTAAAACTCTTATCGATATGTAGTTACCCAACTAATGTGACTCCAGGATGTCATGTTAGTGCAGAATAACAGATTAGGCATTAGTCTAATTGGCTAAGCTGCCTACATTTCTCTGTCCTCTTCCCTGTCGCCTCCTTGCCTCTGCAGGGAGGGCTGGCAGCACAGCAGTGACTTGAATGCACGCCTACTGCTGGGAGGAGGCATGAAAGGTAGCCACAGAGGAACCATAATCTAAAAGCATGAAATTAATTTAAGTAGACAAAATTTACAATAGAAACCAAAAATCTTTACCCTCACGGTATTTTTAAGGGAGGATACGGAACGCAGCCCAGTTATTTCCAGCCAAGTGCTAGCTTCCCCCTAAGTTTATTTCATTTCTCTCCCCAGGACTTTTTTCTCTCTTGCTCAACCCCAATTAGTCAGCATTAAATTATTAGCTCAACCTCCTCTCCAAGAGCCTGGAGAGGCCCGACTCCGAGGCCCCGTGTGTGTGGGGGGGCGGGGCACACTCCTGCAGCTGGTCCCCTGGCCGCTTCCTCTTCCTTTAACCCCGCGAGCTCAGTCCCTCAGATACTTCACATTCTCGGGACTGAGATACTTGAGTAAGCTTTTCAGAAAGCTTCCCCCTCTTCCTGAGCAACTTCCTTCAGGCATGGCTTGCAGTAACGCTTTTGCTCCGAGAGGAAGGAACATCCAGGCATGTTACAAACATCTGGAGCTCTGCTGGGCCAGCGGGAGCCAGGACGGGGCTTTGCAAAACATGCCGCATTCCTATGGGTCTACTGTACATTCTAAGAGATCCCCTACAAGATAAATGTAAAACTTGTTTCTTTTATTTAGTTAAAAGCAACTTTGGGATTAAAAAATAACTATTCAAAGGCAGAGAAAAGAACCAAGAATGTGGTCTAGAAAGATTAAAACATTCAGTGTCCTTGGAGTCCTCATGGGAGAATGAGAAACCCCCGGCCTTAAGCAAGCCGGGTCTTCAGCTCTGCCCTATCCCCGCTCCCGCAGCAGAGAGGGGACTCAGGTACAGACACCGGAAATTAATTAACACCCTGCAGGGCAAAGTAACCGCGGACCAGTCAGCTGCACAGCCGGAGGGCAGGGCTCGAGAGCAAACGTGAGACTATTAAACCGGCCAGACTTCCTCTTCGCAGATGGAGAGGTTAAAAATACATGTGTCAGTCCTTTCTTGTATTCCGGAACAATAAAGGCCAGCTTCACAAAGCCCACAACAAAGAGATGGATGGATGAGCAAATCCAAACGCTGGAGCTAAGGAGGGACGATAGTTTCACATCCTGTTTGCAGGAGGAAATGGGGGCTGGAAGCCATGGCTCCCTAGGGACTCCTCTGAGCGTGAAAGGTTTGTTTCCTTCCTTGTAAACACAGCCAGGTCTCCTGTAGCTTCTACAGCTCCCTCAAGCCTTCCTCCCCTAGTTGTTTTTCTGACAACCCCGGACTCAGTCAGACTCCAGAGCAGTGGCCCTGTGCCAGCTCCCGGTGGCTCTAGGAAGGATGTGAGGCGGGGAGGGAGCTCAAGGGGCACTTTCATCCCTCTCAGATATCAGATGCCATTTCCAAGGCCCGAGGACTGATTCTGTGCTGGTTTTCTGTGGCTGCACATTATTTACATTTGGCTTTTTTCCTGGAATTGTTCATAAGGACAAATGACACTAACCAAAAAACTGGAAACAACCTAAATGTCCAGAAAGTCAGAAATGGTTTAAAATATCACGGTGCATCTACACAAGAGAAAGCCCTGCAGGTGTTAACAACTAACGGCCTAGTTCTTTACGTGCCGACGTTGAAACTTGTCTGGCACAATGCTAAGGGGACGAAAGCAAACTGCAGAGCACCATCGTCTCATTTTGGGTTTCAAAACAGGCAAAAAATCCTTGTGAGAACCATGTTTGGATCCTGTTTGGAGGAAACCATTTGTAAAGTGCTATTTTTGAGACAAGAGAAATTTGAATACAAACCGGACAACAGATGAAACGAAGGAATTGTTTTTTTAAAATGTGTTTTAAGAAATGTTTTTGTTAAATGTGAAAAGACATTATGGTACTATCTTGTAAGAAAATGTCCATATTCTTAAAAGACACACAATGAAGAATGTAGGGATGAACTGATATGATTTGGGGATTTATTTTAAAATAATTCAGAAGAAAGGAAAAGAAGAAAGGGCTGGATGAAATAATTATTGAAGATGGGTATATGGAGGTTGAGTTTACCATTCTCTTGTGTACATTTGAATTTCTCTTTTTTTGCCATGACAATTTAATAAAAATTAGAAAACCCAATCAATCAACCAATCAGTAATCGTTTCATTTCCAAAAGGATCAAACAACTTATTAGGCAAAATATGATCTGTTCTTTTAATGTCTTGAACGGACAACCAGAACTTTTTTCAGCAACTTTCCTTATGATACAAATAACTGAAGCAAACAATTATCTTTCAAGTTTCCTATTTAACTGGCTGTCTCAAACAAAAATGTTAGTGTTCCTGAAGTAAGTTGATCCATGTTCTGAAATCCTCACATCACTTGGTACCTCTGGGCAATTTAAGTTGCTGTCATAGTTCAAGCTCATAATACAAATGGAAATCATACCTGCACTAACAGATGGACTTCCAGCACATGAGAACCCACTGATCAACAGGGTATAACATGAGAATGGTGATACAGGCTGTGTGTGTGTGTGTGTGTGTGTGTGTGTGTGTGTGTACTGTAACTCCTACCACGTAGTTTTGTTGCACTGAGCCAGTCATATACTCTTATTCTCACTCCTTTTAGGCAACAGTATGAATTTGTGAAATGGTTTTTGTGAAGTCAGAGTAAGTTTGCGGTTGGCATGATGAATCTCTCTGATGCCACAGCCAGGATGTTTGTCTACCTATGTTCTCTATCTAAATCAGTCTATCTATTATTCTATCACTGGGAGAAATTGAGACAGATTACACAGCTAAATATAATACAAGGTATATATAAAGCTATGAGTAAGCTCAATGTGCAAAGTGTATATGACAATCTCTGTACGGTGGTAGGAAACGACCCACAAATTTGGCTGTAACATACACAGTAGCAAAAGCAAATGGGCAAATACAACCAGTGACAGGAGTCAATGTGCAAAACAAGAGTATCAGGAAACAAAATTTTTCAAGAGGAAGTTTTCTTGGTATTAAATCCAGAGAGAAATTTGTGGCATTGGCCTTTATAAAATTGGAAAATTAAAGAGAACAATGTTTTCAAAAGCATCCTGGCAGTCAAGTACAGCAAATAGTTTCATCGGACTCTTTGATGATATACTTCAATGCAGGCTGACAGAATTATGTCAAAGGGTAATTCCATTCAAGTAATTCTACAAAAAGACAAAACATATTGAAATTTTTCATAATACAGAATCTTGAAGCTGGGCACAGTGGTGCACACCTGTAGTCCCAGCTACTTCGGGGGCTGAGGTGGGAGGATCGACTGAGCCCAGGTGTTTGAGGTTACAGGGAGCTATGACTGCACCTGTGAACAGCTGCTGCACTCCAGCCTGGGCAGCAGAGCAAGTCCTGGTCTCGTAAAAACAAAACAAACAAACAAAAATCTTGAAAATACAGGAAGAAAGTGCAGGGAGGAACCCTCCATAAAAGCAGATGGTTGCTTCCTAGTACCACCTCTACCAAAGCTACATAATGCCACTTCCCACCTACTTGAATACTCCCTCACCTTCCCTAAGCAGTTGGGAGGATTAAGTCAGGGGTTCACAAATCTAGTTAGCATCAGAATCAGCCAGAGGGGTGAGAAGGAGCCAGTCTGCGGTAAGAGAGTATCTCAGGTTTCATCTCAAACACTGCCCACCTCAGCTCCCTCATAAACAGTAAGTATGTATTTGGTTGGTGCATCTTGCCCATAGCTCGGAAACCAGAGGCCCAGCAGAAGGAAGCCCTCCAACACTGAGTTCTAACTTGGAAGGAACCGTAGACGATGAAACCTGTAAGATTCCATTCCTGTGGCCCTTGTGTGCTGGGGGAAGCATCCCTGTTCTTTTTGCCACGTCACACATGATGGATGCTGTTCACATGGGAGAATCCCTTCCAGGGAGGGGTGCTGCTGCCAGCTGTGACTCTTTCACTCCTAGTCAAGAAGGCACCAAGTTATGCAAGCCAGGGGGACTCCCTGTGAATCCACGGCAACATAAAATTAATAAATCACTGGGAAACTTCAATGCTTTATTAGCAACATATTCCTTGTGGCAGAGCTCTCAACACATTAAGCACATTGTCTTCTGAACGAAGGTTCAGACCCCCAGACATCTGTGTCTTCTGTAACCCTCACGTCATCCCCATCCAGCCTCCGAGGAGCAGGGAGGAAACTGCACTGCCATTTCAGGTACACAGCATATTGTTTTGAGTAAGAAAGAAGCTAAGTTCTTCCCTTTGGTGTGAGAGGCCACAGGGCACAGTGGTTAAGAACAAGGCTTGGGACCAAACAGCCCAGCCCCCGCTTCTCTGTACCTTATTAGCTAAACGACCCTGGGCAAACTATATGATCTAAGCCTGACATTGTCTTTCTAAAAGTGAGTCTAAGATTAGGGCAGCCAGTGTTAACTCACAGTGCCTTAATAGAGCAAGGAATGCAAAGTGCCTGGCACACAACAACTACTTAGTATTAATAATTATTAGTTATTCCTATGATGTCACCTTCTGTCACCTTCACTCTGCAGTAGGATCCTTGAGGGGCTTTATCTTGTTTTGTTTCTGTATGCCGAGCACACCCCCCACCACCCAGCCATCCAGTCAGCATGGATTGAGCAGCTGCTAAGTGCCAGGCCCTGTTCCACATACCGCAGATGGAGCAGGGGACAGAACAGCGGAGCCCTGGCCCCCTGGTGCTTCCATTCTAGTGGGGACACAGAAAAGCCAATACACGGTGGGACCGAGGAGAAAAACAGAGCAGGATGAAGGCGGGCAGGGAGAGCCGGGGTGGGGGTGCGACTGCTCTTCTATACGTCCTAGGAGGTCTCTCTGAGAAGGTGACATTTGAACAGAGGCTTACAGGAATCGAGGGCAAACCACACGGTGCCTGCAGCAGGCGTTTCTGGCAGATGGTGCGGTGGGTGCACGGATGACGTTTTTGAAGAAAAAGGGGGGCCGGTGTGGCTGCCGTGGGGTGAATGAAAAGGCTGTTATCTCTTTTCTATCCGATTAAAAATGAGCACACAACACAATTCAGACGCTGAAAAAGATGTATTAAAATATTCACAAAAATACAACTGAAACATAAGATTCAAAAACCCAGTAATGAGCTTGATGGTTTTTACCCCGCTGAATACATTCCCATGGAACAACTACCGATGGTTTGGTATTTTAATCTCCAAGCAATCCCATTTTGGTGCCCCTTACAAAATTCACATGTGATTTTAACAGGTCTCATTCTGCCACTAAGAGGACGTGGAAAAGGGCGGGCGAGCCGCGTGGAGGCAGCAGGACTGTTGGCCACCCGCAGCCAGGCCCGGGACGCTGAGGCACGGGAAGAAGGGCAGGAGTCCAGAGTGTGCGGAGGTCACAGAGGCCCTGCCCTGAGCCGCTCCACCCAGGTGTTAGCACCTTCCTCCCCTGTCCCGCAGACCCCGACAGCGATGCTGGCCTTGCCCGGGAAGACGGCCGGCGAAGGCTGCGGAGATGCCCTGCCGGAGGGCACAGTGCCGACAGAGTGGGTGGCCGGCCGGGGCTCGGCAGGGACGGCAGGGACGGAGGAAAGGCCCACAGGCGTCGTTGGAGCCAGTGCCCTGGACACCAGTTCACCTCGCTCGGTCCCAGCACCGAAAGAACAAATCAGGGCTCCTGCTCTCGGGAGTGTCAGGAATGTACGGTTTGTTCACAGGAACTGCTGAGAAATGTGAGAACGACCGGAAGGAGACATGACACATCTAAGTGCACACACTTGGTCTCTCGACGACTTGGGTCCCTTCTACCTCGGGCAGTGCGGTTCCCACAGTGGCAGGGCTTGGAGAACGGTGACAATCCCAACACCCCTCCCTCCTAACACACACAAGAGGTCTTCCAGAGGCTCCTGAAGTTTTAGGGTGCAAGGCAGATTTGGCTGCTTTGTGGCAAAGTCTCGGGGCAAGCACTCTGTGTCACTGTGTGTCACTCTCTCGAGCGGGGCCTACGAAGAGCAGAGCAGGCCCGTTTTTCTCCATGCCACACAGAAGGTAGACCAGAGGCTGCCCAGCTCCAGAGCACGTGTGTGTGTGTGTGTGTGTGTGTGTGTGTGTGTGTGTTGGGGGGCAGGGTAAAACCTGACCCCTGTTTACTCACACAGACATGGAGTGTAGCAGGAGCATGATGAGAATAAGAAAAATAGTTCCTTAGAAGGCCTCATGTATGGGAGACTGAGTTTTGAAGCCCTGTGCCCTTTATCTTACCACCTCACGCACACCTTTAAATCTAAACCCTGCTTTATTCCCTTTATGAACGCTCTTAGAAGTCAGCCTTCAAACACCCCAAAAAGATGACAAGACAGGAAGGAAAGAGAACCTCAAACTAAATGGGAGAAAAACTAACGTTACCCCTCACTCCCACGTACCCCAGACATGTTCTGCAGACCAGCTAGACAGTATTCTTCCCATAAATCTGTGCTTTCAGACTATTTTAAAGGGGAAAAAATTTTTTTAAACAAAATAATTGAGAAAATGGGAGAATGACAATATACATGTTTAACAATTTTGACTAAGCTTTTTTAGTTCCAGTAAAAAATAAAAACTCATAGATTGAGGTGGGGCGGCATGGTTAATGGGAGAAAATGAGTTTTGAGGAAAGATACCCCAAACTGTCTATATTTTCCCTCATCTCTTTGTTTATCGAGTCCATGTAACCGGGGTGGGGGAGGGGGTGGTGAAAAATCAAAACAACAACAGAAAGAAACAGAGACTCCCAAAGCAGTAATACGAGGCCTCCTTGATCTTAAAGAAGTATCGACCATCTTTAACCTCAAAGGTCTTTGAGGAACCATGAAGCTATCCATAAAGCCATGACTGATGCTGCCACTTGCTGGAAACAGAGAAACGAGCTTGTAGTCCCAGCTACTTGGGAGGCTCCTGCTTGAGCCCAGGAATTTGAGGCCAGCCTGGACAGTATAGTGAAGCCCCATCTCAAAAAAAAACAAACAAATAATTAAAAAAATTAAAAGTGAAAGAAGGTGATTCTCTAGAGAGAGCTGTGGGACACTGGGGAGTGGCAATATAATGATCCCTCCTTATAAGACAAGAAACTCCTCTACTTCAGCTGTATGGAGACTTTTATTTCAAGCAGGAAGGACTTCAGCAAGAAACAAAACTGATACCTTTTACTCTCCGTATAGTACAATATTCCTCAAGCAAAGCCTGGATTTTCTATTTATCTCTATGGTATTGATCTAAAGGTACCTAGAAGGAAGTGACCTTGGCATTTATCCTTTGCTAATCTTGCTATCATCAATCCACAAGTTGATATGATATACTTAAAGGGTGTAAAGTTACAGTAAGTCTATACAATATATAAAGCTAAAAATTGCCCCATATTTTAGAGAGAAAAACATCAACACAAACCTCTCAAACCGTCTTCAAGGGCACAGCCAATGGATGTTTTCTAAAAGCTGCAACCAAGTAACTAGTGCTGACCCCAGTAAAGGCCACCCTGGACATGCTTCCACCATTGTATCTCCATTCTCCAACTACAATAAATGCTAAGACTGATTAAGCCCTTTGATAAAAAGGCCATGTCTATAGGAAATACTAAAAGATCTGCTACCGTCTCCATTAAGGCAAACCATTTCTAAATGATGGTGACAGGAATGTTTCTGAAATTTCCCAATTGTCAATGACCCTGAAAAGAAAGTACAGAAACTGCAAGACAATTTATACATACGTAGAATCATACTATCTTTTCATCATGCAACATTGGCTCCTCACCTCAGGAAGATTAAATAGAATATTTATACATATCCTTTATACACATCTTCTTCCCCCTCTGTGAGTACACATGTGCTCGTCCGTGCCTGGGTACCTAAGGCCACATGTGGTTATGGGCTACATTTTCTGCATCGGAGTCCAGTTTGGATTTGTTTTTTTCTCTGGAGACGTTCTGGGTCTTAGCTTTTCCGGATGTCTGCATACACCACAGACTCTGACTTGTTAATCTTGTCACTGTGATGTCCGCCAGAGTGGTCTAACTGCGCGTATATGACTGGGCCCTGGAAAAGAGAAGTAGAAGAACTGGAGGTCAGGACAAGCTGATGTTCCCCTCACACCAGCCATCGAAGCCATAATTAAAGGGGTAACATTAGGGTTTCAGAGCAAAGAGTTCCCTCTTTTGAATGTCTTCAAGAAGACTTCTTACGAATGCTATGTCCAGGATTGATGTAAAACAAGATTGGGCATACATTGATAGTTGTTAAAGTCAGTGCATGGGGATTTGTTACATTATTCTCTCTACTTTTGATGTTTGAAAATTTCTGTAACAACAAAATATTTTTTCTTAGGAATATCCCTTATCTTAATATCCACCACAAAACTGCTCAACCCTTACCGTTGGGATGAGAGTCTTACGGACTAAGACGGGCACGTCCACCAACCTGAGACCCCTGAAGTTATGAGCTTCAGAATAATCCGTGCAAGAAACCAACATATTTGGTGCCACCCAAAGATACCATCAATTTGATCCGGTCACTTTATACAAATAGGTACTTAAAAACATTTCAATATTCTGCAATACACCTATTAATAGTACAATTATTTTAGTCTGATCCTACCAGGACCAATAAAATAATTGCTTCTTTGATTTCTAGTATCAGATAACTCTTCTTCCTGTTTTAAAATAAAATTAAAAAGAAAAAAAAAACAAACAAAAAGCCACAATACATAGAGATAAAGGAAACCTCCAGATGGACTAAAGTAGAAAAGATCCTCTTCTTAGCCTCAGCAGTCAGGGAGAGGTTAAAGTCCCAGAAAACTGTCAGGGTCCAATCCAGGAAAGCAAAGGAAGACTGGGCTGTCTTGGAGCAAGTGAATTCCCAACTCTTGGGGAAAGAGGTCAGACAGGTTGCACTTTCAGTCCCTTCCAACCTAGAGTCTAAAATTGTAAACATCAACCACAAAATAGCCCTGGTTTTAAAAGAAAAATTTAATATTACCCAAAGTCAACTTTTCTCCCACTCTAGAGGAGCTATCTTTGAGAAGTCTAATAGAATGCTTAAACTTTCAGCTTTGAAATCGTAAGCTCAGTAGCCAAAAGCATGTGGTTTAAAATAAACACCCTTACCCAAACCTAGGAGCCCAATAACCTGCATCCTTTAGTGCTGCAGTCGCCAACCACTGGTCCGAGGCCTGTTAGGGACAGGGCAGCAGAGCTCGGTGTCCCCTTCCCCCACCCCGAATGAAACTTAGGAAAGTCCCGTGGCATGGGGGGAGCACACAGTGGTGGCAGGGCCAGCCAGGAATGCTTCCTGGCCCCACCCCCACCTCGGGAAAAACTGTCTTCCAAGAAACCGGTCCCTGGTGCCAAAAAGGTTGGGGACTGCTGCCTTAGTGCATCACCTGGGATTCTGGAGTTCAGGCACTCCAACTTCTACAGAAGACAGACCCAGCTGTAAGGGCTATACAATGGTGCATCTAAAAGTGGGGTCATAACATGAAACAACACTCGAAGACTAGATCCACGTGCACGTGGGCAGATCTGCAGTCAGAATTCATAAGATAGTCTTCGTTGAGCCTGGTAGAGACGAGCACTTGTCATGTGGCCTCGAGCTTATTTGCAAACCTCTAAGCTTAAGTTTCTTCATCTCTAAAATGGTACTAATGATATCTCTACCTTTTAGTGTTGTTCTGGGAATTACTTTGAGATAATACCTATAAATAGCTTAGGCAGTGTCTGACAGTTAACACTCAATCCATATTAGTTATTATTATAAACATCTTGTTACACAAAACACTTTACAATACACTGAGCTAACCGATCAAGTAAATCAAATAGTCAAACTCCATGCTTGTCTTTAGTCTATAAATGATACTCTCTAATGCCTGTCATGGGTAACATTAACAGATGACACTGTTTTTACTAAATCATGCAGAAACCCTCTGTATTCATCTCAGAAAGCTGCAAGTGAAATGCTAACCCAAAAGGGAACAAAAAGAAGTTAAAAAAAACACCACCATTATTTTCTAAGAACAGAATGGAAACAAAGTATTCCCTGGTCACAGCACTTCCATGACAGGAAGGACAGACCTCCCAAAATTAAATTATGTAACTTCCTAGATAAAAACCCTGTATCATAATTCCTAAAGACTCATTAGGAATTTTGAGGTATGTTCATGGGGGAAGGAATTTACAATGTGTGACGTATTGTAACTCTTTCCTTCACTGCAGCTACACCCTTGGTGATACAAGGCTGCAGATCTTTCCATCAAGAGTAGGAATCTATTTCTCCACCTCTTGAATCTGGGCTGGTCTTGTGACTTGCTGTGACCAAAAGAATAAGGAAGAAGTGATGTTGTGCAATTTCCACACCTAGACCTCAGAAGACTTCGCAGTTTCCATTCTCTCACTGATCTTGGGACCCACACAGCCACGACTGCCATGTGAGGAAGCCCACGCTAGCTGCTAGCTGATGAGACAGACACAGCCCAGCTGCCATCTGTCTGCCCGGCCAACAGCCTGCCAATTGTCAGGCCACTGGGGACCACCCAGCTTGCAGTCCATCCTCCAGCCGATCACAGATGTGTAAGTGAGCCAATAGGGACCAGCTGAACCGGTCCAGACCAGAAGACCTGCCTGACCAAGCCACACAATGGGGAGTCAAGTAAACCGTGGCTGTTTAAAGCCACTATATTTTGGGTTGGTTTGTTACATAGTAGTAGGTAAGAAAGACGGCAGAGAAAGCAAATAAGAAAAACACAGAATTACCTCCGAATCAGTGAGCGTTAAAATACCAGTAAGGCTTTTCATGTGAGACAGTATTATATTTCATGGCAGGAGACTCCAAATTGTCTGCTGAAAGTAACTGGGAAACCTTGAAGGAACCCTTCCCGTTGGGGGATCTGGTTTTCTTCAGCTTGCTTCCCACTGTCTGATGTCATCCCTACTCCTTTCCCCCTTAGCATGAAGTAGGGTCTTAAGTCAGGGGCTCTGTTAGTTAACTGCCTAGATCTTGGCAGATTGCAGGTGCTAGATGAAGGGATGGCTGAAATAATGGATCCAGAGGAACTGTGGATGTAGGTGGAGAGCAGGGAACTGCTCATGGATCTAGCTCAGTCTAGAAGAGCTCTCCGAAGTCTGATTCTGAGTGATATTTAGAAGCCCAAGGCACCCTGGGTCTCCGTGGAATGTGTCTTGGCACTCTGATTTAGAGGGCCAGCAAGACCGCTCGGGAATTCAGAAGGAGCCACCGAACCAAGATCAACTTGGAAATGAACCCACCATTCACTTTTGGGTAGGCAAGAATAAAAAAAACAATAACAACACAACCTACATTAACCTAGTTGTTTTCACTGTACCTCTCGGCATTCACCCTCCTCATGCACCACTTGTTTGATTTTGTTTGTTTTGGCTTTTCCACAAAGAATGACAACAATCAGGTGAAAAATTTGTATGGCTATGTCTTTTTCCCTACTATTTTCTATACAAATAGGCCGTAATCTACTGAAAATGTTTCAAGAAACAAACTGCTTGACACAGGCCTATTTTTTTACTTACAACTAGAGATAAAATTACCTCTGAATTCCACTTGTATCAAATTTACTCTAATATGAAAATGTACTGGTGAAGGTAGGGAGAAGGTCCAGGAAGAAAGGGTTCTAGAAGGGCAAAGGGCCCTGCCTCTACATACACAGAAGTGCTCAGAAGTCACTTAAGTTACTGAGTTACGTCCGTCCCACACTGTGCACAGCCTGTGCAGCCCGTCAGCACTGGACTCAGTTTTTTCATGTATACAATAGAGCCCACAAAAGAACTTACCTTGTAGGATTGTTGTGAAGACTAAAGAGAAAATGCACATAATGTGCTTCTTTTTGAGACATCACTGCATCTACATACTATAGCTGACAGATACATAAATATTCCATTCAATCACTGTTCTCAAAAAAAGAAACAATACCTGACTTTTCCATATAAAACATTTCCAAAAAAGGATCTAGAAAACCAACTATGTATAAACATTCATCAAATATTTATACAAAAATTACTGTACAGCAACCAGTCAAAACTAAGCTTTATAAAAAAGTGTTTTTGAAATGGGGTCTCACTATGTTGCCAAGGCTAGTCTCAAACTCCTGGCCTCAAGCAATCGTCCTGCCTCAGCCTCCCACACCCGGCTACAAGAAAGATTTTTTACTTATCTTTCTCCGACACCATAACACTCCAAACTCTAGGCAGCGCCTACCTAATACCCTTTCCAACTCAACCTCCCGCTCTACTCTGCTGGAAGAACCCCAGTCTGGTTCTGGTGCCTGGTCCCCACCCTCCCCTGTTCTTGGGGGTGAATCACAATGGTGTGCCAGTCGCAATTCCTGTCCCCTTGCAGGTGACCAGAAGAGGTATCAACATGTGACCCACTCTTGGCCAACGGGGACTAGAGGTTTACTGGGGGGGACAGTTCTGGTAAAGATTTTCCTCCACAGTAAAAATTACATGGGAGGAGATTCAGCTCGTTTCCAGTTGCCTGTGATGCCTGAAACCGAGGCAGCCATTCTGAGGCTGAGGGAACGAGCCTGAGAATGAAGACAACATGCAGAGGATAAAAAAACAGTAAAATGGAAAAACCTTGTGCTTTTGATGACATTGCTGGGCCACTGAACTAACACAGAAGTACCCTGCCTCGGGACCACTTGTGAGTTAATTAGCTTCTTATTGTTAAAGCTAGTTTAGTCTTCTGTTACTAAGTCTTTCCCAATTATAGCAAAAATAGTGACCAAAGACAGATGGCTGGGCATTACATTGCACCTTTTCTGCATTTCCTTCTTAGGGTACTAGTATTTTTTTTTTTTTTTTTTTTGAGACAGAGTCTCACTCTGTTGCCTGGGCTAGCGTGCTGTGGCATCAGCCTAGCTCACAGCAACCTCAAACTCCTGGGCTCAAACGATCCTCCTGCCTCAGCCTCCTGAGTAGCTGGGACTACGGGCATGCACCACCATGCCCAGCTAATTTTTTCTATATATATATTTTAGTTGTCCAGATAATTTCTTTCTATTTTTAGTAGAGATGGGGTCTCGCTCTTGCTCAGGCTGGTCTTGAACTCCTGAGCTCAAACGATCCACCCGCCTCGGCCTCCCAGAGTGCTGGGATTACAGGCGTGAGCCACTGCGTCCGGCCTAGTATTTCTTTTCTTCTGGTAAAATAACATGGAATTATTTACTCATCCACATAGTAATTACTAGTGCTGTTAGATTCTCAGATGATGTCTGCAGATAGGAAAATAGCTGTAAAAGGCCAATATAGGTTGAGGTAATGGTTGAATTACTTCTCACCAACCTCCAGAAAATGCCATGATCACACAGTTAGGCCTAGGTAGAACCCTGGGGTTTATTCACAGAAGAAATGAGCCAAAGTCTCTGACTCAGGCACAGCAGGGGGAGGTGTCAGCACTGAGAACGGAATGGGCAAGAAGCCCACCTACTGGACAGCGAGACTGCCTCCCTCTGCTCAACTCCCAAGCAGGGAATCAGAGGATTTCTTTCTGGAGAAATTGACTAAACCAAGAGGAAAGACCCTCAGAAACTGACATTTAGAGACCCCCACATGAAAGTCAGACAACACTTTATACAGTGAAGCCCACTACGCAGTGCATTGCCTGCATAAAGAGATTCTATTTTAATTAATTAATTCATATTTATTTTTTGTGGAGACAGGGTCTTGCTATGTTGCTCAGTCTGGTCTTGAACTCCTGGCCTCAAGCGATCCTCCTGCCTTGGTCTCCCAAAGTGCTTAGGATTACAGGCATGAGCCCCCATACCTGGCTGAGATTCTATTTTAATATGAATGGGTAACGAAGGATCACTGGGCATTTGAGGACAGCTTCTAACATGAAAGTCAGAAATTATAAGAGAAAAAAGGGAATTCAAAAGAAATGGTAAAATCAAATAAGAGGAGAAAACACTTGAAAAAAATCACACAAAACACAAGAAAAAACTGTTATGTTCAGAAAGATGAGACAATGCATCCATGGAAACAAGTATAGGATATTATAATCAGAGAATAAGACAAAGCTCTTGAAAAATTTTTTAAATGATAGCATAAATTTAAATATTCAATGAAAATTGGAAGATACAGTTACAGAAATTTTCTACAAAGCAGAACAAAAACTTCAGAATAGAAAAAAATAAGAAAACTAAAGGATTGATCTAGGAGGTGGTCCAATTCCTAACAGAAACTTCCAAAAGAAAGAATAGAAAACAGAAGCAGAAAACTTTCCAAAGAACACTGGAAGAAAATACCCTAAAACTGAAGGACCTAGTTTTCAGGTTGAAAGAGCCTACTGAGTATCTAGGACAATGAATAAAGACCTACAATATGAAATTTCAGAACACTAGGGATAAAAAAAGATCTAAGAGGAGGGACAACACCGCTCCTACACAAAGGAGCAGGAATCAGAACGGTCTCAGCTTCTAAGCCACAGCATGGATGCTAGAAAAATCAGCAATGCCTCAAAAGGCTGAAGGTAAATGACTTCCGACTTGGCTGGAAATCCTACCCAACCAGATTATCAATCAAGTTTGAGGGAGGAGCATCAAGACAATTTCAGAGATGCTAAAAACAAACGCGTTATCTTGCAGTTTCAGAGGTCAGAAGTCTGCGGTGTGTTTCCCTGGCTAAATCAAGGGGCCAGTGTGGCCGTGTGCCTTCTGAGGGCTCTAGGGAAGGGTGTTTCCTTGTCTTTTCCAGCTTCTGGAAGCTGCCCGCATTCCTTGGCCCACGAACTCTTCCTCCGTCTTCCAAGCCAGCAGCATAGCATCTTCCAGCCTCTCTCTTGCAAGGACCTTGGCGGTCACCCCGGCCCCGCCCAGATAATCCACGAACATCTTCCCATCTCAAGGGAATTTAATCACGGCTGCAAAGTCCCTTTTGACATGTAAGGCAACATATCCCACAGAATCCAGAGATTCGGATGTGGACCTCCTTGGGGAAGCGTTATTCTGTCGACTACGCAAAGTCTCAAAATGTTGACCTCCTGTGCATTCTTCCTCGAGAAGTCATGCCGAGTATGTTCCCTCATAATGTGAGAATAAACTAAGAACAACGAGGACCTGGGGTGCAAGAAGAGAGAGGTAAAGAAAATTCCTTGGGAAGGAAGCCAAGGCTGACGGCTAGAGAGCAGCCTAGAGCACAAGGCCGGATTGCAATGCGAGTCTCTCTCCAGGAACGAAATGAAACCAACACAACAGGTGAAGTTTGAATGAGCTCAGAGGTTTTAAATTCTGTTTAAGAGTTTTGAGATGGAATATAAATATGTGGAAGCAAATAAAAACAGGCAAATATTAGCTCCATGGTAGATAAAACTGTACAAGAAAGCAACTGCATGTGGTACGATAGTGAAAAAAAACAGGTCCATGTAACGCTGAATAATGTACCTAAATATGACGACATAACCACACCGGGAAGAGGCACATGTGTAGGTATGTGCGTAAGTCTTGTGTGCTGAAAGGAAGGGCTGGGGATAAAATTAAAAAAGCCTCACTCTTCCATAGTATGGAGTCAATAGATAATATCTAAAACTGAAAATCTAGAAATAGAAATATAATAAATGATTTTTAGAAATACGAGGAATACCAGAAGAAACAGCTAAAATAATGCAGAGTGTTTGCTTCTGAGGATTGGATCTCAGAGTAGGAAGGTGTGGAGCTGGGCTGCTTTTTTCACTGACCATATTATTTGATATTTTAAACTATTTTCGTTTATTACCTGGGGGAAGCGGAAGGCCTGGGAAACTGAAGCTGATCTAACAAAGGAGGTACACAAATACAAGGCTGTGATCTGAATGCAGATCGTAAGCTGCATCTCTCCCCGCTAGCATTTTTGTTTCCAGCCATATGACAAACCAGATTTCTAGAGGACACTTTACAGTAAAAATACCACTTTCTATTTGTGCCATGATGTGAAAAAAATTAAACCTGGATTTTAATAAGCTATACTTGTAGAGGGACAGGTCCGAGCCAGGTGGTAACTGGGAACTGAGAATAAAGCTGGAAAATCCCAAAGACAATATCTTCAAAAAGGAAACTAGAAAAAGATCCTGGCCTATAGTGGGGTCACAGTATCTCTTGGTCTTAGCCCTGCATTGAGCAACAAACAGAAAAAGGTCCCCCCACAAGTTCCATAGCTACAGCCCTATATTCATGTAGATTTAGAGGTGGAATTCAAACGAGCTGTATAACCCCAAAGACCTTAAGCCAAAATTTTAGTTTATAAAGCCCTTGGTTGGTAGTATCCAAGGCACATGGCCGAGGAAATACAAATCTTCTCATGAGTAATAAATTTTAAATGAAGACTCAATTTGCATAAAATGCCTAGAAACATAAGCACAGTCTTCAAATTATAAAATACACGAGAAAATAAACCACCAGCAAGAGTTGTAGAAACAGAAACTGAAGTCAGATCAATAAAGATCACAGACACTGGAATTACCAGTTTTGAGGTACAAAATAAAAAATTTAATATGCTTAAATAAAAAATAAGATATTGAAAATATAATGAAGTCATAGCAACTATCAAAATTAGCCAGGCATATTTTGTGATTTACTTTTTTTATTTTTTAAAGAAAACATCAGCAAGCCAGGTATGGTGTATTTTAAAAAGAGCCAAACAGAGACACTGACACAAGAAATTGAACTAGCAGACTAGACAAAGCTAAACAATTAGTGAATTCAAATACAGATGAAGAAATTATGCAGAAAACAGCACAGAGACAATGTGATAAAAAGTAAGCAAGAGAGGTTAAGAGACATAGAGTGAGAAGGTCTAATATACATCTAATTAGACTTCTGTAAAATGATAAATAGAAAAAATGGAGAAAGGAAAAATTCAAAGAGATTGTGACTGGGAATTTTCTAGAATTTATTAAAGACATGAACCTTCTGATTCAGGAAGTCCAGTGAAATTCCAAGCATGAGCAACAAGGGGTAATCAATAAATAAGTAGTAGATAAAATGCAGAATACAAAAGGCATAGAGTGGATCTGAAAAGCAGCCAAAGAGAAGAGGCAGATTACCTACAGAGGAACGGGAACGTCAGCTGATTTTTCAACAGCTCCTGTCTTTATTATTAATATTTCCTTCTATCTGCTTATGTTGGGTTTAATTTGCTCTTCTTTTTTTAGTTTCTTCAGATAGAAGCCTAGATCATCGATTTTATAACTTTATTTTTTTCCTAATGTAAACTACTAATGCTACAAATCCTCAAAGCACCACTTTAGCTATACCTCACAAATTTTGATATGTTGTGTTATTATTTTCACTCAGTTCAAAATATTTTCTAACTTTTCTTGTGACTTCTTGTTTTACTAATGGGTTATTTGTTTAATTGCCAAATATCTGAGACCTTTCAAGTATCCTTCTGTTGATGTGTTTAATTCTGCTGTGGCCAGAGAACACACTCTGAATTATTCTAATCCTTTTAAAATTTAACTAGAATTGTTTTATGGCCCAGAATATGGCCTATATTTGGTAAATGTTTCATGTGCACTTAAAAACAATGAGAACTCTCTTGATGAAAGTAGTATTTTATAAATGTCCATTAGGTCAAGTTGGTTTCAGTGTTGTTCAAGTCTTCTGTATCCTTTCTGATTTTTTGTAAACTTGTTTTTATAAACTTGCGGAGAGAGGAATGTTGAAACCTCCAACTACAATTGTGAATATGTGTATTTCTCCTTTCAAATCTCTCAGTTTTTACTTCCTTTATTTTCAGGATCTATTATTAGAAGTATAAACATTTAAGATTACATCTTCTTTATGAATATGTCACTTTATCATCATGGAAAGTACCTCTTTATCCCTGGTTATATTTCTTATTCTGAAGCCTACTCTGATTATCATAACTATTCAGACTTCTTTTGGATACTGTTAACAAAGCATTTCATTTTCCATCTTTTTATTTAAAAAATACTGTGATAACATATACATAAAATTTATCATCTTAACAACTTTAAGTGTATAGTTCAGTAGTGTCAAGTACATTCGCATCATTGTGCAGCCATCCCAAGAATTTTTTTATCTTGCAAAACTGAAACTCTGTACCCATTAAACAACTCCTCATTCCTCCCTTCCCCCAACACCATCACTCTACTTTCC